>NC_140485.1:104210803-105437053 GCF_964271855.1 Acomys minous
ATGCACTCAGATCGCCTTCAATAAGCCGTGTGGCAAAGTAAACCTTTCCTCCTTCATGGTTCTGTTGTTGTCTATTTCAGTGGGTGGGGTTTTGTTTTGGTACAGGCATGCGTGGATGTGCCCATGCAAAACTAGGTCAAAGGAGAACATCGGGTGTCCTGCTCTGTCATTCCCAGCTCTGCTTGCTTGGGACAAGGTCTCTCTCTGACCCTGGAGTAGAGCTGGTAGTCAGCAAGCCCTAGTGATCTGTCTGTCTCCACCCCTCACATGTGTTACAGACAACGACACAGGATCATGCTCTGGGTTTTATGTGGGTGCTGGGGATTTGAACTCTGGTCCTCATGCTTGCATAGGAAGCACTGTTACTCACTGAGCCATATCCCCAGACCCCATTTTTTAAAATTAATTTTTAAAATTAGCATCCAAAGTAATAGGTTTCACTGTGACATTACACACATGCACACACACACACACATGTACACATACACACAAACACACTTATACTTTGTTCTGGTTCACGCCCCTCCTCCCTTGTTCTACCTACTTCTCTTGCTGGTCCTTTGCCCCCTTCAGATGTCACTTCATATGTATTCTAGCACCTTTGGCTTTCCCTGCTCCCTTCACTCTTTAGACCTCTTCCTCCCTTCTCATGATCCCCTTGCTGGTTTCATAACACATACACACAGCCACACACACACACACCCCAAAATATATGTTCTGTACATAAGAAAAAAAAATGCCCTGTTTGTCTTTCTGAGACTGGCTAACTGCATATAACAATGGATTCCAGCTCTATCCATGCCATCCATACTATCTGGAAGGCGAATTTAGGTCATGACTATAGATTCCACAGGTGTGTGTCTGAGTGATCAGTTTCCTTAATTTCTCAGCTAATACTCTGAATGAAGATCAATAAATGAGTCATCACTTTGGAACCACAATAAAATCCACATTAAGAGGGAAATAAATGTGATGGCATTTTAGGATAAAAACAGAAAATATGGTCAAGTGCTTTCTTTATAACTTTCTAAATATTATTGTAAAAGAAGAACCTAGATATTTTATTTGTAAATTCTGGTTTATACACTATTCCAGAAAGAACAGCCTGTGCTGGGCAATACTGTAGCCCTTTAAGTTTGGCTTTCTGGCATGTACTTGTAGGCCTGACTATTTGGAAATCTGAGGGATAAAGAGCATTCGAGCCCAGAGTTAAGATCAACCTGGACAACACAGTAAGAATGTACACCATCACCACCACCAACAACAACAACAACGAAAATTTTAAAAATAATCATGGGTTATGAACAGGGGTAAATGAAATACTGAAAGAAAATCGCTGAGGAATAAATGCTGAAGAGATACAAAGAAGAAAAAAGGGGGGAGGAAGACAGAAAAGAAAAAAGAAACAAGGATGGCCTCTGACAACTTAAAGCAAGTGACACTACAAGGACAACAAAGGCAGGGCCAGAAAGGGGGCTCAGCAGGTCAGGGTGTCCGCACTGCGCCTGGCATGGGAGTTCAATCTCTGGAACCCACGTGGCGGAAGGAGAGAACAGGGTTGTGCAAGTTGTTCTCCGACGTGCACACATGCACAACGCACACGGGTGCACACACACAAAGAAATAACATGCAATACAAACAAATTTAGAGAAAAATGATGGGGAAAGTGGTGAGATTTCTTTATACCACGAACCCAGTCCTGAAAGTGTGTGTGTTCAATACTTTCTGGCTGGAAAATATCAGAAAGGCTTTAGGGATGGCGTCCATTTTACTATATAACTGAACCAACCGCATCTTGCTGGGCGCAGAATGCGATAGAAGGATGGGGCTCTCTACCCAGGAAAATCTACCCTCAGCTCCGTAAATACGAATGTAAAAGCAGTATACAGAAGGCCACTAGGAAGCCATCCAAGAGTGATGCCAGCTTCTAGTCAGAATTGTTTCCTCCCTCTTATTTCAAAGATTTCAAATGATTGAGCGTGCATGCATGCACACACACACACACTCATACACACACACACACACACACACACACACAAATACACACACACACACACACACACTCTCTCTCTCTCTCTCTCTCTTGCTTTTCAGAGCTTCATTATAAATTACAGAAACCAGATACAAACTGGCAGGCTTCAAGCATTCCTGAAACATCAATACATGTTTCTGCATGCATAAACATGAGCTCACAGAAAGCCTATTTTGAATTCTATTTTGAAAATCTTCATAATCTTAAACAGAAAGTAAAAAACTAAGATATCAGTAGGTTTTAGGCACTAAATTTGGAGTTGTTTCATGCCCACATTCTGCCCCAGCTTGGTGATGAACACAGGCAGGTCTATTTAATTCCTGGTTTTCTGGATCTGTCCTTGTTTGGTGGTGCACACAGTCAGTCTATTTAATTACTAGTGTATAAGCATTTTGCTTTCTTGATGATGCATACAGCTGGGTCTAGTTAATTATGATTTGCCAGGATCTACCCTTGCTTAATGATGCACACAGTCAGTCTATTTAATTATGGTTTACCAGGATCTACTCTTGCTTAGTGATGCACATGATCAGTATATTTAATTATGGTTTACCAGCATTTTCCTTGCTTGATGATGCATACAGCTAGGTCTATTTAATTACAGTTTACCAGGATCTACCCTTGCTTGGTGATGCACACAGTCAGTCTATTTATTTACGGTTTACCAGGATCTACTCTTGCTTAGCGATACACACAGTCAGTTTATTTAATTTATGGTTTACCAGGATCTACCCTTGCTTGGTGATACATATAGTTGTGTCTAGTTAATTACTAGTTTACCAGGAGAGTGTAAAAATGCCTATAAAGTCAGAAGTTGTATAAATAAGTGAAATATACAAATTATTTTAATTATAGTTATAAATGTTCTGGAAATAAAATAGATCTAGAAATACTACCACTTTTTGTTTATGCTGTACTCTCCTAGTAGTTAAAGTATAAACCCACAAGAGAAACAGACACAGATTGCTCACTTGGGTAAATATTTTTAGGAAGTCAAGACACTGCCAATCAATATCTTGTGTTGCCCAGATGGCATCTCAGGGCTAGAAACAAAATGACTTTCACATTTTCAAACACGAGCTGACTTTCCCACGTAAAGGCTATGTGTTCTGCTCAAATGTCAATGTAAAAAGTTACAAATTCTTCTCAGAATTTGGGATCACATACACAACAGACTTGGTTAGCACAATGGTTCATATGAGTAGGTCTCTGGTTCTAAGCATTTCAGTTAGCTCTATGCACAATAAAGCACAGTGAGTGAGCATGCAGTAGGCTGGCTCTCCACCTGGAAAGCGCTGAGGAAGGGAAGTCCCCGAGCTGCGAGCTGCCGCCAACTCTTACCCACCTGGTTCAAGAGGTCTTCAACTTTCTTCTGCCACGAATCCCTGGCGGCATTTTTCTCTCGCTCTTTCAACTGCAACAGTTGAGACATCGCAGACTTTTTATCCTCTTCGTGTTGCAGCCTTAACTCCTGGCGAAGTTTAGAGCACTCTTGTCTGTAATACAACATAGGCGTTTGCTTTGTGAAGAGAGTTGCTTCCCTCAGTAAATGTCCTCTAGGGACTCACGGGTTTTCTAAAAGCACCTTTAATCCTCAGGTCTGTGAGTACTCAGCGTCACTGGGTTAACTCACAGGAAACCAGTAACTTAACCAACACCACCTCTCAGTCTACCATTGGCAGAACAGGCACGAGAGCAAGAGAGCCTTCCAAGTTCGAGTTACTTCTCTACCTGTTTTTAATATTCAAGAAAATTACATTTAAAAAGTGGATCTGAATTCAAACAGGAAAAAAAAACCCTCTAAATTCTCTGCATTTAATCAAGAGAAAAATTAACTTTACAACGCTGCTAGCACATCTCTTATGGAGGCTACAACAGGAGTGCTTCCTGCACTGAGGCCACACTGCAGAGCCCAGTGTACCTAAGATTTTCAGTCCACTTGATCTCGAGGTCGTGGGCCATCCTGTCCACCTTCAGCTTCTCTTCCTCCTTCATGGCAGTGAGAGTTTCCTCGTGCTTGTGCCGCTCTTGCTCTAGCTCAGCCTGAGGGACAGATAGAGAAGTGAAGAGCGGTCTCCACAAACACAGACAGAAGAAAAGCACAATTATACAGACAATGGCCAACCCTCGGAGCGGCTATTAACAACGCTAGCTAGGAGAATGAGTCAAGCTAGTTCAACAAAGTACATGGAGTACATTCTACATTTTAAATGTTCTTTTCCTTAATTTTTAAAAATCAAAGCTTATACTATCTAAACAGTTTAAAAGTTAGTTTATTTTTTAATCATGAACATACATCAGACAACCATATTCCTCCAGTTAATTCATATTCAATTTAAAATTGGGCTGTTTGTCCAAAGTCTAATTATCACATCTGTATACCTTCAGCATGATTAAAGGAATTACGAGGAATTTAAGTTGCCTGGATGTTTTTCTTTTGTAACTTAAAGCCACAGTCCCATGTGCTTGGTGCTATGACAATGACACAATACACAAGAAATCCTTGCCGATTGGCATAAACCAAGTGATTCTCTGCAGCCAGTGGCTGGAGGTGACTATCTTGACAAAGGTGTCAACTATGGACCACTGTGAGTGTTCTGGCTACTCAAAAGCACCAGGCAAAAGAGGAGCGGGCATGGTCTATCCTTTGGTCACTGTGATGGCCATTTCTGCATCACTCTGTGCCTCATACCAAGGGGTACAGCAATTTTAAAGGCTATATTCAGATTAATGACAAGACAAGCAAGTCAGTATTGAAATTCCCATTCAGTGCTGTTCATTAGACTAACAGTAGCAGTTAACTACTGAAAACTGAATTCAGGCATCTGTTCTTGTCCAACACTCAGCCTCTAGAAGCCATGTGTCAACAGCAGGTAGCATTAAATATTAATTTAATTATACTCGTGTGTGTGTGTGTGTGTGTGTGTGTGTGTGTGTATGTGTGTGTTCACATGTGCATGTAAATGCAGGCCAGAGACATCAGATCCCCCTGAGGCTGGAATTACAGGATTAAATACACTAAAGTTTAGAAATGGGGTGTATACCAAGGTGAGGTACTATAAACATAAACACACACACACACACACACACACACACACACACACACACACCACGTGTAACTTGAACTAAGTAGATTTACCAATTTAAAATACCTTACAAAAACACCTCTTAATATGATTTAGTCATTCCATTAAGCTTTATGGGTAAAATTTCAACCACTGAGGTTATAGGCAATGTTTGGCATCATATACATTAAATATATTGTATATTATAGTAACTCTAAATACAAATTTATTCCTTCTCATATTAGCACTGTTGTATGATACAGCTAAAGAGAAAGGTAAACAGCCATCTATTTATTTTGTCATAGATTTCAAAAATAAAATGCAATTGGTATTCAAATTCCACTCAATTATTTCCTGGGTAAAACGTGAATAGAACTATAAACATACAGGATAGGAGGTGCATCAAGTATATACACACTTGAAGTGTCACCAATTCCAAGCTAAAATCAAGTATCATTACTAAAGCCAACATCACCTGAGTCATTACACTTTGCTGAGCATCATTTATACTGTACATCGCTTATCTTTTAGTTATTGTAACTGTGATAGGAAACATTATCCTGCTCTCTGCCTTACTAAAGTGTCAAGGAGGAAAACACAGCTCTGTCTAAGTGACATAGCAAATGGTGAATGCAGAATTCTCACAGGACCAGCCCTGCCTCACTATGGAGCCCACAACCCAGATCACCCCTGATGGAGGCCATGAAGAACCCTTGGCTATTGTCTGCCTAGTTTTACAGGCTGTGAAACTTTGTTGTACTTCCTAAGAGTGGGAAGGGCAAGGCAGGGTCTTCTGAGACCTGTAGGTCACTGAGAAGCCCTTGTCTGCTACACATGAAAGTTGTAGCTTCACCCAAGAAAAGAATTTGCACATACTAATCATCCTGAATTTAACTGTGTCTGTAAGAAGCTTTTCTGAAATCTCAGCTGGTAAACTCAGTCTGTCCCAGGATGCAACCTTATTTGGAAACAGAGCTCATGCAGTTTTATTTACTTGAGATGAGGCTGCATTGGAGCAACTGGATTAATCCTTAATCCAATATGACTAACACATTTATTTATAAGATGTAATGTGGAGACAGGTAGAGGCTGAAATAATGTGAGCAAAGCAAAACAATCTCCAGGGCAACAAAAAGATACAAGCAAGGAAATGGTTCCCTCTTAGAGACATAGAGAGAGGATGCCACTGTCAGCATCTTCATCTTAGATTCTAGCTCTAGAACCAAGAGATGCCCCATTTCAGTGGGGCTCACGTCACACCGTTTGCATTACTTTCTAATGGAAGACCCAGGAGTTAATCAACTAGGAATGTATAAATGATGCCAACATAAGGTTTTAGGAAAGTGACCCAATTATATTTTCATATTTAGACATTTAGATTGCAGTAGAATTATGCAGTTACCTCAACGCTTAATAGGGCATCTTTCGTCTCCTTTAGCCTGCCTTTCGTCAGGTCCAGCTCACCCTGAAGCCTCTCTTGGGAGTCCTGAAGAGAGGCAATGAGTCCTTCGGCAGAGCCAAGGCCTTGTTCGCTTTTCCTTACCAGATCTTGGAGGCGGCCAATCTGTGAATGAACAGGGTAGTTTTAGTATGCTGTGCGATGGCGGCTCTGCACTGGTTGCACAGTGCCGTGGTGGCGGCTCTGCTCCGGTTGCACAGTGCAAGTTTTCCTTTTTTTGACTTCACTGAATGGATCCCTTCTTCATCAATGTGGAAGAAGCACCACACTGTGATTCTCTTTACCATCTGCTTTTTCTTTCTTTCTTTTCTTTCTTTCTTTCTTTCAAGACTTCCATATCTACAATTTCCACTTTCCAGGACCACAATGCAACAAGGACATGGATACAATTTCCCTTGGGCTTTTGGCTTAAATAAATCCCTGGTTATATCAGATAATAAAATACCTATGAAAAGGAACCAAAGCAAAATGAAGATTACATTAAAGATAAAAAATAAACTGTTTTAAAGCTTTTTAAAACAGTGAACCACTTATATATCATGAATCAAGTTTTCATGCTACTTAGGAAGAGAATACAGTTAGGTCAGTATTGGCGATCTTTTACATATATCTTGAAGACACAATTGTTATTTGTGTTCCTATTCAAAGGTTGCGTCAAGAAAAAAACCTCTGAGTTGGAACTAGGAGCAAATGGAAAGTTTGTTGACTGGGTTGGCAGAAACCCTCTAAGAGTTAAAATCCATGAATGAAACACTTTAAAGTCTAAGAAAATGCTATGAAGTCAAAACTTATTTGAAAATAAAATGAACACGTTTTCTTTTAAAACACATGAATATTTTCCTTGCAAATAGTTTCTTACGAATACAGACATCACAAAGAGAGCTTTGAAAACTGTCCTTCAGTACCCCTGTGAGACAATCCTTTCCAGGCACCACGGACTTCCGGTTCTTTCAATGCAGGCACCTATATGTGTGTGTTAAATGAATGCAGGTATCTACACGTGTGTGTTAGATGAATGCAGGTATCTACATGTGTGTGTTAGATGAGTGCAGGTATCTACATGTGTGTGTTAGATGAGTGCAGGTATCTACACGTGTGTGTTAGATGAATGCAGGTATCTACATGTGTGTGTTAGATGAGTGCAGGTATCCACATGTGTGTGTTAGATGAATGCAGGTATCTACATGTGTGTGTTAGATGAGTGCAGGTATCTACATGTGTGTTAGATGAGTGCAGGTATCTACATGTGTGTGTTAGATGAATGTAGGTATCTACATGTGTGTTAGATGAGTGCAGGTATCTACATGTGTGTGTTAGATGAATGCAGGTATCTACATGTGTGTGTTAGATGAGTGCAGGTATCTACATGTGTGTGTTAGATGAGTGCAGGTATCTACATGTGTGTGTTAGATGAGTGCAGGTATCTACATGTGTGTGTTAGATGAGTACAGGTATCTACATGTGTGTTAGATGAGTGCAGGTATCTACATGTGTGTGTTAGATGAATGCAGGTATCTACATGTGTGTGTTAGATGAGTGCAGGTATCTACATGTGTGTTAGATGAATGCAGGTATCTACATGTGTGTGTTAGATGAGTGCAGGTATCTACATGTGTGTGTTAGATGAGTGCAGGTATCTACATGTGTGTGTTAGATGAATGCAGGTATCTACATGTGTGTTAGATGAGTGCAGGTATCTACATGTGTGTGTTAGATGAATGCAGGTATCTACATGTGTGTGTTAGATGAATGCAGGTATCTACATGTGTGTTAGATGAGTGCAGGTATCTACATGTGTGTGTTAGATGAATGCAGGTATCTACATGTGTGTGTTAGATGAATGCAGGTATCTACATGTGTGTGTTAGATGAATGCAGGTATCTACATGTGTGTGTTAGATGAATGCAGGTATCTACATGTGTGTGTTAGATGAGTGCAGGTATCTACATGTGTGTGTTAGATGAGTGCAGGTATCTACATGTGTGTGTTAGATGAGTGCAGGTATCTACATGTGTGTGTTAGATGAATGCAGGTATCTACATGTGTGTGTTAGATGAATGCAGGTATCTACATGTGTGTGATAAATGAGTTGTAGGTGGTACTGTGTGTCATCTTGGTAGTGTTTCCAAATAGTCATAAGCCATAAAATGATTTAAGAATTTCCCCTCTATTCTCTAACCTAACATACATTCATAGCAGAAGATTTTAAACATTTGGTAAAACTTTATGCATTAAATTCTCTGAATCTAGCTGGGCCTGGTGGTGCACACCTGTAATCCCAGAACTCAGGAAAGGAGAGGCCGGTGGATCTCTGTGAGTTTGAGGCCAGCCTGGTCTACAAAGCAAGTCCAGGACAGCCAAGGCTACACAGAGAAACCCTGTCTCAAAAAAGATTAAAGGTACTGACATGTTTATATATAGCATTCACTTACAATGTTTTAAACCTGATCTCTCACTATTTTAACATCCCCATTCTGTATTTTATATTACTTATGTGTGTCTTCTCAACTTTTTGTGCTGATGTGACTTGTGAGTAATTGCGCATGGTGACAGTAAATGAATGGCTGTGAGAAAGACAGTGGTAACAACCGAAAGGTTAATGAGCTCGGCAGAAAGTCTAGTCTTAAGTCCAGGCTTGGCCAATATAAAACAGGAGTAATAATCTCCATCACGTGTGCTTCTATAATGCTCATATTCAAGGGCATAGAGAAAGCTATTAACTAGAAAAGATTCAGAGGGCAAGCTATGTGCAAAGAACAGAGCCGGGTGTGGTTCAAGGCCAGCCCAGGCTGCACAGCGCCTTCAGGCTAGCTTGGACACTGTGACTGACTTAAGATACTGACTTAATTTAAGAAAAAAAAATCTGGAGAGATAGCAGTTAAGAGCAGTGGCTGCTCTTCCAGAGGTCCTGAGTTCAATCCCAGTAACCACATGGTGGCTCACAGACATCTATGATGGGATTCAATTCCCTCTTCTGCCTTGAGGCATACATGAAAATAGAGAGCTCATATAAATAAATAATAAAAATAAGTACATTATTTAAAAAAGTAAATCTGGAGAGCCGGCTGGAGAGAGCACTTCCTGCTTGGGGATCCAGGTTCAATTCCCACATCCACAGGGCAGATCACACCTGTCTCTAACTCTAGTTCCGGGGGACCCACAGTGTCAGGCACACGTGGGGTGCAGAGACATCCTTGTAGGCAGAACACCCATGCACATAAAATATATTTTAAAGATTTAAAGGAAAACAGCAACCAAATCTAAAAACATGGAAATATTCTTTCACAACCTAGCAAGTTTTCAGCTGCGTAAGTATTACGTGAATATGACATTCAAAAATGTAGAGAGGACAGTATTCGAAGTAGCGCATAAAGAATTAAAGGAAGTTGTATTATGGAAATAAAGAACCTAATTAAAAAGGAAATGAATATTTAGGGAAGCAAAGACTTTTAAATTGGATATAGTTAAATATGATAAATAATAAGATAAATAGTTAAATTAATAAAATATAAAAATCAAATGACAAGAATAGCTATTTCTTCTCTATGAGGATAATACAAATAGGTTATGCTTAAAAACAACTATTGTCTGCCAGTGTCAAATTCTCTTTTTGGCACACGGGGGATCTACTTTTCTTCCCCAGGTGGTGTCCCGTGGTCACAGCAGGAATTCATCCAAACTTCATATAACAGCTCGGTCAGAGTGCAACCCAGCACAGTTGCCTCAGCTCCGTCAGAGTGTAACCCAGTACAGTTGCCTCAGCTCCATCAGAGTGTAACCCAGCACAGGTCAGAGTGTAACCCAGCACAGTTGCCTCAGCTCGGTCAGAGTGTAACCCAGCACAGTTGCCTCACCCTGCAGCCCCTGGGACTGACCCAGCAGCAGTCATGGGGATAAACACATCATTCATAGAGACCTTGGGCTTTTTCAAAGAACATGGGTCTCCTGGTGACGCTCTTTTGTCAGCTGTGCCATGCCCAAAGGAATGCACGACTCAAGAAAGAAGTCAACAGGAAGACCGCAAATCCTAGAGGAAACAGAGAAACCTAGTCCAATGTCACCGGTTTCAGTTCTGAATCCAATCTGCTTGAAGCTCACATTGTCCTGGGACATCTCAATCACATGGGTCAGTATATTTACTTTGTCTTCTTGCTGTTTTGCATCAGAACTTCTGCTCTTTGCAATAGAGACAGAACAACTTGGATTCCTTTTGTTATTTAGGACCCCTGAGACAAGACAGAAGGTAGGCGCCTCCTCCCTCGAGTCTATTCACCTGTGCTGTTCTCCAACCGCTTCTCCTAGGAAGCATAGGGTGAATTTTTACAAATGATGGAAACGGACGTGAGCAGGTGGATGTCCCACGTGTTTGCGCTTAGCATCTTCTAGCAGCCTCCCCTATGCCAATATTCACTGTATTTCACGGGGCCTCTGTTACAGAAAGGCTGCCTAACTGGCTAGCTCAGCAATCTTTCTTCTTTAGTCTTTGTATCTGGTGCAAGGGCAAAGCACTGTGGTCACGGTGGTTAAATTAAGCTCCAAGTAATCCTGCGTGGGCTGAAATTTTGATTTGGCCCGCTTGGTATGTGGCATGAACAAGTTCTGTCAGGTTAAAGTGACTTAGTGAGTAGAATCTACTACCCTGGCTGGTACTTAGGATAAAGGAGGGAGGAATACAAGTGGGTGCCCGGGAGGCAGTAGGCAATACAATCACTAACGCCGCTGAGGCATCACATCCACACTGACATTCCATAGGATCTACAAAAACCCCGTGGTTAGGGCTTTTGTATAGTATCTCAATTTATCATCCTGCCCAGCCCTGGCCAATCATTATGCTACATTTTACAGTATGCATCTAGCTAGACTTAGAAATATACATCCTTTTGTGAACCTCCTGACCATGGCAGGCACCATGTTGACTGCCGCTGCAATCTCCACGCCTCTGAGCTGTTCATATCCAACCAACCATCTTATGTTTACTAACCAGATGAATGAGTCATGCCCTTATTTACTAATTACTAAGATACTTCATATATACTTACTAAGTAAGGGGAAAAATCTCTTTAACATCTCAATATATAAGCATTTAACCTGAAAAAGGAACCTCTGTTTCCCTGACCTTGTACTATTGCCAGGCCACTAATAGTGCACATGGCACCTCCACACAGAAACAGGTAATCCCCATGGGTGTGCAAACAGCTCCAGAGCATAGAAAGACACAGATGGCGGACGCTTCTAAGTGGATTAGGAAAAAAGCTTCCTTTCTTTTGGGGAAACAAAGAATCCTGTGGAAATCACAGCTACGTCTGGATTTCTCCTATAAGCAGTGCTGACATTCTCTCAATAATCCTCTATTATTTCCTTACAGTGACTAACACACAACTGAGTCCATCCGAGGCTCCCACACTGGCTGTGAGTCCCTTCCCAGGAGCATGACATGATTTCATGTTGCCCCCGGCTGTTTCCGGCTGCTTATCTCTCTCCACACTCAGCAGTGCTGCATGGCCTTAATTTTCATCATAGCTATTTTTTTGGTCATGGAATGACATTTTACTCGTTCTTAAATTTGGTGAGGTTAAAATTATTTTTCTTGTTTCTTTTTAGTTTATAAAAACAAAATAGCGGTGCCAGTTTTCCTTGCTGTTCTGTAAACACTTGTAAGGTCGTAAGGACAGGAATCTGTGTAACTTGCCAAGCATTTAAACCCTCTTTCCTCTTCCTTTCTCTTTTGTGTATGGAATGTTTTATTTGGTAGGTGGAAGTTTCAGGTTTCCCTGAAAAAGTAAACAGGTCTTGCTGTGACTCTCATAAGGATGCACTAAATAATTCAGGCCACACAAGCCATGCAAAGCCCGTGTTACCATGACTTAGAACAGTGAGATTGAGTTCCTAAACTCTGCTCTCACAACACTGTAATGTATGCCATTTGGAGTCGCTGCTGCCTCGGTGCTAAACTTCTTATGAATGCTTCCTTATGATTTCAAATACTTATTTATATTAGAACATTCATAATATTGCCAGTGTTTCTTTTTTTCTACTTAATATGGTTGCACAAATAATAATGCAGCTATAATCTGTTTTCTGCAAGGATCTGTGAATGGGTTTTATATAAACCCTGGCTAGCTGGGAAACGTGGCTATCCTTCACTTCAAGTTCAGGAAGCAGAATAGGAATCCTATCCTTGGAGAGCTGAGGCAGCAGGCTCAGATCAGAAAGGCTGCCTGGCCTGAAGGGAAGGCAGAAGCCCATGGAGCAATGAGCCAAGGAGCTTCTGGGGGAACCAGAATAATGAGGCACCAAAGCATCACCAGGATGCAGAAACATTGGGGGGGGGGCGCAGACAGAATAATGAGGCACCAAAGCATGGCCAGGATGCGGAAACAAAATTAAAAATGTAGCCAGGAGAAAAGAAAGTAACATCTTCACTGCAGCTCAGTAGTTTCAGTATGTACATTGGAGAAACACTGAGAGAAACCATTTAGAAGTGAAAGAGGGAACCGGAGGAGCCTGCATAAGCAGCAGCTGGTCACTTAAGTGTGCTCTAATGAGAGCAGGACATGGTAACTTGTGTGGATTTTGATGACAGTGCATTCGTGAGGTCACTGTGGATTAGCTACGACAATAGGAGATAGGCTGGGCTACCACCAGCCTCCACCATCAGACTCTACCCTCCTCTAGGGTAGTATAGGTGGTTCTCTCTCTCTCTCTGGATAAACACTGAAGTATGATCCGAGAACACCGAGGGCAGCCTACAGTGTGCTGTGTTTTCAGAGTAACAGGGAAGTGCATGAGAGGGCTGCTGGGAGAGATGAGGTCAGTGAAGAGGGAAAAGCTGGCAGAGAGAGGGGTAAAGACGCAAACAGAGCTAGAGAGTTGGAGGGAGCTCGCCCAAGAAGCCACAGAGGATGAACTGGGACGAAAAGAGGTAAGTATGAAGGCAGCATTTAGCAACTGCCACAACAGAGACAGAGAAGGAAGTAATAGCATGACTTATAGAGGCCTTTACATATACATAAATATACATACATATGTGCATACATATATTTTCTTTTCTTTTTTTCTTTTACTTCCAACATTTTTATTCTATTCTATCCTTAGCCTTTTCTTTCCCAGGCTAAATATATTTTCCTATAGACTTAACAGTTCGTTTTAGAAGCTGGTATCTAGACCCTACAGAGTTTCTCTCTCTTTAGCATGAGGCGCAGCATAGAGAAGACTAAGCTGCTAACTAGCACAGCGGCTGCTTCCGGTTCACCTGGTGAGGTGCATCCCCGCTGCTTTGCATCCCTCCAGAAAAACACTGTGGGCTAATGGTTTTTTTTTGTGGTAAATGTTTACCTAGTGGGACATAAACACAGCATTAGGAAAATGCATCACTGAGTCACGATCTCTGGCCAGTTTTGCTCACCTACCGATACAGGGCCACCAATCAAGTTACTACAAAGCTTGTATGTAATGTAGGCGAAAGGCCTACAGAGCTCTTGCCTCCTGGTTGGCTGAGGTCAGCTTGTCTTCCAGAACTTGCTTTACGTTTTCTAGCTCTAGCTGAAGCTGATTTTTATCCTCTTCCAGACTCAGTTTCTCCTTCTTAAATTGTTCCTCCAGTTCCTTAGAAAGAGAAAAAAAAATTAATTAGTAAGACTGGAGTACTATATTCCTGAAGATTCCGATAAAGACAGTGCTGTTAATATTTTACTTTGCAAATCATCTCTCCCTGTAGATAAAATCACAGTCACGTGTGACTCCATTTAATACTCAATGGGGTCAATGAAATAATTCTGATGAAGCCATTAGACAATGCTCCCTATCATGAGAGTGCATGCGTGACTGGCTAAGCTGTTGCCAACAACCAGAAAAGCACGACATAAATGATAATTTGGCATGACAAAGCAAACATTGCAATTCGCCTGAATTCTCCATTCTTTTATATGTTTACATAAGAAAATTCCTATAACATTTCTGGAATTCACTGTTCGACCGTGGGATGTGATTGAGGTTTAGCAAGAACAAAATGAAGGGAATTTGAGTGGAAAATCAGTTAAGCCGATACTTGCTAAGAACTTAACCTGTTTTCCAGGCATGCTGCTTAATACCTGGGCTTCATCAGCAATAAGATGTGATATGGAGCCTGTCTTAAGAATCCACGCTACCAAGTAGGAAGCTACTTCCTCACCAAAATTAAATTGAGCATACAGAGAGGATAGAGGATTCTCCAAGTAGAGAACGGACACATTTAGAGGGAAATTTTAGAGAGAAAGTAAACTGATGACATGACCACTCTACGGTATGGTTAAGAGCAGGGCTTTTATATTAGATGTAAGAGAGAGAATGGCCAGAGACAACTGGAAAAGTCCAGGGCAAAGAGAGAAAGAAGTAGGCGGAAGATGGCCAGCTGACAGGGCATGGCCAGAGCTATCCAGAAGAGAGGGAAGAATAGCAGGCAATGGACGATACAGAAAACACAGTGAGAGAAACAGGAACGGAGTCGGAGAAGGAAAACAAAGCAAGGCCAGCAGGATTTTAGGGAGATGAGCAGCTGACTGGAGGGAATCCCACGAGCTGGAGGGCGCTTAGGCTAAGGCTAGGGTGGACTTTAAATGTGCTACAGGGTTTTGTAACACTGAGGGAGCCTGGAGGCCAGCAGGAGCCTTGATGTGGTGATAAGTACCACTGGTTGCCACCTATGTCCCTCTGCCAAGGGTAAGGGAAGTGATCCCCTTAGGCTGAGAGGAACCAGTTTCCCAAGTTCCTGAGGAATGCTGGCTTTTACCCAATTTTTGGAGATCCTCCTTTGAGCCAGGTGGAGCTCATTTCTGGGTACATGAACTGCCTTTTGGAGTCTGGAGAACTGCAGTTACCTTTGGACTTGACACTAAGCATGGATATGAAAAGCATGCCAGTTGTACTGGCTGGTTTTGCGTGTCAGCTTGACACAAGTTAGAAGTCATCAAAGAGGAAGGAGCCTCAGCTGAGGAAATTCCTCCATGAAACCCAGCTGTAAGGCATTTTCTCAACTAGTGATCAATTGGGGAGGGCCCAGCCTATTGTGGGTGGTGCCATCCCTGGGCTGGTGGTCCTGGGTTCTGTAGGAAAGCAGGCTGAATAAGCCAGGGGAAGCTGGCCAGTAAGCAGCATTTCCCCCACCCCCACCCCCATGGCCTCTGCATCAGCTCCTGGCCCCAGGTTCCAGCCGTAAGTTCCTGGCCTGGTTTCTTCCAATGATGGACTGAGATCTGGAAGTGGAAGCCGAATAACCCCTTTCCTCCACAACTTGGTTTTTGGTCAAGGTGTTTTGTCGAAGCAATAGAAACCCTGACCAAGACACCAGTTAAAAACAGTGGAGGAGTAGAAGGGAACTGAGCATTCTAGGCAGAGGAAAAGGAATGTCTAAACAGAATGGCAGTCCATATACACACACAGCTTGGTAAGAGCACTGTGTCTACGGTATACGGTGAGGAAAACTGTTAGGGACCTCCATGACGAAGTGCAATTGGATGCTATCCTAGGAGCAGCCATAGTCCTTGATATACAACCGACACACGGCTGTGGCTTATTATGATGAAAATATTTAAATTACAGTCTATAGAGGGAAGGGCACACTGAGGAGTCCACGGGGAACAGGCATTGGCTTCCAAGGGCCCTGCAAGCTGTGTCAACAGTATGAAATAAAGTCTGTAGGAAGGCTGCAGAAAACCTCGGGGCCCAGGAGCTTTTCTCTAGGGCCTGGCCACAGGTGTTTCCTCTTCTAAAGTTTCAGGGGAGAGCAGGTGGTCTGCACTGTCGCGCTGTTGGTACTCGAGTTTAAGCAGGTGAGATTTTCATCTTGGGGGAAGATGGCACCCTTCTGAAACCCCAGTGCCTAGGAGCCAGACAAAGGCCAATCAGTCTGAGGCGAGCAGTCTGGGCTGCTGTTTCTGCACAGGTTGTCCCTGTACACAGACGGTGAATTCCTACAGTTACAGGAAATATAATCATTTGTGGTAAATAAGGAGCAGAGAGGTCATATTAGCTACTTAATTTTTTTCACTTTCATAAACAATTTGTCACTAAGCCCCTAAAGATAATTTTTATCTTTTTTTCTTTTATTGAAAATACATTTTTTTTCTCCTGGTTATGTTTTCCATTCTCTCTCTTCCTCTCAGTTCTCCTGACAGCCTCTCCCATTTAGATATACTCCCTTTCTCTCATTAGAAAAAACATCCAGACTTCTAAGGGATAACAATAAAACATGATGTGATAAGGCAACAACTAACAGGTCAGAAAAGGATGAAACAAACACAACAGAAGGAAAGGAGCCCAAGAGAAGGCACAAGAAACACAGACTCGCTACAGGTGCACTCAGGAAGCCTATAAAAAAAAACCGCTAAACTGGAAGCCGGTAGTTTATAGCAGAGGCCCTGGGCCAGGCCCTGCCTCACTTGCTGTGAGTTTGTATGTGTGCGCTGATCTTGTTGATCCAGAGGGCCTTGGTTTCTCAGTGTCCTCCGTCCCCACTGGCTCTTACACTCTTTCTGCCCTCTCTTCTGAAGGGTTCCCTAAGCCCTGAGCGGAGGGATCTGATGGAGACTTCCCCACTTAAAGCTGAGAGTCCCAAGGTTTCTCATTCTGCACAGTGTCTGGCTGTGGGTCTCTGTATTTGATTCCGTCTGCTGCAGGAGGCTTCTTGGATGCTGGCTGAACAGGGCACTGATCTGTTTTCCCTAAGTGCTCTTAAAAAATACTTTGACTCTAGAGAAAGAGTGCTGTGGAAGAAAGCTGGTTTTAGCTTATGTACTTAGCATGTTAAGTGGGCAGCAACAAGGGAAGGGGGCAGCAGGTACAAACAAGCTATTTTGGTAAATGGCACCGAGAAGGCAGCGCAGGGAGCTCTGTGGCAAATCCCTCCAAATAGAAACACTCTCCCTGGGAGCTCAAGAGCCTCAGGAGGTAAGTAAAATGTCACAGGTGTGGTGAAGGGAAAACTTGCTGGATTCTCAAAGGCTGGTCCCCAGCTTCATAAAAGGAGGAAATAATGGGGGGGGGGGCTCTGTCCAGCCCAGCTGCAGTCAGTCTCTCAGACCTCGGCAGCTGCGCTCCCGGGAGACAGCGCTCCAGCTGCAGCTTTCATGAGCTGTCTGTCACCCATGTTGGCATGAGCTTTTTGTAGATGTAGGGACTTTTGAGTCATTCCTGCTCCTTGTAAGTAACCCCTCATCCAGGCCCCTGCTGGGAACCCCAAGCAACACTCATTATGTCCTCACTTGGGAGGCTGGTATAACTGTTCCTTTGGTCCCTTAGAGGCTCTTTCTGGGAGTGAGTAGGTGTGTGTATTGCTTCTTCAAGGGAAACCCCAACACAACACAGAGCTTCTGAACGTGTTCACATACCGAAAAGTCCATGTCCTCTTTCTTACGGCAAACATGTTTGAGAGAACTCTCCGTGGGGCTGGAGAGGAGGCTCAGCAGTTAAGCACACTGACTACTCAGCACATACACAGTGGCTCACAAAGCCTCTGTAATTCCAGTTCCAGGGGATCCAATATTTTCCTTTGGCTTCCATGGTCATGGCTTACATGTGATGCAAAACACTCACACATAAAATAAGAATAAACACATCTAAGTTTTTTTTTTTTTTAAGAACTGTTAAGTGGGCTACGGGAGGTTTGCAGGTAGCTCAAAAATTAGAAATTAATGGCTGAAGAAAGTGACTACGAGTAATGAGGAAAAGATAAACAAGGGCTTTGCCTAAATAACATCTACAACAAACCACCATCAATCAAAACTGAATGTATAAATGAAAATGATAAACTATAGCTAGCGAAGCAGCAGTGTGCACTCTGTGCATTGTGCACCAGTGTGTAATCCTGAGCAGGACATGGCCGCTGCATTACACAGGCACAGGACACGGCCACTGCATTACACAGGCACAGGACACGGCCGCTGCATTACACAGGCACAGGACACGGCCACTGCATTACACAGGCACAGGACACGGCCACTGCATTACACAGGCACAGGACACGGCCGCTGCGTTACACAGGCACAGGACACGGCCGCTGCATTACACAGGCACAGGACACGGCCGCTGCGTTACACAGGCACAGGACACGGCCGCTGCATTACACAGGCACAGGACACGGCCGCAGCATTACACAGGCACAGGACACGGCCGCTGCGTTACACAGGCACAGGACACGGCCGCTGCATTACACAGGCACAGGACACGGCCGCTGCATTACACAGGCACAGGACACGGCCGCTGCGTTACACAGGCACAGGACACAGCCGCTGCGTTACACAGGCACAGGACACGGCCGCAGCGTTACACAGGCACAGGACACGGCCGCTGCGTTATACAGGCACAGGACACGGCCGCTGCGTTACACAGGCACAGGACAGGGCCGCTGCATTACACAGGCACAGGACACGGCCGCTGCGTTACACAGGCACAGGACACGGCCGCTGCGTTACACAGGCACAGGGCACGGCCGCTGCGTTACACAGGCACAGGACACGGCCGCTGCGTTACACAGGCACAGGGCACGGCCGCTGCATTACACAGGCACAGGACACGGCCGCTGCATTACACAGGCACAGGACAGGGCCGCTGCGTTACACAGGCACAGGACACGGCCGCTGCATTACACAGGCACAGGACAGGGCCGCTGCATTACACAGGCACAGGACACGGCCGCTGCATTACACAGGCACAGGACAGGGCCGCTGCGTTACACAGGCACAGGACACGGCCGCTGCGTTACACAGGCACAGGACACGGCCGCTGCATTACACAGGCACAGGACACGGCCGCTGCGTTACACAGGCACAGGACACGGCCGCTGCGTTACACAGGCACAGGACACGGCCGCTGCATTACACAGGCACAGGACACGGCCGCAGCATTACACAGGCACAGGACATGGCCACTGCATTACACAGGCACAGGACTGCACAAGGAGGGGACAGGCGAGCTGGCATGGAGAGAACGGCAATCAGTCTTGAGAAAGAGTGTCACTAATTTTTGCCTCTGCCTAGGCGAACACATAATAGCTCAAGAAAGAAGTAACATTCTAACAGCGCTTACTTAAATTTTGAATATTTACATCTCAAAATGTTTTCCCAGTACTTGTACAACAAAATGAAGGGATATTATGGCAGAAAAAAAACCTAATTTTACATTCTGTCTAGTCCACTTAAAAATAAGGTTTGTGACACTAATCTCAAGTCACGAGGATCAAGGACTATATCACAGAAAATCACTTGCAAACTGTAAAGTGCTGCTATATAAAACATTCGAGCCTGTACTAATAAACCGCACACAAGGCTGTTTAAATGCCTTATGGTTTGACAGACTTGAGACCCACATCTGACCAAGCCTTACAAACTGCATGAGACTGACAACATCCCCTTATCAGTAAACAGGTACGGCAACCAAGTGTAAGGATAATGTGAAAACTATGTTTAAAGCACAAGCACACTCTGTGGGACATGATGGCAAACACTAGTGACATTATTGATCACAGCTAGGACATGCCTGAGAACTCAACTCCTGTCCTCATTTGATCCTTACAGCAACACTGTCTCACAACTTCGTCTGTCAGAGAAGGTGCCAGAGGCGCAGCTTAGGGTCCACGCCACCACAGCTGACAAGCAAAGAGCTAAGTGTAAAGGCCCAGGTGTCAGACAATTTGCATTTTCTCCTGTGTAACACTGGTTGTCATGTAGTTATATAAAGTGATTATTTAAGGAAGTTAGGAACGAACACACACACACACACACACACACACACACACACACACACACACACACGAATAATGTTCCCTGGGAAGGAAGCTATCCATTAGAAATATGTGCGTTGGTGAGTTAAGGCTTCATAAGGGGAGTTACCTCCTGGTGAAAGGCCCCAGATCTAAGAGTGTTTCTGTAACGGCTGGTATGACATAGTCTGCCTTAATAAACCACACCTCCATCAGGCCTTAATGCAAGCCGAGGGTGAAGGCTGGGGGGATAACAAAGGCTCAAGACCAGGCTGGGCTACAGACTGAGGCCATGCCTTGAGGGGAGGACAGGGAAGAACTTCCACTTTTATGGACATCACTACAGACACCATGATTTCAAACAGGATGAGAAGGCAGCAGCCATGAAACTCAGGCAATTGCTCTTCCACAGCACACCAACGCTCGGTGCGCCAGCTCGCACTGCAGGGGAGAATCAAGTTTCCACTCACCATTTGCAGCTTTTTCTTATCTCTGCTGGCACTGCTGTGGGCAGCCTCTATTGCCATGTGGTGCTTCCAGGCTAATTCCTCTAGAGTCTTACAGTGGGCCTCGTTTAATTGGGCCACCTCTCCTTCCAATCTGTTTTGCAGGTTTTTAAGCTCCATTTCATAATATTCTTGCTGAGTTCTCTTTGCTTCATTTACTTTCTTGAAGGAAAACAAATAAAGATTAAGAACTGGCAACTGCATTTTCCACCGGTGCTATCCATGCCTGAACACGGTAGACATGTGTAAACTGGAATGAGCTAATCACTTCGGGAGCCAGACTTTGAAACCTTACAATTGGTGTTCTCAGAGGGTAACAAGGTGGCTGAGGCAGAAGAAAATAGTTTACATCAAGAAAGAAAAGAAACTGTTGCTATATTAGAACTAAATGTGGGTTGGTACAATGGCAAACTAACAAAGGGTTGTTTTGTTTTGTTTTGTTTGTTTTGTTTTGTTTTGTTTTGAGTACATAAAATAGCTTACCCAATAACTACTCAAATAATATTCAGTACAACTCGGGTGTCAACTATGTCCCTTTTCACCAATCACAGTCTTGTGATGAAAGGAAATAAAAAGACAATACAGTTTTACAACTTCTACCAAAGGGTTTCTATTGTATGTTACCAGACAATACAGGAAAAGGGAACAACCTGGATGGGTGGAAATCTCTGTCTCTGTGCATGTGTATGAGACAGAGAGAAACACACACAAAAGGCAGACAGACAGAGCCAGAAAGAGAGAGAGAGAGAGAGAGAGAGAGAGAGAGAGAGAGAGAGAGAGAGAGAGAGAAACAGCGACAGAAACAGACACAGAGAAATAGAGAGACAGACAGAAAGATAGAGAGAGAGACACAGAGAGAGAGACAGAAACAGACAGACAGAAAGACAGAGAGAGACAGAAAGAGAGAGTCAGAGAGAAAAAATAAATCGATTCAATTTGAGAAGAGAAAATACAGAGCTGGCAACAACAAGTTCTCTCACTTAATTTTCACAAGCCTAGATGGCATCCAAAGAAGCCTTATCTATGTCTTTTGTTCATAACCACTTCCATTGCCTTTCAGCATCTTCAAAGATTAAAGAGTGGTTAACCATGAGGCAAAGATGCAGGCAGAAAGAAGGCCTAATGGATATAATGTACACAAGTTACCTATAATACACACACACACACACACACACACACACACACACACACACACACACTCCTGGGAATACTAAGTAAAGAGTTATGGGTCTCAGAAACAAGCAGGGATCAAACAATGAAATGTCATCTTTATACTAAAAACTTGGAAATATATATATTACACACATATGTACATGCATATATTCGTAAGTCATCTTTTCAATAGGCTAAGGAAAGCAGCTAGAAGGCTGTCATTGTCATCCAGACAAGCAATGACACCTACTTAAACTTATGGTCTGTGAATAAGTACAGAGAAAGGAGGATGGAATAAAAATATATGAGGAGAATAGAGCCAACAGGACTAACAGATAAGGAGGTTGGAAAAAAAGAAACCAAGGATAACTCCTGCAACTAGATCAAGTGATGAATACAGTAAACAGAGTTTTATGGGGAGGAAGGTTCTGTTCATATTTAAATGACATGTCTATCAAAACCATAAATAGAGACATTGAATAGAAAGTTCAGTCTATAAGACTCAAGGAAAAAGATCTGGCTGTTAATGACAGATTTTTCAACCTACAGTAAACACATGGCACTTGTTACTGGAATAGATGAGTGTGGAATAAAAGAAAACCCTGGGCATATATCTTGCCAGGAAGGTTGTTACTGTAGCTTGCAGGGTTCACAGCTGGGTAACAGTATAGGTGACTTTTCTCCCCTGCTAGCAAGCACAGCACATGCTGGCGCTATGAAAGCCAGCCAGCAGGGATGAGAGACGTCCCGGTGAATGCCAGCTTGATCTCTCAATGTCCTAGGACTCGAGCGTGTGGTGTCTTGAGCAGCAGGGTCATACCAACAAGTTCAGGAGCATAACATAGGGCAATAGTGATGGTGTCAGGGATGTTTGGGGAGTCACCAACTGCGTTCTGTTCGGATTTAAGACCTCTTCTACAAGACAGAACTCGTGTGGTAGTGTGATCTGGGCCAGAACCTGCGGCCAGGTGGGTCATAGGTCTTAGGGGGAAACTATTATACTGTTCAGCTAACACTATATTAAGCTGTGTACCAAATTCTTACACCTGTGGGTTACTACGGCTCTCAATTCTTAGCTGCAAAGCTGCTTTTTGCAATAGACGGGATTACTACAGAGAATCACATCTGGTGAGCGTGCAGAGAATACGAGCCTGTGGGGTGTTCAGCCCTTCATGGGACATCTGCACCAAGCTCCCTACCCCCAAATCTCAGGAATCATCTCAGAAGATGAGTCAGAAAAATCACAAGAGCCAGGGGTGGAGCGGTGCTTGGAAACAAATGTTTTCTGACCACTAAAGGACCACTGAAAAACAGGAACCCATAGGGGCTAGGGCAGATGCCCAAGGCCTGCACAAGACTAAGCCGGCCAGTGTCTCAGCATGCGTGGGGAAAGGGATCACAAAATCCTACTTCTGGCTAAGGAGCTACTGACAACTGATGGCTTCTAGGGGAAAAAGAGACAGTTTTCTTAGGAGTTAGTTCTTACTAGGCAGCTCGAGTTCCACTGGATGGCCTGGCACCCATACACACACTGGAAGCAGTAAGTGGACTCAGTGGGGGGTTTAGAAGGGGTTTAGAAGAATTTGGGGGGAAGACGTAGTAGAGGTATGGGTTGAGTTGAGAGGGGAGTTGATCAAAACACATTATAAAACATTCCCGTGTGAAATTCTTAAACAATAACTGTTTTTATTGCTAGGAAAGTCAACGGAAATGTACTGAGTAAGATGTGAAGGTCAAAGAAGTAGAGGGGAAGTGAGAGACTGTGGAAGACCACTGTTAAGTGGGGGGGAGCAGAAGACCACTGTTAAGTGGGGGGGGGAGCAGAAGACCACTGTTAAGTGGGGGGGGGGGGACAGAAGACCACTGTTAAGTGTTGGGGGGAGCGGAAGACCACTGTTAAGTGTTGGGGGGAGCGGAAGACCACTGTTAAGTGTTGGGGGGAGCGGAAGACCACTGTTAAGTGTGGGGGGGAGTGGAAGACCACTGTTAAGTGGGGGGGGGGGAAGCAGAAGACCACTGCTAAGTGTTGGGGGGAGCGGAAGACCACTGTTAAGTGGAGGGGAGCAGAAGACCACTGTTAAGTGTTGGGGGGAGCGGAAGACCACTGTTAAGTGGAGGGGAGCAGAAGACCACTGTTAAGTGTGGGGGGAGCGGAAGACCACTGTTAAGTGGGGGAGGAGCAGAAGACCACTGTTAAGTGTGGGGGGAGCAGAAGACCACTGTTAAGTGGGGGGGGGGGGGAAGCGGAAGACCACTGTTAAGTGGGGGAGGAGCAGAAGACCACTGTTAAGTGTGGGGGGAGCAGAAGACCACTGTTAAGTGTTGGGGGGAGCGGAAGACCACTGTTAAGTGTAGGGGGAGTGAAAGGCCACTGTTAAGTGTGGGGGGAGGTACAAACAGTACAGTGTAGGAGGCACCAAGTTCAGGGACAACTTCAGAATGGGGAACTGAGGCAAACGCAGATTCTATGGCATGGTGTAAGAGAAGGCAGTACCAGGTTAAGGGCAGAACAGGTGGGCACAGGGCAATGACGGATACTTCTAAATATATTCAAATATTGAAAGGACAGGGAGAGGGCTAGCCAGACTCACGCTTGTTCTGTGGGAGAGACCACACATGGCTTTCTATGAAACTGTCCGTAAATGACCCGCAACGGCTGATCTGGAAAATCACAGTGCTGCTGCCAGAATTTTCACAACTTGATTTTTTTTTTCCTCTTGTAAAAATGTCCTAGGATCTAGACATCAGGCTCAAGGCCTGTAGTCTTAGCTCCTGGGGAGGCTGACGTGGAAGGTTACAAGTTTAGGACCAGCCGTGGCTGAGGCCTACAGAGACCCTGTCTCACAATGAAGAGTGAGAAAAGTCTTGGGACAGCGTCCACTGAAGGGCACCTCCCCAGCACTCGGGAGGCCCTGCATTGCATTCCCAGCTTAAAAAAAAAAAAAAAAAGAACCAGAAAGGTAAGAAGGAAGGGTGGAAGGTGGGATGGGAAGAAAAGTTTCCTACGAGTATATGCAATAACATATTTCATTTATTTAAGCAGTATGTTTACAGTGGGGCACAGTGGCGCATGCCTGTAATCCCAGCACTCAGGGAGGCAGAGGCAGGTGGACCTCTCTGAGTTCAAGACCAGCCTGGTCTACAAAGTGAGTCCAGGACAGCCAAGGCTTCACAGAGAAACCCTATCTCAGAAAAAAAAATTATGTTTAATGTGATACATAATAAAGTACAAATTCCACTGTAATAAGGGTTAAGTCAATCTCTGACTTGAAATAAATAGAATGCTTAGATTTTTATAATATAACTTATTACCCAAATATTTGGAATGCAGATATAAAATTACAGCACCTCCTTTTAAACCTAATTTTCTCAAAAACAAACAAACAAGAACTGGGCTAAGCAAGGCATGGCTGCCATGTAGCAGGGCCCGGGGCCTGAGGTCCGCTGGCTGTCCCCTGGTGCCCAGCAGGGCCCCGGGCCTGAGGTCCCCTGGCTGTCCCCTGGTGCCCAGCAGGGTCCGGGGCCTGAGGTCCCCTGGCTGTCCCATGGTGCCCAGCAGGGCCCGGGGCCTGAGGTCCCCTGGCTGTCCTCCTGGTGCCCAGCAGGGCCCCGGGCCTAAGGTCCCCTGGCTGTCCCCTGGTGCCCAGCAGGGCCCGGGGCCTGAGGTCCCCTGGCTGTCCCCTGGTGCCCAGCAGGGCTCAGGGACTGAGGTCCCCTGGCTGTCCTCCTGGTGCCCAGCAGGGCCCTGGGCCTGAGGTCCCCTGGCTGTCCCCTGGTGCCCAGCTCGATACCTTCTCCAGCTCCAGCAGCTGCGCCCTCTGTTCCTCATCCAGACTCTGCGTTCTGCTTTGCAAGAAGGCTCTTTCCTCTTCAAGCTGACATAATCGCTCGTTGGCTCTGGATTTTTCTGATTCTAAATCTTTAATTGTAACTTCCTGGGTCATCTGAGTTGCTTGAAGCATTCCAATATGACCTAGAAACCACCCCCCACAAAGAAAAGCTCCTTAATTTCTAAGTCTGTTGATGAGAGTGTACCTCTAATGATGCAACTGTACTTCAGATGCCTGAGTGGTCCACGGCTTTCTCTTTGGCTTCCTCGCTGCACAAAGGGAAGTAGTCATCATGGGAATGTCTTACTCAATACAATCCTTTAAAATAGAAAGTCCATTTTTATACCACTGATGTTCCCTGTACCATCTTAATGGTTTTTAAAAAGGAGAAGCTGCAAGGTAAATACATTGAAGTAGGAACAACTTCTCAGTAGCTCATGGAAAAGCAAGTCCCCTGGGAGTAATTGAGGAAAGACAGGATGCACTGACTAACACACAAAATGAAAACGAGCCATTTATTCTTTCCTATTCTCCTCCCCTATCCCCGAGTCTGTCTCTGTCTCTGACTGTCTGTCTGTGTCTGTCTATCATTCTGTCTCTCTCTCTCTCTCTCTCTCTCTCTCTCTCTCTCTCTCTCTCTCTCTCTCTCCCTCTCTCTCTCTCTCTCCGGAAGTATTTGTCTGCAGGGAACATAGGTGGCAGATAGCAGGTGAGTTTTAGTTCCATTTGTTTTAGATAAAAAATTAGATTGAAAGACAGAGGACCGCAAGCTTTGAAAAAAAATAAAATAGGCAGGCTGTGGTGGCGCACATTGAATTCTAGCACTCTGGAGGCAGAGGCAGGTGGATCACTGTGAGTTCGAGGCCAGCCTGGTCTACCAAGGCTACACAGAGAAACCCTGTCTCAAAAAACAAACAAACAAAAAGAAAATAAATGACAGTAAAAACGGTTGAGAGGTACTAGAAGGAGAGTTGGGCTAGATATGACCAAGACATAGTGTTTACATATTTACTATAAAAGAATAAATAGGAGATTTTTTAAAAAATGGGTGAGGGGAAGGTACAGGAAAAGGAAGGGTGTGGAACAGGTTCTCATAGAAAGCATCATTTAAGACAGAGATTGTCAAAGACCTTTGGATGAAGCCTCAGACTCACTGGGAACTCTAGTCAGAAACAGCCTACTGCTGCCCAGCGTGTGGGAAAGCCTAAGGCCGGCTCAGCCTCTGTGGGCTCAGAAACTGCCCGGATGACTCTGATGCATGCTGGAGATCATTAAAAATTACTATTTCATGGGCAAGAAAATTCATCAGTGAGCCAATCACAATGAAAGGTGGTCCTGAGACAGCTTCACTGGACACACTATCCACTTAGACAAAAAGCAACTTCAGACTTCACCCTGGGTCAGCATCTTTCTACTAAGGGATATGAAACGAAGAAGAATTAGACATCAGATGGGTGACTCAGCTGTCCTGTGGGAACTCACCTTTGTTCCCTCTACACAAATTCTTCCACAGACAGACACTCGGATGTAGGGAGGATAGAAAAGAATAAATGTCTTATTTGCGTATGTCAGGAGTGTATTCTATAAAATATACTCCTGAGGCTGGAAAGAAAGCCAGGAGACAAGATGGGGATGAAAAGGAGCCACTTGGTCCCAAGCTTACTGAAACTTAAACATCCCAGAGCAATTAACATCTTGTAGCAACTGCTCACAGAGAGACAATGCTTCTTTTACACAAGGATATTCCCACATAAGAATGTAAAAGCAGCAACAAACCATCAAGGCCTGAGCATATTTAGCTTTGAACTTGGTCTTCTGCCTTTCCCAGATACTTTCTGAGACTCTCACAAACTAGGCTACTTTCTCCTTGGCAGGAGATGCTTCCTATGATTTTGGGATGTTACTCTGGATAAAATCCTAGCTTGGGACACCCCCAGGAACTCCATTTCAACCTCAAATTCCTTGACAGCTCTAAAGATGACAGCTGAAAACCCACCAACATCGTAAACATGGCTACTGCAAAGCCAGCAAAACGCCCGTCTCCCTGGAGAAGCACACACAACACATGGGTGCATCTTATTTATTCAGTAACCCCTCCCCCCCCCCCTTTTCTGTAGACCCTGGGTTTAAATCTATGTTAAAAATCCCTTCGGAAAAATAATTCTGCTTCAAACTGGGTCATCCTTTCAGCAGTGAAGTCAAAGACCTGGCTTAACCTTGGTGGTCAAGGCAGAGACTGCTATCAGGGGAAGGGGCTATGCCCCACAACTATTGACAGTCTCATCATTTCATTGTTCTAATTACTCAGGATGATATTAGAGACATTTAAAAAATTTTTTAAAGAAGTCTAAATAATCTCAAAATATTAGGAGAAATGGTAAATATTACATTTGAAGAATTTTCGAACTATTCAGATACTGTTTTGAATGAACAGTGCAGTGCCGGCTTTGGCAGAGCCCCACGTCAAGCTATGGGTAGACATACTAGCTTTGAGGACAAGATCTGAAGCTTGCTGTTGCAAACGCTCCCGGGCAGCTGCCAGCTCACTTTCTACTTCCTTGTGCTTGCTCAGCAAGGCCATTTCACCCTCCTTGGCATCATCAAGCTGTTTCTGAAGAACCTAAGAAAGATCACATAGCCATAGTCAACATGCAAGCGTGACACCGGGCTAAATAATTTATTTAAATTACAAGCATCACTGTTCTCTTACCAAAAAGTTCTATGTAACTAGGACTCCTTAGTTTTAAATCAGCAAGATGAGGTAACACAACCTGACATTTTAACTCAAAAGACACAGTTGGGGAAGTGTGTTTCTACCCTGCCCAATGCATTCTAATGCCCTGCAGACACTAACATGCCAGGAAGCCTTCTCTGACAGTACAACAAAACGTGTCATCTTGGCATCTTTTCTACACGTGGGCTGTCTCTTATTAAATTTCACTTTTCAAAGCAATACTTTCCTAGTTCAGTGTCTAATACCAAATAATGAGGCAGACCATCCTTAATGGAAAGAAAAAAGAAAGCACAATTATTCCGTAAGGTCAATATTTTAACTCTCCCAAGCCACTTGTGAAAATACTAGTAACCTGATTAAATGAAGTCCATTCATAGAATCAACAAGGTTTTAAACTTACCTTTCTGGGCACTTGATATCTGAACTTCTAACTGAAAAAAGGTAATAAAAATTACCCTTTCAAGGGGAATGGGGTGAAAGTGGGAGGGAGGGAGGAATGGGAGGATGCAAGGGATGGGATAGCAATTCAAATGTAATAGGAATGATTTTATTTTTCAATAAAAAAAAACATTTAAAAAATTTTTAATTACCCTTTCTACTTTTTTCCCTCAAAAAGGAAAAGAAACAAATGGAAAAGGGCTTAAAGTGATATGAACATAAGCAGTTGATCCTAAAGCCATCAGGCTGCTATTCTCCAAATCAACAAATTAATACATAAGAGAAAAGTGGGTAAGGCTGAGTAATGGCTTGGCAGTTAAGAGTGCTGTTCTTACAGAGAACTTGGTTTCAGTTCCCAAGCACCCACATGGCAGCTTGCAACCATCCATAACAGGTACATGTAGGTAAAGCACCCATGCACAGAAAAGAAAATAAATAAATCCAGAATAAAGTTTTTTTTTAAGTGGTTAAGCATCTACAATCAAAAAACAAAACAAAACAAAACTCCAGACCCAGAGAGCATGGTGGCCACGTGCAATGCTCAAGGTAGGGCGGCAGAAGCCAGGAAACCCTGGAGCAAGCTGGGTAGCTGCTAGCTGAAGTGGCAAGTGAAGTCCTCTGGTTTCCACAAAAGACCCTTCCTCAACATAGAAGATGGAGAGCAATCTGAGAAAGCACCCAATGTAAGCCGCAGGTATCCACACTCACGTATGCACACATACGTGCACACATGCTCACACGCCACACACATGGAAAGCCAGAAAAGAGCCAGATGGCCTACATCCGCTCACCTGTACATTGGTCTCTGCTGCGGCCAATGCCATCTGCAGCTTTTGGCATTTGTCAAGAAGACTGCTGGCTTCGTCCTGGACCATCTGCAGCTCAGTCCTCAATTTTCCTATCGTTTTTCGTAAAACGGCTTCTTGTCCTTGGAACTCTTTGCGAAGATCAGCCTCCTTGTCCCTGCTGGCCTGCAGGCTTTCGGCCGTGAAGAGCTGTGACCTTTTCAAATTATCAAGCTCACGTTCATAAAACGACTGAGCTTTGTTCAACTTGCCCTCGTACTCCTCAATGAGCTTCCTCTTTTCAAGTCTCAGCTCCTCAAGGGTGTTGTTCAAGGCCTCCACCTCCACCCTGTGCAGCTCCTCCGCCTTTTCCTGTCCCCTGTTCACCGAGGCACTGTGGTCCTGCTGCGACTTCAACAGCTCCTGGACTTCCCGTCTGTGAGCGGCTCTCAAGTCTTCCAGGGCCGACCGCTTGTCCTTTTCAAACTGAACCTGGAGCTGCCCAAAGCTCCGCAATCTTTCTTCGAATTTCCTCCGTATCTCTTCGACCTCCCGGGACATGGTGACTATGCGCTGGACATGCTGGGCCTCGGCACAAAGCTGCGTGTCCTCAACTCTGTGCTTATAGGCTTCGAACTCCGCCAAAGCCTGCTGTTTCATCTTCATGTGGTCTTCTAAAGATGTTTCCAAAACTTGAATCTTTTTCCTGAGGTCTAACTCTTCTGTTACCTTGCTTTTATAGAGCAATATTTTCTCTCTTGTTTCTGCAAGGATTTGTTGGATTTCTTCTTCGTGAGCATCTTTGAGGGCCTGAATTGCAGACTCATGCTCATCATTTTTCGTATTCAAAGCATATATTACCTACATGGTTTTGAAGAAGGGAGAAAATTTCAGCACATATTCTTTTATAGCTTAATGTTCATTCTTTCATTTGGGTTGGGGTTTTTTTCCTATGCGCATATATTTCTGATAACTATTAAATACTGAAACATCCAGCAGTTGTTTTTGTGCCTGCAGATTGACTTGCTTTGCAAATTCTACCCTTGCACACACTGTTATTTTAAAGCATTCAAGATCATTCATTTTTAAAAATGCATATGTATAATTCTAGCTCTCAGGCAGGTAAGGCAGGATTGTAGGTAACTACACACACAGTGAGTTCCAGGCCACCTTGAACAATACAGAAAGTCAGTCTCTCTGTCTCTGTCTCTCTCTGTGTGCATATCTGTCTTCTGTCTCTCCCTCTCTTTCTTAAAAAATCATTCAAAATTAAGAATGATGTATTATAAATGAAGGGAAGAAAGGAACAGCAGAGGCCATTTGACCAGAGATGATCGTCCTGGGCACAACCCAGGCCAGCGTAGTTGGGGCTACAGATGAGAGGCGGAGGAGGAAAGTCTCGGGTAAGGACCCACCTTGCAGCAGGTCCGCATGTCACATCCACATGCATGGAGCTCTATACACTATGGTTCCCTAGAGCCCTCTCTGTGTGTGAAAGGACCTATTTAAATAAAGAAATGTTAGAAAGTCCCCTTTCTAGATTCCTTATAGTTTGCTTTTGTTAAGAGTTTAGAACTATTGACAACAACTAAAAATCTGCTCTGTTCTAAACTAGTAAGTGGATCTGAATTTCTCTTGGACTTTGAGAAGCCACTTAGCAACTTAACCCAGGCTCGGGCTGTGCCTCTGCAGTTCCACAGGGCACTCCAGTCTGAGGGAGCCCCAGAACCACAGGGTTCAAAGGATGCAGATCAGCCCCCTTACCCAGGATACTCCAAGCTCTGGCGCTCCCAGCAACATCTGGAGTGGATGACAGCATATGGGACTGAATGCTCAGACCTTGAGATCTAACGTCACCTCCAGGTGACAGTGTCAGAATGGAGCTGAACTACAGACACTGGTGAGAGCCACATATATTGTAGTGAGTGGAGGTAACCAAAGCAAACCACCCTGAGTGTGAGATGAAAACATTGGCTTCGTCCTATCTCAAACAGTCATCAAGGTGAATGAGCAGGCTGGGCAGGGTGGCATATGCCACTCATCCTAATACTCAGAAGGCTACAGCCAAGAAACAACCATGAACTTAAGGTCAGGCTGGACTACACAACTGAGTACCAGACTAGGCAGGGATACATAACAATCCTTTGCCAAAGAAAGAAAGAAAGAAAGAAAGAAAGAAAGGAGGGAGGGAGGGAGGGAGGGAGGGAGGGAGGGGGGAGGGGGAAGGTGAAAGAGAAAACGAACAGGAAAAGGAAAGAAATGAAAGAAAAGAAAGCCAAAGAGAAGCCCACTGGTCAGGATGCCTAGCACGAAGTGGATGCAGACGACGAGCTTCAAACTCTCCTAGGGCACTTGTGATGTGAGCCCAGCTTTATCTCACTAAGCACATGGAAGAAAAGAGAAATGAAAGGGGTCAGACTTCCAAGAGACCCATGTCACACCTTTAGTACTTTGTTCCAAGAGATGATCTTAAAAGCGACTACCCGGTTGAAAAGATAACACAGGAGAGGGATGCAGTATGTCAGTGTCCCTTCTCAATGATTTACAGAAACACTCTTCTTTCAAACAATCAATCTCCAGTCAGCCTTTGATGAGTGATGTCACATCCCGCATCCTTTAACACATCCTCCTCAAACACCATACATGAAAGGCTGCGCTCTTAACATCCAGCCTGCCCATCATTTGCCACCACCGTCTCCTGACGCTCAGTAAGTGTTTGGCTAACTGGAGGAGGCTCTATAACAAGGCTGGAAAGACACAGGAGGCTGTCAGCCTAGAAAAGAAGCTAGAGATAGAAAAGCATTGTAACATTCAAAATGGTAGGGAGTAAGAGGAATTAAAGTGAAGGTTGGAATTAAAACAATGAATTGGAAAGAATACGATTTAAGTTATCAAAACACAAGAAATAGCAGAAAAACATTACAGTAGTAAGCATTATTTCAGTTTAAACTCTAACGCAGAAGCCAGCAAGCAACTGGGGACCAAATATGGCTGTTGCTTGCCTCTGCAAATATCTGGGTATGGTACAGCTAAGACCATTTGTTCAAGTGATGCTATCCCACCAAGACAGCAGAGCTGAGAATGACTGGAAAAAAGCATTATGAAATCCCAGTCTGCTCTCTATATAGGCAAGTCATCTTAGTAAAAACTGGAAATGATAACCACAGCAAAAGGGCTGATGTTCTGTTGGTTTTTTAGTCTTTCATATTTTCTTCCTACTAAGTCTCATGTAGTAATAAACATAATTGTCCAATTCTGAAGATACATTGAATTAAAAAGTACGCACCATATTGAACATATCCATATCTTCCAGGAAAGAAATATTATAATATACTTCTAAAAACTTAAAAAGAACAATAAAAGGGTGCCAAGTGCAACAAAATCAATACCACTCCTAATAAGTTACTGCTTAAAGCATGCTATCATTGAGTTACAATCTGTATAAATTATCTATTATGTTTACTTATTTTATTAGGGGGGAGGGCACATGCCACGGTCTGGTTCTCTCCTTTTGCTGTGTGGGACCCACTGGAGCAAACTCAGGTCATGAGGCTCACTTGGCAAGGCCTCTATCCACATAGCAATCCCATCAGCCCAAGTATGGTCATTTTAGATAAGAATCAATCTCTCTCTCTCTCTCTCTCTCTCTCTCTCTCTCTCTCTCTCTCTCTCTCTTTCATACACACACACACACACACACACACACACACACACACACACACACACACACACAAAGATTCAAGTGCACAGGGGTGAGGAAACACGTGGATTCCTGAAACTGACTGGCCAGTCAGCCTAGAGGAATCTATGAGCACTGGGCTCAGTGAAGGACCTTACCAACCACAGCCTTGAGCCTGCACATACGTGCACCTGTCGTTGCAATGGACATCTGCCAGTAAACTGTGTGGGCAAAAGGGTATACTGTGTGTCACACCATAGCACACTGTAGTGCCCATAGTGAGTTTTTTTTTATGTTGTGTTTTTCTCTCTTTTTGATGTTTTTATTTTTATGTTTTGTTCTCTTTTGGTGGGGAAGTTTTAAGGACAGAAGGCTTATATGGAGGGACGGGGAGGTGAGTGAGAGGGATTGGGGTGCATAATGTGAAATTCACAAAGAATCAATAAAACGTTAACCCACCTCCACCATCAACAACAACAACAAAAACCAAAGAGAGGTGGAAGTGTAACCTAGAGAGGAGCTCTTGGGTGTACCTTCTCTCTACTGGCCACAGTGATGCTCCGAAGCCTTGTGGGGCCAGCCCTCATGGGCATTCTCGGTCCATTTACCTCTGACTAGTAAAAGGCTCAACACAACAGGCAGGAAGTAGACGCTTCTCACCACTGCCCCTCCAGGGTTTGGCTTTCTGGCCAGCCTTGACCTTTTACTTTACACCCATCAGCCAATTCTAGATATAGCTTCACTTTCTCCTTCTGATCAGTGTTAGTACATTAGGGCTCTACCGTCTGACTAGCAATGAACTGCAAAAGGCACACATAGACTTACAAAGTAATATTCACCAAGGTGTTTGCTTGATTCTTCAGAGGGAGTGTATGGAGTATCTGCAGCTGTGCAGCTGCGTGTGCATGTGTGGTGCATGTGTGTGCATGTGTGTGCATGTGTGGTGGGGTATGAGTGTGGGGTCAGAGGTTGATGTCCATGAGAGCTGAGCATAGAACGACATCCACAGTGAGCAGGATGGAACCACACATCAGTTTTGCCCTGGTCGGAAGTTAACTGCCTGCATTTTTTTTCACTTCTCTGTCTATTTTCTTTTAAATTAAATTAAACAGAAAAACAAAAGCTGCTTTTCATACATTATGTAATCAAATTAATTCCAGCAACAGACTTGTGCCCAAATGAAATGTTTAGGAGGCAATTAACAAAAAGCGCTCGCTCGGATTTATGTAAGCCAAGGGCATGCTAAAACCTTGACTTTAAAATAATTTGAAAACCTAATTGCTTTGGGAAATAATTACTTTTAAAGATACATTTGTTCTCTTTGTTTCTAACTACTGTTGGAAAAAAATTCAGAAAATATTAATAAAGGATAACAATGCTTTCTTTTCCTGCATAGCGATGCAGAATGCATTTATTTTCTCAGGAGATTTACTGTGAATTTTGAAACATAAAAGTCTTTTTGAACACACACACACACACACACACACACACACACACACACACACACACACACGTCGTAGAAAGTCTCACAAATCCAGCTGTCATCCAGGATCCCTTCAATGAGATCTGTGGTACCAGACTTTATAAAATAACAAAAAACTTTCTGTGAATGTCTACTGTGTGCTCTAAATTTTTATATGAATCCCAGCAAAGAAAAGTACATGCATTCTTCATCCTAAATAGAACTTTTCAAAGTAAAGCATACACGAAATAATGGCAATTTTAGATAATATGCATTTGTATCAAGTATCACGCTGTGGGGTACAGAATACAGAACACAGCATGAAGTCTTCAGTAGAAACAACTAGACAAAGACTAAAAGTAATCAGAAAAGGCCTGGAAGGATAAGGCTGGAGAGATGGCTCAGCAGCTAAGAGCATTTGCTGTACTCTGGAGGACCCAGGTTCAGGTCTCAGCACCCGCAGCCTCCAAACATCCTTCACTCTAGTTCCAGAGATATGGTGCCCCCTCTGGCTGCCAGAGGCACAGCACACACATGGCGCACATACATACATGCAGGCAAACAATCATATATATATATATATAAAACATTTTTTAAATTAGTAAATCTACAAAAGCCTGAAAGGACACAGGCAGTTGTTGGGAACTGAGGAGAGCTACTTGGGTTAGGGGACAGTTAGTGCTACGCTCTGGGCTTCGTGTAGTCTGATAACTCATCAGACACCGAGACTGCCAGGGAAAGCCAATGATAAAGTCTAAGTCTCTAGGGCTGGAGAGATGGCTCAGAGGTTAAGAGCCCTAACTGCTCTTCCAAAGATCTTGAGTTCAATTCCCAGCAACCACATGGTGGCTCACAACCATCTATAGTGAGATCTGCTGCCCTCTTCTGACTTGCAGGCAAAAATACCATAATAAAGAAATAAAATTTTTAAAAGTTTGAATCTCTAGAGGATAACAGTGTTCCAGAGATTTGACTAGGAAAATAGGTAGTAATTTTAGAAGACTTAGAATCTACACATATTTCTTCATTTGTATGCACTCAGTGACAGTAGACACTGATTCTTTTTTCTCCATAACATTTTTATTGATTTTCTGGGATTTTACATCATATACCCCAATCACAATATCTTCTCAGTTCTTCCATGACCTCTCCAAAAGAAGTAAAATAAATAAATAAATAAATAAATAAAAACAAAGAAAGTCCACTTTGGGTTATCTATATACTCACTGGAGTGTGGTCAAATTCTCAGTGGCCTGCCCTTTAAACAGAACGTAGTCCTTCTAGATACTAATCCTTTACATTTCCCAGTTTCCCACAGACTTTTCACATTTAAACATTTCTTAAAGAAGAGAGCAATATGCAATTAGTTCTACATCATAGCCTTCCCCCTGTTCCTAGTACATAACATAAGGTTGTTCTTAAAAAGTCACCACCACAGTCAGGCATGGTGGTGGAGAGAAAGATACAGTTCAAGGGTTTGCCTGGACTACATGAAGGGCTGGGCTGCTTTCAGCAGGGGACCATTCACCTAGCACGTGTGTGCTCCCAGGTTCAACGGCCAGTGCTGACAAAACTCAACTACTGCAGTGAAGCAGTACTGTAAAGTGGGGGAAGAGGGAGTGAGCAAAATGTCTTCACTCAGTTGGTTCCCTACTACAAGTGAACTGTAATCTGCCTGACCCCGCCCGCTATCAAAAATAAAACAAGAGGTCAGCTAGTTTACATTGGGGAACAGGCTGGGCCATGTCTGAGTTAAGTCCTTACAGAAAGTTAGGGTTCCAAGACAGACAGACCAAAGTATGGCTCCACAAACAGGTAGGAGGCAGGTAAGAACTGGACAGGAACCAAAGTAAGTAATAATGGGATGGAGGGTCCTGAGCAATTGCTGTCTTTACCAGGAAGTGTGAACATGTCCAAATGCTGTCAACCAACTGGCTTTGGCTTCACTCAGTGAGGGATCATGGGAGATATTCCCAGCTCTTGTGAGTCCAGGGGTTGGGGACAGACTGGCAGACCAGGAGCCTTCTAGTTCCAGCCTCCGAGAGACAGGAACCTGCTGCTCAAGGCTTAAGGGCCATGAGAGACAGGGGTCTTTCCTCACCCACGACTGGTGTTTACCACAGCAGAAGCTAACCTGCTAGCATGAAGAAAAGGTAGCAGCAGAGAGTCACAGCAACGGAGGTGACGAAAGACCCTGTCATAGTGGTGGCATCAGAAACAGGGGACTTGACAACCCCTACCAGGAAAAGAAAGGATGGGATCCAACCAGGAAAGCCCCAGCCTGTAACTTGGTGTACATAAGCAGGGCGCCTGGTCTTAGCATCTACTTTTTATAGATACAAATAAATTTTGTTCTATTTTCCTATTGCTTTTTGTTTGTCTGTTGGTTTGTTTTGGGGTGAGGGGACACAGGCATACTTTGCAGTCCAGGGACTGAAATGTGGCTTACTGCTCTGAGCTTTTAACATGAGTGGCCCCAGAACTTGCAATACTTCAGCTTCGAGCGTCAGGCAGTACCCGTTCATGTTACAAGTTCTTCAACAGGGTTTGGAGGCTGGGACCCTCAGTCCTACAGAGACAAGTTGTTACAACTCCTGGGTGGCTAGGGTCATGGTTCTTACGCCTGAGATGCCATGACCCTCAGCCCCCCACGCTGGCTAGTATTAGAGCTCTGACATCTATGACCTTTGACCTTGAGGCCTCAAAGATTCCTGAAGTAAGGGCCCATAGCCACTCATCGTCAGCTTTTCCACCTAAACTCCATCAGCGATCTGCCTTTTCCCAGCTACTCTCTGTAACTCTTCAGCTGGTCCCTTTGTCAGTATCAGCCCTGCTGCTGCTGCCACCACTGGGACGGCATCCACCATCACCTCCATTGCTGACTCTGCTGCTATTTCTGCAGTCGTCTCGTCATGTTAGCACGTTAGCTTATATCACCAGGGGTAAAAAAATCAAAAGTGGTGTGAGTAGAGACTCCCCAGAAGAAGCTATTTATTTGGCCTCATGTCACAACACCAGGGGAGCATCAAAAAGAGACTCAAAAAGTGAGCCAAACAGCCCGCTTACATCCGCATCCAGAAAGGGCGTTGGAAGGGGCCTCTCCAACACAGATGTCTTTCATGCAATGAGGGACTGCTGTGTGCACAATGCTACTGAAGGTCTCTGCACAAATCACAAGCCTTCTCCTGGACCAAGGGACATGCTACCCCTCTAGGCTGGATAAAATGGCTACAAGGTAGTCAAGTGTTCACTGCTGGGGGAAAAATCCAGAGCAGTCTTTTTTCAAGCTGTGGAACTTCCTGGAGCAAGAGTTTTGTCATGGCAGCAGGCAGTTACGGCCACTAGGTAGTTTCCTCACTACACCACAGAGTGTTCAGAGCTGCTGGTGGTACCAACATGAAGGGCATCTGGCTGGCTGGCTGTTTGACTACAGGGCAAGGTCTGGAGGTTTTGTCACATAGGGAGCTGAGAGGCTGAGTGACATCTCAGTGGGTAGAGAGCACAGCACGCAAGTGTGAGAACTGGTGTTCAGCTCTCCAGCATCCACACACAAAAGCCACACGAACACAGAGAACCCTGTCTTGAAAAACAAAAACAAAAACAAACACAAAAACAAAATCAAACAAAAAAATCCACATGGGCAGGACAGCTCCACAGAGAAGGGATTCCCCCAGGCAAGCTGACCTGCCTGACTAGCCAAGTCAGCAAGCTCCAGCTTCCAGTGAGAGAGCCTGCCTAGGTAAATAAAGTGGAGAGCGCGTGATCAAAGAAGACACCTGCCACCAGCCTCCGCCTCTCCACGTCCACACACAGGAAAACATGCATGCACACTATGCACACATGAAAACATGCATGCACACTACACACATATGAATATTAACACACACAGATACAAAGACACACACACACACACACACACACACATACACACACACACAGAGGAGTCAGATGATCCCTTTATATAAATACTAACCTTAGGGTTCTCTTCTTTTTGACAATACCACTCTCCCCATCCTCTGACCTTGCACTCTACTCATTTCTCAGTAACCAGTGTTTCCAGGTCCTCTGCACTCTAGGTATTTGCTCCCCATTGTTGTTTTGATCCCTAGTAGGCAATGACCGAGTTTCTGGGAAGAGCCTTGTCATTTCTTCTGACCTCAGTTACCTTTCTTCCTAACTCTCTGTCCGTCACCCTTACACTAATCATCTTAAAGCATCGAATCGCTATACCACTGTATGGCAAAAGCAGAGCAGATCCTATCGGCCAAACGTGACCAAATGGCCCATGTGTGCTGACCGCAAAAGCATTCAGACCTCATGGTAAAACAAGACCCAGCTTTGAGTCTGTGGTGGTGTTGCTGCTTACGCCACCCGGCAAAGTTATTCAACCTCTGCGTGTACATCTGCACCTGCAAGGGCCAAGATTAGGTTACTTACTGAAAGTCTTACAAGGATTGCCTGAAGCGAGGCAATCAAAGCACCTGCTACAGGACCTGCCAGTTAACGGCTGTGAGAGAGCAGTGGTTAGCGTTGTCAGTCCTCCTTTATCCACTCTCCTGGCTGCAAATGCACAGCTCACGCCCTCGCACTGGCATCTCTTGAAAGGCCGTGGTCTTTCCACCCAGTCAGGAGGACCCATCAGAGTGGACCCATCATTGCCCATGCTCTCTCTGCTCCACACGACTCATCCTTCAGAACCGTCCCAAGGCTTTGAAGTTTCTGTCTTCAGTCCAAAGCCACACAATCTGTCACCAGTTCCCCAAAGCTTCTGCTCTAGCAAATCCTGCCTGGAACCCAAATGTGTCGCTTACGATCACATCAGCCTATTGTTTGCCGTGCATAAATCTTTTCTCTGTAAATGTGATCAACTCTCGGCGATGAGAGAAGTCATCTCTCTCCGGACGGTATCACAAATGCCCATCAAATCACAACAACCTAAGATGTTTCACAGGGAGATGATAATGAAATCTCTCGTAAGGTATCTTTTCTTCCCCTCCATTTTAATGTGTTCAGTCATGCCCTCTTATGAGGCACAGCTAAAATTCATTAATAAGATGTTTTGACTTATTAAACACATACTAATAAGGAGATGGCATGTGAAGTCATCTCTTCTGTAAGCCAGCAGGCCAAAAGGCTAGCGTTTCTCCATAGCATTTGACTACAGTGAGAGCACTGATGCTCTTGTTATGTCAAAACAGAAATGCCTGCATTATTCAAATATAAAGGCAAAACCAAAACTGTGACTTGCCTTTTTTGAAAGAAAAATCCTATTTCTCAAAGAGTAAGTTTTACAGTAAAATATCAAGAAGATGGGCTAATTATAGCAATACATATCATTTGACATTAGTATACAAAAATATTAGCCAACTTTATTTGTGCTTAATAATGCAGAATGAATTGATGCCATGAATTTCAAATGTCAAAAATGCATTTGGAAAATCAACTAACAAGGCCACAACTCCCAAACTATTTCTTCCTCCTCTTTAAAAGTGCTCTAAAGTGAAGAAAACAAGAAAGATTAACTCTATTTTGATGAAAGGAAACTTACCAAGAGCAATTTACCTAGACCTCAAGATGTACAAAAAGCAAATACGTAAATTGTAAATGATTAATTACTAAGAAAGAAAGAAGCTAAAATGTAAGGATTGTGAAAAATACCACCAACAAGAAGTTGGCCTGTGACCACAAGGGGGAACTCTGGAAAGGGCAGATACAACACAGCAGCAGAGCAGTCAATCTGCCAGGTCACTGCCTGCTTCAAGCACACAGATAATTCACCCTACAAGGATGGATATATATATGTGCATGCATGCGTGCGTGCGCGAGCGGAAAACAGTTTACATAGTTTCTATTCAGCTCTGCTGCAAATCTAAAACATAAGGTCTGCTTTAAAAGCCCACCTGAAAATCTCACGTTGTATACAATTTTGACTGTGTGACATTCTGGAAAAGATCAGTGCTTGCCAAGGATCAAGAGGCAGGTATGGAATATGAAGATGATCTAATTGGTGACGCAACATGGTGCTGCAATGGCAGGTGCTTTGGAAGTCCCTTCTGCAGAGGGGCATGCCGCCCCTCCCTTTGCCTCAGTTCTAGGGTGCTGAAGAACAGCTGCATCCAGTCCTAAATCTAAATGATTTGCTGCACTCAAGCGATTGCGGTGTTAACTGCTGAATATAACCTTTGATTTCCAGAGAGCAGAGCATATTGCCACCTCCAGACAGCACCAGAATGTATGCTTACCCCCTCTTTAATTCTGACCAACATAAAGTGAAGCATATAAACTGCTGTGAAGTTTCAAAGCCAACTGTCAGGGTCCTGTGAGGAGAGCAGAGAAGAGGAGAGAGGGAGGGAGAGGGAGAGAGGGAGGGAGGGAGACAGAGGGAGGGAGGGTGGGAGAGAGAAAGGGAGGGAGGAAGAGAGAGAGAGGGAGGGAGAGAGGGAGGGAGAAGGGGGGAGAGAGAGAGAGATGTTCTAGGTGAACATGGCCCTATCCAGCATGGTGTGGTCTTCCCGCCCATTTTCCTGCACTTCCTGCATATGTGAGCTCCCTAAGAGAGTCATTTGAAGAAATGAAGCCTTCTATCAGCTCAGGCACTACCCCGTGAAGACAGAGGATTCCCTTCCCATCAACGCTAATTTCCCCAGTACTAACTTCTGCGTAGTATGCTCACGGATGTGACTCTAGGAACAAGGCTATGTGTTGCTTACACTGGTCCAAGAGTGAAATGCAAATGCAAACTGTGGTGGTAATAATGTCACTGTGGCCTCATCAATTCTAACAAATGTGTCTCCCCGAATATATAAGAACCTGTGTGTTGAAGGGCATGTGTGCAAAACACCTATAATTTCTGTCCAGCTCTGCTGCAGATCTAAAATATAAGGTCTACATGAAAATCCACACATGAAACATAATTCCCTAGTAGTTTTCCTCTGGATGTTAGCAGTAAAAGCCCATCGGTCCCTGCATCAGATCAAAGGATTTCCTGAAGAAAATGAATTGCCCTAAGAAAAAGTCTATGCCTCCTGGTATGTGGGTATGTTCAATTGAAAAGAAAATCGGGCCTGGAGAGATCGCTCAACGGTTAAGGGCACTGACTGTTCTTCCAGGACCCTGGGTTCAAATCCCAGCACCCACATGGCAGCTCACAATGGTCTGTAACTACAAGAGCTGACACTCTCACACAGACATACGCACAGACAAATAATACACATCAATGCACATAAAATAAATGTAAATAATTTTTTAAAAGATTTTTAAAAAAAGAAAATATGTCAGCATACAAAGTCATAATCTTCTTGAACTTGTGAGACAGCCAAGTGTTTGTCAATATCAGAAAGGCCTCCCAGGCCAGTCAGGGGTACATAGCAGAGTACAGGAAGAAAAGAGGCTATCCTACAGGCAGGTGAGAAAAATTAAAAGAGAAATTCTATTAACAAGTTGCTGAAGGCAAACAGGCAAGAGTCAGAACCTAAAACTTCTTGAACAGGTACAGTCAGGGGCCGACTCCTGCATCTGTTGGCTGTCACTTCAGTGGGAGATGACAAGAAAAACAGCAGATGGAGCAAGAGTACATAGAAAGCCTCCTCAGCGGGACTGGCCCGCCACTGAGGGGTAATCACAGCTACTCTGACTCTCTCATTTGAGCACTGAAAGCTCAAACCAGGTAAGGCCAGCAGTGTCCTCTCTTCTCCAGTCCCAGGAACCAATGATAACCTTGGAGGCCCGGAGAAGAGAAAAAAATCCAATGCCCTTTAGGCCAAGGGCAGGAAAGTCACGAATCCAAATGAACATAAAACGTATTTCAAGATTTTTGGAATGCAACTTAAACAGGTGTTGGCAAGGAGGGTTTCTTTATAAAGATAGTCTGTTTTTATAGGAACACAGCCAAGTGTATTAATTTTCATGTTATCGGTGGCTGTTCTCCTACTGCGACAATGTACCTGCACAGTTGTTATTATACCACGAGAAAGAACAAAAATACCAAATCGTAAAATAAATCACACATCAAAAAGAATAAGCCAGGCAGTGATGGCGCACACCTTTAATCGCAGCACTCATGAAGCAGAGGCAGGCAGAGATCTCTGAGTTTCAGGCCAGCCTGGTCAACAGAGTGAGTTCCTGGACAGCCAGGTCGACATATATATGGGGCGAGGTGAGGCACCAAAAGAAAGGAAACAGTTGGAAATAAATGAAATGAAGATTAGGAAACGATGAAACCGGAAGTCCTGGTTTTGTTGCTATTGCTTTGGATCAGCTAAGGGCCTCGGAGATGGCCTAGTGATGAAGGACACTTGTTGCTCTTGCTGAGGACCTGCGCTCTGTTGCCAGCATGCACGTGACAGCGCACACCCATCCGTGACTAAGTTTCAGAGAACCCAACGCTCTTCTGGCTTCTACGAGCATGGCATGCGCGTGGTGCATAGACACATATGCAGGCAAAAACAAATCCTATGTGCATAAAATAAAAATAAATCTTTTTTTAAAAACCGAAAAGATCAACTAGAGACTAAGACAGAGAGCTTCCCTCTCGCCACTCCATTACGTCATTCCGTGTGGTGGTTGGTAACCGCAGTGCCGTGACAACCCTGAGTGTCAACTTGCGAAGCACACCCCTGGGTGCATGGGGGCATCTCCTCAGATGATTTCCCAAAGGGAGCAGACCCACCCTGAATGCAGAGGATGCCACCGCACAGGCTGGGGCCAGAAGGAGTAAGAGTGGGGAAGGACAGAGCCCACAAGCACAGCGTGCCCTCCCTCCTTCCCCCTTCCATCCCCCCTCCTCTCCCTCCGCCGCTCCCCCTAGCTCCTTCCTGGCCCACCGCAATGCTGCTCAGCCCAAGAGCATAGAGCCAAGCAACCACCAAGGCATGAGCCAAAGCAAAGCCCTCCTCTTTTAGGTGATTTCTTTTTCAGTTAACTTGAGCGGAAAAACGTGAAGTTAGCTAACATGAGCACTCTGTGATGCTGCCCTGAACAGGCCTGTGTGTTTACAGACGGGAACATAGACAGAAACGGTGCTCACAAGAACAACAATCCAGTGGTTTCTCCTATTGCACAACCAGAACACACAACTTCTGGCCATTCTGAAGGCCCTGCTGGTGGGTTCTCCCAGCAGCGCTTGGCCCACACAAAGGCTGCTGACGTTGCCAGGCCGATGGAAAACAAAGCCCTAGATTCCGTCCTTCCCTCCTCCACTCCTCAGCCCAGGTAACGGCAACAGAAAAGGAAGGGCAGTTCTCTTCCCCATATGCCAAAAGAAAACACTGTGCCTGGGTGCACATCCCAATCTCTGGCTCCTGGTCGTTCTTTATTGTGACAGTGGAAAGGGCCCTGTTAGAAGCTGATCTTTCATTTAAGCGGTACGGCCTCTAAACCTCTCTCGCTGCTGCCTGGGGAACTGCCTGTAGGAGCATCACCTGAACCTGGCTGTGGCTTGGCTCACCTGCAGGGCTTGCTTCCTGGAGGAAGCACAATGGCAATGGGAAGGGGATGCAGAATTGCCTGCATCCATATTCAGTCAAGAAGCATAGCGCATGACCAGGATTCATACTGTGGGATAGAGAGTTCCAGTTTCTTCTGGAATACCATGATGCCAAGTGTTTTCTCTAAAAAAAAATTTTTTTTAAATATATAATATTGATTGGAGAAATTGTAAATATTCTGAAATTAACTTTTTTTTTTTTTTGGTTTGGTTTGGGGTTATTTTGGTGGTTGTTTTTCAAGGAGGGTTTCTTTGTGTAGCCTTCGCTGGTTTGTAGACCAGGCTGGCCTTGAACTCATAGAGTTTCCACTTCTGGGATTACAGGCTTGTGTCACCACATCTGTCAATTAACAATGTTTTTTTCTTTTTACAACTTTACCAATACTCCTAGAACACTCCTTTTCTCTTGTCCAACTATTAAAATATTGTCTATACTCAGGAATAATTATCTGCATTGTATATTTCCTGATTTCTAATCTGTTCATTGTAGAAAGTTTAGAAAACAAGGGAGGAATGGGGAGAAGGTTACATTTTTTAAAAAAGAATTTAAGAGATTAGACATGAAGGGAAAGTACTAGGAAGAATAAAAAAGTCATAATACTTGCAATCTGAGAAGATAGAAAAACAATTAGTTTTATGATGAAAAACAATGATTTTGGGGGCTGGAGAGATGGCTTAGAGCTTAAGGGCACTGACTGCTCCCCTAGAGGTCCTGAGTTCAATTCCCAGCAACCACATGGTGGCTCCCAACCATCTATAATGTGATCTGATGCCCTCTTCTGGCCTGCACGTGTACAAGCAGGCAGAGCACTGTATTCATAATAAATAAATAAATAAATAAATCTTTAAACAAAAAAGAAAGAAAGAAAGAAAAACAATGATTTTGGAAAGCTAACTGCATTACAATTACACAGTAATTGGATGCTGACCAAATAGACTTACCCAAGAATACACTGTAGTTTTTACTATGCCCACCTAATTTTTGGCCCATATTATCACTATTCTCAATTTCTATATTCTTTGCGAAGGAAATTCAGAGAGATACATAATACATAATGATACTTAACAATATTGTCAAAATTGCATCTGTAAAATCATATCAAAATATTGTAACCCTGACTGTGGCATCAGTTCTGTTCCAAAACAGCATTTGCACTTCAGGGAGACCCACAATATGTAGATTCCTATAACATTTTCAACATCTCTGTTACAGTTTCTCTTTAACATAACACATTCTGTTCTCATGCATAGCTAGTCTTTATTCTGTATTTGGAGACTTTTTGGTACTTTTTCAGTAATGAACTAGATATGACATCTTACAATAAATGTGTATCGGGCAACAGTTATGAATCATCAACCAACAGTGTAACTCTTTTCTTAGATGTTTTACATTAGGAAAACAGAAGACTGTCAATAATGAACCCATGCGGTCAAATTTGGGGGGAGAGTAAGGGGTGCTCACTCCTGTCAAAATGCATCATTTGGGTGCAACCAGTATGACCAGAGTTTCTGGTCAATACAGTTTAGGGCAGGCCCCATCTTGCTCTGACATACCTTGATACTACACGACTCAATACTGAGGAAACACAAATCAAGGGCAGACCCGAGGCAGAACCTTCCACAGTACACACAGGAGCCTCAGACCGTTTGTCAGAACATCTGTACTGGTCTGAGTGGATGGCTGAGAGGGAAAGTTATAACATGTATCTTGTTTGATCACATGGCCTTGTTTAATCATAGGACTCAAATAAACAGGCTCCTGAGTAAGAACTTGCATGACAGTAAAACTTAATGAGGAAACTCTAGTAGGACTGCGAGGCTATTTGACATAACACATGCTGAATCTGACAGAAGGCAGTGGCACAGCATCCTTGAAAGCCACAGTGTCGGAACCACAGCCTTCTGAGGTCCTGGGTCCCATAGTCCAGTATCTGTGCGGGATACGCTGGTCCTGAGCTGAGCTGCAGATGCGCTGGCTTTACACTAGGAACCTCAGGACTCTTTCCAGTCACTCCGAAGCCCCTGACCACACTCATTGACATCAGCTTCTACTATACAGCACAATTCTAGGACTGCACATAATTTTTATTACTGGCTTTGAGTATAAAAACCTATTTTCTAACTTTTTTCATTTCCCGCTTTCACAGCTGAAAGTGCTGTGAAAGAAATAACAACCACAATATTAACAGCAACAACAATAACAATGAACATTTCACCTAGGAGCCCTTCCCTTTACTCACTTCTCCTCCCTCCCCCATATGAAGCCATTATTGATGGGTCTATCTGTTCAACCTCCAAAAGGCATCATCAATGTCTGCTGTTGCCTATGGTTTCACTGCAACAAGCTCAGTGTAAGTCACCAGCATTGAGTTTAGGCAAGAACCATGTGCCTAACTCACCTCTGTGCTTGACTTTCTGGGGCATTATGATCTGCTCCTCACTCAGAAACTAAACTGGCTGCCGAAACAAAAATTATGCAGAACGGTTGTTCCCAACCCATCAACAGATACAGAACAACAAAAGCCAGTAACACTGGTTAATGCGTCAGCCTTCAAGGCTCTAGTGGTCTTCCTTACCTCACCTAAATATGAAGCCACTTTCACCAAATGAGTAAAAAAAAAAAAAAAAAAAATCCAACAACATACTCAGCAGAGGCAGGGTAGGCAGGAAGCAGCTCTAATTGGGATAGGCCAGCATTCCACAGGCTGTGTAGTCTGAGGATATGCTGAGAACTTTTGTTTCTTTAAAAACCTAGCTATGTTGGGGATATGTTTTTGTTTTAATCCCAGGTGAGGGATACAGGGCAGCTACAGATTGTCCATTGCAGCCAACTACGATTTGTTTAGTGCTCTGGCAGGAGCGTGATTTTGCTAGCTGAAGATAGTTTATATTTGGAATTCTATTTGGAATTCTGGAGATGCTTGAAGGGGTATAAATGTGAGAGCCTTGAGAGGGCCCTTGGAGGCTGCCGCTGCTGTCCCTGTTTGCACCTGCTGCCTATTGCTGGTTGCTGTTTGTTGGATTGCTGGTAGCTCATTGAAAGATATCCTGATGATAATGATGAAGATTGGACTTGCCCCAAGGAACCTGATGCCCCTAATCAGCAGGAAGTAGTCTAAAGGGGTCTATGCCTCCTTTCCCCTCTTTCTTTCTCTCCTACCTAGTGTTGGGGTGTTGGGAGGGATAGAGGTGGTATAGGAAGGTAGGAAAAAAAACCCAATAAGGTAGCCAAAAGCCCATCTACAAAAGGAGGCAAGAGATTTCTGTATAAGCCACCAGAAATTTTAATTTACTGAACAGTCCTACAGGAAAACACTCCAATATAGTAATTTACTAAAAACAAACTCTCAAGTACCTTTAACCAACATATCCATTTTAATCATTTTATTCCTCAGGGAGGGGAGAGCCAGTGAAGGACTTCCAGTAAAGGAATGACTTGATCTGACTTGTATTTTAAAAACTGAAGTTTTAGCTCCACTACTGAAGATAAGTTAGGTGGTATGAGATGAGGGAACATACTCGGGAGAGCCCTGGGGTTCTTAACATAACTTTGAGGTAAAGACATGAGACTTAACTGAACAGTAACTTAGGTCCTGGTAGCAAGAGAATCTGATGCTTCACCAAACTCTAGCCATATTCCATCCCACGGGTTTGGTCTGCTAGTGAAGTTGTACAATTCTTCAAAGTTCGTTGTATCAACAACCAGAGTGATACCATATGCTAAAAATCTGGTCTGCAGCGTTGGAAAGCTAATGTGGTAAAAGATAACTAGGTCGTAAGACTTGCCTGCCATGAACAGCTACATTAATGCTCCATTGAGGAGGTCACTAAACAGGCTGGCAGTTGTTCACAGACCTGGCTGTTAAAAGGGGAGCTACACCATATGCTCAGTATTTTTGGTTTGTGGCCATTTTCTCTTACTTTCCACCATGCCGTGGAGTTTCACCATAATACTAGTATCAGGTTGTTTGCACTTTCTAGTCATCGGAATCATTAGCAAAATAAATATCTTAACTTAGCCCATACCCAGTACATTGATACAGCGATACAAAAACAGACGAAGACTCTTTGTTTTGCACAGAATTTGAGATCACTAAGAGGTTCCCCACATAGTAACCTGCAACAGATAACAGGTAACAGTAACAGATAAGCCCAGCTGGGCTATAAATCTTCCACTTCTGGCTCCCAGGGCTGTAGCTCTGCTGGTGTTTCTTTTCCCTGAACAACAAGCATGTCCAAAGCAAGAGTCAGAACTCAAGGCTAATTCTGTACTTTGTCACTGTTTTAATCCATATTCATCAACAACTTTTGCACATTTTAGAGGATGATCACAATTTGGTGTGGGAAGGGGGGAGCAGGGGGTTAGTATGATGGTCATTACGTCACCATGTTAAGAAACTACACATTTATTCCCCCACCTCCATCCTGATGGCCACAGTCACACCGACCGAGTGACTAAATGGAAAAAGATGAAGAGCCACCTATCACATTAATAAACACAAAGGGTCAATAAAATTCAAGACTTAAAAAGGAACAAAAATTTAAGAAACAAAAGAATTTGAAATATGAGAGTAGTATAACAAATTGAATTTTAAAGGGGACAATTGTGTTTTGAAATACTTTTTGTTGTTGTTTTCTACAGTGACAAATATTTTAGGTCTCAATCTACTTCTCAGCAGGAACTATATATAGTTTAATGAAATGAATATTATGATGCTCTCCCTACGGAGTTAATCTCCATAGCATCATGAAAGAATTTGAAGAAGCATAATGAATTTTCTAGAAAAGAAGCTTAAGGTTGTGAGCATTCAAAGTCTTTAGAAAAAAATAAGACTCCACTTAGTTCAGTGACACTCTCCCTACATCCTACTTTCAACCATCCCATATTTTCTTTTCAAAGAAGCTCATATTTGACACAGTAAACAAGGAAGGAATGAGAACTTGCGCCAGGGATTTATGATTGAGTGTCTAGTCACAGCACTATGCAAGATAATTAAACTGAAGACCATCAGGCTAGGTGTGGTGGCACACTCCTCTAATCCCAGCGCTTGGGAGGAAGAGGCAGGTGGATCACTGTGAGTTCGAGGTCAGCCTGGTCTACAAAGCAAGTCCAGGACAGCCAAGACTACATAGAGAAACCCTGTCCCAAAACCATCAAAGTGAAGAAATGATTCAAAATAAAGGCTAACATTGATTCCTCCATGAGGTAATGAAAAGAAAAAGGGAAATATAAAATACTACAGGCTACTGCCAATGTTCTGGGCTATTTTCCAAAACCTGACATTGAAACCTTCCTGCTGAAGACACTACATACTTGAGCCATAGAACATGGAGAAATCAAACAAATGTTGACCTAGAAGCTTCATCCTTATTGGCTAGCTTTCTAGTGTCAAATGTTTCATTCACACCACTGGAGGAGAAAAGTAATCGTCACCCTTACTTGGCTATGAACCTCAGAACTACAACAATGACCATTTGGCAAGACATGCCCACTGGTGCAATGATGGCACTCATGTCATAGGAGTCTTCTGCTTGAATTTAAAGCCTAGACCATAAATTGAAATAAGCCCATACCTGGCACTATTATCAGGGCCAAGAACCTATGACTACACAGGCCATGGACCCACAGGGAAAATCCTACTATTATTATTCTGCTAAATGGCCAATGTGTTAATCCAACTCTTAATAAATGTCCATTAAAACTATAGATTAGTGATCTGTCATTCAAGAAGCTTTTTTTTTAAACAGTAGATAGGGTTAACACAGAGACCAGGTGCAGAGAATAAGAGACTATGGAATGCTCAGCCCTAAGTGGGGCATCCCAGGGATCACTACTTCACAAAAGATGAAAAGACTGTTAAGAGCCAGAGATGGCAAATGACTACAAGAAAACAGTGATCTCTGAACACAGCAATCAGATTTATAAATCCACAGCAGGTGAGAAAGTATGCATAAGACCTGTGAAAGCTCAGGCAGACCCACCTCCAGCAAGGAGAGGGCAGAAAGACCCACCTACAGCTGGGAGAGAGCAGGAAGTCCCACCTCCAGCAAAGAGAAGACAGGAAGTCCCACCTCCAGCTGGGAGGTGGTTAACTGACAGTTGACTGAAGGGAAAGCCAGTTTTCACTAAGGTTGTATCCTCTGGTAGGTTGACCATGCTCCATATAACCAAGAATATACTGACTGTGTGTGATGGTTTTTCTTTGAAAGAGGACAGAGTTGGTGAGTAAAGACAGGATGATAGCTCTGTGAAGAGGAGGAGGAGGAGGTGAATAGGATCAAAATACACTACACAAAATTCTCAAGGAACTAATGAAAATGAGAACCAATATAAAAAGATATTTGAAAGGCAAAAATACCTAAAACAAGAAGGAAGGGGTAAATTTAATCCCAAAGCTATATTCTTAAAGACTAAATTTAAGGTAGGGCTAGACATAAATGCTAGAGTTGTGAAAGAAAACCAGGCATTGTAGCTTGTGCCTTTGTCTCTGTCACACGAGGGGAATCTCATAGAGATGATTAATTCAGTTTTGGACATGTGACAGGAACTGAGGTCATGGCAGAGACCCAGGTGCAGATGACAGTCTTAAAGGATGAGATGGAAAGAAGCTTCCCAAAGTAATTTACTGTTCTACACCACGGCAACATCTCAAAGTCACCAGAATAGAGGTCTTGTTTTATGCATGGGCAGCACTTGCCACAGGGCACCAGATCAACTGGCTACTAAACCGTCATTCTCAATACACAGTTGCGTTATACAGTCTTCAAGCAGCTCCAGAGATTAATGCAATTCAGAGTGTCCTTCCTTCCTTTGTGTTGTATCCCTGCTGCTTGATACGGAAGTGGGTAAGTTCAAGAAACCTGGGGAAGTGGTTCTGCTTCTAACTGGTCCTAGCTGGATGCTACTCCAGACGCAAAGCTGTCATCACAGGGCGAGGGTGGGGTGGGGGGCAGGGAGGATGATGATGGCACCTCCGTAAGCCCCTAGAGTCTTAACTATGGTAGCTGGAATTGGCCATTCATTGCTGTTCCCCCAAGGCAACAGTTGCCATGGGCAAGAAGAAAATCACCAAGTTGAAGATCAAGTCTTCCCAGTGTACAACTACAATAACCTCACATCCACAAAGCACGCTCTGGGTATCCCCTTCAACAGAACTGTGGAACAAGGGTGCCTTTAAATATCTGGCTCAGAAAGGAAAGGCCAGATGGGCAACCCAGGTCGAGTTTAAAGTGAGGCAGGACGTGCAAGCTCACAAGGGCATTCCAGATGCTTAGAGTTTAGGTGTATTCTTTTTGTTTCCATCATTAAAAATATAAGGTGCAGAGGGAGTACTATTCAATAATTTACCGGGAACTTGATAGTTTTTGCCAGCATCTTCCTTTCCAAAGGGCTGTGAGAGTGTGGCATTCACCTCTTCCCCTGCATTTGTGTGGTGACCTACTGAAGCCGACTGATATAATGAGAAAGTTCTACATGAGGCTATGTGTACAGGACAGTGGGAGCTTTGGTTGAGCCTTCCAGCTGAGCCCAGCCTTTAATTCATCATGGCCCAAGTGCCAGATGTGTGACCAAGCCCTCTAGAGGGGGATTCTGTTTCAACTCGGCTTATTGACTCATATACAGCCACTTGGCTGCCTTGTTTTTAATCCCTGACCGTAGAACTTGAGAGCATAATAAAACAGTAGTTTTAGGTGGTGTAAAAAACACCAAGAAAAAACAAAACAGAGCACCAATACATGACTGAATGCATGTTGGATAAATGGCTATCACTTGGTTTAGTAACCACCGGCGAGCAGTGCTGAAAGTCGAAGTAGAATTCGAGATTCTGCAGAACCAGGGGACTACTGGCTCAGCTGCCCAGAGTCCCTTTCTGGGCTTTACCAGATCTTTTATTCCAAGATATCCCAGGGCTCAAAGCAGGGAGAGAAAGAAAAGATAAACACAGAAAAGTTTTCATCACTGTCATGGTCACATAGTGTGATTGAGCCCATGAAGCTGTATTGCTGAGGATGGGGGAGGAAACATGTTGCCCATCGCATTCCTTGGGCAGTAAATGAAGTCCGATGGGAACAGAGTTCACACAGAGGATAGTGTAGCTTAGTCTACAATATGCAAGCTACAGCTAACCAAAGTACACATATTTTTCTTCATAAGAACTTTCATGCCCCAATTACCTTTGCCAATAATAAGCCCCACTACACAGATGTAGCAGATGGTCAGCTCAGGCTTCATGGGGGGCCCCCTAATAAGTGGAGTAGGGAGGGTGTGTCTCTGACATGCACCTTGTTGTCTGCTTTTTGATCACTTCCCCCTGGTGGGGCTGCCTCCCTAGGCCACAGGGAAGGAGGATGTGCTCAGTCCTGGTGTGACGTGATGGGCGGGGTAGGTTGAGGGGGAGGACCCCCTCTTCTGAGGAGCAGGGAGGGGTGAGGAAGGCGAGTGGGACCTGGGGGAGACGAGGGAGGGGGCTATAATTGGGATGTAAAGTGAATAAATTATATTAATTTTTAAAAACCCACTGTGAATTTTCCTATCTTTGAGTTCAACTTTAGAAATGAATATGTCCAAGAAGATACTTTTCTAGAGTTAAATTTCAGATTATTTGTCTTTTTTAAAAAAAGCTTTTTTGTCTCAACATCCTCTGTACTTTTTCACCCTTCCGACCCAATCTATGTTTGAATTAGGTTAACTGCTAAAGACATAAATAACCTACAAAAGATTTTGTGCACTCAACTATAACCAAGATAAGGGATGGCAGTGTTGGGTGTAGGGATCATTCAGCACTTAATTACTCTGGATGCTTATAGTTATGAATATTTTTGTAGTATGAGTTGGCTCTCCGGATTTTTATATATCTACCGCTCTCATCCACACAGCTCTTCCTTTGCTACTTTATTAGAAAAGCACATTTTAATACTTCCAAAGACCTGTTATTTGATATATAATTTACTATTAACTCATTATGTCTTTATAAATATAGTCTACATTGTATCTTGCTACTGTATAAGCTGGTCATGCATAAATCATAATGTAAGAAAGCGAAGGTTGGAGACTGAAGAGATGCTTCAGCAGTTAGGAACACTTCTGCTCTTGCAGAAGGGCCTGGATTGATTCCCAGAACCCACACGGCTGCTTACAACCTTCTGTAACTCCAATTCCACTGCATCTGATACCTTCTTCTAACCTCTGTGGGCTCTTACATGTGGTACACATACATACACTCAAGCACACACACACCCATAAAATTAAATCAGAATATTTTGAAAATGGAGCTTAATTCTCTTGAATAGTATTGCTTTGACAGCTACATCTACATAGGAGGAAAATATCCATCTACTCTCACACTGCCCTGAATGCACTCAATTGCCCCAAAACCCAGAAGCTGAGCAGGTCACACCTGGTTAGTACTTAGTGTGAGAGGGGGAAAAGTTCCTCTTGCTATCTAGATTACAGCTCAGACCATTCAGGAAATGGCCAGTTAAAATCAGGTAAGGGCATGTCATTTATCATTAAACCTACTTCTTCAAAATTTTAAGGTGCTCAGCTGTGTCCTTCTCTCCATGGCTACATATGGGAAAACATCAGAGGCATGAGAGAGAGAAAAAAAAAAAAGACAAGGGAGGAAGTAATAATGTAAGCAGACCAAAGGTGAAGTCATCTGTGTTTTCTGTGTGACACGAGGTGAGTAGCCTGTTGTGTGCCCTCAGTGCCATGATGATCCCAGAACCACTGGGCCAAGGGCTCTGGGCTGAACTCCCTAAATCCAAGAGCCAAAATAAATCCTTCTGTGATTGCCTCTGTCTAGTAGTTTGTCACAGAGATGAGAAACGCTTAACTAGTGTACCTATTCTAACTTTTCAATTTCTATGTCAACCGCGACCTTCTGCACGGTAATGATGTTTTAGTTTGAACAGACATGACTGCTGACCTTTTGAGGGTAGAGACTGAGTTCTGTTTACTTTTGCAGCAGCACCTCATGACTTGCTGCATCCTTTACTGTTAGAATGAGAGAAAAAGAAGTGAAAAAAGAATGAGTCAAAATGTGTTGAAAGGGGTTTTGTAACCTGTGTTATTCAGTCCAGATATAACGACTCTGAGGCATGACTATAATTATGAAAGCCTAGGCCAAGATAGCTAAGCATGTTCCCTGACCTGCTCATAACTAATATCACATTTATTCTATTCTACGTTCTGCCTTGTGACTGGTTACCTCTGCTCAGGTTTCATGTGTCTGTCCTCTTCAGTGTCCCGGGCCGAGTGCCCAACTCTGTCTCCCAAAGTTCCTATCTCTCTGCCAAAACTCCTACCTTAATATTTCCTGCCTCAGCTAACAGGCCATAAGCTTTTTATAGACATGTGAAGAACCCATACTGTACACAAGAGATTATATCAATGGTGATGAATAGGGATAAACTGAAGGTGCTTAATAAAAGACCAAGGGGACTACATGAAGCACGTAATTTGAAATATAAAAGAAATAAAAAGGTTTCTAAGACCCCTCATCTGTATTATCAACAAATGCCTACACAATTCCTTGCATATGGCTTTTATAGTTTAAGAACCAGAGGAAATGGTATATGAGCAGTCAGAATAAAGATGAAGCCCACAGTCTGCAACAGTCAAGAAATTTGAAGACGTAAAGCTTGATGGGTCACTCACGGGGAGAATGTGCGGCAGCAGAGTGTGGAGGTCAGCCACACTGGGGAATTCTTGGAAGTCTATTGGCAAAATGGTGGAGGAGTGTAAGTTTACAGGCTGTGACAAGAACTAGCAGACGGCTCCTGCTGAAGGAATGTGTGAGGATAAGCAGCAGTACTTGCAAGGAGGACACGGTACCCAGAGAGAACGCCAGGTGTACATTCAAATTAAAGCGTGTTCAGCCAACAGATGTGGCTGCAGAGGCGTTTGTTGATACAAAATCAGAGTTACAGGAAGTAATAACCAAATCCTCGTAGGATTATTTTGTGTTGCTGCAAGAGTTGGAAGGGTTGGCCACTACCTCTAGTGGCTAAACCAATACACATTCAAATTTTGGTACAAACATACAAAAATGCTTACATATGAATGGAACATGATAATGTTCCTTTAATGAAAGGAACATGGTAAATTTTCATAAAAAAAAAAAAAACACACAACAGCTGCATAAGAGTAGGCCTGGATCCAGCTCCTGTATCTGAAGCTCAGACCCAGTAGGTCAGAAGGAAACAGAATTCAAGAAACAGCCAGGCCTTCCTGTCTTGATTACAGAAAACTGTGGCAATCACATGGGGTTTGAATGGAACAGAGAGGTAGTACCACAGCCCTGTACGTTACAAGTGTATATACTGAGATAGTTATTTTAAGCGTCTCTACATCTCAGGATTTCCCTGCCTGGTGAACAGAAATATCATCTGCTTTAAGAAGTTATGATGAAAGCCCGGCATGGTGGCGCACACCTTTAATCCCAGCACTCCAGAGGCAGACACAGGCAGACCACTGTGAGTTAGATGCCAGCCTGGTCCAGGACAACCAAGGCTAACACAGAGAAACTCTGTCTCAAAAAACAAAAATCAAACAAAAAGTTATGATGAGAAGATGAAATTGAGTAGAGCCAAGAATGCAGATTTCAGATGTTCCTCTATGCAGCTCTGGGATTGAGGGGAAACAAAGGGAAAATGCATTCTGAGGAGGAAAGAGAAAAGAGAAAAAAGCACTGAGCATCAAGTGTGGGAGGGAAGCTTAAGAACGTGGGGAAGCAGAAGGCAATGCAAGGGAAAGCAGAAAACAGCATCAGACACCACTGGGATCCAAAAGTTCCATAGGTACACGCCTAAAAACATTCTTCAATGCCTTCAGAAACCTAGAACTGGACACGTATGGTGAACCAATGTGAAACCAGGATGACATGGACCACCTGCACTGATCCCCAATGAGCAATGCATCTGTGGTGTAGTAGTGGACTCTCCCAGTGAAGGAAAGCCCAGGACCAGGCAGACTCTGCTGCACACAAAGAAGGTGTACGACCAGCTCAAAGACAGGGGCACCAAAGTATTCAAGAAAGCAAACTCCAGAATAACTGCGGATGTCTCAACATCCAGAGGGCACGGATTGATGCATTTCAAGCACTGAAAGATAAATAAAATGAAATAAAATAAATCACTGCCAACCTAGATCTAGGAAAGGTATCCATCAGAAGCAGTGGAGTAATAAAGGTATTCTAGGATAAGGATAAACTATAAACTGAAGGGATTCATAGCTACTATGTCAGCACTGTAGAAGGTACAAAGAGGCAGAAGAAGAGTTTAAATCACAGCAGTGCAAAAAGCAATAAATCTCAATAGGAGAGGAGATCCGCAGATGAGCGTTAGGAAAGAGTTAAACAACATTAGTGCACTAAACCACCCGATCTTCAGGATGAGTGAAGGAGAAAGATGAGAGGATAGAGTATTCAAAGCAGCAAAATGACAGCAGTTAGGGCACACCTGTCAATACTAACTGAATACAAGTGGCTTTAATTCTCCAGTTAAAAATAGCAGCTGGCCTGGAGAGATGGCTCAGTTGCTGACAGCACTGACTGCTCTTCCAGTGGGACCCAGGTTTAACTGCCAGCACCCACATGTCCGCGTGCAACCATCTGAAACTCCAGTTTCAGGGGACGGGACACCTTCTTCTGGCCTTCAAGGGCACCAGGCTCACAAGTGGCACACTGACATATATGCGGTAAAAATAAACTGTAAGTACCTAGCTGATTGACTGAATTAAAAACAAACCCCAACTACTTGATGTGTACTAGAAACTCAGCTCATCCGTGACATACCCAAGCTAAAAGGGAAAGGGTGGAAAGTGATATTCAAAGCACAGAATATGAAAACAAGAAGGATAAACTACAATCACAAATGGCAAAGCAAATCTCCAGACAATATTAAAAAGAGGAGACAAATAAAGCTACTATATATTAATTAGGGGACCAATCTACCTGAGAAGAGACAATGATTTTATGTATAATGCACTGAATTTAGGCCTATCTTAGTCCATAAAATAAACAATGTTGGACATATGGGGACAGATAGTAAGTAGGTGGTCTTCCATACTCCACCAATATATAGACTAAGTCAAGAAGTCAACAGGGAACTATCAGTGTTACTCTGAGTCAAATGGGCCTAACAGACATTTACAGAGTCCAACAAATGAAAAAGAAACATTTTCTCACCAGTTCACAGAATCTTCTCCAGTAGATCATATATTAGACAATAAAGGAGGTTGTAACAAACATGAAAGAAAAGATTCATGAATTTTACCATATCATAATGAAATGTAAAAAAATCAGAAAACAGAGATAGAACAATAATTGTCTCTTCAATGCTCAATGGATGACTAAAGTATGTAAGGGGAAATTTTACATTTCTAGAATGAAATAAAAATGAAAACCTGACATACCAAAACCCATGGAACACAATGAAGGCAGTTCTAAAAGAAAGAGGTTATGAGGCTTCATGTGGGTCCACTGGCAAGAGGAGCGGGGACTGCCTCTGACACGGACTCTGGTGCTTGCCTTTTGATCACTTCCCCCTGGCAGGGGCTGCCTCACCAGGCCACAGGGGAAGAGGATGTGCTCAGTCCTGATGCAACTTAACGTGTTGGGGTAGTTGATGGGGGGCTCCCCTTTTCTGAGAGTAGGAGAGGGGGGAATAGAGGGAAGAGAGGACAGAACCTCAAGGAGAGGAGGGAGGGGGCTACAATCAAGATGTAAAGTGAATGAATGAATGAATGAATGAATGAATAAGAAAGAGGGCAATGGGAAACTCTAAGTTCCTGTACTTAAAAAACCAGGAGGTCTCGGGGTTGGAGAGATGGTTCAGAGGTTAAGAGCACTGACTGTTCTTCCAAAGGTCCTGAGTTCAATTCCCAGCAACCACATGGTGGCTCACAACCATCTACAATAAGATCCGGTGCCCTCTTCTAGCCTGCAGGCACATGTGCAAGCAGAATACTGTATAAATAATAAATAAATCTTAAAAACAAAAACAAAAAAATCAAAAAACAAACCAAACAAGCAAACAAACAAAAAACCAAGAGGTCTCAAACAAACCCCCTAACGATGGTTGGCAAAGCAAACTCAATGTCAACATAGAAGAAAAATACTAAATGTTCGAACTCCATTTAATGAATCAAGATTAAAAGACCAACACAAAAGATTATTGAAACAAATTGGTTCTTGGAAAAGATAAACAAGATTGGCAAACTACTATTAAACCAAAAGCAAGGAAAATGCAAATTGATAACATTAGAGACAAGACTGGAGATATTACAATAGACACCACTGAGATCTGCAGGACCATTAGTAGTTGTTTTGAAATTTTATACTTCAATGCTATAGAGAAGATAGAAGAAACGGAGTTTTAAAACACATTTGGTCTACCTAAACTAAACCAACATATTATAAACAACATAAGCAAATCTATAGTAAGCAAAATGACAGTGATAAAAAATCTCCCAGCAAAACAACAGCACAGGACTAGATATATTCTGCTAACCTTTACCAGGTCAATAAGGCATGAAGCATTGACACTCCTTCACGTAGTCTGTATCACAGAAAGGAAAGAATGTTCCAAGTTTATTCTATGATGCATTATCCTAATCCCAAAACTCATGAGGACTCAATGAAAAAAGGAAAACGACAGATATCCTTCATGAACACAGATGCAAAAACCCTCAGTAAAACACCTGCAAACTGATTCATGACATATTAAAAAGACCACCGGAATATGATCAAACTGCTTTGATTCTAGAGACACAGGGACACTTGCTTGCAGAGATGGCTTAACATAATCCAGTCAGTAAGTGTAATCCTGGCATGAACAGAAGCGAGGCAGGACAATCATGTACGCATCTCAACAGATGAGGAAATGGCATTTCATGAAAATCCATTGCTCCTTTTCCAAGGACTGAAGGATCATAACAAAGGCTTTAGGCAACGATCACACAGCCAACATTAGACTGACTGGAAAATGACTTAAAGGATTCCATCTAACATAAGGACCAAAAGTAAGCTGTCCAGCTACCACTTAGCAAAGGGTTTGTTTGTGCAGTTTGAGGGTATAATCCATTACTGCATGGGAGGTGTGGCTGGTTGCAAGCGCCACTATGCTCAGAGGGCAGGAGAGACAGATGAATGCTGCTGCTGCTCACTACCTTTTTTCTTTTTAATCAGTCTGGGACCCCAACCCGTGGGAGAGTGCCTGTCACATTCTGCATCTTTCCTGCTTGGTTAACCTGAGTTGGAAATGCCATCCCAGACACACCTAGAGAGGTGCTGCCATTGCGATTCTAAATCCCATCAAGTTGACAATGAAGATAAACCTTACAGGAAGAAGGCATCTGCAGGTGTCTTCAAAAGATCATTAGCTTTTATAAATAAATGCAACAAGGTGACAAGATACAAGTCAACACACAAAAATCAGTGGCCATTTTTGTGCATCAAGAATGAGAAAGAAATCAAGAAAGCAAGTTCATTCACAATAACTTTTAAAAAGGCCAGGGGCGAGCTTAGACAAGAAGATAAAAGAACATTGGGATGAAAACTTTAAAACACCAAAGAAAGAAATGGAAGAGGGCAACAGAAAATAGAATAGCCTTCCATGTTCATTATGTAGCCCAGGCTGGCCTCCAAATTACAGTTCCCAGCTTCCCGAGGGCCAATTACAGCTATGCCTCACAATGCTGGACTTGATATTTTTTTAATATGACCAAATGTATAGAAATTTTGTGTGAATAATCTTATCAAATTAAAAGGAAGTTCACTCTGACAGTTCACTTAAATATATCACAACCTTGGCTTTAAAACTTTGGGGCGCTTCATTAGCATTTGCCATGTACATATGATTTTTGAGCTGCTGGCCACAGAACTGTGAGCAGAAGAACAGTACCGGTTGGAACGGGCTCCAGGCTGATCCAGCACCCACACCACGTAGCTCACAACTGTCCTAACTCCAGCTACAGAAGACCCAATGGCTCTGAGCTCTGTGCTTACAGCAGTTTAAATTAGAAAACTGTCTCTAGCCCCGTGTGGTGACACATACCTGTAATCCCAGCACTCAGGGAGGCAGAGGCAGGCAGATCTCTCTGGGTGCAAGGCACTTACAAAGAGAGTTCAGGACAGCCAAGGCTACACAGGTAAATCCTGTCTTGGAAAACCAAAACCAAAACCAATCCAAACAAAAAAACTGTCTGTAGTAATAGGACTGGCCCCTGTTCAGGAATTGTTGTCTACCAAGGAGGGAAAAAATTTTCAAAGCAGATACCACACATAAGTAAAAATGATGAAAGAATTATTGTTTTAAAAAACCTTGACTAGCTAAGATTTTGCATTTCAGGATCATACATTCAACTTCATGTAGCCAAATGATTGTGGAGTACTGTATTTTTCGGACTATAAGACGCACCTGACCTTAAGAGCGCCCAGTTTTTAGAGCAGGAAAACAGTAAAATCAGCAATCGGGTCTCCACTTTTGGGTCGTGGGGGGGGGGGCGGGGGGAGTGCGTCTTATGGTCTGAAAAATACGGTATGTTGAGTTAAATTCTAGCGTTCATCCCCATTACCTCGTTCTTCCTCCAAGACTGTGGCCCCATCTGCCCTTATTATGTTCTTTAGAATCCAAGTCAGCATTTGAATAACAATAATCCAAACAAGGTAAACCTAATAACTACAGACCCAGCATCCCTTCCTGCCACATTCCTAACTGAAGCTGATCTTCCAGCCCAAAACCTGGCTCTCCTCACCACAGGCTGCTCTCGCAAGGCACCTAGCACACCTTGGATCTGCCAACGACTTATGCTATGCGGGTACTGGCCTAACTGCCCTCTACAAGGTCAACACGGCACCAAGAAAAGTCAAGGTTCAAATCCTGACTCTGTTCAAAGCCTGGCCCAGAGCATGTCACTGAAACTCTCTAACAGCCAGTTTCCTTGTGGAATAAAGCTGCAACCACACAGGACAAGGGAAGCATGAAGTCCAATGTGATACAGCTTTATCACTCAATCTGCCTCATTGCAGAACCTTCTAGCAATTAATGCTATGTATCCCAAGGCGCGCTCTCTCCCCCTCCCTCCCTCCTTTCTCCCTCTCAGCTTAATGTTAGACTCTGAATTTGCACTTTTCTATTGCTATAATGAGACACCATGACCAGGGCAAATTACAGAACAAAGAGTTTATTTGGCTTTACGGTTCCAGAGGCAGAAGGGTCCAATTATGACTGGAAATAGTGGAAGCAGGTGGCAGACATGGTGGCCAGGACAGCTGAGAGCTCATGTCTCCAGCCGCAAGCAGGAAGCAGAGAAAGTGGACTGGAAATGACTAGTAGCTTAGAATCCTCAGAGATCAGTAGCCTACTTCTCCACGCAGGCCACACCTCCTAAACCTACCTAAGCAGTGTCACCACTGGGGACCAAGTACTCCTGCATTACAGCCTGTGGAAAACCATGCTCAGTCCAACCACCGCAGCCTCACTTCACAACACAATTCCTAAAGCAACACAGCAGTGCTAAATAAAGCTTTTGCTCTGTGTTCATCACTTAATTCAACAGGTATTTATTTCTGTGCGTGAGTGTAGGGAGGGCAGATGCCATAGTGCACACGTGGGAATCAGAGGATGACTCGCGGGACTTGGCTCTCTTCTACTATGCAAGTTCCAGGAATGAAACTCAGGTCGTCAGGCTGGGCAGCAAATGCTCTTAGCATCTGACCCTCACTCTGTGTTTTGAAATAAACTAGATACTGTCTCTCTCTTTCTGGAGTAGGGCAATGTGACCAATTCAAGACACAATTGACATGCAAGCAGCCGACCGGAACGTAATTCTGTAGCATGCTCCTGACTGTAGCACAGGTCAGGTGACTTGCAACTCACACAGAACATGATTATAGCCTCCTCCAGCCCTTCTATTCTTCTCACCACCAAGTGTTTGGGGAAATAACAAGAGCCACAATCACGATAATAGGAGGGTGTTTAGGATGTTAAGAAGTAATCGTCACAGTCACACTGGCCCATAACAACAGCTGAAAGCCAGAGCAGGGCTAAGTAGAAGCAAATTTCTGCCTGATTTCTTTTTTAGATACAGACCATCTTTCACACCCATAGACTTCCTGTTTATGAATTTACCCACCCACTAAAATGTGTACCTAACTCCAAGCCTAACACTCACGGTGTTAAATAAGCTCCATTTGGACAGGAACTCCACAGCAAACTCAGTGTTAATGAACCAACAATACACAACATGTTTCAGGCAGATGTATACAAAGGCACTGTGTGCTGACCTGTTGAGGACATGAGAGCCCAGGGGTTGTCATCAACCTAGTTCTCATTTGCCAGATACTACAGAGCATGGAGTGTGGCCTGCCCTATAATGAGGGCTGACTAGATTTTTCAGTACCCCTCAATCTTTGCTTCTAGCTATGTTCCCTAGAAATGCGGAACGTCCCTCCATCCAAAACACCATGTACGAAACACACTTGGGGTTGGAGACAGTGTTGGCAGAGGCTGAGCCTGGGGGCGGCGGGGAGGACTAAAGCACACAGGATCTGACATTTACTGACCGCCTCTCGCCTACATAAATTATCTCATTTGACCTTTGCGATAACTTTGTGCAGCGGGCTCTGTTATTGTCAATTTATAACGAGGTCTAGAGCGGTAGGAACATTCACTGAAAGGTAGCACGTGAGGGAGTTGGACTTCATATTCACACAGAGCTTAGGGAACCCCGGCTCTGACCCTCTGAGGAACACAGCCGCAGCTTTCCCGGGGGGCTGCTGTGGCCCACCTGCTCATGGAATTCCAGGTTGCACACAGATACACTAACTGCTGGGGTTCCTGAACTTTCCTTCTGTTCTACTCCTTGGCCAAACACACCACAGAGATTTGTAACTGGATATATCAATCAGGGCACCAAAGCTTCATGAAGGAAGTGTTTAAGAAACAAAGTTTCTTTGCCGATGAGAGGATATTTATAACTTTCTACGTCAAATAGAAAAATTTCAGAGTACCACAGCAGTATATGTAGGATTTGTCGTAATTTATTAAACAATGTTAGCAGTATATTCCTATTACATTTTCCCCGTCAAATAAGAAATCAGAAAAACACATATAATCTAATAGAGTAGTAAATTAACAGGAATAAGTAATTAATAGTGCTTAGTTCAGTGTATATACAGACATTGAATGAATTTTCCAAACACAGCTGAACCTGAAACATGCACCTCACGTGCCACAGTAAACACTGACCCTTGTCTCGCCATCTTCTGTAGGCACTACAGAGCTTAGAGAGGCCATGAATACATCAAAGTGACAGTCCTAAGAGAAACAGGACAACTCGAACCTATCCAACTTCTTATACATTTTTGTTAAAGTTTTGCCAGGAAAGATGAGAGCCTTAATGACAGGAGCTCAAGGTCTACATACGACAGCTCTTTGTGATGCAGTTTAGCAATAGCTAAGAAAATATTTTCTACAATAATGGCTTTGGTCTCAGATGGTAATTACACCAAAATATTGACTACAACTGGCAGTCTCTTACTTGCAAAGGTTGGCAATTCCAAAATTCACTGTTAGACATGGAGTGACTGGCAGTCATGTGTTTTTCCAGGACAAGGTGAAGATTTTAATCTGTACAGTGGATCTGAAATATTCCAAAAACCCAAGAGTTTCCCCCCATGTGGGGCTTAGTACATTATCCAAGCTGGTCTCGAACTCATGAGCTCAAACAATTCTTCTGCCTAATCTTTACTCATGTTCAGCCTACAGGCACATGCCACTGTGCCCAACTCTTAGAAACATTGTAAACATTGTCAAGCAACTCAAACATTTTGAATTTTGGAGCAGTCTAGACTTTCTGAGGTAGGAATGTTTGGCCAGTAAAGTTTATACAAATATGTCCAAATAAAAACACAAACAAAACCTTTGGAAATCTGAAACACTTCTAATTCAAGCATTTTGCATAAGAGATAGTTAATGTGCAATACGTCAAAGATTCACTTGGTTACCAGGTAATCTAAAAGAATTGTTGTGGCTCAAACAGGCTTTAAACAGAAAATGAACCAGATGGTAAGGCCCCCCCACCCTCTATCAAGCCATCATTTATAACATTGTTTTCCATTTTTAATACTAAATTCAGTTAGCAAATGTTCCCTTGCAGGTGTCTATCTCCAAAAAAACAAAAGCCTACTGTGCACCAACTGTGACATTTACTGCACGCCCTTTGTACTGACAGGAGATCTGCAGGATGGGAACCTTCTACAGTAGAAGCCCCGTGGTGTGGGGCAAATTCCACTATGCACATCAGTCTCCTTTCACAGCATCATACTGACGTCATCTGGATGTTCATGAGAGGAGGAGGCACTTGGGAGGCAGAGGCAGGTGGATCACTGTGAGTTCAAGGCCAGCCTGGTCTACAAAGTAAGTCTAGGGCAACCAAGGCTACACAGAGAGACCCTGTCTCGGAAAAAAAATCTCACAGGATCAGCTGGCCAGGAGAAATGACTGCGTCTCATCAGTATGTCCCCTCTGCCATTCAGCACCTAACTGGTATTGCAGACCCAGGGTCCTCTTCATGCCCATCTCAGATGGAAGGGACCCAAGATTTCTCAGAGACACTCGTCCTTTTAGAATTTAGGGTACAGCAACAGACTTCTCTCAAGTAAACGGAATCTTGATGATTCATAACACTTCTTAAGATGAGGATACAAGCAAACAGAACAAAGGAACGATATGTTAAAATCTGGAAGTGTGCCAGTTCATGGCCTTCAAGGAACTGGGTCTAAGTGACAACACGGTTCAGCAAGCATCCCAAAGAAAAACATTCAAATGACTACAGCAGCAATGTCCACATCAAGCAAGACAATCTCTTTTTTTTTTATTTCTTTTCTACATTTTATTATAAGTGTATTGCTTTTTTAAAAGTATATTTTATTAATTTATTCATATTACATCTCAATTGTTATCCCATACCTTGTATCCTCCCATTCCTCCCTCCCTCCCTGTCAACAGAACAAAGTGACAGCCTACAGACTGGAAAAAGATCTTCACCAACCCTACATCTGACAAAGGTCTAATATGCAAAATATATAAAGAACTCAAGAAATTAAACACCACCAAACCAAATAACCCAATTGAGAAATGGGGCTCAGAACTAAACAGAGAATTCTCAACAGAGGAATATCAAATAGCTGAGAAACACTTAAAGAAATGCTCAACGTCTTTGGCTATCAGAGAAGTGCCAATCAAAACAACTCTGAGATTCCATCTTACACCCATCAAATGGCTAAGATCAAAACCTCAAGCAACACCACATGCTGGTGAGGATGTGGAGAAAGAGGAACACTCCTTCATTGCTGTTGGGAACGCAAACTAGTACAGCCACTTTGGAAATCTATCTGGCGCTATCTCAGAAAACTGGGAATAAGGCATCCTCAAGACCCAGCGAGGTAATCTCTTAATCAATTCAATTAACAGCTTTATAAGTCTGCAATTTAGTCACTGCCAATAAAGACACAAAAATTTACCAAACCCATGGGATACTTACTTAACATATGGGAAGGAGGTGGGGGACAGGTATGTTTTCCCTCAGGTACCAGCTTTTTTTTTTTTAAAGACAAGGTCTTTCGTTAGCCTAGACCCCATCAAGTAGGCTGAGCAGGGAGCTTCAGGGACCCATCTATCCACCTATCTGCTCCATGGCTTCTGGGATTGCAAGCATACAATATATACAAACACACAATGCCTGGCTTTTGGGGGTGGGGGTGGGGGAAAATGGTTCCTGGACTTTGAACTCAGGTGTGATGTTTGCCTAGTGGATGCTTCCCCAACTGAAGCATCTCCCCAGCCTGAAACCTAGAAACTCACAACAGTGCAGTAAGAAGAGGCTCTGTTGGCTTGGATGGTACGCAAAATGCAGTTCCAATAGGGAAGCAATAACTGGGACCTCTTTACTAAAATTGCAAAGAACATAAATGATGAAACAAACAGAAAAACAAAGACTTGTAACTTGGGACTTGTAACTTGAGCTGCCCACACAGAGCAATTTAGAGACCTGAGTTCAAGTCCTTACAGACCATATAATCGTCCCATAATTTTGGATTCTCGACTTCTATATCTGTAAATGAGTGGCTTAAGACAGCTAGAGTCTAAAATTTCTATCTAGAGTTTCCTTTAATTATGAAGGCAGTTCCACCCTCCCCAGACCCCTTTTAAAAATATTTTGGACAACTAATATGTTATTGTGGATTTTCATTTGTTTGTTTTTATTCTCTTTCTTTATTTCTTCTTTTCTTTCTCTTTTTAAAAAAATTTTTTTTAATTTTATTTTTGCTTTTATTGTCAAAACAAAAGACCTGCTATGGAGCACAGACTAGCTTGGAACTCACTACTACGTACCTGAAGCTGGCCTCAAACTCACTGTGACCCTTATGCCTCGGCTCCCAAACTCTAGGATTACAAGGCTGCACTACTATACCTACCTGGGTATCAGGCTTCTGTGTGCATTAGTAAAAGCACAGAAACCAATCCACTCAGCTGTGACTAGGAGATTATGTCCACGCTACTGCACAAGACAATGGCAGGGCTGCGGTGCAATGGTGCAACGTGGGAGAAGGAAGGAGGTTGTGACTGGCGTGTGCTAGTGCTAAGCTGAAACAGCCAGATGTTTATGCCATGAGGCTACTTACAGCAGAAGCTTAGAAACCCAACCTGGGCATTATTATGCACCAGTATCTAATTCTTTAAAATAGTGAAAGTAAGTAACTGCAGGATAAAGAAAAGTGAAAGGGATCACTGGGGGGCGGGGGGGCAACAAAGAGGGGAAGATCAGGGTGCAAGTGATCTGAAGGGGTAAATGGAAAACGTGGCGGGGGGTTGCTTTAATGAAAGAGAGAGGGAAATACAGCAGGGAGAGGAAGGTAAAATAACAGTAAGGATGTCTGAGAAAGTCATAAGGAATCATATTATTGTATATGGACCTAACATATCTATAACGCACATCAGTCTGTGCATACATACACTTATACAGCTTACATGAAATTTTCCCATCTAGGCTGACAATGCTTCCTACAAGAGCCAGAGACAATCTGACAAAAGCCCCCACACCAGGCACGAGGAGCCCTCTTTTTGCGGGGTTGTGTACAAGACTCCCACAACACTGTAAGCCCCTGCTGGTCCCCTCTTGCTGAAGACACCACGTGCTCTGGACACAGCACCCAGAGGACCTAAGCTGCATTTGATCTGAAAGCCTCCTCCCCGGGGACCAGCTTTCACGGTATCGGAAAGCTTCCCAAAGAAGAAGCATCCAATACTCTCACCCAGCTGTGGTGCCTAGGAACCACAACAATGGCAAAATAAGCCTTAAGGTGAAGTGATGCCACACATACCCTGACGTAGCCGGCAGCTCTCTCACTGCACTTTAGACGGACTCAACAAGAGGGAACCCATGGCTAGCACCGAAAAGCCAGCCAACTATCCAGTGCTGGTGATGTCACGGATCCTAAGGAGAGCCACTTCATGTAACCAGCACAGCCCCAAACTACAGTCCGGATATTTGTCCTTATACCTACAGATACGTGCAGTCTTCACTCCTCACCAAGAAAACCTCACATTGAAACACACAGAGACCACGATAGGACACGTCATTATCAATCAAAATGCGCAGTTGTGGAGCTCAGTCTCAACTGATACATCTACAGACCACCTCTTGCACCTGTGGCTCGGGAGTCACTGCAGAAGAGAGGGTGAAAATTTGTAAGCACCAGAGGGGCTTCGCGGTGGGATTGTGTTTTCTACAAACGTCACAGAAGCTACACCCATGAAGCTTCACCAACATGACAGCCTAAATATGACCTAGGCAAGGAGGACACCAATAAACACGCCAACGTGGTACCGGAAATCTCAGAAGGCCTCAACACTTTGCAAAGGACTGCAGGCAACTCAGGAATGCTGAGAGCGGGAGTGATAATCTTCCACTGGGAAGAGGCCTCAGATTGGTTAAACAACTCCTCAGCTTCCTAAAGCTGAGAAGCCAACAATCAAATAAGGGGAATAGGTATCCTCAAAAACATGACCGCTAGTGACGAATTGCATCATTTAAATATCAAATGAGGAATAAAGGTAACAGATGCTATAAGCACCCAGAGTAAGGCAGTCCCCAAAGACCAGGCTGCTGAAGGAAGCTCCAGGTGCAAAAAGAAAGGGACTTGACCTTCTGCAAGTTCTAACTATAAGCGAAACACGGAAGGAGGAATACCGAAAGCTCGATTACTTAAAGAGGCTAAAACAGCAAGATGGTAAAACCGACGTTTCTACTCAGAGCCAAAGACAGTAAAACAGCATTACCAAGCAGGTGGCCAGAGCACTCTTCAAAAACACCAGAGGAAGAAGTCTGTAGGTCCAACAGTGCTGAGGTAGGCTACCTGCTATGCCAACCACTGCAGCAAGCAGCTCTGTGGGGATCACAGAATGGTTCTGATCTCCATTAGGGAAGGCGGGAAAGAAGTCTGTGGAAAGACGCTGGAGCTGAGAAGACAGCTTGGAGAGCCTGACGCTCATCTCAAGCACCGGATCCAGCCCTAAAGCAACTGCAGGATGAGAAGAAGCTGGGCGGGGAAACGTGAGGCCAAGAGAGGTGGCTGAGCTGGACAGAGCCTTTGGAGAGAACGAGTGTCCCCCACGGGCCGGATGCAAGTCCTATGGGCAAGAGACACACCAAGCTGGGATGCAGCCGCATGTGTCCAGCCGCCTGGCAGAGCTGGAGCTTGAGCAGATCACGACAAAACGATGATGAAGGAAACACCAGCGCCAAGAAGCTGAGCAGGGAGTCAGCAACTAGTCAGAACTTAAGATGCGCTTTTTTATTGCCAGAACATGGAAATCTCAAGCAACTGAGGCAAGAGGTGGAGGACCCACAGGTGATGGCTGAACTGGGAACACCTGCTGAGGCTATGACAGCCTCCTCCGAGTTAGAAGCCATGGAGCATCTTTACTGCTCCCTCCTGTCTGTGTCCTTCCTTGTGTCACTATATAGGGATCAGACACCAGGGCTGGCCAGACAAAAGAAGAACAGTAGAAACCAGGCCAAAAGCAAAAAAAAAGCCCATGAAATCCATTCCCCAGTTGCCGATCTGTCCCGTTGCAGGAGGCAGGGCTGAAGAGGGTGAGCGGAGTACAGGAAGCCTCACCTGTACATCTGCCTGGAAGAATGTATGGTTGCCCTGGATGTTTTATTTTTGGTTTGGTTTGGTTTGGTTTGGTTTTTTAGAGACAGGATTTCTCTGTGTAGCCTTGACTATCCTGGATTCGCTTTGTAGCCCAGGCTGGCCTCAAACTCACAGAGATCCACCTCCCTCTGCCTCCTGAGTGCTGGGATGACAGGCGTGCAGCAGCATGCCTGGCTTGCACTGGACATTTTCATAATCAAATATGAGTAGCTGAAGGACGGTCTACGTTATCTAAGGACCACTAGAAAAATCAAGTCCATCCGTAGCAGAAACGATTCAGTTCTGAGAAGTAAATTTAAAGGGACAAAGGTATGTATTGAGGGGTGGAGGGGAGGCGAAGTAGAAGTGACGGCAAGGCTGTTTCATGGCTGCATCTCCCAAGCTCTGCTTTTCTACCTGAGATTCTAAACAATCAACATGGGAGCAAGTACAGAAGTACAGAAATTAATTTCACAAATTAAAATAGAACCCATTAAACCTCCCTCCTTGCCTTGAAGTCAGTCATTAACAGTTTCCACAACCTGGGAACCCACCACCGATCCAGCACTCGTTTGTACCACTTGACATAAACGTCCTAAATATTCCTGACTTACAGGCAGAGACTACGTTTGGCCCCTCTCTCACTCTCTCACTCTCACTGGCTCTGTCTCTTAGCTTACCTATATTCCCGTGTATTAAAAAGGGCCCTAAGAACTGCAGTTCTCACCACAGAAAGGCTGCTCTGTTGGATTCTTAGGAAACAGAACTTGAGCAAATATCACACACTGAGTGTTTTCATTAGTTAAACATGGGCTGGATGGAGGGCTTGAGGGTTTGGCTCCGGGCCAGCGTGTTTGCTTAGCATTCACAAGGCCCTGGGCGTGATCCCTGGCACCAAAGGGAAAGACAAACAAAATAAACCTCCCCAGGTACATTATAAAGTAATGAACGGTCTGTCCCCTTTATTCTATCAATGGTAGTCAGGTCTCTGGAACGCGCCTCCTCATAGAACAACAAATCAGGATGCGAAACCTTGAAACTTTATTATTCAATATAATATATAGAGCTGAGTAGAAACCCTCAGAGTATCAACAAGGTTAACAAACACAGAATGGAGGGACCCCTCTATAAGCCCGGGGACTCAGGAGGCATTTTTCACCCTGAGGCCAATCTGAGTTATAGAGGGAAATGCTGTCTTAAAAAAAAAAATGAGGCTGGAGAGATGGCTCACTGGTTAAGAGCACTGGCTGTTCTTCAGAGGTTCTGAGTTCAATTCCCAGCAACCATATGGTGGCTCTCAACCATCTATAATGAGATCTGGTACTGTCTCCCGTCTGATGCCTTCTGGCATGCCAGTAGAACACTCATGCATAAATAAATAATCTATTAAAAATTAAGTTAGAGTTAAAAATACTCGTTTTAAAGTTTTAAAAATATCTTACCCATATTTTCTTAATACTTTGTTCTTCGTATGTAATAAGTATGTTCAGTGACAACCTGAATTAAGAGCCTACTCTATGCCGTTACAGTTCTCTATGTATCTAATTATCCCTATTATTACACCTAGGAAACTGAGGGTCAGGGCTGGCGACTTGCTTGAAGTCACATTATTAGTAAGTGGTGGAGCCAGCTTTCTAACTTAAGACAGTGTGTGAGATCAGCAATGCATGTTCTTAATCCTGCTGTTTCTTTAGTGCTGGTGAGAGTCCATTGGATTGTTCTGGTTGGTGGTGTGTATGTACATGTGTTTCTGCATGTGCGTGTGTGTGTGTGTGTGTGTGTGTGTGTGTGTGTGTGTGTGTGTGCGCGCGCGTGCACGCGCACATGGAGGCCAGAGACTGGTGTAAGGTTTCTTCCTCAATCACTCTCCATCTTATTCTTTGAGGCAGGGTCTCTCACTGAACTTGGAGCTTGCTGCTTTAGCTAGACTAGCTCCCCAAACTCTGCAGCACCTGGCTTTTCTTTTTTAATGTGGGTTTTGGGGAACCAAACACAAGCCCTCATGTCTGCATGGGCAAGCACTTTATCAACAGAGCTTTCTTTTTAGTCTCAAGTTCCTATTCAAATAGTTATCTCTACAATGCGCTATTTTGAAACAAAAGCTAAAATCGAGTGAGTTCTATTTAATTTACCTCCTGCTGATATGAACTCATTAGAAAACCCTACAAAAATCTCAGGCAGCAGATGCAATGGAACTCAAACTTCTAACACTCCTTTTATACAAGCATTCATGATGTGAGGCTTAGGACATACTATTTACAGTAAGCATTATGTGACTACAAAAGTTTACAACTTCTAAAGTGACAAACAAGGGAAACATCGCTTTTATGGGTTGTGAGACTGACTGTAGTGGGGCATGGTTCTTAGACTGTTTCGTTGGCAGACTTTATCTTAGAAAATCTAAGAGCTGGCGACTGGGGTCAGAGAAGCCCTAGGCACTTCAGTAAAACCCCATGGTCACCTCCCCTCATCAACATGACTCCCACGTGCCTACTGTCACCTCTAAGAGCAGGGCAGAGGCATGTGCAACCTACACCCACCATTTGCGAGGATGCTGCTAAGGATCCCTGAGTACTGCACAGGACAGCCCCCTGAGAACGAACGACCCAATCTAAAATGCCAACAGCATCACACTGAGAAACCCTAGTATAAGGGATTAAATGTCTGCAGCACTTCCAAACAGACTGGGGGGGTTAGAAACAGTAACTACAAACAGGAAATCAGAGTGCTGTAACAGAAGCCCTGGGCCAGCAGCATCTGCTTTATTACATCCGAGAGAGATACCATCATCCCCTTAATATTCCACCTGTGCCAGCAGGGCTGAGTTGCTGGTACTGAAAAGAGGACAGGAAATTGAACTGTGAGTAGACAGGGGGAAGGTTTACCGAAGAAAACCAGCTTTTATTAAATACTACACAGCCCCACTTCTAATCTATCTAGTGCTTGTAACTCACCAGAGTCTCCAAGAGTTACAATCTAAAATAAGAAAATGATGTGGTGGGTGGACACGGTGCAAGAAAAACCCAGAACAAATAAAAATTCATGAGCCTTGCTGTGGCGACCAGCATTCTGGAGATGAAACATTTCTGGGGAGCCCTGGCTTTTAGCCTCAACCATGCAAATGCTCGGATAACATGTGGCCATGGTTACACCCTGCACCTTCCACTCCAAGTTTGGGGATCCTTCGCAAAAGCAAATGGTACCAACGGCAAAAACAGCAGCATCTCTGAGGTGGTACTTGGAGCAAAAGAAGGCGGTGCAAAGAACAGAAAGGAAACCCCACAAAAGGTGGTACTGCTTTGTATGGCTTGAGTCATGATCTCACGATTTTAATATTTTTTTCACGGGTGCTTCTAGGCACCCCCTTCGTTCTTCGTTTCTTGTTATCTTTCTTTGTATCCTCAACCATTATCTCTTTACTGGAACTGGTTGCTGCCCTCCCCATCCCGGCGTCATTCCCTTTTCATAGTATGCCCCTTTCTCTCTTTAAACTCTAGTGAAATTATATGATGGGACTCTCTGGTGTTGAGCCAGGTCTCACGAGATTGGCAAGCAATGAACTCAAGCCCACCTTCCTCCTTTCAACACGGCAACAGCTACAGAACGTGGTCACCACTAGAGACTTCCAGAACCCACCAGTCAGTTCCACGCAGCGTTAGATTGCTGGTAAGCTTGGCACAGAACCAACCCTTATTATCAAGATTTACTAAATTAGAAGAAGAACTCCCTAACTGGCGTACCACCCTGAGCTATGGCTGGGAAACTGTGCGGGAGATGTATCCATGGGCTCTTTGAAAACTGTCTTCCGATAAGATGAAACATTTACTAAATGCAAACACGGTGTGATTCATCTAATAAACCTTATTTGACACTTTGTCAGGGTAACTAAAGGAATGACTCATTAAATCCCCAAAATGGCACGCAAGGTATGGTTTACCCTCCTACAGTCCTCGGAATAACCTCGGGAAGTTTATTCTCCCGTTAACTGTGGAACCAGTAGCAGACACTGATTAACTCTGAGGATTCCGGTCATGTTAGGTAAACCAGTACAGTACTCCATGGGGTACTGGAGCGCGGTGCTTCATGCAGCCCTTGGCAGAGGCACTTGAGCAACAGGAAAGTCCATTACTACCGTGGAAGCCCAGAAAGTAAGCCTTCGTGTGCTATGGGCAGGTATACCCCTAGTCGGCAATGGGGTGCAAGCCCTGTACACCCCGCGGTGCGGTGTGCGGTCTAGCTCAAGTTCAGTGGCGGGCCAGGAGGCAACTCTGGCTGTTGCTTCTCTTAGGAGCAGCCTCCACCCGGCGCCAGGTGAGCCCGGAGACCCCGCACCCCGTACCTTAGTGAGCTGGGCGATCTTCTTGCTCATTTTCAGGTGCATGTCCTGGCTGTAGTCCATGCTGTGCCCCGCCAGCTGCGCGGCGGCCGGGGAGGGCGCGAATTTGGCCGCCCCGGCCGCAGAGCCACCGTAATAGTGCTGCTGCCAGCTCATGCCCGGGGTCGCCATCTTCCCGGCAGACCCCGGCCGGGACACCTGTCCCCGTGCGCGGGGCGAGGCCGGCGCAGCGACGACGCGGGGCAGGCGACCGCCCGGGCGGCCGCTTGCCGACCTGCCGGCCCGCGCCCTCCAGTCTCTGCGGCCCGCACCCTCCCGCCCGCCCGCGACGGCCGCGTCCCCTTGCCTCGGCTAAGCGATGGCACGGCTGGCGTCCCGCAAGCAGCGGCAACCGGGCCCGGAGACTCGGTTGCCGCCGGGGCTGCGGAGGGAGGCGGAGACGGGGCGGGCTGCAGCGGCGGGAGGCGGGGCCGGGGACGCGGGAGCCGCGGAGCGCCGTTACCAGGGCGCGCGGCTCGGGGCCGGCCGAGCGCGCGGGGCTGGCCACGTCATTTCCCCGCAGCCAAGCTCCGCCCCGCAACTCCCCGCCCCGCAGCCCTCCTGTCTGCAGCTCCTCTGCCCGCAGCCAAGCTCCTCCCCGCAGCTCTCCAGCCCGCAACCCTCCAACCTGCAGCTCCACAGCCCCGCAGCCAAACTCCGACCCTCAGCCCTCCAGCTCAGAGCCCTGCGTTCCTGCAACCCGCAGACCTGCGACCCCCGCAATCTACGGCCCTGCACCCCTCAGCCCTCTGAACTCCGCACCCCTTCAGCTCCCAACTGCACAGCTCTTCAGCCCCGCAATAAGCGGCCCTGCACCACGGAGGCCTCCAGATCACAGCTGCACTGCACGCGGCTTCGGAACCCTGCAGCCCGGTAGCCCCATTAGCATCGCTTCCCCTTTCACCTCGCAGCACCACAGTTGTCAGCTTCTTGACCCGCAGCCCACCCAGTTCTGTAACTTACAACGCTACGGCCTTGTGTCCCGGCAGTCTGCAGCCTTTGGCTATTGCCCTGTGCCTGCGTTTGCAATTTTGTTGTTTGTTTGTTTGTTTGTTTGTTTAAATCGTCCAGAAAAGATAGAACTGTGATGGTGACCTCCGAAGAGCAACAAGCCTGAACCTTGACAGAGCGTCTGCTTGTGTCTCTTGTGTGTAGGCCCAGCAACCGCATATTCAGGACCGTAGGGCCAAGCACCTCGGCACCAGAGAAGTGGTGGTGAAACAGGGGGAGGTCCTGTAAATCTAGACTTGTCTGGTCTTTTCAAACTCGCCCACTAGGCTCAAGCACTTCAGAGGGGCGCACCGACCTAATGTATGCCAGACTACATTGAATGAAGCAATGCCAAATGCCTAGGTATGGAGGAATAAAGCCGTACAGCCAACTGCACCCCACTTCCCCACAGTGGAATGGGGCCTGGAACAATTATGTATGAAATATGATTGTCTAGAAATTAGGACAGGACTGGGATAGAAAGGGGAGGACAGATCAGGAGAATGAGATGCCAGCACTTAAAGAACGGGGGCTGTACCAAAATTTGGCATCACTTGCACTTTTCCTTCATTGCTAAACGTATTACTTTGTACGCATCTTTTCTTAGCGTTTCTACACTTATAGGTCAAATGACTTTAAAATACTTGTATCCTGTGTGAGGTGCGGTCCTCATAGGTTAACGTCGATGCAAACTTTGCAGAACTGCACTTACTGTCTTAAAAAGTATGCTCTCCATTGGGTTTTGCAGAACTGAATTTCTCCACTTCACGTGATTCTTCCTTTGCATACAAGTAGCTGTCACATGAAACTGAAATGCTCACAAGTTAAATTGGAGGCCAGACTAACAAAGTGTCTGAATGTGGCCAAAAATAAATAAACAAACGAAATGAAGATTGAATAGGATCCTAAAATATTTCCGTATCGGTTAGAATTCCAGAAGGAAAGATTAAAATTTGGTGGCGTCTTTTGCCAGATGCTGGGTACTCACTACCTGGGTAGTAGACCTTCCAGAAAATGAGTTTAATTCCAGTGTACAGAATGGGGCAAGTGATGAGAAATGCTTGTGTATATTCTGCCCCCTTAAGCACTAATTAAATAAAATAAAGAGAATTAGAAACCATATAAACTGATGACACTATTTTTGTCTTGGTTTTTTGTTTTTTGTTGTTGTTTTGGGAGATATTAAAGAACAGCCAGCGACATCTGGAAGAGTCCAGGGCAGAGAGAGAGAAAGAAGAATGAATACGGCCAGCTGGCTGGACATGGTCAGGGCTACCTGCAGGAAAGGAGAGAATAGCTGGGGATGGAGAACATAGAAAACAGCGAGAGAAGCAGGAGCGGAACACTGGGAGAGAGAGAAAACGAAGCAAGAACACCAGGGTAATAAGGAGAAGGAGCAGCTGTGAGGAGGGAAGCGTGCGAGCTGAAGGGAGTTTAGGGGAGAGGAGGAGAGGAGGGCTAGGATGCTGGACTCCGATATGTGTAGCTGGTACCTGTGAAACTGAGGGAGCCTGGAGGCCAGTGTGAGCCTCGATACGCTGACAGGTGCCACAGGTAGCCATAGGCCCCTTCTGCCAGCAAAAAGAGAAATGGTCCTTTGGGTAGAGGGACACAAGTTCCTGAAGAATGCTGGCTTTCATCTAACTGCCAGAAGTCCTGCTATAGTTCAGATTGAGGGTTTTTTGGTTTTTGTTGTTGTTGTTGTTGTTGTTGTTGTTGTTGTTTTGAATATATGAAATGCCTTTTGCAATTTAGGGAGTTGAGTTTCCTTTGGACTTGACAGAAACCTGTATTATTTTATTAAATTTGAGCCAGAGAAGAATCAGTCATGTTAGCACTCTCTTGTCCCTCCCATTTTCAAAATAAATATATATGCTTAGTAAAGTCACATAGCCATGTCTCACTAAGGCAAGAAGGGTGTTTGGGGGTTCTGTTGCTTTGCTAGAGGGGGAAAGAGCATAAGACTGCAAATACAGAGACCAATATATATATCATCAGCTGAAGCCCTTCACCTTCTCCTTTCCCATAATTCCTCTGAAAGACAATTAATCTACATCTTTCATCTCTTTTTTGGAAATTAGAGATTGGGGTACATGACTGGCATCACTAGCTTAAGCCAAGAGAATCCACCCCCGCCCCCAAACATTATGCTCAGAAGATATCCAATGGTCTATGACTTTTACATTTTCCCTATAAATAATGAATAAAATAGACCATTTTACACAGAGTTATCTTTATTATAAATAAGACAGAGACATGTAAAGTATGCCATAACACCCCCAAGATCCCACAACACAGAGGCTCACTTTTAAAGAACGTGTACAACAGGGGAGAAAAGGAGGGATGCCAGGTAAACAAGAAATCTTTGTACACTCTCAGCTTCTACCAGGACATGTTTATTTTAAAGAAGTCACTAAATGTTACTGGCGTCTTGGTACTGAGGCTGCTGGTCACTATCTGTCCTGAAGGTGCTAACAGTGTAGTGGAGAGGACAGACTGATAAAGAATACACAACAGGGCCTGGAGAGGCTCAGAGGCTGCTCTTCCAAAGATCCTGCGTTCAATTCTCAGCAACCACATGGTGCCTCACAACCATCTATAGCGAGATCTGGTGCCCTCTGGCGTTCTGCTTGTCCATGCAGGCAGAACACTGTATACGTAATAAATAAATCAGAAGAAGGAGAAGAAGAAAATATACAACATCTTTAAGGCATTTTAAAATAACTTTGGAGGGTGCACCTAAGCTAGCCTTGGAGTGTCTGAAAACGCTTTTCCTCATACAAAATGGTAGTGTTTGAACAGATTGCAGAAGGATGCATGTTTCAGATAAAGAGGGAAGTGTAAATAAGCTCTGGCCTTATCAAGGCCGAAGCCTTGGCACTGAGCAAGCATAGCCTATTTAGGGAACAGCAGGTGGGATATCATGGCTAGAGCAAAGGTTGAAGGGGATGTCAGGATACTAGTGTTGCAGAGCATGTCTCAAGATGACTCGTGGATCAGAAGATGTACATGGCCTGACAGCGACACTTTGGCAGCTTATTTTGATGACAAGGATAAGCATTAAGCAATCAAAATGAAATAACCGGGTTTGCATTCCAGTTCCATAAGTCTTGCGACTGAGGAAAGTGGACCACAGAGACACCTATATGGATGAGGAGTCTGTTGTACCTAGTAGGTGAGACGCGAGGAAGTGTCACCTTCAACGCATCCAGAAGGAAAAACAAACAGGACATGCAGGCTGGGGAAAGGAAGATTAATTAGTCAAGGACTCCACCTCAGAAAAGGAATAGGAAGGACAGATATGTTCAGTGCAGAACACGGTAACATTTGTGACACCTGTAGGATGTCTATATGGAGACATTTGGTTCAGTTAAATATAGAAGAGCAGCTATAATGCAGTATCCAGATTAGAAAAATAAATGCTATTGCTTTCGAAAGGGCAGCAGAAGCCAGGCTTTTGTGTGGGAAAAAAAAATGCATCAACGTAGGTGGGCATTATAGCTTGGATAAGCATCCCCCACCCCCAAATGTCCATGTGCTAAAGGCCGCAGCGTGGCACAGTGGATAAGTGGTAAAGACTGTAAGATGCTCTTTGGTCAGACCACAGCACTTTGCTCTGCCATCACTGTCTCCCACGTACACCAGATCCCCCAGACAATGGGTCTTCAGGTCTTAGGCCAGAGCTTCCAAAACCGTCTGTGAAACATATTACTCTCTTTCTATGTCTCAATCGTTTTGCGTCGTGATGGAAGGTTATCCTCTGGTACATTCTAGAATGTCTCTTTGAGGTTGTGCTGTCACCCGTGGGTGAAAGCATCAGGCCTGTAAGAATAAGACCTAAGAAGTGGGGTCATACTAATGCAGAACCTTGGTCCAGCTGAGTTAGAGGCTGGTACAGAGGAAGCCGCTGAAAGCAGATGGAGGAATAAACATTAAATAAAAAGAATTATTAGCTTAGAGTTGGAATGGAATTTCAAGCCTAATTTCTTAATTTTGTACACGGTGAAGACAGAAATGTAGAACTGCCCAAATTTTCAAACCAATTAATAACGGAGGTAGAACTATGGTTTACATTAAACCTCAGTTTCTGGATAGCGCTGAAACAGAATCTCACCACGCGCCGCCCAGGCATGCCTGGCATTCGCTGTTTTGTCCAGACTGGCCTCAAACTCATGACCCTTTTACCTCTGCCTCCTATGTGCTAATAGTACAGACTTGTACCACCACACCTGGCATTTGTTTTGTGATTAACCAAACACTAGCTGAAAGCTATTCATAGGTAAATCTTTTCCCGATATCCTTTCACTAGACCGGTCTTAGGCTAGTTTCTGCCTGCTAACATTTCAATTAGGATATATGTATATATTCAGAATGAATTTTAAATGGTTTCAGGTAAGTTAGGTGTAGTGGTGCATACCACTAATCCCAACCCTTGGGAGGCAGGAGCCGGTAGAGCTCTGTGAGTCTGAGTCCAGCCTGGTCTGTCTACACAGTGAGTCTATGCAGAGAGACCCTGCCACGCCCTCCCCACTTCAATGGTTGCAAGCTTGAAGGGAGTGAAGAAAAGTTTGTTCATGGTTGCAACAGCTAATTAATGATGAGGCAGATGAAGCTTGAATGACCCTACCAAGAAGGGTCCTAGGAACGAATAACACTGTTATAAAATTGAACCAAAATTTATAAAAGTAACGGTTTTTATGTTTTTTTCTTATGCATACAAAATTGTGTTTATCTCAGGCCCAGAAACCTAGATAAACCCCAGACTACAGCATTTCAGAATCAAAATCACAGCCAGGAATGCAATCAATAACATATCTGACTACGGATCAGAAGAATCAAAACGAGGTAGGAAATGGGGGCTCCAAAGTCAGTGGACCAGCTGGTGCAGTGTTGTGAGCCAGATGCTACCAGGAACCCTGATTCAGGAAAACCAGGACAACATAGAGAGACCCTATCAGAGATACCAAGGCAGAGAGAGAGAGAGAGAGAGGGAGGGAGGGAGGGAGGGAGGGAGAGAGAGAGAGAGGCAGAGGGAGGGAGAAAAGGGGGAGGAGAGAAGGAGGGAAGGAAGGGGGATGGGTAAGACAGAGATAGAGAGACATATGAGGGGAGTAGAGAGGCAGAAGAAGGAAGGGAAGGAGGCAGGGAGGGAGACAGACAGACAGCAGAGAAGAGGCAGATAAAGAGAGTGAGATAGAGGAATAACAGACAGACTGACAGACAGAAGAACATGATGGTTCTAGATAAAAACCCAGACAACCAGTTGAAAAGTAGACAAATTTGACTTCATCAAGACTGACAATGTTAGCCGGGCACAGTGGCACACTCAGTAATCCCAGCACTCAGAGGCAGACTGATCTCTATGAGTTCAAGGCCAGCCTGGTCTACAAAGCAAGTCCAGGACAGCCAAGGCTACACAGAGAAACCCTGTCTCAAAAATTTTTTTCTGGCAATATCAACAGATTAAGGAACACTCAAGAGAGAAAAGGAAATCTTTGCAGCAAGGACATATTTGCAGGTCATATACTTGATAAGTGGTTTGATACCAAGAATGCATAAAGAGTTCATAAAAACTCAGAAACAAAGATTCCTATTTTTAAAATAGGCACAAAGCTTGAAATACCATTTTCCCAAAATGTATACAAATTACTAAGAAGAAAGCACAAAGATGGAGTCTTAATCTAGCCATCAGGGAAATTAGAATCAAATCACAGTCAGATGCCACGTCATACCCAATGAGATGGCTAATTATCAAAACCAAAAAAAAAAAAAAAAAAAAAAATTACAAGGAAATAGGAAGAAGTGAGTATGGAACGGGGAAGTTAATACACTTGTGCAATACTGGTTGGAATATAAAATGATGATACACTGAAAAAATATGGTGGTTCCTCAAAAAAAAACCCTAACATATAATAATATATATATATATATATATATGTATTTATATATATCAAATCCTCTCCTAATGCTGTAAAGAACTTGAAACCAAAGACTCAAAGACAGTACAGTAAGTATCATAGCAGCTATACTTTCCTTCTTCGTCATAGCAAGTGTCTATGCACAGGTGATTGGATAAACAGAATATGGTAAACACAATTGGGATCTTAACCAGTGTTTAAGAGGCTGCTTCCGGCTCTGGGGTGAATACTGATGGCATTGTACTAAGTGAATTAAGTCAGAAAGATACAAATAGAGCGTGATCCTACGAGCATGAGGGACCCTGGGTGGTCATATTCATAGAGACCAATATAACAACGGTGGATGGAGGGAGAGTGTGGGGTGGTCTTTAATGAGCACAGTTTTAGTTGGGACAGAGGCAAAGTTTTAGAGACAGATGATACTAAAGGTGTGAGCCAACCATACCCAGCTCATTGTTGAATTTATTTTTTCAGGTCTTTCATTAGGACAGGGAAGTAGACAGAAGAACAAAGGAATCCCCCAGAATCCTCTGAGATCTAGAAGTACTTGTTCCTGTTTCTGTCCTTTAGCAACAATCCCAGGTGATCCTGGCAAGCAAGATCAGCTAAGACACCAATATTAAAAAGGGCTTTTGTCTGTCTGCTAGATGTTTGGCGTGAAGATCCAAAGTGAGGAGGTGGTAACCATCCAGGTAGTTCTGTGTGATCTCTCCTGTGACCCCTTGTAACAGTGAGTGTCCTCCTGTGCCCCGCCCCTAACAATTAGCAAGGCCTAAAATCTAACAAAGCCTAAAGGTTTATGGTGACAAAACGCACAGATTCTGCAAGTAAATGAACAGGATGGTGTGTGAAGGGCTAGGCATTCCTACTTCATCTTGGTTTCCATACGGAATTCCAGTGTTTGGACCGTATGTTAGCCACTATCTCAAGGCATATACCATACGGAGTAGGGCTAGTCTCAGCCATGCAGAGCATTTTTCCTTTAGTGAACCAAGCCTTTAACAACCCATCCTAGCATTCCAGCAAAGGGGCCACATTTGAACAATGGGGCATTACGGTAGAAACAGTGGATTCTGTGTTGTTGTGACCATTGCCTTGTTGTGGTGACTCCTTTACTCTGGTGTCCTTTATCTAAGAAGGCCCATTCTAGGATCCAGCGTCTGTAAATAAATCACTCTGTGAGTCATCAACTAATAATCCTAGAAGTGACATTCATGGGCAAGTCAGCCAAACTCATATCCAGAATCAAAGCCACTTCTAGTAAGGATGACTCATTCCTTCAGTCTCAGGAGGATTTGTGAGAGAGAGATCTGACGGAAGCGATTTATCACTAAGTGCCTTGCTGTGTCTTTAAGAGTCGGTACTCTATTAAGTGCTAATTATTGGGCTCGCTGCTGGCATGACAGACCTTCCGTAGAAGTGGTAGCTATGTCAGCTACCGGGGCTGTGCATGGCTACCCTGCGTGTCAAAAAGGCCTCCCTATGTTCATGAGTCTGTTAGGCTACAGTGCCTAGAACAAAAACTAGCTGACAGGCCACACCTACCAGCCTCCTTCTGGTGACTGCTCTCCAGTGGACATCAAGAGGTGTATATTTGATTCTACTTTCACATGACTCTTTACACTCAACATGTAATCTTTCTTGTCACGTTGCCCTAACAAAGCAACTAAATCCAGTACTATACAAGAGAAACTATATATCATTTATCATCCTTTTTCTATAAAGCAGGTGTTCTGTGCCACACTCAAGATCTCATAAACCAACATATCAAGCCATTTCTTCTTATATATAATATGTATAAATATATGTACATATCATATACAGCATATATATATCATGTATGTGTATGTGCATATGAGATATGGGGTCTTAAGTATCCCAGACTGGCCTTTAATTTAATATATATCTGAGAGTGATTTTGGCTTCCTCTCTCCACCTCCTAAGTGTTGACATTACACACACGCACTACCATGTCCACTTTTAAAGTTACTTCATTTTACAAACAGAATTGTAATTTTTTTTCCTTTCCTTGGGCACAGGGAACATTTGAAGAGGCTGTAGGTGTGGACTGGTTGAAAATCACCAGTGCAACATCAGTCGGTAGCGTGGGCATCTGGGCACCTGTTCATCAAACTTATTTGTGGGCCGTGGGTGTGGCTACGCCTGATCCTCTCTGTGTGCTTTCCATCACAAGATGTATGGTGGTTGGGTGAACCTATGGCCTAGCTGATTTGATAATGTACAGAATGGGATCTCCACTTGCAGGCTCTTGATGCTCCATGACCAGGTGTTCAGTCTCCAGTGGGCCTCTGGGGTACAGCTGAAACTGCTCTTTAAAGCTGAGCCTGGGTGGCTGAAGAAGGTGGGTAAGATGGCAGGAGCTCTAAGTTAGCTCGCCTCCACCGGCTGCCTCTGGTACCCTTCAGTCTATTGTGTCCTGTAGTCCTAATAACAAGAAAATTTGCCTCATTGGCTGAAAGTGCAGCAGAGTTTTATTTTGTTGTGTCTGAAGACACACCAGCAAAATTCTGGTGAATTGCTCAGTGAATTGGGTTGGAGCAGCATCTTCCACGGGATGCTACTGCCTCCAAAATTAAAAGGGACCAAACTTGTGCCATGATTCTAAGCGTGATAAATGTGTGGCTCATGGTTAGGGGCATCTAATCCTGGTATGCACTCAGGCTTAAGAGACTAACATGGCTCCCCTGGCACCTTTAATCCTGCACTTTTTAAAAATGAAATCAAGAGAGCGTTGGAGTCCCCTATTATTTCTGTCACCTTAGATCTCTGGCTTTTACAAGGTCTGGGTAAACATACTTCTTTAGCAGGAGAGCTGGAGTGTTACTTCACATATGTACATAGGAGGAGGCTTCCTGTTCAGCCATGGGGATCTGGGTCTAATAACTGGCTGTTACACTTTCTAATTATGGTTGTCAATCCAGATTTAGTGCTCACCTGTTTTTAATGGTTTGCTTGTCTTTTGAGGTGGGGGGAGTTGTTGACACAATTCAAATAATAATGTTGAAAGCTGCCATGGCTGCTGTCCCCACAGCTACGAATACAAGGGTCTAGTAGTTATTACTCCAAGCCCCTAGGACTGCAGAACTCTGCTTAACTTCTGGCCTTCTTGTCTGCTGTCCTGATTATGGCCACCTGACCTTTGATGTTTCAGTTCAGCTATCTGAACTCAAAAGTCTTTTTTTTTTTCCCCCAGAGACCCAGGCCCTACTGTATTCTGTAGTCAAACTTTCTTCTGTAACCATGACTCATATGAGATACTTGGCGGACCTTTTAGAGAATGCTGGTGTTAGCCCACGGAAGGACTAGCCTAGAAAACACAGACAATGGTTATCAATTGAAAATCCCCTTCCTGGAGCCTTCCAGAAAATCCAAGGGCAGCTTAGACTCTCTATGTCTTCATTCTGCCTCAAGGTACATTTAGAGCCATTATGTTGGAACAGATTCTAGGTGTCCTTGGCAGAATAATGTTAAGCCTTGCACTGTGGGCGAAATGTTTCCAAGTCAATAAACTTGACGCATCAGTCTTACATTTCCAACACCCTATTTAGCTTAGCACCGTGGAATCTATTGCCATAGCTCATGTCTTATTTTCTGTCATGATTTTCCTATAGCTCTTTCAGTCACTTATGTCTTCACGTATAGATTCTGTGCCTCCTACTTTATAGACACGTACCTTACACATTACCAATGTGTGAGTGACAAGGGAGTCAGTGACTGAATCCCAAGGAAAACTGCCATACTATAAGAATCCCAGCACTTGGGAGGCAGAGGCAGGCAGATCGCTGTGCGTTCGAGGCCAGCTTGGTCTACAAAGTGGGTCTAGGACAGCCAAGGCTACACAGAGAAACTCTGTCTCAAAAAAACAAAAACAAAACCAAACAAACAAAAGATACCCTACTAAGGGAGGTTCTCCCTCCCTCTCTCTCTCTCCTTCTCTCTCTCCTTCTCTCTCTCTCTCTCTCTTTCTCTCTCTCTCTCTCTCTCTCTCTGGGATACAAGATCTTTATTATCCATATTTTTAGCTTTGCCCACAGCCACATGCTGCATCATATTTACATTGATATAGCCTCTCAGTTGTCTTTATTCTAAGTCTCGGGCTCTGCTCATTGCTATAAAAGCCATGTCTTTGATACAGAACTCTGACATAGGAGAGCTTTGCATTCCGGGTCCTTCTACTTCCTGCCACCCCTATCAGTAAGTTCTAAATCTGATTTTTAGCACACATTTCCATTTTTTCCCTAACGTCTCTTTATTTGTACCTGGGAAGGAATTTTTAACTTTCACAGAAACCCTTGAATCATTTGTTGTCTGTTTTGTTTTGTTTTGGTTTTTTTTTTTTGAGGCATCGAAGAGTATAAAGGCATTTTATGAAAACCAATCAACTGTATACTTTTGTAATCAGTGTTGCCCCTCTTTATTTAAATATCAGAGACACTGGATAAGCCAGGCTTCCCTCACCTGCATCTGATTTACCACAGATGAGAATTCTATAGTTAGGCCAGAGGTAGTTGACGCTGCCTGAAATAGATTTCTGTTTCCATCTCACTAGGAAATAAACTATTTTCACAGTCCATTCCTGGGAGCCTTTCTTGTAGTACATTTGGTATTACAGTTTTGTTGAGATAAAGACTCAAGTTTGGGTCTTTCTTTTCTTTTCTTTTTTTTCCTATTTATTTATTTATTTATTTATTTATTTATTTATTTATTGTTTCAGTCTCTTCACCGCCTGATCCCAGCTCACTTCCCCTTCTCCTCTCAGTCCCACCCTGACGCCTCCTTCCTTTTAAAGAAGGAGAGGCCCCCATTGTTCCAACTCACCGTGGCACCTCACATCAGAGGAGACTAAGCACATCCTCTCCCACTGAGGACCAACAAGGCATCCCAGCTAGGGGAAAGGGACCATGTGGCAGGCAACCGAGTCAGAGACATCCCCGACTTCCGATTGTTAGGAGACCCACTTGTTGACCACACTACACATCTGCTCTGTATGTATAGAGGGTTGTCTAGGCCTAGCCCAGGCATGCTCTTTGGCTGGTGGTTTAGTCTCTGTGAGTCCCCATTGACCCAGGTTAGTTTACTCTGTAGGTCTTCTTGTGGTGTCCTTGACCTTACTTGCTCCCTCTATCCTTCCTTCCACTCTTCCACAAGACTCCCCAAGCTCGGCCTATTTTTGGCTGTGGCTCTCTGCATCTATTTCCATCAGGTTTCTGGAAGACAGTTATGGTAGGTTCCTGTCTGCAAGCATAGCAGAGCACCAGTAATAGTGACAGGGGTTGGCTCTCTCCCATGGGGGTCTCAAGTTGGGCCAGTCATTGGTTTGCCATTCCCTCAATCTCTGTTCCATCTTTATCCTTACACTTCTTGTAGGCAAGACAAATTTGGGGTTGAAATCTTTATGGGTAGCCTGCTGTCCCCCTCCTTATGCTGGAAGTCCTACCTGGTTACAGGAAGTGGTGACTTCAGGCTCCTTAACCCCTACTGCTGGGAATTTCAGTTAGGGTCATTCCCCCTAGACTCCCAGGAGCCTCTTCTGTCCCAGAGATGACCCTTCCCACCAATTTCTGTGCTCTCTCCAGGGCTACCCCCAGGCCCCTCTCTCCCAACACTTGATCCCCACCTCACCCCCATTCCCTTCCTACCTCCTCTCCCACCTAGTTCAACCCTCCATCTACTTGGGATGTCTATTTTATTTCCTCTTCTGAGTGAGACTCAAGCATCTTCCATTGGGCCCCTCCTTGGCTTCTTCAGGTCTGTGGATTGTCACATGGTTTTCCTGTACTTCATGGCTAATATCCACTTATAAGTGAGTACATACCATGTGTGTCTTTCTGGGTCTGGGTTACCTCACTCAGGATGATTTTTCTAGTTCCATTCATTTGCCTGCAAATTGCACGATGTTGTTTTTAATACGGAGTGGTATTCCATTGTGTAATGTACCATATTTTTTTTTAAATCCATTCTTCAGTTGAGGAACATCTAAGTTGTTTCTGGTTTCTGACAATTATGAAAAAAGGCTGTTATGAAAGTAGCTGAGCAAGTGTCTTTGTGGTATGATGGAGCATCTTTTAGGTATATGCCCAGAAGTGGTATAGCTAGGTCTTGAGGTAGATCTATTCCCAATTTTCTGAGAAACCTCAAGATTGATTTCCATGGTGGTTATACAAGTTTGAATCCCCACCAGCAATGGAGCAGTGTTCCCCTTGCTCCATATCCTCACCAACATGTGCTCTCCCTTGAGTTTCTTTTTTTAATCTTAGCCATTCTGATGGGTGCAAAATAGAACCTCAGAGTCTTTATATTTTCATGACTAATAATGTTGAACATTTTTTAAAGTGCTTCTCAGCCATTAGAGAGTCTTCTGTTGAGAATTCTCTATTTAGCTCATTAACTCATTTTAAGTTGGGTTATTGGATTTGTTGGTGTTTAATTTCTTAAGTTCTTTATATATTTTGGATATTAGCCCTCTGTTGGATGTACAGTTGATGAAGTTTTTTTTCCCAGTCTATAGGCTGCCATTTTGTCCTATTGATAGTGCTCTTTGCTTTACAGAAACTTTTAAGTTTCAAGAGGTCTCATATATTAATTGTTATTTGTAGAGCCTGACCTGTTGGTGTTTTGTTCAGGAAGTTGTCTCTTGTGCCAATGAGTTCAAGGCTCTTCCCCACTTTCTCTTCTATTAGGTTTAGTGTATCTATCTGGGTTTATGCTGAAGTCTTTGATCTATCTACTTAGATTTGAGTTTTGTGTCGGGTGATAAATATAGATCTATTTGCATTCTTTTACATGCAGACATCTAGTTAGAGCAGCACTATTTGCTGAAGATGCTTTCTCATTTCCATTGTATGGTTTTGGCTTCCTTGTCAAAAATCAAGTGTGGGTTTATTTCTGGGTCTTTGATTTGATTCCATTGATCAACCTGTCTGTTTATATGCCAATACCATATTGATCAACCTGTCTGTTTATATGCCAATACCATGTGTTTTGTTTGTTTATTTGTTTTCTTTTAACTACAATTGCTTTGTAATACCACTTGAAATCAGGGATGGTGATACCTCCAGAGGTTATGTTATTGTACAGGATTGTTTCAGCTCTTCTGTTTTCTTTTTACTTTTTTCTATATGAGGTTGAGAATGGCTCCTTCCAGGTCTGTTAATAATTGTGTTGAGATTCACTGCCGTAATCAAACATGCTGATCTCTTCTTTGCAAAGAATAAATAAGGCCAATGTACACTCACCAGAATAACCTTTGTCTCTTCAGAAAGCAATGGATGAAAGAAGAAACAATCTACTTAGGAAGCTAGTGCTAAACTTGAGGGGGATCTTGGCAGCAGGAGTTAGTGACACTCTTTGCAGTTTCTTGCTTTGTTTTGCTTTTCTTCAGATTAGCTGGGCAATCCCTCATTCTTGGGTCCAAAATCTGGTGTCCAGGAGATAAAACTTTTGCTTCAGATTTCATGGCATGGCATGGGTGGGTCTCCCAGAAAAGACAATAAAATATTTAGATGAGAAACTGTATATGGTTTTTCTATCCCTTGATGTCCAGAGATAGATGCCAGCAGGAGCTGTTTCAGCCTTGAAAGTTAAGAGATGAGTTAAGAAAAGGGTTGAGGGACTGCAAAGCTTAAGGACCGAAGAGCAATAAAGAAGAAATTTAGAGAAAAAAAATGTATCCAATGGCATATTGGGGTCAGAGAATGACGTTAGTGTCTTCTGCTCTTTCTGTGGATCACACTGCTCTTTCTCACCTCTGTCTCATGACTGGCTTGATTCACACTTTAAAAGTGTGACTTCCTTATACAAAAAAGAACGTTTATTCAGTTGACTGATGTGAAAGAGCTTAGCTTTCAGCTTTTTACCTCTGTCCTCTTCTTCCTGTCTACTCTTTAACTTCTCATCTTTTTTACAAAGAGGAACATTTTAAAATAGAAAAAGGAAAGTGAAGCCCGAAACAGAAGGTGAATCATCAACCAATACACGTCTGCAAAAGCAAATCTTACAGCAAAGTTTTAAAAATGAAAAGGGGCGGGGCCAGAGAGATGGCTCAGAGGCTGGCGCGGTCCTCTTGCTGAGGACTGGAGTTCAGTTCCCAGCAGTCAGGGAGTCTAGTGTCCTCTCATGGACTCTGTGGATACCTTCTCTTATATGTGCATGTGTGTGTGTGTGTGTGTGTGTGTGTGTGTGTGTGTGTGCGCGCGCACACGCGTATACGTGCGCACAGATTCTTAGAAAAGGATTTGAGTGCTAGCAGTCTCTCTGAGAGGTGATGCAGGAAGCATGATACAATTCTAATTTCCACTTACAGCTATGGCAACTGGGGTTCAGGCTCACAGTACAGGTTGTGTATAGCATGCCTTAATTTTCCCCAACAAGACAATAGGAAGCACAATAGGCAATGTTTAATTATCAGTATCTGTCCTTTACTTGTTGAGAAAAACTGGAAAAACTCTTTGAGACCCTTTAGGCAGGAGAAACTATTGGGGGTTAGCAAATACATGCCTGAAATCAGTTAACATCCAGGGTAGGCTGAAGAGAACCTACATCAAGCAGGTGTATATTCTTGACGGAATGATGACATTTATATATTTGCTTTATTTTTTCCTGTGTGTTTTGCTTTTCTTAAAACACTCAAAATATTTCTTTTATTTGTATGATTTCTTCCTATACATTGTTATAATAACTGTAGTGGTTTGAACAGGAGTGGCCCCCATAGACTCATGTGTGTGGCTTCTTGACCCATATGCAGTAGCACTGTTATGAGGTATGGTCTTGTTGGAGCAGGTGCAGGCTTTGAGGACTCTTATATGCTCAGGTCACACCCAGTGTGGCAGTCTCCTTCTGCTGCTTGCGGATCAAGATGCAGAGCTCACAGCTCCTTCTCCAGCACCATGTCTGTCTGCATGCCGCCATGTTTTTCACCATGAGAATGGACTAACCCTCTGAAACTGTAAGCCAGCCCCAGTGAAATATTTTCCTTTATAAGAATTGCCATGGTCTATTATCTCAGAAAACTGGGAATAGGGCTTCCTCAAGACCCAGCTACTCCACTCCTTGGAATATACCCAGAAGATGCTCCAGCACACAACAAGGTCATATGCTCAACCATGTTCATAGCAGCCTTATTCATAATAGCCAGAACCTGGAAACAACCTAAATGTCCCTTGGTTGAAGAATGGATAAAGAAACTGTGGTACATTTACACTATGGAATACTACTCAGCTACTAAAAACAAGGAAATCCCAAAAAATGTAGACAAATGGATGGAACTAGAAATGATCATACTGAGTGAGTTAACCCAGAAGCAGAAAGACTCACATGGTATATACTCACTTATAATTGGACACTAGCCCAAGAGGCATGTCCCATGAAAGTCTTCACTTACCAAGAGATTGCAAAAGTTGTGAGGACATCCTATTGGGACTCTAGGTGAGAGAAGTATGGGAGAAATAGAAGGATACAGAGGGTCCTAGAAACCTCCATGAAGAACATCATGGCAGGCAGATCTGGGCCCAGGAGTTCTGTTCAAACTACTGCACCAACCAAGGACAATACATGCAGTAAACATCGAACCCCTACTCAGATCTAGCCAATGGATAGGACATTCTCCCCAGTTGAGTGGAGAGTGGGGAATGATTCTGACATGAACTCTGGTGCCCCATATGTGACCACTTCCCCATGGTGGGGAGGCCTGGTGGCACTCAGAGAATGGATAAGCAGACTACCAGGATGAGACTTGATAGCCTATGGTCATATAGTGGGGAAGGAGGTCCTCTTTGGTCACAGACCTAGGGGAGGGGAATAGAGTGAAAGCAGGAGGGAGGGAGGAATGGGAGGATACAAGTGATGGGATAAAAAGTGAGATGTAATTTGAATAAATCAATTAAATAAAAAATAAAATTAAAAAAATATTTGTTAAGAAAAAAAAAAAAGAGTTGCCATCGTAATTGAAACCCTAACTTAGACAGGGCTAATGTCTCCTTTATGTAGCTCAGATAAGCCAAGCATTCCCTCAGAGAACTGTCAAAGGCAATTACTTTAATTAATTTAATAATCAAATTTATATCTTTGATTCTGATCTTGTTGCTTCAGTTCTCTTGTCTCTTGAGATAGCATAGATACTTGGAGTATGGACAAGTGTGTAATAAACTAACACTGCTTAGATGTTACATACAAATCACATGACCATTTACGATGTGCTATGTCTGTCCTCATATGCCTAGCATGTGGGACACAAAGTAGAAAACAAGAACTACCATATAGATAAAAAAATAATAATAATTAAATTCCTCTTGCAGGGGTTTGTTGGGAACTAACCTCCAAACCCACAACTGGACAGTGTGCAGAGAATGAGAGGTTTTGGAACACTTGGTCCTAAATGGGACATTTTCACCAAAGCTCAGGGCTTAGGATGTATAAAAATGGTGGTGCATGCCTTTAATGCCAGCACTTGGGAGGCAGAGGCAAGTGGATCAATCACTGTGAGTTCGAGGCCAGCCTGCTCTACAAAGTGAATCTAGGACAGCCAAAGCTACACAGTGAAACCCTGTCTCAAAAAGAAGGAGAAGAAGAAGAAGAAGAAGAAGAAGAAGAAGAAGAAGAAGAAGAAGAAGAAGAAGAAGAAGAAGCAGAAGACATAACTAGAAGAAACTAAGAAATATTTATCCTGGCCCAGGGCTTAGGGTGAGGCATGGGGACACGCAGAATGCTTCCCTTCTCTAAATGGTAAAGTGGTTTTCAACAAAAAGAGTGAAGTTGATTATAAACGTAAGAAACTGGCCTCTTGGGATTGGCGGTAGACCAATATTTACTGTAATTCTTAATTTTCCTCCGTAATTACTGAATTTGTCATAAATCAAACACCAAGAAGCACGAGAAAGGAAGGCTGTGCCTAAAATAATCTCCACTTAGAATCAGGCTTACAGACTAAAATGAGTTGCAGCAAAAATAAGCTGCACTGTATCTCAGGAAGGCAGAGGAATCGTAGACTTTGGAAACATCATGAAAAAAAAAAAAGCAGAGGAGAGCTGTATGAACTGCAAAGCTGGCCTTAAGCCAACAGCCTTCCAGGACGCCTGGGAGCAGGGCATTCCTTGGTTTCTAACACGGAGTTGCTCCTTACTTACTTTTCCTTCTAATAAAAAGCCCCCCAGGGAACCCTCTAGATTCCTAAAACTCTGTTCCTGTTCTGGGTCATTACCTCTGGCTCTCCAACCACACTGCTGTTTGTGTTTCCTTCACAGCACTCCTGCGTCTGTCACTGCCTGCTCAGGGTTTCCGAGACACTGGCACGTGCCAAGTGATGACTAGCTCACTCGGTGGCTTTTCAGGAGACAGCTTGCAACAAGAGGTCAGAGAATGGTTTCCCGTTTGCTTTGGAAGAGGTAAAGTAGGGAATGGCCAGTCACTTTAAAACTGTTTTTTTTTTAAAGAGTCCTGGAGTTCCTAGAGTTCTTGAAATCCACCTTTAACTCCACCTAGTCTTGAATAAAATAACAAACACTGCATTTTAAAAATGCCATAACTTTATTTATTTATTTAATGTTATTTTGCCTACATCTGTACCTACCTAAGTATACGTACTGTGCACATAAAAGCCCCTCACTAGGCTAGATGAAGACATCACATCCCATGGAGCTTGAGTCAGGGGTAGTTATGAGCCACCTATGTGGGTGCTGGGAACCGAACCAAAGTCCTCTCGAAGAGCAGCAAATGCTTTCAACTGCTGGACTATCTCTTCAGCCCGAATGGTCCCATATCCGTGGTTCTAGACCTGTCCCCAGGCCAGGTTCCTCATGAGCATTTACAATAGAGGTAATGAATTCTGCTTTGCGCAAGGCTAAGAATGTAGGGCAAAATATAGCACTCGAAGTCTAATAAAACAACTTATTTAGACCCCACTTTCCAGCTGGACTGAGAAACAAACTGACCATCTAACTGGAAGGTATACGTCACCAACACTGTGAGGAACAGTGGGTTTTTTAAAGCAGGTATGATGTCACATGCTCGTATTCCCAATACTTGTCAGGTTAGGGCAGGAGAATTAGGAAGTCAAAGCCATCCTTGGCTATAATAGCAAGCTGAAGGCCAGGTTTGTCAGGGGAGTGAAAATATACTGGCTCCATCTCATGTAAAAAAAAATAAGATGACTATAGCCTACATAATGAAAAATTCATTATATATATATATATATATATGTATATATATATGTGTGTGTGTGTGTGTGTGGGTGGGTGGGTGGGTGGGTATATATATGTGTGTGTATATACATATACATATATATGTGTATACACACATATATATGGAGTAACTTAGAACTGAAAGATTTTTAAAGTGTTTCCCTAAGGAAGGCTCTGTCTAGTAGAATTAACTAAAAATAACAGCATGGTAGAAAGGGTAACGCTGGTGTTTTGAGATCTAGGCATCACATGGCAGGACCACATGAACACACATACTCAGCTGTGCTGGCACTCTGTTAGGTCTATCCCCGTTCAGCAAGAGCCCCATCCTGCTGAGATACCCATCTGTCTTCTCTCTCTCTGTCTTCTCTATCTACTCTGCAGTCTAGATAATCCCCAGCTCAAAGGTCAGCTGGCCTGACTCATCTGTGATATCATGGTTTTGCCTTCTATGCATTTGGATTAATGCAGTCTAGAAACCTGCTTCTTACACATTAAGGAAAGATGGGGTGGTTTGGAAAAGTTGTCTGTGCCGAGACCCATCCCCCATCTGCCTCTGAACTTGGCTGTGTCTGGGTTCACTGCCTGGAAGGGCTATCCACCTGTTACCAGCCTGCACGTAATCCTAGGACCCTAATGACAAATGGAAGGAAGCATCCATAATGTCATTGGCTGTGCCACATTCCCAATTACTTGCCAAAGATGTCAAGGTTTTCCAATATACGAGTTAATGAGTTTGTAGTATTTAAGTACATCCGGCTAAAGGATTCTGAACATTTTCATGCAAGGATACTTTAGCTGATATAGCGGTGGTGTTAGACCTCTCACCCTCGCATGCCTTTGTTCTCCTTCCAACGTAGATGAGGAGCAGGACAAAACTCGAGGATGGCATAGATAATAGCCTATGTCCATCTTGCTTCCTGGAAAAGATCCAAGGAACCTAAGGGACCACCTCCGTATTTTCTTGAAATAAAAGTATGCTTTTAAAAAGACTATCCACTCTTTTTCTTAATAATCATGTATTGTTCCATATGTGTGAATATGAATTCAGTACTAAAAAATGTATGAATCTGCAGACACTCCACATAATATAGCAAGAGAAAGAAGGGTGAGTTTTATCTGGTAATATAAACCTTTTGAGACAACGGTGATGTTTCAGATGTGTGTTCCCAGGGTCGTGAGTAGTGTCATCTGAAGAAAAGGCTTGCCAGGTCTGAAGCATCCAGATGGTACCTTCCAAATGTGTCACACAGACAAATTCCCTACAAAGATTTTCAGAACAATATCCTAACAGTGCTGCTTCCTGCTGTCCAGACTAACCAGAATTTAGTTTATTTAATTGTGTATGCTTTCAAAACTCCAAGATACATTTTGTTTGTATTTTTAAAGGTAGATGCCTCTCTTCTTAAATGTGAACCAAAATAATTACCTTTTTGGAGGGCAAAGAGAGTACTGTAGAAATTAGAAGAAGAAGAAGAAGAAGAAGAAGAAGAAGAAGAAGAAGAAGAAGAAGAAGAAGAAGAAGAAGAAGAAGAAGAAGAAGAAAGCCCAGCTTTACAATGCAGAGACTCTTCAACACTACTTTAGCCAGGTGATCAAGGTTGGCTTCAACAGTGAGAAGCCATGTTGATACCGGTTACCTTTGATATGATGCATGAAATGACACTTTGCTTCCTCCCATACAATACTGGCCAGTACTTGAAGCCACCAAGGTCATCAAAACAGAGAAAGTCTAAGAAACACATCCAAGGGGTTCCTGAGCAGACACAACTAAGTGGGATCCCTGGGAGGGATCCAGGACCAGACACTAGGTAAGAACCATGGAAAACAAAACTGAATGGAAAGATGGGCCTTTTGTGAATGATGGTGTACCATACTCGTTACTAACACAGGAAAGAAGGCATGGGGTCCACAACAACCCCCTGTGCCATCTTCATAATTTTTCTACATTAATAAGATTTATTCCCTCAAAATAAAGTTATTTCTAGAATACTGGTACAGATTCTAGATGCAGTAAAAGGTTTATCTGTGTTTCCTGTTTTTTCAATAATTTCCAACAATTGCAAATTTGTCTCTGCTCTCTCAGTAGTAAAAATATTTAAAAGCATATGCTTCTTACAGAAATAAGTTATAATCTGTGCTTTGACACCCACATCAGTTACATTTATTGCAAAGGTACAATAAGTTGGTTGGCAAACACTAATTTTGATGAATTAATTAGCGTTGTATAATTAAAGACATTAGTCACAAATGCCTGAATGTCAGTAAGTTACCAGTTCTATGTTTAAACAAATTATACCATTACTTAAGGCCACATCGTGTCTTTAATTTTGGATACCACTGAAGAGGGAAGTGCCAACGACAAAACAGATCTTTCTTGAAAGAGAAGACATTAAACGGTAATTTGTAGAGCTATTATTGAAAGTAGGACCTTAGCTCTTTCAGGTCTTCTATTTGCTTTCAAGTCCTATGACTTTGAAAAATAAACCAAGTACTGGCTATTTCCTTAGGACACTAACTCAATTTATGAAAGGAGAGGCTACTTCAACACAACTGCCTAACTTCTCTGCATTTAGTTCAGTTGAACCTGCACGGATGCTGGGACCTCAGTATCATTTGGTATCTCAGTTATCTCGTCTCTATAAACAGGACTGGTGGTTATAACCTGATATATCATTACGTTGTAATGATGACAAGTGGGACACTAGGTGTTGTCCACTAACCATTGCTATACCTCAACATCCAAGACTGGGTCATTTATAAGGGACACAATCTTTAAAGCTCGAAATTTCAGGGACTTGGAATCCAAACTTTGGTGGGTGCATCTGTAGAGGACCTTGTACTGTGTCATAAGATGATGGACATGAGTGAGACTTAGTGAGGGATGGCTTCATCTTATACTGACTCACTCACCTATAGCTAACATTCTTTCTCCCCTGACTTGCTCTAGAGCAGTGGTTCTCAACCTGTGGGTTGCGACCCCTTTGGGGGGGGCGGGTCCAACGTCCCTTTCACTAGAGGTCACATATCAAGTATCTCACATATCAGGTATTTGTAGTATGATGCATAACAGCAGAAAATTTACAGTTATGAAGTACAATGAAATAATTTTATGGGCGGGGGTCAGCACAACACGAGGACCTGTATTAAAAGGTCACAGCATTAGGACGGTTGAGAACCACTGCTCGGGAGACACCTAATCATCCCTCAAAGGCCCACCTGGATGCCATTAAATCTTGACATAAGTTTTAGAGAAGAAAAATCATATTTAAGCCTCAGCAGATATGAAAGGTTTGGAGGGGGAGGTAAGGTGTATATGTTCAGAGTACTAAATACTTTGAACATACCATTGTCTGAAAAAGCAAAAATCAAGTACATGTGAGGTCTGTTTATAAAGCCTTGTCACACAAGCATGATGACTGTAGTTTTGATCCCCAACACCCACAAAAAAAGCCAAATACATGTGACCCCAGTACTGGGGAAGAGAGTGGGAACAGGCAGATCCTTGCAGTGTGCTGGCCAGAAAACCTCACTGGATTCTTATAAAATGAATGAATGAGTGAGTGAGTGAATGAATGAATGACAAGGTGGAGAACAATGAGGAAGACACCCACAGCCAACCTCTGACCTCCACGCAAAGACACACATGTATGTGCTTACACACACACACACACCGTTTCCCAGACACAGAAACTTTGTGAAGCTGTGGTGCATGGGGAAAATTCTGTAAGAAGAGCCTGGTAATTGAGAGAAATGAGATAGAGCCTTACATTTTTTTTTTTTTTTGCCACACTAATGTATCAAAGCTACTTTGTGAAATATTCTGTAGGTGATAGTGGCTTTCCAAGCCTTTGTGGAAATATCAAACTGGGAGCTCTATATTATTCCAAAGCTTTAGTAGTTGCTACTTAAGAGAAACTACCATTTAGTATGCAGTCACCATTAAGTGCATATGCTACATTTGGATGTAATTTATACAAGATTGCAGTCTGCCAAAACTAGCACATGGCCGTCCACGCATTCTTCCTTTCCTAGGCTCTCATGGAATCACGGCTTTCCAGCCTCAGCTAGTATTACTTGAGGGAGAACAGTTCAAGAAACAGCAGCAAGTAACGTCTTCATTTGCCCTTTACTCCAGCTCTTAGGCCTAGGAGTTGGGATGTTGGCATCCTTCATGGTTTCAAGTAAAGAACCTTGAGAATTCACACCTGGGTTTTCTCATAGGAGAGACAGCATCTCCTCTCTTTTGGTGGATGGAAACCTTTGTCCCTGGTGAAGATCCTGGATTCTTCCTTTGAACTGTAAAGAAATACTTTCAGGGGGAGAAAGCATTTTAGAGTTGTTGAAACTACCTCAAATATGCTGGGCTGAAATGCAAAGTAGTAGCCACGTTATCCTTGCATCTTTCAAAGATAAATAAAATATAAATATAAATTAATTTTTAACCATGGTTCACTGTGTATCCTTGGGTGGCCTGGGATTTGCTATGCATACCAGGCTAGCACTGAATTCTTAGAGATCTATCTGCCACTGCCTCCTAAGTTGCAAGGTTAAAGACTAGCTCTACCGTATCTGGCCTGGAAACATATTCTTAAAAACTGTGTCATATGTGTCAGTGTGAGCATGGGAAGTCTCACAAGGTCCCACCCATAGATGAAGAGCTGTAGGTAATTAGTAGCTTCGAAAAAAACAGAATAAGCTTTCTTCAGCAATAACCCTTCTATACAATTCTGATTGTTCAGCCATAACCACAGATAAATAAGAGCAACACTGCACGGACTTGGGTGTGTGTGTGTGTGTATATGTGGGTATATATGTATATATATTTGTTTGCATGTATACATACATACATGCATACGTGTATATACCACAATTTTATAATCAAGGAAGAGGCCATGAATTTGAGAGGGAGGAACGAAGATAATGTAACTATAGTACCCATGTATGAAATTTTAAAAATAATATAAGAATAAAATTTAAAAACCTGTCCTGTATTGAAGGATTATGGCATAAAGATCCTTCAAAATCTATTTTGATGGGCATTGGTTTTTTAAAGACCTATTCATTAGATAGCCACGTTCCTTACAAATATCTATCAAATTGGAAGAAAAGGTTAATCATGGTTCTTTAGAGAGCAGAATCAGGATGCCTAGGAACGGGGGTCAAAATCTGTGCTTTAAGGAGAGCTGTCCATAATTTGTACAGAAGTCTCGTGATCAGATTGCAAGGCTGTGTGGACCGGGTTCTTGCATGGTTGCCACTAAATTCCTTTTCTTCTTGTTTGTGATTGATGTGTGTTGTCCATTCCGACCTTTTGGCACCTTTATATAGACTAAGCGAATGCCTTATGGCATCCTCACCCGCAGTTCCCTTTGTATTAAATGAGGCTGTGGAAAGAAGAGGATGCTGAAAGTTTTCACAGCCCAGAGTGGAAGCTCAGCAGGAATTGGTCTCTGTCTTCTGAACCACAGTTTAACACACTCCGCCCATCCTAGCTGCACCCAGCTCCAGTGGACCGGAGTTTGCATTCTTCAGCTCAGTAGCGCTGGAAAGCAGAGAACGCTGGAGGCTATGTTTGCCTGTGGCAAAGTTCTGAGTGTGCTAAGTTGCCCTCCCCTCCCCACCCCTCCTCTCTTCTCTTCTCCTTTCCCCTCCCCTCCTCTCCTTTCTTCCCCTCCTTTTCCCTACCCCTCCCATCCCCTCCTCTCTCCCCCCCCTTCTTCCCCCTCTCCTCTCTCTCCCCCCTCTCCTCTCTCTCCCCCCTCTCCTCTCTCTCCCCCCTCTCCTCTCTCTCCCCTCTCTCCTCTCTCTCCCCTCTCTCCCCTCTCTCCTCTCTCTCCTCTCTCTCCCCCCTCTCCTCTCTCTCCCCTCTCTCCTCTCTCTCCCCTCTCTCCTCTCTCTCCCCTCTCTCCCCTCTCTCCTCTCTCTCCTCTCTCTCCCCTCTCTCCTCTCTCTCCCCTCTCTCCTATTTTTCCTCTTCGTTGCCCCTCCCTGCACTTCACCCCATCACAGGTTGGGCTACAGCTCACTATGTAGCCAAAGGTGAATTTCTAATCTTCATGTACTGCCTGAGGTTTGAGTTACCACGTCTGGTTTATGTGGTGTTGGGGGTGGAAAGCAGGGTTTGTGCGTGTTAGGTAACCACTCCACCAACTACGATACATCCCCAGCTCAGTGCTCTTACTCTCTTTTCACACTGTACACTGTTCTTTACATCACAGAAAGCCGTCTGTTTCTTGCTTCCCCTCTGAGCGCCCAGAAGTGACAATTTCCTCTGGAGGCTGAGTGTCTCCAGGCAGTTATAATGGAGTGTGATGGACAATGAAAGGAACTGCTGGCCCGTGAGCCAACACTTGGTAGAAGCTGGGTCCTTGGGATGCAGCGGGGTTATCTGACCACTGATGGGTGGATGCAGTTGAGAATGTCGTAATGAAGTGTATCTATTCTCTAAGAAATAGGACTGACTGCTGGGCGTGGTGGCGCACACCTTTAATCCCATCACTCGGGAGGCAGAGGCAGGTGGATCTGTTCAGGGTCAGCCTCGTCTACAAAGTGAATCTAGGACAGCCAAGGCTACACAGAGAAACTCTGTCCCGAAAAACCAAAAAAGGAAAGAAAAAAACAAAAAACAAAAAGAAATAGGACTGACTTCTCATCATTTCAAACAGCTTCTCCTAAGGGTTTGAGACCATCTATGGGCTAACCCAAGCCTACATATGCAGCCACTCTTGACTCATGCCTTCCTACTTAGGAGTTCTGTCTCACCTTTCTCTCTGTGAATGGCCCCCGTTCCCATCTCCTCCATGAAACCCTTCCCAGCTATCCTGGTCTTACAGCTCTCTCTGTACCCTGAATTTCTATAGCAGTTCTCGAAACCAAACCATATAATTTAGCCATTAATTATATACTGCAGCACGTTATTTTCTTTGTGCCAGTGTGTCTTGGTGTTTTATTCTGCTGCTAAATTATAAGCATCATGAGACATCCCACATCTCTCACTTCACAAGTGACGAGGGACCTGCTCTAAGTATAGAAGAGAAATTAGGGCCATAGGCTTAGACTTGGATATAGCACATAAGTCTCAGCCTCTCTCACCCTCTCTTTCCTCCTGCCTGGCTTGCTTGGGTGCTCTCATCCTTGAATAATTTCATAATTTCTGCAACTCTCATTTCTTTTCTGTGAATCTCTCCTCTCTCTCTCTCTCTCTCTCTCTCTCTCTCTCTCTCTCTCTCTCTCTCTCTTCTCTCTCTCTCTTTCTCTCTCTCTCCCTCTCCTTTCCTATTATCTTCTCTCAGATGTTGACACATGCTCATCTCACTAGGGTCTAGTGACCAGGTGCATATTTTAACTGTGTTCATAGACTTCTAAACCTCCAAACCTTCACTTTTTGTTTTGGTGGTTTTTTTGTTTTTTTGTTTTTGTTTTTGTTTTTGTTTTTTTGAGACAGGGTTTCTCTCTATAGTCATGGCTGTCTTAGAACTTGCTTTGTAAACCAGGCTGGCCTCTAACTCAGAGATCGCCTGCCTCTGCCTCCCAAGTGCTGGGATTAAAGGCGTGCACCACCACTGCCCTGCTCAACTATTCTTATAAAATGGAATAGGCTATGGGTTATCTTGAACTGTAGCATCGTGGTAAGCCTAGATAATAGAGCCTGATAGTAAATAAAGTCTTCCTCATTCATGCAGATTTTATAAGACATCTTAGGAACTGTAGATCCACTTTTGTTGTTTAAGAAAATCATCCTCTCATATTGCAATACATTCGTATAGGCACATGTACGTACACTAAATAATTTATAATAATAAGTCAAACAAAAAGTCCATCCTATTTCTCCATTTATCTAAAAGTCTCCTAAATTATTACGTTAAACACTGTATTAACACTGTCTGCTTTTGTATTTATACTTATGTCTTTTTTTTTTAAAAACCATGCTTTTTAAACTGTTTTTGTTTGTTTCTTTGTTTATTTGAGAGGGTTTCTTTGTGTGTAGCTTTGGCTGTCCTGGACACATTTTATGCACCTGGCTGGCCCTGAGCTCACAGAGATCCGCCTGCCTCTGCCTCCCTGAGTGCTGGGATTATAGGCGTGCAGCACGGCTCCTGGCTGGTTTTACTCTGTTTTATATACTGTTCTAAGATTTAAAAAATTCTAGTATATTTATTGTGTTTTTTGTTTTGTTTTGTTTGGCTATTCCATCTCAGAGACATTCTTCTCACTTAAGAGTTTGGTTCTGGGTCACCTAATGTGAATCCATGTGGTGTAGTTTTCTCATGTAACAGGAAGTAGAAGGCTCTACTCAGAAGTAAGGATCCTGGCTAGAAGTGGGGGCCAGGGATGAAGGGGTGCCTCGTGTGGTCATTAGTGCTTCATGCTTCTTTTTCTACCTTGCAGTGCTCTATAAGCGGTTTTTAATAGTCCTGGCACCTTCCCTGCTTGAATACTGAGGCTTCTCCCTTTGGTCACCCAGGTTTTAGGTAGAAAGCAAATAAAGCATCATGAAACGGGGATAGGTTTGAGCACACTCAGAAAATACATTTCCATTTCTTACACACTGGAGCTTTCCTCTCAAGAACAGAACTGTGTCATGTGGTCATAGCTGGCTGCAAGGCAGATGAAGGCATGCAGTTAATTTTGATTGGATGTGCTGTAGCTCTATTTTTAAAAAATGGGTCTTTTCTTAGGTGGGAAGGAGGTGAGAGGGACATCAGCGGGATAACTGGTGTCTGTCACATAGAAAAGCCAGAAGCAAAGCCTCATGAGTCACGGACACTTACTTCAGAGCTCTAAGATGTGGCAAGGTTAAAACCTTGTAGCTGCCTGGCACATCTGGGTGGGGTTGGGAAAAGTCTGAGTAGAGCTCTGAGCATTCGGACTCGAATTCTGTGATTTACTGCCTTTCAGGACTCCAATGGTGGAGCCCAGCTAGGTGTTCCTCGCACTCAGGCGTGGGTGTTCCTCACACAAACATAGCAGACAGGTTAGTTGCTTTCCTGATGCGAAAAGTGCAACACAGACTGATACGTTTCAATGACGCAAGAGTTTACAGCGCATGCCTATAGCTCTCACACCCAGAAAACTGAGGCTAGCCTGGGCTACATGGTGGATGCGAACTCCAAAAACATCCAAAGTCTCAAAACAGACAGACAAGAACTAACTAACAAAAGAAACAGAAGAATTGGCTCCTGGCCTGGAGGCCCCAAACCGAAGGACCATTTTCTGGTGACATTCTCGTGCTGGCAGAGAATGCAGATCATTTGTCATGTGACAAACACCAGGACGCGTAAGTCTTCAGGGACCCAGCTCCCCTTTATAGTCTCAGGAGTTGGTCACAGGGCTTTTACTCAATGTTAGTTTATACTAATCACCCCCCAAATACCTGCCTTTAAACAGTCATTGGGTTAAGTTTCTAGCCCCTTTTAATACTACACAATAGGGATAAAATTTAACTACATGAACATTTGGGAGAAACATATAAACCACCAAACCCACAGCAGAGGCTGGGTGAGGATGCGAAATCAACCCCAGAGAGGCAGAATTGAGCACAATTTAAAAGACAAAACTGCTATTCCTTTGCCCAACATTTTATTTAGCTTATTGGATATTTGCTGCCACCTGCAGCTTAAATGTGATATTACTCTGGTCCTTGGCTGTAAGAAGCAAAATGACCTAGGGAGGGAAAAAGAAAGAATGCTTCGGGTGTTCACACGTGTTACTTTTCATAATCAAGAATATTTACTTATTCACATATATACATGTCTATATGCATACTTAAATACACATGTGTATATGTATATATGCATGTATATATGCATACAGCGGTATGAGTACATGCACCTATGTCTGTGTATGTGTGTGGGAGAGAGCGCATATGTCTGGGCCTCTGTAAAGGCTGGGAGGTGTTTGTCATCCTTCCCTGTGACTTTCCTCCTATTTCTTTATGTCAAGGTCTCTCCCTGAATCCAGGGTTTGTATTCTCTCAATTAAGCCATAAGCCGGCAAGCCCCAACAGTCCTGGTTCCGTTCTCTTCTACTTTCCTCAGAACGGAGGTTATACGTTTGAAAGTATGTGCGTGCCCTTGCATGTGTGTGTGTATGTGTGTGCATGTGTATTTGCATCATGTATGTATGCGTGCATGTGTATGTATGCATGTGTGCATGTTTGCATGTGTGAGTGTATGTGTGATGTCCAGTTTGTACTGGGATCTACACTCTAGTCTCCGTGATGGCATAGCAAATGCTCTGAACTGCTAAGTCATTTCCCTAGCCTCCCATGTTTACCCTCTTGAAACTGAGTTCTCTATTTGTAAAGCCATGCTCACAGTGAAAGACCCCCGAAGGGAGACCCTCACTCAAGCCTCGGGATGGCGCGCATCCAAAGACACACAAACGACCGTCTTGCTGTAAACACATGAGGCAGTTTATTGGCGGAGCTCCGGGTCAACACGTAACTCACGCAGGAGACAGAGGGGTCGACCCAGAAGCCCAGGGGTTAGGGGTTTATATGGGCAAGGGTCGGGGGGAGTGGGAAGTTTTGGCGTGGCCACACACAATTGGTTGTTTCAAACATTTGAACATCAGCAAATTGCGTAGTCAGATCTGGGGTAAGCTCAGACTTAATCACATGGGTACAGTCCTTGGTTCCTGTCTTTCTTGGAACCCGAGGGTAGAAGTTTATCTGAGCTAACGACACATCTGGTTAAACTCAAACCTGGAACATTGTGTGTGGGCCTCAAGGGGGGGATTAAGCAGACACCATAAGATCGGATGAGGGGTCTTGGCTCATTACTCACTCGACCATGTCCGGTACCTGTTTCTCTCAGGAATTTGTCCTTGTGTATCCTCCCTATCTTTTATGGCCAGCCGGTCCCTGGAACACTTAGTAGGCCTTTGTCTCCTATCTCCGCATTCTTTGTGACTTATCATCTGGGACCTTGGGCTAGCATACCTGTTGACCTGCACTTATGAGTTAGAGAGCTCTGCTGTTCTGGTTGCTTTAATGCTAATTAAAAATTTTCCCTTTCAACAGCAGCATCATTTTCAACAATCTAAATGCAGACGCTACTGAAGTATCCGCTGATATATAAAAACTATAAACTATATACTGATATCCGCTGGATATATAAACTATACTGTATGTTGGGGGATGGCCTGATGTATTTTGATGCTAATTAATTCCTGGGAAGAAGAAGAAAGACCACCACAAGGAGGAAGGAGAAAGACCCGAAGGTAGGAGAGAAGGCCGCCACGGGTTAGATGGAAGAGAAACACGTGGCAGGTGTGGATGGAGATTCAGCCCAGATAGAGAACATTAGCAAGTATTTGGGATTATAGATGGGAGGTAGCTTTATAAAAGTTATTAGAAGCGGATGGCGTAGGATTGGGGCAGGCATCACATACCTGCCCCACTATGGGAAGTAGTTCAGAGGCCCTGCCCCAGGTTAACTAAGGTTATTTTAAAATATAACAAGTGTCAGTGTTTTGACTGATTGCTAGCTGGGTCTACTAATAATACTAGTAATTTAAAAACAATAAGTGGCGCCCAACATGGCTCTTGTTTTCTTTTTCTTTTCTTTTCTTTTTTTTTTTTCAGGCTATAGAATCTTCTTTATTGTATTTTTTTATTTGTTTAATTTATTCAGATTACATCTCAATTGTTATCCCAGCACTTGTATCCTTCCGCTCCTCCCTCCCTCTGGCTTTCACCCTATTCCCCTCCCCTAGGTCTATGACTGAGGGGGACCTCCTCCCTCACTATATGGTCACAGGCTATCAAGTCTCCTCTTGGTAGCCTGCTTATTCTTTCTTTGAGTGATACCAGGCTTCCCCACCAAGGGGAGGTGGTCAAATGTAGGGCACTAGACTTCATGTCAGAGTCAGTCCCCCACTCTCCACATAACTATGGAGAATGTCCTGTCCGTTGCCTAGATCAGAGTAGGGGTTTGATGTTTACTACTTGTATTGTTGTTGGTTAGTGCAATAGTTTGAGCAGACCCCCCCCCCCCCCGCCCCTGGGCCCTGATTCACCTGTCATGATATTTTTCTTGTAGGTTTCTAGGACCTTCTGGGTCCTTCTATTTCCTCCATTCTCCTATATTTCTCTTATCTAGAGTCCCAGTAGGATGTCCTCACATCTATACCAATCTCCTGGTAAGTGAAGACTTTCTTGGGACATGCCTTTTGGGCTAGTGCCCAATTATAAATGAGTATATACTATGTGAGTCTTTCTGCTTCTGGGTTAACTCACTCGTTATGATCATTTCTAATTCCATCCATTTGTTCACAAATTTTGTGATTTCCTTGTTTTTAATAGCTGAGTAGTATTCCTTGTTATAAATGTACCACGGTTTCTTTATCCATTCTTCAACTGAGGGACATTTAGGCTCTTTCCAGGTTCTGGCTGTTATGAATAAGGCTGCTATGAACATGGTTGAGCATATGTCCTGGTTGTGCGGTGGAACATTTTCTGGGTATATTCCAAAGAGTGGAATAGTTGGGTCTTGAGGAAGCCCTATTCCCAGTTTTCTGAGAAAGTGCCAGATAGATTTCCAAAGTGATTGTACAAGTTTGCATTCCTATCAGCAATGAAGGAGTGTTCCTCTTTCTCCACATCCTCGCCAGCATGTGGTGTCACTTGAGTTTTTGATCTTAGTCATTCTGATGGGTGTAAGATGGAATCTCAGAACCGTTTTGGTTTGCATTTCTCTGATGACTAAAGACGTTGGGCATTTCTTTAAACATTTCTCAGCCATTCGATATTCCTCCATTGAGAATTCTCTGTTTAGTTCTGTGTGGTTCTTGTTTTCATATCAATTAGACTTTATTATAAAACCCAACTATCCTATATAGGAGGGAAAGAGGTTAAGGAGAATCAGAATAAACCTTCCAGGAATCAGTTCAGTAGGGTGAACTCCTTAGCTTCTCCAGGCCTATTCGCAGATTCTCTCCCAGAAGGTAGCAATCCGCACCACCACAGCCTTCTCTCTTTGCTCGCCTCCATTTCTCTCAGTCTGTCAGCAACCCCCTGGAGTCTCCTCAGGTTCCCTCCTCCCTTCAATGGTTGATTTGCAACAAAATAGCCCGGTTGGAGTCTCTGGTTCTTTCCCCCAATTCCAGACCCAGGATGGCTCCTCTCAGTAAGTCACACTGTCCATCTCAGTGGGGAATCCGCAGTGTTTCCAAGGGGCAAAGCCCACTAAGACTGCTTTCACTTGAGGCAAAGCCCTCTATCCTTCCACACTGTAGACATACAATAGAGTATTATTAAACCTTAAAAAAATGATGCTGTTGTTTTTAATTATTAATAAGGCTTAATAATGTTTATTATCAGGCCTCTATCTATAATCATTATTACTTCAGTAAAATCCACTTAGCAATCAATCAAGACATAGACACTTGTTATATTTTAAAATAGCCTTAATTAATCTGGGGCAGGGCAAATATCAATCCACTAAACTACTTCCCATGGTGGGGCAGGTATGTGATGCCTGCCCCAATCCCATGCCATCTGCTCCTGTAGGAGCAAAATTAATGTCATAGCCTATACATAATTTATATTCTACAATTAATGATGGTCTGTATGAGAACTTGTCCTCTAGGTGCCCTTCCCCCTGCATCCTGGGAATGACGCCTGTCAACACTCTCCAGAAACTGCACCAGAGCAATTAGGTACAATTAACACCCAAAGATCCTCTGGGATAAAACAACATCCTTGGAGATTCAGCCTCCTGGACCCAACCTGCTGGAAGGTCTGCATTCCTGAGACTCAGAACCTTCCCTGGAGATCCAGCCTCCACCCAACCTGCCTGAAGGTCTACATTCCTGAGTCTCATGACCCTTGCTTATGGTTTTGTCCTTGCTTCCCTGTGACCTCCACCCCTAATTACAGTTTTTACTTATAAACCCATTGCCCTTAAAGCTCCAGTATCACTCTCCTATCCTGCTCCATCAGGAAAGATTGTGATCCGAAGCTCTGAGCCCATAAACAGGACCCTGTGTTTGTTGCATCGGCATCGAGTCCTGGTGGTCCTTTTTTGGGGGTCTCGATCTGGGTAAACTCGGCATAACACTTCTAATAACTTCTATCAAGCTAGCTCCCATCCATAATCCCATATACTTGCTAATGTTCTTAATCTGGGCCAAATCCTCCATCCTTACCGCCCATGTGCTTCTCTTCCATCTAACCGATGGCGGCCTTCCTCTTTTCCCTTCTTGGGACCCTGTTCTCCGGTCTCCTTCTTCCTAGGATGCCTCTATCTCTCTCTATAAGCCTGGGAACCTTAGCCACAGCTCTATCTCCTTTTCCCTGATGAGGTAAATGGCCTTTTATTAATCAAAAGGTGGCTCACAGAGACATCAAGCAGTAATTAGCATCAGAATACATTAGACCATTCCCTCAACATGATGCTTTGATATACACTACAGATGAATCACAAAGAAGACACTATGCTAAGTCCAATACCCCAGTCATAGAAGGTCAAATGCTGTAGAATTCCTCTTCTGTGAGGTTCCTTTAACATTCATATTCATACTGCAGAAGTAGAATGGAAACTATCAGGTGATGAAGATGGTGGAGGAGGGGACAGAGAATTAGCATCATCGAATGCCACAGAGTTTCTCCCGGAGAAGATGGTGATGATCTGGAGAAGGTTGATGATGGTAACTGTATCACAGTACCTATGGTTTTGGTTAACAATGGTAAAGGTGGTAAATTTTATGGCAGGTATATTTACCTCTATGAAAATGCAACCCATATTGAATTTCCAGGGAAGTGAGCTGATTCTCTAGAACAGAGAAGCCAGACGCTCTTAGATTATCACGTACTAATAAATTGGCGCCAACTCTTTTGGGTTTCCCAACTCCCAAAAGAGTGGGTTTGATGCCTTGGGTGAACAGATTGTCATGTTTAAATTGCTATGGCAAAAAGAATTCTTTTGGCAGTATCAAGGATACAAGAATTTAATGTGCTACAGAAGAAGCACATAGCATTTTTAGTTGCAGGAAAGAGGCAAATAAGGGCAATTTGGGTAACTCACATTTCTCTCTATAAAAGCAATTTCTTGGTAGATGGAGCTGAATATTTTCATTACAAGAAATGGTTTTTGGATTGTTTAACAGCCCTGGAGAAATTCTTTAAGAAATAATTTCCATGGTCTCTTAGTAGTTTTAGAACAGAGTGAAATAACAAGGTCGTTTATATGGATATGTTATTTTAACTGTTTAAGATTTTATGATCTATACATTTTATTTATTTTGGAAAGAAAGCAGATAGTGACTTTCCATGTCCATGAAATGGTCGATCGCATGGGGCCGTTGAATGATCTTCCTTCAAGTTGAACCTTTTGTGTAATGACTTCTCTCCAGATATGTCTAAATCCTCTTAGGAGCAATCCTGAGGTGATATTTTTAGTTTTTCTGGCCATTGAGAATTTAATGGCTTTTCAAGTAAAGCAGTTCCTTTCTCTTTTCCTCCATTCAGTTTAAAATTTAATTGGATTTATTTCAGCACTGTGATGGGGTAGGGTAGGTGGGTGTCGGCAGCTGCGGTATGTCTCTGCCTTGCAGAGGGATCCAGTTGACAGGTGTCGCACTAAGGAGAAACTGAATTTCAGTATTTTAGAAAACTGACTACAATCCTTTCTTTTTTTCTTTTTCTTTCCTTTTTTAAAAAAATAACAGTCAAAAAATAAAAAAAAAAAGAAGGAAACACACAGGGAAGAGTAGAAACTAAAAGGGTAGACATCATTTCAAGGCATCCATGGAAGACTTGCCTGTGTGAGATCATGGGTGTTTCTGCCAAGAACAATAGCAAAAATTGTTGCCTTTCATTGTAGGGCAGTCACCATATAGTTAGTCTTGTGTCTGATGCTAACTGGAGCCCTATGAGGGAAGAAAGGGAGAAGTGACCTTGCCTCTTGTCACTGAGGGAAGCAAAGCTGACTGCCAGCTGTGGGCTCTCTAGACCCACAATGCACCAGGGCTGCTTCACCAATGACAGTGTGACAAGGACTTTAATACCCGCCCTTTTGAGTGGGGTACCGGCTGTCATGGGTGACTCCAGTAAGATGGCCAGTATCATCATCATCTTATTTGATTTTTTTTCCTACTGTGTGTGTGTTTGTGTGTGTGTACATGCGTAAGTGCACATGTGTACATATGTGTGCATGTGGAGGCCAGAAGTGGAAGCCAAGTCTTTCTTCATAACTCTACCTTGGTTTTTAAGAAAAGGTCTCTCACTCAACCTGGAGCCCGGCATTTTGACTAGACTGGCTGGACAGCAAACTCCATCACTCTGCCTATCACTGCATTCCCCTCCTAGTCCTGGGATTGCAGCCATAGTGCCTGGAATTTACATGTGTGCTGAGGCCCGCATGCGTGCACAGCGAGCGCCTTACCTTACTGACCAAGCCACCTCCCCAGCTCTGGGTCCTTCCTTTTAAATGCTTTAAGGGAGGTTTTGCAGTGTTGGTGCTCTAGCCGCCGTTCTCTCTCATATGCCCAAGCTTGCCTCCTGCCCACATCTCTTGGGATGTTCAGTATCTTTCCCCTGCGCTGTTTAAAAGGAAGCCCAACTGCGTCCTGGGTCATCTCTTCCCTTGCCATCTTCTCATTTTGCCTCCTGCCTAGGCACATTTCCAAAGAGCCAAGGAGAAAGGCTTGAGCACAGGGGAGCTCTTCACGTAGGGCTGGTGGAGAAGTTATGCCAAGAAGAAGTTATACTGCGGAAGATACGGGAAAACACAGAAGCTGCCCTGCCCCTCACGGCTCCTCTCTCCCATCATCCAGACTGCAGGAGGAGCCCGCCCTTGGCAGTGTGGCCCATTTGTCATCTCAGTGGCAGACACTGGTGGCTGAGTCAGAAAAAGGTATCAGCTGCTTAATGAGAGGAGGCAGCACAGAGGTCTTAGGGAAGGCAGGCCCACTGCACTGTCTCATTTCTGCCATTCTAAAGGGATCTGGAAGTATTCACACGACCATCCTGAAAACACCAAGTCTTGAGTCCTCTTGAGTGTCTCCGTTCTTTCAGATGGCTCAGTCAATAATGTTCTGTCAGCAATATCTATAAGCCAAACACTGGATCTATTTTCCACATCCCCTGGGAGCTTGCCCTGTAATTGGTGCCGTGGAACAACTAAAGCCATCTTCAATTATTTATTTTTATTTTATTTACATTGGTGTTTTGACAGCATGTATGTGTGTGTGATGATGTCAGATCCCCTGGAACCGCAATTGCAGACTGTTGTGAGCTGCCATGTGGGTGCTGGGACTTGAACCCAGGTCCTCTGGAAGAAGAGCCATTTAGCTGCTCTTAACCCTTGAACCACCTCTCCAGACCCTAATGCCACCCTTAAAAGAGTTAATTGGATCAGCAACTACTTACTTCAAACTCTCAATGGCTTTAATTTCTCTCAATGTAAGCCAGAGGCTTCCCCACTCTTGATCCCCAAAGACACGGATCAAATGAGGAAGGAGGCAACAGAAGAAGCAAACAGAACAGAAAATAATCTTTGCCTCATAGGATTTATATTTGGGGGACAGAAGGAAATAGTCTTAGTCATCTTTCTGTCACGACAATAAAACACCTGAACTAAACAACTTAAGAAGAAGGAATATTTACCTTAGCTCAGAGTCTTAGAGGTTTCTATGCATGATCATTTTTGCCCTGCTGTTTTGGACCTGTGGAGCCACCGTACTTCATGACAGAACTAGCAAAGGAAGACCCCTCACCTCACAACACTTGGAGATCAGAGAAGGAGAAAGAAGCGGGGGCTCCCTTATCCCCTTCAAGGGCAAGCCCCTAACGGCTTACTTTCTTCTATCCCCTGCCCAATGAAGGCTCTATCATCTTTCAGTAATATCACCCCAGGACCAAGCATTTAACATGTGGGTCTTTGAGGGGACATTCTAGACCTGGAGTGTATCAGAAGTTAACGCATAATAAATTTAATAACATCATCAAAAGTGGCGTGTGAAACAAGTGAAAAGTGGAGTAGGAGAGGAGCGGCTGGGAATCCTGGCGAGGGCAGTAACGTTTCAATCTTGTACTTCTGTTTGGAAGGAGGAGACATTAAAGACATTAAAGACATTAAAGAAGGGAGGGTTTGCTGTGGGAAGATCTGTGAGGAGAGCCTGCGGGCAGCTTAGGTGCTTCGAGGCAGAAATGTATCTGGTTTCCGAGAATCAAGAAGGGACTCTGTGCAGGCAGGGAGCTTAATGAATGTTGCTGTGCGTAGCCTGGGGCCAGGAAGTCTCAAGTTAAGTAGGTCAGCCCTGGGACTTTAGATTTTTTTAACTCAGTAAAATAGAAAGAAATCGTGTGCCATGATTTCAGCACATGAGTTAGTAATAATGTAACAGCAGTTCTAAAGGAGTCCCTGAAGGAAGCAAACACTTAAGTAGGAAGATCTATTCTGAGGCTGCGGCGGTCATCTAGGGAGAGCGGGAAGGCAACTGTGGAGTGAAAAGGGGCTCATATTCTGGAGGATGCACCTCGGTGATAATAATAGCCATTCTTGGTGGATTGGATGAGACACTGGTGCATTGGAAGCCAGCATCAAGGACACTGCAAAGGGTTTTATGTGGAGAACCTACAAAGGGAGTCCGTGGGTAGCGAAACTAGGGGATAAGGAAATTGGGCTCCACCCTCCCACTCGCCGTGCCCCCTGTAGGCAATGGGCAATGAAACTGCCTGCCCTTCCCATCTTGAGGACTGGCTTGTGCTCCTTAGGGCTTCTCATTCCCCTTCCCTGACCCTCCCTTCCCGAACCCCCCCCCCCACCCCCCACCCCTTCCCAAGCTGATTGCCCTGGGAAAAGTTAAACTTGCCACAAGACTCTAAAAGTCTCTAAAAGCACTTTCCTTCTTTTCTAACCATGGGAAACTCAACATCAGAGAGATCCCCAAATTCACTCCCTCAGAGCTTTACTTAAATCTAGAGGACTTAAACTCTCCCAAAAGATTAGACAATGCTTAACAACCCTGCTCCCCCCCCCGGAAAAAAACCCTTAGAATGACCCATGGGGGAAAGACATTAAAAAGCAAAGGACAAGACTCAAATGAGGAGGAAGACCCCAAAATACCTGTCCAGTAGCTGACCTAACTGCCTTAGGAAAAACAATGCTCTTAAAGCAAGCAACTGATATAATTAAACAAAAGTTGCTCTCCAGTCCAAACCACCTCCCCCCTTCCCCCTCCTTCTCCCCCTCCCCCTTCCTTCTCCCCCTCCCCCCTAGTTGGATGCAGAGGGTGAAGACAGGAAAAACAAGACTGAGGCTAAGAGCATTCATTTATGCTCTCCCCTACCTCTACCTGAGGAGCCTCCACCCACAGCTTTAAAGCAGGGTTCTAATCACCAACCTAAGAATAATTATCCCCAGCCTGGGAGCAACTGTCTCCAGCCACCTCAGTCCCAATTGCCAGGAGCCCTGGGACCTCCACCCACTGGAACTTCTCCTGCTATTTTACTTTGAACAAGACAATACCCACCAGCCAGTACCTTCTTCAGACAGACAGACCCCATGGACCAAATCTATTTTACAAACTTTCACTATAAACCTTTTAACTCCCCAAGACTGGAAAGATTTAAACAATCTTATCTGGGAAGGAATGACCCAGAACACAGGCAAGCATTGCCCGGGACTAAAATGTGAACATTATGACAAATGGATTATACGCATGGTACTGGGACTGCCTCTTATCAGACCTCCCCCCCCGGGCCCAAGCCTTTACAGCTACAACACAGCTTCATTCGAAATGTCTTAAATATGGAGAGACAAGACCCTGGACAGGAAATTGCCCGAGAAATGACTCAGCGGCCTTCAAACCTCCTAATTTTTCTAAATGAAATCACACGTCATGCCTCCTCTGCCATTCTATGCCTCAACACTAATGCCTCAATATCTCTCCTCAGCTTGTACTGGGAGCCAAGCCTGCGCTAACTCATAATAATATTGCTTTACGGGAAAAAACAAATGCGATAACAACATCTTACTAGTTAACAATCTCCAAGCTGATGTATTTCCTTCGTGAGAGCAGGATTAACTTCGAGGCTTTGATTTCTAATGCTTCCGTTCCTCAGGCAGTCAATTTCCAAAAGGTTGCCAAGACATACAGAAAACCTCTTACACAGGTCACATACTTAACATGATGTTTGATTCCTCAACTATTTTAAACAGGTGGGATAAATGATAAAGGATGCTGGACCAGGATGGAGATGCCTCTAACACCTACCTCCTGCTTTCTGCAGTGCCCACAGATACTTCAAGAACAACGCCAACGAAGAAAGTGATGACATTCAACATGTTGCTGATGCTGACTTCCTTCCCTTCAGTGCCCATCCTAACACCTCTAACTGTTCCTTCTGCACAGCTCGCAATAGACCTTTGCTCACAGCAGCACTGGTTAATACCACTCTTTGGGCCTCAGGACCACAGAAAATCTCACCAGTTTTCACCTGCCTGACATTTCCCTTTTCAATCAAATGTCCACCCTGCCCCTCTGACTCTCTTCTAGGCCTCAACCAATGGGCCACTGATGTGCTGTCAATCAAATGGTTACCAGTTTAACTTGTGAATTACTTCCTTTCTCAGACACAGCCCCTGCCAGGGATCCCTGGTCCCTTGTGATTGTTTCACAGGTCTATCTCTATAAGGAAGAGAAAGCTACTATGAACCACACAGAGACAAGAGATAGCCCTCCCAGGACTTGCCATCCCTCTTGGATTTTCATGGATCACGGCAGCTGCTATTGTCCAGACACACCTGACTGGAGACTTCTGAAGCAAGCTCGACAAGGCGATGAAATCTACAGCTGAATTTCTCCAGAGACGGATGAACTCTCTTGCTGAGGTTGTGCTCCAAAGCAAAAGAACTTAATAACTGCCTTTCATGGCGATTTATATGATGTTGGAGAAGGAATGCTACTTTTATGTACATGTAGCAAATGTTTTTTGAAACCAATGTTGGTACTCTCAAAAAATTCTGTGCATACTTGCTATTGAGATTTCAACGCATGGTGTAGAGGAATGTTAGTTCAGAAGCATGGATGTTCTGGCAAGAGATCACATCCAAAGATAGTTTAGGTCTGTGTGATCTGTCTGGAATACAGACACGCCTTTAATCCAGGAGACAGAGGCAAGCAGATCAGAGTTCAAGGCTAGCTTGGTATAGAGCCAGTATTTGATAAAGAAAAGCTTAGATCCAGGTGTGGTGATACATGCCTTTAATTCCAAACAAAGGAAAGTCAGTTCGTAGAAGGAAAACACCATGTTTGAAAATGTTTAATTGAGTGGTAGAAAAGGTGATGAATCAGAGATTTGACAGAATAGGATCTGCTCAACTCTCATGAGAAGATCGAGGCAAGGGAAGGTACTTAAGAGGCAGCTTTTCAGAGAGGAGAGGCAGTTTTACCAGGACAGAGATGGGTGGCAGAGAGAGAACTCAGGTGAAGATGGAACAATCCAGAAAATGAGAAGAAGCCAGAAGAGTAGAGCAGATTGCTGAGAGCAGTTCCAGGCAGAGAGAAAAGCCAGATTGAATAAGTCAGCTGGGAGAAGAGTTTGAGCCAGAACAGCTGAGCTGAACCAGCCAGCCCAGAGCTCAGAAAGAACAAGTAAGGGTGAGCTTAATAAGCAGTAAGTCTCAGAGACTGAAAACATTCTAGACCTAGGTTAGATTATACAGAGGCTAGAAGCTTCCAGGACTAGGCCTAGGTTATCAGAAGGAGGCAGTGAGCCTCCCAGACAACAATTGAGCCAGAAGAATAAAAGTTACTATTACACCACTGAGAAATTACGTTGGTTCAAAACCCCTTGTTTTCCTAGCCCCTACCCCTAATTAGCCCTCTAATTGTGTTATGTTTATTTTGATGCTGGAATCACTATCAGTCAGTCAGGCTAGGGTACTTTATCTTTCAGAGATAGTTAAGCCAACTCAGAGGGGCTGAGAAATGGAGAACTTGAGTCCTTTAGTAAAAAAAAAAAAAAGAAAAGAAAAAAAAAAGAAGCATTTGTTATTTTTATTTATGTGAATGTGTGTGACGCCACCACCTGAGTTCATATGCACCACTTGTGTGCAGGTGCCTGTGGAGGTCAGAGGGCTTTGGATGCCCCTGGAATGGGAGTTGCAGATGTCTGAGCACTCAGGAGGTAGGTGCAGGGGGATCCCTGAGTTCCAGGGCAGCTTGGTTTACATAGGGAGTTCCAGGCTGGCTATGGCAGATCTTATCTAAAATTATATATTTTTAAAAATCCCTATGTAAATTGGATTATGAACATCAAATTTTAATTTAATTAATTAGTGGGTTTTTTTTTCTCCTTCCCCCTCCTCCTCCTTGCTCTTTTTCTATTTCTCTCACCACCACGCTCCTCCACTCTTTTGACAAGGACTCACTCACTATGAAACCCAGGCTGGCCTCAAACACATGGCAATCCTCCTGCCTCAGCATCTTGAGTATTGTAGATTGCAGGCTTGAGCCATCATACTGGTACACAAACACACACACACACACACACACACACACACACTTCCCCTACACACACAGAGGAAGAGAAAAATCAAATAAGAGGATACTGGGCATCTTATCTCGTGTGTGTGTGTGTGTGTGTGTGTGTGTGTGTGTGTGTGTGTGTGTGTGATGCTCTTCTAGTGTATGAAGTGATATTCCATTGCAGACGCAAAGTTGTTGCTGTTTCGATGGAAAAAGTGTTACAGTGTCTTATTGTTTTTTTATTATTATTATTATTATTATTATTATTATTATTATTATTATTATTTACTTGCTGAGACTGAAAGAGGACACCATATGCCCTGGAGCTGGAGTTACAGGCAGTTGTAAGCCATTTGATATAAGTGCTGGGAACCAAACTTGGGTCATCTGTAAGGGCCATGTGTGTTACTAGCTATGGAGTCATCTCTCTAGCCCCCAAATACTACAATTTTAATGGAAAAATATTTTTTAAAGTAGTTTTAAACAGACACTAGCATACACATCTCACTTTGAATGCCATCTCAAGCCATTTGAAACAACACTTGAAACTGCATCATCTAGAAATTGTGAGAACTCTGTGATGTGAGAAGATTGGGAGCCGCACATACACGTTTATAAATCTGCCAATAGTGCCAACATTCTAGTGCACGCATGTGAGATGTTTGCTTCCAGTCAAGTGATTTTCCAGTACTTAAGTGTAAACTAGGCACCCACTGTATGACTTAAGAGGACTAGAAGGCTAAGTAGCTTGAGAATAAGAGAAAGTGATTTCTTGAGAAGCCCTGGAGACCTTGGCTGCCAATGAAGTCCTGGACCCTGCCTTACTCACAAAATGGTGAGCCGGTGGCACTCAGAGACCTGGTGCTATTTATGATACTTTCTAAGGAGACTACTTGCCTATTTTAGCGTAACTTTCTTCTAGTGTGAACTTACACAGCAGGTCCTAGGGGTCCCTTTGTTTGTGTGTGTTCTTGTCATCTCCTCGAACCACCAGAGGCGCCATCCTTCAGGCTCCTGAACTTGCTGTCTTGTTGGTCAGACAGAAGCCAGAAAAGACTGCAAAGGGCCTACCTTGCATGAAAGAGACGCTGGAATTCAGTTGTTGTTTGGCCAGTGAGAGTAAGCACACCTTTCAGAAGTCAGTTGACGATGCCAGCAGTTTGATTGCAATGTACACAGTTTAGACCACAGAGATGCTTTTTGTCATAATTCTGGATGGGAAGCTAGGGCCTTGTGAATGCTGGGTAAGCACTGTATCTTGCAGGTGCACCCCAACTCTCCTTTTTTTTTTTTTGGTTTTTCGAGACAGAGTTTCTCTGTGTAGCCTTGGCCGTCCTGCACTCGCTTTGTAGACCAGGCTGGCCTTGAACTCACAGAGATCCACCGGCCTCTGCCTCCAGAGTGCTGGGATTAAAGGTATGCATCACTACCGCCTGGCCCAACTCTCCATTTTTGATGCCACCTCATTATCCGCATGCTTATGCTTGCAGTGGGATTACAGCGCAGTCATATGTAGTTTAGCTAAATCTCCAGAAGGCAATATTAACAAAGTCCATCCCAGTGTGTGCTAGCATTCTGTTCTGTGGTGGTACTTGAGAAAGAGAGCGTCGATTGTGGAGAGTTTATCTTGGCTCACAGTTTTGGAGACCGTGTCTGAAATAGTTTGGCTGCATTACTTTGGACACATGGCAACACATTGTGGGAATGCAAGGTAGAGCAGAAACCATCAGAAAGAGAGACGAAAAGAGGAGACAAGTGAAAGGAAACCAGACAATCCCTTTCAGGGTTGTGCTCCCAGCCTCCCAAAGGCCTTCCCTACACCGTACCTCCTAAAGACTCAAGCACTTCCTCATCGTGCCACACTAGGGACCAGGCTGTTAACACAGAGATCTTGGGGGAGGGGTGGGGGCATAGTGCCAAGATCTGATCTATAGCTACCCCAAAATACAGTTCAAACATTCCACCGACACAGGCACCATCCATGGGCACTCATAGCCACGACCTTGGCCTTGGAAATGACAGTTCTCATCTCTTCTTAGCTGGAAAATACCATCTGCTATGTTAGTTAATAGGTGCTTATGAAATTGAAGATGATAACCAAAGAAATGGTTTAGTTGAAAGGATTTTTATCTTTTCCGTTCATTTGGGTTACTTTTCTGACATGTGACCCCCTAAATGACTCCTGTGCTTAACGGCCACATTGAAGGTGTCTTCCATATGTGAGCTACACAAAGAACTTCATGGTTGTCAGCGTTCCTCTCCTAAGTTCAATAGCTCCTACTGACTGGTGATACGTTAAGAAATTAGGCTGTGTTGAAAGTTATGGTGGGATCTTTTAAATGTTTAAATCAAGGTAGTAATTAGTGTTTGTAACTCTCCCATTGGCTTTCACTTTATGCCACCTAATTGTAATTATAATTTAAAAGTCTACACTTATTTCTGAGAATTTAGCTTGGGCTATAAAGGCCCTTTGCATACTCGGTTCAAATGATGATGGTTTTATGTGCAAGGAAAATGAGCCATGCTGAAACCATTGCTTCCTCAGGTTCATCTAAGTGATGATGGGTGTAAGAGTGAAGTTATGCTTATGGCAGAGGCCTCCCCCCCCACCCCCCACCAATCTGGCAAGTCTAATAATACTTGAAGAGATCTTATGTCATGAACAAACTAATATCCCAATTAAGAGCTCAAGTAAACTATGCTTCTAATGGCTCATTTTATTTTATGTCTTGAAAGTCCTTTTGGTAAGCATTGTTGACTCATATATTCCATATGGCTACAGCCACAGAAACTTCACAGCGTAACAGTTGGATTTGGCTTTCTTGTGGTTATGAATCTGATGAAAATGATAAGCCTGTGGCTCTAGGAAAAGGCATGTATGCACACTCAATTTTATGTAAAGCACCAGGGACGCACACCTCTTCAGAACTCCTGTTTAGTTACAAGTAGAAAAAAGTTTACCGTAATTAAGCAAATTTTCCTGTGCTTTGAAAAAAATGATGTCTACAAATTATTCTGTTTATATTTAATATTTTACTTTGCAGAGTCTCAAGAGTCCTAATCTGGTCTTGAACTTGCCATGCAGTTTAGGATGACTTTGAACTTCTGACCTTCTTGTCTTCATCACCCAAGGGCTAGGATTACAGAGGTGTGCATCATCCTTAGTTTATAAAATGCTCAAGATCAAACTTACAGATTGACAAATGTCAAGCAAGCACTCTAGCTACTGTTACATTTTGAGCCCCAAAATTATTTTTATAAACATTCTTAGATCCTGACCTTGAGACAATTTAATTCGTACCAAGCAGTTGCATCTATTCGAATGGCTTGCTTATGCTATATTTTTTAAAAATGTGCTTACAAATCTAGTCTATGATGAGATGGGTTCAGCCACCAACAGAGGCATTGCTAATAATTACTGTTTTTTAAGCAAGTGCAACTTACATGAGGTATTATTATTTTATTATTTGTTATTATATTATTATTAATATATAAACATTACCCTTTCCTTTAGGCTTATTTTCTTACATTCACTGAAGAGCAAATGATACTGAAAAGTGTTGCGTGACCTGAAGGAATTGGCATGTAAAACTCTTACCCTCGTTTTAGTTTGGGAAACATAGTAAAGAACATGCTTGTTTTAGAGTCCGATAAACTATTCCCAAAGGCCAGTACCAGAATGCTGCCTGTGGTCAACGAGAGAAGGCAGATGAGAAAGAGATGTGCAGACTAGAATCAGCAGTGGGTACCAATGGCAAGGCACACATCTCCCTTTACAGGTGGTGCAGTACAGAGTGGGGCTGCATCTTGAAAGCACAGCTGTCCCTTGGTGCTGTTCGCTGCTCCTCCATTCTCAAGGTTTGTCAATTGAATCACACTAGAACACTTGCTCCTTTGGGTTGGAGTAGTCTACTGGGAGTAAGCTTCTCAAGCAAAACACATCTGTTTGCCAGGATCTCTCTTCCTTCTCGGCTAATGGAGGACCGGAACTGGAAATGTGATGGCTGATTCTGAGGCTGACCTTCCAGAGTTCATGGAAAATACTCAGAGGCGCTGCGCTAGTGCTGCCTTCTCCTCAGGCAGCCCTGAGCTGCCAGCCTTGGTAATAGGAGAGTCGGCCCTGCGAGCGCTACTATTCTGACCAAGGCTGCTGAACGATTCCAGTCTCGGGAATAAAGCAGGTAAGAAGCCTAGGCCGCCCGTCTGCATAAATGCAGCCCTCCACTGAACAGATAGCTCTCTACCACGCTACCTCTAGAACTTTCACAGCATAATGTCATTTGACCTGATCACAGGAAACATTTAACCAGATTCAATGTCCTTTCAATTTCTCCTCTCTATGGAAGAGGAAGCGAGTACAGGCAACGGTATGGATTCGACATGAAATGCAATGTGTTCTAAGACCTTGCATGCTCCACGCTCAGAAAAATGACTGGCCTGAATCTGTGGCTGCGCAGGTAGCAATCGGCAATGGACAGCGAGGACAGTTCTGGCCATGGCTCCCGTTCTTAGTACCTATCTAGAAAGCAGATAGGTGAGGCTCCCGGACCAATTCTGGCTCTAGAGTGATTTTTCTGGAAGGCACATTGCTGTTTTTGGAATACTTACTGGTTTTTGTGTTCTAATTTCCAACTGAATGGTTTAAATTGTAGAAAGTGTATTTTTATTTTTTTTCCACTAGAGGGAACCAGAGGTACCAAACATTGCAGCCAAGAAGATTTATTGTCAGTCACAGGGAAGTTCCCAGGGGTTCTCAAAGCGGGCCGACCTCCAGAAACATTGAGGGAGTACTTTTTGTTTTATAACTTATTCTCATTAAAAGTTAACTATTTTTAGAGAAGTTTTATGCGTGTAGGAAAAAAAATGAAGAGAAAAGGCTTGTAAAAACACATAGATTTCTAGGTCCTGATTGTGGTCCAGGCGTTGGGGACGAAGTCTGGAGCTCTCTATAGTAACTGTTAGTGGACCTTTGTTCTTGGTAAAAACCCAGGCTGTCAGATAAACGGGAAGCCTAGTAAGGACTGAAACAACTCAACATTTTAACATTTCAACTGAACATTTTAAAGGCCACAGGATTGTCACAAGTGAGAACAAATGGTCACAGGGGTCCAGCCTAACCAGCAACACCTGGAGATTGTCATATGAGTCATGTATTTTTCCAACTGACCAACTCCAACTCTTAAATAGAACCCATGTGATTTACTTAGAGGAAAATCCAAAACTATCTCTTGAGGAACACTTCTGGCTCCACAAATAAGGTTTCAGGGAGTTCCCAAATCAGAAACAGAGTGTTATGTTTGAAACAAGAGATTTCACAAGAGATCCAGTGAGTTCTGTAGTATCTCATGCGGGGATGAAAACAAATGCCCTCAATCCAGCTGCCATTGGACACAGATGTTTCCGTCGTGTCAGAGACATCTGGCAAACTGGCCCAGAGACAAGAACTGGAATTACATGAAGAAAAGAGGCCACAGGATTGTCACAAGGGAGAGTTTAGCACATTCAATTCCTATAAAAGGCAGGAAAATGGAACTCTTGATTTACTGGAAAGTTTATTTGATAATAAAAATTCAATATGTGTACATATACCTACATGTGTAAACATATGTATACATATATATGTACATATACACACATGTATATATACTCAATCTAGTTTAAGAAACACTGAACTATCTCCACATATAAAGCCTGTATCAGTATAGAAACTTATGGACTTGCTTATTTAAACAAACATCAAATAGCCAAAATCTATATGATACAAGCCAGTCTTGCTAAGAGGTCTCTGAACCCCTGGCTTTAATGTGGATGGATGGATTGATAAGGCTGTGTCAAGACAGTCACAGGGGTTGGAGTGAGACAGCCACAAGTCATGGGGTACTAGTGACTGCTGCCTCCCACCAGAAGCCGGAAGAGGATCTGCTAGCCTCTAAGCTATGCAGGTGCCTTGGTGGGCAGATTCCCCAGCTGGTGCAACTTGGAAGCATCTTTTACTTTACCCAGCTAAAAATTCTTACAGAAAGCAAAACATGCTCTTGCCTTCCATTTTTTATAATGCAATGTGCATGCTCAGCAGCACCACTAGATGCCTTCATTATGATGACATCAACTGGTTCTTGATCATGGTGTCACCTGTGCTCCACACGCTTGGACTAAGCGTGCCTCTGTATGCAAATGACTTCTTTCTTGCCTGAACTATGAGCTTAAACTGAGCATGCTTAAGAGCATAGTTCCTAACTGAGCATGCTCAGAAATGGGCTTTCTCAAAATATGTTTTACCATATGCACGTTTGCAGGTTCCCCAGATTAAATCATTGTGCTATGCTTGAGGAAGACATTTGAGGTCAAAGACGGAAGGGAATGCTTAGTGTACTTACTTCACTAAAGATGGACGTAAATATTTGGATCTTGTTAGATTTAAAGAATTTCTTTAAGAAGATGACTCTGAATTAAATTAAATAATAATTTTTAAAAATGCCGTAAGGTCCAGAAGGCTCAACAGACCCTCGGTAGCAGCCTGTTCCCTTCAAGCTGTTGCCTGAGGAATGCTGGCAGACTTTCAGGAATCAGCATGCATCCATACTGTTCCTTCAAAGGTTTGATTGCAGTGTGTGGAGAGCTCTTTTAGAGCCAAATCTATCTGGCCATAACATGCAATTCTACATTACCCTTTGTGCTAGGATACATTTTACTAGGTATAATGGTAGTGTTGGAGTGACGTCTTTGTGCACTGTGTAAAGATTGTCTCTGTATTACTCAAAGGCTGGTTTGTGTGCTGGCAGAGATCTGATTACAGGCCTGGACTTTGGTACTGTAATTCTGATGAAGTATCTCTTGCCTCAGTATTTTGTAAACATTGTTCTCCATCACCTCCCGATTGGTTAAATAAAGAGCTGAATGGCCAATAGCTGGGCAAGAGAGGAAGGCGGGACTTCTGAGCCCAGTGAGAGAGTATAGAGTGGGAGAGATGGGAGAGAGAGAAAGAGAGAGCGAGAAAGACACAGACAGACAGATAGACAGACAGAGACAGAGAGACTCAGAGAGACCGAGATAGAGACTCAGAGAGACCGAGATAGAGAGACAGAGAGATAGTCAGAGTCAGAGAGAGAGACAGTCATAGACAGAGAGAGACAGAGTCAGAGAGAGAGAGACAGAGAGACAGACAGAGACAGACAGAGAGAGGAAGAGAGACAGAGAAACAGAGTCAGAGAGACACACAGAGACATAGACAGAGTCAGAGAGAGAGAGAGAGAGAGAGAGTCAGAGAGAGAGAACGAGAGAGATAGATCACCATCGGGATAGATGCCAGGGAGAGACGGGGTCACATGGCAGGGCATAGGCCAGGCCAGTATTGTTGGGTTAGAATTGCTAGGTATCTGTACAGCTATAGTGCCTAAAGCTTATAATAAATGTAGAGGTCTCCGTCTCATTATTCAGAGCAAGGGCGGGCATAGAAAAACCTATGATTACACAGTAGAGTGTTAAAAAGATGAGACAAGGACAGTTTTTGCCAACTCGACACAAACTAGAGCAAAGTTCGGGAAGAGGGAATTGAGGAATTTTCTCCACCAGAGCGGCCTGTAGAGGCAGTTCGGTGGGACGTTTTATTGACTAGTGATTTATACACGCAAGGCTCCGCCCACTGTGGGCGGTGCCCCCACTGGTAGGTGGCCCTGGGGTTCATAAGAAAGCAAACTGAACAAGAAGACAGGCACAGAAGGGAGTGCTCTTCTGTGGTTCCTGCTTTAGTTCCTGCCGCCAGGTTCCTGCTTTGGCTTTGCTTGATGTACTCAGTGAGCAAGTGATATAAACTCTCCCTAGTTAGGTTTTGGTCCGTGATTTTCATCACCATGACAGAAAACAAATTAGGACAGACAGTTAACAAGATAAAGACGCACTTTAAATTCCATTGATCTTGCAGTTAGAGGGGCGGCTATATTACAGAGAGCAGCGTTATAGATATTTCTCCACGTAAAGCTTCCAAGTGAACCCCGAACAAGGAATACAATTCTGGCTAACCTCATGATGCTTCTTTCCTTGCGTGATCTCACATTTCATCAGTATGAAAATAGTTGCCACTCGGTCCCCACCAACGTTTTAGCTATTAATTTCTGCTTTGAAATAACAAATGCTAAGTTCTACATAGATTTAAATGGCACTGATTATTGCTTTTATAATAAAGAATAAATTTACCTCATTAGACAGCTCCTAAAAACCGCAAAATAATATTCGTCAGCCATCCTGTCTAGAGTGCTGGGGATTAGCTGGTGTCTGCACATACAGTGCAGATGGAGGTGCTACTGGCAGCGAACCTACTAAACTCCCGCTAAACTGGCACGGCTACAGGGCAAGAGATTTTATTTAAGGTTGGGATATGGCCCCAATTCCATGAGACCATTACAGCTGTTCTCTGGGGCTGCTGGGGCTGCTGGTAGTGGTGGTGGTGCTGCTGGTCCTGGTGCTGGTGCTGGTGCTGGTGCTGGTCCTGGTGCTGGTCCTGGTGCTGGTGCTGGTGCTGGTGCTGGTGCTGGTGCTGGTGCTGGTCCTGGTGCTGGTGCTGGTGCTGGTGCTGGTCCTGGTGCTGGTGCTGGTGCTGGTGCTGGTGCTGGTGGTACCTGGATCCCAGGCTCAGTAACTCCTGCCTATCAAACCTCCAATTTTAAAGAGGAAGGTAAAATTGTATCATTTTCATTTCCTTGTGGTGTCTTCTTTTATTTACTCACCTTCTGATTACTTACACAGTTTGCCACTTCCTGCCTTTGCCCTGCCCGTCCCTACCTGTGAGGAACACCTCTCACGGGGTAGAGATAAATGGGGCAAAATCCTATAATCCTTCCAATAGACGGACCAAAAGTATTTGATGTAACTTCATTGGAAGTTAGTTAGCACTTGAGGCAAAATCTATTACCCTTGATTTAAGTTATGCCTTTGGGGAAGCCTTGGTGAGCAGGAGCTTAGGGAATGAATTGAACTGTGATGCCCATGTTCGTAGAATGTGCCCTTTTTTTTTTTTCATTCAGTGCTTAGAGTTGAAAAAAACCAGGGGACAAACATCCAACTTTAACTGAGTAAAGACAAAATTTGCCCATAAGCATTACTGGCCCGAGACTGCTTGTTGAGTTGAGAAACTGGGGCACAGTAAATCTTCTTTGGTTCCTCTCGTTTGTACTCAATTGTGGGGTATTTTGTGGCCAGTGAGTGAGAGTCTCATTAGAGGCTTGAGAATGAGTAAATTCCCTGGAGGAGGCGCAACTTTATAAGAAAAATCTCAGTAATGCATTTGGCAGGCAAATAGCCTTTGTTAATTGGTACTTGCCAATTGCCTCCTCCAGTGCGACACCCACACAGCCCTTTACAAGTAAGTTTTATATCTTCTGGGTTGCTTTTTACTAGTTTGTGATTATCTTAATTGATTTTCAAATGGAAGATGAAACGATGCAGGCAAGTTGCCCCAGCGGCCTTCCTACTCACAACACTGAGGTCAGTAGTTGAAAAGGTTTCTTTTCTAGTGTGGTGGTCTCTTCTCAGACAGGAGATGGAGGACATGGAGAGCGCCACAGACTGAACTAAAAGGGGGTGGGGGGGGTGGGGAACCAGTGCACAAATCTGCCTGAGGCATTTCTACCAACCGAGACTGGGAGGGGCTGGAGTCAGTCTCAGGTGACATGAAACAAGACATTTACATAGAACACAGCGATGGGCAAAAGACTCTCTGGGGATTTCATAACCTGGTACACTCTTTCCTTTGGATGATAGTCTGAACTCATGAAGCTCATGTGGCCTAAACCCTGTGCGTGTGTGTGTGTGTGTGTGTGTGTGTGTGTGTGTGTGTGTGTGTGTGTAAAACATCATTTGAAGAGGTCCCAGGTTGGTGGTGTCCCTGGGTGACTGGCATGCCAGTGGATTCAAACAAGTAAAAGTGAAGAGAGTTTTGCTGAACTGATCTCCATGAAGAGAAACTTAGAGGTTTCTACTCACCATGAGGCAAGGTAAATGGTGCCAACTGGAAGGCCTGTGATACAGGGAACAGGAAGCAGGATATTGCTAAATATAGGGGCATGTATAGACGTAGACTGAATAAAACACTGTTTTATTTTTGGAAGAAAATTAAGGTGAGATTAAATACTGCACAGCTTATATCGAGTGCAAAGGGTGCAGAGTGAACAGTTCTAGTAGGTCAGAGCATGGCAACACTCAGCTCTGGAGGTTCCCTCCCCCTCCCCCACTCCCTCTGCCTTGCTAAACTGTTAAGAGTCCTTTCCTAAAGCTCGACCACCAAGGTCTATTCCCTTACTTGGCCACTTCCTCCTCCTGAGGCTGACCACTGAGGCCCAGCTATCAAAATATTGAAGTGCAGCAATCCAAAGCCCCCTTTGGGCTCACCTAATTAACATGCCCGATGAAAATTAAACACCTCATCATAACTGGGCTTTCCTTTGTCTCTTTATAAACTGTCCTTCATCTATGGGCTACTTCTGTCCCTCTCTATCTTGAGTCAATCCTTTGTCCTTCCAGGGCACATATTCTTTCCCCCTTCTCCTTTGTTTCTTTTCCCTTCTCCCTTGCCCTCTATCTCTTCTTCTCTTTGCCTCTTCTTCCCTCCCTTTTTTCCCTCTGGGGCAAATGAATCTCCTTTGTGCTGAGAACTTGGTTTTAGGGTGTCTTGTGCTGGTCCTGGTCCTTTCAAAGAGTTAAATATTTTCTGACTCTCTTATTTAGGACATGAAGAAAGATAGTGATTAATTGAAGTTTTAAGAGTAAGTATGTTAAAATAGCACGAGTTGCCTTAAAAAGGCCACAAGTAGTGTGACAAAAATAGAAGAGGAAATGGAATGGGAAAAACAAAATAAGCTTCAGTCATTTAGGCGAGAAAACTAATGGGAGTGGAGATTGAGAAAGTAAGCCACACAGATTCCATGCACCGATGCCAAGAAAACCACCACATTTTACTATTTCTTCATTTGAAGGTCCTGCTTTCATGGTTGCTAAGATTAAGGAAAAAGGGAGGGCTATCTGCTTGTATAGGGAGGGTCAGTTCCCCAACGTTCCATTTACACACAGAATGAAACAGACAGGCACTGAGGCGATTCTGTAGTTAGAAGTTGACAGAAGTTTGAAGTTGGGATGGGATATAGAGGTGTATTTAAAAAAAAAAATCAGGCTCCTCCCTGAACTGGGTGCCTGGAAAGGCACTTGGTCTATGTCAACACCAGAGGAGAAGATCAAACAGTTTGGAAAGGCAAGAGCTATCTGGAATGGAGGCTGGGGACCATCCAAAGGGTGTGGCAGTTGTTTGGCAATTGAGGTGAAAGGATTACCCACCCCCACCCCCCACTGGCATCTCCTCAGCAGTCCTAGTCTGACAGGAAAGGGGCAGCCTGCAACAGGCCAGAGCAAGTCTAGAGAGCAGCTGAGGGCAGTTAACAACAGCTTGCTTACAGGGAGATGACTACTGCACCTAGCTTTCCAGCTAGGGCGTGGCAGTCCTTGATCTCCTTGTAGACCTTTGCTTGTAATTCATGCTAGATCCCTATCACTCTCTTTTTGATGGCATGCATGGAGCTGGTGTGTGTGTGTGTGTGTGTGTGTGTGTGTGTGTGCACGCGTGCGCACACGCGCATATTTTTAAAATTGCAAATATTGGCTTTTTAAAAAACACTGTTCCCCTCCTTTTATCTCCACCCAGATCCTCTCCATCGCCCACTTTTCCAATTTCATCTTAACTTCTTTCTTTCTTTCTTTCTTTCTTTCTTTCTTTCTTTCTTGTTAAAGAAAACAGGCAAATAAAAGGACAAAAAAAAAAAAAGAACAAAACAAAAAGAAACATTCAAGGTGGTTCAATATACAGAAATCTATCAAGGTAATTGATCATATAAGCAAACTGAAAGGAAAAAACTCCACATGATCATCTCCTTAGATGCTGAAAAAGCATTTGACAAAATCCATCACCCATTTATGTTTAAAGTCTTGGAGAGATTAGGGATACAAGGAGCACTCCTAAACATAGTAAAGGCAATATACAGCAGCTTGTAGCCAAAATCAAACTTAGCAGAGAGAAACAAAGAAATTCCATTGAAATCAGGGATAAGACAAGGCTGTCCACTCTCTCCGTATCTCTTCAGTATAGTACTTGAAATCCTAGCTAGAGCAATAAGACAGCTAAAGGAGATAAAAGGGACACAAATTGGAAAAGAACAAGTCAAACTATCATTATTCTCGAATGACATGGTAGTATACATAAATGGCCCTAGAAATTCTACCAAGGAACTCCTACAGCTAATAAACACCTTCAACAAAGTGTCTGGATGCAAAATAAACTAAAAGAAAATCAGTAGCCCTCTTGCATACAAATGACCAAGGGGCTAAGAAAGAAATTAAAGAAACTACATCCGTCACAATAGCCACACATAATATAAAGTATCTTGGTATAACTCTAACCAAACAAATGAAAGACTTGTATGAAAAAAAAAACTTCAAGTCTCTAAAGAAAGAAACTGAAGAAGCTATCAGAAGATGGAAAGATCTCCCATGCTCAAGGATTGGTAGATTAGCGTAGTAAAAATGGCCATCTTACCAAAAGCAATTTACAGATTCAATGGGAATACAATTCCCATAAAAATTCCTACACAGTTCTTTACAGACCTTGAAATATTAACTCTCAACTTCATATGGAAAAACAAAAAACCCAAAATAGCTAGAACAATCCTATACAGCAAAAGATCTTCTGGAGGAATCTGTATCCTGGATTTCAAGCTGTACTATAGAGCAACAGTAATAAAAATAGCATGGTACTGGCATTGAAATAAGCAGGTTGATCAATGGAACCAAATTGAAGATCCAGAAATAAACTCATACAATGGAAAAAAGATAGCATCTTCAATAAATGGTCCTAGTCTAACTGGATGTCTACATGTAGAAAAATGCAAAGAGACCCATATTTATCACCATGCACAATACTAAAGTCCCAGTGGATTAAAGATCTTAACTTAAAACCTGACACACTAAATCTATTAGAAGAAAAAGTGGGGAAGAGCCTTGAACGCATTGGCACAGGAACCAACTTCCTGAACAGACTATCAACAGCTCAGGCTCTAAGATTAGCAATTAATAAATGGGACTTCATGAAAACAAAAATCGTCTGTAAGGCAAAGGATACTGTCAACAGAACAAAACTGCAGCCTACAGACTGGGAGAAGATCTTCCCCAACCTTACAAAGGGCTAAATTCAAAAATATATAAATAATTCAATAAATTAAACACCACCAAGACAAATATTCCAATTTAGAAATGGGGTAGAGAGATAAATAGAATTCAATGGCAGAGAAAGACTTAAAGAAATGTTCAACATCCTTAGTCATCAGAAAAATGCAAATCAAACGGACTCTGAGATTCCATTTTACACCTATCAGAATGGCTAAGATAAAAAACTCAAGCGACACCACATGCTGATGAAGATGTGGAGAAAGGGGAACACTCCTTCATTGCTGGTGGGAGTGCAAACTTATACAACCACTTTGGAAATCAGTCTGGCACTTTCTCAGGAAATTGTGAATAGTTTTTCCTCAAGACTCAGCCATACTACTCCTGGGCATATACTCAAAAGATTTTCCACCATACAACAAGTACATTTGCTAAACTATAGCAGCCTTATTTGTAATAGCCTGAATCTGGAAACAACCTAGATGTCCCTCAACCGAAGAATAGATAAAGAAACTGTGGTATGTTTACACAATGGAATACTATTCAGCTATGAACAATAAGGAAATATTTAAATTTGCAGGCAAATGGATAGAACTAGAGACCATCATCCTAAGTGATGTAACACAGATCCAGAAAGACATGCATGGTATATACTCACGTATAAGTGGATATTAGCCCAACATAGATGTCCTCTGAGAGACTGCCAACACGTGGACTCAAAGCTGGACTCTTGGTTAAGACTTGTGAGTTGTATGGAAGAGATGCTGGATGGAAGGACAGGGAGGGGCAAGGTAGTGTCAGAAGCTCCACAAGGAGACTGTCAAGGCTGGTGGATCTGGACCCAGGGGGGCCTACACAAACCGATGCACCTACTAAAGGTATTGCAAGCAAAGAGCCTAGAGCCCCCTGTTCAGATGTAACCAGTGGAAAGTTCATTCTCCACGTGAAGAAGGGGAGAGGAGAGTGGGGGACTGTATCTGACATGACTTCTGGTGCCCAAGATTTAATTGCTGTCTTTAGGTATCATTTTATTGCTATGTTCCTTTATCAAAACATTTGTATTGGGTTTTTCCCTGGGTCCATGGGCTAGCTTGTCTTAGATTCTTGGTTGACCCAAGCTGTGTCAGGCATGGGTTCCTTCTCATGGAGTGGGCCTTAAATTCAATGAGATAGTGCCACTATTGCACCAGTGTACCATGTAGGCAGGTCACCATTGTGGACTGTAGGGTTTGTAGTGGGTTGGTTTTACCTTGCTGCCATGGTGGCAGGCAGAGTACCTTCCAGATCATGAACACTAGTCAGTTGAAGTGAAGGCTCTGGTTCGGTGTCAGCTGGATTTTTCTTGTTTAGTGAGATATGTAGGGTTGTTTTCAGCAACAGGGCCTTGCCATCAGTTTGTGGAAAGCAACCAATGGCCTTGGCCTGAATTGTTTGGGGGTTTCCATGAGATGTCTATGGCCAACAACTCAACGAGATGTAATTTATTCCTGGTACTGGAGGTTTCTCTTAATAGTAAGAGAAGTCTAGTTGGGGCTTTGTTTCTTCCCCATTATTTGGTCACTCCATTTAGATTTCTTTCATGCATGTTGATATTTTAAGGAGTTTCCACTGTAGTAGGTTTCCATAGACCCCTCGGAGGGCCCTTAGTTTTAGCTGTCCCTCCCTACATTGCTTCCCTTTCTTCTCCCTCTCTGCTTCATCATCACCTTCCAGTCTTGTCCTCCCACTGCCTTCTCCATCACTATATATTTTATTTACCAATCGTTGAGAGATCCTTCACTTACCTCAATCTTCTATTTTATACCTAACTTTTGTGATTATATGAATTGTGACATGCCTATTGGGGGCTTAAAAGCTAACACCTACATATAAAGGAATATATAACATATTTATTTTGGGGGGTCTAGGCTACATCACTCAGGATGATTTTTTTTCAGTTACATCTATTTACCTGTAAATTTTATGATTTCATATTTTTTTTGGTAACACCCAAAAAACATTACATATGTATTCTATGCAAAAGTAACACATTTTCATTATCCATTAACTTCTTGATGGACATCTAGGCTGTTTCTGATATATATATACACACATATATATATGTATATATATCCAAGACTAATATAGCTGGATCTTGAGGTAGACCTAGTCCCAGCTTCCTGAGGAGGTAGAGCACAGACTTTCATAGTCACTGTACAAGTTTGCATTCCTACCAGCAATGGATGAGTATTTCCCTTTACCTCACTGTCTCACCAGCATGATGTGTCATTTATTTTATTGATCTTTGGCATCCTGACTGGTGAAAACACAAAGTAGTTTTGAATTGCATTTTCCTGATGACTAAGGATGTTGTATTTCATCTTTTGAGGACTCTGTTTAATTTTCACCTCATTTTTCACTGAATTATTTGCTTTCTTGAGGTATAGTCTATTTTTGTAAATTTAGTTACCTTGGATATCACCCCTCTATCAGATGTGTAATTGGGAAGAGTCCTTTCCCATTCTGCAGCCTGCCACTTTGTCTCAATGACTGTGTCCTTTTGCCATAGGGAAGTGTTTCAGTTTCATAAAGTCCCATTTATTAATTGTTGGTCTTAGTGCCTGTCCTATCAGTGTCCAGTTCAGAAAATTCTTTCCTGTGCCAATGAGTTCAAGACTACCACTCACTTTATCTTCACTCAGTCAGGGTATCTTGATTTATGTTGAGGTCTTTGATCGCTTTGAAGTTGAGTTTTGTGCAGGGTGATAAATAGGGTCCTATTTGCATTTTTCTACATGCAGACATCCAGTTTGACCAGTACCATTTGTTGAAGATGCTGTGTTTTTTCCAATGTGAATTTCTGGTTTCTCTATAAAAAATCATGTGTCCATAAAGTGTGTGATTTATGTCTTGTTCTTTAACTCAATCCCATTGATCACTTGGTATGTTTTTTGCCAATACCATGCTATTTTTTATTATATCGTACTATTATATTACATATAAGATATAATATCCTATGTACTCACTATTTTATATAATACAATAAATATATAACAGGCACCATATATTTATTATATAATATTATATAAGTATTTTAATGATAGTAAATGTAATATATAAAATGATATTAGATTTTATTATTATTCATCTATAGTACAACTTGAAATTGGGGTGGTGCTTTCTCAGCCAGACTTTATTACCCATGGTTATTTTAATATCCTGTTTTTGTTTTTTCTTTATGTTTTCAAGTGAAGTTGAAAATTCATGTTCTATGAAGAATTGTGTTGAAATTTTGATGGGGATTGAATTGAATCTATAGATTGTTTTTGGTAGCATGGCCACTTTTACTATATTGACACATGAGCATGGGATCTATCTTCTGATATCTTCTTCAAGTTCTTTCTTCAATATCTTAAAGATTTTTTATACATGTATTTTTACTTGCTTGGAGTTGCCACAGAGAGAAATTAGAAGGGTAAAAAAAAAAAAAAGCCGGGCGTGGTGGTGCACACCTTTAACCCCAGCACTCGGGAGTCAGAGGCAGGCGGATCACTGTGAGTTCGAGGCCAGTCTGGTCTACAAAGTGAGTCTAGGACAGCCAAGGCCACACAGAGGAAACCCTGTCTTGAAAAAACAAAAAACAAACAAACAATCAAAAAACCAGAAGAGGAAAAAAAGCAAACAAACCATGATTGCTCTAAATTATGGAGAAAACAAATTGTAAAAAAATATTCATCTAGATTCAACAATTCTTGGCAAACTGATGACAGGCACTGACACAATTTGGACTTCCCAGAAGACCCAGGGGACTAAAACCAGGAGCATTTTGCAAGTGCTTGTGTTCCCGGTATCAGCGCCTGTGAAAGGGAAGAGAAGACGACAGAACTGAGTGGCGGAAGTAGAAGATGGGCTGCAATATAGCCTGTGCAAAAATTCAGCCAATCCTTCACAGAGTTTCAAGTTGACTGGTGCATTGGAATTGGGCTTCATACCCAAAGGCAACAGTTAGCTGAAGTGCACTGTCTCGGGAAGTGTGTGAGAAGGACAGGGGGGTCTCTTCAGCTGAAGGAGGCTGCCAGAAGCCTATTTTGCAGCTTGGATAATTCCCTTACCTAAAAAAAAAAATGGGGAGAAGGAAGGGGGCTCAATTATTCCTAAGACCATAAACAAGACAAGAAGATCCATCCCCAATTCAGCAATTTGTCCTAGTCAAGAAAGAAAAAAAAAATGTGTAAGGACAGAAAGGAGAAAGCGAAATGATGACTTTCCTGAGATGTGATTTTGTATGAAGAAGATAACTTATGAATAATTGAAATGAAAATGCTTATTAAAAACTTTTGGAAGCAAAGAATACATATATATATATATATACATATATACATATATATATACACACATATGTATGTATATATTCAGTCAAGTTTTCATAAATAAGCAATAATTACATAGAAAGCTCTATGTGAAAATGCCAGTGTCTGCATAAAAAAATAGATGTAACTGGAAATACATGTAAAATGTGCAATCCATTTGTGGATAAAATGATGAAAATTAAAATGTGAAAGAATGCCCAAGTAAATGAAAATGCAACGCTTATGGAGGGGACTGTTTTGCAAAGATTATCTGAAGTTGAACTAGACATTTGATGGAATTCCATTAAAACCAAAACCTGCAGTGTGTTTTTTTTTCCCCTTGGAATTTGACAAGCTGACTTGAATATCTATGTGGAGGAACCAAGAAGGAAGAAGATTGGTGGGAGTATTGCACTAGTGGACACGAAAACTCACCAGACTGTGTAATTAAAAACATGATGCCGATACCAGAATAAATAAACAAGGGCAACAGAGCAGAACAGAAGGCTCCAGAAAAATCCATTAATATATAGAAACTTATTTGCACAGATCAACAGGGAGGAACCACTTTATTTCATAAATGAATTAAGTTCTTAATTGATAATTTAGCTCACCTACCTATTTATCATCTATCTATCTACCTATCTATTTTTTTTTATCTATCTATAGATCCACACACATTTATCTTATATAAAATCAGGATGAATACAGAGTCTTGTCTTAGATCATAGTCCCAAAGCAACCTAGTTGTTAAAATAATTAATGTGAAGAGTGAGTTGATAAAATTTTAGAATAATCTGTGAGTGAATATTTTTTAAAAATAGAATAAGTGTGTGATTTTAAAGAGGACCCAACTTACAAGCCACATAAAGAAAGAGTGAGAGACTCAAGTCCATGAAAGTGAAGAACTCATATCATCAAAAGATATGATGATGAGAATGAGATGATGAGAGGAAAAAAAGTAAAAAATGGAAGCACATACTCACAATTTATATTATTGACAGGAGATTGGCATTGTTAGAATATAGAACTTTGGAAGAATCAAGAGAAAAATGAGTATAAAACTGAGGAAAGCATATGAGGAGGACATGAAGGTAAAGGACCTACAACCATAGGAAAACATCAATGTTAGTAGTCATCAATACAATACAATAGAAAGCCAAATACAAAGAGAGCAATGTCAGTCAGTTATTAGCTCAAAGCATAAGTAAGCATGCACTATTTCTTGCTTTTGATTTTTTTTTTTTGGACAGAATCTAAGAGCCACTTAACTGAGAGTTTGGACAAGGGCTGATGGGGCTGTGTCAGCGTGCGTGAGCACAACAGCCCATCTGATTCCTAGAACCCATTTATAAACAGTGAGGGGAGGGGTGGGAAAGCAGCCAGCCATGGCACATGCTTACAATCCCAGCACTGGGGAGGTGGAGACCGACACTGGATCCCTGCAGTTCTCTGGCCAGCCAGCTTAACCTAGGTAGTGAGTTCCAGGCCCAAGAGAGAGACTCTGTCTCTACAAAACAGCAGACAGTTCTTGAGGAATGACAGACAGATGAAGTTGTTCTCTGGTCTACACACACACACACACACACACACACACACACACACACGTGTTCGTGTGTATCTCTGCACACAGAAGTGCATATGCACAGGTATGTGTACACCTCTCTCTCTCTCTGTCTCTCTCTGTCTCTCTCTGTCTCTCTGTCTCTCTGTCTCTCTGTCTCTCTCTCTCTCTCTCTCTCTCTCTCTCTCTCTCTCTCTCCCACCCCCACACACCCCTTAACAAAGTGATAAAATAAGAAATCTCTCTTTTCCCACCAAAAAAGAGAGACAATTACACTTACTAGGATCACAAAGGCTGCTCAGTGACAGAAGAGGCACAGTGCTCTATGGATCCTCCATCCTTTTGCCATTTGGGGGGCGGGGGCGAGGAGAGATGGAGGAAAAAAGCACTAGGACCACCAAGTCACATGTCTTTCCTTGGTCTGAACATATGGAGCTATTGGAAGACTTTCGTCTACTTGAGGGAATATAAGGCATCACAGCCAGATTAAAAAATATTTGTGCTTCCTAGGAGAGTTGTGCTTGTACTTAACCTGTGACTCAGAAATCCCACTCAGTCTGTACTTTAAAGAAAGTTTTGTATATGTGCACTAGATAACGTAATCACAGAAGGCTGGCTGTTGCAAGCCAACACTTCAAGAACAATCCATATAGGCGGTAGACGAACTGTGGGATATGTAGTGGTTTAAACACGCTTTGAGTTCCCTAAGGACCCATTATGAAAGAAGGCTTGGCCTCCAAATAGAGCTACAGGGAGGTAGCAGAGCCTCTAGGAGGTGGGGCAGCATGAGAGATGATCACTCATGGGCGTGATGGGTTTCTTATGTGACCCTTGAGCTCTTCTGGCAGAATGTTTTGAAAGAGCAAAGCAGACTCATCTTCGCATTTCCTTCCTGGTCCTGTTCAAAATGTGGCCAGCTGTGACCGCCTTCCATTGCTTATTGATGCTACTCCCGTTTGCTATCTAAGGCAAGGTGAGGTGGTCTTCACAGGACTGACTTGATGCAGTCTTTGTGACCTCTAGCCTCCTGAACTGACAGCTAAATGAAACCTTTCTTTTTATGAAGTTAGCCACATCACATTGTGGTAAAGGTGATTTGATTCATAAGATGCGTTTATAAAGCATAACACTATGTACGTATGCCAAAAAAAAATATCAATGAACTTCACACTTGCATGTAATCTAAAAAGCAACAGTGAATAGAAGATTAAAGCCACTAAGAATTACACAGAATATATTCCATGGAACTCCAGTGAAGGGTAACAAAATGACCAATACAAAAATACAGGACGGTAGTCATGTCTTTGTGAGAGGAATCAGGAAGTAACTGAAGAAGGAAATAGAAAAATCTCCAAGGAACTGATCACACTCTACTTCCCAAATGCCACGAGAGCCTCTTATTATTCCTCATATGCACGGCCACATTCACACAATGCATTATTTTGTAAAAATGATATGCTTCACAACAGGAAAACATCAAAAGATAAATGTTCATTAAGAAACACACAGCTTAAAATGTCAGATCTATTTCAGTCAGCAAAGGGATGCTCTTACATATTCATCATGCACCAAGCACCCTTCCGTTCTCCTGGTCCCCTGTCAAAATGCAAAAGTATAAGTGTTCCCTGCTTGGAAAACTCCTCAACTCATGAACATTACTGCAGAAGTCCGGCTGCTTTGCCCTCAGCATCCACAGCTCTGCTGTGGGTTTTCAGAAGAACAAAACAAACAAACAAACAAACAAATAACCAAAACAAAACAAAACAAAAACAAAAGAAAGAAAGAAAAAAGTAGACTGAGAATAATAAAGTAAATCACCATCCAAATTACATGCAAAAGAATGACTGAATTCTGAAATTGATTTGCTACATGAATTCTACTATCTTGCTGGCCTGAAGCACCATGATTTTAATTTTAAAATACACACTGCCCTCTTTATTCTCCTAATCGTTATTCAAACGTTTTAGCATAGACACAGCATCAATTCCACTCTTAACCACATGGGCCAAAATAGTAAGGTTTTCATGGTGCCAAAACATCATCGGAAAGAATATCTCCAGACACAAAGCACATTTTTTTTTTTGCTTTCTTTAAAAAATCTTTACTTTTTTCTTTGAAAATATTATACATTGGTCAAAGTACATCCTCTTTACTAATGCAGCTATGATTTACTGAACTAAATTTCTGTGTGTTTGTGTTTGATAGAGCAGTACATGGTCTAGATGTCCTTTTTTTAATAATTTATTTATTTTTATTTTATGTGCATGTATGTCTGTGAGTATTAGATTTTGGAGCTACAGACAGTTTGAGCTGCCAGGTGGGTGCTGGGAATTGAACCCGGGTCCTCCGGAGGAACAGTCAGTGCTCCCAACCCCTGAGCCATCTCTCCAGCCCGGTCTAGCTGTCCTTAAACCCAGAGTCCCCTTGCTTCCCTCTCTGAATACTGGAGTCATAGACATGCATTGTCATTTCCGGGTAATCACTAAATTTCTTATGTTGTTAAATTCTGGCCAAAGCATAAGTGGCTTTCAATAATGTATATTTATTCTAATTTGCATACATAGGTAAAAATAATTCATTGGTGTATGAAAATGCAGCACAAAACTGAAAGACCTTTGTGCTCTTCAGAGTTTTTTTCACTGCAAGGGATCAAGTTCAAGGTTGATGGGCTCAGATCTAAATGAATTTATGATTGATTTTTAGCCTTTTCACTAAATTGGAGAATTTATGAGAAGGATTTGATGTGCGCCATCAAACTGAAAGAAACTGACTGGCCAGACAGTAGTAGGGGCAGGTATTATACCAGCTCCAATAATCCAGGTAATGGAACTTGTTGGGCCTGATCTAATTTTTGTTGGTACTATTATCAAAATGAGGTATCATCAATATTTTTCTCAATTCATGTGCTCAACTTTCAAATTTCTACCATGTAATAATGGCCTTATTAAGGGTCATTTGATCTTTTTTTTTTTTTTTTGATATAGGACTGTATGGTTTAATTGACAGTTTTACCAAGACTGCAATCACAACAGGGCTGGGCATGAGTGGAGGGACAGACTCTTTCAAGTGGAAATCAAAGTGGCATCACCAGGAGCTGGGGGATTGATGGGCCGCTGACATAACAAAGCTGACCTCTACTGTAACCCAGCAGCAGACATTAACTTCACTGTACTGTTCTTCAGAACCACTGCATAGGAGAAGTTAGTGCTGCAAACATTCGGCCTCTGTTCTTTGTAACAAAATGCCATGGTGTGCTCCACCTTAAAGAGCAGGTGCTGATTTTCTCACAGTTCTGCCGACTCAAAGTCAGCTCCTGTACAGGCAAAGCTGGGCTCTGGCGAGGGCTTCCTTCCTGGCCTGAAGGTATCGGCCTTTCCTTGTCTTGTGTCTCGTGTCACCTTTCCTCAATGCAAGTCTGTGGCTAGAGATCACTCTTTCTTCTTCTAAGACAACAGATACGAACAGATTAGAACCCCGCCTTCACCACTTCATTCAACCTGATCTCCTAAAAGGGCTATCTCCAAATGCAGTCCCGTTGTACCCCATTTAGACTGTACTGTCTTCCTAAGTATACTGTTATACAGTCAATTTCAATAAATAAATTGGGGGTGGGCACAATCCAGTCCTTTATGGGCTGTACTCTGTGACTCATGACTTGATAAGACCTCTTTTTGTCACCTTCCTGTTCCTATGCACAGATTCAACTGCAAAGTTCAGACAGTACCAGCTGCTTCCTGAGCCATCCGTTAGGGGGTTTGTCAGTCTCTGTGGGGTTCATTGCTAGTGGCAGCCTTGTTCCTTTTCCTCCTCCTGGACTAAATGACACTGTGCTTACGGTCCAGGCCCCATCTCAGGTGTCTGTGTGCCAGGTTCAGTTCTCAGAAGTTCCTGCTCCAGGCTTCATAATATTCCCTCTTTCCTTGTCCAGGGTGATGCAGAGGACTGATATGGTGTAGCGGAAAGGCGTGGGAACATCTGTGCTCTGTTCCTAGGTCTATCACTTACGAGCTGCGTGACTTGAAGGAAGCCAGTTTGGCCTCACTGAGTTCGTTTGTATCACCATTGTTTTCTTACCTCCACGTTTTGTGTAGGTCTTGGGAAATCAGGGACACGTGCCATGCAGCATATGAGAGTGGGTGCTGGGGTGGGCATCCATAAACCCAAATGGTTGGAGGTCAGACATCTAAGCCGGTATCTTAGTTACCTTTGCTGTGATAAAGAATCATGACGAAGGCAACTTATAAAAGAAAAAGTTCGATTTGGGGCTCATCGTTCCAGATGATTACAGTCCGTGATCAACTTGGCAGGGAGCATGGCAGCAGACAGACAGGCGTGGTGTTGCTTAGTACCCGAGGGCTTACGTCCTTATCTGAGAGTTGGAGGTTGTTGGTGAGGGGCAAGATGAAGAGAGAGACTGGGTGTGATGCCAGTCTTTTGAAACCTCAAAGCCACCTCCTCAGTACCATATCTCCTCCAAAAGGCCCATACCTCCTAGTCTCCCACAAACAGTCTACCAACTGGGGACCAAATATTCAAATATATGAACCTATGGGGGCCATTGGCACTCAAACCACCATAGTTTGTTCCCAAGGAACTGTGAGTTAGTCCCCGGTTGGACTGCATCCTGGAGGCTCTTGGGGACAAAAGGCTTTTCTGAACATACACACACACACACACACACACACACACACACACACACACACGGATCAAACCTATGGCCCTGTGTAAGTTACACTGTGTTACCACTTAGATACATCCCACACTCTGGAAGTAACTCTAAAGACAATTAAAAAAGATCAAGGGGATAGAAATTGGAAAGGAAGAAGTCAAAGTATTGGTATTCACAGATGATATGATAGTATACATAAGTGACCCCCCAAATTCTACCAGAGAACCCCTACAGCTGATGAACTCCTTCAGCAAAGTGACTGGATACAAAGTTAATTTAAAAAAAAAAAAGCAGTAGTTCTCTATATAAAAGACAAAGGGGCTGAGAAAGAACTTAGGGAAACTACACCCTTCACCATAGCCACAAATATTATACAAAGTCTTGATGTAACTCTAGCCAAGCAATTGAAGAAGATATCAGAAGATGGAAAGATCTCCCATGCTCCTGAATCGGTAGGATTAACATAGTAAAAAATGTCATTTTACCAAGAGCAATCTACAGAATCCCTCTTTTGAGGTATGGTGACATACTTACGGTCTCTGAGGGTGGGGTGGGGTGTGGATGTCTCTGGAAGGCCTCATCATTCTGTTCTTTCCACACACAGGCTCCTTTCAATGTTCTTCACAGTGTGGAGCTGAAAAGGTGGCTGTAATGCGGGTGACCAAAGCGACATCATTGTCTCCATTGGTGTGCCCAAGAGGCTTCAAGTCGACTCCAGAATGTTCCTCCTCATTAAGGAGTCACGTGCCAAGCCGTCAGGATTTCCTAGTGCTGGTGGGGACAGGGACCCAGCAGGCTGCTTCAGGTTATTACACCTGACTAACAGTTCTCTCAGAGTGTTCTGGGCAATGTCTAGACGTCTTTACCCACGAGTGCTCAACGAAGCAAAACTTGTGCCTGCAGGGTACTGGTGGAAAAAAACAAAACAAAACACCGGCCCTTTAAAAATATCTCAGACACAGTTTATAGCAGAGAAATAGATTCAGTTGAGTAAGAGGAAATATAAAACTTTTTGCCTTCTGGGGGGAAAGATTCTAAATTCTCCCTTACAATATTATGCTTTTTCATAATACAGCATATTTAAGATATGGGAGGAAAAAAAAATCCACCACCACTGCGGCTATTCAGTGACCCATTTAAAATGAAATCGACTGGCATTTCACCATCAGGGGCTGCAGTTTTAAAACTTTCTTTCCCTAGGCCCCGTAGGGGAGAAGTTATGAAAAAGAAACAGAGGGTTGTTGTCTAAGCCCCTTTTCCTGTAAATAAATGATAAGGGCTTCGTGGGTCAATGGAAGCCCTGTGGCTGAGTCACAGCGAGTGAAAAACGAACCCTTTAGATGCACAGCCGTATGAGATGCACTTAGAAGCAGCTATGAATTTGGGTGCTTCTCCTCAGCTCTGACAGCTATTTTTGAAATAAATTGACCAGGTCTGTTTGCAAGTCAAGCCTCTGGGTGGCAGAGGGCTTAAGTGCGGGACAAAAGGCAAGACTGAAAAAAAAAACATGTTCATGCGAAAATAGGCTTGAGAGGGAGGTGGGAGGCTAAACTGTTGAAGAAGACAGGGCGAATGGGCCATCCTGGCCTTTTGAGATTGTTGCCTCAGGGGTGAAGGTAGAGCCTGTTGACAAGGAAGGGTGGGCCGAGAAAGGGCAGGAAATGAATGTTTGGCCTAGTAGTGTCTTTAGAGGAACTGGGTCGTTGCCAGTCAGATTTGCCTGTCCAGGAAAAAACTCTCCATTTCCCCTGCTCGCCAGAGCCCTGTTCGAAGCTGTGGCACTAACCTCAGGATAAGCCCCTCCCTGAAGGGCTGTTGTAAGACACCCAGCCTGCAATATCCACTTCCTGGAACTCCATAGGGCATTTGTTTCTCCCTTTCTCAGCTACCCCAGATCCCGGCTCATCACTTTCTTCCAGCCCATGTAATCAGCGGCCATCTCATCCGCACTACTTAGCCCTGGGGTAACAATGCACAGGGCCTGGCTTCCTCCCCAACTTGCTGGCTCGAGTCTCAAGGACACCAGCGGAAGAAGAGAGGCCGTTTCTGCTAGAAGTTTTAAGTCTCCTTTCCCACATGCTGAAAGAAAAATGGGTGAAAGAGAGGCGAGGGAGGGCCCCTGTTCCCCTTTCAGAACCGCGGCGTCAAGGCACTGCTGGGATTTACACACGGCTTTTTATTGTGCATTGCAGTGTAGACTACAGAGAACCCATTATCTGCTAAGGCAGAATTGATTCACTAGGTAATAAGTGAAAGAATCCTCCCCGGGCTTGGTAGCTGAGTTGCTCATGCGATTAGTAGCATCTAGCAGACGTTTACAATGGGAGATAAGCCACCGCGAGGTTCTCCCTTCCAGAAAGTGTGCAAACCAGGTTGTCTATAAGTATCCGGGAACTGGTGGCAGTGATGACAATGGAGTACGTAGCCACTTGTGTCTTGGGTCACTTGCTTAGGTTTGTGTATATTAAGAATTGCTCTTTAGGAGCTGAAGATGGCTTAGTGGATAAAGCATTTGCCATGGGATCATGGGGCTCTGAAAGGGACTCTCTAGAAGCTACATAAAAGCTACATCACAGTGTTTGCTGATGATGCCAGTGCTCCAATGGCAAGATGGGAGACAGACACAGGGGACTCCCAAGAAGCTTCCAGGCCAACTAGCCTGGCACACATAGCAGTGAACAAGGGACCCTGTTTCGAATGAGCCGATGGACACCCGGTTGACCTCTGACCTCCATATACGAACAGTGGCAAGTCCATGTCCAAAGAAAGTCACACATGAGTGCGCACACACACACACACACACACACACACATCATACACACACACACACATACATATGTTCACACACATAGGGTTACACTTTATTTCTTTCACTACAAGGCAAAGCCATGGCTCAGAAAAACCAACTAGACACGGAATATAAAATGAAAGCAATAATACGCTGACATTGCCTTGGAGTTTTGCAACCTGCCCAGCCAAATTGCCCTGGCTTTGATATTAAAAAAAAAAAAACTGCCTCTGCAAATATCTCACCAGGTGGGCTTGCTCAGGCTCTGTGAAGTCTGTGGTGGTTAGTTTGTGCTTTGCTCTTCTATTTGCCTGCACCCCACGGTCAGTGCAGGCTTGGCAGGCACCACCTGGGCAGCCAGGTTGCATGGCAGCCGAGCTATTGAACGAAGGAGCTAGTGAAAGGCCCCTGCTGAAGTCTATTAGAAGTTCATCTCACAGCCCCAGGGTCATGTTTTGTTTTGTTTTTTTGACAACAAGCCAAGTGGCATTCAGCTGTACCCTTTTCAATAGATAAAGCCCAGGGAATTTATCAATGAAACCTTAAATTGCTATGATTGTGGCTATAGCATTTCCTTGAAGGAATTAAATTACGAACGCTTTTCAGGCACAAACGGTCATCTCCTAATTTTTTTTTTTTTTATCTCTTCTGGAAATGCTGGTTGTCACATGCTAGAGAATGATTACCCTCTAGTGCACGGGGCACATGGGCAAATAAGTCATTCATTGGTGATATGGTTAAAATGTTATGAGTTAGTCCCTTTTACCCCCATTCCTAGTAAATCTGATTGTGTCTTCCAGCTTGCAGAATACCATGCAGGACACAGGCGAAACATCCGAGGACCATATATCAGTTGGGCAGCCTGCGCCTCTCTGGTGTGTGGTATTTCTGGATGTGTGACCTCTGTTGAGTATGCAAGGGAGAAGGATATAAAATGACCCTGCAGAGCTTGTGGTCTTGCTCTTTGGGACACTGTGTCTTCCAGGACAAAGGGGAGAATGCCAAGTAGCAGTCCTGTGCTCTTCAGAAACCAACCAATCCCCCAAAGCCTAGGGGCCACACTTAATTCCTGAAGCCCACACTCAGTGCTCTTCCTTGTCCCAGGGGTGAAAAGGACATTGAACGTTCAGTCGCTCACGGTTACTGCGGTCCACTGTGGTCCCGGCGGGAGCCAGCAGGCCACTCAGGCAGTGGGAATGCACAGATTGCTCCACAGCCAGGACGGGAGAAGGGAGCCCCTGCTTGCCGAAGGCACACAGACTAAATGTTAGCTCAGCTGTGACCATGACTCCCATCCAATCTGATGCTGGAGCACTTAGAAGGTCACTGAACTCCCAGAGAAATTCTAGATGGCGGAGGTTGCAGCTTCCGTCATGGCTCCCAAATGTATAGGTTGAAGATTTAGCCTTAGTATCTGTGAATGGATTTCACTTCTAAATACACTCTTAGCAGGTGTAGCCAAGTTAAAAGCGAGCTCACGCTAGATTAGGATGTCTCCTTTTGTTTCTTCTCTTTTGTTTTTGTTTTTGTGTTTGGTTTTTTTTTTTTACATGCCAAGGTACTTTGATTAAAACAAATTATTAAGCATTGACACAAATTGATAATAAATGATAAATTTCAGTGATCCCAAGTAACTCTCAGGTTCCATATAAACCTAAACCACGAGTAATACTGAACCTCATCACTGAAAATTAAAGCCATTGGCTGGTTATTTTTACTGCACTTAATTTTTTTTATTGTAAATATTTTTTCTCACATAATATATCCTGGTTATGGTTTTTCTTCCCTCCTCCAAGCTCATCCCCAGCTTCCCCTTCCATCTGGATCCACACCCTTTCTGTCTCTCATTAGAAAACAAACAGGCTTCTCTGGGATTATATTGTAATTAATATAACATTTTAAAACATAAAGTATAATATAGTAAGAAAAAACAAAAACTAACACCTTGGAATGAGACAAAAGAAACAATCAGAAGCCCAAGAGAAGGCTTTGATCGCGTTGACGTAGAGGTCTTTAGTTTTGTGGAGCCTTCCATCCCCTCTGGCTCTGACCCTCTTCTGCAGGGTTTCCTGAGCCTTGAGGTGAGGGATTTGATGGAGCCATCTCATTTAGGGCTGAATGTTTCTCTCCAAGTTGTCTGGCTGTGGGTCTCCATATTTGTGGCCATCTGCTGCAGGAGGAAGCATCTCTGATGATGGCTGAGCAAGACACTGAGCTATGCTTATAGCTGGAAGTGTTTAGGGGTTAAAAATCCCCCTAGAACAGTAGTAGTATTTGGTTTTACCCTAGGGCTGTTTAGTCTCAGCATTTTGGTTACCCAAGCAGTGTCTAGCCAAATCAGATATTGGTTGGTTACTCACAAAGACATTGTACCACCACTGTACCAGCATATCTTTCTTTTCTTTTTTCTTTCTTTTTTTCTGAGACAGGGTTTCTCTGTGTAGCCTTGGTTTTACTGGACTCACTTTGTAGACCAGGATGGTCTGGAACTCACAGAATCCTCCTGTTTCTGCCTCCCCGAGTGCAGGGATTAAAGGCTTGCACTAACATATCTTACAGGTAGGACACCACTGTAGATTAAAAGATTTGTGGCTGGGTTGTTGCTTACATTTCTTTCTCTTGTGGTAGCATGCAGACTACCTTCCTGTATTAAAGATGCTAGCGCATAGGCATGAAGGCTCATACAGGCACCAGCTCAACTTCTCCATACTCAGTGCTTTGTGTATTTGTTGGCTTCAGCAATGGGACCCTGCCGTCAGTTTGTGGAGAACAACCTATAGTCTTGGCAATGCCTGGGTTGTTAGGGCGTTCCACTGGGACCAATTAGATGTATCCAAATCCCAGCCATTTTGGCTTCTGTCTGACCCATTACACACACACACACACACACACACACACACACACACACACACACACACACACACACACATACACACACATACACACACACACACAAGCTTTTACTGTATTACGTTTGCATACTGTCCCTCAGGTGACCTTTAAGTTTAGCTGGCTCTCTACATGGTCCTTCCCTCATGTTCCTTTTCTCCCCTCTCTCCATTTGATCCTCATCTTCAAGTCTACTACCTCATCCACCCAGAACTATTTATCCCATTTCCCTTTCTAAGGGAGATCTATCTGTGCCCCTCTATCTATACCCAACCTCTGTGGATTGCAGTTTGCTTATCACTACTTAACAGCCAATGTCCACATATAAGCAAATTCATACCATATTTGTATTTCTGCATCTCAGATATCTCACTTAGATTTTTTTTCTAGTTCCGCCCATTTATCTGCGTTTACTTTTAAATGGCTCAGTAATAGCCCATTGTGTAAATGTACCATATTTTCCTTATCCTTTCTTCCATTGAGAGATGCCTGGGTTGTTTCCAATGTTTGGCTATCATAAATAAGGCACTAACAAACACGGTTGAACATTCTGATAGGATGAAGTGGCATTTGAATTTATGCTACAGAATGGCATAGGTGGATCTTGAGGTAGATTGAATTAAATGTTCCTGAAAAATTGACTTCCATAGTGGCCGTACAAGTTTGCACCCCCACCAGCAATGGATGAGCGTTCGTTCCTCTTGCCTCACATCCTTGCGTGAGCTGTCATTTGTTTTTCTTCATCTCAGCTCTTCTGATGGGTATAAAATAACATCTCACGGTAGTTTAGATTTGTAGTTCCTTGATGGGTAAGAATGTTGAATGTTTCTTTAAAATTTTCTCAGCCATTTGAAGTTCCTCTACTGAGAATTCTCTCTTTAGATCTGTACTTCATTTAAAAACCGGGTTATTTGTTTTCTTCATATCTGGTTTTTTGAGTTCGTTATATATTTTGGATATTATCCCTCTATCAGATATATAGTTGGTAAACGTCTTTTCCCATTCAGTAGGCTGCTGCCTTGTCCAAATGACAGTATTCTTTGCTGTGCAGAAGCTTTCAGTTTCATGAGGTCCCATTTATTAATTGCTGATCTCAGGGCCTGTGCTAATGGTGTTCTGCTCAGGAAGTCTTTTCCTGTGCCAATGAGTTCAAAGCTATTCCCTGCTTTCTCTTTGACTAGGTCCACCGAGTCTGGATTAATGTTGAAGCCTTTGTTTCATTTGAAGTTGAGTTTTGTGCAGGGTGAGAGATATGGACCCACTTGAATTCTTCTACATGCAACGTCTAGTTTGACCAGAACCAGTTTTTGAAGATGTCTTTTTTTCCCCACTGTGTATTTCTGGCCTTCTAATAAAAAATAATGTGTTTGGTTGGTCTTCATTTTAATCCTATTGATCAATGTGTCTATTTTGTGTGCCAATACTATGCTGTTTTTATTACTCTAGCTCTGTTGTACAACTTGAAATCAGGATGATGGTACCTCTGGCAGGTCTTTTATTATTCAAGATTGTTTTTTTTTTTTTTTTTTTTTTTTAGCTATCCTGGATTTCTTATGTTTCCATATGAAACTGAGAATTGTCCTTTCCAGTTCTGTGAAGAATTGTATTGGAATTTCGATGGGGATTGCATCGAATCTATAGATTGCTTTTGGTAGGACAGTCACTTTTACAATACTAATATTATTGATCCATGAGCATGGCAGAACTTTCTATATTCTGATATTTTCTTCAATTCTTTTCTTCAGTGTCTTAAAGTTTTTGTTGTATATGCCTTTTATTTGATAGCCTAGAATACTCCAAGACATTTTATATTATTTGAGGGTATTATGAAAGGTGTTGTTACCCTGATTTTTTTCTCAGCACATTTGTCATTTGTATATAAGATGGCCATTTATTTTCATGAGTTAATTTTTTATCCAGCAACTTTGCTGAAAGTATTTACCAGCTGTAGGGGTTTCACAGTGGAATTTTAAGGGTCATTTATGTATTCTATCCTATCATTTGCAAATAAAGATACGTTGACTTCTTTTCCAATTTGTATCACCTTGATCTCCGTCAGTTGTCTTGCTGCTTTGGCTAAGACTTAAAGTACTAGAGTGAATAGGTATGGAGAGAGAAGACAGCTGTGTCTTAGTTGTCTTGATTTTAGCAGACTTGTTTTGAGTTTCTCTCTATTTAAGTTGATGTTATCTAGAGGCTTGCTGTAAACTGCCTTTATTATTTTGAATTATGTCCTGTGTCTCCCTCATCTCTCTAGAATTTTTTACCATAGTATGGCTTCTATTCAATTGCCGGTGTTTTTGTAAAATGAGGGGAGTTTAGGTGCCCCTAGAAAACAGAATGCCTCTTGAACACTCAGACATAGAAGAGGAAGAGGATGGACTTTGGAGCCATAACTGTATTCCCAGGACTCCAAAGACTTCCAGAATCAGCCACAGGAAACTGAGAGAAGGAAGTGTAACATAGCTTTTTCCCCTTCTCAGTTCTATAAAGGAACCAATCGTTCTGACATCTTGATTAGGGATTTTTAGTATGTCCTGTGAAAAAGGACATTCCAAGTGCCTGCACTTGGGATTATCCCATGGCTTCACACCTGGCAGGTAAATGTTCCACCACTGTGATATATCCCCAGCCATAAAATGGCATCTGAAACCCCAAGACTATGACATCAGGTCTTAGATTCTTCCCTCCACATGACCTTGTTTTGTGGAATACAGAAGGCACCCACATTCTTCTGTTCTGAAAAATCAACTATTTTTTTTAAACTCCAGAACTTGTAGGAATGAAAGCAAATAAAAAGCTCATATAATGGTGACTCAATTTGTTATCATACCCAAAAGAACTGAAAGCAGTGTCTTTTGGAGAGATAGTTGTATATATAGTTGCACATTATGAATGATGGCCAAGGAGCAGAAACTACCTGAGTATTCTACAACAGGTGAACAGATAAACAAGATGGAGCCATATCATGAAATATTGCTTCATCTTAAAAGTGATCAAAATTCAGGCACCTGCGACAGCTTCAGTGACTCACTGGAACATTATGCTAAGTTAAGATGAGCCACTCACAAAAATAACATATGACACCACTTATATGAGTGGTGTAGAGAAATCAGAGCCAGCCCCAGTTGGAAATGAAAATCGCTTAATGAGTGTAGAATGTCCATTCTCCAAGATGAAGGGGTTCTGGAGGTTGGTTTTACAACAGTGAGAATGTACTTAACACTACTCAACTGCACACTTAAAAATGATTAAGATGGTACATTTTACCACAACTAAGAATGAGCTTGAGAGAGGTATAGACAGGGCTTGCCCTGATAATGGAATTAGTAGCTTGGCCTTGCTGTGGGAAAGTAACAAGGCAAAACAAGCTGCTTTCTTCACTCAAGAATTCTCTTTCTGCCTGCTTGGGACTTTACTCAAAGGAGGTGTTCATAAGAGGGCAGGATCGCCTACCCTATTCTAACGGGCACTGGATGCCCATGGCATTGACAGGTGATGGCTTTGCCTTCACACCTGTACACTTGCTGCTATTGTCCCTAACTGCTGTGAGCAGAAGCTGGCTCAGTTGTTCAGCACCTGCCCCCGCGATGGTGCTGTGTTCTCTCAAATGACGTGGGCTTCCTTTGTGAGTAGGTGAGTGCTTTAAATCGCATCACTTCCTACTTATGCTGGCTCACAGGTGAAGACTGAAGTCATAATGCTTTCCTCTTTGCTTCAAAAATTATTCTGCATTGCTGGCTGCATGGGTAACCAGCTAAAAACTTTTCCTATGGTTCCCTACTTCCTATGAGAGCCGTGTGTTGAGCTGCTGCTAGCTCTTGTGAAGTGTCCTCTGGCCTGTTGTGGGCACTGTCTCCATCCTCTAAATGCTTGGTACATGCCGTTATATGGCCCTAAAGCTATACTTTTAGGGTTCTGGAAAGAGGTGTACATTCAGCAGAAACTGTATTTTGAATTTTAGTCTCTTCCCAACCTAGCAATATGTGGTAGATAACTTTTCACAATGTCCAATTGCAGGCTAAATGTTCTGAGGACATTAAGGTAGGTTAAATCAAGCTGCGATTACCCAGTAATTAGGGGTACTAAACCTATTTCCTACCTGCAATGTCTTCAACTTAATGAAAGATCTCTTATGACCCCATCATAAACTGAGGAGCATCTGGTATTTTGTTTGCACGCCCACTCACACACACACACACACACATTCACAGTGTGACTTATTTGACATTTACAAATTGTTCTACCAAGAGGTTAAGAGGTTCAGAGGTGCAGCCCAGATCTGTAAACATCATAATGTTGGCTGAATGTGCACTCTTGCCTCACTCTGCTGGCCTCTGAGTGTGGCCTGTCCCATGATCCCCTTGCCCCTTAGATTACAACTGGCTTCAGTTTCTTGGAGGCGCTTCAGGAGACAGGTGGGCAGAAGACCTATTAATGGCTGATGCTCTCTCTGCTCCCTCCCTTTTGGCTGCTGAAGGGAGTAAGGTTCAGAGCCTTCCATGACAGTGGCTGTCTTAGGTCTCCAGCCTAGCAGCTTCCTCCCTTTGCCCTTCTCTCTTTATGGCTGTGGCAGCTTACTGTTGTTGTTAAGACTTTGGATTTTTTAGTTTTTTAAAAATTATTTTTCCCCCATTTTTATTTTCACCTCTGTAAATAGTTCTATTATTAAACTCCTTATCCACTCCTTTGGTTTCTCACCACTTTTGGTTAAGATTCTGACTGACTCAGGTCATTTTAGGAGAAAAAGTAACCCCCAGAGAACCCAGGATCTATGAAAGCACAGGCAATATTAAAATCAAAGTCCCAAGTTGATTGACGTACTTAGTCACCGACTTACTGACTTAGCTTTTTTCAGCATGAGACCCAACAACTCCACTGGCTGGGCCTTTTATTTTTTAATAGCATGCACAATTTTTGAGACATTCACAATCAATATGTTCTGACCATCATTCCTGTGCATACTTAACAGTATAGCATTGTGTGAACCACCTAATGGTACTGGTGACCCAGCTGTAAGGGAAAAAGATGATGATGATGATGATGATGATGATGATGATGATGATGTAGTTGTTTCTTGTTGTTGAAGATGATGATAGGTGCAGCAAACATTTATTATTCATCATGTGCCAGGTATGATGCTGAGTCTTTTGCACCCACCCCTCCCCTCCAACTGAATCCTTGAGACAACTCAGTGAAGCGAACACTCGACTCAAGTTTACTGAGGCTGAATCTTTGCTCATAATTTACAGCTAAAAATTGAACCCAGATCTTCTGACACAAGAGCGAGAGCCTTAACTGTTTCATGAGCAAATCTCCAAATGTGCCTACCAGTATTGCTGGTAGAATAGGAGGTTTGGGGGGAAAACTGTCTAGAATGAAGAGTGTTATTGTTATGCATTAGTATTTATTTTTATGTTTTCTTCAATTTTTCCTTTGTAGACAAGGTCTTGTTCTACAATCCAGGCTGTCTTGGAATGCACTTTATGTAGCGTGGGCTGATCTGAGACTCTCAATGATTTTCTTGTTTCCTCCTCTCAAGTGCTGGGATTACAGGTGTGAGACATTACAAATGGCTTGCCATTCCCTTTGCAGCAGTGATGCCTTCCTTTCCAAAAACCAGTTTAATAACGACAATGAAATAAGTTGGAAGATCAGGCCGAGTATAGGTAGAACATAAATTATGCGTGAGATTTGAGAAACATTTTATCTTCTCATATAAGCCTTCAAGGAACTGATATGAAAAACTGTTGAGCCATACACAAAACCTTTGACCCAAAATTTGTCCTGCTTACAAGATGCACAGGGACAAAGATGGATCAAATATTGCAGGAACGGCCAACCAAAGACTGGCCCTACTTGAGACCCATCCCGTGGGAGAGAACCAATCCCTGACACTATTAATGTTACTCTGCTATTCTTGTAAACAGGAACCTAGCATAACTCCTCTGAGTGGCTTCACCCAGCAGCTGATGGAAACAGATGCAGAGAGCCACAGCCAAACATGAGACAGAGCTTAGGGAGTCCCATAGAAGAGTTGGGGGGAACAAGCAAGAGGGGGAATCAAGGACTCCACAAGAACATCTACAGGGTCAACTAACCTCAGTCCATGGGGGCTCACAGAGCCTGAACCACCAACCAAAGAGCATATATGGACTGGTCCTAGGCCCCCTGCACATATGCAGCAGATGCACAGCTTGGTCTTCTTGTGAATCAACCAACAACTGGAGTGGTGCCCTCTCTGACTCTGATGCCTCCCTTTGGATTCCATTCCCCTAAGTAGGCTGCCTTGTCTGGTCCCAGTGGAGGAGGATGTGCCTAGTTCTTAATGTGCTAGTAGGGCAGGTTGATACCCATGGGGGACCACCCCCTTCTCTGAGGAGATGGAAAAGGGAGAATGGGAGAGATTATGGGAGGGGGGAGATGGGAGTAGAGGGAAGGGTCTGCAATCAGGATGTAAAATGAATAAATAATACAAATTTTAATGTTGGGAATTAAAAACAAATACGCTCTCACCTGGAACCAAATTCCTATCTGGTTAGTTCACCCTCTCTTGCCCATTTCAGAGAGAGCTTATGGTACAATCCATTTTGCTACAACCGGGCTTTCTGTGCCACTGCACAATTGATAAGGACTTGACAAGTGAATGTCAGAATTAGAAGAGGATTGTGTGGGTCCACTGCTAGTTGGAGAATCCTGTAAAGGTGAGAACAAAACTTAACAACAGGAGCAAAAAGCACCATTGTTTTGCTTTTGCACAGATGAGAGTTATTTCAGCTGTGTGTGAATGAAACACGGCATCCCCTCCCAAAGATGCCATGCGTAAGGTCTAGTGTTTGATTCCCAGGCAACGCAGAAGAGATGAGAAGTTCTTCCTCAGAGATGTGCACACACCCCTAGCCTTGTGAGCACATGTCTCTGCTTTTTCCAGATTATGGTCATACGAGATAATCAAATAGAGCTTCTTACCTGGACCAGGTTAGCACAAGGGCACTGATGAGTCACTGGCCACCTCCTTGCACGTCTCCCACCTTCCCCAGATGTTCAGCAAATGTGCCACTCTTGCACGACTCTCACCCACCTCAATGGCACTTTTCTTCTTTCTCTTTCTCCTTTCTGCTTCCTGCCTTAGGGAAGCAGACCCAGCTACTGTGTCTTTTTTTCTTCTTCCTCTTCCTCTTCTTCTTCCTCCTCTTCTTCTTCTTCTTCTTCTTCTTCTTCTTCTTCTTCTTCTTCTTCTTCTTCTTCTTCTTCTTCTTCTTCTTCTTCTTCTTCTTCTTCTTCTTCTTCACAGCTGAGGACCAAACCCAGGGCCTTGCTCTTACTAGGTAAGTGCTCTACGGCTGAGCTAAATCTGTGATACTATGTATCACCTCAGGCCCAAAGCAACCAATCTAGCTAATTATCGTCTGAAACTGTGAGCAAAATTACACATTTCCCATTTCCCTTTTTGTAAGTTTGTGTCTGGTGGATTGTCCCAGCAATGTCAATGAACAGAATTGGGGTCTTGTGTCAATTTCAATTCTGACTCAGAGAGAGGTCTCCAAGCACTGACCATTTGCTTACTGCCAGATTATTGAGTTGCTGCCCTTTAGAATTTAAAATGAACCAGACTCTCTGCAGGAAGCCAAGGCTTTCTCTCCCTCCTGACAATCAGGAAGCAAGCAAATCTTCTGTAATCAGCCCCACATGCTAAGGGTGTGAATAAGACTCCCGGTTCTGAGTTTGGTCCTCACTTCCAGATGAGGAAGAGTCACAGCCACAGAGAGCAAATACACACGCATGTCCTGCCCAATTACATAGAACCCTCCACCTCTAGCTTGCTCTGTGGACTCCTCCTTACATCACACTTATGCCAGGACATCAGGAGTTTCCATCTCTTCTACTATAAAGTGACCCACATCTGCCAACACACAAGGCACAGTGGATGACTCCCTGTGTCTAGCAGGCTCAAAATACAGAGCTTTACTTTTCTCATTCTCTTTGGCCTCTATTTGTTTCCACTGAGCACATGACCTGCTCATCTTTCTTCACATTCTGTCTTGGGGTCCTGGAAGATGCAACTCCAGACCTCGTGGTCGACAGTGTAAAAGATTTTGGTCCTTTTTGGAAGTGTGAGCAGGAGCCCTTTGCTAAAGGAGCAGGCAGGCGGGGCTCTGAAGCCTCAGGAACAAGGGACAGCAGGTTCTCTTTGGGAACTAGTGACCAGGCTAGGCAACTCGATTTTAGCTCAGTTTCCTTCTGCATTTCACTTCCACAATATAATGGTTGTCGTTCATTCAGACCTTTGTCGAATCTTTCTTTTCAGGGATTAAAGCTGTGTTGTGAGATCAGCGCCATCCGTGTGTGGCTGTAATCGCAGTGGATAAGTTTCTTCTCAGCCTGCTTCCCAGCTGCTCCATGATCAAGTCGTAAGGCCGGCATTCGCCTCGGGCCTCCCCCTCTGCTTCTGGGAGGCTTCCCAGTGATTCCTTTCTCCCCAACACACACGCTGTTACCGTGTGTCAGGTGTGCACTAGCCAGCAAGCTTCCCTAGCCATCTTAGTGGGTTGTTAGATGAATCATGTAGACTCTCTGCTGGGTTTTTCGAACAGATGGAGAAGCGACCACATGATGGCACTGTAAAACTACAGATGCCTTTAGAAAGCTTTAAAGTGCCAGACACCAGGGAGCCAGGCTCTGCATTTTCTCCCATCTTAAATATCAGCAAAGTGAAAACTGGTAATGGTCAGCAGTCCCCTGGAAGTCCTAATATTATCTTGTTAACGATCTTTCTTGCTAATCAATAGCCATTTGTGTTTGACATTTGTCAAGCATTAATTCTGCCTCTTCAGGAGCATCCTACTGCCTCATCCAGACCCTCACTTTTCTCTCTCAACACATGAGAATTCCCGTCCTATTCTCCTAGGTGCTACAAACACAGAAATAGATACACCTAGATGGAAGGAAGTTTAAAATGCGCTGTACCTAAGGACGAGCGAAATGATTTTATTTCTTGGCCCATCGTTATGTCAAGTAAGTTGAAACCCTTTTCCTTTCCACCTACCAAGCTGAGCAAGTCACAGGTGCAAATGAAAAAATTCCCCTATCTAGAAAACTCCCTTCTCTGCCCTGGCTGGTTAGTCACTACGCATTTACAGAGCACTGGCGAAGTTATCCAGGTAATTGTATAAACATTTGATTATTCCTTCCACCTTCTCGCGGCTGCTGTGAAGTCTTTCGGTGTGAGGTTTGTTTTGTGCATGTTTTTAGGACCAGAACACTGGGGGATTTATCTGCACTCCTTATTCCTTAACGTAACCTCATGATAGCTCAAATGTCCCCAGGCTCTGTATGAAAGGCAGCTTAGCACAGTGGGGGAAAATAGATCTTCAGGGTCAAGTAGAGGTGGGTGTATGAGGGAGCGATTTAAATCCCATTTCAATCCGTACTTGTGCTGTGACCTTGGCCAAAATGTTCTCCATTTCTTTATCCCTCAGTTTGCTTCTCTGTGAGCCGGGATAAAATGTGTTGCTTGTCTAAGTTGTTTACGAGATTAAATGAGATAATATGTCCTCTAAGTGCTTAGAGAGATGGATAGCTGGTCCTTCGTGTGTCATGGATGTGCACGGCACACGGCTCATCAGAGGAAAGTCCTCAGGCTCCTTAAGAAATACGGGTAGCAAATAAGACAGTTTGGAGCTGTGGTCCAAACTTCGTGAGATGGTTTACGCAATCGATTTAGACAAGGCAAGCATGGCTTTCAGAACCTCAGTGTCTCAGCTGATAGTCAAAACCCTGCCTGGGGTGCTCAGTGCGATAGTGATCAGAACCCTTACCAAAAAGGAGAAGATTGAACCAAGCAAGACATCTGAATACAGAAAGCTATAAAGATGAAGGCTCAGATAGGATGACACTTCTTCGAGCCGCAAAGGCCAAAAACTTAAACACGAACAACCAACCAACGAACCCCTGACCCAGGATCCAGGAAAGAGGTTCTTACAACTCACAACTGTCTTTCTTACTTAGGGGCCCATACTCAGGAGTGTGGCCTTGATCAGCTGCTGTCTAATTGGACTTAAGACTTGATTAACAAGAGGGAAATCATGCCATGTACTAGAAACCTAGCCAACCACCATGGCTAGGGAAGTCCTGGATTTTGGAGGAGAGCCTGCCACTGCCACTTTACTAAACCAATACAACCCCTAACTACCCTCTCAATATTGGGCCTTGTACTCACAGATGAGTGTGGTCTTCACCCCTCACCAAGGATACTTACTTCCCTTTGTGATGGGCACAGACCATTACTGAGAACCACAGCCAATCAAAATGCGGTGTTCTGGAGCCCAGTCTCAGCAGATACATCTACAAAGCAACTCCAGCACCCAAGGCTCAGGGAGCATTGTAGAAGAAAGGGCAAAAAGATTGTAAGAGGCAGAGGACTAGGGAGTTGCTGTGAGATGTGTCTCCTAGTGATACCCGAGCTTTAGCCTTAAAGTCTTCCCCAACATGACTGCCTAAACATGAGTCAAACAAGGACAATAAAAATAGACCCCCTAAAGTGGATGGGGGAACACCCATGAGGCCTCAACCTATACAAAGAACTAGTTTTCCCCAAGGAAGAGCACACCAACTGGTTGTCCAATACCAAACGGTCATCCTTAAATACATACAAATAACATTATACAGACTGAGCCAGGTGCATTTAATATGTCCTTTTGTATGTAGCAACAGTTAACGAAGAAAGAGGTAATGAATATATAAATATACATATATTATATATTACCAGACAGATGAGTGAGGACCGTTACAGTGAGAAAGGAGGAGGCTCCTGGTGTGCCCATGACTGGAGGCTGTTGGTTCACTGAAGCTGCACAGGAGTCCACCAGAGGTCTCAGCAGAAGCAGGATGACCTGTATTAGACTTGTAGCCTTCCAAACTGGGGCAAGAAAACTCTCATGTTGAAGCCACCCAGTTGGAGGAACTTTATGGAAGCCTGGGCAAACAGGGCAAGGCATCCCGAGAGCCCCCAGCAAGTGCTCAGATGTCATGTTAGTGAGTGATTATGATTTTTTTTTTACATCAGCTCTTTCCTACAGGGATATTTCCAGCCAACTTCTCTTGCTTGGTTACTAGAACTTGCTTTTTATTGTAATGCTTGCGTGTGTGTGCGCGCACATGCACACACACACACACACACACACACACACACACACACACACGCGCGCGCGCGCACACACACACAAATATACAGGAGCAGATTTCAATCAAGCTGTTGTTTAGAGTTTCACAAAATTGAAACACCTTGAACAGAGATCATTAAAGAGAAAGCCCAGCATGTGATGTCTGGTTATACACAAGCCAAAGGAGAAACCAGGCATCGCTGTGATTAAATCGCAAGTTTTAGCAGATGCCAGTCCCTAGTTGACATAAAACAAACCAGCAGGGTTGGGATGGACACAGCATCCTGACTTGCTGCTTGCATATCTCCAGGAAGTGGGCAACAACATCAAGAAAAACACCAATTAGAGAGATGTTGTTGATAACCGAGGTATGAGGTTATCTAATTCCAACTGCTCAGCCCTGAAATCAAATGGGCTGGGCAGAGAGAGCGGGTGGGGGTGGGGTGGGGGAAGAGAGACAGAGACAGAGACACAGACATGGAGAGAGAGACAGAGAGAGTTTTGTGTGTGTGTGTTTTTGTGTGTTCGTGTGTGTATGTCTGTGTCTGTGTGTGTGTGTGTATGTGTGCGTGTGTACTAGGGAAAAAGAGCTCATTATTTTGAGAGCGAACACATGGGACGACTTGGAGGGAGTAAAAGGAAGGGGGAAATGATATAATTACATTTTAACTGAAAAAAAAAGGTAAAAGAAGAAAAGAAAAGCATGGTATACGTAGTTGGGCTTCTCCATGGCTACAGTTTTCACTCTTCTTCTGTGTCAGCACAAAGGGGCCAATTTTGTGCCTTCAGTTCTTCGTATGAAGTGCTCACTGATGACAACATAGAAGTCTTGTGGGGAACTGATCCAGCTTGTCACTTGGGTTGGAATAGTCTCTAAGCCCACAGAGTCTCTCTGTGTACTCACCCATCGGGGAAGGCAGTGTAGTTCCCAGCTAACAGGGGATAGGTACCAGTGAGCATCCATCATAAAGATAAATGCTATAAAAATAAATATGTACTCCAACCTACTCTATTCTGGGGCATAAAGCTCTTTAGGGCAGTGTCACAGGAAACATGGGCATTTAAGATTGGAGCAGGAAGCATTGGTGATCTTCCTGTAAAAAGGGACGTTGTATTTCCTGTTTTTCATACACACTGTGTACAAATAATCCCTAGACATGAACTGTCTGGAGTCCCTTACTCTTTAATTAATCAGATTTCACTAGTAGCTATAAATGGGATGGTGTTTGGTCTAAGTGAAAGTGCAGGGAAGTTTGGAAGATACAATCCAACTCCCTCCTCAGCTGCTGCCCTATTTTCCTTTAAATTAGATTTGAAAATGATTTTTTCATTTGAAAACTGCTCAATATCCCCCCCACTCTTTGCGCCTTTCTTTAGACATTGACCTCTTACATGTGTCTTTATCCTGCCCAGGGGAACTAAATACTACTTCCTCTATCACCTGACAAATTTCCAGTCATTTTTTAAATCACTTAACTAGTAAGACTGTGTTTTAGTAAAACAAATGTGACATGATTAGTTCAGGGTCATGGGTATCTGAAAACCAAAACCCAAACCAAAACAAAACAAAAAAGAAAGGTCTCCTGTACACGCATGTGGATGTCAGGAATTCTCTGACTTGTTTTGTTTTGGCAAGCACTGCTGTCTTTTTAACACTTACCACTCACTATACCTAAGAACAGATTTACTCAACTTGCCACTGGAGGTTGCGGCACAATGTGGGTTGGGGTGGGAGAGTAGTTTCCTCTGAATTGGAACAGTCTCCCCAGGAGGGAGGGGGAGACTCGAGAGGCAAACAAAATCTCTCATATCTATGAAGAGGAAACTTGGAAGCTTCTAGAAGGTTCCTTTGTAACTTCATTAAAGTAATAAACAACTGCTGGAGGAGAAGGGGGCACAGACTGGCTGAGCGGAGAGTGGTCATTCTCTCAGGTCTGCAGCTTTCATACGTTGCCATCCATGTGCTTGAGATGGGCTGTCCAGTGATGCAGCTGTTTGGATTTCCCCATCACTGCTCCTGTAAGCAACTCTTAATCCACAGACCTTAGTAACTCCATCAAACACTCATCAGTTTCCCAAGTTGCACGCTGGCACAATGGTTCATTTGGTTGGTCGCTGGTTTCCTTTGTGGAGTGAGTAGTCATGTGTGCTTGATCTGCCCAGGAGACATCTCTCACACAACAGCTCTCTGTTCTAACAGCACCCTCCCCCCCCCCTTTTAAGCACAAGATTTAATATATTTGTTGACACTTAGCTACCCATCGAACAGGGTTTTTTTTATCACAAGGACCATGCACAGAAAGGAAAAAAAAAATCAAGAATAGGGAAGTTATACATAATAGCGGATAGTGCATAGCAAGTAAAAAAAATAAGTAGGGAAATATTTTTAGAGGTTGGAGAGGGGTTTTCATAATTCAGCTTTAAGTATGACTCTGGGAGGCTTGAAATTTCAAAGGTCGATAGTTAAATTACAGGGTTATGATCAGAAACAAAGACTGAGCCTTCTAAGACATGATGTGTGGTAAGTCCCTTGCCTCACAAGAACCGTAAGGGGGCACTATCATGACTAATATACCGTTCTCTACCTTTTAGTCTTGACCTGTCAATCTTAGACCCTTGTTTTCCCTTCCCTACTCCACACGTCCATACATGATGGCTAATTTGGATTGTCACTGTCACTGAGCTTATGGAGGCAAAGCTCTGGGTGTTTCTGAGAAGGTGCTTCCAGACTGGGAACCGAGGAAGGCGGGCTCACCACGAACACAGGCGATGTGGCTGAACTCACCGGCGGATCTCATGGAGTGCTTGTTCAGGCAACCGCAGCTGATACGAGGCACTGGATGTGACAAGCATGCCATGTCCAGAAGACAGCACCTCACAGCGCTCCTCCCCGACCTCCAGCTCTCCCATTCTTTCAGCTCCCTAAGCCTTGATATAGGGGCTGAAGTAGATGTCTCACTTAGGGCTGAGTATTTAGTAGTTACTTATTCTTAACGCTTTGACTAGTTATGAGTCTCTGAAGTGATGGTTGCCTTCTTCCAAATGCAAGATTGACAGCAGCACCAATCCACATGCATAAGCATAACTATTTAAGAAGAGGTGTATAACATGACTATTTTGCAAAAAATCAGTAGTAGTTTCCCCTGCTATCACCTATGTCTTCCTAGTCATGGCCTTTGGACCAGGTGTGTAGTACCATGCGCGAATTCCTTCCCATGGAGTGGGCTGCAAGTCAATTAGAAAGAGGTTGATTATCTCTATAATATTCATGCATTATTGTACCAGTAGGTGCCTCTTTTTGGCAGGCCAAGGTATCATAGCATGCGGTACTGGGTAAGGCCATATAGGCTTTTCATCCCTGGTGGCCTATAGAGCATCCTGCAGCACCATGAACTTTTGGCAGCAGTGAAGAAGTTTCTGGGTTAGTTCCAGTTTGATTTCTCTAAGTCCTATATCCAAAATGCATAGTCTTCAGCAATAGGGACTTACCACTTAGTTTGGTGGGAAACCAAGAGCAATGGTAGTAACCTATATTGCTTTGGGGGCTTCTGTGAACACTCTGACCAACAACCCATAGGGAACTAACCCATGCCTAGCACTAGCATTTTCATTTAATAAGCTCTAGGCCTAGATTAGATGGCATGGATGCTAGAAGCTTCCAGAACTAGGCCTAGGTTAATCAGGCAAATAAAAGTTACTTTATGTATGGTGGTCAACGTGATTGTAAGGATAAGCCAATGCAATTGAAGAAGAAGAAAGCCCACCAACATTGCAGAAAGCAGAAGACATTGGACAGAAATGTTGTAGAGGACAGGAGACCTCTGACAGAAAGCCACAGATGGGAAAGTCACCCAGGATCATCTCCAGAGTAAGTTTCAGTTCTGTGAATTTGGCTGAATTAACTGCAGTCATATTTCCTCTCAAAAAGGATTGAAAAATAGCTCTACAACAAGAAAAAATAGCTATGGTAATCAAAAGGCATGAGAGACAAGAGACAGAGAAAGTAAGAGAACAGGAAATGCTTAATTGTGAACCTATGGGACCTAATGAAATTGGGGATCAAGATAGACAGCCCATTGATAATGGGTAAGAAGCCAGGCATGGAATGTGAGTGTCTAAGTGTCTAGTTTATGTGTGGATTCATAAAGACCTAATTGTACCTTGATAAACAGAAAGGGAGAATAAGATTAGCTAAGAGACACTGGATGGTGGGACAAAAAACCCTAGTGAATCAGATCAACCTGGATACTTTAAAGATGTTTTAACTCCAGAATGGAAATCAGGGAATGTGTTATGTTGTGGAAGAGGCTTTGCCTATATTTCCATAGGTGATGAAAGACTATAGGTTGCGTCAAAATTGATAATGATCTTATCCGGATAAAAGAAGCTTCCAGATGAAAATCACTACTCAAGGAAGAGACACAGAAAGACAGCAATTCAGACCCCCGCATGGAGACAGCTCAGCGAACCAGCTGAAGAAGGGCAGGTCGTTCATCAGACTGCCTGACTGGACAACCTCGATGCTGAAGTGCACTGCTGCTGAAGACAGACGGTCAGGACTGCAGTTACGAAGGATCATCACATCAACAGATCTTCACAAGGACATTTGGACAATTAAGTTTGTGGGATTGCTAATTGTTTCTATTGTAAAAGTTAAACTGTGTACAATTTTTTAGCTTAAACAGGAAGGGTCGGGGATGAGATCACATCCAAAGACTTTCTAGATCTGTGTGATCCATCTGGAATGCAGATACTCTGGGTGGTAGTGGCCCATGCTTTTATTCCCAGGAGACAGAGGTGAGAAGATCTCTGACATCAAGGCCAGCCTGGTATAGAACAAGTTTCAGGTAAAGAAAACCTTAGGTCCAGGTGTGGTGCTACATAAGTATCCTAAACAATGAAGATAAAGTTAGTTTGTAGAAAGGAACACTCATGTTTGAAAGTTATGGCTAATTGAGTGGCAGATAAAGTGATGAATCAGAGAAAGATTTGACAGAACAGGATATGTCCAACTTTCACAAGAAGAGGGAGGACAGGAAAACTACTTAAGGGAGCAGCACAGAGAATGAGGGGAGAGGAGGCAGTTATACAGAGAAAAGCTGAAGAGAGAAAAAGCTAGACACAGATGAAGACAGAACAAGCCGGAGAATAAGGAGGAACCAAAAGATTAGAACAGATTACCAAAGTTAGTATGAGGCCAAGCTGAGCAATTTGGTCAGAATCTGAGAGAAGCCAGACTGAATCAGTCAGCTGGGAGAGGAGTTTGACCCAGAATAGTTGGGTTGAACCAGCCAGCCCAGAATTCAGAAAGAACTAGAAATGGTGAGCGTATTCAGCAGTATTTCTCAGAGGCTGAAAACATTCTAGGCCCAGATGAGATTGTAGTGAGGATAGAAACTTCTAGTACTAGGCCTAGGTTAGCAGACAAAGGCCACAAGCCTCAAGAAGACAATTAAATCAGGGGGATTACAAGTTACTGTTACAAATAACAATGAAGTGCGATAGCAGCATTATCCATCCATGTTGGTACCTTCATTCAGACTCCCTTTCTTTTAAACTACATTTAAAAAATTAGCTTACATGGTAGGGTTCCCATGAGGCTTTTCAAACATTCTCGGTTTGGGTTAACACTCCCTCACCTTTCTGCTCCCACTCCTGTTTAACCACTCTGTGTTACTCACATCTCCTCCCCTCCATCAACCCCCTACCTCCACCTCCAGTTCAAACTTCCCAGCTCTAGTATTCTATTCCTCTAATTTCCTAGCATGTGTCTTCTGCTCTCCCTTCACCTACCTTCTGACATTCTTTCCAACTTATTAAAGACACTGTCTGTCACTATGGGGGTAGTTTAAAGCATGGAATAACGAAACCAGAGTCACAGACATGTCTATTTCTTCGATATTAAATTATTTTTTTGTGTGTTGGCATGTTTTTGTAGTCATTTTTGAAATAAAAGATAGATGGTTGTAATATGCATCTGCCCTGCTGCACTCTGGAGAAAGTGTGATTAGCTTTTCCGCTCTCACTTGTGTTTTAGAGGCTCTTACTGAACGGCTTTCTCAGCTCTCTCCCACCCTTCCCATTTCCCATTGACCACTCTTTCATTGTTTCTTCCGTGGGATTGGCCTTCTAGTTTCCATTACTGACTGAAAACATGTGGTGCTTGTCTTTCTGTGTCTCTTTTATTTTACTTAATATACTGACCTCTGGCTCCATAACAAGACATTATCCTTTTATTGTCGCTGAATACTATTCCATTATGTGTACTCACACACACACACACACACACACACACACACACACACACACATTCACCCATCGGTAGATGAGCTGTCTGTTTCAATGAATAGTGCTGCAGTACACATGGACACGCCGATCTGTTTGTTGTTGTGAGTTCCATTTCCTTTGGATATACACCCAGTAGCGGAATTATTGGATCGGGTGGTGGTTCTATTTTTAATTATTTTAGGAACCTCCTTAGCACTTTCATTAAGACTGTACTAATTCACGCTCCCAGCCGCAGCATGAAAGCCTTCTTCTCTCTTCTCGGCATCCTTGGCAACACTTGTTATTTTTTGCTTTTTTTGATGATAGCTTTTCTGGCTGGGATAAGCCACTGCGGTTTTCGTTTGCACTTCCCTAATGATTAGTGAGGCTGAACAATTTATTTCACATACTTCACCACATGTGGGGCTTGCAAGAAGTGTATATTTTATTCTTTAGGATTAAATAAACAGATCATTACTATTGGCATTCAGCTTTTACGTTCCTTATATATTCTGGCTATTAAATATTGGCTTATCAGTGATGCTTATTACTGATAGGATTTAAATTTTTTTTTTTACTATTATAAGTAATATTGAGGTGAAAACTTTGAACAAAAATTTTATCTCTGTGTGTCTGGATTTCTGAAAGTTTTCTTTTTTCTATTTAAGCTGTTGAGGTCAGCTTACCTGAGTGAAACATTGCTGTTTTGTGCCTGCCATTAGTGATGCTGGATAAAGCTAAACATGGTTTCTAACTATTAATATACACATCACTCCTTTTTAATGTAATGACCCAACAAATTCTACTTCTGGAGTATAAGGCCACCTTCAGAGCCACATCTTTATTTCAGCTGGGTTTAAAATACACACGCCCTCTCCCTCTGCAGAGCCTGGGCATGCTAGACATTCTATGACAGCCCGGGAAAGGCTCTGAAAAAGCTGAGATTGATGGGGTCCATTCAGGAGTCTGCTGTTTAGGTGGAAAGGATAAAAGGTAAGTGGATTTTTATGATAGCTTTCAGTCACCCTAAACACCTATTGACCTAACTAACTCCCTGAGTTTATGCCCTGGAAACCCTCTCAAGAGGACTTTGTATTCTCATCGAAGAGCTTCCACTTGAGTCTAAGAGGCTCAAGGACAAGTTGATTATATAAACTCTGCAGGGCAATGGCTCATCCCTCCTTCTCACCATCTAAAGCAGCCCATGAAAAGAAGCGATGGACATGTCTTAACCCACTAGGTTATTGAATTTACTGTAACTTCCATGGCAGGAGGGACATTGCTGGATTGAAAGTAGTCCTTTCTCAGCTAAGACTTACATGGCCCTTGATTTAATACTAACCCAGAGAGAAATTTCTATGAATTGAAAAGCTCAGAACTGGTTATGGGATATGTATGCAGTGAGACCTGTGTAAATCCCTCTCCTACTGGCCCAGTTGGCACCAGAATAGGGGCGAGTGACAATACAGAGACACAACTCATGGTACAGGATGGAGTTCAAGATGATCTTGAGGCTTACAAGATCGAGAGAGTCTGAACACCAAACACTCGCTTTTCCATTGATGGTGTTTCAGTTCCCTGAAAGACTGGCAGGCTCACCAGAAAGAAATCCTTAGGGAGTTGGGGGAAGTCACAGTGACATGCTGATGGTGCCTGCCTAACACGTGGGATGAACAGAGACAAGGGCAGTGAAGGGGGACAGTAATGGCTGACACGCTCAACTTCATAGCCAGCAAGTTTCTTTTCCTTCTTTGAGATCATTTGGTTTGAGAATAGAAGAGATTATTTGGAAATAGATGACAGGCAGCGTTAAATCAGGTGTTTATTAATTAATAGCATGAACTTTAAATATGTGATACACACACTTAACTGTTGCCCAAATACTATGCTTTAAAAATAATAATCATATAGCCAACAACCCTTGCCAATATATTTTTACAAGGCTGTAAAATAGTGCCAACACTCTGTGAAATTGAGCCAAATTACTCTGGAAGATTGTGGTACATAGCACAACAGCATGCTTTTGTAAAAGACTAAAGATATTGGAAACCACCCTTACAGCTAATATATATATGTATTGGGGGGATCTGGAATGCCAATAAGAGCCAGCTCCTCCAGGCTGAAGGTACAGCATATGCACCTCTGGCATCTTGTGGAAGTAGAGTTACACTGACTGGGAATCAAAGAAGCCAACACCCGAGGGCCTGGTCTTTAAAACACTAAGAATATATTTCAGAAGCAGAGTTGGGAACTTCTCCCAGATTAACCTTTGCCTTAATAGATGCCAAGGATTTTTTTTTCCTCCTAAGAGGCAAACTCAGTGCAGGCAGGAACTCAGCTTGCAGGAGCCTGGAGCAGATCTCCTTGAGACCATCGACCTCGGTACAGCACCAGCATCCAGCTTTCGCCAAATGCTCACTGCATCTGTGGCCAGGCAGGCCTGCTGCCTGCCGGGATAGATGCTGTTTTGGCCAGCACTGCTTCCTGCCTCTTCCAGTGGGACTTCCTACTGACTGCAGCTCCTCTTAATTCCCTGACAGCCAGCCAAATTGCATAGTTAGTGAAGCAGTGGTTTAGTTTGTGTTTGGAGATGCAAAAGGTTGGCAATTCGGCTGAGACTTGTGTAGAAGGCAAAACCCGAGTAGAGTAGAGCTCTTATTGTTGGGCGGTAGGTTTTTTCCAAATGATTTTTTCCATAGCTTGGAGCAAGGCATGATCTTCCATACTGCTAAGGGAGATGGGTGGATGGGTGCTTGGAAGAAGGCATTGAAAATTACTGGAGTACAGTAACTCCAATGGCCATAGACATAATCATGTAGCCATAGAACGAGAACATAATAACTATTTACTTAAAAAGTTACTAGTGTCTTCTACTGCCAAGAACACCATAAGAGAAGTGAAGATGCTTTCCACAGCAGAGTATGGATCAGCATTCTTTCTACAGCAGCAGCCTTCCTTCCTACCCATGCATCATGGGTAAAAATTACATCTTGGATAACAAAACAAATGAGTTTACTGTTTCTTTTGTCCCCTTCCATTTTGCTTTGGCTTTGGTTTACTTATTGAGACAAAGCCACGCCAAACCTGTAGAGAAGAAAGAGGGTGATTTAATAAACAGTGAAAGGAGAATCTTTCTTCTTTCACTTGTGGGGGTGGGTGAAAACACGGGAGGAGATGAAGCAGAGGGACAAGGGTGGCTCTGAGTGCCTGGTGGTTGCCTGTAGACACTACAAGATGTGTAGGCTGTGGCCTCTAGAGGCTCTTCCTCTGATCCTTCTATCCCTGTCTGCCATCTACCTCAGGTCTCTAGCACAAGATGTTTCCTAAGTCACCATGATCATGAAAAAAAAAAAAATGAAAGAACAAGAGTGCGTGGTGCCAAACAGTGAGGCCTATGCTTGCTGTATGTGAGTTTTCAGAGTGATTTTTTTCTTCCATCCACCCTTCCATGGCTGATGTTACCTACACATGCAGAACTCTCCATGACCTGGCACCTTTCCCCCTTTACTAGCTTAGAAGCTTCCCCTGAGATCTAACCCACTCAGGAAGACCATTTTTTTGTGTGTGGCAACCCACTCAGTGGGATCCTGGCTGCCTTTGCTGTGTTTAGGGCTTCACTTTGTCCCCAGTCCAGGTTGGAAAGAAAACGGCAGCCCACTGCTGATGAACTGGGTGGGTGCCATTGGCCCTGCATGTGATGCAGCGCTGAGAGAGCCACACAGCTTTTATTTCACCATCACCATCAGCCCATCACCTCCAGTGACCCCGAGTTTCTTAATGGCTGGTTTCTTAGACGGAGAATCCTCATGTTCCTCTGGCTTTCAACACCCTGCTCAGCCTGACCCCACCCTGCTTATGCAAGTTGTTTTTCACTTGTTCCCAATAGCCCCTCCTCAGCTGCATCCTGTTGGCTTCATTATTAAATTGCTCATCTTCCATAGATTCTCTACGACTCCGGATTCTTGTCCCTTAGGAGCGTCAGTAGAATAAGTCACCTGCCTGCCTCTCCCCAAAACTCACCCTCCTTTCTCATGACAGCTTTGTTTTCCCTTCTGCCTTAAAATTGTGTTGAAGTCAGGCTGCCTATTCTCCCAAATCCTCATCTTACTAATACAGATAAGAAACATCAGTTTATTAAAAAACACATGGGCACCTTCATGTTTATTATAGCATTGTCCATAATACCCAACGATATGGAAACAACTCAAGTGGCCATTGAGGGATGGGTGGATAAATATGGTACATCTACACTATAGAATATTACTCATTCATAAAGAAGGATAAAACCCTGTCATTTGTAGCAGCATATATGTTATTATATTAAGTGAAATGAACTAGGCGTAGAAACATATTTGGTGACTTCCCTCATTTGTGGAAGCTAAAAGTTTGATTGTGTGGAAGTAAAGAGTGGCCACCAGAGGCTGAGGAGGGTCACGTGGAAGACATAGAAACGTCAGATGACAGGTGCCTAAACCTGCTCAAATAGAAAGAGTAAGTCCTAGTGCTCTCTGGTGGAGGAGAGTGACATGAGTGTACAATGACTTAAAATGTAGTAATATAGATCATATAAAGCCAAAGCAAGGGAACAAACTAAACAACAGTATAAACAACAGCAAAGAGACACAAAGGGTGGAGCTTTCCCCCGGGGTCGGACTTCTCACCTAGGAGACCTATGTTCTTAGCTGTCACTTGCTTTCAACGGAGAGAGACAAGGCAGCTAGTTCTTCCAAGAGAAAGGGACACAGGGCAGCCACTGGCTGGCAGCAGGAAGGAAGGGGTAGTCCCAGAACTCTTCTACAGACAGGCATAGCAGGCTCCGTGAGACACCACAGGGTCCCGCCCCTTCCTCCTTCCAAAGCCTTCCTTTCCCTTCGAGGCTGTATTTAGGGTTGCATGACACCCCCAAATCAGGTAGAAAAGGAAACCATGGCCCAATGTGCTTCCAGGAAAGAGTTCCCAACACTTCTCTGAGTGCTGTGCTGGACTCTCTAGGGTTATAAGCTGGGCAAAGAAGGACCCCCATAGAAACTGTGATTTTGATTAGGCTTTTGTTCAAGAGTCACCTGCACATTTTCCGAGGAGGGAAGGTGGGACTTGTCTCTCATGTCTTCCTCTTTCAGCTCATAAAATGGGAAAGTTGGAAGGCTGCAACAGCTTCCTTTCCCCATGACGCCTGGAGGGCAGAAGCCCACCAGATCCCATGAGGCGCATGGCTCTTTCAGGGTGGCTTCTTGTCTGCTCTAACCCTGCGCAGGTGTGCCATCCCTGTTCCCAAGAATGTGCCGGCTCGTGCTTGCTTCCTTCCACAAAGGAGCAAGCGGCGAGCTCTCAGTGGCACACAGCCGCCCTCCGTCATGAAGGACCACATGCTCAACCCCTATGCTGCAAGATGAATGGGCTTCCATGGAGTTTGGAAGGTGAAGGGATGAACAAGGGGGTGGGTAAGAGGAACCACATGTGGTCCGCCATTTCTCCATCCTGGACTCTGATTTTCTTAAAAATATATTTTATTAATTTATTCATATTACATCTCAATTGTTATCCCCTCCCTTGATCCTCCCATCCCTCCCTCCCTCCCTCCCTCTCTCCCTCCCTCCCATTTTCCCCTTACTCCCCTCCCCTATGACTGTGACTGAGGGGGACCTCCTCTTCCTGTATATGCTCATAAGCATGGGAGAATGGGGAAATAGAAGGATCCAGAGGGTCCTAGAAACCTACAAGAAGAACATTGTGATGGGTGGATCTGGGCCCAGGGGTCCTGCTCAAACTATGGCACCAGACAAGGACAATACGTGCAGTAAACTTCAAACCCCTACGTAGATCTAGCCAATGAACAGGACATTCTCCAAAGTTGAGTGGAGAGTGGGGTCTGACTTTCACACGAACTCTGGTGTCCCATGTTTGACCACGCCCCCTGGAGGGGGAGACCTGGTGGCCCTCAGAGGAAGGATAGCAGGCTATCAAGAAGAGACTTGATACCCTATGGACCCTGACTTTGATCTTAGCTCTCTCGCCTGTTTTGTCTCCATCCATTGAGGGGAATTGACATGGTCTTAAGTGTGGACTGCCGCCTGGTGGTGCAAGTGTGGAGCGAAGAGAAAGCTCAGCTGTGGCTGAGGAATACGCTCTGTGTGTGGTGTGCTTGCTGTGCGGAGTCAGGTCTTGAGCTCGCTATGCAGTACCTATATAAGATGATATGTGCCCGTGATCCCTAAGGCGGGAAGACAGAGACAGGCAGATCCCTGGGGCTCACTCACTAGCTAGTTGGTGAGGTTCAGGCCCCAGTGGGAGGCCCTATTTCAAAAAGCGAAAAGCATGGTTCTGGAAGAACACCACCCAAGGTTAATCTTTGGTATCTAAGTATGCACACGGGACATGCCTCCCTCCAATTTGTTGAAAGAAATCTTTAAGCATGTTATTAAAGAATGTTTGCACTCTGCTCTAATCTCATTTAGCCTCTTGGATTTGAGGTTCAGTTGAAGTGATTATGATTTCTGGGGAAAGAGCTGGAAGAAACCTGTTAACACTTATGGGGACCTCACTGTGGGTTACACCAACACTTCACCCACCACCGGCTTCTCACAGCTCCTGGCAGAAGAGCAAGGAAGGGGCAAGAGGGAGGTGCTTGACCATGACTTTGGTCTCCTCACCCCCACTGTCATGTTTGTGCCCTTGGTCAATCCTCTGCTGTTCCGTTCATCTTGTTGCTCTGTCATTTTCCATACCTCACCCTATCTAGACATCTCTCTGCCTACAGCACTCTCCTCTGGGTATTTTGAATAAACCACTCGGCAACTTCTTCAGATCCTCCATGCCATTTCTCCAGTCTCACACTATCCATAGAGATACAACTGGCCCAGGGACCACAATCTTTTTATTCTTGATTGTCTTTCCTTGATCTTCTCTCAAGTTTTTCTACAGTTCTTGTCAACTCTTTGCACATATTCATTAAGTTGTCTTCTAGAACAGGAGCCTCTTAGGAGCAGAGAGCTTGATCTCTTTTCTCTCCACAGCTGTTTTTCCAAGCATGGGTATAGGGGCCGGTGCGTGACAGGGGCCCAATGAGCAGCTGAAGAACCAATCCTGAAGGAGAAAGCACCATGACCTTGACCTCGTAAGAGGCAGAGCTGGACTCAGACTCCACAGCGTGTCTTCTTACCACAGAACACGTGACCTGGCCAAATAGGAAGCACCCTCTAGGTTGTTCTCCATGAGGCTACTTTCTCGTATCAGAGCGGAAATGAGGCTTTAACTTATTCCTTCTTGGATGACTGGTTTGCTCCATGGGCCTAGCCAGTGCCAGCCTCATGCTGCTCAAAAAGGTGACATGCTCCTAGTCACAGGACATCAAACCCTATGGTTCCTGGAATTGTCCCAAACAAGCCCTTTCTGAAACCAGCGCATAGGCCAGCAGGCTCGTACAGGATGTGCGAGTTCTATGATGTACACTCCGCCAAGTCAGATGCTGTCAAATGCAAGGTTGGCTCCTGGACGTAGCTCCAAAGACTTGCTCCCTAGGACATGATGGAGGGAAACAGATGGAGTTTGTTACATGTAAAGTAGAGGGGCCATGGCTGACAAATCTGGACGGAGCAATGGAAAAATCCACGGGGGCAAGCAACCCACATGTCTCCTGAGTGGTGGCTCTCTGGATAGGAATGCATTGATTTGGGGCTGGGCTACTGTAGTGGCATTTTTCCTGTAATTTATTAATTTATTCATTTAGCTTTTAAAAGATTTGTTTTTAAAGTGTGTGTATATTGTGTGTGCATGTGATTGTTTATGTATGTGCGTATGTGCAAGCATGCCCACACATATGAGTGCAGATGCCTTTAGAGGCTAGAGATGTCAGATTCCCCTGAAAATGGAGTCACAGATGTTTGAGAGGTACCTGATGTGGGTGCCGGGAACTGAGCTCAGGTCATCTGCAAGAGCAAATGCTGAGCCATCTCTCTAGGCCCCCCTGCTTTGTTTTTGATCAGAGTCTGGGATGCAAGTGATTTTGTGGTATTGGTACCCAAAACTAGGAAGGCAAAACTGGACCAGTTGGTGGGGTTCACAGGCTTAAAGATGTAAGAACATAGCTGTTCATCTCTAAGTCACTTTCCCTGGTGTAGAGTCTCTCCTGGACTCTACTCACCAGACCCTTCCTAGTTTTGCTTGTGGTTCTGGTTTCTGTTTGCTTCTTGCCTTTGTCCTTTTTATTAGCTAGCCTCATTTATGTTAGCATTAATAATAATTTTCACTGTCGTCTGCATAACTTGATAATAAAAGTGTTACTCATTGTGTGGTTGCTAGGTGAGAACACTCAATTTCTTATACTTCCTGGGTCCTGGTTAGTTTCTAGGGTAGTCTGGGAATTAATGTTTTAATGAAGAGTCCAAATACCCAGGAATAGCGTTCTGGAACATATTAACCCAGTCAGCGAGCAGCCAGTTAGGCTGGGATTCAGTCAACAACAAGCATTTCTTTCCCACAAAAGAGAGTAATGGGATTAATTTAGCATTTCCTAGCTTGTGGCATCTATTTGGACATAAATCTCTGTATGAAGATCGATTGCACATATAACTATAAGGCAAAGTATTTGGGGGAATATTATGATGAGAAAAAAATTGGAACACAGGCACAAATCAGGCCTGGGCTGATGACAAACAGGAAACCAATATATGTTCTTGCAAATAGTGCTCTGAAAATGGACCTAATGAAAACGGATGCTTCCACTATCATTTCCTGCCACAAATAGTTGGTGACTACAAATGTCTCAGTACTTGCAGTTGAGTGTGTGGCATTATTTTAGTTAATTGTAGATGAGTCTCTTAGTTTTGTACCTATTACATAGACTCCGTTCCTCCACAAATTGCTTTGTAGAGGGAGGTCTTAAGATGTGTCCAGATTTCAATGGTTACTATTTGGTCTTCTAAAATATACATGAAACCACATGTGGAACAAGAGCATATTTAAGTGCACCTTGAGTTTTGTTGGGATCAGGGCCTCCAAAGCCCATCATAAGTTGCGTGAAAATGCACTTACATACTCTACTTGATGAATGTAGTGGTTTCAGCCGCACTGTGTTAGTTCACTGTCAAGGGGTGGTGGTTTCCCTTGTGATGGCGTGGCTGCCTGGTAGGTATGTCCTCTTCTGCCATCCTTCGGATGTAAGGGTATCATACCACACAGCATGACCCAGGGAAGGATCAAAATCCAAAATTCAAAGTGTAGTTTCTACTGCTGCATATGTGTGTGTGTGTGTCACCATAAAGGCAAATGCTGACAGAGTGAGCCAACACTGAGGTTTACTGTGAATACAGACTCCTCAGTTGTTCACAGTCCACGGCCTACATTGATGAACTCACCTGGATTAGCTGAGAAGTCCCTGCTTCTCCGTAGCAACTCCTTTTTTCAAGTATGCACCTCTTCCCTCCTGTTTCCAATAAAAGCTCCCGAATAGATAAAGAGGAGTCTCACAGTGCTCACTGAATGGGATCTGAGAATGAAAGAAAAACGAGCAACAGCAATGGTAGCTGGATTCTGCAGATCTGAACAGTGCAGTGAAGTTCCGTGCAGGAAACTCCTCCGCTACTGATGTGTCTGTATTTACTTCTTTTTTTTTTCATTATTTTTCTTTGTTTTTATTTTTAGTTTTTGAGATAGGGTTTCTCTGTGTAGTCCTGGCTGTCCTAGACTCACTTTGTAGACCAGGCTGGCCCCGAACTCACGGTGATCTACCTGCTTCTGCCTCCGGAATACTGGGATTAAAGATGTGCACCACCAGGCCAGGCTTGTATTTACTTCTCAAAGGAAGTATTTACTTTCAACAGTGGGTTTCCCATCACTTTTAGGTGGCACATTTCCCCTCTAAGACTCACAGCCAAACACTGGGAGAAGTGTAGGGGGCCTGTGGAAAAGTGGGAGAAAGAATAGAAGGACCCGGAGGGACAGGAACGCTACAAGACCAACATAGCCGACTAACCAGGGCCCAGAGTGGCCAGTGAAGACTGAAGCACCAACCAAGGACCATGCATGGGCAGCTCAAATTTCATGTGTGTCCCCTAGTAAGGGGAGCAGGGCGCCGAGTTGGGGTTGGGGTGGGGTGGGTGGGGCAGGGCGGGGGCAGAGGGTGGACAGAGAGGCTGTCTTTGACATGGACTCTATTGCCTGCTTTTCTTTTTCTTTCTTTCTTTTTTTTTTTTTTTAATTTTATTACACATGTATAAGACAGACTACATACAGCAGGGAGAACCATGTGACAGTCATGAGAATGTAAGTATGTTACATTCATAGTGGCTTGGCCACCTGCATTAGTCTCGTTTGAAGAAAGTGTTTTTCCTGTCTTGTTGAGTCTAGATCTCCGAATGAGATTCAATATCTATCTTTTCTCAACTCTAATAGCTTAACTTCTTTATCTTGATCTAAAATGATCTTGTTCCCTAACCAGCTAGGCTTGGTTGTAGAACTATATTATCTTGTCTTCAGTGCCCCTCAGAGACTTGAGAAGGAATAAAACTTAAATTCCTGAGTGAACCAGCAGTGTGGGTTAGCAGTTTCCAAAATGTACAAATTGACTTAAGACAGTTTACTGCCTGACCAGTCACCCAATACACTGTATAACGTTGGAGTCTCATCTTCAGCTTTCTGGCCTAATATCTTTGCCAGACTTGTTCGCAGGGCAGGAACTATTGAGGATTTGCTTACCCTGACTTGGCAGAGTGCAGCCGTCGACTCTGCCTGCATCTAAGTCGCTCATTTTTAGGCAGATTCTGTTTGTGACAGGAACAAGGACATTTTGCCCAGTGGTTATTTTGCCACCTTTGAAGCCATGTCCACAAGGAGGCTCTTTGATGCTCATCATCTTCTTTGATGTCGGCTGGGTGTTGTCAGGAGTTAACTTGTCTTGTTGTCGAAGAAATTTAGGATTGTAAGAATAGCTTTAAATGCCATATTCTGTGTGTCTCTGAGCCCTTTTAAGGCCTTATTCAACTATTTTACCTCATGTATATCCTTGCTAACAAGGCTGCCTTGCCGGGCCATAGCACTCAGTCCTGATATGACTTGATGTGCTGGGATGAGTTGTTGTTGTTGGGGGCTCCCCTTTTCTGAGGAACAGGGGGATGGGGATGGGGGTTGACGGAGGGATGGTGGGACCAGGGCAAGAGGAGGGAGGGGGCTAAGATCAGAATGTAAAGTGAAAAAAAAAATTGAAAAAGAGTCTGATTCAAGTTTTGTTTCCTTATTCTTGAAGAATTCCTTAGCAGCCTCACATTCTGAGAACCCACCCGCAGATGTTTGCTATAATCCTCTCATCAGATACTAGGGGTTGTGGTTTGAGTGTGAAAGGAGTCCCTTGGGCTAGTGTATTTGAATTCTTGGTCCCCAGCTGATGGTGCCATTTGGAAAGGTTGAAACCTTTAGGAGGTGGAGGCTCATGGGAGGAAGTGGGTCACTAGGTGTGAGCCTTGATGTTTACTATCCTGACTCTACTTCCTGTTCATGCCGTGGTCTCTGAGCATGGTGGCTGCAATGTGACAAGCCAGCCTCGTGCTCCTGTCACTACATCTTTCCAGCCCACTTTCTTTTCTCTTTTCTTTCTCGAATAAGTAACTAAGTTATCATGACAGAAATGTATAGTTTTTATACATGCTCTGGGGAGTACTTTAGAAGTATGCCATAATCGCAGTGCTTATTCTCAAACATATACACACCCTACATACATACATAAAGGACACATAACACCACTAAAATCAATAAATGAGGTAATATATGTGAAGACATGCCATAAAAAGTCAAGCATAAGAATGTTGATATCATTATTTGCATTGACATTTCAAACTCAAACATTAGGGGCTTGAGTGATGGCTCGATGGTTAAGAGTGCTTGCTACCCTTTTTTAAAAAATAATATTTTTATTGATTCTTTAGGAATTTCACATCATGCACCCTGACCACACTCATTTCCCAGCCTTTCCATGTCTGCCCCTAATCTTGTGATCCCCCCAAAGTAAAATAAAATAAAATAAAATAAAAATTTAAAAACAAAGACAAACCCAAGTCTAATTTGTGTTCCCTATATAGTCACTGGCGCATAGTCAAACTCTCAGCCGCCTGCTCCTTAAGCAGGACTGAGTCATTCTTCTCCTGGGCTCCACCAGAAGCCATCAGTTGTGGAGAACCAACTTCAGCATCCTTATCTTACTTTTTAAGAGTTCTCTTCGATGGCTTCCTGTCTAGGCTGCTACTTTTTTGGGGTGTGAGGGTTGGGGTAGGGGTAGAGGTTGTCACAGAAGATTTCCAGGTCCCTCTATCTCAACTATACATCTACAGTCATCAATATCACGGCAAATTAGCATCCTTGCTTTATAGTTTATAACCATAAAGTTCATAACTTTATATCGTTTTGTTTGTTTGTTTTTTGTTTTTTCAAGACAAGGTCTCTCTGTGTAGCCTTGGCTGTCCTGGACTTACTTTGTAGACCAGGTTGGCCTCGAACTCAGTGATCTGCCTGCCTCTGCCTCCCGAGTGCTGGGATTAAATGCGTGTGCCATCACGCCCAGCTCAAACAATACATCTTAAAACACACTTCGTTATCTACTTCTGTAGGAAAGACACTGTTGGATATATATGTATTATACTTGGTGTGAGGCCTTTGCATAATGCGAGAGAGAGAGAAGGCATTGCTCCCCAGCAATCTGAGCAACTTGTTCCTACCAATGCAACCAAGGTCTTGTCAACATTAATTAAACTCAGACCAGAATTAATAATTTTATTAATTACATGTTAAGCAAGCCAAGCACTTGTTTGTTTTGCTGATTTCTTATTATAAACTGATTAGCGACCATTAATGTTCATTATATACCAAATTAGGTCTCACATCTCCTGCAGCATATATTGGAAACAGCCGGTGAATACTTTGTGCGAGGAGGGGCTATAAAGGGCATTTGTCACAAAGCTTTGGGAGCATGTAACCCCTCAAGAGCGTTTTGCAATGATGTACAACTCAGATACGAAGAGCTCCCAGGAGTGTTGTCTAAAGTGAAATTCTTAGAGTTGAGTCAGAAAAATAATTATGAAGTGAAAACTGTCTTGGCATAGGGTTTATATAAGCGAGACTTATGTGGACTATTTGGAGAGTAAGAGGAAGTGGGTAAGAACAACTGGAGATGGAAGAAACAGATAGCAGTCTTGGAGAACAGTAGCCAAGGGATGACATAAATCTCCCATACTGAAAAATAGCGTGTTAGAGAATAGAATCAAGTTTGAACTACTGTGGTCTTCTAGAACAGTGGTTCTCAACCTGAGGACCACGACCCCTTTTGGTGTCACACAACCCTTTCACAGGGGTTGCCTGAACACCATCCTGCATATCAGGTATTTACATTATGATTCATAACAATAGAAAACTTACATTTATGATGTAGTAATGAAAATAATTTTATGATTGGGGGTCACCACAACATGAGGAACTGTATTAAAGGGCCGCTGCATTAGGAAGGTTGAGAACCACCGATCTAGAACCTAAAGATTTTTCATAAAGACCCCTGACAGGCCAATAGAGACACACGTGTAAAATGCTTAAAATCCTGGGAGCTGTCTGCTGATACAGAGTGAGAAGGAAAAAGAACAAAAAGTTATGTTCTTACTGGTTTATTAGATGCTTATTGAGTGTTTTGATCTAAATAAAGTTGAAGATAAATAGGCATAATTATTTTTCTGTAACAGAGAAACATAACTTACATATTGTTTTCTAGCTAATCAGTTTTGTATTTTAAAATCTCTCTAATTGCTTTCCTAAACAGTTATTTCAACCATTGTCATAAGTTGGGAGTTTCTGTTGCTCCTTATCTCTACCTGAAAACAAAGTAGTAAAAAAATGAGAAAATGCCCAACTCTGGTTTTTTTTTTTTGAAAAAGGGACAAAAAATAATTTGTCTCTATACTCTGTACTCTGAGAGTATCATTAAATAGCCCCATTCTGCATCCCAAATTATTAAGCTTATCAATAGTGATTAAGCCTATTCACTTTTCATCAATTTGTAGTGCTGACTGACATCTAGTTTTCCAATTTGTAAAGTTAAATTGCTTTTGATGACTTGTTTCGGTTGTCATTTTTTCTTCAGTATGGGAGGGAGGGAGAGAGAGAGAGAGAGAGAGAGAGAGAGAGAGAGAGAGAGAGAGAGAGAGAGAGAGAGAGAGAGAGAGAGAAAGAGAGAGCACCTAGCAATGAATAGCAGCAATGGCGTGAATGAAACACATGTGGAAATGCTTACCTTAGATGCTAACAGACCAGAAGGGAGGAGCAAAGCGGTAACAGCTGGATGGGCCCTGAACGATTATTCCTTGCCGTTTCAGCCCACTTCGGAATACAGACCCAATACTCCAATACGTCTTTTAAAAAAGTAATCCAATGAAAACGAAAATGCAGAAATAGATGTTGCTGAGTAGCATCAAACTAATAAGGCCAGGATCCTTAAGCATTATCAATTCTCTTAATGGCAACATCCCTTAGCTTTCACCATTTCCATGCTCAACTAAGTAGAACTAGAAAACTTAGCTGTGTGGTCTGGCAGAGGGAGACTTAGCCAAGTCCACCTATCACTCACAAGAAAGCTGGGAGTTAGGATCAATCGGCATTCAAAGCAGACTGGTTAGAGCTTTACCACAGGCATAGAAGATGGGCGTTTTGACAGCCATGGCATCTCCAGGCTTTGCTTCCGTCTGTCCTTCTAACCTGAGAACAAGTGCTTTATGGGCTCATAAATTTCCTTCTCCCGAAGCCTGTTCTTTGAAGGCAGTTGTTAAATATCCTCTTTGAACTTCCGCACCTTCTCACTGCTAAGTTGAGTGCTGAGATGTAAAAGACACTAGCTCAACAATATGTCCGGAATTTTTGCTTGGTTTTGTTTGTTTGTTTTTTGTAGCTCAGAAAGGAATCATAGATCATAGCAATAAAATTGCTAAATTTACTAGGTTCCAGAAGCTGGGGACTTGAGGCTTGTCTATCTTGCTCAAGGCCTCTCAAACTATGTAGATGGCCTATATGGTTAAACAGTGGCTAGCGTTGTACAGTTTGCCAGACATTAACCTGTTTCCTCCCACTTCTACTTGGTAAACATCTCTAGAGGGGGCTACGGAAGGCAGGAACTACATTTCCCAGAATCCCTTGTTGTGCCCTCCTTGTGTTCTTGAACAAAGGAAGCTATTGGTCAATATCAGGGCAGAGGACAGGTAGAAGCTACCATGTTTTTTCCCCTCTCTTTGCTGTATGTTCTTAATGGATACAGCCATGTTGTGCCATTCTCTTTCTCTGTGGTGTCAGTCACGCTGGCAATTTGGCAACTAGAAAGTCATGTTTTGGCTCTTCTTTCTGATGTGTGGTAAGACAGCTTCCGGCTGTGGCTTCTAGCTTCTGCTTGGTGGAGTGACTTTTGACTTGCCATTCCATCCTGCCACCTGGGGTAGTTGCTGATCAGTTCCTTCATCCCCTGTGGATAATTCCCGGGGTTAAGTGGTGCTTTTGTTTTGAGATTGCACAATTTCAGGCTTCCTTGTAAGAACATAAACACTGGAGGATCCCCACTTCCAGTTAACCCTTTCGCTGCGCTGCTCACGTGTTCAATTTCTATCTAAGAATTTTAGTGCATATGTCATCACAGAGAAAGGTTTTTTTTTTTTTTTTTTTTTTTTTTTTAGTTTTAAGGCCGATGAGTATTTTACAAAATGGTCACTAGGGAACCATCTAGTGACTTCTGCCCAGGGCAGTGGGAATTAGGACTTGGTTTTGGTTTTTCATCTCAAGAGGAAAGCATACAGCTTTGTGCTAAGTGGGTTTCCGCGCGCGCCCTGCCTCCACATCATGGGCGAAAATGTAACCTAATTATATTTCCGGGGTGAGGGAGGGGTGGGTACGTTTCACTTTCCCTTCATGCCCTTTACCTCAAAGTAGAACAAAACATTTACTTTAACAGGTATTCAAGTTTCTCTTCAAACAGAATGCTCTGTACAGTTAATCAATAGATAAAAACGTTGAAGACATCTCTGCTCCTGCCTGAACACGTTGAAGGCACCTCTTTAAAGACCGAGCAGAGTACGTGAGCCAAAAATGCTTTTTGGTTTTGCGGTTTTTATCTGATCTTTGCGAGAGGTTAAAAGCCCAAATATACAATGTGAAAGTTTGAAACGTCTCTTAATGTGAACATTATTGTGTGAAGGAGAGCAGAAAGAAGAAAGCGATTTATCCCACACTTCTTAAAGCAGCCAAAGAAACCAATGACCTTGTTAAAATTCATTATGTTTATCTACCTTTTAAATCATGATTTTGACATACTATACGGGTTTTATCTGGTGCTTAAAGAAATTCTGTATATTGATTTATAATAGTGACAAAAGTCACTTTCAGATTTCTGTAGGGACTGATTAATACCTCCAAAATCCTTTGTTGTTTTTTTTTTTCCTCCCTCTTTGTTCTTTAGTCATTTATATTAGTACCTGCTCTAGAGGTTGGAGACAAGAAGATAAGGCAGCTGAGGGTGAAATTCTAATCAGTCATGTATATCACCAGTTAGAATGGCTGAAGAAAGGCTAGCTTGGGAAAAAGATGCTGGGCAAACTTGGAAAAAAAAAAACGGTGTAACAACAAAATTATTAATGGTTTTGCTTCAGTGACAGAATTCTTCGTCTCATTACTAGGGAGGCTTCCAAAAGGGTCACAATCACTCTATTAGGAGTCATTTGCTATTTAATTACTGATACTGTCCTTCAAGTAAGGCCATCGGGCAAGGCCAGTTGCAGTCATTGTCCGTCCTAATGGCCAAGCATGAACACCACCCCCATCACATAAGCAAGCCAGGCTCCAATGGCGTGGAGGTGTCTGGCAAGTGTTTGTAGCAGTGTGAATTCCATGCTCAGTTACAGCAGGGGTATGCAGCTTGGAATTCTGAAGGTCTTCCCCAAGACAGTTGATATGCTTGGAAAATACAAAAAGGTGGGAAAACTGTCTGTGGTGGGTTGAATAGGTTTGGCCCCAATAGACTCATGTGCTTGAAGGCTTGGCTTAGGGAGGGGCACTATTAAGAGGTATGGCCTGCTAGAGTGGGTGTGGCCTTGTTGGAGGAAGAGTGACACTGTGAAGGTGGGCTTTGAGGTCTCCTATGCTCAAGCTATGTCCAGATACAATGCCCTTCTGCTGCCTGCAGATCAAGATGTAGAACCCCCAGCTCCTTGTCTGGTACCCACCGTGTCTGTCTGGATCTTTCCCACCATGATGATAATGGAATAATGGACTAAACAAGCCGGCCCCAATTAAATATTGTCCTTTATAAGAGTTGCTGTGGTCACGGTGTCTCTTCACAGCAGTGGGAACCCTAAGTAAGACACTGTCCTATTTTTGGTTAAGTTTGTTCTTGCAAATACAGTAATGAAATTTTGCCCTCAGTGACAGCTTTTAATTAGGTATCTCATAGTTAAGGTAAAAGCAAGATTATTCACTAAAAATAATCTGCATTCAACGTTGCTGCCTGAACTATCGCCCTGAAATTAGTAAACCCTTGTTAGAGCTGTGTCCTATCTGTAGGTACGATTTAGATTATTTTCGTGTTTTGGGCAAAGGATTGGGAGTTTCTTTTTATTTCTTAATAATTTGTTCACTCTTCAAGTCGTCATGAGGCCTACTATGTGAAGGGCCAGTATGTGCTCCTGAGTCAGAAATCAATATAGCCCGATGGGTCAGGCGTTAAGTAGCAAGCCCGGAGCTGGACCATACAAGACCACACAGCTCAGAGTGATGCACGATTTAAAACTTATAAAGAAGACACGGTAGGGCTACCTGAGATCCTTTTCCTATCCCCCCCTTCATTCAGGTTACCCCAAAGCCCAGTGGCTGCTTGCATGGACCGCCTCCTCCTGGGCCCTCTCCCAATCCCTGGGACTCACTAAGTTGCGGTTCTTTCCCCACCAAAGATCTTTCAGCTTTTCCAGGGGGCATGATGTGGAGACACAGACACCTGGATCCTCTTTCCAGTACCCCCACTTTGGGTCACCTCAAAGCCTTGGGGTGCTGTGGGAAGATTAAGTTTTGTCACAGGTGGAAGCAGTCTTAGCAGGCTTTACCCTTGGGGCACCCCATGAATACCTTGTGACAGACTGTTTGGAGCCTTCCTCGAAGGGAGAAGGAGACAGCCCTTTGCATGTGACTGGGAAGGTGGGGACAAGAAAAACAACAAGTTGAGGCCAGGAGAGAGCGCACGGGGAGAGCAACTGGGCCTGACCAGCACGCAGGACAGAGAGACACCTAAGGACCCGTCCCTTTAACCTTTTTTTCCTTCTTGTGTATGCTAGTTGGGTTGTATAATACAGTTTAATTGTTAAGAAACAGAGCCAACAGGGTGCACAGAACTGCGTGCATCAAATGTTCTAGCACTATGAAAGCTATCCAGGAGGGATGAAGCTGCCATGTTGTTACGAGCTTGATTTTTCCAAGTCCCATGACCTAAGTATGTGGTGTCTTCAGCAACAGGGTCTTACCATCACATTTGGAGGGCAACCAAGAGCACTGGCAATAGCCTGGAACACTTGGGGGCTCTCTGTGAAACCACAGTGACCAACAGTTTGAAAATAGGTAACCCTCATGATCTTCCTTAAATGGAAATGTTATTCAAACTCCATATATATATATCAGGAAACTTCTACAGTAGTAGGTTTCTATACATCATTTCCAAAGGTCCTTAGTCTTCGTTATCCCTTCCCATACTCCCTCTTCCTCCCTGACCTCTAGTTCTGCACCCCATTTAAATCTTCTGCTCTTCTCTTCTCCCTCTCCCCCCATAGCATCTGTGTCCTATGTTTCTTGCCTTGAAACCTTTTTAAGAACTCTTCTTTCATATAGTCCATCCTGACCACAGTTTTCTCTGCCTCTCCCCTGCACTCCCCTCACTCCTTGCCCCTCCTACTCCCCCCCTCCTCCCTCTCCCTCACACTCCTCCCCCTTCCTACTCCCCCACTCCTCCCATGCACTCCTCCCCTCCCTCTCCCCTACTCTTCCCCCCTCCCCTTCCTCCATTCCTCCCATGAACCCCTTTTGCTTTCTCTTCAGAAAAGGACACTTGCCTTGAAATCTTACCCGCCACCCTTATGTATATGTGTATATAAATATATATGTATATATAATTACATCCCTTTACCCATTTCATTTCCTCCCTCCAGCCCCTCCCAACTGCCCTGTCTCCATCCCCTTCCATGTTCCCCCACTCTCAAATGGACAGTGTCTTTTTTCTATTATTGTTACATTTATGTATATGTATGCGTATTGCATATACATACATGTTATAGGTAATATATAAATATAACCTGCTGAGTTTGTTTTTGTGCATATGATTTTAGTATTAACTGCTCTGTGTTGGTAACCAATTAGAGGGCTCATGCATTATTAGCTTCTTTAATTCTATAAGTACCCCAATTTAAGCACACACACACACACACACACACACACACACACACACACACACGAATTCAAATCTGGCATCTTCAAATGACATAGAACATGTGGCATTTATCTTTCTGGGTACTGATTACCTAACTCAGAACAATTGTTTTCCATGCCATCCATTTGCCTGGGAATTTTATAATTTCATGTTTCTTAACACATGAATGATATTTTAGTGAGTAGATGGACCATATTTTCATTATCCATGCATCTGTTGATGGACATGTAGGATATTAGATAAAAAGACTGGGAGTTTGCTAGCTACTGTGAACAAAACAGCAATGAGGATAGACGAAGAAATAAGCATCTCTCTGTTAGGAGGATATAGAGTCCTCTAGGTATATGGCTATAACTGGATCACGTGGTTGGGTATATGGCTATAACTGGATCACGTGGTTGGGTATATGGCTATAACTGGATCACATGGTTGGGTATATGGCTATAACTGGATCACATGGTAGCTCTATTCCTAGCTTGAAGAACTTCTATATTGATGGAAAACTTTGCATCTCCACCAACATTTGTTGACATTTATTTTATTTATTTGTTGGTCTTAGCTATTTGGATTAGGGTAAGATTAAATCTCAAAGTATTTTTAATTTCAATTTCTCTGATGAATAAAGATGTTGAATATTTTAAACAGTATTTCTCAGTCACTTGTCTTTCATTTTCTTGAGAACTGTTTAGTTCTCTGTCCCAACATTTAACTGGAGTATTTCTTTTCTTGCCATTTAGACTTTTTAAAGTTATTTATATATCCTAGATACTAACTCTTCATCAGATATGTAACTGATAAAGTTTCCCCCAGTTCTTGAGGCTGGCCCACCAATCAAATGAGGGCATCCTTTGCTGTAAAGAAGCCTTTTATTTTCATGAGGCCCCATTTGTCAGTTGGTGTTAATGCCCATGGCATCAGTTCTTATTGAGAAACTCCTGCCCTCTGCCAATGAGTTCAAGTACACCCCCTACATTTCCCTCTATCAGATTCAGGCTATCAGGTAGATAATTCAGGGTATCAGCATTGTAACGACAACATAAATTGCCATGGCATGAAATTGTTAGACCTATGTTGAGGTCCTTGAACCACTTGGAGCTGAGCTCTGAGCAGGGTGAGAGATAAGAATCTGGGTTCATTCTTGTACATGCAGCTAAGTCCAGTTTGCCCAGCACTATTTTCCTTGGAGATGCTCTCTTTTCTCCTATTTATGATAGCTTGTCATTTGGGGATGGCAGTCCCTAGCCCATGCATGTATGTGGTGCAGACGTGCTGTTGTTTCTTGTACGTGTACCCAGTCTATGAGCTATGCCTGGCTCACTACATCTTTATTTTACAGGTAAAGAAACTGAGACACCAGGTCTCCCCCTCCAGGGGACATGGTCAAATATGAGGCACCAGAGTTTGTGTGAAAGTCATACCCCACTCTCCACTCAACTGTGGAGAATGTTCTGTCCATTGGCTAGATCTGGGTAGGGGTTTAAAGTTTACCACCTGCATTGTCCTTGGCTGGTGCCTTAGTTTGAGTGGGACCCCTGGGCCCAAATCTGCCTATCATAATGCTCTACTTGTAGGTTTCTAGGACCCTCTGGATCGGATACAAGGGATGGGATAACCATTGAGATGTAACAAGAATAAATTAATTAAAAAAAAAAAGAAACTGAGACACGAACCCTTAAAATGAGTTCCAAATCACATGGATTTCAATTTGGGACCTAGTTGTCTTGATTACGTGTGAAACTGGTTTCCCAGTGCCCCGGTGTCATCCCTCTCTCTCTCTCTCTCTCTCTCTCTCTCTCTCTCTCTCTCTCTTTCCCTCCCTCCCTCTCTCACCATATTATGCACAGAAAGAGACTAGAGGGTCCTAATTTATGTATTTAATTGGTACATTTAAGATGCATATATTTTATAGCTCCTGGCAAAGGCTGCAGATGACAAAGTTATTAAGTAGGCAAATGAAAGATGGAAAGAAAAATGACTAGAAGAGAAATTCTCTTAGGATTCATTTAACAGGATGCTAAGGTGCTACTTAAAAGCACATTAAGAAGTTTGCATAGGAAAATAGAGTTACCTTGTTTCTCCTTTGGCCACTTACTAAATGTGCTCTTGAACTACAACCAACCAGAGCCGTGTCATCCTTGACATGGAAACTGCCCGCCTCAGGGAGCTGGCTCCAAAAGATGAGCCAAGCCATGCTTTCCTGGTTTCCATGTAGACTTCCAAGGACTGCAAGATCAAGAAACAATAAAGATTCCACAGAATCTATGAGCGAGTGTGCATTTGTTTCTCGGAGTTTAGAAACAACACAAAACTCACAGGTGCCTGTCACTTTGGAAAACGCTATTTGCAACACAGCACATTTTATGACCATCTTTGTAGAACTGTTAACTAATATGTGTTCATGGCCCAAGGACAAAATACCCTGGTACCTGGAAAAGTCTGTTAAAAAGTTATACATCTATCATTGTTTTCAAACGTTTCATGGTAATTTGCGCTCACTGTGGAATTAAATGGATCTGTGTCAGAAATTTAAGTTAATTTATTCAGCAAGTAATGACATGCTTTAAGGGGATTGCAAGTGATCAAAACAATGGCATGCCAATAAACTTTTAATGATCAGTCTGGAAATGAAGGTAAAAGAACTCGGCAAGGTTGAGGGGATGAAGGTGCTTTTCAGTGCTCATACCCACCAGCACTTTACACGTGACACTGAGCAAAGCCGACTCGGGGTCCCATGGACTCTGTGAGACGGGTGAGTCATGTTAAGACTAAGAGCAGAGAAACAATTTGAGAAATTACTTTAAAAGCAGCTTTTGGAGAAGAAAGCTAACAAAATTACCACTTACTAAAACCAGGGGTAACTCAAGTTAATACTTCGTACAGATTTCCCCTAAGAAGAATTATGTTTAAAAATCCAAATGTGAATCTGCTGAAAAAAATTTCTGTGCATCACCCATTGCTCAGAAACGCTTTTGTTAAAAAGAATGAACATTTCCAAAGTGATTGGAATTGCCAAATTGTACTTAAGTGTCAAGCAGCAGAACTATGCGCTTGTCACAAATCCCAAATTCCTTAGCTTTTCTGCCACTCTTAGGCTTTCTGTCCTTTGGTTCTCAGGGTCTGTCTACAAAGGGACAACACAAAGAGCTGGTTGGAGGCAGATAGTCCAGAGCATCCCAATTTTGTTAAAAGTGGGTGAAGACTGGACTCTGCATTTTCCACGAGACTCACCCATTGGTGAACTGTAGTCCACTTCTACTACGAACTCTTGAGTTAACACCTCTAACTTGGAGTGGCTCTTTTTCACTTCAGCATAAAATCTTATCAGCCTCTTACGTCTAGCAGCATAGAGCAGGGTAGAAAACAGTTCCTGATGGTAGAAAAACCCTCTGTACACCATCTTTAAAATAACGAAGTCGGATGAAATTGTCTAGACTCCCGTGCTGTTCTAATACTTTAAGTGCACATTGGACGTTTGGCAAATATTTCTTGACTTACATATTGGGTAGTGGGGATGGAATGAGTTTGGAAAAAGTGGATACTGACCTTTGGACCATTAAGTCAGCTAAGGAGTTCCAATAATGCTTCCTATATGGCCCTTAATTTCAGGCATCATCTAGGAAACTAGAATGACAATTAGGCACGGAAACTCCACGACTAAATGAAACATTTTTATCTCGTTTACTTTTATTAAAACTTGTAAGCTGCTGCGTATGTATCATTATCCATACCTAGCCACATAATGATATGGCTGACATACAGTATAAACAAAAGTCTTGCTTAGAACACATTTTAATAAGTCTGCCACCATAAAAATAACCACAAATTATTGCTGTGCATGTTACAAATAAATGAACTCAAAAGGCTCCCATTTGGGTATGCTAGATATAAAACTGCGGTTGATGCTATTCAAAATGATATTATGTTTTTGTCTGTATGAGGCAGGGACCATGAGATCTAGTCACAAGAATACATAGTAAGTTTTTAGAAAATGAACTGGAGTAACGAGCAAGGGCTGATGGAAACGCTGTACTGATAAGGTGAGAGTTGAACAGAAAGACAAAGAAGGTGAGGAGTGAGTTATGTCACCAGTGAAGAGTGCCCGGTAACAAAAGGTGTGGCCACACTATCTGAGAAAAGCACAAAATAAGATTCTAAACCTACCCTTTTCCACGAACAGCTAAATTCTCTTTTTCCACTCTCAGTCTTTCTGAGACCCAAATCCTGCCCGCCCCCCCAATGAATTTAAAAACAATTGAGAATTTAACCTGTAATAAACACAATTAAATGCCATTTTGTTTTAGGACTAATGGGGATGGAGTCTGCTCTTTGACTAGGTCACAAATGGAAGAGCACACATCGCCCGTTCTGTTCCTTTCCTGCTATCGGTTTCCTGCCTCTACCTTGCCTGCCCGGGCACTGAACCTAGGTTAGACTCCTGGCAAGGGACCCCAGTTAGCCATAGGATGTGTGTGCAAAATCCTTTTCAATGTAAAGTTCTTGATGGGGGAATGTCTCCTTGTCAAGGTACGTAACTGTTAGTAGGATTTGTTACTTCCACTTGCAACCATCCAACGCATCTATCTACACACACAGAAGCATCCTTAAAGTCAGGAGAATATGACACAGGCGGAGATATATTAAAAGACTTTATTCACAATAGAGAAATTTTACAAATATAATTTTTAAAAATTATGTGTCAATCTATTATGTTTTCCATAACATCCGAGATTTATATAAAGTTGGAAATGACAGAATGCACTTATGAACAAATCAGAAACATGAACAAATAAACAATAATCAATGTAAAAATGGATAATACACATGATAGAGAAGTCATTGAGTTCTATAAATTGGCATACAACTTATATGTATAATATTAATTGCACAAAGTATATCAAAACATATTTCATAAACACAAAATTGGACGCTAATTTAACTGTTCTTTATGTATGTGAATTATACATGTAAATTAAACTGCACAGTTTGGTCAAAAATGAATGAATTGGTGTCTATTTGGAGACTTCAGTTGTTTAAAATTAACACAAAATATAAGCTTAATTCAATTATATTACTATAATATTAATCTCTTATCTTGCTTACATTTTTGGTGTTCTGAGATGTAGCATTAAAAGAAAAATCCAAGTTTTAAAACTGAAAAACTAGTCTTGCCATTGGCAGAGCAACACGTGGTTCAGCTTCTTGCCTGTTTATACTGGAACACACAAGCTATATCATCATGTAGTAGGTACCCAGACCCAACTTTAAAACCCCACGTTGCAGAAATGCTCACTAGCTTTGTGTGCTCCTTCAAATTGAAAAGCAAAGAAAATGAATTAAACAGCCAATCTAAGGACAGTGAACAATCATAATCAAAATACATATGGCACATTTAAGTGTTTCACCTCTGACTTCTGGCAAAAGAAAGATTTGTTATTAGCTCATTCTTCTCAACAGAGGGAAATATTTTCCAGTCAATCCTGCTCTATTCAGTTTCATGAAAATGATGTCACAGATTCACGAGCTCCAGAGATTGAAGAGATTACAGGCAGAAGTTACCCTGGGCCATAGGGATACATTAATGCAGCCATAAGGGTATACTGAGGGACCTTTTTCGTTTACTAATTTTATGTTTTTATTTTTGATGTGTTCTAATGTACCATACTGGAAACAACCAGACCACACAAGGTGGTGATCTCAAATGACATCTTTTGAAACCCTACCAAAGCCGAAATGGGTAAAAATATTGTCTACTGAGATTTAAGAAAATAAATGTCTCAAGAAATTGGTCAAACAAAATGAAATTGATAAAATCAGAAAATTTGAAGAATATAAATGCACAGAAATATATACTTTAGCCTAATCCATGGGGCTGTATTATTTGTTCTGCTGTTGTTACTGATCACAGGAGGTTGAAATTAAGATGGTTAGCATTCTTTGTCCCTTGGTACATACAAAATCACATTCGATCTTTTCTAAAGAACAGGTGTGGTAACACACACTATCACAAAATCTGTTCTTGGGAAAATCATTCATATTTCAAAATGAAGTTTAGAAGAATCATATAATTATTTGGATCTGCTACAGATCAAATTGTGAGGGAGTGTGTGTATCCCTATAAATCATTCCTAAGTTAAGATTTTCTGCTGAATGTAGCCACAGTTAATACACCGTGTTCTTAAGGGCTAATTAATTTTTTTTCTAGTTGAACATGAGTAGATAAATTGGAAAAGTTTCTTTCACTGGGTAAAAAGCTCACTTTCCCAAACCGAAGTGAAATGATTAACTACATCTGGGAAGAGCCCTTTTCAAATCTGAAGCCAGTGCGACGTGCCCTTTGCTTAAAGAAAATCAGAGATTAAATGCAAATACACGAACTAGTCATAGGAAATTCTCACTCTCTTTTCAGAGGCCAGACTTCGGAATGGGTTCAGTCAAAAGGGAAACCTGGCTCATCAAAAGTTACATCATTTCCCTTTCAAAAATGTAATTCGGTAACAGGGCGCTTTGCAGCGCTCAAGAGCTCAGCTTGCCGTGTACTGGGGGATGGAGAAATTAAGCAGTACGTGATATGGAGGTGACACAGAGTGTTTAAAGTAGAAGTAGAGGACAAAATTGAAAGTGAGGGAACACTGACATAATCTCCCACCAAAATCATACAGCACTTGGAATGAAATGAGGTCAACGTGGCTGACTCCCCGGGGATGACTTTCTCATTTGAATTGCAATCTGAGTGCAGTACTACAGAAGACACTCTCTCAAAGAAGATAGACCTGCTAAGAGGCTGTCACAGTTATAAGATCTGTCTCTGGTGGACAGACAAACCAGATTAACATGAACTTGAACAGGAAAAAAAAAGCTTTTTATTTAATACTTAATTTATTATTATGGCTTTTTGCAACATGGCAAAACATTACAGCTCAAAGCAGACAGCATCTCCTCACGGAGGAGGAAAAAGTTTTGCAGTCAAATCAAATCATAATTAAGAGGTCACTGGTAGACTGTTCTATTCCGTTTCATGAAAATGCTGTCACAACTTCATGAACTTCAGAAACAATAGATTGCTTAAAAAAAAAAAAAAAGGACAGACAAAATCTGTGGGTTCATTAGTGGAATAATAAAGAAATAAGGAATTGAGGTCCACTTAGGCTTATGATAGCAAACATAAAAGACTGCAAAACAATTTTAGAACTTAGAATAATCATAGACTTTCATCAATCAATAAAAGTTCATCATAAGTCTGATTACCAAAAAATGAATTATTAAGGTATGCAGTGAGAGAATGAAGCAGAGTAAAATAGAAAATGTCTTTCATTTGTCTTTGACATCAGCGTCCTTTTTCTCTTCACGGAGTACAGGGAAAGGGTGGGCCTCAGTATTGAAGATCCAGTGTTCCAGTGGGAGAAGGTCATCGTCAGAAAATATCAAGTACAAATACCTGGAGAGAAGGTAAAAATGGGAATATGAGGCGCGCGCGAGCACACACACGTGCACACACACACACACACACACACACACACACACACACACACACAAAGCCGTGCCACAAAGACACATTTGTATCTCTGTACATCTTGTGGAGAACCAAGGACAGCGGTTAATTCCTACAGGGTGCCAGCCATGCTCTGGGTGCTACTGTATGAGACCCACACAGAGCAGTTCCGGGTTATAGGCCTCAGGAACTGACGAGAAACACCTGCACACAGACTGCGCCGGTAACACACCCGAACTGGACTGGATACCAGAAACGTTTGGTATACCATGAATGTGTACATTGAGAAAACATCTGTAGAGATGATCTCCTAAGGGGCCTCGGCCACACAGTCTGAGGTAATCTTACTTACTTTAATGTCTCTGCAAGGAAGAAACTTTGTTGGACGTCGTCATAACTCTCGTTAGCGAGGTAGACATCCCGTAGGCCTGAGTAGCCTCCGTTCACTCTGCAGTGCCTCTCTAGGGCCTGAATTGCCAAGAAGAACAGAAAAAAAAAACCCCAGTAAAGTTATTATCCGTATTTTTAAATTAGATTGTCAAATTTAGATAAGACAAGATTTCAAAGGGCTTGAAAGAGAGCTTGAAAGAATTTTTGATAGAAGATTTAAAAACTGTAACATAAGCAGGCAAATAAATGGGAAAAGGTATAGTTCCACTTTTGGTCCAGAGAAAGTTTGGTAAAAACAAAGACCATGGGCTATGTCTAGCCCACTGTTTATTTTTGTCAATAAAGTTTTATTAAACTATGGCTAGATTACCTTCATTTGTTTGTAACAGTGTCTCGGGCTGTTTTTGAACCACCACCATGGAGGTGAGTGGTGGTGGTAGAGACTATATTTTGGGTGACCCTTACAGAGCAAATGAGCTGTCCTCTGTCTATGGGTGTCCATAATGTCAACTGGGGCTGTGAACTACTGGTCAACATGGTGTGCTGGGCCCCAAAAGCTTCTACTTCCATTAGAATATATCAACTCTACATCTTCCCAGTTAAGTCTTATTGGATTATAAAAAAGAGTAGAATATAGTGAACTATTAAAGATGCTAGTGATGGGCTCAAGAAACGGAAGGCAGTGAGCAAAGTGAGTCTGGAATCTACTGCAAAAACAAGTTCTGTCTTTTTTTTTTTTTAATATGGTAGAGAATAAAAATGGGATGAATTCACTGACGACTCTAGAAGCTTACAGCGAAATGGTCGGTAACTGTGTGAACATAACGGCTATTTGGAAAGGAGGTTGGCTGGGCAGTGTGGGAATGAAGATGTGTGTAGAAACTTAGAAGCCCTGCCTTCCATTTTGTTATCTGACAGCAAACTGACTGCTGTTTGTAGAGGTCAGTTTCATTCTTATTTTTCTCTGTTTCATATTTTTTCAGTTTTACCGATGTATTATTGTTGGCAAATAAAGACCTCATATATTTAAGATGTACAAATGTGCTGCTTCCTATACATATTGAGATATGACTACAACAATCAAGCTCATTAACAGGCCCATGGCATCACGAGAGGTATTTTTTTGGGTGTATGTGTGTGTGTGTGTGAATCCTTGATATCTACCCACACATTGATTATTTACTATAGTCACCATGCTGTACAGTACAGTAAGCCTCCAAAATGCTTTCATCTTATTTTGGGGGGTTGGGTGGGGGTGGGGTTCGAGACAGGGTTTCTCTGCATAGCATTGGCTGTTCTAGAACTAGCAATGCAGACCAGGCTGGCCTTGGACTCAGAGATCCATCCACCAGCCTCTGCCTCCCGAGTGCTGGAGTTAAAGGGTGGGCCACCACGGCCTGGCTGGCACGCTTTCATCTCTTAGTTACAAATTTCAAACCCGTTGACCAGGACACGTCCCTTTCTTCTTCCTCCTCCCCAGTTCCTGGTTCCTGCCAGTCTGCTCTCTCTACCCTTGTGAAGGTCTTTATCCCAAGCTCTACAGGGAAACGTTATCACACAGCGCCTTTCTGTGGATGTTGTGTTCTGTTTAGGAAATGCCCTCCAGGTTTCACCCCTCTTGTTGCGAAAGGCAGATTAAAAAAAAAAAAAAACTTCTGAAAGGTGTCGTATGAGCTCTATTGCATATGCGTCCCACAGCTTTATTTCTTCATCTACTGAGGAACATCGAGGGTATTTCTATATGTTGATTACCGTGAATTATGCTGTGACGAACGCAAGATTGCAGATAACCCTTAGCTCTTATGGCATTTCCTTGGCTATATGGCCCAGAAATGGGACCGCTTCACCTTATGACAGGTTTATTCTTAACTTTTAAAGTAACTTCCATACTATTTCTTACACTGGCCATACTAGTTTATATTGCCACCATTGGTATACAAGGGTCCCCTTTTCTTCACATTCTTTACCAGTAGTAATCTCTTGATATTTTTGATAACAGTCATTCATCTTCATAGAAGTGAGGCGGCCTTACCAGAGTTTTGCTTTGCATTCCCAATGATGAGCGATATTGGGCCTTTCTCATATATGTTTTGGCTACTTGTATGTCTTCTTTGCAAAAAAAAAAATGCCTATTAAGATTCTTTGCCCATTTTTAAAATGACTTATCTTTCATCACTGAGTTGTATGAATTCGCCATTTTAGATATTTACTCCTTACAAGACACAGCCACAGAATGTACTTACTCAAAGAAGACAGCCACAACACTACTAGGCAACGCCCTCTTATGGTAACGCCATCATTCATGTGGCCAGAGAGAAAGACATCAGATGGCTGTGTGACTGTAAATGGTTGAAAATAATTTTTATGTCCTGATGCCTTAATTTAGTTGACTCTGTCTTCTGCTATGCAGAAATGTACACTGATGTGGTCCTGTATGTTTTATTTTACTTTTGTTGCTATTATGTGAATTTCAAATCAAATAAAGTCATTGCCAGGCCAAGGTCAAGAAGCTCCCCGCCCCCAACATTTTCTTCTAGGGTCTTATTTATTTACTTATTTATTTTAGATCTTATATTTAATTCTTTAATATATCTTTGTTTTTGTATAGTGTATGTATTTTAAAATTATACTTGCTGCTGGTCTAGTCCCCAAGCACATTCCACCAAGTTATTCTTTTATTACCACATTCTAGTAATCATATTAAGTATACGGCAAAATAAAAATTGCCACCTGAGTCACTGAAAGCTGATACGGCTCATCTTCATTGCCAACTAGAATTAGAACCATGTAGGAAACACTGTCCCCCAACCCCCGGAAATGCCCCTCAAGGTGTTTCCAGAGAAGTCTGATGAATACGGGTGGGCCCAATCCATTGGTTGGGGTCCCAGACTGAAGGAACAGGGAAGCAGGAGGAAGGATGAGCGCCCACATTCACTGATCTCAGTTCTCTGACTCTGGGAGCAACGTGACCAGCTGCTTTATGTTTCTGCTGCTCTGACTTCCTACCATGAGCCTCTGCCTTCAAGCTGCGAGCCCCAACCAATCTTCCTGTTTTAAGTTGTACTTGTCAGATTTATTTATTTATTTATTTTTAAATTAAAAAAAAAATTTTTTTTTTTGTCACAGCAACAAGTTCACTAACTAGTAGAGAAATTTGGTGGTGGTGGTGGTGGTGGTGGTGGTGGTGGTGGTGGTGGTGCAGCATTGTGATAAACCTGATTTTGTGGTTTGTAAGCTGTTCAAACTGGGTGGTGTTGCCGGGGGTGGGGGTGGAGGGGGGTGGGGGAAGGGAGGAGGAGTGTGTGTGGCTGTGCTTTGGAAGTGATTGGATAGGTAAAGCCCTACAGGGCCATAAGCAAAGCTTAATGAGCCCTTCTGAGAAAAACGTGGACAGGGCGGCTCGACTCATGATGTTGTAGGAAGAAACAAGAATTCTATTGGGAACCAGACTTGAGGATATTAGTGTTATAATCTGGCAAGGAATCTGGCTGCACTGTTCCCATGTCCTGAAAATTTGAAAGAGCCTGGTGTTTAAGAACAGTGGACTATATTGTTCTGTGGAGGAAATTTCAAGACAGCAAAGCATGGAGGCTGCGATGTGATTATGTCTTAATGCACATATCCGTATTTCCAGCCAGAAAGGGCAGAAAGTTCAGCAGACAGACCTTACAAATGTTAAAGAGATGAGCACATTTAAGAAACTTATGCTTTGCTTGAGTGTACGGGAAAGGATCCTCTAGGGCAAGACCTCATCACCCAAGGTTGGAATTTGTAGCATTCATTTGGAAGGAGAAAGCTTGAGTTAAGAATGCTGTTGAAAGGGTCCTCTCCTGGAAAGGAACTGCCTTGGAAGGGGTTCCTCATGAGCAGCCACCAACATACACAGGGGCCACTACAGCTAAGGCAGAGGAGAGCTAGGGCATCCCTGAGATGGCTGCAGAACATAGCAGTATTGTCCACATGGTGGCGCATTTGCAGGCATAAAAAAAATGCAAGAATTCCTGGGTAACTAAGTCTTACACCAAGGTCCCAAAAGGTGGCTGCGACCAACAGTGTTTGGCAGGACTGGCTTCTTTACCAGTGTGAAGGCAAAGTCTAAATTTCAATAAGGATATCAGGATGGTGGCCATCTGTTGAGGACGTCAGTAGGCTTTATGTGGAACAAGATAAAAGGCGAGGGTACGTGTGCTGGCTACAGTTTGCAGAACTGGAGAAGTCAAAACTTATGGATCCCATATGGATGGCAATGCAAACCCTGGACACCAGGCACAGAGATATAGGGTTTCCTCATTTTCTTTCCTTTGTATTTTGACCTTGTTTGATCGGTCTTTCCTTGTTATCCCCCCATTCCTCCCTTTTAGAATGGGAATATTTCCTCTATGTCATTGTATATTGGAAGTATATAACATGGACTTTTGGTTTTAGAGAGGCTAACGCTTAGAAGATCGCCTTAAGTCTCAGACGATTTTGTACTTCTGCTTTCGAACAAAGCTAGAATTGTCAATATTTAGTGGCTAGATTCTTGAGGCAAACTAAGCATTCTGCATTGTGAGATGTCCGTGAGCCTTTTCCGGGGACAGAGGTAGAGTGTTATAGATTAAAGTAGGACTGAGTATCAAGTTGGGTTGTCAAAGTTTGGACTTGTGACGGGTCACTGGTGAACGGATGAGGAGCCACCTATGACAGACACCTCTGAGCATGTCTGTGAAGGTGTTTCCAGATGACTTAGTTGAGGAGGGAAGCTGCACTGTCAATGTGTGTCGCAGCACGGATGGGGGCTCTTTTATGAATCACAATTCACTCTCTCGCTTAAGTATGTGCGCACATACGTGTTCATGCATGGGCAGATACATGTGTGTATGCAGGCTGGAGAACAACCTCAAATGTCAATCTTATTAGGACAATCACCCCTTTTGATCCAAGGACTATCATTTGCCTGAAGCTCATCAATTAGGCTAGACTGATTGGCTAGCCATCCCCAGGGACAACCATGATGGCTCATGAGCAAGCAGGGACACTGTACCTAGTGCTCAGCCTTAACCAGCAGATACTGATAATGAAGCCATTGGATTTTCATAGCAGGGACAGAGGGCAGAAGGAAAGAGAGCATTGATCTACGAGGCAAAGTAGTTAAGGAAACTCTAGCCAGCATGGTATACATGAACAAAGGAAAAAAAATTTCCCATGATTTAGTAGTTTAAAAAAAACTCAGAAAACGAAAGAAGCTTGAAAAGATGTTTCAATTAAATTCTAAATATTATACAACAAGGCAACTGAGGGTTCAAGAACCCCCAAAGGCAATTTCTGATTCCTATTAGTTTTTTCTCTCCTTTTTTTTTTGATAAGAAGGGTTATTGATAAGCAGCCAAATATCAGATGCATGGACTAAGTCAAAATTTATTTGTAAAGAGGGAAAAATTGTTACCATTAGCAAAAAGAAGCCAGGCATGGTGGTGCACATCTATAATCCTAGCACTCAGGGAGGCAGAGGCAGGCCAGCCTGGTCTACAAAGCAAGTCCAGGACAGCTAAGGCTACATAGAGAAACCTTATCTTGAAAAAAATAAAAATAAAAAACCAACCCAAACCAAATAAACCACAAACAAAACAAAACAAAATATAGCTGAGGTTACTCAGGGATATAATAAGACCAAATTTCCAGACATTTCCTTAAAACTATCTGAATCACAAAACTTTTGCTTGGTCATTTATTTCCTAGACTCTTTTCTGGTGATAATGAGAGAAGAAGGCCAGGCATAGTGATTAACTATCCTTTCAGCCCATGAAAAACCTGATGAGTTCTTTTATTTGATAAAGAGCTGGCAGATGGACACAGTGGCACATGCCTCTAAAGTCACAACATGCAGGAGGTTCAGGCAGGAAGACTGTGGGCAGCATGCGTTAGCTAATTATACCCTGTGTGCAGAAAACAACAAAAATCCAGCTACTTTCCATCTCTCTAGCCATCTACCTGTTCAAGCAACAAAACAAAACAAAACAAATCAGAAAAAGGAAAGAGATAAAAGAGTTGTTGGGGCCAGAGAGATGGCTCAGAGGTTATGAGCACGGGCTGCTCTTCCAGATGGTCCTGAGTTCAATTCCCAGCAACCACATGGTGGCCCATAAGCATCTATAATGAGATCTGGTGCCATCTTCTGCCGTGCAGGTGAGCATGCAGGCAAAACACTGTAGACATAATAAATAAATAAATAAATAAATAAATAAATAAATAAATAGAGTTGCCTTCGGTTATAGATAGCATAGAGTTTTTAGTTCCCACCCACTCACTGGGCAATGAGCACAAGAGTTGCGCTGGCTAGTTTATGCCAACATGACACAAGTTATAGTCATTTGATAAGAGAGAACCTCAATTGACAAAATGCCTCCACAGACTCAGGCTGTAGGCAAGGCTGTAGAGCATTTTCCTAATTAGCAATTGATATGGACCGATCCAGCTTATTGTGAGCAGCTCCACCCTGGTCTGCTGGTTCAGGTTTCTGTATCAGAACAGGCTGAGCAAGCTACGAGGAGCAAGCGAGTAAGCAGCATCCCTCCATCACCTCTGTACTAGCTGTTGCCTCCAGGTTCCCGCCCTGTTCCAGTTCCTGCACTGACTTCCTCCACTAATGAACTGTGATGTGGAACTGTAAACAAAACAGATCCTTTCCTAACCAGTTTGCTTTTGGTCATGATATTTCACCACAGTGATAGAAACACTAACTAGGACAAAAACACAAAGCTGGGGTTAGTGGGCAACTGACGTCAAGTCTAGGTTTCCTAACGGTGGCTCCTGACACCCTTTCACCTGGGCGGTGCCTTTAAGACAGGGTTTCAAGGAGAATAAAAGAAGGCAGAGGAATGTTTACCACAGTAAAAAGGCCTTTCAGCAGCCTAGCTATTTTTGAGGCTTCAGGTAAATAAAAAGTAATTTATAAATGAGGATAATGTAGAAGAAAGAGCCTTTTTCAATTTCCTGAAACTAAATACCCCATGCCAAAGTCTAGATGCATGAGCAAAGCACATGTATGCACAGGCTGGAAATGCTATCACAAGTCCTCTTATTTTGTATAATTAATATGAGCTAATAACAAAGTCCCCAAACAAAAGTCTAAATGTTAACATATGAGGAACGCGAAGCTGGGAGCAACAGGTTTCCTGGGCCTACACGACAGATTCTGATTTTAACTGTTTCTCATCAGTGGGAACGGTGACATCTTGAGCAGATCATTTCATTAGTCTACTCTGGCGGCTGCTCAGCCTCTGGGCATTTTGTGTAAGGGCTTATCTCATTAGGGACCAAATGTGCTGCAACGTGCTAATAGCAGGGGACAGGATGTTAAGGCCCGTTACAGTGACTGTAGCTGGAAGCAGTGGATGGACCACAAACTTGACCCTGAGTGATTGTAACTTGGGGTTGGGCCAAGGAAGCCAATAGCCAGGAGAACGGGTTAGACTTGGGTCAGGAAGCACTGCTGTGTGGACAGGAGTTGACCAGCCGATCCACGGAGATGTGCAGAAGTCAGCCTCCAAGCTAAAGTGCCACTAAGGCTGTCTGCTTGAGATTGCCGAGCTCTCCGGGAAAAATAACGAAGACTCAGGCATCATAAACGTATCAAGGACTGTTTGGAAAGGCGGATTGAGGCTGGGGAAGTAGAAGCGGGGATGGGAAAGAAACACTACCCTCCAGTGCTGTAGTGTGTGTGTGTGTGTGTGTGTGTGTGTGTGTGTGTGTGTGAAGATGATGGATTATAAATACCAACTGAGAGCAGAAGTGAAAGATTCTGGACCCAACACAGGTAATTAACATGGGACATGGGTTTTGGGGAATCTGAACACATAGTCCTTCAGGCTTGCACAGTAAGCCCTCCCCCCCCCCCCCGCGCACACCCCCTCTCTCTTGATAGGATCTCATGTAGCTAGAGGTGGTTTCAAACTTGGCATATAGTTGAGCATGACCTTGAACTTGGATCCTGTTGTTTCTTGAGTGCTAGATTCTAGCTGGGTACTGTCATGCACAGTGTATCGGTGCAACAGTCAGAGTGCAATGTAAGCATCCTAGCATCCTAGCATTCTAGCAACTGAACCACGCCCCCCAGCCCCATGCCAGATCCGATGAAATATGTTATTCCTGATGCTTCCAATTTAAATCAGCATTTGCAATTCAAGCTCTTAATTCCTTTGTAGGCCAAGGCATAGCCAACCCCGTATCACCGAGGCTTAGATGAAATTCACTTTTAACACATTTTTTTTTTCCAGAGAGGGAGGGAATGTAAATTTAAATAAGTGGAATCACTACTGATTGAATAAAATTAGAAAACAGAATATTTTACTTAAAGGGACTGATGATTAGTGATACGGACACACTGAGTGCAGAGGGCAGTAAGCAACCCTCGTCAATGGCTTCTACACGTTAGTTAAGCTTACGTGGGCTTCTCGAGACTGCTGAGAAAAGTCCTTTCTAAGAGCAATGTTTAAGGCAGCTAGCTTTCTACCAAGGAGCTGGGGAGAACAGAGAAATTAAAGCATTTTCTTGTTCCTATTCTCTGCCTTTGCTCCCACTCCTTTTTAGCATAATAGCCCTTAAAACTAGACATGGTTTGATGAATATAGCTGAGTGCACCTCCGCTGGCACAGCAGATCTGCTCCATATTTGGTACAAAGAGACTAAAGAGAAACAGCTAAAGCACCATTTTTGAGATAGAGAAACCTGACTGGTGGGTACTCATCATCCAAGGGAAACCGTCCTGTGAGCTCTTCCTAGAGTGCTAGGCAGACAACTCACTCTAGGTCACCGGGTCTCAACTTTCCTAATGCTGAGTCGCCTTGATACAGTTTTTCATGTTGGGGGGGGGGTTCCCTCTAACCATAAAATTATTCTCATTGCTTCTTCATAACAGTTAAGTTTTGCTGCTGTTCTGAACCGTAATGAAGACATCTCATATGAAGGTTATCTGATATACTATTCCCAAAGGGGCTGCGACCCACAGATTGAGAACCTCTGCTCTGGGCAAGTGCACAGGGTATCATTAAAGCCCAAAGGCCAACAGGAAAGCATGGATTCTGAAAGTGATGTCAAACATACAACAGATAATGCTGAACACCCAGAAGCTGCCCACTATTCCCAGGGGGAATAAATCAACTGCTCTTTCCACAGTCAGGGTCACTTCATGCTGTGACGTGCCTTTCTCTTCTGTCTAGATCCACGTCCTTCATTATTCAAGTCTAATCTGCAATACAGTTATATGGTTATTCCAAAAGGCAAAGCTAAATCCCACAGCACATCGCGAATTAACCGGAAACAGCCAGTCCCGAACGGAAGGAACTTGACAAAGCTACGGAAATCTCAGAACTTTGCCAGGACAGATTTGAAGCCATTGTTGACCACTCTGGCACCACCAAGACACTGATCTGTAAGAAACATGCCAACGAGAAGCATCACCTCTACGGCCTCCCAGGCCCAGGTCCTGTACTTGGGGTCGTGGGTCAGTCGCCACATGTACATGTACGTCTCGATGACCTCTGGCCGTAAGATGTAGTACTTTTCATTTTGCCTCGTGGCAATGGCTTCCACACCACCATCAAATCGGAAAGCCTCTGGTCCCAGCTTCATGACTAAAAAAGCACACGCAATGGGTTAACAAGGGGCTACACCTCCTGAACAAGGCTACAACCCTGACAAAGTTAGGAAGTACTTAACAGTCCTGGGACGGTCGCCAGGGCGACCCTTCCAATGGCCAGTTACACACACCATACAATATACAACAATATACTTCTGAATTTGCAGTCATCTAAAAGAATCCATGACAATTCCTTTTTTTTTTTCTCTCCTTTCCCCAAGTGGACTCTGATTTTCTGAACACCCACCAAGGGTTCATCAGGTACCGTGGCCATTTGCCACGTAGCTGGAAGCTCAGTGGTTGAGAACTCTCTTAGTATGTCACAAAAGGCCAGTTATTTAATCTTTGTCTTTAAATGCCCATTTTATAGGTAGGAAGCCAGACATTATCTCCTTAGGGGGCTTTGATGAAAGAGACCCCAAAGAGACCTTTCCTCAGTATTATTGAAGTAAATCAAAGGTCAGGAAGTAAGGCTGGCTGGAACACGTATGGCCTACACTTTTTGTTACTTGACACACTAACACGTACATTTTTGCATAACAGCTGTGACGTTTAAGTAAAGGCATAAATTCTTTTTAAGATATTAATGTTGTCAAATTTCCCAGCAGTTTTCTTTTCCCTCCCGCCCTCTTTTTCTCCTTCTAGATGACGGTTTATGGTGAAGCCCTTTCCTGGATGAGATTAAAGCTTGAGGGAAAAGTACCCTGCACTCACAGGTGCGGTTGTAAGATTCATGACAGGTGCGAGTGATTTCTGCTCCCAGTTCTAGATAGTGTTGGGCCAGGGCTTCCGGAGCTCCGTCTGCCCCGAGTGCAAACATGCCCCCTGCGAAGCAGGTCAGGTGGCCCATCTTGTGTTCCAGGAGGCCCCCTTTCCACTCTGCGATGTACGTTAGTCCCCCGCTGGACCTGCGGATCAGGTGGGTCTCAATGGCCTGAAAAGAAGACATTCTCAGTAGTCTGTAATTTTTCCTCAAATCCATAATTAATTTGATATTATTATTGTAGAGTCACTTATTTCCCTTTCTTTCTTATTTTTTTCTTTGAGATATAGTTTAGCTATAGATCACAGATTGCCTTGGATTCACAATGCATAGTTGGTTGGCATCTCACACTAATTCTCCTGCCTCAGCTTCTTGAGCACTGGGATTAAAGGCATGTGCCAACAACACTCTGCACTTTATACTATAATTAAACACACATGTGTGCATGCGCGCGCGCGCGCGCGCGCGCACACACACACACACACACACACACACACTTAAAACATTACTTGCAATTTGAGTTTGTTATTACTAGTCTAACTCGATCTGAGATGTTACTGCTTTCTGTATTCTATCCTCCACTGGAAGCCTCACTTAGTCATCTGGTTAGAATTTTCTCTACTGGCCCAGCCCCATTGGCTTTGTTTGGCTCTGTGACCAAACACTTGCTGTTCCATTCCCTTCTCAAAGATGGGACATGGACGCCATGTCTGACTTGAGTCAGTACAGAGCCCAGGTCCTGCTGTAGAACAGAATATGCTAGGGTCTAAGATCTAGGATGGTGGCATTACTGTTGTCTCCTCTTAGGCTTGAACAGCAAAAGAGAGTGGCAAAGACGGCTGGAGTTGGATTATATGGATTCACGTTATTGCTCTGACACTGTGGAGCAATGCTACAGGCAGTGTGTTTAGTATATCTGTAAGTCTTAGTAGACTCCTCGTCCATAAAATGGAAACAGTACGACCTACTGTGAAGACAGCAGAGTTTTGTTTAAAAGAAGTCAGTACAGAAACCAGCCCTGGGAAGCCAATTATTTATATCTCGTATGAGGTGATAAGAAAGTGAACAGAGGGCTTGGGGAGATGGCTCTGTGAGCAAAGAATGGAAAAGAGACGGGAATGCTGGGGCTTGGTGTCATCTCAGTGTTGGGGAGGAGGAAGGCAGAGGCCTGGGCCTTGCTGGCCAGCCAGTGTAGGTCATCAGTGAGCACCAGGACAACGAGAGACCACGCCACACACAGAAAAACAAGGAGGAAGGCTCCTGCGGAATGACCCGAGTTGACCTCTGGCCGCATGCGCACACGTGCACCTACACATCCACAGAGAAACTCAATCCAGCTCTTCCCCCTGCCTGTTCTATGAAGAAACACATCGCTGTACGGTAAAAACTTAAAACAAATGACGCTATTTAAATCTAGAATAAAAATAATATTTACAAAAACGATTTGTAAGATATGTTTTATTTATGCCCATAGACTTGCATTATTTTAAAAAACTACTAGGTTAGAAATAAAAGAAGCCTCGTATTTAAAACATCAAAAAGTATAAAGCATGTTTGGAATTACTAATTTTCTTTTTTTCCTTTTTTTTTTTCTGATAGAAGATCAACCCCATATAACATAGGAAGAAAAGGGCTCTGGTGGGGTCTGGAGTGGCTGTGTTTGTCAGAAAAAGGAAGATTTTCAGGAAGCACATTTGGGGACCCAGAGAGGAATGACCGAAAGCGGACACTCAGGCAGTCGGGACCTTTTCCACCTTTATCAGGGACAAACAAATAAAAGTAAGATGGTGAGTAATAAACGAACACCGCTGTGCTCATTAACTGTGGTTAAGCTAATTTTATTGATGGTTTAGTTATTACATTAATATTTCATTCTCATTTAGTGCAACCGAACATCTTAGCTATTTACACTTCTAATAACACAAATTGCAATAAAGTCCTTCAAGCGGATACTTGTTCATCACCCACGAAATTATTCTTTCTATATGGCAAGAGTAATGGCCTTTGAGCACACATTAGAGAAACATTATAACCCTGTCATGGAGAGTGAATGAACTACTGTATTATTTTCACATGATCCTGGCCGACTTGCTGCCTCCTGAAATAAACAGTGATGAAGCTCTGCGCCCAAAGCAATGGTTTTGTGTGGAAATGGAAAAATGTAAATATACCCTAATATGACTCTAATAAATACTTTTTGGTGTCAAATCTGCAGGGAATTGATTAGAGGGAAAAGAGCATGGTACACTCTGTGGCTTAATTCTTCCATACGTGCATCCGTTTGAGGAAGCCTTGGAGCTCTTCAGTGGTAAATCACCTGCCGACGTGTCTTGCCTCACTGTAAGTTCTTAGTGTGTGGTGTTCGGGGAGAGCCATCACAACTGGAGTCAATGTCAAAGTATTGCATCATAAAAGGGCACTGCAAGAAATCCTGTCTGCATCCTCCTAAAGCTAAAACTCAGTGGGAATATCCCTAGCGCCTCAACAGCTCAGAATAACAATAACTCACACCATCCTCTTCCTGATAAAGGCAGTTTTTATTTTATTCTATTTTTTATTTGTTAACGTTTTTCAGGCTGGTCTTGAACTTCTGGAGTCAACTGAGCCTTATGCCTCAGGTGTGTACCACTGCTCCTGAATTGTAATAATCTTAAAAAAATGTTTTTATTTATACTTTGAAATTTCATACATGCATGCACTGTATTTTGATCATGGTCAGTCCTCAAGCCCTTCCCCAACTCCTTCCAAACCCTCTCTCTTTTCTCTATCTCATGGCCTCTTAAAAACAAACAAACAAATAAACAAACAAAAAACCTTTTAAAAACCCACTGAGTCCAATGAGTGCTGCTGCCCTGGGGCACATGGTGTGATGTCATTCCATGGGGCATGGGCAGCCTCCCCTTGGCTACAACCCTGAAGAGAGCTGACCCTCCTTTCCCTAGCAGCCACTAAAGTGTCAAAAGCTGCTCAGCCTGGAGTGGGGACTTGTGTGTGTCCCTTCCAACCCATGCTGGAATGCTGACTGTCTTGTGCAATAAAAAGTACAACTTTGGTAAAAGAAACTTCCCGGTGGAAGACAATAATGCTGCTTTCAAACTCAGAACTTTGTTTTTTTTTCTTCTCACTTTCCTCTGCAAGTTGAAAATATACTAGGAATTGAATCTTTTTTTTTTCTTTACAATTAAGGTAAGAGTCAAAGGAAACACTTTGCCTCATTTGTCCTTAATGGATTTTCCTGTCAACTGTTTGTCTAAACAGAAGACACTAACAGTTATATGGGTACCGTTCTAGAAACTGGGGGAAATACTTCAAACAATATTTCAAAAGGGCTTTTCTTGGAATATCAAGGCCTTAGAGGGCCACTTTAAGATGAAAACAGTTCAAATGTCTGCCAGGGTGCTAATTAGAGGATATATGCAAACTAAATTATATTGAAAAGAATTCTCAAGATTAATACCCAAAACCTCATTGGGAGGAGGAAAACTAACCCTCACAGGAATATTTTCTTGTGCTACCAAATGAGGACAGGACCACAGGGACCGCAGGGACCACAACCTAGCTTGCATTTGATGTTCATCACATGCGTAATAAAGGCTGTCCCTTACAGACCTCCTTCTAAGGAATTTCTGATGTGTATTTTTCTCAGTGAAGCCCTTGGCTGATCTAGGAAGGAAAAACCACAAAATACTCAATCCAGCTAGCAAGGTTGAAGCAAGCTACACTATTTTTCAACAAAGAAATCACAAAGACTTATTAGAGAGGATGACACATTTAGGATACAGACTTAAAATAAGCACTACTGCAAGTTTCTAAGGCCAGGTGTGGTAAACTGTGTCTGAAATCCCAGTACTTAACAGGCGGGAACAAGAGGACCCAGTTTAGTATCATCCTGGCTACTCAAGGTTCCAGGTCATCCTGGGATAGGTGAAATCCTATTTCAACTTTCCATTCCCCAAGGAAAAAAAATTTTTTCTCTATACATCGATAGCATTGATTATAAACAAAATATCCTGAGCATTTGAAAAAGGTTAATTTTCTGTGGGACTTAGCTATAATTTTATTAGCTCTCTAGAGAGGAGTTCAAATAGCAGGAACATTGGACTGTCAGTGATCTTCAGTCATTTTTTTTTTAACTAAGTCAATTTTCAGACCATAAATCTAAGATTCCTTCCCCCCTAATGTAAAAATGTAGCTATAAGAATAGAAAATTGTCATGTTGCCTAGGGAGAGGGGTATATTCCAAGCAATGTGCCCACATTAGGCAATGTCATTGCATGGACATAATAGAGGTGCCACTATGATGTTAGTAGGCAGTTGTTGACCAGAATGCTACCTGGTCTATGACCACCTGTCTTCCTTGGCCTGGATCTTACTATGTAGCCCAGTCTAACTTTAAACACAAAGCAGTCCTCCTACCCCCCAGCCACACCCACCCTGCCCCGAAAATGCTGGAAGTACAGGGTGTTGGCACTATGTTGGCAAGATACAGGAGTCTTAGGTGAGGACTGAACCACAATAATAACTTTTCATTGCTCAGTTAGAACTAAAATATTAAGTGTGGTTACTATCGCTAAAATTGTACCACAGACACACACTGAGCTCTCCCTAGCTGAAAATACTTTGTAAGCCACTCATGTAGTGCTCTATTTTTTTTTCATTAGTCTGATTAATATGCAAGCTGTAAGGTAGAGCTGACTAGCTAGGATGATTTAAATATTGGGTTACCTGAACAGCATCAAAATACATCTTCTTGGCTTCTAGATCTGTCTTGTCAGACATTAGCCATGCCTTGAGCAAATATTCATAAAAGCTGTCTCCAAGTCCTCCAACTGACACATGATCTGAAAAAGAAAGGGAAATGAGTTTCCTGGTGACTCAGCTTTTAATTCAGATAATGCAGCAAAATCATATTAGCGGCTAGGATTCAAAACCGGTCAGCTGTAGCTCAATGGGCCATGTGAATCCCAACAAATCCCCTGTTTCAGAAAGATCTCCCGAAATGAGCAGATGGGCTGGGAACTCACGTGACGTATCCTCAGTGGTCACCAGGCTACTCTTGCAAACATGATGAGAAATTAAGTGGGGTTGCTTTTAATTCTAAAAACCTGGTTTTCTAGTTTAAAAAGAAGAGGCAAATTAAGATGCTCCATAGTCTACATTTAAAGATTTTAAATTTAGTTTAGAGCTGTGTAATAGAAAACTTTGTCAAAGCTTTAGGCATTAAATAAAACAAAGAGGTGTTAAAAAAACAAGAGGCTCCTTGGGTCCATGTCGTTTTTAAGACTATATAATTTTTCTACTGTTCTAAGGCTGAGGGGAGAAAGCTGATGGGCAGGTGTCTTAAGAAGGGAGAAAGCAGGGCTGGAGTGCTGGCTCAGTGGTTAAGAGCAGTGGCTGTTCTTCCAGAGGACTCAGGTTCAATTTCCAGTACCCATGTGGCAGCTCAGAATTGTCCGTAATCCAGCTCTGAGTGATCTGATGCCCTCACACAGACACACATGCAGGCAAAACACCAATGCACGTAAAACAATAATAAATACACCAATAAAAAAAAAATAAACAGCAGCTGGGCAGTGGTGGCACATAGCTTTAATCCCAGTACTCAGGAGGCAGAGGCAGGTGGATATTTGTAAGTTTGAGGTCAGCCTGGAGTGAGTTCTTGGACAGCCAGGGCTCTGTTACACAGAGAAACCTGTCTCTCACACACACCCTCCAAAACAAACAAACGAACAAAACCAAGAAAGCAAAACTGTTTGACTTTTAACACACTGATCCCACAGTACACCTCCACCGACTCTTGACTATGCTTGGCCTACACCAAAGATCACCTAGCCGTGACCACCTGCAGCCAGGTTTCCTCATCTTGACAGCAAGAAAAGTGGTCCCTGAGGCTAGAAGAGAGCATGGCACGGCTGAGAGCTATTTGAGCCCTCAGGCCACATAGGGCTCCACATTTGGATGTTTGCTTTTCATCATAAAGCACCAAGTATAAATTGAATGAATCTTCATTTTTAAAGCACGTTTGCTTCCAAAACCACAAACACAATTGATTTGAAACATCATGCCCAGAATTGAGAGAACTTGAACATTAACAAAATGGCCTTTCAAAGCTTCCTAACGCAGAGCTAAATCTGAAATGAAATGTATCTTCCTTGACTTGGTTACTCAGGATTGCATCAGCAGATCTCTAGCTGCCTAGCCAACAACTGCACTTTGAATCTACATGGGTGTTGAAAATTGAACACACTAGAAACTAAATTCCTTTTTTTGGGGGAGAGGGAGGGGGAGGCGGGTCTTCAACGTCACATCCTTGGTCAGCTTTCCATTCTCCTATCTGTAGACACTGGAATTCAGGGGAGCGGGTGCCAGTGGCACTGGGGTTGTATCTCAGCACAGGTCACTTGCCTAGCTTACCCTAAGGTTCTGGGTTCAATTTCCTAGCACCGAAAACACTGAAAAATAGAGACCAAGAGCCACGAAATGGGAACGTTTATTTTTTTCTGATTTTAGGCAGTGGGCTCTGGAACTCTACACTCTTTACCTCCCATGCATCTTTTGAGGATGCCCCGCCCCCATCATCTCGGTCCTTACTACGGTGAATCCGGCTCAAACCACCACGACTTAGTTCTTACTTAGCTTTAACTGACAGCTTGACGCAGCCTACAGTCACCTTGAAATGACTCCCGAACGAGAGACGGAGAGGCTGGATCAGATTGACCGGGGAGCATATCTTTTGATGCGGGAGCACCCAGCCCGCTGTAGGCTCTACCACCCTAGCGCTAAGGTATTTAAGACAGTTAGTCAAGTTCAAGGCTAGGAGCGAGCCAGCAAGCATAGTTCCTCCATGGTTTCTTTTTCACGTTCCTGCCGTGACTCCTTCAATGGCGGACTGCGACCTGGAAGCGTGAGGCAGCCAAAGCCTTTTTCTTTTCCGTGTGAGTTGCTTGGGTCAGAGTGTTTCATCACAGCAGCAGGAAGGAAACAGGACCAGCTTCTGCTTGTGGCCAATAATCCCCATTTCCTGCTTTCACTCTCATCGGACGTGCTATTTCTACTTAATTTTAGTAAAACTGCACGGCAAGGTGTGTTCCTCATCTGTCACAGTGCTCGACAGCACCTTGCGGTCTTGCCCGCTGTGCTGGACAGGGAAGTCAGCATGTCCTTTCGCTGTAAGAGGTGCTGGTGTCAACCTCTCTCCGCACTGCTGCCACCCAGCCCTTCACAGGAGTCCCCTCGTCACGAGCTCAAAGCCTTTCAACCCCGGCTCTCCGGGAACCAGAACGGCCTCTCACAGTTCCAGTATTCTCCATGTCATTGGTCACTTAGACTCTGCTTCCTTGTCATGTAGACCCTTTGGATCCTCAAAATGATCAGCATCCATCTCCCTCAGGGCTACTGTACGCATTGCCTTCACTGAGAAAAATGGACACACTTCATATCCAACATCACGTGCAGACCTTTCCGGAAAACCTTGCAAGGTTCCATGTCTATTTTGGATGGCACACCTTTGCCACATCTTTACTTCCAGAATGTGGTCCAAGTACCTCGCCTCTTCACCAAATCATGACGCATGAAGACAGAGATGGGTCCTCATGCCCACATCGAGCCCTGGAAAGCCTCTTTCCCTCAAAACTACGTGATGCTGATGGCACAATGTCTTGAACGTCCACGTTAATAGGAATTTCACCTATTCCACCTCGCAAGGGCCTGGTTTTAAGTATTTAAATATGCACTGAAAAAAAAAAAACTACTCCAGAATCATATGAATTAAATTTTGGGGAAAATATGTTTTTAAAGTTGTAAGTCTGATTTCTTAAAATAGCAGCCTATGACCTTTACAGCTTCCTAAATAAATTACCGCAGAAACCTCTGACATTTACAAAGTAAATAGACTAAGTAGGATGTCATCAATAATAAGGCCTGCTGTTGTAAGCACGGCTGTAGGAGACAAATGCGAGTGATGCACGGCAAAGCAAATCCCTATCCGGTTATTGTCAAAATAACAAGGGCCAGATGATGTTAGGGGAAATGATGGCCACGGTCCGGACATGCCCTTCAGGGTCGGAGCAATCAGAGAGAGTGGGAAACCAGCGGCCAGGGGCAGCTTGGTACTGTCCTGATGGCCACAGTCCAGACATGCCCTTCAGGGTCAGAGCAACGGGAGTGGGAAACCAGCAGCCAGGGGCAGCTTGGTACTGTCCTGATGGCCACGGTCCAGACATGCCCTTCAGGGTCAGAGCAACGAGAGTGGGAAACCAGCAGCCAGGGGCAGCTTGGTACTGTCCTGATGGCCACAGTCCAGACATGCCCTTCAGGGTCGGAGCAATGAGAGTGGGAAACCAGCAGCCAGGGGCAGCTTGGTACTGTCCTGATGGCCACAGTCCAGACATGCCCTTCAGGGTCGGAGCAATGAGAGTGGGAAACCAGCAGCCAGGGGCAGCTTGGCACTGTCCCGTGGGCTACCGTTCCATAAAGATGGAATAACAAGTTGGGATACCCAGGGGTCATTTTAAAGAAAAGGGGGTTATATGATAATATACTTACTTCAGTTAACTTTGGTGTTAATTTAAATTTTTTCTAGCTGTCACAAACCAAAATAAAGGAACACAGAGAGCCACATGATGGTTTTGGTAGCTTAGTATTTCATTCATTGAGCTTTCCTGGGTCTGGGTGACAGTTTGGGTGGTAACAGAATTCTGTGTGTAAATTCTTTGTGGGTGCAGGAGAGAAGGTTTTTCAGAAAGACAAAGCCACTAACTCTAGAAAACCAAAACTATGGTATTTTCATGCCTAACAGTTTTAAATGAATAGTCACTCAAATCTTAATGCTCGTCTCTAAAGGGGTAAATTCTGATTTTTCTTCTTGCTAGGAATAAGTTCCTAATATACACACAAAGATTCCTAATATCTAAAAGCAAAAACCAAAGCAAGAATGTCAACAGAATAGTAAAAGAATCACGATGCAGGAGGGTCAATATAATTGTTTTTGTTTATTTTTTAAATAGAATTCTTATGAACCTGAATTTACCTGTCCAAAGCATTGTTTAGTGCTACTAGTTACTCATAAACACATGCACGAACACACACACACACACACACACACACACACACACACACACACACATCTAGCAGCAGTGATCACAAAGCCTGTTTCTCTCCCATGGCTGGACTGGAATGCTGTTTAGCTATAGCTAGGAAGCAGGGACAAGTTTTACAGAAGCGTAGATAGGACTGTTGCTGGAGAAATGAAAGGCCAGATACAACACACAAGCGGACAAAACTCATTAATTTAAATAATCACCAAGTAAGTACAAAGTAGTGTGTTCTGGGTGAGCAGACATGCCCATGGCATGCTTACCAACTGTTACAGCTTCAAGTCCCTAGGAAGACAGATGTGCGTGAGCATCAGGAAGGGGACTGTGGGTAGAAATAACCCAAACTGGTTATCTGGAGAGGAAGAAGTTGAGGTGTAGTGGATGGTAACAAATTACACACAGGCCCTTGCAGAAGGAAGCTTCTGGAAGGAAAGTCATGTGATCTGGAACTTAGTGGAGGAGCTAGATAAAAGAGCTGAGGAAATAATATAAGAAAAAAACAAAACAAAACAAAACAAAACAAAACAAAAAAAACCAACCCTAGGTACAGCCAAGTAGACCATGGTGAAGAAATAAAAATAGAAGTAGTTCTTCCATATGGCTGGAGCACAGGATGGAGAATGGGAAGGGAACAAAGATAAGCATCATCTCTCCTGTTTGTTTTTCCATCAGAAAACTGGCTGATAAGCAAAAGGTTCATTTTACAGGTAAATGGAGCCAAATGCATAGCATATGGTGACTGAGCAGGTGAAACCAAAACGCCCCGATGTAACTGCCTCTTAGGGCCCTTCTTCATAGTGACGTGTAGATCTTAGATGAAAGAAAGGCAGACAGAAGTTGAAGAGACTCTCTACACCTTTTGAAATATCCAAGAGAAGAACTCTAACGCTGGTCACTCTTTTAGAAAAATTTAATCTAATTGTTTGTATGCCAATACTTTAGTGGGCCTCAGGCGTTTCATGCTAGTCTCTGTGCCCCTCACACTCTTGCTGTCGTTGCTTTTCTAGGCAAGTTTTCTCTATGTGACAGTCATGGAACTCACTTTGTAGACCAAGCTGGCCTTGAACTCACAGAGAATAGCCTGCCTCTGCCTCCCCGAGTGCTGGGATTAACGGTGTGTGTCACTGCACCTGGCTACCCCTCCCACTCTTAAAGATCAACAAATACCTTGAAGAAGGTGCTCATTTGAGTATTACCTATCAATATTAAGCAACTGAAACAGAATTTAATAACAATTTTGTTGATTCATTAAAAGTAATAGTTGTAATAACAAATGACATTTGTCATAAACATGCCACTTTATAGATTAAGCAAAATTAAGACTGACACTATTTACCTAACAACAACCCCCCAATCTCCTTAATGTTTGCTTTCCTGGCTAGATTTTTCATGTCTGATCCAACTTTGATCCATGAGTGTACATTGCTTTGGCTAAAGTATACTAAGAAAAGTCTGTCTCATGCAGTATCTTAATCATCTACCCAGGGGCTGGAGATGGGGCTCAGTTGGTCATGTGCTCATGGGCATATGGCCATCTGCATCTGATGTCTCTGAGCACACATAAAAAAGTTGGGCATGGTGTCACATGCTTGTCATAGCAACTGGGAAGGTAAAGACCAACACATTCCTGGCCAGCTAGTCTACGCCATGGAGTCCCAGGCCAGTGAGAAACCTTATCTCAAAAAACAAGGTGGATGGTACTGAGGGACTACTCTTGAGGCTAATCTCTGGCTTTACACACACACACACACACACACACACACACACACACACACACACACACACACACCACGTACACATGCACAGGAGTACTTCCTCCCATATGCATGACGTTATCTTACATCTTTTGATATAACAGCAAAACAAACTGTGTATAAAAGGTTGAACTATTTTTTAAAAGACTAGCTACAATGCAGGGTTACAAATTATACCAATGAACTTGGAAGAATTATTTATTTTATGTGTATGTGTGAGCACTCATATGTATGTAATGCATATCATATGCAGGCCCAGTATCCTTGTTGGCTAGAAGAGAATGTTAGAGCCCTTGGAACTGGACTTGTAGGCAGTATGAGCCATCAGGTGGATATTAGGAACTGAGCCTAGGTCCTCTGTAAGAGCAGCAAGTTCTCTTAACAATGGAGCCATTTCTCCCGGCCCTTAATAAACTTTTCTACTCTCTTACACTAAAATCTATTGGGTATCTTGCACTTTTATTGTATGGTTTCATAATAGCATCCACTGCCTGTTTGGAAAATATTGGGTTTTTTTTTCTGACTTATGCAGAAATGCCGTGTTGACACGCTTCACTGCACAATAAAAACAAAAGAGCACCTTTGTTAAAGTCACTACCAATATTATAAAGAAACCAATGGAGTTAAGCTCATGGTATTGTATATACAAGTCTTCTAAAATTCTAATTTGTATTTAGAAACTGCAATCTTACCACCATTGGTAAAAACACCATTTTTTCATATTTGAGAACCAACTCGCCAGGTCCGAATAACCAGCTGCCTTTAGTTGTGGAGACGATGACTCATGAAAGAATAATCACAATCACCCCATAGCAAGCAATCATATCAGTAAGAACAGACTCTTGAAACACAAGATTTCTCCCACACAACTGTTCTCCTTCATCCAGTGTCAGAAACACTTGTGTGTATGTTCATATCCTCACATGAGTCATTACTGTGACAGTAGTGTTGACGGTGAACCCGGCAATCTAGGATCACTTAGGAGATGAATCTCCCAGCATGGCTGAGATGGAGTTTCGAGATGGGGTTAACTGAGGTGAGAAGACCCATTCTAAGGGTGCATATCACCATCCTGAGCACTAGGATTCCCTACTGAGCAAAAAGAACAAAGCCCGGGGAGCATCTCCCTACTTGGAACGTTGCCTCAGGCTCTTGTCACCACGAGAGACTATATACTAGTGAACTGGGAGTCCAAATGCAAGGCTTTTTGCTAAGTATGTTGGGTCAACAAGCCATTCCTATGATCACAGTGCCATACATGCACACGCTAGTGTTCACCAGAATCAAAGATGATGATTCCCCTGCATCATCAAAGCATGCCTAAGTGAATTGGTGTATTTGAAACTATAGTAGAAATGACTGAGCATTGGGACTGTTTACTGTCTGCCTTGATTCCTCAGTCTATCAGTTTTGCCCACCACTGCTCACTCAACATAAGTGCAAGTGTGCACAGGAGAAAGGCAACATGTCTCAGTATTCATGAACTTTTGACTTTGTGGAACCATGTCCAGGGCTTCCAGCGGTCTGTAGACCACACTGAGCAGAAGCCTTCTTTCTAGATCGCAGACCTGCAGATCCAGGCTCTTCCTAGCTATCACCAACAGGAGACATGGGGGTTAGCATGCTTCCCCCTACCACTGACTTATTCTTTAAAAGAAGCACATCCAAAAAAAAATTGGTATGGTATAATTATCTAAGAATATTATTTAATATAAAGAAAAAAGCCAAAGTTAGAGTACAAATTTAACACCCTCAAAACACCTAGATATCTCATATGCTTCCAACTGTTCCTTAACCTATCACAGTCTTTCCAAATTGGTGCCAGGCCATTTCTTTTGACAAATTCCAAGTCTTTATACTACTGTTGAAAACGACCTGAAGTGAGGGCTTCCGGCTTCAGAAGACCTTGCTTTACATTCATTTTTATACAAAAGGTAACTATTTCATAAGAAGTCTTTACCTGGTAGCTTAAAATTATGAAGAGAGAGAGAGAGAGATCTCTGTGCTACTAATTTCCGAACTCAAAGCAGAAAATGTTAGAAACACAGTGGTCTAGCTGCTACCCTGGGCAGAAGCATCAGGCGAAGTTGCCTTCCTTCAAACCATACACCCAGCCTGCTCTAAGCACAAGTCCTCACCGCACTGGCCAGACCATCCTTTTCTGATTAATGGCTTCAAATAATGTTTATAACAATGTCATCAGGAATGTCTGGTTTTCCAGCAGCACCCTGTCTAAAGATGGTTAAGACCCACTTTCCCTTCTCAACATTGCTTAGCAAGAACTACACTTGCTCTCCACTGCTCGCCCTGTGGTGCTGGGCACCAGGAAGAGAATGAAGGCTCAGCTTTGAACTTACGTTGACCCCACTGTCCACTACTGGGATTCAGATAGTTCGGATAGAGACCTTCTGGTTTTTCCAGTTTGTTCAGTACTTTTCGAATATTCATTACCTACAAAGAAGAGGAATGTTAATGTGAAAATCTAAGAAAAAGTTCATATGCCATTCTCTTCTTCTTCATCATCATCATCATCATCATCATCATCATCATCATAATAATAAATATTATTATTTGATATGGGTAGAAAAAGAAAAGTTAATAAAATGTCTCAGAATTTTGTTATGACAAAAATAATAGGAACCAGCACATATAGTCACACATCTCTAGAACTTGAGACCCCAAATCGAGAACCCCCATCTATATAATAAGGCTATATCAGAGTATAAAACAATAACTGTCCCTTTGGAATCGTGCACATGAATAGGACAATATGGAAAATAAATAGACACAAATAGGTCAAGAGAAGACAAATGCGATGGGAAAAAAGGAAAAGGACTTATGCAAATGCTCACACTGAGCTCCACTCCTCAGGGCAAGGGTATTGGGAGATGGGGCTTTGAGGAATATTCAGGAGTATTAGTCTTCCTCCTCACTCCCTTGTGCAGAGGAACAAACAAAAGGTCATGGGAGCATGTCACCTAGCAACGTCTCCCACATCATCACCTGCTGCTGCTAGGCAAAGGACACCTGCCACCCCAGCACACACACACACACACACTCTCTCTCTCTCTCTCTCTCTCTCTCTCTCTCTCTCTCTCTCTCTCTCTGCCTTAGGCACCTCATTTCTCTACCACTCTGCCCCCACCCCCTCTGCCCTCACCCCCCCCCCCCCCCGCCCTCATGACTTGCTCAGTGCCTCTATCTCTTTTCTAAGTCCTCATTCCTGTCCCTTCCCCCAATAAGCCCTTTTATCCCAGATCTGTTGCGTGGTGTAATTCCTCAGGGGCACACCTTGACATGGACCCACCACGATACCGGACATCACTATATTTCATAACACTAGGAATGCCATCTTCCTAGTTTAAACCCTAACTGTAGACCTCCCAGTGGCCACAATGTGAGAAGTAAGGTTCCGTTATAAGCCATTCCTTTAGGGATTATTTTTTTCCTGTGGAAGTGTGAGTTCACTAAGGAAGAGGTGAACAGGACGGGGTGGGGGTGGGGATACGAGTTGGCAAGGCTGTACTACTATGGCAGTCAGATGGTTTGAGAAGGCTGACGCCTCTGAGGAGAATTTCAACAAAGTGGAAGATAACTTTCAAGGATTTTTGTTTAAAAGAGGTAAAAGATAAAAGTTGTGAGTCTCAGCGTCTGCTTCAATCCCCCGCTGGGTGGAGTGTTTCAGAGGATCTCTGTAGTAGGCTCCATCCTGTTCTCTCTCTTCAACTGCTCCTGGTGTCCTGTTTGCCCTTCTGAATGAGAACTAAGCATCCTCCCTAGGGTCCTCCTTGTTATTTAGCTTCTTTAGGTCTGTTTATTGAACTGCGGTTATACTGTATTATGTGGCTAATATCTACTTATAAGTGAGTATATACCATGCGCGTCTTTCCGAGTCTGGGTTACCTCACTCAGGATGATCGTTTCTAGTTCCATCCACTGGCCTGTAAATTTCAAGATCTTTTTTTTTAAATAGCTGAATAGTATTCCAATGTATAAATGTACCACAGTTTCTTTATCTTTTCTTTGGTTGAGGGACATGTGGGTTGTTTCCATATCCTGGCTATTTTGGGGTGGAGCTCAGGGAGTCTTATGGAAGAGTTGGGGGGGGGGAAGAAGCTGGGGGAAACAGAGGCTCCACAAGGAGACCAATGGATCCAACAAAGGAGGGGGGGTGGGTTCTACAGAGACTGATGCACCAACCAAGGACCATGCATGGTGAGGACCTAGACCCTCTCCTCAGATGGAGTCGATAGGCAGCACGGTCTCCTGGTAGGTCCCATAGTATGGGGAGCAGTGGCTACGTCTGACGTGGACTCTGGTGCCCTCTCAGTGATCACTTGTCCCCTGCGGGGCAGCCTTGCCAGGCCACAGAGGAAGAAGAGGATGCAGGCAGTCCAGATGAGACTTGAGAGGCTGAGGTCAGATGACAGGGGAGGAGGGCTGCCCTTTCTTGAGGACTAGGGGAGGAGGAAAGGGGAGATGGGATGGAGGATGGGGGATGAGGGAGGGGGCTACAACTAGGACGTAAAGTAAACAAATTTTTTAAAAGGTTAAAAGCCAAGTGGAGAGGTGATGTAGTAATGGATGGGTTTGCTTCCTGAAGACAAAACTATTCCATGGCTACTTCATATCTATATACACTTTAACCTTTCACATATGTGCTTGGTACAGTGTATGGAATGCTTCATATTTTTAGATGGAAAAAATTTTCGACAGGTAAGTAACTTCTTTCGTGCACAGCAAGCCACAGGGGGAAAAGCAGGCTCTCTCACCACGAATCACACAGAATCATGGAAAGACTAGGTTTAGGTTGACAGTCTGACCCAGTGACACAAGGCACGCTCCACAGTTTCGCACGGCTGCACAAACTCCGTGCTCTGCACGGAGTGTGCACGACTCACCTTTTCAGCAAAGATGGGGTTTCCTGACAAGTGGCTCAAGTGCACAAACTCCAGATGCAGAGTTCCAAATTCGGCCAGAATACTGCTGCCTCCGGAGGCCCAGGGCCAGTTTCGCCCGATCCCGCTAAGGAAGAGAAGAAGCCGAGGAGTTATGCATCAGGTGTCTGTCGGGGGGCACCGAGGAGTTACGCATCAGGTGTCTGTCGGGGAGCACCGAGGAGTTACGCGTCAGGTGTCTGTCAGGGAGCACCGAGGAGTTACGCGTCAGGTGTCTGTCAGGGAGCACCATTTCCCAAGGTTCTAAATGGCAGAAGTTAGAAAGCTCATACTTCTGCAGTGGCAGCTATTATTCCAGGTAATATCTTATCACATGATGCTTTTTCCCCCCGGCTACTGGTTTAAGCTTTGGCCCCTATCTTCCACCCGAAACTCGGTGTTGACCTACATGAGAAAGTCGCTGTGTGTTCCACGTGACATAGTGTGGAAGCTCCAGGTTCTGTGTAGCCCCCATACCCTGGTGCCATATGCAGCTCTTCAGCACTTTAATTGAGATTGCATGAAATTTTAGATACTCAAATTATGCTTAAAAATCTATTTGAATAGGAGATAAATTCCAAAGATTCTTTACTGAAGTACTCCTGTCCTTTTCCAAATCCTCCCTCCAATTACTAGACTTCCTTATGTGTATCTTCACACCATATTTTAGCTATTTTCTAAGGCACTGACTGACTCACTGCCTGTCTTACTTAATCTATGCTTAAGAATATAAAATTATGTTATATAAACCTCAAAGGCATGAGCTGCAAATATATGGGTTGGATGGTTTATCTCAAAAATATCTTTTAAGCAGGGATCTTTTTTCCCCCTTTAATGTGTGTCGTGTATGATTTATGTGTGTGCTGCTGGTGTGTGTATCCCTAAGTGCAAATGCAGAGGCCACAGGGACATCAGGTGCCTTTCCCTATCAATCTTTGTGCCTTACTATGACTAGCTTTTTATGTGTAGGGGATGGGATTTGAACTCAGGTCTTCATACTTGTGCAGCATGTATCCTTATCCACAGAGACATCATCCCAGCCCCAAACATGAAGTGACTCTTGACATATGATCAGATTCTTGGGTATAGTTTGTTTCTCGAGAAACACTTAAATCTTCAACACATATATTCAAATAAAGTTAAATACACTCCAGACGGACAATTCTAATTCGTACACCTGCAAATGCACATCTTGGTTTTGGTTCAGACTCGCATGTATCGTACATTCTTTGATATGCAATAGCGACCATGAATGGTGCTGGGTTACAAGTGAGATGAGATAATAAATCACGTTCCTCAAAGACGTTCCTCAAAGACGTTCCTCACAGAGATCTAGGAGGCAAATACTGGAGCAGAGAAACGCGAGTACAGTTTGTAAATGCTGAAGTAAATCTGAGAAGAGTTCCTGGAGCATCTTGCACAAGGATGTAACGTCATAGGCATCATGGCACCCTCTCCTCTGAGCCCAGAGTTGAGTCTTAAAGAGTAAGAGTTAAAGAGGAAAGAGCTGTGAGAAATTGAAGGTGGGCATGTGGCCACTGCAGAGAGGGCAGGGTCTGACATAGGGGATGTGGGGAAGAGAGGTGGCAGGTACAATGGCTGTCGCACCTGAGCATGGGACCAGAATGTCTGCTGGAAGGCTACGTTTTGTTTTTTTGAACACAGATTCTTTTAAGTGGTGGCCCCTAAGCTTCCAAGCTACTGCTCTTTACATGGGTAGAACCCTGTCACTGCCCCTAGTGCTAGACTGATGAAGAATATGGAAACTGAACTGCAAGGACACTTGGCACAGGAAACCCTGGGCCAGTGTCGCTCTTATTCTCTCTCCATTTAGAGCCACATAAAGGGTTTGTTTTAGGCCGCACAAGCATGGTTGACATGCCTAATAAAAGAGGCATGGGGAACTAAAACCCTACATTTGCTTTAGACAATGTCCTAAATTTTCAGTTCTTGGGAATATGAGTTATCTTACTTTACAGTTACTTTAATAAGATGAATGTTGAGTTGCCCAAATGGAACGGGAGGCTACCTTCACCTCTTGTTAACTCAGTGCCAATTCATGTAGCAATTGGCCATTTGCTGTCGTGACAAATCACCATTTTTACTCTACACACTTCCTCACTAAACAAAGTCAAGTTTATTAAGCAAAAACTACAACATCCTTGGCTGAAGAGAAACATTAAAAAACTAATTTGTAACATAAGGCCATATCAGGATAAGACACATGACAGCTTCATCCTGGAGAAGGAAGTAAACAGGGTGTAGTGAGCAAGTCCAGCCCACCTCCCGGAATCTAAGGAACTGGCTTTATTCAATTTAGGGGATTAGAACATGCGGAGGCATACTCAGAAGTGCCAGCTAAACAGTCTAAGTGCACTAAATAAAACTCAAATTTATTTAGTATCCATACATTTGTTCCTCTTAATTTATGTGATGAGTCAAGAGAAAAACCGGTGACGAACTGATTATTTCTTCCCATGTTAAATGCTTTTTTCTGGCATCCACACGAGGAGGAAAATCACATTCGTTTCTATCTCTGCTGAGCAACACAAGGAGCAAGAACATGAGCTGCACACATCATGCTAAGAGAAAGGCAGCTGGGTTCAGGACATGCGAGCATATGAAAGAATAGCTCTGGGTATCTCTCAGCCCCGTAGTGTTGATGCATTTCAGTAAAACGTATTTGCAAGATGAATAGCTGTGCTGGTTCTTAAATAGGCAATTGGGAAATAGCTGAAGTCAGAGAGAGCACAATCTAGATGTCATAGACAAACTGTAAAGGCCAGCAGATTGACCTGGGAGAGAGAAGGAACACACACCATATGACGGAGACCTGTGTGACCTGGGAATACACTTGCTTGCACTCTGGCACACCATATAAATCAAACCCCAAAGTTTGGTCACTCAGAGAGGGATGGTCAGGCAAACTCCTAAGGTTGCTTTAATTAGCATCCTTTAAAAAGACAGGGCCTAGCCTAAACTGACATGCAGCTCATTTTGAAGATTAGGCTGGCCTTGAACTTGTGACCCATGTTCTGCAAAGGTCTGGGCTACAGGCGTGTACCACCATGTCTAATTACAAGGTCCCTCTTGCTCCAAATTCCAAGTGTAGTGATGAATCTATGCATTCATAAAGCTAAATTCCTACATGGACCATAGGCATGTCTCACTAAAACAGGGCGGCTGTGACAAGGAAAATGAGTCCAGGGAAAGGTCCGCTCTCTTGACTTCTAGAAGCCAGGGTATCCTGCTATTGAAGCCAAACACTCTAGTGCTTCATCTAAAATTACTCCTACCTATAGGAGTGGGGGATTTAAAAATGCCTTTAATTAAAGTTGTTACATTGCCAGGGTATTTTAAAGCTCAGGTGTGCTCTTCTTCATCTGGCTTGTTTTTACAAACATGAAAGGTATGCTACAAAAATATGTTAAAGACAAAATAATAGCTTTTGTTAAAAAACTATTAGCTGTGTAAGACAAGCCTGAACGGAAGGGCCATTTAAGTATTCCCAACACTGTTATAATGTCCACATTTTAAGTCAAAATAAGGAGCTGGCATATAGAAATGTGTACACGGAAAGGTAATTGACATGCTCTGGGCCAGCTGCCAAAGGTTTGGTTCAAAGAAGGTCAAACTGCTGTGTCCCTCAGTTTCACATATTTCTGTTTCCTCTGGTGTCTAATTCTTCTACTTTAAGCAAGAATATTATTTAATATGCACACTTCAGCTTTACTTAGCTCCACTTCCCAATAATCTACTAACATCGTAAGTATTGAAAAATAAGACTTATCGTAGCAAAAAAAATGGTTGACTTCATCAAGTGAAAATAGGAAACTCTCTTTAAAAAAAAAAGATTGAGTCCTTTGAAAACATGGCATACTATTTTCTCTCTAGAGTTCGTATTTTTTTTTATTAGCAGTGACAATACATCCTGATTCTACTGTACTCAAAGAATGAAAGGGTGACTATTTCCCAACTTCATAGCTCTAATATACAGTGGGATTCACGTGGCTTTCCTGTCACTGGGAATCATGGGTAATAGGGGGAGAGGAAAGAACCACATCACTAATGGCCTCATTCTACTCAGGGCTGAACCCTGTGGCGATATGCTAAGTCTTCCTAGAGCCTGTCATGATGTAAGTAGTTGGAGGACCTCTCTGGATTTCTGGTCCATCTTTTTAAAAATAATCTTAAATGGAGGTAATCCCAGGGAAGTACACTTTATAGTTACTACTGAGCTAAAACTGGGTGAGTACCATATAGTTGGGCATGTACCGTGATCAAATACAACCAATGAAGAATTTACAGAGCTGAAATGATTCTTAAGAACCCAGATTAATATACAAACAAAGCATCAAGCAGTTATACAGCCTCCATTAGCTATGACCTTCAATTCACCCTTCCTTGTGGCGTCCTAGTCTTTGCAAAATGGCAAACAGAGCAATTTTCATTAAAAATAAAGAATTAAAAGCATAAAGTTTGTGAGGATTCTTGCCTGAATGATTTCTGATTAGCTGATCAGTGAATAAGCTTTCTTTAAGTTAACAGTCTATAATACAACTTACTCCTCGGGGTGATGGAGTCATCAGTCTTGGGAAGAAAACATCCCCACTTCCCATATCTTACTCTGAAGTCTCACTCATGAATACAAATGGCATGGCCCATGGGGACACTGAATACAGAAGAGGAAATTAACACGGTATTACCTCTTTTGGATTTTTAGCACAAATTAGGAAAGAATAATTAGAAATTTCATCAATGATTGTTTCATTTAGCTGTATCCTCAAAGCTAATCGATTTAGAGATGTGGCAGTTTCAGCTTCATGTACTGACGTCTCCTTCCTGCCAAGCTCTGCACAACGCAGAGATCGCAGGAAAGCTGTGTCCCACAAGTTAAGACTGTCCCAAAGTCCATCATAGAAAGTTCACTAGGGAGGACCATGCCCTCAGGGAAAAGTGGCTGATTCAGGGCAGCCATTTGACTAAATTCTCATAAACACAGCTGCTACCTCTAAACAGCAGCATGAGGGCGTTTAAATCTCTGAAGACTTTTCACAATGTCCAACATTACACTTGACATTTGCTATATATTCATATGTAATTACTTTAGATTATTTTAACTTATTCTGATTCCTAATACTGTGTGTGTGTGTGTTTGTGTGTGTGTGTGTGTGTGTGTGTGTGTGTGTGTGTGTATGTATGTGTGTGTGTGTGTCTCATTATCCAAATGTGGGGCTGGGGGCCGTAAGTTACAACGATGGAGGTGCTAAGAAACACCTCTGTGATTCCCGAGAGGTCATATGCCTTTATTCTGTTTATACCTCGGGTAGGCTCTCATTGCTAACTTTTGTCAAGAGTCACCAGATTAGGTGAATTCAGCCTTCTCGGGATTCTTGGGTGAACTGGTACACCCTGTTATAGGGTTTAAGAAATATTACTAAGGGATATGTCCCATGAAAGTCTTCACTTACCAGGAAAGTGGGACAGAGGGGAGGACATCCTATTGGGACTCTAGGTGAGAGAAGCATGGGAGAATGGGGAAATAGAAGGATCCAGAGGGTCCTAGAAACCTACAAGAAGAACATTATGATGGCACCAGCCAAGGACAATACGTGCAGTAAACTTCGAACCTCTACCCAGATCTAGCCAACGGACAGGACAGTCTCCACAATTGAGTGGAGAGTGAGGTCTGACTTTCACACGAACTCTGGTGCCCCATATTTGACCACGTCCCCTGGATGGGGAGGCCTGATGGCACTCAGAGGAAGGATAACAGGCTACCAAGAAGAGACTTGATACCCTATGAACATATACAGGGGAAGGAAGTCCCCTTCAGTCACAGTCACAGGGGAGGGGAGTAAGGGGAAAACGGGAGGGAGGGAGGAATGGGAGGATACAAGGGATATGATAACAATTGATATGCAATATGAATAAATTAATAAAATATATTTTAAAAAAGAAATATTACCAAAAGGGCTAGCAGAACTCAGAAGAAGACACTCTTGTGCACGCATGTAGGATGTGTTGAGTGTTCGTGTATATGTCTCTATTTTACTTTATGAAAAAATAGAACCATAATCTATAGTGCTGATTTCCCTTCATTTTCTATGCCAAATGATGCACACACTCATTTTTATTGAGCGTGGTTTCTTACTGAACGGATATGCTCTCATTAATTTTTCTTTTCTTTTTTCTTTTTCTTTCTAAGACAAGGGCTCAGTGCGTAGGTTTGGCTGGCCTGGAAGGCTAAGTAGATCAAGTTGGTCTTGAATGCAGATCCAACTGTCAGTAACCTCTTCAATTCCTGATACTAGAGGCTCATGCTGCTGCTTTTGGCTTTTATGGCTGATTTAAAATGCACAGTGTTGATGGGCACTGAAGCACAGTATTTATTTCTTTGTTTTCTATTTCTTTAGTTTTATTTTTATATCTCTATTTCTTTATTTATATTTACAATTCTCTTTATTTTCTGTTATTATAAAATAACAAATAAAAACATTTATTTCTTGCTACTATCACTAGTTCAATGATCTGTCTAGTTGTACCTTTTAGAATGACTTAACAGCCTCCACCTGGAAGATGTTAGTTTAATTATTTAAGCTGATAAAAAGGACCGATTTGGGAACATGTAATGAAGGTGTGAATGGCCATTCTGTTGTCTTGTCACACAGAGAAGACATCTAAAACTTGTGGGATTTCTTCACTTCATCTGTCTTAAGCCGTGGCACTAAGTCCTTAAAACTGGAGCGGATTAACGACCATGTTCATTTGTACCCAGGCACTTCACGATGGAACAGAAGCATGCTCCAGCCCATCCTTTGCAAACAGCCTCCTACTCAAGCGGTCCGCCGATCAGACCCTAAAATTCACCCACACTTGGATTTTCAACACGATTGTTCCACTACACAGCACCATTTCAAGACAGTGAAATTGCAATAAAATTTGGGCATGCTTGTTCGCCTGATGGGCACCCGTGGGATAAATTGTGAAATTGGTAGAGATTTGAGGCTTTTAAAAACTCTCCAATTTCTGTAGCACCGTCTCTCAGTGCTACAGCAGGGGAGGGGCCAGTACCACTCACTTCTACTAACTGTCAAGATATTCGGAGACCCTGGCCTATGGCATGAGCATAATCCTAGTTTACTACAGTGCCAAGAAACAAGTTTCCAGCGAATACTTTTTTTTGAACAAAACAAAACAAAAAATGTTGTGCCATTGGCTTCTACCACCAACTTGATTTTAAATGATGTACTATTGCATTGCATTTGCTGTTGTTACACAGGTACGCTCTGACAACCAGTTCAAATACAAACCAGGGGTTGGTGAGATGGATCAGTGGGGAGAGGCACCTGCTGTGCGTGTGGAGTTGGGTTCAACCCCTGAGAAGGAGAGAATGGACTCTCAAGTTTTCTTCTGTCTTGTCCTCAGGCACTGTGCTACGCGTATGTGTACATGCAAACACATACACAGACCCACACTGACACACAGACACACACAGACAGACACACACACACAGACACGATAAGTAAAATTAAATACAACCAAATAAATAAATAAAATTAAATTAAAAACAACCAAAGCAAAGTATAAGCTCAATGAAACAAAATACTAGCCGACTGATTTTTGAAAATTAACCTTTTATTGGTGTGTGTGTGTATTTCTTTAAATTACGAATCATATCAATGGTAAAGATGTATGAGCGTCACTGTTATTTCCACAAATGCATAAGATATTCTCTCATCGTGCCTACTCTCACTTTTAATGCTTAGGGGTGTTTTACTTGTTCCTTAAGAGTTGAAGGTCTGCTATCACTCACCTTAGGATAGGTGTAGCAGTGGAGCAAATGCTATCGGAAAGAATAATTTGCTATTAGTTCTGCCAAAATTAATGTTAGCCTGCGGCAGAAAAATCTGATGTATCAGGACACTCTTAAATGGCTTTGTTCAACAGGAGGAAAAAAATAAGTGCTTCCAGATGTCCCTTGCCAAACTCAGGAAGCGGGACTGAGCCAGTCAGGTAACTCTAACTTACTGAGTGCTAACTCCGCGCCAGCTAGCGTGTGATACAACAGCGAACTCCGTGGAAAATATGTCTAGGTGTTTCTCAAGTCAATTTGGGCGTCACTGAAAATGTAGAGGGTTACAGTCTCAACTGCAATTTAATTCAGTTTTCGTAGAGACAGTTAAGCTGAATACAGTTTTGGGGAAACCATTTCTGTCTTTCCTATCAACATTCCTTGAGGTATTTATTTGGGAAATCAAGTAGATTCTAATTATGTTTTTTTATGAAAGTGAGCTTTTATAAATCTCAGTGTTCCTCAATACCTCAGTGTTCTTGATACCTTATGACTAAACTCAGTCGATCCTCCATGTCGGTTTTCAACAGATATTAGCCTTTCGGGAGGAATTGCAGGATAATTCCTTCTTGGATGCCAAAACCGAGATGGGCAGTAAGTTGTTTGTAAGGCAAGAGCAGCAAGCTGAACACTGAAGAGTCTATAGTGAGAAAATGTAAATAGTGTAATTGTTCTTTAAATTTGCAAATGATGAATTAATTGCAAAAATGGTTCAAGGAAACAGATGCTGTTTAGATAATCAGCAGTAGTAATTAGGGTGTTCTTTTTAAGCTGTGTTATGCAAGCTTACCCGTTTCTGTTAACATATAAAGTAAATACAACCAAGAAAGGAAACAGAACTGTCTTATAATTTAAGATGGTAGCGTTCCTCATATTTGAATTTTTATGTAGCAGCAATACACAGTATGTGCCTGGTGTGTGTGGCAAGCACAAAAGGATCTGGGGAAGGGCCTTGGTTCGTAAAATGCTTGCCTTCCAAGCACTTCGTGAGGGCCCTTGTTTGGATCGCTAGAAAGTCTATAGAAAGCTGGGTGGAGGGGATGCATGCCTTGACCCCAGTAATGACCACACGCTAGTCTACGCGACATTCCAGGCCAGTGAGAGACTTGTCTCAAACAACAGGTGGGACTCACATGAGGACTGACCCCTATGGTTGTCCTCTGACCTACACACACACACACACACACACACACACACACACACACACACACACGGGGTGGGAGTATAGGTAGACATTGAGAGCTGCCTGCAACTTACACTTTGGAGGCTGTTATTACATTCCGAAATAGTTTGGCAAATTAGACAAGACTTATGAGAAAGAGTAAACGAGGGATCCAGGGCCCAGCAATAAGGACAGGTATTCTTCTCAATACACCGTGAATTACCAGGACACGGTCAGTGGCGGCCCTGCTTTGTCCTCAGGAACCTCTGGCTATAACTCAGAGCTGTGGCAGCAGGACAGTCGGCCGTGTATCATAACACACACAGCTCTGGGACACTGTGTGTGTTTACTTTTTCATGCTTAGCTTACCTCCTAACTGGAGACCGAGATCAAAGACAGAAGGACGCATCTACTTTCTTTACCCCTCTCTCTCCTTTGGGTAGATATTTCTCAGACCAGGTGCCAACATTTAACAACTGTTGCACTTATAAACGGCTGCAATTATTCTATTTCTAACATGATCATCCTTAATGCTTTCCTATCAGATTCAGGAACTACTTTAAGCAAGATTTGTTACTCACATATAACATACTTCCTATGTATTGATGATGACTTACACATATAATTTACAAGTTTGCATACTTTTAGTGGCTAAGGATTCTTTATGTTATTGGGAAAATACTGAAAATATATTTAAGTTTCAGCAAGTTGCACAAAGGGAGAATCATCAAAATATTTTTAGGTGCCTGAATTTTTATAGGAAAGACAACAGAAGGAAAAAAAAAACGAAGTCTTTTCCCTGTATTTCCTGTGAATGGAGTTTTGTCTTCATGTGGCAAAGGCTGTGGGAATTCTGACACTGTGAGCTTTAACCTTTGGGGATGTGAACTAGTTTCAGGTATAGAGTTCTAAGGAGCGTGGAAAGTCAAGGGTGAACTCCAGACAAGTTCTAATAAGCCAACTTTTACAGATAGATCTGGCTTGAGAAAGGCCACTGTGAAATAAAGAGAGTGTGAGGAAGGCAGGGCATCACACGTTGGGTCTACCCCTGGTACAACATACCTTATGATTATAGTAAGTGCCTGATTTTTCCTTGAATGTCAATTTAAGAACAATAACGGTGTTTATGGGCTATTTTTTCCCTCCATTCAAAATGAGAATGCTTTCTTAGATCCCATGAGGAAAATGTACATTCTTAGAATTTCAGATTACCTACTTCAGTTAATAGCAGAATGCCAATGTGAAAAATAGCACAATTATCTTGTAATGTGAAAAGCTAAGAAGAAAATAAAGCAAGACGATGGGACAGAGGCCGATGGGCAGTGAGTGTGGGCTGGTTTGCTTGAAAGAGCCAGTGGTTGGGGAGACTCCCATGCCGGCCATTGGATAGACCTGCTGGCGCAGACCGTAGGCATAGCATTTCCCTATGTCCTCAGGTGAGCACAACCACAGACGTGACAGCACACTGCTGGCTGTGTGCAAAGAAGATGGCAGGGAAGGCATCCAGCACCAGGGTCCCTGAGGGCTGAGGAACGGACATATCACACAGGGCCCTGAGGCCAGGGCAAGATCGTGGATTCATTTTAAGTGCAATGGGAAGTCGCTTAAAGTGGGGGCTAAATCACACCTGCATTTTAAAGTCCACCTTATGGATCTCAGCAAAAAGGGGGCTGCATGAAAGCAAGATGGGAGGTAAATATGAAAATTATTCAGGTAGCCGGCACATGAGGGGCTGGACTAGTAGCTAATGCCAGAGACAGATGAGAAAATTGAGGTAACCAGCACCTTTCCTCTACTCTGGCTCTTGCTGGTGGGCTAAAGTGACAAGAGGATGGAAAAGTCTGGGTTGGTGGTACAAGTTTGTCACCCTGGCTACTTGGGAAGTTGAGACAAGTGGTTCACAAGCTCAAGGCCAGCCAGGGCAACTCATCAAGACCTCCATCTAAAAATACAAAGCAAAACGAGGGCGGGAGAGATTAGTGGTAGAGTGCTTTTATGGCATCTGTAAGGCCCTAGGTTCATTACCCAGTACTGGAAAAGTACAAATTAAAAAAAAAAAAGACTGAGGTAAATACAAGCAGTACAAAGACAAAACACTTCTGCGACTTAAGACTTTCTACAAAAGCTCTTTTATAATTATGTGTATAAAACCAAGTTTGGGCACTTAAAAGTTTCCTTTTTAGTTTTCTTATAGAGACGAATTTATTCAGCTGGAGGGACCATAGTTTGGCAACAGCTTTCTCAGAAATTATTTAAGGATTATGAAAATAATATGCATATGGCAGGAAACTGAGAAGATATAAAAATTTATGTAATGGAACTGAATCTCCCTCACACAGTAGATCCTAATGTCACTTCTGAGTGAACGCTAACACACCTTAACAAAATTCCTCCCTGTCAGTCTCCTAGTGCATGGTCCTGTAACAACACTGACAAATTAAAATACAACTGTATGTTTACTGTGTACAGTGCAGCGTGTTTCAGGGAAAGGTGAAAGATTTTCCCATTCTATCTTTCACAGCCACATCCTATTCCAGTGTGCACATATAATCAATTTGACACTTTTCATCTGTGCGTGTGTGTATGCATGTGTGTGTGTGTGTGTGTGTGTGTGTGTGTGTGTGTGTTTGTACATGCACCTACCTGTGTTATTGTGCTATTCTGCTTGCACGAGGAGGCCAGACATCAATGGGTGACGTCGGGTGTTACTCCTAATGTCCTGTGCATCCTGTTTTCTAGGACTGGGGCTCTCACTAGCCTCGAGGTTGCCAGCTGAGCTATGCTGGCTGGCCAGCAAGCTCCAGTGACACACCTGTTTCTGCATCTCTTGCGCTGGGACTGCAAACACTATGCTCAACTTTTTAATGTGGGTTCTGGGATCCAACTCAGAGTCTCATGACTGAGTGACAAGCACTTTGTCAACTGAGCTCCCCCAACCTTGACACTTTTCATCTCAAGTTTTGCTCTCGTAGACAATGTTGCTAGATCTCCAGAATAAAGTACCATAAGTGGAATTACAGGGCACAGAGTACACACTTACATTTTAGTGTCCCCTAACCACAATTTCTTTCTAAAGTGTACCCCGATATAATCTACATATGCATTTGAATGGCCCAGCTGCTCATTACATGGGCATATATCTACTTTTAAAATCTTGCTCAGTCTTGTAGGTTAAAAAGCGACATCTTAGTGCTTTCCTGGCTCCTATTTCTTTCTTATTTCTTTACTATAACCTTCCAATGTTTAATAGACAAGTCACTTCCTTTCTTGAAAAGTGTGTTTAGGAACTTTTTTTCCTATAGGTACTGCTATTGTCTCTTTTACTTTTATTATATGCTTTATAAATTTTAAAACATTACACAATACTCATTTTAGTGAGGGAGACAAGAATAAATAATTTTTGTTAGAAATCAATATTGTATTCTTCCTTATCTGTAACTAGCCCTGCATACCTCCCCCAGCCAGTTCTACATAGCAACATTCCCATCAACCTTTTAGACAAATGGATTAACATATCTGTCATGGTTTGAATATACTATCCTCATTAAAAAAGGCTCATGTATGTTTGGCCTCCAGTGCTGTTTAGGGGGTACCCGAGGAATTCTCCATAGATCTCACCTCACCAAAGTCAGGAACATAAACTAATTTGAAAGACTTTCTTGTAGAAAGAGAGTGCCACTGGGTTGCTTAGGATTTTGTTTTCCAGGATTCATTTCATGGTACCCAGCTACTCACAGACCATTATAGTGATGGTTCAAGGCATGGGAGTTGACTGTACCTTGAGGTGGAAGCAGATCTTAGAATTGGCCATATGAGACATATATAATACAAAAGGTGTGGGTGCAGGGAGGCTGCCTCCAGATTTCAGAGAAAGCCTGTGAGGCCAAGCACTTTGTGGCAGTGTTTGAAGCCTGTGGAGATCTCCTGAGAGGGTGATGCATAAAGCTACAAGAATGAAAATGGGACAGCAAGGGAGATGCCCCTAGAGGTTACACGTAGAGTCTTTCCAGGGGAAAGAGACAGGGAGTATGTGAAGCCTGTGTGGCAGAGTGTCACGTGGGTGGAAGCTAGCAGGTTTCTTTGGATGCCAGTGGGGCCATACATCGAGTTCTGGATTTAAATGTTTGCCCTGATGGCTTCAAGCTTGCTTTGTACCCCTTACTTCTTTCTACGTTCCACTTCTCTCCACTTAAAAATGGATATATTTACTTCATGATATTGCACGGCGGAAATATATAACGTGTTTTTTTCTCTGACCAAGGTTTGAAGCAGAGCTTGCCTTGAGTCTCAGAGGACATTTTGAACTTGACCTTTGGAGCTATGCTGGAACTGTTGAGACTTGAGGGACTTTGCAGATGGACTAAATGCCACTTTTCATACTGAGTTGATCATAAAGGCCAGGGGTAGTGCAGAATGTTATGGTTTAGACATGACATATTCTCATAAAATGGCTCATGGGTTGAAGTTTTGGTTCCCAGTGAATGTTTTGCCATATAGGTTTGAGTAAATGATTGCATAAGAGGGTTTTGACCTAAGTAAAGATTAATCCAATGCAGCCCTACACCGGGCAGGGTTGGAAACTAAGGCTTTAGGGTTTGCTAGAGGAGGCAGGTCACCGGGAATATGCCACTAAAAAGTATACATTGTCCGTGCTACTCAACTCTCCACTTCTTAGTTGCTTCTGTCACTGCGCTCAGGTCACCAGGACGTGCCTCATCCCAGGCTCCCAGTAAGAAAGGCAGCTGACTCTGGCCTGGACCCTTCGAAACAGTGGGCCAGACTAAGTCTTTCACGCATGTAAGAGTTTTTCCCTCATGTCTTTGTCACAGGGATGAAAGTCTCTCTCTCTCTCTCTCTCTCTCTCTCTCTCTCTCTCTCTCTCTCTCTCTCTCTCTCTCTCACACACACACACACACAGGGTTTGTCGTCCTCAATAAAACAGGATTATATTATGTACATTACCTAGCAACATGCCTTTTCCCATTAGTGCTCTTCACAGATATCTTTCTGGAGTAATCATTTTTAATAGCTATATAATAACATTCTATAAAGTTCATAATCACATTTTATTAAACCCATCCTCTACTGACAGGCAGGTAGCCCTTTTCTTATTAAAAAACCAAATGTTACAATCATGCCACATTAACCATGAGTATGTATTGTAATCCTCTCATAAAGAGCATTTTATATATAAAAAAACCTCATTTTTTAACCATCCTATGATCTGCATGTATTTTATAAATGTGCTGTCTTTTGACTTTAGGTTTATCTTTGTTGTAACTAATTTTTGGTTGGTAAATTCTTCTGACATTTTCCCTCTGCACTGCTCATGTTGGGAGTTCTGTGCTCAGTTAGAAAAGCCTTTTCTATACACAAAATCATTATTTAAAAATCCTGAAAGTATGGGAAACAATTTCTCTTTTCAGTTAGGTGCAAAGGTAAAAATTATAGCAGAATAACAAGAATATGTATATATCTATATTTTATAGCAATATGTATTTTGTTTCTCACATATAATGCATTTAATAGTCTTGCTATAGATACTGAACAGTTTCCGTATTTTAAAGTCAATATATTTTTGGCATTCCTTTTTCATTTAGATTTTACTAAAGAAGTTCATGGATTGATTTCTTCTTTCTTGAGATTTAGTAGTTTCATCAACATTTCCCAATTATAGAGACAAAACTGGATACAGAGAACATTACATCCAGAAGGAAGGGCAGAGAAGAGATGAAGAGTCAACCAGGGAGCAGGCAGATCACCGTTTAATGCTATTTATGCATCTAGAGCATCTCAGGAGTGACCTTGGGTAAGTCTTTACTCTGCAAGGCAGTTATTTTCTAGTGTATAAAACAATGTTATACTTGCCTACCTTACCTTGTAGGGTTTCATTATCCCTTATAGGGATTAAATTATATGCTGTAGACACAAAGTACCTTGAAACTCACATGGTTTGGCCCAGAGAAATATTTTTATCTTATCTTTTTAGATTAAGCAACTGACATTTAGCTAAACCAAAAAAAGTTCATTTTTTAAAAAAAAATTTCAATTTGGTTTTTCTTTTCAATTTTAGAGATGTCTACTCAATAAAAATAAATTCACCAAATGTTCACTTGGAGACAGAAATTACAAGCAAGTAGTAATGAAATAATGTTAGGCATTCCCAAGATTCAAAAATGTAACAATTTTTTTTACTGTGAATAGCCAATGTTCTTAAAGCAATTTAATTGACATACAACCACCAATATGCAGGCTTTTAAGAAAGCTCAAATGCCTTGTGTTTAGAAAAGGTAATTAAAATACTTCAAATTGTGACAGAGACCTATCATACACATTAAAATGATTTACTAAAAGGCCAGAGAAATCCTGTTCAGAGAATTTTCTCCTCAAAATTAAAAACAAATCTTATCCTGTCTGGGGCAAGCACATATTCTTTTTGCAAGATGGCTACATAATAAATGATAACCTTCTTATGGAAACATGATTTAAAAATCTATTTCTTGTACATTGACTGGTTTAGGGGGGCAGTGCCTCTGTGTTAATTATCATCTACTGCAAGAAGAAAAAGATTCTCTGGTGAGGCTTGGGAGATGTCCTGTTCTGAAAATGTCAGAATCCGGGACTGGAAAGCTCTGCCCCTAGTGGCGCATCTACAACACTCCGTCCCTCACCCAAGCCTCAAGGGTCCTTACAGAGGAGCAAGCAGGTGGGGGGGGGGGGGGAGATTGGAAGAGCCAGCGGTGGCTGATGTGCTAACGGCGAAGAAGCAGTATTTTCAGGACACAGCAGGGCAGTTGTGAAGGTGAGGAGCTACTGGTATTTACTAGCTGCTGCGCAAAGGAAGAGTCAGTTTTCTTTAATGGTGTGGACCCTCGTATGTCTACAACATGGCTACGGCAGGCAGGCTTTACTCCCAATACTAGCTGGGCAACACAACTGTGCTCAATAACGAAAGAAATAACAAAAAAAGAAGGTGTCTCAGTTGTGTGGGCGATGATGGATGGGACGGTAAAGAGAGTGGTTCTAGGAGGAGGAGGGGGGAGAGGGGGTCAATGTATTCAAAAGACAATGTAGGAAAGTCTCAAGGAATTAATAAAAATATTTTTTAAAAAAAATCTGTGTCCTGTTGTGTAACTATATGAACAGGAAACAAAATATTTTCTTAAATTATCCCCCCTCCCCCCCAAAAAAAGACTTTTATCAAAATATTCAGTTTTGAGTGACTTCTAAAACCTTACCATATAAATCTTTTTACTCCCACACAAGTTCATTATGACAACCGTTTTCCTACAGGTAATATGCTATCTTTCTAAAAAACACTTTGATTTTTCAGACCTTCTAAGGCAATCCCTTGTGAATAAATGCATTGAATACAAAAGAAAAATTCAAAGCTTAAGTCTAAAGAGTAAATTTAACAGACGGAAAAAAAAATTTTTTTTTATTTGGCAAGTTTGAAGATGACCCGATTAAATTTTAATTTAATTAAAATCACTTTCACAAAATATCCTATTTGCATGTAAAGTGAATTAAGCTTCTTTCTCATTAGATTTGCCTTTAATTTGCCTATAAATAGGGCTAGTGACAGAATGCAGAAGAAGAGCACTGGCCTAGAATGTGGGAGGCTCAAAGACTCATTTGTCAGGGTTGTGTGAAAAGAAGGAAAACAAATCAAATGATGATGAATTGCTGATAAATAAACAAACAAATATATAACAACTTTAACAAATCCTAGCTCCTTTTTAGAATTATTGTTAACCCACATTATAAAGATAAATATCATCATCACCACCACCACCACCACCACCACCACCACCAGAAACCATAGCAGAAAGGAATCGGTGCCTTTAAATGAGGTCATGATAAATGAGAGTTCATTTATATAATTCAATCCCTCTCCACAATACCCACGTAGGCAGTCTTCATTAACACCACAGGAAGCGGGGACTCATCAGGGTCAAGTGGCATGCTCCAGTCATTAAAGGGTAAGGGCTGGGGGGCTTTCCGCACAAGCATTGCAACTTGTATTCCATACTTTTCAGATACCATGAGGTGCCATTTTTCCTGCTCCTATCTAGGTTGGCAGTTACATTAGAAAGTTAGCAGTTACATTCATGACTAAGAGAGCCAAGGGACTTCTGTAGCACTGAAAGTTGAGATGTCATGAATCTGCATTCATTTACTTGAGAAAGAATGACATTAAAAAAATGACAACACAAAAAATGGGCTTACAATACAGCATAACAGGTAAAACGGTTTCACTTATAATCTTGGACTCACCCAATTTCCCTATTGTCATTCTCTATAAAATCACTGTAACTTATTTCTTGAAAATCATTCTAAAGATATTTGTATGTCTAAAATAACAAACAAGTAAGTACCTCCTTTACATAAATACTAGTAGACTACATATGCTATCAAGATAATCTTATTTCTTCTCAAGACTATTCAAACCTATTTTCTGAAACTTTTAAAAATTCAAATATTCAGATAAGGCAAGGTAACATGAGCATAAATACCTAATGCATCCACAACCACCACCAGGGTCTGACAAACAGTAATAGTTATTTTTGCTGTAATTTCTCTGTCTATGTGCCTCTACAAACATTACTGTTGTTTTGGGAAATTATTTTGAGGAAATTCCAGACGTGAAGTCACTAGATGTCCCAACAGGCATCTCCCCAAAGAAGGCACATTTTCTGCAGTCATGATCACATATAGCAAACGGGACCTTTCACAACAGTTTCCTCATATTATGGGATACTTAGCTTATGTTTGCATCTTCCTCGCATACCTCGCAATGTGAGTGGTATTCTTTATAGAGTTCATTTTCTTGTAATTGTGCATGATAAATATTGCATCTTAACCAATGTCGTAAGTTTGCCTTACAGTGTTTGGCTTTTTCTGGCTCTTCTTTGCCAGTTCACCTTAAAAAGAAAAAAAAAATCCTATTTTCTCAATTTCGTTTCCATGCTAGGATAGGAAATAGTTGCCATGATTAGCGCCCTCTAGTTTAGCGTGTACAATTTTGCTTTAAAATGCTCCTTATGTATCCGAGAGATAAACTCATGGGCAGGAAGGAAAAACCAGGGTAACAACCCAGTTCCCATTGTTGAGGAACCTGATTCCCCTCCACTCATGTATCTTCCTAGTGTGCCATCTGGAATTATTCCATTATTATACAAAAGGGATGAGGAGCAGTGGTAGAACACAAGTCCATAAATATACTAAAACCCACTGACCTGTATACCTCTGAATTGTAAAGCATATGACCTATACCTCAATACAGTAGTTTAAAGTGGAAGAGGGTGAAAAATATTAAGAATAACTTCACAGCCGGGCACAGCAGCACACACTTGTAACACCAGCACTCAGGGAGGCAGAGGCAGAGGCAGATGGATCTCTGTGAGTTCGAGGCCAGCCTAGTCTACAAAGTGACTCCAGAACACAGAGAAACCATGTCTGGAAAAACCAAAAATTCCCCACCTCCCAACTAAAACCAACCAACCAAACAAAGATAAACCCAGCCTACAATATTTTGTATTTAGAGCTCATTCCTTACCAGTAGAATTTTAAAAAAGAAGTTTCATTGATGTATACTTACTAATATGGAAGAACAAGGATTAAGAAGAAACATAAATATATTTCAAGTGTGACCTGCCAGAGTGAAAGGCAGGGGCAAAGATTTTACTGGAAGAGATGATTCTGGAAGATTCTGGAATAGTTTTGATTTTTCCTTTTTGGCTTTAGAGAACTAATCAGTTCTTTAAGGAAAAAAAAAAAAAAAACTCCAAATATCCAACCCTACAATACATTTACAATTACCTTACTTCATAGTCACTGAAGACCAGTACAGCCACTCTGCAGGACTTTTTAGCACAATTACCCACTCACTCACTCACGAATTCCGTCCCTAATAATTGAGCATAAATTGACCATAATTTTAGTCCCCAGTAAAAATGCTTATAATCTCAAGTACAAATGCATGGCTTGTATGTTACAGTAATACTTAAACTATTTTTAAGACTGAAAAGAGTCGGGTACAGTGATGGATAAGGTTGTCAGCATCACAGAATCTAGAATTATCTGGAGGACAAACTTCTGTCTCCCTTACTGAGAGAGTTTCTAGATTGGGGTGAGGTCAGAGGCCAATCCTAAATGTGAACAGAGGCAGAGGCAGAGGCAGAGGCAGAGAGGCAGAGAGGCAGACATATTTCTGTGAGTTTGAGAATAGCCTGGTCTACAAAGCAAGTCCAGGACAGCCAAGGCTACACAGAGAATCCCTGTCTCAAAAAACTGAGGGGGGGGGGGAAGGAGGGAGAGAGGGGGGGGAGGGAGAAGAAGATGGAGGGAGGAGACAGAGAGACAGAGAGGAGAGATGGGGAGGAAGGTGAATGGTTTCCTGATGCTGATACCACATGACCAACTTTCTCAGCTCTTGTTGCCACACTCTCCCTGCCAGGTTGGCTTGCACCTACATGCTAGAGTCAGAACAAAACCTTATGTTGCTCTTTGTCACAGCAGTAAGAAAAGCAACTAACATAGGTAGTCAATAATGAGAACCAGGTTAAAAATCACGGCCTATACAGAAGCCCTAATAGTATATATGCATTGCATATGTATGTATATATGCATTGCAGATAATCTTGTAAGACAGAATTTCTTGTATAATATTAAACAGACTTCTGTTCTCATGGAGGGCACATTTGGATGGTGGGGGGTTTCTGCCTGCCCACCTACCCCTACACTTAAAGCATTAGGACCTACAGAGAGCATAAGCACAGGGCAGCAACCATGGGAAGAGCAACCATAGCAAATATGAATTTAGAAAGGCTTTTGTTTTTTTTCTTTCTGATCTAAGATGGCAAAGGAGTATAGTGTGGGATCCCAGAAATCAGGGGGTCATGGGATGGGTGGGAATACCATATGACTGTAGTCTTCACAGGAGCACTAAAAAGGACATGCACAGTGGTGGCGCCAGGGGTTTTGGGGAAACAGCTGACAGAAACCGGAGGGACCACACTGCACCAGAAGAAAGCATGCATTTGTTGCATTTCTGACTGCCCATAGTCCCAGAGCCAGCCTAGCTGAGGAGGCAAAGGGCTAAAGCCAGCTTAGATCCTTGACTGGACGCTCAGCCTTACAGTGCAGTGAGGACCCCCAGGGTGCCAGGTTCGGCACACACACACACACACACACACACACACACACACACTGTATATACAGACAAGCAGGCACACGCGCACACTCATAAATTAAAAAGTCAAATTAATTTTAGAATGTGAAAACAAGGAATTCAAATTACGAAGGCATTTTCATCCAAAACTGAGAGGGAAGAAAGTGTTTTGAGATAAGTAAAGATAACAAGACCATATATCACCAGCAAATACGTAATAAAATATATACTAGAAGCATACAGACTGATAGGGACAGCTGTAGGTGGTAACATATTTACAGGAAGACATTATAGATAGTGGTAATGGTCAATGATTTCAGTGAATATGAAGTCAGTCTTATCTATCTATCTATCTATCTATCTATCTATCTATCTATCTATCTATCTATCATCTATCTATTACTTATCTGTCTGCCTATTTATCTTCTATCTGTCTATTTCTGGGCTTATAGTTAGCCTGTGTGTTTTTAAGTCTTTTAAGTGCTTGCTAGTAGATCCGCCCAAACTCTGTCTAGAACAGTGGTTTTCAACCTGTGGGTTGTGACCCTTTGTGGAGGTTGAGTGATCTTTTCACAGGGGTTGCCAAGACCATCAGAATATACAGATCTTTGTATTATATTTCATAACAATAGCAAAATGACAGCTTTGAAATACCAATGAACATAATTTTATGGTCAGGGGTCACCATAACCCGAGGAACTGTTTTAAAGGGCCACAGCATTAGGAAGGTTGAGAACCACTGGGCTAGAAAAAAAAAATACTGTCAACAACAAAACCCACCCACTACCCCAAGTCATCTAAGAGTCTTCATCTTCCAAAGCTATTTACTCTGTAATCAACACTGAAAGGATAGATAGTAAAAAAAAAACAACCAACCAAACAAACAAAAAAACATGACTCAAGAATTCTACTTCTGTGCATTTACCTAAGACAAACGAATGCATGAAATCTCACGTAGATATGAAAATGAACTTTCTGAAGAACCGTTATTATGATCATCCAGAACCGGAAACAGCATAAATGCGCATCAAAAGACATGTGAGCAGAGAAATGATGATGAAGCAACAGAATGAGATACTATCCACCAACAAAAAGAACTATTAAACACATAATAACATTCGTGGATCTCAAAAGGTATTTTGAAAATAGAAGCCAGATAGAAAAGATACGTAGTAAAAAGTTTTCTTTGTGTAAAAGTTGTGTATCTAGATTGTATTAGGAGGAACTGTACTATGAGCTTGCCAAATCTCACAGAAATTTATACTTCAGGTGGGCCCATTTTGCATGTAAATTGCAACTGAAAAATCTATGAAAAGGTTTGATTCCTTAGCATTTAGTTTAATGTATTTAACCTAAAGTTAAAGAACGTTGATGTATAAACTTGTGAAAAGATGCAGTTCAGTGGTATTGCCGGACTACAGCTCCTCCGTAATTACTTATTGATTGGTTGACAGCATATTTACTCCTTGTTAACTTAATTGAAGAAAGTTTTACCTTTAGTTCAAGAGAAAGAATCTCATAAGCTTCATTCTAACCTACTGACGTTTCACATGTTTACAAGGAAGTCAAAACTTCAGTCAATACAAATGATCATAATGAAAATACCATGGCATGGCGGTATCAGTGCAAGAGTTTCCTTTATTAATATATATTGATCATTCTTAAACATCATTTCATTATCTTCTTTGTTACTTTTTTCCCTGAGAAACTCAAGCATCTAAATTTGTCATTTAAAGGAGAATCATGGAATACCTTACTAGAACGCAGAAGGCTCTTGTTACTCAGGAAAACAGAGATCTTTGAATAAATACCTCGCATTTGTCTCACAGGTTAGATTTTTAAAGAGACACTAAAACTGCTTGAAACAGTTGCAGAAAACGTAATATATATGCTTAAATAAAATTACACGATATGTATGTGTGTGTATCTGTGTTAAGTAGAGTGATGAGACCAGGAGTGATAATGCTCCATTTGAAGACACCATCTGTCTCACAGATAGTCTAGCACTGGGCATGAGAACTCTCCCAGTTAGTCAGGAGAGTCCAGGAGACGGCGAAACAACACCACCCGTGCTTCTGGTTGCCCCTCAGAACTTAAAGTTAATTCCCTACTGCTGAAGATGAGGCATTTTGGACACAGGGTTGGAGGAACTGAACGGGAGCTAATCTGTAAGTCTCTCTCACAGTATCAGAAGGTCCCATGCAAACTGCCAAGGGAGAAAAGTAATTAATAGTCCTCCTTAGCTGTGACACTTAAAAATCTCAGCAATGGCCAAAATGACAAGATATCCCCCAAAGTGCAATAGTGGCACTTCTAACTTGGCGGCAACCAACAGATACACTATTTGGACGTAACACCTGACCCTTAGAAGGGAACTCATGGCTGGTACTGTAAGTGTAACCAACTGCCTGCGGCTGGCTACCCACGCAACCTAGAGGAGAACCTATTACCGCCACTTCTCCAAACGAGGGAAATCTCTAATGCACTCTTGATACTTTTCCTTACATTGACACGCAAGTATAGCGTTTACCCCCCCCCCCCCCGATCAAAGACTTTTTGCAGCAGACACATATCATCATAGATAGACACGATTGGTCAAAATGCAAAGGGCTACTGATTATGGGGTGCTCAACCCCAACTGGAAGATCTACAACACAATCCTTACGTTGGAGGCTCAGGGAACACAGTGGCAGAGGGGGCAGAAAGACTGTAACAGGACACCTGCTAGGAGATCATGCCACTGTGGAAGGGAATGTACTCACGAACTCTCAAAATTATGTTTTCTTGAACAAAATCTGGATAATGACAATACCAGCTGTCATCTCAATGCACATGGGGTCATCTTACAAGGCTCCGCTCCTAAATAAAGGGCTGGGAAAAAAATGAGTCTTCCCCAGGAATAAGCCCCCTAAGTGGTTATCTAGTACCAAACGGCCAACTCTAAGAGCATATACATACAAGTAACACTAGATGTAAGACTTAGCATGTAATATTTATTCATGTGGACACAAAACAACAACAAAGAGAAAGGCCATGGATTTGAAGAAGGACATGAAGAGCTCAAGAAAGGGAAATTAACTAAATACAGCACACATACATGAAATTCTTAAGAACCATGGAATCTATCCAAGGGAGTAGAAAAGCAAAAGAAACTGTTGAAAAAACAAAAACAAAACCCCTTACTGTGTTAGTCACTGAGAATCTAAACAAATTACAAAACCAATAGGCACTGACATGGTGAAATTCGATACAAATGATATAGCTGTTCATCAATAAAGATGGCTTTATGGCTTTATAAACACTAAATTTCTTTAAGAGGACAAAAGAGGGCAGGATAAGTGTATACATGCTTCTGTGCACGAGTTAAGTATGTGTAACTGCACCACTGTCTGTAGCACACTCTTACGTTCAGTGCTTTTACATTGGCCAACTGTAGACCGGTTGTTTCTTGGTTAAAAGGAGCTTAACGACAAGCAAAAATACAAATGCCTGCAGAGGGAACTCCTTGAGATTATCCTATTATTCTATATTACTTAATACACAGAATTCTCACTAGTACGTGATATAAATGACTTATCTCCAAATCACTTCTAAGTATTTTTGCGCAAGACCTTTATTCTTAGGATAATATAGTCACTAAGATGACTATTGGGAAGGACATATTACAGCACTCATCCAAATTAATGATTATCAAAGTGCATCCAGGAGTCAGGGAATGCCAGTCAGAGCACGCTCAGCTGTTCTGGATAAAACGGTCTTCCCAGGGAAAGCAGCTTGGCAAGGCCTGTCTCAGAGATTAGCACAGAAGCCATAATTTCTCAGAGACTGGGATATATAGAGTGAGATCCTATCCCCAAAGCAGAAATCCAGGGACAAGGCTAAGCTGAAGAATAGATAACCAAGCTCTAACTGTAGTGCTTACGACTTAAAACACTGAATTTCAGGTAACAGCCCCAAGAACGTACCCTGGGCCACAAGGCTCCCTTGTTCCCACGGTTTCTAAGCATGCTGGTTTCTTATCTATGTGACCACTTGGAGCTTCTTGGTACAATAAAGCGTGAAAGATAATGGTTGGATTACATTTCTCCAGTATTAAGACTATATTTTTGGGACTCAAACTTTTTCACTCAAAGAGATTTACCTACAGCTTAAAAGCAAAGGCAAGAGACACACACTGTTAGCAGTGGGACAATCGCATGGTTGTGATTCAGGGAACAAACATTCCCATACTGTTTCATGAGGATTCTCCAATTTTGTTATTCCAGATATACTGCGGGATCAAAGACTCACGATTAAACACTCATAACCCCTACCCCCCCACCTAATCATTTAATGAAAGTGCTTGCATGCTAACAAATTACCAAGAAGAGTTTGTCAAAAACAGTAAGTCTACCTTCATTTTAAATGAGTTATTATATATATTTAAGGAGAACAAAATATTTTCATCTCTCTCTCTCTCTCTCTCTCTCTCTCTCTCTCGCTCTCTCATGCACGCATGCACGCACGCACGCACACACACACACACACACACACACACACACACACACACACACACTGAAATGGTTCCTAGGGTCAAGCTAACAAATTCAACATCTTACATAGTTAGAATTTGTGTGTATGTGCACACATACACGTGCTCATGTATGTATGCAGGTGAAAGTGGAGAGAGACAAGAAACTGGCCTCGAGGAGATGGTTTCCAACGCTTTTGTTCAAGCGCAGAACTGAGCTGATAGGGGCTAAGACAGGTCAATACAAGAGGAATGGGAAAGAAGCCTGATTATGAGATGTGTCAAAATATTACAAAAATATAGCGGGCAGGATCTGATGACAGACTGGAAGCCGGGGACTGTGGACTAAGTACTGGTATGAGAAAAGGCCGGCCTGGAAGGCAAGTGTTGTGGGGGTTGAAATGACGCACAGGATTTATGATACGTTAGGTGTCGAAGCAACCTCAACTGCAGCTGGATCTAAAGATTTAGCTCCCTAGTCAAGACAGCACAGAGCTTAGCTCAAAGGGTGTGAGTGTCTTACACGTAACAGAGGGACCCAGGGTGCTTTGCTTCCCAGGATTTGGGAGAGCCAGTGCAGGAAAAAAAAAAAATCCCCATGTCCACTCACCGCAAATTCAGCTACTTATTTCTGTCCTGATCTGAGGCAGAGGTCAGAGGTCAGCTATTCCCCAGGTGAGTAGCTCCTCAAGCCCCACAGGTGCTACCTGGCATCCTCCAGAGTCGCAGCACCATGCGTGTCACGACCTTCACGGTGCTCCCAGCCACAGGCCTTCGCTGCTGCTCACGGGAGCAAATGTTCAGCCAGATACCAAGCAGTATGGACACACAGACCACTGACATGCATCCAAGAGAGCACTCCAGGTCTGGTGAAAAGTAGACAAGAAAGTGTACCCCATCAGTAAAATGAGGGGTGATGGGTTCACTGGCCATCCCTGATAACGCAAGTAGGGAGGGAACATTTCCTTGGACATAGCGAAGCCTCATGAGTCTTGAAGCCAAAGCAAGAAGGGAAAGTTCCTCTAGACAGAACAATATAACTATGCAGAAGAGATAAAATTATGACAAATTGAGATAACACATAGATTTGTCTATTAGAATAGATTATATAGTGTTTTTTTTTTTCCTGGTGTAACTTTTGGTCTTCATAATTATGGCACCAATTAAACGCTAAAGACGTGCCAAGAAAGCAACAATAAACTTTTCTTTTAAAAAACGTTTCAATAGTCTAGGATTTTGAGAAATGGCTTGGGAACCAGCAGCAGGAAGAGGCAATAAATGTTCCTGTATTTGTTGAAGTAAACCATATTGAGGGTCTGTGGTCAGCTCTACGTGTTGTTCTGTCTGGGCTGAGAGATACCCAGAGAGTTAGTCATATATTTCTTCCTTTCTGGACGAGCACAAGATTAGAATTCCTCTCTCGCCTTCTGGCTGAACACCGCCCATCCCCTTCTGAGGGCCTGGACAAAACAAATAGGTGAACAAAATGGGGGAATCCCAATCCTTTTAGCTAGGACATCATCGTTTCATGCCCTTGGATGTGGGAACTCTATTTTCAGCCTTTGCGTGGCACTCACTGTACAGTGAGTGGCTCCTATGGTTTTCATGCCATTATGGTCATTGTGAGTTATAGCATCTGCTTTCCTGGGTTAGGGTTCTTGGTATCCACAATGAGCCGAGGCAATTCCCACAATAAACCTTCTCTCCTGTATAGTTCTGCTTCTTATAGTTTCCCCTATCCCTAGAGAGGAGTGACGGCAACCGAAGGGAGAAGAAGTGAGGAGAGTGGTGGCTGAGTGAGGAACAATGGGGAGCCAGCAAGAGAGAAAAGGGGTACGGTGGGAGCAGGAAGGACAACACAAGCTTTCTGGAGGATGAGAGTGGATGTGGGAGAGAGATCTTTCAGAAAAACAAGGGTTGGCAGTAAACACCTTGTGGATGTAAGGGGAGAGAAGGGAAGTGATTCCTGTAGTACTCAGGACTCATGTGGCAGCATTGCTGAGGCGTTTCATCGAAAGACAGCTCACGGGGTGGAGTGTTTATAGAAAGTAAGGGTGAGGTGGTGGCGAGCGAGCTGTTTTAAGGAAGACCTGTGAGGAGCAGGCAGAGAGGGAAAGGGTCAGCTGGACACAAGAAGGGATGAGTCTTCAGAGAGATGTGTAAAGGCTCCTGCTGAATGCAGTTCCTAAATGTGTTCACATTTCACAAATAGTGTTGGGAGCCATGCTAAATTCAGCCATGTTAGAAATCCCCGCGCTCAGGCTGCATGCTGTGACCTTCCAGTTGTTGACCTTTGTTGAAGGAGGTCTTGTGTTTAGGCTATCTTTGGATTGTTTACCTTTGAAAGAAATAGGGAAGTTCTTACAGGGAAGTAGCCAGAGGATTAAGGAAGTTCTTACAGGGAACTACCCAGAGGATTATGGAAGTTCTTACAGGGAACTTCTGCCTGGGGCTAGGAGAAGTGAGATTATAACAGAGCTTGTGGCATCCTTGCTATATAAACCTTACTCACTTTTTTTTTTTAATTAAGTGGGCCTTGATCGAAATCTGTCTTGGCTTCACACCCCACGTGTCTCTGTCTCTTCCAATTCGCACCCCCTCTTTCTGGTGAACCCTGGTTTGATATGTCCCACGGGCTGGGGCCAGGGAGGAAGGAGAAAAGTAAGGAAGCTATGGAGATTGCATTGAGGGAGGAAAACTAGTTCTACAGGAGACGTGTACTCAGGTTTATTATTCCACAAGAGAGATCGAAGAGATTTTTTTTACAATCTTATCACTTATATTAAGATAAAAGATGCTAGAAAAAGCTCCCTATTCTTAACTTAAAAACAAAAAAGATTTATTTTAGTTTTTGTATGCGTGTGCCTGTGTGTGGGCACAGGAGTGTAGGTGCCATGGAAGTCAGAGGTTCAGGATAGATGGTTGCGTACTGCTCAATGTGGGTGTTGGGAACTGAACTCTGGTCCTGCATGAGAGCAAGAAACTGTTTGAACTGCTGAGCCACCTCTTTCATGCACGTTTTAAACTCAAGCATAGACTCTGTGAATTTGTATTTGCTTTTAGCTTTAAAGAGCTAAAAAGTGGGCATAACGAAAGCTGATGGTCATAAAAGCCGCCCTTAGGGTTGCTGACGAAACTTATCTCTGGGAGTTCCACAGACTTTAGCAGGATCTGTGGAAACCCTGTTATAACCCGTAAGAGTGCATGCAGACAGTCACCAGGAGAGCTTGTAGTCCCAGAGGAACCCCAAAAAGTTTTCCTCCTGTCTTTCCCCACAAAGTGGGAAGTCAAAAGGCACAAAATGAATTTATTTACAGTACTTCCATAATTGGATATTTATTTCTGTACCAGATTATATTAAATCAAAGTAACAGGACCTTAATAAACAAGTATTTAGAAAGCCTTTGAAGACTGTGGAGGATAACAGAATCATGAGGCATTAGTAGTAGCTGTCTGATGCCTGTGGCTTGTACACTTAACATCATCTCCCCTTTATACCTACTGTCTCAGGATCAACAGAATAATAGATGTATTTATTGCACCTTTATATCAAAAAGGAACGTAGTTACGATCACCGTCTTTTAGGAAAACTATATATAAATATATAATTCTTAAAGATTATTTTATACAGAGCTATGCTTTTTATGCAAATTCTATTTTTTAAACTTCTATTCAAATATAAACATGAGATTGGTGCTTCCAGCTCAGAGTAGTAGAAGTTAGATACTGTAACCACATCAAAGACCTTGGACACCAGCACCAACTTTGGTCTCCCTATCTCCATTTTGCTCTTAAAAACATCCCATCGTAAGAGCCCAAGAATGACGCTGTCTGATCAACAAACCTCTATGAGCACACCACCACAGATGGCCCACCTCTTTTTTAAAAAAAAATAATTTATATTTTTTAAATTTAGTCACTTCACATCCCCATTGTAGCCCCCTTCCTTGTCTCCTCCTTGGCCCCCTCTTCTCCCCAATCCCCCCCTAGTCCTCAGAAAGAGTAAGTTCTCCTCCCCTACCATCTGACCCCAGCCTATCACTTCTCATCAGGACTGCCTGCATCCTCTTCCTCTGTGGCCTGGCAAGGCTGCCCCATCAAGGGGAAGTGATCAACAAGAGGGCAACAGAGTTCATGTCATAGGCAGCCCCAGCTCCCTGTATTAGGGGACCCACATGGAGACTGAGCTGCCTACTGACCACATCTGAGCAGGGGATCTAGGTCCTTACCATGCATGGTCCTTGGCTGGTGCATCAGTCTCTGCAGGTCCCCCTGGGCCTAGATTTGTTGGCTCTGTTTGTCTCCTTGTGAAGTTTCTGTTTTCACTGGGTCCTTCTATCCCCTAACTTGTCTATAAGACTCCCTGCGCTCTGCCCAAAGTTTGGCTATGAGTCTCAGCATCTGCTTGGATCCCCTGCTGGGTGGAGTCTGTCAGAGGACCTCTATGGTAGGCTCCCCCCCCCCCCCCCCCCCGTTCTCTCTCTTCAACTGCTTCCGGTGTCTATTCTATTTGCCCTTCTGAATGAGAATTAAGCATCGTCGTCCCTAGGGTCCTCATTGTTATTTAGCTACTTTGGGTTTGTGGATTGTTGTATTCCCACTTCTAAGTGGATAAAATTAAGACGAATAAAAGTGAATGTGGTACCAGATTATTTCGTCTTGCAATATTTACATCTAGTTAAAAGTAATTTAGGACTTTCCTCCAAGCCAATTAAAAAGAAAGTGCTCAAGAGTAATCCAAACAAGATCAAAGGCCACTTAACATAATGAGACAATGTGGCCATTATAGACTGCCAAGTGATGAGAAATTGGTCTGGGCTTAAAGGTAAATGACACTTGGATATTTACTGTTTATGGCAGCAGCCTTTGAAGACAAGTGCAAGGCTTTTAATTAGAGTGCAAGGAGAAACTATCAAAGCTACTATTCCTAAATTTTTTATCTAAAAGTAAGGGGGAGGAAAGCTTTGTTAACTTAAATATTCAGACGTTCAGTGCTCTTATCCCTGGGTGAGTCTGTGAGAGGCAACATAGGGAGATGGATGACACTGCTACGGGAAGCGGGCAGTGTGCTACAGCTTTCAGTGACTTCTGATGTGCCCTGGCTCTGAGTTCTTTCTAAACCAACAAGCAGCAGAACCGTGACAGCACCCTGCGCATCCCAAAGAGCAGGAGGCTGACCAGAGAGTGCTCAGCACGAAGTCGGGGACCATGTCCCCTGGAGGGGGAGACCTGGTGGCACTCAGAGGAAGGACAGCAGGTTACCAAGAAGAGACTTGATACCCTATGAACATATACAGGGGGAGGTAATCCCCCTCAGGAACAGTCATAGGGGAGGGGAATAAGGGGAAAATGGGAGGGAGGGAAGAATGGGAGGATACAAGGGATGGGATAACCATTGAGATGTAACAAGAATAAATTAATAAAGGAGAAAACAACAACAACAACAACAAAAAAATACTAGGATCACTAAAAGGAGAAATCCTGAATCGACAACAGGCACGCCACAAGAAAAGGTGTCTGCAAGTTTGCTCATGTTTCCTGTGACTCCTGGCAAGCAGCTTAGTTTGAAAAGAAGGAAAGAGAAAGTAGGAAACTAGCCCACCCTTTTAAAAGAGAGGCTACAGTTTTATATGAATAAATTAGATGGCCATTGAAGACATTGGTCTAAGAAAAGGCTACTTTGAAGCCAGGTGCTTACAAGGGTTTCTGAATTCATTTCTAAAAAACTATGTGTGTGTGTTTATTATAATTATATGTACAAACTACCTATTTATTTACAGACTGATTGATAGCAGGAGTAAATCTGTCTAGCAAAACTTTCAAGAAAATTCTTTGCACAACTAGAAAAAGATCATTTGAAATATACGTGTTTTAGAAAAGTCTGGCAGTACTCCATTTTTCTTGTGCGTGCGTGCGTGCGTGCATGCGTGCGTGGGTGCGTGTGTGCGTGCGTGTGTGTGTGTGTGTGTGTGTGTGTGTGTGTGACATGCCTGTGCAGGCCAGAGGTGGGCAGCAAGTGCATCTTCCTTAATCACTTGTCCCCTTATTTTCTGAGATGGAGTCTCTCCCTGAACCTGCACCTCACTGACATGGTTAGATTGGTTTACCAGTGAATCCAGAGATGCGCCTGCCTCTGCCTCCCCAGTGCTAGGATTACAGGCATATGCTACTGCACCTGTCTGTTTATGTGGGTTCTGGGAATTCAAACTAGACTGCTCGTGGTTGTACGTCAAGCACTGTATCTATGAAATCATCTTCCAAGTCTTCACCACCACCCCCATTTTTTTCTAAAGACAAGTAAGAATCAGAAGCCTTTGCATTTCAGACTGCCAAGAAGACAACACAGAAAAGAGGAAGCAGACTCAGCAGCTTAAAATGTGCGACAGACTTTTCTTCAGTCCCTTTTTGACTTTTCACCATGTATAAAGGCAAAACAGCTGATTCTATCAGCGTACCCTTGTATCTCTTCCACTTGGGACAGATGGTAAAGCCCCGTTGTGACATAAGCAGCATATAATACAAGCTTTAAATTGTCACTACCACAACCAAAAATTTAAAAAGGAATGCTCTCCCCAAATTCATTCCCAACTTAGAAGGCCTACACTAAAAATTAATCTTAATAGAGTTTATAAATATCTATTCCCTTAGCGGCTGGTCACCTTTTCACAGTTTTAGTTTTTGAAAGATTGAAGGTGCTAAGGGGATAGTAACACAGTATATATACATAATTGATAAATACAAAGACATGCTTGTATTTTTGGGTGAGGACACAAAAATATTTTACTGCTAAGAGAGCAACCGAAGAGTTTAAAAGTTTACTGCCCAGGGTCTTGATGTATCTGTGGAGTGCCAAGCCCTACGTCAGGCAACTAGCCACGACAAGCCACACATTCGCTATGTGCTCGACTTCATACAGTGCGAACATTCTTTCTTCCCCCTACCAAATTTAAGAAATATAATGTAATGCCTCCCAATTAAGGAAATCGCCACACTCTTCCTTATTCCAGCCTCATTTCAGAGTATTCCAATAATTCAAAATAATCCTCCTTCAGCTGGGTGGTTTAATTATTCAGGCTCCTTTGTTGTCCCAGATGATAACAGTTACGGCCGGGACTTAGAGCGCTGCTGCCTGGTTTGTGGGGGGCTGTGCGTTATAAGCCGAGTACAGGGAGAACGGCTGGAGTTACAATTGTGTGCAGACATCATACAGTCTTCTTCACAAGACAGGCCAAGGGCGGGGATGACCCAACCACGCTTTTGGGAAAGCTCAAAGGAAGCTAAGCTGGCCACGACCACCTGGGGGGCTGGAAGTTTCTCTGTGAACCGTCCTTTTGGGTCTCAGAGAGCATTCGTCACACTTCCTGCTGGCTCGCCACATGTTAAATTTCATGGTCCTGTTGTAAATATTCTTCCCGCCAAATCGACAGGACTTACCAATCCACCTCCCACAAAGCAGAAAACCACAGCTAGAGAAAGACCTGTGATGGCACTTAAAAAAAAAAAAAAAGAGTGATATTAAAGAAAACAGCATCTTCCATAAGGTTCAGTGTGTTTTGATTTATACCTCTGCCCTTTCTGCTGCCCTTTCTTTCTGCTGACATTCCTCAAATACAATCAGCACCATTATAGGAATTGGCACTGTCAAGTATTTTAAAATTATGGAAAATCTGTAATAGACAAATCATTAATTTTCCAAAGTCCACTTGCAGCATGCCTGCCAGATGCAAAAAGGTACTGAATTGACATATCCAGGGGACAGAGCAGGAGAAGGCAACATGGAGTGCGTGCACACGCACTCAGACAGACAGACAGACAGACAGACAGACAGACAGACAGACACACACACACACACACACACACACACACACACACACACATACACACACACTGAAAATAAGAGCACCCCTAGGAACATGTAATAGTTTATCCAAGGAGCAAGGAATATCTCTTACAAAGGGATGAATGGGTAAATTTTATGACTTTGGAATAAACAGGTGTAATCAGACCTGAAGAGAAACAAACAAAAAAGTCCAAGCTACTTGTGTGATGTCCCCCAACTCCCAACTATTAGAAATGGCACATACCTAAAGTTGGCTTATGTAATTTTTATTATATTTCCAGGAGTGGGGGTGGGGGGAAGAGGACAGATTTATTCCTAAATTTTGGACAACTGTTCACTGATAAAGCCATTACAGTAATTGCACTGGATCTGTTTATTAATTTGTCACAATTAAGTCAATACGAGCTTTACTAATGTCCTATTACTTGATTAGTTTTGAAAGTGATTATCTTAAGAACTCGACTTAATTGGAAGCCTCTCAATTTACAAGGTACATTAAACTCTCAGTTGCATCTTAAAATTATTCAACGCATGCCGGTCAATTACCAGTAATCACTGTTTTGTACAAATGTTCCATAAAAACTGTGGCATGGCATGACAAAGAGGGAGAGTGCTGCTTAATTAATAATGTTAAACCCCCGCTGACATTTTCCAGATAAAAGGGCAACAGGAGCATTCACAGAGTCTTCCAGAATGGGGTCCCCTGCTCAAGACTGCAGAAGGGAACACGGGCCACTTTCCACCTCACAGATGAGGATAACTTGTCATGACTGCGAAATCACCAAATCGCACTGCCTGTGCCCATGGTCCAGCTGCTCACTGAACTCCAGATTCATAAATTACAATTAATTCTTAGGATTGCCCCATCACGTCTCCTTCTCCAGTTAATAAGAGACTGCGATGAATTATCATCCGTCCCATTTTTCAGAACAAATCAACTGAAGGTTTTACTGTACAAGCAGGAGACACCGTGCACTTAACGCACCAACGAGACAAGGCAGGCCTTTAAAAATTATTGGCTGAAGTCTAAGTATTTTATACCACGCTTTCAACTTCCCCTCAAAAGATTCAATGCATTCATCCAGCTGAATATTTACAATGATTAACAATCATAAGGGCCGATAAAATACCTGTATGCCTTGTGTAATTTTCAAATATCTTTTCAAACTACTTCATAAACTTTTACATTTTATTAATTGGAAATTGGAAAGGCTTGCGCCACACTCACAATCTAGTCTTGTGATCAATCACAGGAAAATTGACTGCTAGCTCATTAAAAGCCTGGAGAAGTCAATTCCTTTGAAAGCAGATTCCACTGCTGGTCTGCAAAGGTGCTGTAGGAATTTATGTGTTGTGGCTTGTCCGTAATCTAAGCTCTACACACATCATAAATTTAAAACAGCCAAGGCTGATTTGCTAGCAATTGTGTGAATATGTGAACACAGTGAACTAAGCTGAAGCTGTGAAACACCAGCTCTATAGAATTGAATACTGTTCAGTTCCTGGAACTCAGGCACACATGACTGTCATTATATGACATTTCCTGGAGATATATATTTGAATACTATTGCTGAGCTCCTGGTACTCAAGCACACATGTCATTGTATAACATTTCCTGGTGATATATAGTATATTATATAAACATTTATGTGTAATTTATATTTAATTATGAAATATGAATATCATTAAATATACGGGCATGTTTAAATACTACAATTAAAGAAGTGGCCACGCATAACAATCTACTTCCTTGTGTTTTAAACCAAGGTTCTATGTGCTGGAGAGGTAAAGAAGGCTTCTTTAGTTGACATCCAGCCTCTCAGTGAATATACTTTTGAAAGGCGTTTAAGTAAGCTTGACATGAACTGTGTCTAAATTGTCTGGCACCTCTGCTAAATTTTTACACTATACACTTTAAGTACTCATATTTATCCTTAAGCTATAGGACCTTTGGAAGTACATAAAAACAATTAAAAACAACTAATTCTTGGTTGAGTACACCACCAAGTAAACCACTGCTTTTTTTTTCACATGTCAATTTTCTGCCCCTGTGGTCCTAGAAGACTAGCAGGTTGTCTGTAGGGATGGGGATTCAGTCATGAGGGAAGCTGAGATGCAGAAGAAATGAGGGCCTCCAAGCCGGTGCTCAGAGGCAGATAGGGTCTGCTGTTTCCCCTGGAGACTAACTGACACTTTAAAATCCATCTTGTGTTCAGACTGTGTGTTCCTCTCCATCAAGGAGGCTGCCCGCAAAACACACTGAAACCAGGCATCTCTATCCGTAGGTCCACTTGTAATAAACAAATGCCTTTATTTTGGTTAAGCTTCTGAATGCCTGGCAGAGATGCAGTGAGCCACAGATCAGTGAGAGGATTAGCTGACCTCATGGAGATTTTGGCTCCCTCTTTCTCATCTAGAGGGAGGAGGAAGGGCCTTGGCTCCTTTTGGGCCCTTTCTCCCAGGTTCCTTGCTGCTCATAATAAAGTCCCCTTGCCTGAAGCTCCAACTATGTTTTTCTGAAAGTGGCTTTGCTTTTAAACAGTTACCCTGAGGTTCTTAATTAAATTTAATTAAAAATAACTTTCCTTTTTCTCTCTGCTAGGATGAGTCAAATCCATGTTTTCTTCACACTGAACTTAAGACAAAAGAGAGAGAGAGAGAGAGAGAGAGAGAGAGAGAGAGAGAGAGAGAGAGAGAGAATGGAAGAGGTGCGTAATGTACATGACAAGTAAAACCATTTCGAAAAAAAAAATCAATATTTGGAAATAACTACTTTATAAAAAAGAAACCAAAAAATGCTTAAAGGTAAATGGAAACTTTGCATAAATACTAATGGAGACATACTAGCCACAGCCACAAAACTTGTCCCCTCTCCCCACACAGTGGGGATGGCTGCCTTGCTGAGCAGCTCTGAAATGCTAGTTTCTACCAGCTACTGCGGCTGAGACATTTCATATCATAACGGTTGTTTTCAGAGTCTGGTCCTGGACCAACAGCAGCCACTTCTGAATCAGCCTGAAGCTGGTTAGAAAAGCAGGTTATGGAACCTCACCGAAAAGCCAGCCCGCAGGGTGGGGCATATGGGATGTGGGTGCTTGAACAAGCTCTCAAGGCCACACACACTGAAACTTGAAAAGTTTGTTTCTATTAAAGTTGGGTTTTTATGCGCTCGTTGTCTTGTATTTGTGTATTTCAATAGTTAAATCGACTGCCTGTGTATAGAGAAAAAGACTTCAAAGGCCTCCTGAGACTGGAGGCAAAGCTATCCTAACCCTTAGCTGAATATTCTCATCCTTTTAAGCACAGGGACCCTATCCTGAATCAACTTAAGCAGATGGGGCAGTGGATGATGGAGGCAGGTTTAAATTTTCTCTCAGGTTATTCTAAAACACTGGGGACATTGAGAATCACTGACATAAAGTGACTGCGTTCAACAACAGAATTAGCATAACCTATTAACTAGGAAATAGGTCTGTGTGAGTATTTATGGCCGGAACACACACCTTCTCAGCAATTAGATTTGTACCATAGCAATTAGGCAAGAGGTAGCGTGTTAGACCTGGGAAAAGAACCTAACTCTTACTGCCTCAAACTCATTTTAAATTAGCTATGCTGATTAATAGAGACAATTGAAAAATAAATAAGAATTGAGGTAATAAATTCAGCCTGGGACCTCATATGCCAGACCTAAAACAACAATAACAGATATTAAGAGCTTGAGCATGGAGTTGTGTATCATGCCCCATGGACCACACAGAGAACCTCTGTATAAAACTAGACCCTTTCCTGCTTAAGGGAAGGAGAATTCACCTCACCAAGGGACACTGGGTGCTTGAGAGCTGGAGACTATCATAAAAGATCATCACCACCAATTTAATTCTGGCTGCACACTATGTGACTGGAGAGGGAAAAAAAAGAGAATCCCTCAGCCCTTCTCCTTAGTTCTTATGTGGGCTTTTTGGCTAGATGTAGGAGGAATTCCATTAATATGAGAGTGATGGACAGGAAAAAGAGCATTCAAGTTTCAATTAATGTTTTTTTTTTTTTTTGTTTTGTTTTGTTTTTTTGCGTAAAGACGGACACACCAACTAAAGCAAGATGCTTCATACACTTCAGACAGAACTGTTAAGGTGCAAAGGACTGGCAAGAGAAATGGTTGTCTTGGGCTAGGAAAGTCAATTCCAGGGATTCACCAAGATGCCAGGAAGGGAGGAAATGCTAGCTGGGGGAAAGGCTTAAGCCCACGAGTTTAGGCTCATTCCGGCACCAAATTCCATTCTCTGGCGACTAATGCCATTCTTTTCCCTTTGTATGTGGAGGGCACCTCTCCCCAAAGAATCACTGTGGGTTGTTTTATGTAGGAAAGGACAGGCCAACTGGCCCTTCTACAGGCAACTGCCCCTTGGGAAGTTCAGCTTGAAATAATTAAGACGCCAACTCAGTATTGTTTGAAATGGTGTGTCCTTGACTACCTCACTTTCTATGCCATTTCTACGTGTACCATGATCCTTAATACCGTGAGGGCAAGGCCGTATGTTAGGAATGAACCCAGTGTGCGTTTCTTTCACATTACTCTGCAATATTTCTCTCAGGTATGAACTGGACCGCCACAAAAATCTTTTGAGTTCATCATTACTGCTGTTATTTTAGACTTAGTTATGAAATGACAAGCAAGAGAATTTTAAGAAAATGGCCCAGTGTTTTAAAGCCATAGGGGGAGTGCCAATAAATACTAGTTTTAACTATGACAAACTAGCAGCTAGAAAGAGGTGGCCTATTTTAATTTTTTCCCCCTTCGAGAGAGGTTACTTTTACACAATTGTTTCTGGTAAAGCAATTCTCTGCTTAAAGTTGTAATTGCTAAAAGAAAAGAAAAGAGAAAAGAAAAGAAAAGAAAAGAAAAAGAATACTCTTTAGTTGGGAATGCAGCTCGCCTGGGAGGGTGCTTGCAGGTGTGCTGTGGCTGAGCTGTAACTCAGGGGGGTGAAGCTAGGAGGATCAGAAGTTCAAGGTCACCCTTGGCGACATGGGCAGTTTGCGGCCAGCTTCATATATGAAACTCTGTCCCAACTACAAGAGAAGAAAAGAACCCCTTTAAGTGGCTGGTATGCTAATTACTATAATCAATTATTCCAGGAAAGTGGGCTTCTTAATTAGAGGCCTTAAGTTTTTGTTTCAGAGCCTGGAATACACGGTAACTCTTCAAATGATATCAAAGTATAGACTGACTCTACTCTCAAATTAAATGAAGAACGTCTGACTTGCTTGGGAACAAAGTATTCCAAAGGCCTACAGGATGACCCAGGAGCCGGTGCTATGTATAACCCCAACAAAGTCCCACTGAGAGAAAGAAACACAGCCTCCGACATGTCCAACCCTCATACAGCTTTTCTGCCCCTCACCTCACTTATTCCTCCCACTCCTCCCAATAGAAATCCTTTTATATAACTGAGTTCTGTGACAAAAGTAGGACAAAACTGGCCATGTTCCGGACCAATAGCGTACTGACTTCCTCCCCTCCCTGTTTCTCCTATACACTGACAGTTGTATGCTGTGCAGCACCAAGCCTTGGTGGTACAACTTGTACCATGTACATCACTTTTAGGATTTTTGAGTAAGGTTGTTTTGCATTTTTTTCTGGAGGGTAGCAATAGCTAAGTGAATTAGATAGATAAAAGATAAAAATCTACAGTAGTAAAATACTCAATGGGAGAAGAGATAAAACTCAAAAAAGGAGGTCAGCTTAAAACACTTAGAAATAGTTACTCTTCTGGAGTTGGGAGACCTTGTCTTTGAGTTCCTAAAGGATCCATGAAACACGAGTATGGCATGAAGTAACAGACGAAGCTTTGAGCTTCTGTGTGTGCTTAGATCACTGGTGTAAAACACTGCAGGGCAATGAAACACTATGTTGTCTGGTAAGACACTAGGAAATCATTAAACCATCTTGCTCTCCTTCCACTCAGAAAACACTTACTGATATCCTTAATCTTACTCCAATGAAATTAAACTGTGGAACTGTATTCTGCCTCATTTTAAAGACATAGTGCACTTCCTTCAAGTGTGAGATCGCAAACTAAAACATGGTATTCAAATATAATAATGTTGATATATATATATACATATCAACTACCAAGTAAAATCATAGCGAGACATTAAAAAACCGTTTCAAAATTATTTAGGCCACTAAGAAGTCTCCTCTGGTTTGTCTATTGAAGCTCCCAACAATAATGTGTATGCAATTTTATACCACTCAGGTGTTACTCAGGAACTCAGTCCGGGGGTTATCCGCATTCATATAGGATAATCTTCCTTTGTTAAGCTATGCATTATTCCTAATTAAGTCCCTTTTCAGGCAAGGAAATTTATTATTTAATTATAAGAAGATAAACTACAATGCAACTCACAGTACAGTCTGGGCTTTGTCAGGTAATTAAGAGTAGGCACGGAAAGCTTTGCCAAGCAGGGGAAAATCCAGTGGAGGGAGCTGTGCCTCATTCACTACCTTGCTGACTAATGAGATTCTAAACAGAACAGTCAGGTCCCAGCACATCCCCTGATGGCGAGCAATAAAAACACACACTGCGGAGAGTCCCACTAACTTAATACGCCCACCCCGGAAACGTCAGTTCAGAAAATCCAGAAAGAGAAAGAAGTGATAATGCAATATAGCTAAAACTAACTCATTTATCAAGAGAGACAGAATAATTATTAGGAATGCCCAGACTGTATGTCTGGTGATAGAAATGAATAATGGGCGCATTAGCTACATTATTTTAAATTAAAAATGCACTTTAGAAAACCAAAAATCTAATAGAAGTCTTCTCAACACCTAAGCTTGAATTATGCCCAGAAATAAAGAAACAGTAAAATGCTTGATTCCACAAACCCACATAGGTGAGTTTTCTGTGCAAGCTGGAGAAAAAGAAATACGCAAGGGCCCCTTGCTAATAGTAGTAACGAGATCAGACATCAAACTTTGGACATTTTGTCATTAAGGAAACTGGGTTATACAAAAATCTAATCTACTAGCAAGGCATTGGCTTTGGTTTGGCGGAGACCTTGTGTGGCTGGTGTCGCCTCCTTTTACAGTGCTACTGGGAAGGCAGGCAGGTTACTCTTATTCACTCTTTAACACCTAAGCTATCTAATGACTACTAGCTATAAAATTACAACTCCAGCAAACTCACAACTTAAAATTCAGCTCTTGAATTAAGGATTTGTTATAGGTACAAAAAAAAAAAAAAAAAAAAAAAAAAAAAAAAGGCACCTCCCCCGATCCCAGCACAGTTTGGGACACAGTTCCCAAGAAAGCATATAAGTAAATGAGGTTCTCTACATATTTTTTTTCAGCTTACATAAGTAAAGAAATTCAATTTGGCCTATTGGTATTTTGGCTCCAAATATATAAACCTTCTCAATTCAAAACACTGCTTGTTTTAAATTCAACCCAGTAAGCAGTTATCTCGGCTTGGCAAAAAACTCTCCTATATTTGTAAGTTACAAATGTGAGCGTACAACAGCTCATATAAAATATATATTCTGCTTTAACCACCATGCTGTGAATCCTGAGGGAATGGCTCTGCCTCTTCAGCATCCTCTTCAGTGGAACTAAGTCAACAGAAGTAGAAAAATCTTCCCAAGATTTAGAAGGGAGCAACATCACGGCAGAGACACAAAGAAATGCTTATTTCTGCCACAGAAGAAGTAAAGAAACAAATAACCTAGATATCAGAGGAATTTGCACAAGCAATAGCAATAGGCATACATCGTTGTGGACATTGACAAAGAGCAGTATACCTCTTTTCAGACTTGAGAAGGAAACGCCGCGTTATAGCAACACAGCCCTTATTCACCGCTGGCTTCTGCATAGCTCTTGCTGAGTTTCGAAGCCAGGCAGCAGTGACTACCTGTTCTTTTCTAGGAAGTGCCTTCAACCTCCGCGCACCAGCCATTCCCCGTGCACATTTCTCGGGCACTCTACACATTCCACAAACATCCTCTTGTTTTTGAGAAGATACTTGAGAAAATCTGATTTTGCTGGACCCAATTCCCCTACTTCTCCTTTAAAACACTTACTAGTGACAGCCTTTAAAACTTAGAAAAACTCCATCCACGCCAGCTTTCCCCATTGCCTTGGGCCTCAGTGTGAGAACACAGACTCAAAGGAAATAGCACATTTGTAAAATAACAGCAACCACACTGTGAACGTGTGCGTGCTACAGGGACATCTGAATTCCAGAAAATCTTTTACTATGATAACTCAAGCTTTTAAGCTGGAAAGCGAGTGGATCTAACTGATGTGCTTGGCCAGACAGATGAACAGGAAGATCCCACTATGATTTTGCCAAGGCTTGTTTTGTAAATTTTGGGTATGTCTCTGCTGTGTGGTAAACAGGAATGGATAAAATATTTCATAGTGACAATAGCAGCACTCACCTAAGTTGGCAAAAAGCCAGAAAAACAAATCAACAAAAAGATGTACCTATCATCTGCCAGATGATTACATAATATCCTTTGGCTCAAAAGAAAACATTGGAAGTATATAAATGACAACAATCATTTTTAACAACCATATACAATTGTTTTATAATCTTTGAAGCAAGGTCCTAATGTAAAATATTGTTAAATATAAGGATGGTTTTATGAAAAATCTGAATGTTCCAGCTAAAGAATTCTTGACCAGAACACACACACACACACACACACACACACACACACACACTTCACAATTTAAAAAGTATTCCTTTGCGTACTGAAAAATATTTCCATAGTAGACTAAAAGTAGGAAAAATCCAAATTACTATTAGAAATAAACACGAAATAGAGTAAAGTTAATAAAATTTACAATTATTCCAAGAAATATCACACCCAATTAAATGTTACAATATATGCCATTATATATATAATTATATAAGCTATAATATATGCAAAATGTAATATATGAAAATCAACATATGCAAAAAAAGTAGGCCCATTCTTTCCTGCTGTTAGAAAGTCTTTTGTTCAACTGCACAAAGTCACAATAGTGGCTCCAATGAATCTTGGAGTAAAAGTTAGAGCCATCTATTACTGTAGGGTCTTTAAACCCTACTGGTCTTAGGTAGACTCAAATGGTACATTACATTTTAGAAACTCGATATATTTGGTTTTCTAAGGAACATACATTTTATCAGGAGAGATCCAGGCTGATGAAAATCTTAAGTCTGTGAACCTGGAAGGTTCACAAAAAAAACCTACTGACCTAGCCAACCTTTCAGTTTATAAACAAGCCTACAGAATTTAAAGAGATGGCTCCAAACAAAACGCCGAAGAAGCTGGAGAAAAGGCAGAAGCAGGTCTCTTGGTAAGCAATTACTACACTGCTATGCTCATATCAGCATCCTCTGAGGGCAGGGGGAGGGGGAATGAGCTAACTGTACAGTGTTTTGGGGACTAGATTTTAGTGAAGGCAAGGGAACAGTTTCTTAGTCAGAAAGTTCCTATAAATACCAAGTCTGAGGTTATGGGGGGTAATAGAGACAGCCTACATGAGCCAAATACAAGAGGCATTCAAATGAATGAATGAATGAACGAATGAATCAATGAAGCCACTTCAGGCCAAGCTTAGAGATCCTGCAGAACATGGAAAGACAAGGCAAGCTTACAAATATGGCCTCAGGTGCCCTGGTGGGGAAAACAAATCCTGAGATGTCACACTATTTGGTAGATAAAATAGCTCGATTTAATACAGCCCCATAGTGTGACTTTCTCTTCTTCTGCCTCAACATGCCCAACCTGCCCCATATGCAGACACTGATCAACAGGTTAGGTGTAATTTCAAAGTCTACATAGGTAATTTGTGAATGAAAACAAATCACAGGATCTTGAGGATTTTTTTTCCACTAGAGGAAAAAAGAAAGCAATCAAACAATGATTAATTTCCATGATTTTTCATGACTAAGTTAGGGATAAAATGTCACCAAGATAAGTACTTTTGTGTTCTAGTTCTGTCAGGCCCCTCTTTGCTCCTTGTAGTGTTTCTAGGGCAAGTAAAGCATCTCTGTGGACATGTGTCACTGTGCACTTACACATCTTGGTACATAATCTAGCCCTGCCATTTACTTAGTGTCTGGCCTGAGCGATTCCTAATTTCTCTGTGACTCTAGTTCCCTATGGGAAAAAAAAATGGAGAATCAATAGGAATGACTATTGAGCTCCTCTGAGAGTTCTGTGTCACATCTGTAAAGAACTGATCACATTTTATGTTGATTGTAACGATGACCATCATCATCATCATCACATCAGTAGCCAAAAAGGCCCATATGCTGTCACTAACTTTTGAGTAGCAGTGTTAAGAAGGAAAACTCAAAACAAAATGATTTAATGGATAAAATATTAAAACTACCACGAAAGCCCAACTCATGCCCCATGGGGGAACACTAGAAAGTATTTGCTTGTTTGGTTTCTGGTTATTCGGTTGTTATTAAAGGAGATGGAATCCTAAGGTCTTAGCTTGCCAGTTTTCTCTATGGAAAGCAGCTGGTTGATGCCAATGGACGAGTCCCATTCACTCTGTACAACTGTGGACTGGAAGTCTCAGCTGCCCCCAGCCTCAGGTATTCAGATGTATCAGCCCCCTGCCCTTGTTAAAGGTCTGATTAGTCTAAGTGTGATTTCTCTGCAACATCTCCATCCCCAATAGTTTAAGCAAAGTAAGCAGCACTAGGGATTTTTACCTTACCTTAAGTGAAACGCTTTTCTGATAACCAAAAAGGTGAGATGCTTTTGGCATTTATGGAATGCGACAGTATCTTAGCAAAGTAGCTTTCTGTGTTAGACTGTAGAAGTAGCACAAGAGCCCTGTAGTGCAGAGAACGTCTGCTCAAGTCTGCTCGGCACGATTCCGTTAGGACCACATTCGCTCATGGCAGGAGCCCATCAGAAGCCACCTGGACACTGAAAGGCCAGGCACTCCCAACACAGTCCTAAGACCCTCCGCTGAGGTCGGCTGTCAGCATCACACACATAATCAACCATCTCATGAGGCCACAGTCTCAGATAAAGTACGTTGTTGAAAATGAAGACTTTTACCTTTTCATATTCAGCAGTGCCCAAGGTATTCCAGAGGGAGTATGAAATGCAGGTAGCAATTTTACCCCAAGTTCCACTGCTTTCTTTCGAAATATCTGAAAAGTCAAACAATTATGTAAGCTGCTATTGCAAGTAAAACACAACGCTCTCCACTCTTACTCATATTTAGTACTTTACTTTGCAACTCAGTCTGAAAGAGCAACTAAGGGAGTTTGAGCTGATCCAAGGGCCATGGCACTATGGGGTTCTTATGTGCAACCCTGGTTATAACTCAGTCTCAGGAGGGCATGAAGGTAGCACAATTCAGACACATGGGTATCACTCCCTCCATCTTAGTTTCTAGTTTGAGTCTATGGCTGCAGGCATTCGGAAGGATATAGACAACAGGTGATTTCTACATGCATGCCAGGAGATGAATTCACTGTTTTTAAATAGCATTTCTTAGATTTAGATGTAGAAGACCAACCCTAGGCACAATTATGTAGTAGGGCACAGATTAAAAAAAAAAAAGAAGTTTTCGAAAGACACACCTAAGCTCTCACAGTTTTAACTGTTTATGATATTAAATGAAAGAGGTAAAAATTAAATTAGGTGCAGATCCTACCCAGGGAGTGGTAAAAGATGAATTTACATACACACATAGAACCCGGATAAAATAAGAGCGGGGCGTGACCAGATCTTACAGGTGTTCAGCGCAATCTGAGAGGCCTGACTGTGGAGATGGATCGCTACAGCACTGAGCTGGGGCTGAAGAAAGAATGAGGAGAGGTGTGAGGAGCCGCTGTGGTCCTCACCTGAGGGATCAGTCTAGCATCAGTGGATGCATGAGGAGCCTGCGGGATAAATAGCTGGTCTGGCCAAATGGGTACACAGGCAGGTAGGGTGCTGTCCACAGTCTAGGACACACAGAGTCATGGATAATCATGAATGTGAGAGTAAGATTTTGTTTGTTTGTTTGTTTGTTAAAACAACGAAGTGTTTGGAAGCAAATTCAACTGAGCTGAATCGTGTTTTAGGTAGATTGATCAGATGACATCTGTTCAGCCAGTAGTTCAAATAAAAAGTACTGGCAGATTTTTGAAAGGAGGCCAGCTGCCCACCTTCCCTGTAGCAGCGATGTATGGCACCGAACTGGCACCTGACCCTCACCTTCAGACTGTCTGATTTAGCCTGGTGAACTGTTTCTTCCTAGTTTCTCCTCAAACATGGAAAAAGCTGTACGAGAAGCAGAGAATGACAACCAGGTCCTCCCTCCACCAATGGGTGAGCACTGGCCACAGGGCTTATCAAGGACGCCCTCTGTGTCTTCCCCAGAGAGAATGGCTCCTCACAATTCCTATTCCAAGACTGAGCCTTGTTAAAGAGAGACCCAAGGGCTTGGGCCCCACAGAGAACAGTCAGTCACCTTCATGCTAACAGGAGACCCACAAAATGGACGCTACTCTTTCAGACTCTGGCTCTCATTTAACAATGGAAGTTAGAAAGAAATGAGCTTCAAGCGAAAACCCAGGCAATAAAGAGAGGCAAACTGATATATATCATATATAAATAAAGGTACATACATTTGCAGTATACAGAAAGAAAAAAAATAGAGGCCATTTCCCCAACAAATGATCAATTGTCATCAAAAGAGACAATTTACTGCAACAGCTGTACATGGAAAGACAACAGCAGCAGCAGCAACAGCAACAACAATGGATCCATGGCTTCATTCTTCCTTCCTGCTGTTTTATCCTGGGAATTCCAGGTTGTCTTCTGTGGTAAGGAATTACACCACCACTGCCTGGCCATCTGTGGACTTTCTGGTTTGCACCCAACTTTTAAAACTGTTAATTAACTTCTTTTCAAGACAGTTACATAAGCTAGAAGTCAAACTATGCAATTAAAACACCATCTTGGATATAAGCATATGGCGTATGCGCTAAAGGCTCAGGCTTTGAAGGCACAGTGCCTGGGTTTGAATCTCTGCTGTGCTGTTTTAAGTTGATTCATCTTGGCCCAACTGCTTAATCTCTCTGTGCCCGAGATCCCTTGCTGAGAAAAATGCAGATAACAGCAGCATTTGCTTTTGGAAAGTTATGGAAAGAAATAAACAGGTTACTCCATTGATGAGCCTAAGAACAAATAGTGCTCCCTCTATACGTTAGGTGTGGTTTTGATGATCATAATAACATACACCCTCAAGGATTTACCATTGTTGCTGTCTGGGGCTGTTTCTTTAGATAATTCTGTTTTGGTCAGAATTATACTTCCTACCTCCAAGGCTCACTTTCGAGCTCTAGTGCTAAGTCAACCATTCTCGTTGCCTAATCCCGTCCCCAAGCTCCTATTCTTTTCTTTCTCTCTTTCCTTTGAGTCCTTCAAACACATAACAGTTTGGGTATCTTGCTGTTTTCTGAAACTTAATCTGTCCCACACTGAGTTAATAACTGAATATCCCTGTTCAACTTGCCTAGTTCCGTCGCTGAGGATGGGAAGCGAATCCCTTGGACTTGGAGTTTGCTTTATTAACCTTCAGCCACCACAAGGGTGTATCAGGGTTAATTCTGAAGTGTCCTGTGCACAGCTTCTTTGAAGACTAAGCCTAGGCCACGTCCTCACCACCACATAAAATAAAACGGATGATTAACAGAAGTTTTCCTCCCTTAGCCACCAGTGTTTCTCACTTCCATTAAGCTGTATAATTTTAACATTTTTGTTTAAGAAACCATAGCGATTTGGGCTTTTCTACCAATCTTTTTAACAGTTTCCATGACTCAGGCTTGTCTGTCATCTTTGTTTCCTCAATGGCTGCTCTGGCTGTCGCTTCTGAGACTTCATAGTTTCAGATTCTGTTCGGGGTCTCATAGTGTTTGTATCTTTATTTAGTCACGTCTCTCATTTTACTGCCTCCTTTGAGTCCACCAAATCCATTCACTCTCTAAAGCTCAAGTCAAGTCTCAACTGCAAGATCTTGGCCTTCCATGAATGCCAACTCTGACAGCTCGTATCACACAATGCCGTGTTTGCAAAGGCGTGGGTCTCTACATGCTTTTTTTTTGTACTTTCATGTCACCTAATAATTTTCTTTCAGAGAGTAGAAAGATTTCAATTTTCCCTCACCCCTTGTTTTATAGTCAGTGCAAATTCATCATTTTGCATTTAGATTTGTTGACATCAGCACAGAATTCATATACGTTCGTAGGTAGAAAGACAGCTCTGTTCTCAGGTAGTGGCTAGGAAAATGGTGACTTGCCAGCTCAGATGCTGACCTTCATGGTGCCTGCTCTCTGCAAGCCCAGCTTATCCTCATCTCTGAGCCGATGTAAATAGCCCTCTTAAGAGACTTCTTCCAAACATCCCCTCCCAGATTGCTCATCTGCCTTCAGCATTTATCACACTGCCTCGTGTGCTTCTGTACCACCACTTATCACATTATAATCACTTATTTGCTCTCCTGTTTGGGGTTTTGACAACCCCACTAGATATTAGCATGAGAAGAAATGAAATGAAACGAGACACACCACCACACCAATACCATGGGAGCTGGAATCCAAAGTGCCCATTCAATAGACGAAGAAATGAACCAAAGGTTGACTTAGTGCCTGAGGCACAGAGATAAGACACCACGGATTGTACACTGTTCACATGTGGTTCAACACATCCCATCTGTTTGTTAATGTCATCAAATAATTATCTCAGGAATTCTGGAGTCTCAACCCTGGAGGTAATTAGCAGAGAATTACAAAACAGTTTTGTAGAAAAACATTAATTATCCCGTTGACGCTTTCAGTAATAAATGATAACTCAATTCCAATCCCATTGTTATTTCCTACTATTTAAAATTTTTTTTTTACTTTAAAATTTATTTTCTTAGGCATGAATATTTTGCTTGTAGTTTCTAAGTGGTCCACACGTGGGCAGCGCTGTCAGAAGCCAGAAGAGGGTGTCAGATCCCCTGGAGCTGGAGTTACAGACTCTAATTGTAGGTGCTGGGAATCAAACCTTGGTTCTCTGGAAGAGCAGCCAGTGTTCCTAACTGCTGAGTCATCTCTCTAGGCCTCCTTTCATTTAAAGAAAAGCTACTTGAAAGAGAAATCCAGACTCTAAAAGAGAACATATTTCTCCCTATCATTGTGTGCACGTAATAAAACCAGCTTATAAAAGTAGCACCGTTCAAAGAGTGAGGGAGACACATCACAAATCATTCTAAAGGGCAATTAAGCTCTAACTGGTCCATCTTGGATGATGTGCTTAATGTCAAAATTATTACAAAAGCACACAAGAAGGAACTCTGATTTCCCTTCAAGGGGCACAGCATGATGTCAGGAAGAGGGGATGTTGGCAAGCACCTGGGGTCCAGGGCTGATTCTGATCCTTCAGTGTCAGACTTGGGGGCAACTGTCTATACTGATTTCCCCACTATTACCAGAGATTTTTGTTTTGGTTTATCATTGGGAAAAACTATTGCAAAGAAGTCACGAAACTAAAACTGAAGTATACCTGATCGTGTGTGTGTGTGTGTGTGTGTGTGTGTGTGTGTGTGTGTGTGTGTGTGTAAATAAAAACAAACAAACTTAATGTCATTAAAAAAAAAAGGTTCTGCTAACGTTCCACCCAATTCTGGGTCAGTCTTGGTTTCCAAGGTTTGTCGACTCTAAACTTGTTAGGGAAGATTTAAATTGAGAGGGCAAGATGACAGCACATAAAATGTAACCCTGCTTACGACCGAGGACTTTCTACTCCCTGCCCCTTTCCTTTCCTAAAGGCCACTAAAACAGAATAGTTTTTAATAACCACCTATCAGTTTGAGATGGGCAGTCATTTTACGATCCCATAAGAGCTTTCAAAAACATTCTGTGTCCTGAAGATTCTGACTACCTCCATCGCAAAAGTCAAAGCTAATATAATTTGCCAAAAGAAAGGCGTCAATACGATGAAATGGCTTCTCAAGTAATCTTCCATGCGTGTAACTTAACAAATATCTTTAAACAAGAACTTTAATGGCTCAAAGCTAAGATCTCAGAGCCAGCCCATCAAAACTGCATCTTTTCGTTATGTAACATCGCCGGAGTCTCATGGAGTTTTGGCTCAAGGTTTTTAAAAACTTGGAAAGTTAAACTCTATCAAGTAAAACATTCATCTCTTTACTCTACCCTTGCAGATCGGATCAGACAAGGCTGTAAACAAGATGTATTGCTTTCCTTGTCTTTCGAGTTTACAGTTCCCTGAAGAACTGTATGAGAGTAATATACACTCCAGAGCAAAGAGTAAGGGAAGAAGAAATAAGTGAGAACAGATGGTTGCGGAAGGAAACACTCTCAACACGATGGGCCCCAGTCTGAAATGCACGTGGGTACCACAGCCTTTCTTAAACTGCTCATGCCGGAGACCGCACCGTCAAAAGAGCAGACACTAACTCTCCATTAGCATAAACAGAGTTTACCTATTATTCATTTTTACTATGTACAGCCTTCAGTGACGTGTCAGCATATCCATGATAAATATCTTGCAGAAAATAAGTGCACAGATACATCATTAAGTGAGGTGATTAACTTGCACATAAAAACGAGCCAAATTCAGTCACTCAACCAACAGTCACTATTAAGATACTGTTAACTTTTAAACTTAGGGTCAAATTTTGTATGCTTTAAATAGTACAATGAAGATACACAGGGCAGCTAAGTTCACACAAGTTAAGACTCGGTGTCGTCAGAAGTCATTGGCCTCCGTATAGGCCAAGACATGTTCAGCTTAAATGCTCCTACGGTTTTCTCACCACTAGCCCAGTGTGAAGAATCTCCCGCCATCACTGATTCATAACATTCTTTTGGTTCTAAATGTGTATGTATGGTGTGCATGTGTGTACGCATGGTCACATGCGTGTCGGTGCACGTGTGGGTGCGTGCTTGGCCGTACATGTGCATGTCAGAGGATGGTGTTGGTATTTGTATTATTCTCCATTTAATTTTGTGTTAACCACTTTTTAAGGCACATACGCAGGTGCCTGGGCATATGTACCGTGGCATGTATGAGTGTGGAAATCAAACCACAGCGTGTGGCAGCAAGTTCTCTTCTGCCTCGTGGGTTTCAGTGATCAAACTCAGGAACTCAGGAATTGGAGCTTCATGGAAAGTCCCCTTAGCTGATGACCGAGCCAACACTGCTCGCCAGTTTTGTTTTTTGTTTGTTTGTTTTTAGTGTGGCTAAGTCTTGCCAATTCAGTTAGTCTAGTTTGCCACCTTGCCAGGGAATCCCCCGTGTTTGCCTCACGGGCTCTGAGATAACATCTTTACACTTGCGTGGTACACTTGCCCTGCAAAAGGCTTCTCCACGGAGCCACCTCTCCAGCCCTCATGTAGTTATTTTACTCAGAGGGCCTAAAGCATGTATGTCCCATATGTGTTTGTCATTCTAAATCTTTCCTTTAGTTGATCAAAACCTGTAGCTGGAAGATTTTTTTAAATGAAAAGCTTTACTGTACCTACTAAACTATATTATGGTTTCACTTAAAAATCATATGTCTGTTTGTCAGTTGCTCTGTTATGCTTCCTTGTAATTTTCTTATGCAATTTAACTTTTAGCTGTTAAATAATTAGGTGAAGGTGTTGCTCATTTTCCTGAAAGTTTTAAGTGTTAATATCTCTTCAACTTCGCATAGAAATGGTGTGTATGTTATTTGGCCCATAGCCATTGGGTTACAAAGAGAATCCAGTGGAATCCCTCAGGCTCACGTTTCTCATGTATAAAAATACAAAGTTTTAAGTGAAAGAAAAACTTTGGTTTTTAACTTAAAATACAAATGCAGACACCCTTGTGAAGAGGCATTTTTAGGTTTACCCACCTTTTAGATTTCTTTAGTGCTGGGATCAAATCCAAGCCATTGTGCATGCTAAGCAAGTAACCTACCGGAGAGCTGTTCCTTAACCTGTTCTAGAAAAGATTTTTTTTCATAAAATATTTAATAGCTAGTGAAGTTTTTTTTTAAAGTTGATTTTACACTTTCCTGTAGTCAAAATGGATAAATGTTGATAAATAAATAAAATTGCATTTGATATTGATTTTTTTTTTCCTGAGAGAAGATAACTTCATTGCCTGGCACTTAAGATGGGGGAGAATTTAAGGTCAGGGTGGCAAGGTGGAAAAGGGAGACATACTGGTGAGAATTCTCCCTGCTGCTCAGGGTCAGGCAAGCCACCGCTGCACCACATGGGCAGCATGCTGGCTGCCTCCTCCTGGAGTGAGTCCTGTGGGTGTCCTGAGTGCACCGTGTCAAGGTTGCCTGGTAACAGGCACACTGAACTGGGAATCAGGCACTCTGGGCTGGAGTTCAGAATCTGCTAGTCACCAATTCAATCAGAAAGAAGAGGGGCCAGCTTGCTGCTTCTCCCTTTTTTGTGAAATGAGGTCAGTGGAGTTATTTTTCCATTGCATAGGGTACGGTGTTGGGGTACAGTAAGTCCATGTCCCTGATGACTGATGCGTTCAAGGCTCTTAAGAGAAACAGTATGAAAACAAAAGAAGATCCTTCACAAGCCGGGAGGTAAGCCTGAAGATTAACACAGAAACATGCAGGCCCCAGGATATAGCACAAGATGGAGATGTAATATAGGCCAGGAATACACTAAACGGTACAGACTTTATGTGGAAATGAAAGAGGACTGAGGTAGAGAGATACAGAGAGACAGAGAGGCGGGGGTGGGGGTGGGGCACACAGAGAGACAGAGACATCATTACTTGGGGTGGCTGTGCACTTGTTTGCACACATCTTTGGACTATGGTGAGGACATAAGATAGAGCGGAAGAGGAGGGGAAGGCATGCACAGCTCGATATGCTATGGAACATACAGAGAATAAGAATAACGTGTCAGTAAGGGACAGGTTAGGTAAAACAAGTCAGTGTCCTGAAATCAAGGGAGGGAAGTCAATGAACGGTTGACAGATGATGCTTTGTGTCTTGGAAATTGACTTCTACCTCAGGGCCTTGCAGTTATGGCAGGGAGAAGTCTGGCACATTGGGGTGGAGAGCAGGGGCAAGGAGAAGGGAAGCCAGCGCTCTCAGTCAACAGTGGGAGTCTTCGGAGTTGGAAGAGTCAAACATATATTGATGGAAATACCAAGAAAACGCTTGACTATCTGATGGAGTGAAATCTTGAGAAATAATTAAGGTCCTTTCTTTTAGTGTGTGTGTGTGTGTGTGTGTGTGTGTGTGTGTGTGTGTGTGTTGTAAATGCGTGTGCATGTTGGGTTCTGTCCTTTCACCTTTATGTGGGTTCTAAAGACTGAACTCAGGTTTTCAGGATGTGTGGCCAGTGCCTTTACCTTCTTACTCATCTCACTGTCCCCAGCTAGGGTCCTTTAAAGATGCTTTTACTCATATGGGGCACAACAGGAAGTCATATGATGAATGGTGTCTGTCCTTCAAACCTGTACTCAGCATGGAAGTGACACAACGCACGGAAAAGGCAAGCATCACTACTAGTGTCACTACGTGGACTTCACATCGCGTTATCTTAGATGGTCAACTCCCCCAAACGTTTCCAAGAATAGCGAATACTAAACAATAAAAAGAACCACAGACACTGGCAGGAGAGGCAAAGTCATTACTCAGCATCTAAAGACGGGCTGTCCATGTGCTCATCCCATCTCAACTGAAGTTTCAAAGACGAGCAAATAAGCAACACGGTTTGGAAAAACATACAGCTTACAAGAGATTGCACTTAATATTTTTAAGGATGCCAAGTAGTTTCTGGCCATACACTGTACATCAAAAGAGAACATGTTTGTTTCGAAAACAGAAGTTAACGCCTGCTACAGCAGAGGACAATGCAACTTCACATTTTATTTAGTGATAACTTCTAATAGATTTCTGTGGACTCCACTGCAGAGAGATGATTACCTGATGCTTTAGAATGAAGTGCCCACTGGTCTATTTGCCAATGCCTTCCCAGCAGACACCACAAGCTATTTGAAATATAGATATGTATCTGGGCTTGTAAATACTGATTTGATAAAATGAGATAGAAAACGAGGGACCTCATCTCTGCCGTCCCTGACACTTTTGAGTTATGAGGCCTTCCACGCTGGTGAAGTTTTCCAGTTAACGGAACCTCACCTTTTTATTTACATCAGTTTTAAAAGCCGGTCTATCTGCTCTCTTTGATTTAATGAGACAGCCAGCGATCCTGACTTGCTGACTCAGCCTTACTGTCCTCCTTGCAGCCTAAGGCCCCATCAGGTGATGGCGTTTTTCTCACCTGAACGGTTGGTATGATCCTCATGCTCATCCAAACCCCTGGGTGCCTCAGTTTCTATGTGTGTGGATGGGGACTCACTTCCCCAAATCATAAGATGGCCGTGACTCAATGCACGAGAGCCTTTTAAAGGGCAATAATAGTTACCACTGTCTTCCCTTGCTGTACGATAGTGGTTCCCTCAGGAATAATAGAAAGGCTTTAGGCTTTTTGTGCACACACTAAATGGTCCAAAAACTGCTGAGCTTTTCCGTCTATTTCTACGGCCCTGATTATTCTTTCTGCTATTAGCTATCAGTTCATTACAATAAAGACTTCTCAGGTGGCAGTGTATTTATTGGTGCTCCTTTGAGTTGCAGATTTCTTCTGTGAACAGTTGTCTGCACCAGGGCTTGGGGATAAGTCAATTGTCCCCTTTGTGTCTCCTTTGCACTGAAGGGCAAGAGCTTGTGACATCCTGAGCTCACACCACAATTTGAACTCTTAGTTCTGCAGGTATAAAAGACAATGACGGGCTGGAGAGATGGCTCAGTGGTTAAGAGCACTGACTACTCTTCCAGAGGTAATGAGTTCAAACCCAGCAACCACATGGTGGCTCACAACCATCTATAATGTGATCTGATGCCCTCCTCTGGCCTGCAGGCGTACATGCAGGCAGAGCATTGTACACATAATAATAAATAAATACATCTTTAAAAAAAAAAAGACAATGACATTATGATAGGCAGATTTGGGCCCAGGGGTCCTGCTCAAACTATGGCATCAGCAAAGGACTATATGTGCAGTAAACATCGAACCCCTATCCAGATCTAGCCAATGGACAGGACATTATTCACACTTGAGTGGAGAGTGGGGTCTGACTTTCACATGAATGCTGGTGCCCCATATTTGACCACATCCCCTGGATGGGGAGACCTGGTGGCACTCAGAGGAAGGACAGCAGGTTACCAAGAAGAGACTTGATACCCTATGAGCATATACAGGGGGAGGTAATCCCCCTCAGTCACAGTCATAGGGGAGGGGAGTAAGGGGAAAATTGGAGGGAGGGAGGAATGGGAGGATACAAGGGATGGGATAACCATTGAGATGTAATATGAATAAATTAATAAAATAAAAAAAAGAAAAAAAAGACAATGACTATACATGCTAGTAGTAATAGGTTGAACATTGCTGAGCTAAATATCTATGTGCACATAGATTTTTGCTTGATTTATGTTTGTATGTAAAGGTATGTTTGTATGTGCATACATGAATGGAGCTTGGACAGGTATGTGTGTATATATGTCCATGGTCAAGGTTGGTGTTCTATCCCTCTATCTATCTGTCTGTCTGTCTTTTTGTCATAGTCTCCCTCACTGAACCTGGAGCTCACGAATTTGACCAGGCTGCCTGGACAACAAGCTCTCCAGCATCAGAACTAGAGATGTGTGCTGTCAGGCACAGTATTTTTTTTTTTGTCAAGATTTTATTTATTTATTATATATAGTGTTTTGCCTGCATGTAATACCTGCATGCCAGAAGAGGGCACCAGATCTCATTATAGATGGATATGAGCCTCCATGTGGTTGCTAGGAATTAAACTCAGGTCCTTTGGAAGAGCAAGCAGTGTTCTTAATCTCTGAGCCATCTCTCCAGGCCCATATGAGTCCTGGGGTCTATAGCTCTGGTCCTCAGGCTTGCGCCCTTGGTATTTTACCAAATGAATCATCTCCCCAGCCATGATTACTTTATAAATGCACAGCATTAAGTAACTCATTTTCCAGTCCACCTAAGCAGATATGTACCTGTCTGATTGTAGCATCGCAATAGTCACATGGTTTTGATTTCATTCATCACATACCATATGTAATACCCATAGATTGCTTTTGGGCAATAACTTGAGTTTATGATTTAATACAGAAGATGGATGAATATTTTAATTTATCAAATGGTGATGCTACTACAAATGGGAATTGGCAGTAATGCCCGTTTTGCCTTGTGTTTGTGCCCCGTCATGCTAATTAATGTACCCCTCTCAGCCTGCTCCCTCATTCCAGGAATGGAGAGATGCATCGTGCCACCTCACAACTCAGACAAGTCCCTTTTTCCTCCACACCAAATTAAAATTTTAGCTTTTCCATCATAGAATGTACTTTCATTATTTAAAAAATCATAAAACTAAGGAGATCCCCCCAAAATAAAATGCTATTAATCTTCTCTTCCCTGACACATTTTAATACCAAAAGTGTCCGCCCTGAAGAGTACTGAATACATTTTTAAGTGGCACCATTTCACATGTACTATACTGTCTGGTTTAAATTTACCCTCACCACCTTAAATTACCCCCCCACAGCGTTCTATATTAAGAGTCTTCAAACATTTTCTGTCAAGACTTACATGGTAAATCTTTTAGGCTTTGACAATCACATGGTCCCACTGTCTCATGTTTGTTTGCTTTCATACTCTTTAGTTCTGCTGGCAAAAACAAGTCTGGGATGATTCGTCCAGAGCCTTTGGTTTTAAGTCCACAGATGTATTTCTGTAGTACCCCACCCTCGATGGCAAGTGCTGGGGATCAAGGCCAGGTCTTTCGCATGCTCGGCAGGAGCTGCACCGATGAGCTCTCCCTCCAAGTCTGCAATATCTGTTAACAATCCCTACACAGCAGAGCAGAAAAAGAACTGCCACAACAGAAATTAGGTAGTTTATACGTCAGTAACTCATAATCAGATTTTGGCTGTTTTGATCATTAAAAAATGGCTGTGGCATGAAAGTCTCCACAGATAATTATACTTTGCTAACATATCTATTTCCTCAGGACTGTTTGAGTGTGCAGTTCTGGACAGAGGACTTTAAGCAACTCATTGACTCACTGTATTTGCAAGGTCAAAGTGCTCATGCAAGGTCAAAAGTGCATAGGCAAAAAGTGAATCTGAACTTTGCCAGTCCCTGAATGAAGTTAGCTTGGTCGAAAGCATCTTAAAATTCTCATTTAGATAAAAAGGTCTTGTGATATTGTCACATATCTTATTTCCTGACAACCTTGCACATGCATTTAATAGACTGGCACCATGTTCTATTAATATCCCGCTTGGTTTAGTGAGACAATGCCCTGAGTTAGCAGCAACCATCCCCAGAACATCAAAACAACCTCCAGTTCAATGGAGTTTGTACTAGAAAAGCTTCAAAGACATCAAATTAAAGTATTAAGGAGGGTTTTTCCTCTTTAACAAACAAAAGTGAATTAAAAAAAAACCAAAGGACACACAATGCCTTGTCTACCACTGCCATTCACACACCCACTGAAAAATTGTGTTTTGTTTTTCTGGAATGCTTTTTCAAACTATCACACACACCATTTCAACATAATTTATATTTTCTAAATTATAAACTTTCACAGAGGAGCCTCTTTTACAGTCCTGACCTTTTAAAAATGTCAATTCATTTACTCGGCAAATATTTATTGAGTGCCTAAGCGCTGCCTCGTGGGCTGCGGAAGACATGTGGAATACAGAAGTAAACAGGACAGCTGTGGTCCGTGACTCACAGTGACACAGAAAGAAGCCCAAGGAGTAGTATTTGTAGTATTTTATGATGCACAGGGAAGGATCAAAAACAACTTTCATTTCTTCTTCAAAAGCAAATGGAGAAAAACACGGAGTAATCTCTTGCAGTAACCAGGCACATCCTCATCCTTGGTTTTTACTACAGAAAGCTGCCAAATGCATCACAGAGTGAGAGAACAGTTCTATTAAAAACCGTAGAGAAAGTTACCATTTACGTGTATCTGAAGATCTTAAATTCAGTTTTGGACCAAGACAACTACTCCTAATATGACTAATGCACACACCACATCCATTTTTTTTTCCTGCTGAACTAAAGCATCTTGGAGGCTAGCCTTCAGGCGACTTAAAGTGCTTAGAACCAGGAAGACCCTGGGTTTGATGGCCAGCTCAAATGAAAGACAGGGAGGGAGAGGGATGGAGGGGCGGAGGGGCAGAGGAAGGTAGGAAGATAGGAAGAAAACCACTTTTTAAAGACCGCCAGTACAGAAACTTCAGATCAAGCCCATTGGGTTGAGGAGCAAATGCTTTCACAGAAGCTATTGATTTTTCATAGTAAATAATGGTGAAGGCAAGAATGACTCCGTATGGATGCTAATGACTCCATATGGATGCTGGCAGTCCCACCTACTATAACCCAGAATAAAATTGGGCACTGGCATTTGGGCACTAAATTTAGTTACTCTTAGCCAGTTACTTGTGGGGGAAAATGACCAAAAACCCTGAGAAAAATAAGCTATTCATGACACATTAATGGTGACAGAAACTTGTATCTTGAACTCTTCTGGTGGGTTTTTTGAGAGAATTTCTGTCAATGCGATTTATTTGCTTAACTGGGATTTCCCCAAAATGTAACTAAAACCTAAAATAGATTTTTTTTCTTAGATTTTAGTGTAAGATCTTTATTACAATGTCCTAGACAAGAAATGCTTTTCTTAATTGTTGGCCTAGTAAGTGAGTATATGGTTTCCTCTAAAATGGCAGCATCTAATATCTGATTCAATATTTTCTTAGCTCTTTTTGGAAAAAAAATATTCAGTAACTGGAGACAAGGAATTTTACTGTACTAAGTCACTGTCTCTCAAAGCGTGGTTCTAAGAAAGGCAGCACTGGCACAAGCTGGGAACTTGGAAGATATACACAAGTCAAGGTCATACTCAGACCCACAGGTCTACAAGCTGTGAGAAGGAAGATGAAAAAAAAATCTCTTTTTACAAGTCATGTGACATTGAAATTTCCAGGACCTCCTGTTCGATCATTCTGAGATGTACAACTCACTGGAATCCCCCCATGCCCTATGGTGCTGTACCATGATAGGAAATTGTTTTTCTTCCCTGAACTATACTTTGGTACCCACTATTCCTCTCTCAACTCCTCTACCTTTCCCCTTGGATTGTGATGTAGGCCACAGCAGGAGACCTACACAATCTGCAGACTTAGGTGTTCCAGCAACCACAGCAAATACACAGGTTAAAAACCACACTTTAATATAGTTTGTCTGGCACACCAGGGCCACACTACTTCTCCAGTGACAGAGCGATGGTATTAACAACCTTTTAAGCTCAGCAAATGCACAAAGGTATGGAGCCAAGTGGTGCTGAATTTGTAGCTTAGCCACAAGCTGTTATATTTAAGAGCAAATGGGACAGCCACTTCCTAAATAAATGGCAAGCCATCACCCCGAAATCTCGGGTTTTATGTACTGGCCATTGAGGTCCTGGCATTTGTTTTATTGTTAAGTTATGGCGCTAAATCACTTCATTGCATTAGAATGAAAAGATATGGTTGGATTTATGAGGCCAAGAAGGAAAACCCTGTGAGTACTTTATCCCACAATGAGAATCTAATTATTGGGTTGCAACACAGCATTTATTAGTCTTTTTCTCACTTCTGGCAGGACTATGCTGCGAATCAGCATATAATAGTCTCTGGTTTTAAAAGGCCATTTGCATGTAAAGTAGCTATTTCATCTATTTGTGACAGTTCATAGGTAAAAAGGATTCTATTATAGGATAGTCCTAGTCATACAAGTTTAAAATATTTTTAAAAATAAAATAATTTCCCCGAGAGCTATGATAACTGTAGATTCAGGACAATGTAATTAGGAAACATTTATAAAAGAAGATATACTTTCCATCAATAATATATTTAGATACAAGTAGGCAATGTATAATAATAAAACCATTGTCATGAGCATCTCCTCAAATATTATGTCCCATGCTGGGACCGTCCAAGTCCTCCCTTTCAGTCACTGCAAGATGTACAATTCACTCGTGTCTCTCATTGTCCTCTGGTGCTGTCAATGATAGAAAATTAAATTTCTTCCTTTGAACTATATTTTGGCACCCGCTACTCATCTCTCAATATCTCTTCTCTCGCTCCTTAGTAAGCTCTGGCGACCTTCACGTTACTTCATATTTCTTTGTGATCAATTTACGCCATAATAACAAAACAAAACATCCCGATTTTACAGGTGGGACCAGGACCTTAGTATAACACATACACAGAGAAGTGGAATGACAAATAAGCAACTTAAGAAGACATTTTCCCTATCATCAGAAAGACGGAAATTAAAACAACCACCTCGATTACCAATGCAGACTTATTAGAACGGTCCGAATCTGCAGCACTGATCACACCGAATGTGTGTCTATCAACTTGTCTTCTTTGATATCGGGCCTCTAAATGGCGCATCCACTTTAGGGGTTGGTTTGGTAATGTCTTATAAAATTGAACATAATCTTAGCATACAGTCTTGACTGTTAGCCTCTGTAGTATTTACCTGCAGAAGCTGAAAACTTACATCCACTGAAATGTACATACAAATGTTTATAGGATGTATTTTTATGACATACAGAGTACTGACACATCATATTTGCATTAAGCTTTATATCTGAAATAGAATCTGATTTATATACTTCGAATTAGCCAAACACACATAAGTCTGATCCATACACATAAAATTAATTAAACACTCTCAGACAGACAGACCTAGATCCAAAAAATAAATAGCAGGAGCTGCCAATGGCCCTGTCCCAATCACCAGCTCCTTTTTGTTCTTCACAAAGAAGTCACATTCTGGCTTTTATTGTCTGTACTTCTTTAGAGTTTTACCAAGTAATCTTACTTTAGGAGGCAGATTATTAGACACTGTCCCACTCAACAAACAAACAAACAAACCGGCAAACAAACTCACTTTAATCATTTTTTAAATCACTGGCTTCTTGTTTACCCCTTTCTTTTGCTTATAGTTTGTCTAGAAAAGGTCATTTGAAACACAGGAGGCACAGCTGGGGTTTTTTCTGGTTGCACATTCATAGTAGAAGCTGGCCGATCAAAGGCTGACCTAATGAGAAGACTACAGGTGAGACACTCCTTGACCAGCAGGCATCTTGGTGGGTGATTCTCTTCTGGAGACATCAGTAGCTATTCATCATGGGTTATGAAAATGAGTCATCTCTTACTTCCATGGCTCACTTTCACTATGAATCGGGATAATTAAGATTTTGCTCATCTACTGTTTGATTATCAGGGACATAGGTGATATAGGAGAGGGAAAAAAAACTGATACATTTCTCTTACTGACCTGTTTTCAAGATAACAATTTGCTTCTCAGTCCTTCTTTAAAAGTGATCAGTTATCTTCATTTTTCAGTATTATTTCAATTAAATTTAAAGAGACTCATTGAGTTTTATTTGCTACATGCCTAGGTTTTAAGGAAAGTCAAAATCCTTATCTCTGGCCTCTTCCAGTTGACTCCTGAGTCTACTTCATTACTCTACTTCATCTGTGTTGGCCACTCTGCTATCTGGCTGTTCAGCTGTTTTATGAACAGTCTTGTACACATCTAGTTTCAGTCATTGCTCCAAGAAATGCTTGCTGGTGAGTATTGATACAAATTCAAGCTCAGACTTGCATGCTAGAGATTTCTTATATCTTCAGTTTACCATCTTTTTCTAGTTTTTAAAATACACACACACACACAAACACACTTTTAAAACTTTAGCTATAATATCTCATATGTTCATAAACAAATTTTCACTGAAATTCAGAATTGTTAGCAAATCTTAATATATTTATCATACAATTTGCCCATTAAAAGTGAGTTTCTTGATGCATTTAGTATATTCACATTAAATGGTTCACCAAGCTCAATTTTAGAGAAGAATCACTGTACTTATGAGCACTTATTTCTTACTTACAATCAACTCTCCCAGCCTATATAATCACTAAGATACAGTCTGTCTCTATCAAAGGACACTGTTTAGGATTCTATGACTCACAGAAAAATTCAATTATATACACACCGACTGTTTGAAGCATAGTCTATGGTAGGAACACTTGAAAGGCTAAAAAAAAAAAAAAAATCTCTGTATGTTTATAATAGTCTCTATATCCAGAAGGTCAGTTTCACTGGGTATAAAATTTCTGGTTTCACAGCTGCTAGAATTTGCTTTTGAGTTGGTCATTACAATGGTAGATGCATTTTTAAAATTATTTTTTATTTTTAATTGTTTTTTCTTTTTCTTTTAATTGTGTTTTGAGACAGTATTTCTCTGTGTAGCCTTGGCTGTCCTGGACTCATTTTGTAGACCAGGCTGGCCTCAAACTCACAGAGATGCACCTGCCTCTGCCTCCTTGAGTGCTGTGGTTATAGGTGTGCAGCAGCAGATGCATTTGTAATGTAATACGCACTGATAATTATGATAAGAAAGGAGTCAAGACTATGACAATTTCATCAGCTAAACAATCAGACTACTGTTATTTCTTTAACAATTCATTTCTTCCTTCGGGTGGTTTTTTGTTTGTTTGTTTGTTTAAGCATTTTTATCTTCTTGTTAACTAGCCAGGTTCTTTTCCATAGAACAACAAGTTGTATTGTTGAAAAGTTTTGCATTTCCAAGGATATTTATATTTGTATTACCCAGACATTATATAACAAGAAGCACATTTTAACAAGAAAGAATCATGTTTATAGCAGCAAAACAGGTTATAAAGTTTTAAGTACAGGAAGGGCATTTCTCCTCCTATATCCCTAATAACATCCTAAGAACTTGAAAATCAGTGTCATCACACTTTTAGAGGAATAGACTTAAGATGATATTAACAAAACAATGATTTCCTATTGCATTATTTTAAATCAGTGGAAAAAATGTGCCGTGAATAAAAGGTTTGCTTTAGGTAATACTGTGAGTGGGTAATCAAACAGGGCCGGAGAAACCCAGCTTCTGGGCCTAGAGGCAAGCTCATTCCTCATAGGAGATGCTCTTCACTTCATTAGGTGGCTGTTTCCCATATGATGACTATTTTAAGAAGCCCTGTAATTACAAATGGTTTATCTATAGGCAAAACTTTGGCAATTTCCTTTAGAAATACAATTAGAAGTAGAGAGAGCAGCTTTAGATCATTACTTAAACGTCTATTTCAATTACAAATTCTCAAGTGGTTAATATCCCGTAGCAGCGAGGGTGGGGGGAGCACAGCTAAGGACAATGACGCTGACTTTTTTAAAGTCACATTTACAGATTCCCTAAAAACACATCTACATATTTCAAAAATAACCCCCAAACTCCCAAAGACTTTATACCTGTAACCAGGCTCTACCAATCCACACGGCCGTCTTATAGTTAGAACTTTGCTTTGCATTTAAAAAAATAAATCTTACAGGCTTGAAAAAAAATACTCTTTCTAATTACCTTGGGTTTCCAACGTGAAGTGAGGCTAGGTTTTGATTTGTGAAGCCTCACCAGTTTCTGGTAGCCCGTGTCCTCCCCTTTCCCAGGCTCCTCCTTTATCTCTCAGGCCAGATTTCCTCTTCTCCCTGGCTTATTACTGAACAGCTTTTCCCCCACTGTCTTCCTCCTCCAGCGAGCAAGCATTACTCTTCAAGTTTCTTAAAGGAATATTTCCTGCTTGCAGCAAAAGGAAAGAGGCTCACCATTATGTCTTCCCTAACATTTCCCTTTCAATTAGATTCTGCAGGCAGAGACAACATCACAGATGGCACGAGATGCCTCAGTATCACCCAGACCCTTCCACAGTAGTAATTTATGATGACTCTGACACTATTGGGGGTCTAAACACGTTTCATAAATTATTCTACCCTTTTAACTTTTACATAGCTAAAGGAAAATGCAGGCTACACCAGAATATAAAACGTACTATACGTCCGTCACATCATGCCTGGTGTTGGCGCTTGCGTATACGTGTATGCACGTGTAACAGGAAGTCGTGTGACTATAAGCCACTTCTGTCTTTTCAAGCTGCTTTTCTTTTTTCATATAACATAAATTTTAAAATATTATTTTTTTGTACATATACATTTATATTATTACACACATATACAATAGATTACCTATGGCAAGAAGAACTTGACACAATCAGGAATTATATAAATGTTACATTCTTAGTGTTTTGGCAGCGTTGAGGAAGACATCCTTCCTATCTTGGTGCATCTAAATTTCTGAATGTAAATCAATCTCCATCACATATTGTCATTATCAACTTAGAACACCTATCTAGGCTTAAAACCATCTTAACCTCTAAACAATTAAGCTTCACTGTAAAACTAAGCTACCTGGTCTTCAACTCCATCAGAGACTTGAGAAGGAATAAACTAGATTACCTGAGTATGCCGGGAGTGCAGGTTAGTAGCTTTCCACATGAGAAGATGACAGGGACAGTTTGGTACCTGACTAGTCACCCAGAACTCTCTAGAATATTGGAGCATCTTCTTCTCGAGCTGCCTTTCTTAACTCGAAGCTTAAGTAACTTGATCTGAGATTGGCTAAGGAATCATGACCAGCCAGTCTGTTTTCTTAAGCTTTGGATCCATTCTCATGTGAACTGAGCATGATATTAAAACCCACTAGACCTTGTTAGAGATAAAAAACCTTCGGAAGTGGAAACCTATGCACTAGTCAGAAAGAAGGAAATTCAATCATCAGTGAGTAAACACATTAAAAAAATAAATAAACCTGATGTCAGAAAGGAGGGAGAAGGCTGAGTTTCAAGACTTCATGGCTTATATCCTGGTCAGAAAATTTTTCTCTTTTTCATTCAATCAATCAATCAATCAAATCAATTTAATCAATTTACAGCCTGAATACAGCACCCTCCCTCCTCCCCTCTCAGCCCCAACCTTCCAGCTTCTTCTCCTCAACATCCCCCACCCCCGTCCCTGCTGCCTTCTCTAAGGAGGGCAAGAACCCTGGTGCACCAAGTCTCAGGAGGACTGAGCACATCGTCTCTCACAGAGGCCAGAGAAGGGAACCCAGCTATGGGAAAGAGATCCAAAGGCAGGCAGCAGAGTCAGAGACAACCCGCCCCCTCCACTTGTTAGGAGATGCACGTGAAGAACAAGCTGTACACCTGATACCTATGTATAGGGTTTAAAAAGTGAAACCTTAGTAAAGTCGAGGACAGCAGAGCCCTGAGTAAGCCTGGAGTCAAAGTTTATGACTGAGCTTGTCCCCTCCAAGTCGGCCGTGATTTCTGCTATTCCTATGTCCCTAAGATTATTACAGCTTCACTTTAACCATTCAGGTGTAGGAAATTAAGACACAGACGTTAGTAGGGCTACAGTATGACATGGCTTCCTGTGTATGCCTCCGTCTTCCACAGCTGAACTCATACTAAACGTGGAGTTTTTTTGCATCTTGTTTTATTTATTACACTGATATCTGCCACCCCTTTAAGTAAATTACCAAGGGTACATTTTAAAGCTTGGTTACATTTCATGATCTGCTTGCTCCTCCATTCTTTTTCTGTGGACCATTTTGGTTGCTTTTCTATTTGTTAAGTGTGCGTGTACACACACACACACACACACACACACACACACACACACACACACTAACTGCTTTGGCATCTTGAGTACTTCCTTTGAAATATATTCCTCAATAGTGAATGACTAACCCTAAGTAAATACTTTTACCAAGGATGTTCCTATGTGCTCCTTAGTTTAGAGCAGTGGCCTCCACCCTCCTAATGCTGCAACCCTTCAATACAGTTCCTCATGTTGTGGTGACCCCGGATCCTAAATTAACTTTTGTTACTACGTCATAACTGAATTTTCTACTGTTATGAATCATAATGTAAATATCGGTGATTTCTGACAGTCTTAGGTGACCCCTGTGAAAGGGTCATTTGACCCCCTAAGAGGGCCGTGACCCACAGGTTGAGACCACTGGTTCACAACAATGTAGCAAATTCTATTCCTTCCAGACATGACAGAGAGCAAGTCTGCTCTGCTCTTGCCGAATTTGGTGATTACATAGTTTTTTTTTTAATCTACCATTTTAAATAATAGTTTTGTACTTTGAAAGTGCACAGTCCTATTTTTGTTAATTTGGTAAGAATAAAAGGTAGAAGGGATGGCAGTCTTAAGTACTAAGGCTTTATTTTATGTTTTTATTAATTTATTTTTTATTAATTCATTCATATTACATCTCAATAGTTATCCCCTCCCTTGTATCCTCCCATTCCTCTCTCCCTCCCATTTTCCCCTACTCTCCTCCCCTATGACTGTGACTGAGGGGGATTTCCTCCCCCTTTATATGCTCATAGGGTATCAAGTCTCTTCTTGGTAGCCTGCTATCCTTCCACTGAGTGCCACTAGGCCTCCCCATCCAGGGTACGTGGCCAAATATGGGGCACCAGAGTTCGTGTGAAAGTCAGACCCCACTCTCCACTCAACTGTGGAGAATGTCCTGTCCATTGGCTAGATCTGGGTAGGGGTTTGAAGTTTACTGCATGTATTGTCCTTGGCTGGTGCCACAGTTTGAGCAGGACCCCTGGGCCCAGATGTGCCCAATTTAATGTTTTTGTAGGTCTAAGGCTTTATTTTAAATATCTGTACAGTGGGTAGGTAATTGTTAATGCTGAATCTATGCAGGAGGGGAGCAGTGGATGGTTAAATAAGAGCAGCGGGAAATGCACTGAGAGGGACTGGACAAAGCTTGAAAGTGTGGGACTGACCACTCACTCCACTGCTCTCCAAGTCCCACTGTCTAAGAGATCCCACCCCTGGATGCACCTCTGTGGGAAACATCAGGAGATGCCAAATAAGAGCATCTACTTAGCTGGACCACAGGGACAGCGGTTTGAAACATCTCCTTTGAGTACACTAGCAGCATACAAAGAAACCACCACACTAAATGTGGATTGTAAATCTTTCAAACTGAAAGGAGTAGACATTTGTTCATTTTTTGACAGTTACTTTTATAATATGGTACTAAATATGACTTTTCGTTTCTTACTCGCTCCAAGTGAAAAGAATGTAAAAAGCAAAAAGGTAACTGGAGTCCAAATTTTTATTCACAGTCTGGAGATATTTATTAAAGTGCTGTCAACATACAGTAGATTTATAAGCTATTTCTAAATGCTTTCTGGAACTTTAATTACATAAAAGCATTCCACTTGTATTGTATTTATGTCTGTTGATAAAGGCAAACTATTTTATTTTCATTTGAAATGCAAAGGTACTACTCTCCTCCCTTCATATTCTTTCCCCAGAAAATACAACCCAAACACTGAGATAATTCTGAAGTGTGTACTTCTATACCATTTAGTGCTCACAATTATTTTCATCCTCACTGTGCCTAACATATAAAGAAAAGGTTAAAGTGTACTGTAACTTTTACAGTGTCAATATAAATTTTGCTGACATTTTGAATTGGTCTTGATTCTAGTTCAGAGTAAAAAGTAAGCTGCAAAGCTAAAATCATATTTGCCTGCTAAAATCACATTTACATGTTGAAATCATATTGAAATCACAATTACATATTCTAAGCTTTTTGCTGTATGTCCTTACTGGTCAATGAAAACATATTACCCTGGTGAAGAAGGCGGTGAAGAATAAAAACATGAAGGAGGAACATGAAAATGTTCACAGATCGGTGAAAAATTCAAAGAGACCTCTGTCTCTGTTTTGAAATAGGCTTTAGTATCATGAACAAACAATTTCAGTTGCATATTAAACAGAAAGCATGTTACCAACTTGTAAGTGTGGTGACTATACCATGGCTTAGTTTTCACAGCTTAAGTTATTCTTTGATGATGAGGAACTGGATTTTGTTGGCTCTAGAATTCTGCTGTCTCCTATAAGGTTTAGGTGTTGAAAGAGGAGCCATGAGTTAATAAAGAAAACCTGTGGCACCAAGCATGGTTAATGCTGGTTTTGGTCATAATATGTGCTCGGGGCCCTGAGCTGTAGTGCAGGTTACTGTCTTGTTATATATGGCTGTGAAAAGAACTGCAGTGCATCTACAACACAGGGGTTATATAATTCCCCAGTGCTTATACTGTGAACAAAGCATATGTGCTACGTGCGTGTGCACACATACACGCGCACACACACCAACTCACAGACGTGCTCACAAACGCGTGCGCACACACAGCTACCTCACAGTACATAGTTTAATTGCCGCTATTATAACTACATTCCTTTCTCCTATTCTTCAGCTCAGCTTTGAAAGAAAAAAAAAATCAACTCTTGACCTCAGAACTCTTTGTGTGCTTCTGTTTAGAAAGTGATAGGCTCCACATCTCCCAAGGCCAGCTCCATGCCATTCAGACAGTGACTCCAATTTCACCGAAGGCTGAAGGTTCATCAGTTCTCGGATTCACCCCTAATCACTGTTCACCACATAATTCCACAGTATATGAAATTATCACGTACACGTTTAGTATTTACTGTTTGGACTATCATAAAAACTTCATGAGAGCAAGGACTCATTTGTTCATTCACTGCTGAGTCCTACTGAGTCTAGGTCATAGCCTGACATACACTCAATACATACATGTTTGCTAAATAATGATTCAAAAAGGCACAGTCAGGCTAACCATGGGATCAGATCAGGTAACGGGGAAGGTCCACCACAATTAACCTTTCAAACTTCAACTTGGAGTTTGACTATTTTATACCTCGTCAGAAAGTGAGATAGAAAAAGACTCAACACAACTGCTGCAGTGGCTGTGTAAAGTGACAGGAAAGGCTAAGCAGATGCAGGCAGTGCTCTCTCTCCCTGACTGGATGGAGTGCACGAGAGAAAAGCAAAGGGATGAAACTGTTTACTATTTCTCTTTGGTGCTAGGATTGAATCCAGGACTTCTTCACACACCTGAGCACACCCTGTACTCCTGGGCTCCACTTTCACTGTTTAATAACCATAATGCCAAGTTTGCCACCCAATATTAGAACAGAGAAATTGGCAGCAGATTAGAAAGGAGAAAGAAACTGCAGCCGTGGCCCTCACAAGGGCACGCACCTCTCGGGCAACACAAGGTTAAGCAAGCAAATCCATCAACCTAAGCGATGCATAGGCAGCCGATGAGACAAGCTCTTCTGCTTCTTCTACTGAACGGCAAGAGTGAAAAACAAACACATTGAGACAGTGGAGAGCTGCAGAAAAATCGCATGCTCTCCTACGCCTATCCGTTAGAACTGTTGGTAGGACCCTAAAGCTATTCGCTAACTGTGCTGTTTCAGAAGAGTGGGTACTTCAAGTTAAGATAAACATAACGTCTTATGTTTCAAACTGAACATTTCCCTCCACACTCATGTTTACTTCGGTATCAGTGCAAATTAATTTTCAGCTAAATTGTAAGAGCAGAACTGTTTGGCTTACTCTGATATAGTGGGGAACCTCTCAGAGAAACATATCTCAATGTAGCAGACGTGGATTCAGTTAATAAGATGATTAACCCTAAGGTCTGCTGGTGATCCATATTCCGAAATGTTCTCCAAGTAATTAAAAACAAACAAACCAGGACTGTGCCATAAAATTTAAGACATTTCTCAAACAAAACATTTAGAAGGCTTGCTTTAGAAGGAACCTAATTCCCAAATCATAAAGATTTTAATGGAAGCAAATTCTTGTAGGTACTTTTCATCAATTAGGTAAGCCTTAATTTGCAGAGGATAACCAGTCCCTACCACATGGTATAGAATTATCCATGCAGGTAAAATTCTAGGAGTAACGATGCACACTTGTGTTAAATCCGGCTCATTAGCAGATAGGCATTTTGTCTACCTTCCACTGCCAACTCTAATCATATGTACTAACTTTGTAAGGCCCCAGAGTCACAAATGCCTGCTCAACAACCATTTATTTAAGTTTCACTCTGCATGGCTGTTTTCTCTGCTTTTGTTTCAGCGGTAACTTTGACCAATATATATTTCTAACAGGTTTGTGAATTTTATATAAACAAGCATTTATATCTGAGAAAATTTCAATCTGCAGGTGTTTGATAAATATATATATATATATATATATTTCAATTAAATATATGTCATAATAAGCCATGTAGACAGATCTGAAAGAAATCTCCCTTCAATCAAACCAAAATGGTCTCATGGTTCTGTCTTGGATTTGGAATTACTCGAACTGTCCTTTTCTTTTTCCTTTTTCTTTCTTTTTTTTTCTTTCTTTTTTTTTCTTCCTTTCTTTTTCTTTCTAATCCACAAATCTCACCTTATAACCTAGACATCTACATCTCCAGTCACATGAAATGGCCCGAATCTTCCTAAGCTACTTGAGGACAGTTAAGAAGTCCGTTTTCCACAACGACTATCCAGCTTGCCTTACCTGCACTACTCTCCAATCATCGTGTCCTTCATCGTCAGTAATTGTGAAAAACTTTGTCAATACCTTAAAATCCACTCCAAACGCAACTGAAATTGTCTTCTCCTGCATCCTTGTGTCTGAAGCACTGCGCAGTGCCTGAGAAAGAGGCTCCCACAGAGTACCAACCCGTGCTTGTACTCCAGCTTCTGTCACTCATCTCTAGAACAACACGTTGACCCCACATTTGTTCACCTCAAACGTCCCATCTTCTCCCCCATGCGTCTCAGGAGAAAGCGTGGTCAGGTAATTATTTGAACACTTAACAGGGCCGTCAAGGTGATAATTTCATAGTAATTTTACCATTAAATCTGCACTAGGGTTAAAGCCCCCTTTCTCCTGCACTTTCTTATACTGCAGAGCAAGAAGGGCCCCTCCCCCAGGCCATCTGTCTTCAAGAGCCTGTGTTCCCCACCTACTTAAAGACCTTGAACTAACCTTCATTTCCTCCCACCTTCTCTTCACTTGAATCAAAGTGAATTCGATCCCCGTGCTCCCTCATTTGTGACTCTCAGAATCCAGTACCGACTGGCTTCTTCTCTAGCCATCTATGTCACACCCCCTAGTCCCAGGGCTCAGCAACCCACTGCACAAGAGCAGGGAATCACCACACTCCTCAGCCATTTACTCCTGGGCCTGTGAAGTTCTAATTGCCACGCCACGGCATTCATCTAATGGATAGGACTTCAAAGGTGAATAATATACGAGATTATGTCTGGGAAACAACCTCAGTTAAAGACATACTCATAGGCAAATTAACCCAGTACTAGAAACCCGCATCAAAATGATTTAGGTAAATAATATAAATGAGGAGTATTTGAAATATTGGTTTCAACGGTCATTATGAGCTATAAAGTCATTCAACATAACTGAAATGTGAAATGTGGCCGAGTTTCCTTTTTTTAAAAAAAAAATAATTTATTTTTATTTTGTGTGCACTGTATATCTGTGGGAGTCAGATTTTGGAGTTACAGACAGTTGTAAGCTGCCATATGGGTGCTGGGAATTGAACCCGGGTCCTCCCGGAAGAACAGTTAGTGCTCCCAACCGCTGAGCCATCTCTTCAGCTTTTTTTTTTTTTAAACAGGGTACACTCAGAGGAAAACATGCACAACTTTACTCTTTGAAAGGCTGTAATGGAAGGAGCAGCCTACAGAGCAGAAGGTCCTACTTGGAAAAGCAGCACTTTGCCACTTACAGGCCACAGGAGCAGCCAAACCATGACCTCCCTTTGCACTCTCACTTGTTTCGTGCTCCTCATGGATGCCTCCTCTCGCCAAGTGACTGATCCAAGCTTGAGAATTGTTTACCTTATCTCTCAGAAAAAAACAGTAATTCCTCCTCCTCCTTGGCAGAAGGAGAACTCTGTCTTTTAACCTACGTTATCTTGTAAACGCTGCTCAATGCTTCACCCAGAATTTGCTAGTAATAACCGTGTTTCTTCAGCCCTGTAAGTTACACTGACTGTGTGACTCGCTCGAGCCTGTCAGCTTATGAGCAGCTGTCTTGCAGATGGAAGCATTCATAGCGAAAGGGCTATTTCCCTAGCAGACTGTCACAACTCAGGCAGACTGTGAGGGAGATACTGCACCTCAACTAGGGTGCACTCCCACCAGCCTAAATCTGAAGTTCCATGTGCAAGGCACTGCGCTAGCTAAAGAGTCAGAAACAGTTTATGAAAACACAGACTCTCCCTTTCCTTAAGGTGTCGATTACTCACTTGGCGACCAGGGCAAAGGCTGGGCCAACCTGTGTTGTTTACAGATGAGCACCAAGAAGTTTAACAGGTGGAATTTTGCTAGTGGACTGGATGCAGAAGGCTTCACAAATTGCTGAGGCAAAGTGCTCACAATAATAAATCTTCTAGGCTTTTCAAAAATAATCACAAATACAGGAGTGAGGTTTATACAGTGTGAAATACAACAAAGCTGCACTAAGAAATAGGTATGATTTCTGTAATTTTAGGGCAAGAAAAGGTGGTAATTTCATTTTGACTAAAATGCACGCTGTTTCAGAGTCAGTTCTATATACTGGCACATCTCTTTTAAATTACAAATTAAACTTACCAATTATAATGATATATTCAATGTGTGACAGTTATAACTTGCCAGCCGAAAATTTAATTATAAATATAAGCAAAGTGACTACTCTCTATTATGCTTTGCTAAACTAAACCTTTCAATAGGAAAATATTAGCTATTTCTGTAAAAATTACAGCAACAAATGTCAAATACTAAACTAAGAAATTATATTCAGAGACTAATCTACATAGCCAAATTATAAGGCTAAAGACATTAGTACAAAATAACAAAGAGAGAGCATCACTCGATAAATGGGATTGAAATTGTTCATTTCCAAGAAATTAGCGTAAATGTGACATTAAATGGCTTGGAAAACTTTGCGTGGATTGAACAGTTCCCTCAGATTGAAGAAAACTGCAGAATCTCTTTCACATTTACTCTTTATCGTTTCCTCCTCGGCTCGTAATTTAAGAAAATGCCCCCAACAATGTCAATTCAATTTAAAAGGTCCACAATAAATGCCCTAGTATATTTAATAATGATTTAATTTAGATAGAGTCTCTAGCTCACTGGTTTTTCAGAACTCATCTCTTTCAGAGAACCAGCAGGCACACAGCAGATAAAAAGGCAGATGTAGGCTGGAGGGGAGGGGCTTCACTGATGGCAGTGGGTGGAGCCACAGAGGAGTATAAGGCAGTGGTTCTCAACCTGTGGGTCGAGACCCCTCTGGGGGTGGGGGTGGGGGGGTTGAATGACCTTTTCACAGGGGTCACCTCAGACCATTGGAAAACACAGATATTTACACTATGCTTCCTATCAGTAACAGAATCACAGATATGAAGTAGCAACGAAAATTATTTTATGGCTGGGGTCACCACAACATGAGGAACCGCCTTTGATGGTGACAGCATGAGGAAGGTTGAGAACCACTGTCGTAAGGGACCTAGTGGTCACGCATATTTCCAATCATCTTCCTAGATTCTTTCTCTCCCACCTATCTAAGCCTTCCGAGCCAGCTGCTTGTTCATGTCATCAATATACAGACTTCACTATAAAAGTCATTGCAAACATTTTTCTGCTGGGATTGTAACAAGTGAAGGCCACAGACGAGCCAATGAGGAGTTCAGTAAATGACCGCTTACTCAGTGCTTTCTAGTACCAGGCACAGAGCACTGAGCAAAGGCATACAAAACCATCAGAGACTTCACCTTCATTTTGTGTGTGTGTGTGTGTGTGTGTGTGTGTGTGTGTGTGTGTGTGTGTGTGTGTGTGTGTGTATTTTTTTTTTATTGTCAATTTGACACAAACCTAGACCCAAGAGGAATGGCTTCGTTTCCATCAGACTGGCCTGTGGGCATGTCTGTAGGACATTTTCTTGATTGCTAATTGGTGTAAGACAAAACATCATTGTTTTAGTGAAGAAATGTCTGAGAGGGGTTCATATGGAACAGTTTCAGTTACATGTTGGCTTACTGTCCCATCACATTCAAACTCAAGGAAACCTTTTTTTTTTGAGTCTGTTCAACTTTTCCAGTTTGAGTTTCTAAAGTTATATTTTCTCCTTAAAGCAGAAGGCCTGCAATAGCTGTTTTAAACTTGAGAGCAGACTCTGATACAGGGCTGGCTCTCACCAACAGGGTCTGCTGAGGAGATACATGATTTCTCTCGCTGTGGTGTGACAGTTCCATCAGGGACTGAAACATTCCATTCTGCAGGGAAACTCCTTAAAGCGGAAGGTAAACAATTCAAAAATAGCTTCAGGAAATCCCTAAAACTGACAAGATTAACTAGGGCTCTCCCTCCCAGTGTAAGAAATAAAGCTGCAAAGAAGAATCTCAGACGAGGCAAGCTGCCTAGAAAAAGCAGAAAACTGATGAGCTGACAAAGCGAGGCACCTGGAAAGACACTCTTCAGCCTTTTGAGCTACCTGCAGGCTGTGCAAGGTACTTCTGGTCCGCAGCTTGGGGGTTGGTGGGGGGACGGGTGGGCTTTGGTAATGCAGCGGTCTTTGAGTCATTTCTGCTCCTATTAGTAACTCCAGTAAAGCTCACTGGTTCACCACTGGACTTTGGTGTTATCAGCATTTTGCTCACCAGAGGTTCCCTCTCTATCTGGGGGGGGTGTGCTGTGTCTCCCAAGGAAAAATTTTGTCACACAATACCCACATCATGACTGTTCCTCGGATACATCTCTCACTGCTTCATCCAATCACTGTTTTGCCCAACCAGGACCACCATGGTGAGCCTGGGTTGGGATGTCCCCAAAATATACCGGTGAGAATTTCCTCTTGAAAGGGGCCACTCAAACTAACCCCTCCGAGCCTCCGTACTCCCAGTGGGTGAGTGTTCGGTTCTTACTGCTCTGTAGCTCTTTGCAGGCAATTATCTCCATAAGGATGTGGTCGTGAGAAATGGAGAAGAAACTGCCAGGGCTTCATTTTACAGTCTATGCTCTTCTTTCTCATTATGTCATTTTTTTTCCTGGTAGTTTTTTCTAATTCTGAAATACTTAGTGAACTATATGATTTTTTTCCCTTAGCATAGATATTTAAAGCTATATATCTCTATTAACACAGACTGCTTTACAAAATGTAATGCGGTTCTTAATTTTTGTATTATAGATTCATACCCAGATCCAGTTATCACTAAAGCTGTTATTTAAATTTTTTTTAAAAAAAATTCTCTTCTTAAAAGTGTGCATAGTTTTAATTTTAGGATTGGTGGTATAATTCATTTGCAGTACTGAAAATTTCTTACTCTACCATGTGATAAATACTGTAAAAAGTTGATGAACTAATATTTGTATGTATCATACAACAATGACAATCCTTACTTTTAACTGTATGACACAAACTGATTATTTATCCATTGCATTGTATTTTCATCTCAGGGTATTATGATCTTTTTTGCAATTCTTTTACAATTATTCATTTGATTGATATTAAAACATTTTTAGCTTTATTTTTATAATGTATGAGTTTTTGGCCTGCATGGATGTATGTGTTTTGGGTATGTTCCTGGCATCTTTGGAAGTCAGAAGGGGACCCTGAATAACCTGAAACTGACCTTATATAAGGCTTGGATCTACCATGTGGGTGCAGGGAATTGAACGTGGGTCCCCTGCAAGAACAAGGGCTTTTAACTAATGAGCCAGCCCCTTTAAGGATTATAATTAAAATACCTTTTATATACTTGAGAGAAAAATAAATTCGAGCCCAATCTTGAATAGTAGCTCTGGGTGTTGCTACAGTGGATCCAATTGTATCACTGGATTTCGTTTGCTTATACGGCTGTTCTCTGTTTTGAGGAAGTTTAGTATGTACATGCTTAAAATTATCCATGAGTTATTTTATGTTATCAAATTTCAGTTTCAAGAAAGATAAAAACAACCAAATTGCTGTCGAATCTCTTTTTTTTTTTTTTTTTTTCTGCTCTGGTCGCTAGGAAACCTGCAGATACATTTCTGTCCAACGCTTAGATGATTAACAAGTTGGCAGCGACTGCACTAACCTTATCTGCAGCTATCACACGCCCTGACTTTCCACAGCTCTGCTTGATCATACACACTTTCTGTAAGTCATTTTCATTCTTTGCAGAGTGAGGCAGGAGACAGACGCCTGCTCTCGCAAGCAGATTGTGACAGACTGAGTGTGAAATAAAGCGACATCAATATATCCTAATTTTCTAAGGGAGGTCTAAATAATTTTGTGATTATCCACCACTTAAATACATTCCAAGACAATTTCTAATCCTCCCAACACTCCACATGTCTGAATCTTATAAGCCACAGCTAAGCACACATTTTGTTCTCTCTGCCGAGCTCTTCAACCTCATCCTCTGCCACGTTCCCCCATTCCTTGGCGGCCTTGGGACTCGGAGGCGTAAACTATTCCGCTCACTCTGAGTCTTCAATAACCATTTGTACTGGTGACTTAGCACGGTAGATAAAGTATAGGGCCTTTGCTGCCATCAAAATAAACGCCGCCCTCTGCTTCCTCAGGCTTGGACCAAGTACTCGCTACCTCTTCTCAAGGAAGGACAGTCCTCTTCTCCCTCCCATCAGCTTGGTGTCCAGGTGATTGTTAATGTTTTTCTAGCTCAGAATCAACAGCAGGCTGTTTCCTTCAGCATTAAATGCCCCTAAATGTGATCCCTTAATTTAAAGAACAAGGTAGGTTTTAAAATCAGGTAGGTGTTTCATTAAGTTAATAGTTTGTCTGGCTATGTCCTCCTCAGTTTTAGTCACATTAGAGGATTTAAATCTTACTTAAATACCTGTTTTCTCTTCTAATAGTCCCCTGACTTCTATTCAGCAGTTATCTGCACTTCATTATAGTTTGATATTGTAGAGTTCTGCCAAAACCATTGAAGGTTTCTATTGCATTACTTTTATCATCTCAATTCTTTCATTTTGGGGTTTTGTTTCGTTTTAATCTCTGCAAGGACTTGTATTTTGAGCAAAGTAAGACAAGAACAGATTTCATCTGTTTCCTAATTTGTGATGTCTCAGATGGTAGCCAGGCTATAGGAATCCTCTATGGCAACCAAAGACCTTTCGTCCAGACTGTTCTTCAGAGCATCAGTGCCACATGTCCTATAAAATTCACTTCTGATTCAATATAGTTGTTGGTACTTTCTATCGAACAAATATGAGATGGTATATTTGAAAACCCCGGGGCTGAAGAGCTGGCTCAGGAGTTAAGAGCACTTGCTGCTCTTGCAGAGGACTTGAGTTTGGTTTCCAACACCCATCCAGTGGCTCACAACCATCTGTAGATGCAGTTCCAGATTATCTGATGCCCCACGCTGTCCTCTGTCAGTACCAGTCATGCATGTGATACCCATGTAAGCACGCAGGCAAACATACATACAAGGCCACTTTATTATTATTATTGGGTCAATGTGTGCATGAGCATGCAATGGGGGTATGTGAGGATCAGAGAGGGCTTTGTGGAGTCAGTTTTTCTCTTCTACCTTTCTGTGGGATCTGGGGATTGGATTGAGGTCACCGGGCTTGTATGGCAAAGCTCATTTACTTCAATGACCCATCTTGTTCACCATGACATGCAATATTTATACACTCTCTTTTCTACATGGAAACACTTATTTGGTTATGCCTTTCTTAAGTTTATTTTATTCATTTCTACTTGTAAAAATTTCAATACTACTCTTATGATTCGGCATCAGTTCTTAAAGATTGTTCCTGGAGATAATCCCACCTTATGTTACCAGAAATTGCATTTTAAAAAATGGGAGGTTATAGTTAATTAAAAGAATAATATAAGAGAAAAATAAGATTTCCTTCTTATATACTTTTCTGTTTTTAAATAATTTTAGATGAGGTTTTCAAAAAAAAACATAGAATGTAGTTTTTCATTCCACACAAAATTACAGATTTACTCTGCCACATCCAATGCTCTAGTGAGTAGACTGTAAATGCTTGTAGTTACTGTCCCCAGTAAGCATTTTATTCCCCCAGTGTATTACAGATGCACATCCATCCTTCGCTGTTAAAAAACACTGTTCCTATTCTGTACTCATCTCATCTGTACTTATCTGTGTAGAATTATTTTGGTTGTTTGCATTCCTTATACAAACTCTGAAAAAAGTTTTGGATTGACCTTTTTTTTTGTATTTGATGACTTCATTTAATGAATCTGATTAACACGATTCCAAAAGCCTTCCTCTTCCAGCCCAAGGCTTATCATGTATGTATCACTCAGCATCTTTTTGTCCTAATCTTCAGGGCATTCTCCCCAGATTCCCATTTGTTGATCTCACGTCGTCTTTCCCAGTGAGTGTCCTCAGCATTCTGTGTGCAGATAGGGATACATAAGTGAATACAGGAGCACTCAGGAGCCAGGTGATAGGAGCTGAACTAAGTAACACACAGCCATGGTAGCTGGGACGGGTGAGAAGCCCTTCTGGAGGCTCCTGTGGTAGAGTGTTGCTGCCTCGGAAGATAAGACTTCTTGGATGTATTGGGAATCGCTGAAGATTGGATTCACCTCCTGGGTAACTTGGATCAAAGTACTTCTCTGACTTAGTTCCTTCAGTTTAGCAGCGCTTCCGTATGTGCATGTCGACCAGATGCCTCCTAGGATGTCACAAATAGTATGTTCCACATCCCCTTTAAAGGGAACTCCTACTGTCTTTCCCTCTGAGGCCCTGTACTCAGCCACACTTCCTGAATACTTACTTCTTCATGGTCCTTTCAGAACTCATTCCACAGAAGAGCCTGTGGTTTTTTTGTTTTGTTTTTTTTTGGTTTGGTTTTTTGTCACCCCTCTCACTGAGTCCCTACCCTATTCTCTGCGCCCAGCCAGCATGCCACCAAGCATCACAAAGTCAGCCCTTGCCCCAAAAGGCTTTGCCACATCCCCAGGACAGCTGCAGCCTCCATCATGGCCTCTGAGGCCATGAGCAGCTTCTCATCTGCACTCTCCATCACTGCACTGAGCTGTGGATACTCCAACTCCAGTTTTCTTCTGAGTTGTAGAAACGGAGCCAGGACCAATTCCAACTTTGATGATGTCATCCCCGGAGAGGATTAGCTCTTCTACCATCTCTCTCCTGTTACCACAGGCCTCGGCATGATGGTGTGTCAGGGCAAGTGCTTCCACACATCCTTTACAAGTTCAACAAGATGTTCAGAGTCGCCGTTAGCCACATCCAGGCATCTATGTTTTACTTGGGGAATAGCTTCTAGGATCTGTTCCAGCTGCTTAAAGTCAGAAGAGCCTGTGCCTGAATTGGCAGCTAGACGCTCAAGACAGTCAGGATTCTGGCTACCAAACTCTTGTCACTGAGGGGTGATGTAGTACTTATGGATGGAAGTGAAAAGGGAAAACTCAGAGAGACCCTTAGCTATTTCAAAAGTTCCCATGGTATCCGTATTGACGGCAAAGATGGGGATGCCATTGTACATCTGCTTTGAGTTCCAGAATGAAAAGGATCTTGTGAGATCTACCTCATTTTGAGACTGAAGAGTGCTGTGTTTGGGCCTCGACAGGACACCCTTGAAGTCTATTTTCACATCATTGTCAATATGAGGCACAATGCAGGGTTTCTGGTGCTTTGATTCAAGTGGCAGTTGAACAAAGGTGTTTTTTTTTTTTTTGGTTTTGTTTTGTTTTTTTGTTGAGCAACTAGCCGTGGGCGGGCCCAATTTGATTCACTTCTTAATGGTACTACAAATGATTTTATTTATTTATTTATTTTTATTAATTTATTCTTGTTACATCTCAATGGTTATCCCATCCCTTGTATCCTCCCATTCTTCCCTCCCTCCCATTTTCCCCTTACTCCTCTCCCCTATGACTGTGCCTGAGGGGGACTTCCTCCCCCTTTATATGCTCATAGGGTATCAAGTCTCTTCTTGGTAGCCTGCTATCCTTCCTCTGAGTGCCACCAGGCCTGTTCAAAAAAAAAAAAAAAAAAAAAAAAAAAAAAAAAAAGAAAGAAAGAAAGAAAGAAAGAAAGAAAAGAAAGAGAGAGAGAGGAAAGGATAGATAGCTATCCATCTTTCTCCTTGAATTTACATAGTTTGTCCTTGAAAACACTTGGGAGACTGCTTCCTTACAGAAACTCTGCATGTGAATTTAACACATGAATGGGTTGAGAATACTATCATCTGCCAGTTAAATTTAATTAAACACATTTAATTCTTTTTAATTATATTTTTATTAATTAAAACAATTTTAACTAAAAAAAAAAAAGATCTTAACTGGGCCTAGATATTTTACAGTTCTGACTGTGTCCATAGTCAGTTTATTGAAGGTGCTTCCTGTCCCACCAGCACAGTGGTAGACCTCGTGTTTGTAATGGTAACTGTCCCGTGGAGGGCAGCCCAAGCCAGAGGTGCTCGCTTCCCTCATTTCACCACATAAATCTGAGAATTAATTTTTTACATTATGTTAGTATAGAGCTATGTATATCTATCTGATGATGATTTGTCATTTTCAAAATATTCCTGTCAATGATGAAATCAGAATCCTAAATTATAGCGGCTTAGCAACTCTTCAGTGACATCATTTATGAAGATGGGTTTTTCTAGACAATTCTAGGAAACTCTTTGCTCTACATGTACATATAGAGAACTCTATAGGTATATGAAACTAATTGTGAGTAGGTTAGCCATGTTAGTGATAATCGTATGAAACAACTGGGTGTTTTCATTTTGAAACAAAGTCAAATAACTGGCCTCGGGTAGAATAAAGTTTCCAGGTCAAATTCTTGGTAGGCAATTCTCCTGAATACATTGGAGAAACAACAAGCAAATGGCAGGCGACAAAGTGATTAGAAGGAACAGGAAGAGGAGGGGACCTGTTCAACCAACCTGGTGCTAACTACTTCTCATATGGCAACTACACTTTGGAGAGTAAATATGTGCTGACAAATTATAAATACAGTGATCAACACAGAAACACTGGAAATGACCTTAATCTTAATGTTTGTAGAACACTTAAGAAAGTATATGGTAAGAAGATAAATCTGTATGAACCAACATGTAAAAATTATTTAGAAACAGAAAAGTATATAAGAAAAAAATCTTAACAATTTCTTAAAAAGAGAAAACGTAAAAAAGAAAAAACCATAACAAGTAAAATTTTACTCAGTGAAACTGGGAGCCAAATATGGGAAAGTGACAGTAACTTCCAATGAACCGTGCTCATCGTTATCTCCTCTCTGTTAAGGGTAGCCAAACGCAGCATCAGAAATGCCATTACAGCCTCGGCCTGCAGGTTCCTTCCGTGACACAGCCATGTGCAGCTTGGGTCGCACATTCAGTGCCCCAGCCTAGTCAGGCCACCCCTGCCTGTGCTGCAACCAACCATAGGCTTCTTCCAGGACCCATAATTCCTCTTCCTGACTCACAGGCTCCTGCCACACCATATCCAATCTTCCAACCCACAGACCGCATATATTTATCCAAGGTATAGCCCACTAGCATTCCTGATCCTTTCCTCCACAAGCCCCCCAAACCCCAAATATACCCTCACGCTCAAGGCTTGAACCAGCATGCAGTGTCCACCTGACCTTATTCCACGTAAGCCGTACCCAACATCTAGGCCAAATGCAGCGCGCTTATCTTTTCCTCTGCCCCAATGTGCTCTGTTTACATCAGGCACAGAACTAATAAAAGAGCCCTCCCCCAACACAAATCTCATTGGAAAAATCAAAACAGTGTGAAAGATAAAAGCCATTATCTCCCTTATAAAATCCAGCAGTCCTGTAGAAATGTTTGCCAAATGAGAATTACACAGATGAAAACAGGACACAGAACTTAAAAGAACAATTATAAACTTCATCAAAGAATTCAAGGAGTTTAAAGAGGACACAAAGAAACAGTTCAATGAAAATAGGGAGAAAGAACTCAAGGAAGATAAGTGCCTGAGTGATGCCCAAGAAAATAGAAATATAACGCTGACGGAAATGAAAAAGACAATCTAGTACTTGAAAATGGAATTATATAGAGAGACAGAAACATTGAAGAGGACTCAAGCTGAAATGAAGATGGAATTGAAAAAGCCAATAATTCAACTAGAAAACTCAAAGGAAAGCATTACAAGTAGGATGAATCAAGCAGAGATAGATTTTCAGGACTTAAAGATAAAGTAGAGGATCTAAAAAAAAAAAAGCAAGAAAAGAAAATAACATAGGGAAAGAAAATAAAGAAAATAACATACAGGAAATGTGGAATACCACTATAGGACCAAACCTTCAAGTTATAGCATAGGTGAAGGAGAAGAATACCAAATCATAGAAGAAAACTCCTTCAAACTAAGAACATACCCCCCCTACACACACTATACAGAACTGCAAATAGACAAGACCAGAAAATATTATCCCTAAAGAATATCATAGTTAAAATACTAAATATTCAGAATGAACAAAAAGTATTGAAATTTGCTGTAAACCAACCAACCAATCAAATAAACAAATATACAAGAAAACACGAGTCATATGTAAGGGACGAAACAACATCAGCATAACAGAAGATTTCTCAATGGGAATTCTGAAAGCCAGAAGCCTAGAACACTGTGTTACAAGTCTTAAAACCAGGATAACCAACCTGGACTAACATACCCAGCAAAATTATCTCCCATAGTTGAAGGAGAATGAAAAAAATTTACAGACATAAATATCCCAAGAGAAAAATTATATCCAACAAATCCAACCTAAAGTAAATATAAGAATCAATATTTTGAGCTGACGAGAGAAATGAACATAGCCAAGAGGCTGGTGGAAAGAAATTAAAGCCACAATAACTGAACCACAGATATACCACTAAGAACACAAGCAATAATACCCCAAAGCAACAACATAATGACCACAATTAGCATACACATTTCAACAATAATTTTAAATATTAACAGTGTTAGTTCTCCAGTCAAAGGCTGGCTGAATGGATCAAAAACCAAAATCCATCAATCTGCTGTCTACAAGAAACACACCTTAACTTTAAAGATAAGCACCAGCTTATAGGAAAAGGATGGATGGAAGTATTCCCATCAAAAGGATGGATGGAAGTATTCCCATCAAATGGGACCAGGAAACAGGTAACATTATCCTAATAGCTGACAAAATAGAATCCAAACTAAAAGTAGTAAGATAGCGCAGCACTTCATTCTAGTCTAAGGAATAGTTATCCAGGAAGACATTACTGTCCTTAGCAGACATGAGCCAAACACTAATACACCCAATTTCATTAAAAAAAGAAAAAAAGAAAAAAAAAAACTACTAGGTTTAAAGACACAGATTAACATTCATGCTTTAGTAGGTAGGTGGTTTCAACAGGCCACTTTATGAAATATGTCATTTAGACAAAGCATAAATAAAGAAACGTCACAATTAATCGACATTACACATCCAAGAAACTTCGCAGACATTTACAGAATATTTCACCCAAATGTCAGAGTATACACATTCCGCTCATCAGCACACTAGGAGTTTTTATAGAATAAATTGTATTCGGGGACACAAAACAAATCTTTATAAACTCAAAAAAAAGATCGAAATAACTTTATGCATCCTGTCTGAACACAACACAACTTTAAATCGACACCGAACAAATCTCTAGTGAAAATGCAAATTCACAGATATTAAAGAATTTACTACTGAATGCTGACTGGGTCAAAGAAGAGATGAAGAAAGCGAAACTTTCCTGGAACTAAATGAAAAGGAAACACAACAGAAAACTTCTGGGATACCGTGAAAGCAGGTTTGCAAGGGAAGTTTTATAGGTCTAAGTGCCTATATTAAAATATTTGAGCCCCCGTGGCACACTTGGGAGGTAGTGACAGGTGGATCTCTGTGAGTACAAGGTCAGCCTGGTCTACTGAGTGAGTTCCAGGACAGCCAGGACTACACAGAAAAACCCTGTCTGAAAAAAAAAAAATCAGAAAGATTACAAATAAATACTTGATGATATAACTCAAAGTTTTTGGGGAAAAAAAAAACAAAATAAACCAAATTCAAAGCCCCTTGACAGCAAGAAGTAATACAAAATCAACAGAAATTAATGAAAGAGAAGTGGACAGAATATCAAGAATCAATGAATCTGAAAGCTGGTTCTCCGAGAGGATAAACAAGATTGATAAACCCTTGAATCCTTGACACATCCAACCAAAAGAAAGACAGAATCAGAATCAAAGGAAATACTTAAGAAAAAAAAAACTGTACTCTGTTAAATTGGAAAACTTAAAAAAAAATGGATGAAGTTTCAGATTCAGCCAAACCACCAAAATTAAACAAAGAAGGCAACCACCTAAATAAACCCATAACAAATGAGGAGGTTAAAATGGTAACAAAATTCCTCCCAACTGAAAAAAGTCCAGGGCCAGATGGATTTACATCAAAACGTCACCAGACTTTCAAAGAAAATCTATAAAAATTTCAAAGAAATTCTTAAACCATTAAAAAAAAAAAAGAAAGAAAGAAAGCAGCTCCAAATTTCTTTTATGAAGTCAGTATCACTCTGATACTAAATCCAGATAAAGACAGAACAACAAAAAGAAAACAATAGGTCAATATCCCTGGTGAACATAGACTAATAACTGCTTAATAAAATGTTTGCCAACGGAATACAGACAGACATCAAAAAGACCGCCATTACCAAGATGGCGTTATCCATGAAATGCAAGAATAACATAAGCAAGTTAATAAATGCAATAAAATGTGTGAATGGACACTATAACAAAAATCACATGATCATTTCAATAGATTTAGAAAAAAAAATCCTTAGACAAAAATCCAATGCTTTTATGATAAAAGTCTTAGAGAATGTGGGGCTAGAGGGAGCATACCTCAACATAATGAAAGCTATATATGAGAAACCAACAGGCAATATCATGGTAAATGGAGAAAAAATATGAAGCAATTACACTAAAATCAGAAATGTGACAGGAACGCCCACTATCACACTACTTTTCAACATGCTTAGTATTGGGAACCTAGCCAACTACCCAGAACTACTGAAGTCGTGGCTCTTGTAGGAGAACTTACAGCTGGTAGTTTACTAAAACAGAATAATCACTAACTATATTCCTTAGACTTACAGATAAATGTAATCCTTACACCTCATCTAAAAAAAAAAAAAAAGAAAGAAAACTTCTCTTTTCAGCAGAGGCTGACCATTCGAGAAAGCCACAATGCAGAGTTGGGACAGCCAGGCCCAACTGATACATGTATAACACAACCCTTGCACCTAGGGCTCAGAAAGTATTGCAGAAGTTGAGTGCATACGATTCCAATAGCCAGAGGAACAGAAAGTTTGTGGGATTTTGTCTCCTAGAAAAATCAGAAGCTACACTAGTAATGTGTACTAGTAGAGGAATTTTAATAAAGAACATGGCTGATCCGGCAAGAAATCACATCCAAAGACCTTCTAGGTCTGTGTGATCTGACTGGAATATAGACTCAATGGGCAGGGGTGGCCTTTAGTCCCAGGAGACAGATGCAAGCAGATCTCTGAGATCAAGGACAGCCTGGTATGGAGCAAGTTTCAGGTAAAGAAAAGTTAGGTCCAGGCAGGGTGGTACACACCTTTAATCCCAAACAATGAAGGTAAAGTTAGTTTGTAGAAGGAAGCACCCAAGCTTGAAAGTGATGCCTCATTGGGTGGCAGACAAAGTTATGAATCAGAGAAAGATTTGACAGAATAGGATATGCCCAACTCTCACAAAAAGAGAGAGAGGAAAGGGAAGCTACTTAAGGGAGCAGCACAGAGGATGAGGGAGGGAGGAGGCAGATTTACAGAGAGAGGCTGAAGAGAGAACAAGCTAGACACAGCTTGACACAAAACGAGCCAGAGAATTAGAACCGATTGCTGGAGTTAGTTTGAGGCCAAGCAGAGCAATTCAGAAGGCGAGAGAAACCAGATTGAATAAGTCAGGTGGGAGAGGAGTTTGAGCCAGAACAGCTGAGTTGAACCAGCCAGCCAGAGTTCAGAAAGAACTAGAAAAGATGAGCTTATTCAGCGGTAGGTCTCAGAGGCTGAAAACATTCTTGGCCTAGATTAGACTGTACGGAGGCTGGAAGCTTCCAGGTCTAGGCTTAGGTTAGCAGTGTGCCTTGGAGATGACAATTAAATCAGGCAAATAAAAGATACTTTTACACCTAATCAACATGAGTTCTTATACATGAGCCGAACAAGGACCACACTAGGAAACATTGTAATGTGGATATAGAAAAGATCAGGAGTTCTCAACTCTACCCAAAGATCTACGGGTGACTAGGAAATGCAGTGAGAGAAATGGTCTTCCACAGGAAGGAGCACATCAATTGGGTACCCATTATCAAACGGTCAGCCCTAAAAACATACATGCAAGTAACGTTGTACAGACCGAACAGGTTGTATGTATCTGTGCATATTTAGTAATTATATATGTATGTATATATGTGTATGTACCCATAGACATCTATATGTATGCAACAGCAATTAATAAAAACTAAGGTCATCAATTTGAAAAAGAATAAGCAGGGGTGGAAGGGAAGGTTCAGAGGGAGGGAAAGAAAGGGAAATGATGTCATTATTTTATAATCTCAAAAAATAATTAAGTACAAATGTTTACAAGATCGTGAATTGTTCTAGTTCTAGCCTATGACATCATCTGTGGACATTTCATTTAGATAAGCACATACATACATATGTATCAAATATTCACAGAAACGGAACCATTCATATGTGTGAAATCCAAAACATAGGTAAAAAAAAACTAATGAAGAGGAATACGTCTTTAGAAGAAAGACACAGTTGTTTCTTTTTGTATTCCCCATAAGCCCCATCAAACTCACACTCAGAAGGACCCACTCCTTACTTTTTAAATTGTGTCATCTATGTGTCAATTTTGGAGGAACATGGAAGCAAGGTCATCCTAGCACACCATGTCAAAAACCCAAGCTTGGGATGCTCAGGGACCGGTTCATGAGCAAAGCATAAATCTGAGCGCTGCTTTTATAAAATATAGTTGCTCCAGCTTAGGGAGGCTGAACTGGGTTGCATAAATGATAACAGAGCAGGGAAAACTGGGGGATAAAAAGGAAGGAGGCACACAGCAGAGGGGTTTGTTACCCAGGCTGGAAGGATGCTTCAGACAGAACTGACACGGGGGAATACAGGAACCATCATATATACTTTAAAAATATGTGGTAGAATCAAGCCCAAAGAGAGAGAGCAAACAGGGGAGTGTGAATGCCGCTCTCCTCTGCTGAGAAAAGCACCTTGGAGACAGGAACAAAGTCAAGCAGCCTTTCTCATTAAACATTTATTACCCTGCTTAAATCTGTTTGAAGCACAGAAACACATGAAATACTACACAGGCTAAGATCTACTCTCCCCCAGCCGGAATGCCGAGGCTAACGTAAATCAGACTGACGTGCAGTTGAAAAACGTGACTGTGTTTCCTTGATGTCAGCTTTTAAGATTGTCAGTATTACAGGTGAGTCCACTCCTGAAACTCTTAGTGGACACTAAACATAACTCACAAAGTTGTCCAAACGCTTTCTAGAAAAACAGCATCAGTGTCCTTCATGAGCATGATACAAAAGTCTTTAATCTACCAAAAAAAAAAAAAAAAAAAAAAGGAAATTAAGATTCTCTGGTTTGCCTCAAGCAGCAGCCACTTCATTAAGCCTAGACTCAGGAAGAGAGAAAAAAGGAGTCTCACAGCGGGACCCTGTGCTGGCCAGCTCAGAGTCACAGCCCCTCAATTTGACAAGTACTGTAATTTTCAGCTTACTTGTCATGCTTTCTTTACTTAAAAAAAGTTTCTACTAAGCTAACATACTAACATTAAAAGAAATTTCAAGACAAACATTCACCCATAAGCCTGCCATTATGCTAAACATCTTTCATATGGCCACAGACAGGCAGGGTTTGTTCCTCTAATCATACAACCTGAGGAGCATAGTGGAGCCATGGTTTTTTTTTTTTTTTTTTTTTTTAAGGGCAACACCTTACCCTGACAGCATAGGGACCGCCAGCCTTTCCCTAGCTTCTGCATTTAATTGGCACATCTTCTGAGAAATAAAGCTGAACATCAGAACATGGGGATGTAGTGGATTTTTCCTAAACCCACAGCACGAACGGCATACTTAACAAAAAGCGTAATTTGGAGACATTTCATAATTCGTACGTCTATGCCACTTTCCAGCTTACCTCCTCTCCGGACAAGTAGTAGGCTGACAAAAGTCCCCCGACGAAGCGAATATTTACTTCAAAAACAGAAACCTCAGCATTCTATGGAAACAAAATGAAGGAGGTTAGGGCACAATGACAGCAAGCATAACAAAAGTGTACGGTATGATAAGCTGCTGTAATTTCAAGTCTGTTCAAACTTGTATGCTTGCCCAGGGGCACCTATACACAAGAAAGGAAGTCCCCGGTAATTGGTGTCAAAATATGGTTAAGCTGATAAGAAGTAATTTTGACTCAAAGTGAAATTATAGAACTACTATAAACTGAAATTCTTTCTTGTATGCAGAAGCAGACCTAATGCTTGATATTCTGTATCTGTACAAATGTGACGGGATCAGGGCTTTTATTATTATTTTTCTTCCTAGTCTGTGTTCTGATTATTTCACTCATTTGCCTGCTTTTTCTTCCTGAAAGGCCAATCAGACTATAGTGTGGCTGCTAGCTCCACACCAGTCGGGCAATCTTTTCCCATTATGTTACAGTGGCGCAGACAGAATGCTAATGGGACGCAGAGCCGGGGACTTGAGTTCCAGTGTTGCTTTCTCCCTTTGCCTTCCCGCAGTCACAGCTCAGAGATGATATTCTGCCTCGGCATCACGGTGATAATAATGTGGCACAAGCTTTACCCATCTCTTTACGTCTGTCTTTTAATCCTCCTAGAGACCTTTGGAACTAATTACTAATACTATGTCCAGTCCACAGAGAGAGAAACAAGCCAAGCTTATAGTAATTAATGTGACCTTTTGAAGTTCACACAAACAGTAGTAGAATTAGGATTTGAATTGAAAGTGTGTGTATTCACCTGACTGCTCTGAACTCTACAGATACCTCACAGACTATGTACCATGCCTGGTTATTAATGATCAAATAATTATGGTACACAAATGGTAATTACTGCCAATAGTTTCATGATTCTGTTGTATTTGACTGCTAAGGACATCTGTCTTGTATCTTGTAATGAGGTGGTTAGCACAGCGGACCCCCACCAGATATAAGGTGCACTCCACTGGGCCTACTAAGTAACTGTCACTTTTGCTTAACGTCAAACCACTCACGGCTAATGACAAGGGCTAAGAGCAAAACAGAGTATATGGAGTATGGAGCCAGCATGTGGCAGATGAACTTAGAAAAGTCATCCAAGATAGTATCACCTTTAAGGATTGATTGATTATTTATTTATTTATTTATTTATTTATTTATTTAGCTATCTGTCTCATATTTTTTCCTTTGGGCTTTTCCCCCCCTTTTAAATTAATTTATTCAGATTACATGCCAATTGTTATCCCCTCACTTGTATCTTCCCACTCCCACCCTCCCTCCCTCCCTCTTCTGCCCTATTCCTCTCCCATAGTCCTCTTATTAGGCAACTACAATGTGCCAGGCCCAGTCATAGGTCCTACGAGCAGGGCAATGAAAACTGACAAGATCCTTAAACGTACTGAGTCTACACTCTAGAAAACAGTTTTGGAATCAAAGAAGAGATAGATCAGTTCATTCCTAGGTGCTCATCCTCAATGTATCTCAGGATCTAATAGTTGAAGCTCCTACAGAAGTCAGGAAAGTTCCCGCAAAAGAAGGCTTGTGAAAGATTGCAACGCTTGAAGTGAGACAAAACAGTCATAAAACAAAACCATGCTGTGAGTGTGTTTAATTGTACAAAATAATTTAAGATGTGCAACTTACATATTTGGATTAACACCCTCTGTATTGCTCAGTTTAATCACTAACGTGTATCACTCTGAAAGTGGACCGTTTAAACACCGCTGTTAGCTCGCACAACCTCTGATAAGGAAAAGGGATAATCTGTTAATGTGGTTTGGATCACACAACTTATCTCTCATTTTCGAAGAGAAATAATGCCTAATTAAAAACCTAATGAATTTAAGTCCTTAAATCACATTTGCCTCAGTTTGTACTTGTGTTTTTTTTTAGTTTTGAACAAGAAAACAAGTCTTCATGTTTTCACTTACTGAAGCCTATTGAGAAAGTTTCGTTTCCTTATTCTGGCTTTGGGCTCATTACACATGCCTCCTGTATTCGTCCTATGAAAACGTTGGATAGTTGAGACCTTTCTATAGACATCTGATAAAAATTATTGCAAGGTAGGGGACTGAGCCATGTCAGTTGCTATCAGAGCCATATCTCAATCTAGACATCCATCACTTATTGATGCAGTTACTCAAGCAGCTATTGATCCAGCTCTGTGCGTATCCTAGAACCTGCACTCTATTTATCTTGCTCAGCTGTAAGATACTGAAAGATAACCTTGCCCAGCGCTGAGCTCAAGGTCAGCAGCTATGACATTGGTTGGAGCTGCGGGGACTGAATCATCCAGGGAGCCCAAGGCAAAGTCTGGGTTGTCAGGTGAAGCCATGCAGGGTCCCATTGATTCAAATGTCCTTGTCTCTGAAACGCTTGCTCAGGGATGTCACAGCATCACAGTTCTTAACTGTCACCATCTTCCTGTGCTTAGAAACTACAACTACATGGAAACAAGTCCCCCCTAACTCCCAATACAGTTCCTTCTGTTTCTTTTCTTTTCTTCCAAAGTTGTTATTATTTATGAACCTCAGTTTGAGCTTTCATAATATTCTAGGGTGTATTGTCTTTTAGGCCAGAAGATTGACAATTACACACTTTGGGTCATTCCTTATGGAACCTTAGGTGAAAAAGCTGGGAGGGGTAAAATTTCATTGCATAATAAAATGGTTAGCAGCTATGAAAATTCTGGCCTGGGGTAGATGGCTCAGTGGGTGAGGGTGCTTGCTATACAAGCATTTGGACCTGGGTTTGAATCCCAGCACCCACGCAAAAGGGCAGGTATGGCCATGTGAGACTGTGAGTGCAGCATTGGGGGCCAGGAAAGGGAAAGGATGGGAGCTCCCTCCCCCTGGCCAGCCAACCTAGCCAGAATAGCTGGTTTCCAATTCAGTGAGAGACCTCTCATGGGTATAAGACAGAGAGTAATAGAAGGCAGCCATATACTTACACACATCTCACACACACACACACACACACACACACACACACGTACTCACTACCACCACCATGCACACACATACACTGAGTAATTAAAATTTCTGCTGCGGATTTGAAAGGTTAGGTTGAAGGCTGATTTGAGTGTTGAGGCCTCTGCGAATGCTCTCTCTGAGCACCGGTTTTCACTGGTAAAAGACAGGGATGCGTTCTCTACAAGACACTCTAAACGCATGAGTGTCAGGCAGTCCACAGTCACCTGGAAAGAGTGACTCATGCAGTAGACAGCTGCTGCCACTAGCACTGCACGTCAGCTCAGCCCACACAGAGGCCTGCCTTCCGTGGTCTTACTGAAACATCTATTATTCCAATATTAGGGTGTTAATAATTGTGTCATTAAGCATCTTCTTGAACCTCATGGGGGAGAGGCCGCATTTCTCTCAAGCTTTGGGCATCGAGATGCTCTAAGAGGTTCCCACTCACTTACCCTAATGACAGCAGTGTCATCATTATGGATGGGCCATGGGAAAGACTGTAGATGAAGCAACCCACAACACCAAGAGCTCCTAACACACAAAGGGTAGGATTTTACCATATACTTTACCTGTAAAATTAAAGGAGTCAACACCTTAAATATTTTATTGAAGATTACACTGCAATAGTCTACCCCATATATTCCATAGTATCTAGTATATAATCTTATGGGACTCACAGTAAATTTAGCCTTTTGTTTAACACGAATAAACCTGTTGATGTTAGTAACCCTAGCTAAGACCGAGATTGGTAGGCAGGACAGTGATGTATTGCTTTTTTGGGGGAGGACTGAGGAAGAACTTTGGAACTTTGGGGCTACATAGACAATGGAAGGTTCAAAACTTGGTGAGCTATTCTATGGGAGATTGGAAGATAAGTGTTGAGAGAAATGCAGATGATGAAGGCCTGGCTTGTTAAATTCCAGAGGGAATTTTGAGAGTCACTTAAAAGACTCTATTGGGACTTTTGCATGTTTTTAATTAAGTGTCTGTGGTCCTGGCTAGCTGAGGCTAAAGAACTGGCTGTGACAACAAGATAGCGGAGGCACTAGGCACTCCATGTGCTTTGCTGGGATAATCAATGCTGGGCAGCTAGAGCTGAGAAGTTAGAGGTGGTTAAGAAGAGACCAGCACTGTCGGAGTAAAGTCATTTGGGGGAGTGTTTCCTGAGAGTTATCACAAAGACACTGTATTTCAAAGGCAGCCAAGATTGTAACTTGTGCTGGCAGGCGTACTCAGTAGTGTAATTGGCAGCTGTACTCAGTAGTGTAAAGGTCACCCAGGTGGTGTTGGTTTTGAAGGCATGAAGGGGTCATGCAGGTCAGCTGAGGCTTGTACTGTGTGGCAGGGTTGGAGTCCCCGAAGAGCCTCCTAGGACAGGCTTTTGGTGACAGTGCAGCCCAGTTGCAGTAAAAGACCCAGCATTTTGGAGGTGCCGGTAGGACGGGATGGGCACCAGAACAGCAGGAGCCTTGGAGTGGAGCCACAGTCAGTGTGGGTTGTGGGGAATGGAGCCAGAGATATGACCCTGGTCCTTTGGAAGAGCCCAAACGATTGTGAATGGGTCCTGGACACTGGACATTGAATTACTTACATGGTTGGAGTTGGTTTTTTTTCCCCTCAGATTGTGACCATGCCCTAGTTTTTCCCTCTTGAAATGAGAAAGAACTTTATTTATTTATTTATTTATTTATTTATTTATTTTTAGTTTTTCCAGACAGGGTTCCCTTTGTGTTGCCCTGGCTGTCCTGGACTCACTTTATAGACCAGACTGGCCTCAAACTCACAGCGATCCGCCTGCCTCTGCCTCCTGAGTGCTGGGATTAAAGGGGTGCGCCACCACGCCTGGTACTTAATTTATTTTTATTTTATTTTATTTTGGAGTTTTACAGTCACTTTGGATTTAAAGAGATACTGATTTTTTTTTTTAATGACTGATTTTCTTTTTGAGTGCTTAATATTTACACTGTGGGCCTTTTAAAACTTGGAATGATTATATTGTGACGTTGATACTAATATGTTACTGTGAAGATGAACAAGAAAGGAAGGTTATGGCTTAGCAGTGATATATCTGTGTGTCAAGTTGACAAGGACTAGTTTTATGTCAACTTGACACAGGCTAGAACCATTCAAGAGGAGGGAACCTGAGTTGAGAAAATACCTCCATGAGATTACACTGTAGATAAGTGTGTAGGGCATTTTCTTAATTAGTGATTGATGAGGGAGGGCCCAGCCCATTGTGGGTGGCACCATCCAGCCTGAAGTAGGGGTCCTGGTTTCTATTGAGCAAGCCAGGAGGAGCAAGGCAGTAAGCAGCTCTTGGCCTCTGTATCAGCTCTTACCTCCAGGCTCCTGCCCAGTCTGAGCTCCTGCTATGGCTTTCCTCAATGGACTATGGATCAAGAAAGGGAAGCCAAATTAACTCTTTCCTCCCCAAGTTGTCTTTGGACATGGTGTTTCATCACAGCAACGGTAACCCTAACTAGGATAGTACCTATAACTTGGTTCCCTTCGATCATTAAGTTCATGAATTATCTTAATTATTTTTTTCTTCTCCAATTTAAAAGACGTCTAACATTGTGAGATAAATTGACAAAGATTGCTAAAATGGAAAAAGAAATACACACTCTCCTTTCCTAATCCTTAAATCAACATGTTGCCTCATACCTGTGCTGGGAAAGGGTTCATCCTAGTCAATACATCATGAACCCATGGCCATGAAGATTCTAACACTGATTTGGCGACAAAAATTGTGCCTGCAGAATTTTTTTTTTGAACGAGTGTCTGAAAGACGGTCACCAGGCAAGACAACATTTCAGAGAACACAGAGAAGTTCCTGCTAGGTTATATTTTTATAAGCAACTTATCCATCAAAATTACCCATAGCATGGTGTCTATTAGATGCAATGAGCAATAGACTTTGTCAAGGTACAACAGTTCCAGGGTGAAGTCAGCCCCAGCTCCCAGTTGCCTGAGACACCACAGAACCTTAAGCTTCCCCTGAGAAGGTAATTTACTTCACTGGGTCTCCAGGCCGTATGATGGTTATCTATAATAAAGCTTGTTCAGACTTCAACTATTAGGATTCTACACAGCACAACATTTTTGTTGAGTCGAAAAGATCTCTTGGAAGAGAACACTTGATTGCTAAATTCGGATTCTTCTTTTGCTGACTGTTCCACCGAACTCTGTCAGCTTTCTACTCAGCGGTCTGAAAGGGTAGATAGAATTCCTGAGCTAGTGTAACACACAGCAAACCTAGAACTCAATAACAGCTGCCCCACTGCATACCAACGCAGTGACTGTGATTAATGACAACCTCCCCGCAACAACCCACTGTGGAAATTATGTCCAGGAGCAACGCTACTGGACCCGACCCACACATATGGTAACTACACTGCCTTATGTACTGGAAACCTCGCAAGGCCTCTAGTTAGAGGGATTGCCTACAAGGCTGGCCTGTGTTTGCCAGTAACAGCCACCTCCTTATGGAATGCTACTTCAGAATGTATGCTGCCTCACATTTTGTGGATTAAAAGTATAAAGTTTAACATATTAAAGTGCAGTATTGTCTGTTAGTGTACATCCTTGTAACTCTTAGGTTTTATATATAACAGAATACACAAAATGCATTTCTTAGACTGTTAACAGTGCTTAAACTCTTTTTTTTTTTTTTTTTTTGAGACAGGGTTTCTCTGCATAGCCTTGGCTGTCCTGGGCTTGCTTTGCAGACTAGGCTGGCCTCGAACTCACAGAGATCCACCTGCCTCTGCCTCGCCGAGTGCTGGGAATACAGGGGTGCGGCATGGCAGCCAGCTTTGTGTTTAAACTCCTAAAGCCACAAAAATAGGCAAGCAACCAATGCTATCGAGGTTAATAGGCTGGTTTTGCTAGGAAGGTCCAGAAAGGATCCAGGCAGCAGCTCAGATCTACCACTCAGCACCACTAAAGAGACAAGTCCCTCTTAGCGCCGTGGTATACATAGTTTTTTTTTTTTAATACATTTTTATTAATTTATACATATTACATCTCAGTTGTTAGCCCATCCCATGTATCCTCCCATCCCTCCCTTCCTCCCACTTCCCCCCCCTACTCCCCTCCCCTATGTCTGTGTCTGAGGGGGATCTCCTCCCCCTGAATATGCTCATACGGTATCAAGTCTCTCCTTGGTGACCTATTATCTTTCCTCTGAGTGCCACCAGGCATCTCCATCCAAGGGACATGATCAAATATGGGGCACCAGAGTTTGTGTGAGAGTTAGATCTTCTTCTCCACTCAACAGTGGAGAATGTCCATCGGCTAGTCCGGGTAGGGGTTCAAGGTTTTTACTGCCTATTTTTTCCTTGGCTGTTGCCACAGTTTGCGGAGGACCCCAGGGCCCAGACTCGCCTGTAGTTTTCCAGGACCCACTGGATCCTTCCATTTCCTCTTTCTCCCAGGCTTCTCACACCTAAAGTTTCAATAGGATGTCCTCCCCTCTTACCCATTATTCTGGTAGGTACAGTTTTTCATGGGGACGTACACCTTGGGCTAGTGTCTCGATATAAGTGAGTATATACCATTTAGCTCTTTTTGCTTCTGTGTGAACTCACTCATTATGACAATTTCTAGTTCAATCCATTTGTCCACAAATTTTGGAAATTCCTTGTTTTTAATAGCTGAGTAGTATTCCATAGTGTAAATGTACCACAGTTTCTTTATCCATTCTTCTGTTGAGGGACACGTAGGTTGTTTCCAAGTTCTGGCTATTATGAATAAGGCAGCTATGAACATGGTTGAGCATATGTCCCTGTTGTGTGGTAGTACATCCTCTGGGTATATTCCAAGGAGTGGAATAGCTGGGTCTTGAGGAAGCCCTATTCCCATTTTTCTGAGAAAGCACCAGATAGCTTTCCAAAGTGGTTGTACTAGTTTGCATTCCCACCAGCAATGCAGGAGTGTTCCTCTTTCTCCACACCCTCGCCAGCATGAGGTGTCAGTTGAGTTATTGATCTTAGCCATTCTGATGGGTGTAAGATGGAATCTCAGTGTCGTTTTGATTTGCATTTCTCTGATGACTAAGGAGGTCGAGCATTTCTTTAAGTGTTTCTCAGCCATTTGATATTCCTCTGTTGAGAATTCTCTGTTTAGCTCTGCGCCCCATTTCTCTATTGGGTTATTTGGTTTGGTGGTGTTTAATTTCTTAAGTTCTTTATATATTTTGGATATTAGACCTTTGTCAGATGAAGAGTCGGTGATGATCTTTTCCCAGTCTGTAGGCTGTCGCTTTGTTCTCTTGACAGTGTCACCAGCCTTACAGAAGCTTCTCAGCCTCATGAGGTCCCATTTATTAATTGTTGATGTTAAGGCCTGGGCTGTTGGTGTTCTGTTCAGGAAGTTGTCTCCTGTGCCTATGAGTTCCAGACTCTTCCCCACTTTTTCCTCTAACTGGGTTAATGTCTGTGGTTTTAAGTTGAGGTCTTTAATCCACTTGGACTTGAGTTTTGTGCATGGTGACAAATAGGGGTCTAATTGCATTTTTCTACATGTAGACATCCAGTTAGACCAGCACCATTTGTTGAAGATGCTGTCGTTTTTCCATTGAATGGATTTGGCTTCTTTGTCGAAAATCAGGTGAGCAAATGTGTGTGGATTCATCTCTGGGTCTTCAGTTCGATTCCATTGATCCACTAGCCTATTGCTGTGCCAGTACCATGCTGTTTTAATTACTGTTGCTCTATAGTACAACTTGAGATCAGGTATGGAGATTCCTCCAGCGGATCTTTTATTGTAAAGGATTGTTTTTGCTATTCTGGGCTTTTTGTTTCTCCATATGAAGTTGAGAATTGTTCTTTCAATATCTTCAAAATATTTAGTAGGTATTCTGATAGGGATTGCATTGAATCTGTAAATTGCTTTTGGTAAGATGGCCATTTTTACTATGTTGATTCTTCCAATCCACGAACATGGTAGATCCCGCCATCTTCTGATGTCATTTTCAATCTCTTTCTTCAGAGGTTTAAAGTTTTTTTCAAATAAATCCTTCACTTGCTTGGTTAGGGTTATTCCTAGATATTTTATATTGCTTGTGGCTATCGTGAAGGGAGTAATTTTTCTAATTTCTTCCTCTGCCTGTTTGTCATTTGTATATAGGAAAGCTACTGACTTTTTTGAGTTTATTTTGTATCCTGCCAATTTGCTGAAGGTGTTTATCAGCTGTAGGAGTTCTCTGGTGGAATTTTGGGGGTCACTTATATACACTATCATATCATCTGCAAATAGGGATAATTTTACTTCTTCCTTTCCCATTTGGATCCCCTTGATCTCCTTTTGATGTCTTATTGCTCTGGCTAGAACTTCAAGAACTATATTAAAGAGGTATGGGGAAAGTGGGCAGCCTTGTCTGGTCCCTGATTTTAGAGGGATTTCCTTGAGTATCTCTCCATTTAATTTAATGTTGGCTATTGGTTTGCTATATATAGCCTTTATTGTGTTTAGAAAAGTGCCTTGTATTCCCGATCTCTCCAGAACTTTAAACATAAATGGGTGTTGGATTTTGTCAAATGCTTTTTCTGCATCTAAAGAGATGATCATATGGTTTTTCTCTTTCAGTTTGTTTATATGGTGGATTACATTGATGGATTTCCGTATGTTAAACCATCCCTGCATTCCTGGAATGAAGCCTACCTGGTCATGGTGAATGATGTCTTTGATATGCTGTTGTATTCGCTTTGCGAGTATTTTGTTGAGTATTTTTGCATCAATGTTCATAAGAGAAATTGGTCTGAAATTCTCTTTTTTTGTTGGGTCTTTGTGGGGTTTAGGTATCAATGTGACTGTGGCCTCATAAAAGGAGTTTGGTAATATTCCATCCATTTCTATCTTTCGGAATAGCTTGAATAGTATCGGTATTAGCTCCTCTTTGAAGGACTGGTAGAATTCTGCGCTGAAACCATCTGGCCCTGGGCTTTTTTTGGTTGGAAGACTATCAATGGTTGCTTCTATTTCTATAGGCGAAATAGGGCTATTTAATTTGTTTATCTGGTCTTGGTTCAATTTTGGTAAATGGAATCGGTCGAGAAATTTGTCCATTTCCCTTAAATTTTCAAATTTTGTGGCATAAATGTCTTTGAAGTAGGTCCTTACGATTCTTTGTATTTCTTCGGTGTCTGTTGTTATGTCTCCCTTTTCATTTCTGATTTTGTTAATTTGGATAGCTTTTCTTTGTCTTTTAGTTAGATTGGCTAACGGTTTGTCTATCTTGTTAATTTTCTCAAAGAACCAGCTCTTGGTTTTGTTGATTCTTTGGATTGTTGTCTTTGTTTCTAATTTATTGATTTCAGCTCTGAGTTTGATTATTTCCAGGCGTCTACTCCTCTTGGGTGTTTCTGCTTCTTTTTTTTCTAGGGCTTCCAGATGTGTTGTTAGGTTGTTTATGTGGGATGACTCCATTTTCTTTTTAAAGGCACTTAGTGCTATGAATTTTCCTCTTAGCACTGCTTTCAATGTGTCCCACAAATTTGGGTATGTTGTTCCATCATTTTCATTGAATTTCAGGAAGTCTTTTATTTCTTCCCTTATTTCTTCCGTGACCCATGTGTCATTAAGTAGAAAGTTGTTTAGTTTCCACGTGTTGGTATGCTTTTTGTTATTTCTATTGTTGTTGAAGTCCAGCCTTAGACCATGGTGATCTGATAAGATACAAGGTATTATTTCAATCTTCTTGTATCTGTTGAGGTTTGCTTCGTGACCAACTATGTGATCAATTTTAGAGAACGTTCCATGGGGTGCTGAGAAAAAGGTATACTCCTTTGCGTTTGGGTGGAAAGTTCTGTAGATATCTGTTAGATCCATTTGATTCATGACATTGGTTAATGAAGTTATTTCCCGGCTTAGTTTTGAAATCAAAGTCCTATCCTTGAGTGAAAGTGGGGTGTTGAAGTCTCCCACTATTAATGTGTGGGTATCGATGAATGGGGCAAGCTTTGTTAATAACTCTTTTACAAATGTCGGAGCCCTTGTATTCGGAGCATAGATGTTCAAAATCGTGATGTTTTCCTGGTTGACTTTACCTTTGACAAGTATGAAGTGACCATCCTTGTCCCTTTTGACTAATTTTGGTGGAAAGTCTATTTTATTAGATATTAGAATAGCTACCCCAGCTTGTTTCTTATGACCATTTGCTTGGAATATTTTTCCCCAACCTTTCACTCTGAGGCAATGTCTGTCCTTGTGGTTGAGATGTGTTTCTTGAATGCAGAAGAATGTTGGGTCGTGTTTATGCATCCACTCTGTTAGTCTGTGTCTTTTTATTGGAGAGTTGAGACCATTAATGTTGAGAGATATTAATGACCAGTGATTGGTAAGTCCCTTCATTTTTGGTATTTATAACAATCGAGTTTTTGTGAAGTTGTGATTTTGCAATGGTGTAGTTATTTATTTCTTATGTATTTTTGGTTGTAGTTTGACCGGTTGGGGTGGAGTTTTCCTTCTAGTAACTTCTGTAAAGCCGGATTTGTTGCTAGGTATTGTGTGAATTTGTTTTTGTCATGGAATATCTTGTCTTCACCTCCAATGGTTATTGATAATTTTGCTGGATATAGTAGTCTTGCCTGGTATCTGTGTTCTCTTAGCGTTTGCAGAACCTCTGTCCAGGCCCTTCTGGCTTTCATGGTCTCTGCTGAGAAGTCAGGAGTGATTCTGATAGGTTTGCCTTCATATGTTACTCGTCCTTTTTCTCTTGCCGCTTTTAATATTTTTTCCTTGTTCTGTATATTTTGTGTTGTTATTATTATGTGGAGGGAAGATTTTCTTTTTGGGTCTATTCTATTTGGTGTTCTGTAGGCCTCTTGTATGTTCGTATGCATCTCCTTCTTCAAATTGGGGAAATTTTCTTCTATTATTCGGTTAAAGATATTTTCTGGGCTGTGGAGTCGGTTACCTTCTCTTTCCTCTATCCCTATTATTCTCAAGTTTCGTCTTTTCATGTTGTCTTTTATTTCATGAACGCTTTGTGTCAGGAACTTTTCAGATTTAGCATTATCCTGGATGATTGTTTCCAATTGTGCGATTGTATCTTCAAGTCCTGATATTCGTTCTTCCATTTCTTGCAATCTGTTAGATAAGGCCATCTCTGAGATGTTTACTTTCTTTTCTGATGCTTCTCGATCGCGTTTTTCTTCCGTGCGTTCTTTTATGATTTCTTCCATTTTTATCTTCAGGTCTTGAACTGTTTTAATAATTTCCTTCATCTGGTTATTTGTGTTTTTCTGAAATTCTTCAAATGCCTCTTTATATGACTCTTTTAAGTCATCAGCCCTCTTGTTTGCTTCCTCCTGCATTTGTTTACAAAATTTATTTGATTCTTCCAATATCATCTTACTTACTAAGGATTTGAGGTGGTTTTCATGTATATCCATTGTTGTTGGGTTCTCCAGGTTGTTTTCATTAGGATTGCTGGGATCTGGAGATGACATCCTGTTTTGGTTTTTGTTAGCATTCTTTCGTTGTCCCCTTGTCATTTTGGTGAATCTAATGTTGGGAGGTGGTTTGTAGTGACCTTCCCTGTTTGGGAGTGGATAGTTGATGTCTGCTTATAGGTAGGGTGCCCTTACCTGTGGGGAACAGGGAGTACTTCCCTGGACCAGGCTGGTGATTCAGATTCTACTCCTGTAGATTTTTCTCAACACCTTAGGCTCGAGGCTGAGTCCCGCGAAGTAGGTTTCTGTTTGGGCCTTTTCCCCTTACTGCTGTATCTCAAGTCAGCAGTATTGGGATCTAGAGTAAGGTCAGCACACAAGCTCTCTGGTTGTGTAGGTTGATCCCAGCTGTCTGTCTTTCCTGTTGCTTTGTAGCCAAGACCCCAGGTGGATCAGATCTTCTGGGTTGTAGCTGTCTTAGGAGCGTTCAGCCTTTCCCATGAATTTGGGAGTTCTTGCTGGGTCTGCAGGAGCTGACACAGCTAGGATCTGCCTGTTGGAGATTACAGGATCTGTGCCTGTAACCATACGGTTTCAGGCCACTGGCAGTATCTGAGGAGGTAGCAGTTTCCACGCCCCTGTATGCCAGGCCACTCCCAGCTTGCTATAAATTAGCGGTTATATCCTGCACATATGAGCCTCAGCTCCCTATATTGTGGGATACAGCTAGGGAGAGCCCAGTCAGAGCCAGCAGTTCGTCCCTGTGGCTGGGGACAAAAGCAGGTTAGACCGCTCCCAGACGCTTTAAGGCAGCAGTTATTCCCTGCCAGCAAGGCCCACAGCTCCGGATAAAGTGGGCGGTCCTAACGAGGGCGCGCAAGAATGACCCCTGCTAGGTCTATTGTTCAGGTAGAGCCCAGTCAGAGCCAGCAGCTCGTCCCCGTGGCTGGGGACAAAAGCAGGTTAGACAGCTCCCAGCCGCTTTAAGGCAGCAGTTATTCCCTGCCAGCAAGGCCCACAGCTCCGGATAAAGTGGGCGGTCCTAACGAGGGCGCGCAAGAATGACCCCTGCTAGGTCTATTGTTCAGGTAGAGCCCAGTCAGAGCCAGCAGCTCGTCCCCTCGGCTGGCGACAAATCTCCTGTATTTTCCCTTTCTGCTAGAGAAAGGCAGCGTGCGTCGCCTTAGGGCAGCAGTTATTCCCTGCCAGTAAGACCCACAGCTCCCGATAACCTGGGTGGATCTGTCGCGGGCCCACAAAGATGGGCCCAGTTAGTTCAGTTGTTTGGGGATTGCCGGCAGTCGGGCCACGCAGCTGGCGCCAAAGGCAGTTCAGACCGCTGGCGTGAATCTCCTGCCGGAGTACTGCCAGTTCCCTTTAGGGCAGTAGTTAGTCCCTGCAAGCGTGACCCTCGGCTCCCTATAACGTGGGCGGACCCACTGGGCTGTGGGAGCAGACCACGCCGGTTGCTAACTGCCCCAGTTTGCAGGGTCAAACCTTTGTGTCTGGCTTCAGCTTGAGCGCAGGACGCGGACGCGGTCCCCAGATCTAGTTGGTTTTGGTGAGACTCGCCACCTGTGTTTCCACCCGGGTTAGGCAGGTGCCGTCCCTGGTATACATAGTTACTCTTGGTCAGGTACCCCTCAGCATCAGACGGCAAAGACCCCATGACTCCATTCAGCAGGAAAATCAATTAGTGATATGCACCAATCAGGATGTAATGCTGCTTAAAAACAAACCTGTTCTAGGCACTAAGTTTAAAAAAAAAAGTCACTTCTTTCATGCTACGTGGTGCAGAAATGTTGGGCGGGTTGCCAGGTACTCATTCAGACATGAGAAGATACAGCCTACAGCCAGCATCAGCATCGGGGGCTGCAGTTGACTCAAGTCCTTCCTAGAGGTCCCCCATAGCTTGTTTGGCTTACGTATTTCAAGTGGAACCCAGGAATATGTTTAAAGTGTATCTTTAAATAAAAAACAAGCAAAACAAAAAGCCACCTTGCCACCAAGGCCTCTATCGTGGAAAATGTTAATGGTGGATTTTTTTTTTTACGTCAGAGGCACAACCGTGGCATTTTGCCAGACTTCACTATCATCAGCACTGGTGTCTGGAGCAAGCTCATCCTCTCCAATCCCACACTTTCCTCTAGCGCTCAACGATATTGTAAGGACACCTTTTATCCAGCTATTGTGTTTACAGCGGCTTCATCTCAGGAACTGCTAGCTCGGGAAAATGTCTACCTCTTGTTTAAAATTTGTTACCAAAGATAATTTTCAGTACTTCTATACCAAAGATAATTTTCAGTACTTCTAGTCAATGCAGTATTTTTCTGAAGTGCCAACGAGAAGCTCAAAGTTGACCCACGTAGCATTCACTTGGAGCCTGCGCCACTTGCTTCCTATTAGCGTGTTCCTGTAGCAGGAGATACCACAAACAAGTGTGGAGGTAGGGTACCGTGGTGAAGATCACCCGGCCTTGCATTCCAACTCTATAAAAATGATTTAGCACAGATCAGCCTCCCACATTCAGTCAGGAAGTAGGACAAGAAGATAGCTTCATTGTTTTACATGCATTGATAGAATTCTTACTAAGTGAGCAACTAATAAGCATCGTGATAGGAAGACTACATGCCCAAGTCACAGGCTCGGAGTCTAAGGATGTCTATGTGTTTCTCAACCTCTTGTATTTCCTCTCCACCGAAAAACAAGGCAAATGAATTAGGCAGACCTTGTTTACCGTGGTTCATGTTTGCTGCATAACCTTGGGAAAATTAATTATGTTCATCTACTAAAGTAAAGAAAATATTGCCTGCCCTTCCGCAGAGATGAAGATAACCTATGCCAAACACCAACCAGCATCAATCAATCAATCAGTCAATCAATCAACCAATAAGCAATGATCAGGTGTTAACTTGGTACAGCCCCCCTTGCCTGTCTCCCTTTCTCTTCATCTTCCTCAGTGCCCATTTTTCCAGCTAGCGAGGCACCTGCACCTAAGTCACTGATCCTTAGAAAGAGCTTGGTAAATCATTAGCATATGAAATGAATGGAGAGTGAGTAAGTCAGAATCTAGAGTCTCTATCCTAGGCTTACACTGAATTGCAATCAGGAAGCTCATTGGAGTCTATTCTAAGAGTGTTCCTTCTCACCTGTACTCCCCTGCAGGTACCTGAGCTGAACGCAACGCACGGAGCCCCAGCTCTCACTCACTTGCTAAGTCATATTAACCCAGTGATTTATTTAAAACCAGTCCTAAAAGGCGCTTGGATTTCATGCTATCAAATTACGCTTTAGTGAATGAATGGCAGTATAAAGCCATTGAAAAGCATTTGCTGAAGTAAATTTTAAGTAATATAAACTGAGTATGCTGCATGTACACACATTTATTTTCAACTTTAGGACTTGTTTAGACTTAGAAATGCTAGGCTTAAACCCCAGCAACAGTGTTTCTATCTCAGTACTATTTCTCCTTCCCTTGCAGTAATATTAGATGCATTTATATGCATTAAATATTAAAAAATAATAACAACAAAACAATAAGCCTTTGTACTTTGATTTAAAATAAGAAAAGGTGTGTTTACAGGCAATGATGTGCCCTCCGAGCTAGAATATTACATGTTATCTCTAAAAATGAAAAGCATTTTTTCTATTTTAGGTAAAGTGTATTGTCTTCTCCCCTTACATAAATGCAAAAACAAATTCTCAAAAGGTTTTTGAAGGAAAATCACGCGGTTGTTGAAACAGTCACAGTAGACTGTGATAGTAAGATAAATTCTCACATGTGGTTTACAAAACTGGCTAAAAAAAAACACTGAGCTAAGCACCTGCATCATGCAGTGCCAGGAAGAAAAAAAATTCCATCTACCTTTCCTGAACTTATGTATTACCCTATTTAATATGAGAGGTTCTAACTATATTATTGATACGTGTGTTAAAACAAAAAAGTCTCATATAGCCCAAGATGAATTCTTTATGGAATTGAAGATGGTCTGGAACTTTAGATCCTCCGGCCTCTACTTCCTGAGAGCTAGGACTAGTAAGCATAGGACCACACACCCAGTTTGTGTATGGTGTTGGTGACTCTACCAACTGAACTATATTTTCAACCTGATACCATAGTTTCTATGGGGAAGTATGGTAATGTTGATAGAGGCGCTTCTCCCTGTGCTATGAATAGTATAATGAAGCTGGGGCAGGTGGCTCAGTGGGTAAAGCACCTGCTGTGTAAGCATGAGGACCCGAGTTCAAATCTCAAGCACCCATGTTCAAAGCTGTTAAAAAGCTGGGCAGGAACGCACATACATGTTACCAGAGTACTCAGTGTGTAGGGGTGGGCGGGCTGGGGTGCAGGCAGAATCCCAGGGTCTTGCTGGTCAAATGGCAAGCTGCCAGTTCAATGAGAGACCCTTCCTCTAGGCAATAAGGTGGCAAGTGACAGAGGGAGACACCGCATGTTCTGCTGTAGCCTCTCATGTGTGTACACACACACATACACATCACTACCTACACAACACTACCTACACACACACACACACACACACACACACACACACACACACACACATGCACACAACGCATGCACACCCACAGGGGAGGGAGGGAGGAAGGGGGGGAGAACACATAATAAATAGAAAATTGAGACACATGGCTACAATTTTTAGAAGTAGATTTTGAAAAGCACTGCCAGATTATCAATAGTACTAAAATGAATGTTTTTTAGACAAAATTTAAAAATTCACGAGTCAACACCTTAACAAACATTTAATGACAGCTTAATTCCTTTACCTTGTGAGCAAGGAGGCCAAGTGACATATTTGTCTTGGCTTCTACGTAGGTTTATATTCCCTACTTAAGATTCCCTTTGCTTTCTTGGGGGTTCCTGTGGCCCACAGAAATACTCTTTTCACCTAATTAGTGGCCACAAACCTCTACTATAGTAACATATTTTTTTCCCCGTTACCTTGAGAGGCCTCTGTACTTAGTTTCGAGAAAGAGAAGTTCCTTTCCACCAGCTTTCATCATCCCTCAAGGTCAGAGCTCAGGGTACCACTGACCTGAGAGCAAAGCGCTGCTGCAGGACTTGGGACAACAAAGTATGTATTGGACAGATCAAGCCGAGAATTAGAAAAAGGGGTCTGGGATGACTCCTAGGTCTAGTTTAGTAAGGTTTCTAGGTGTGGCAGAGCTACTACCATAGAGGAAAGATGAGTAGGTAGGGGTAGGTAGCCAGAGTCAATCCTACTAACACGCATGGTAAGGCAACTGCCATTTAGCTCAGTGTGCTCACCGAGCTCATGCAAGACCCTGGGTTTGATCTCTAGCACCACAAAAGCAAGCGAGCAAACAAGCAAGCAAGCAAGCAGAGAGCATGTATTACTAAGGGAATAAACATAAAAGGAGAAAATTTTGTACTCTAATTTTTCCTGTTTAGTTCTATTGGTGTTATCAGGACGACCATGTAATGTTCCATCACACAGCTCTGTAAATGTGAGCCATCAGCTCTTTATCCCTATCTTTCTCCACCTTTAAACTAAATGAACGTGGGGCTGGCGAGCAGCTCAGCAGTTAAGAGGACTAGTTCTTGGAGAGGAACCAGGTTTAGCTCCTTTTTTGTACATCTAAACCTCAGTTCCAAGGGACCCAGCTCCCTCTTTTGGCGATCACTGGGCACATGCACGCACATAAACATACCTACATTCACGTGAAAATAAATAAACCTAAAATATTAAAGTGAAGTAACAGGGTTTGGCACATCGATCCCCAAAGTTCCCGAGCGTCAGAATGTTGTCTGTCTCGTATTCTTGAATCAGTTATCATGACGATTAAGCATAAACCTCAGTCTGTCCATAAGACCAACTGAATATAGCACAGAGGGGCTGGGAGGTGAGGAGGGATGGGGCTACAACCAGGATGTAAAGCGAACAAATATATAAACTAATTAAAAAATGAGCATGGATAGCAACTAATCAAGGAGGAACAGAGTATTAAAACTTGTACTTTATAAATCTTTTCCATTCAAAGTGATAGACAAAGACTTGCTTTTTTTCTAATCTTTAATGCTCTGGCTAATGCTGGTGTCCACTCTCCACGGGGACAGAGGAGTGGCAGCGCAGCAGGGCAGGCAGGAGCACCCTCTTCCTCCGTCCCACTTCAACATGCAGTATGCTTCTTCCACCTTGGCTGTGGGGAGTCACCGATGTTACTGAATGCTACCCAGCTTGAAGAGAGGCCTGCAAAGACTTCTGCCAAGTAATCTCAGATTTAAAATAATACTAATCAGTTAAGGACTTTCAGGAAGCCAGAGGCCAGCAGGGTGTAGCACACACTGGTTATCCCAGCACTCTGGGAGGCATAGGCAAGGCGGATCTTTGTAACTTTAAGGCCAGCCTGGACTACAAAGCTCACCCAGGACAGCTAAGGCTACACAGAGAAACCCTGTCTTGAAAAATGAAACAAAACAAAAGGGCCAGGGGTGACATTGTTCCCTTCCTTAGACTAAGTTCTTTGCCAATGTCTTTATGAGGCAAAAACAATCTGTCCAATTACATCCAAGGAGACACAGTCCTCTCCAGCCACGGTCACTAAACACTGGCGCTGCCACCCTCTACTGCAGTGTTCCCTCTGAGTGCACTGGGTCTCTGGTTATTTGCCAAAAATGCACATATACAAAAAGCTGAAAAATATGTTATTTATGCACACAGATCTAGACGCAGGCGATTCCCTTTCCTTTTTCTTTTACTAATAGGAGTACATGAGCAACAAAGTTTGAAGCCTTAGTTAAGTGACAGTGGCTGCTGATGCTGTGCGCTTTGTTTAATGTCACGATTACCCACTGGGGACACAGCCCCGTGACAGAGTCATGGCTCCAACACACAGCCAGCCATATGCTCAGCAATCGACCGTAGAGGCTTCAGCATCCATCTCATAGGGTTGCTGTGATATTTTGAACAGGAGGACTTGATAACGTAGGCTACTTTAAATACACGTTTCTTATGATTTACCCTTCAACTGACAGAAAGGATATATGCACGTACAATAGCGGGGCAAGGAGAGAACGTCACGGTGCCTTTACTATTTAATGTCACATCATTTGGAGAGGTAGAAATCACCGGGGAAAGTATTTGCTTCTCAAGCAGGAGGATCTGAGATCAATGCCCACATCCCATGTCAAAAAGCTGGGTGTGGGGGGCACTGTATGTTTATGCCTGTGCCCGAGAGCTGGGAACAGGCTGACCGTGGGTTTTCTGGCTAGCTAGCATAAGGTGGCAAGCTCTATGCAGTAACAGACCCTGTCTCTAAACCTAAAGGACGAAAACAATGTGAGTGACCCCAGTGGAACTACAGACAATGACATTATTCTCCAGTTCCCACATACACCTGTACACACACCAACATGCACACGCACACGCATTAAAAAAAAGTTGAATTTGCTTCTACTGGCACAGGTTATGATAAGTGATGTGTCTCATCAAGGGTTTAGATGGGCTAAAACGTGAAAGACCCAATGAACAACTCTAACTTACCACATTAAAATCTAAATATTTTTTAATCCAGGATTTAGCTTCTTGAAATTCAGTCTTCATTCCCATAATGAAAAGGGTATCCAAGGCATCTACTATTGTTGCTCCTTTGATGTTGCCTAAAAAATACCAAAAATATCATTTCAATATATATGTACATATTCAATACACACACACACAAACTGACCACACTGAGAAAAAACTGAAAGTAACCATCAACTTATTAATAAAAAATAATACTGAACAGACTATTAATTTCTTCTAGAAAAATTAAGAAAAATATACACCACACCAAACCAGCCCCTCCCCCTCCCACCATAGACTATAGGCTATGAATACTCATCTTTAACATTTGCTCCAAGTTGTAAAAACTAAACCTCTTGGACACTTCATTTGTGATCACATTCTCTAACAAGAAAAGAAAGAATATGCCTGAAGCAGAGGGGCAGTTGTCATTAATTTTTGTGCAGTTACACTGGAGTGTGCCTGTGTGAAATTTGCCAGATGCAGAATTATCACCTCACTAGCTCTTTTAAATCACTGCAGTAGTGTCGCGTTCTACCTGCAGGCAGTATGTCCCAAGAACCCTGGGAGATGCCTGCAATAGCAGATAGCACCGAACCTCATATATACCGCCATTTTTTGTTAAATATAAATATATTTCATGCCTTTTTCATCTTAACACCTAAGCACTGTGGCCATAACTTTTCCAGTTTAATGTAGGACTACAAAGACAGAGTTGAGTTTTTTTTTTTCCTTTCCAGCTCCACGCATAGAAGAGTCATGTGACCGTAGCTCTTAGTGACCTTGGCATGTGATCCCCCCCATCCCTTTCCATATCAAGTTGAATATCAGGTACTTTCATTGCGCGAGGAAACCCCCTTTTGGCTTCTCTTTGGCACAACTAAATTGTCAGCATGATGCTTATGTACTTTGGGACCATTAGGGAAACAAGAGTGACTTGGATACAAGTAATGAAACACCAAGAGATATGGAGAAAAATGGCTTCCAGATGACTGACAGGTGGGTACCACGTAGTGTGGATGCTGGGCTGAGTGATATCTAGGGCAGGGCTGGAGCTCATCACAATTTCAGGACATCGCTCAGGACTGTGTATCGTCTAAAGCATAAGGGTTATTTTTAGAACCGCCCTTAATATTTTCAGACTGCAGTTGGCCACAGGCGACTAAAATCTAGAAATCAAAGCCTGGATAAATAGGAGGAATTCTGTACTCTGGCGTGAAATACCCACTGTTTATATGAGTCTGACTGATCCCATTCCCTTGTGCCTAGCCAGGCCCAGGTTCTGTTTACCCTCTCTGAGATTCCACTGCAAGGAGATTCTACACTCCTTAGGCATGTATCGCTCTCTGCCATCCTCTATTCTACAAACCTTCTCAGAGGAGAGAGACTATGTTTTGTTCTTTTCACAGTCTCCATGGTGCCCTTGTATGGCTGTAGTAGTGATATTCAATGAACGGCTGTTGAAAGACTAGGTGCTACATTTAGTCGGTGCAGATCCATAAATAGAAATGGAACACACTTCAGTGCACACACTGTTCAACTCATAAGGAGAAACCATCATTCGGGAACTAGAATAGAACAGGAAAATACTTAATTTTTCTAAAGCAGAGTAAATTTAAATCTTACATAATGATAAGGGCATGAACATTAAGACACTTTTAGTGCCCTACTTTATTCTATTCCAGTGTTCTCAAAAAATAGCTTTTGTTTATTTGTTTATTTGTTTTGCTTTTAAAGACAAAACTATGGAACCAAAGGAAACACTAGAGGGAGTGTATTTCAGAGCACATTTGGACACATGATAACAGTTCCATACAATCCTTGATTTTTTTTACTTTCTCAGTCATTAAAAGCTGGGGTTTTTTGTTATACTTTATCTTTATAGTGAACATAACTGATGAAACATAAATGGTTCTCTTTGAGGAGCAATTCTGTAAAAACCACTAGCTCTTTAAAGTAGACCTGGGAGGTGGCAGCTCCTGGAGGTCACTGCTCCTTACCATTGGTTTATGCTAAGGAAGGAGCCACGAGTTTTCCTTTTCTGGGTAAACAGGTGAGTTTCAAGTAACTGGAAAGAAATAGCCATGAGAAAGTGTTGAAGGGCTCCGCAGATGCTAATGACTGGTAAAGTCTAGGTTCACAGAGAGCATTGTCCTCCTGACAAACAGGCTGCTCTTCCAGACCGAGTCCTGAATAAGCCACTGCAAACAAATAGCACCCCAAAAAACCAGTGGGGAAGGAGATGGAATCTTCTTTTCTTCTATGGTTTGCTGAAAGAATATGCAGGTTGCTATACTACTTACAGACAAAGAATGTGGCTTAGAGGTGTCTAAAGAAGCCAATTAGAAGTTTTCCCCACCTTCAAAAACGAGAATTTAAATTTTTGCTGTAAGTCCCAAATATTTATTTTATTATGTGAGAAAATCCTCTGCAGCCTATTCGAATTTGAAAAATGGGGATAGATACCATGTTATTAACAGTTCATTTTACTATATTAATATTTAAGGCCTTTTTTTGGGTAAAGAATAAGTGCTTGTCTGAGTTACAAAAATTGGTTCTTTACAAGTAAATCCAGTGAAAAGTGTAAAAAGACTTGGCATATTTTTAAAGTTTCTTATTAAAATCATTGATGTATTAACAGAGAGCCAAGCAATCTATTCAATGACAACTATGGCAAATTAATACATAACTGTGTTTTCTGATCAACCTCCACAAAGAGGAAAGTAAAAATGGAGTGATTTTTTTTCTGAGTTCTTTTTTTTATACCGTATTTTCCTTTTTATTATTTATTTTTAAAAAAATAATTTATTCAGATTACATCCTGGCTGTTATCCCCTCACTTGTATCTTCCTGTCCTGCCACTCCCTCTTTCACCCTATTCCCCTCCCCTAGACCTGTGACAGGAGGGGGCCTCCTCCCCCACCATATAACCACAGCCTATCAGGTCTCATCCTGGTAGCCCGTTTTCCTTTCCTCTGAGGGCCACCAGGCCTCCCCACCAAGGGGGAAGTGGTCAAATCGGGGCACCAGATTCACGTCTGAGGCAGTCAAACGGGGTAATTTTTAAAAAGACTTATTATTTATTTTTTGTGTACAGGTGTTTTGCCTTCATGTGTGCCTGTGAACCACATGTGTGTCATGGCTGTGGGGGCCAGAAGAGGGCATTGGGTCCTCTGGAACTGGAGTTAGAGACAATTGTGAGCTGCTATCCCCCAAAGCAGTACACCTACCACTGTGCCATCCAGCCCAGAGTCGGGTTTTTCTTTTCTTTTCTTTTTTTTAAAAGTGTGATAATAATAAACACTAAAAAGGTAAAGACTTCTGCCTTTCCATGACATTTCAGTTTCTCTCTTAAAATTGCACCTCTCCTCTTTCATGGGACCTAGTCACTGAGTCCGGAGACACTACTTTAGCTATGACTGATGTCACTTCTGTCGCAGGCACTCCCAGCTTAAGCTCCCTGTCTCTGAACCAAATCATCATCCTGACAGAACAGCCTCTTCACTCATTCTTCCGTGCAAAGCCCTTCTCTCTTTGTGAGATTCCCAACGGCTCTACTGAACCACCGTATGCTTTGCCAATTCACTGTTTACACACATGCTGGCCACACTAGACCATCAACGCTTGCAAAGACTTAGATTATCTCCTTTAGCACTGGTGTCAGACCTGGAGCTAAGTTCATGAAAAGTCTTGAAGAGACATACAAGTGGGCTGCCAGGAATAGGGACATGGAGTTTGACATCAGTCGCACAGGATGTCCCATCTCTGAGAAAACTCTTCTCTGTGCCTCATTTTTATTTTCTGACCAAAAATGTACATAAAAGTGAGATCAAGCTGGGCGTGGCAGTGCACACCTGTAATCCCAGCACCCTGGGAAGCAGAGGGAGGCGGATCTTTGTGAGTTCGAGGCCAGCCTGGTCTACAAAGAGAGTCCAGGACAACCAAGCTGACACAGACAGAAACTTTGTCTCGAAAAACCAAAAACCAAAAGTGGGATTAAATTATATGTGGCGGAGGGTCATCATACAATAACTGCTCCGTAAGTGTCACCAGAAATCATTACCTATTACATGAACTGGTACCATTTAACATGTCCAGTTAAGGTATGGAAAGTCATGCTGGTGAGTCCGGCCGCCACAGACTACTTCTTTCCCTGTGTCCCATTACATAGAGCTACAGTTTTGAGAGCTGGGAAGAAGTCAAGTCCTGGAGGTGGACCCTGGGGAGCGCTTTGCTCAAAGGAACCCACGAAAGCTTTCTGTTGCTTTCCTTCTTTCCGCAGGAGGAGCAGTAGTAACACTCAGAGTTCCAATCACGGAGTGTGCTGTGAGAGCGTTGCTGTGAGGGCGCTGCTGTGAGGACCACATGTGATACAGCAAAGAGCAGAGAGAAGGACGTTCAAACAGCTGGCCTAATCCACTTGCCTCGTCTTCTGCAGAACACACGGCAGAAAGCAACCTCCAAAACTGAGTTACAGAGGGGATCACCAAAGCCTATAGCCTTAGCCAGCTTCTCTACTAAGACACAGCTCTACAAAGACACATGCAGCGGGAAGCCCTTAGTGTAGGCGACTACATACTCTCCTACAGAAATCACCCCAGACCTAAGACCATGCCGGGTACTCCATCCCTGGAAGTCAACCCTGGGTGTCATCAGTAGCTTTCACGGTTATAAAGATCTCTCTGACACAGAGCTGGGGTCTTTTCTAAAAGAGATGTGCAATCTCTCTATACTTCCAGTAGGGGTTTGAGTTGCCTAGCAACATGGAGGGCCTTGAGTATCACAGAACCCCATATGCTTTCTGACCACTAGTAAGTTCAGGCAACTCAGAGAAAAGCAACGTCAATAAAAAGCCAGGAGTGGTAGTACACAACCGTAGTCTCTGGTGGTGAATGAGAACAGCCCCCATTGACTCATATGTTTTATTTATTTAGTTAGTTCTTTTTTGTTTGTTTTTTTGTTTTTCTTTTTTTGAGACAGGGTCTCTCTGTGTTAGCCTTGACTATCCTGGACTTGCTTTGTAGACCAGGCTAGCCTCGAACTCACAGCCATCCGCCTGCTTCTGCCTCCCGAGTGCTGGGATTAAAGGCGTGTGCCACCACGCATGGCTTCTTTTTGTTTGTTTGTTTGTTTGTTTTTGGTTTTGGGGACTCATATGTTTTAACACCACCCTGAATGTGCCCGATCTCATCGGATTTCAGAAGCTAAGCAGGGTCAGGCCTGGTTAGTACTTGGATGGGAGACTCATATATTTTAATACGTGGATCCCAGTTTGTAGAACCCGGCAGGAAGGATCATGAGCTATGTCTGCCACGGCGGGGGGGGGGGGGGGGGGGGCTTTGAGGTTTCCAAGGCCACACCATCACTAGCTGAGACTTTCTCTGCCTCCTATTCGTGGATAAGAATATAGGCTCTCAGCTACTGCTCCGTCACCACGCCTGCCTGCCTGACGCCATGTTCTCCGTCATGATGGTCGCGGACTCACCTTCTGCAACTGTCAGCCTCCATTAAACACTTTAATTCTCTAAACTGCCTCGGTCATAGCGACTCTTTACGCCAACAGAAAAGTAACTATGACAGGAGGCTAAGTCAAGAGCAATACCGTGAGCTCAAGGGCAACCAGGGCCGTGTGCTCAATTCCAAGCCAGCAAGGGCAAAAGAGAGAGAGAGAGAGAGGCCTTGTCTCAAAACCCAAAAGCAAAACCAAACCAAATCAGATCAATAGCAAACCCTTAAATCAAAGCATGTCATACTCACCAAACAAACTGCTCGAATGGCCTTCTTTTGATATAGGTTTCAGTTCGTTTAAGCCCCAGGCATAGAGTTTGTAATTATTCCAAGCATGGCTCATCATCTGAGAAGAGATAAAAACGAGATTACAATTTGAAACGGGGTGTTTTTCGTTATGAGATCGATCACGTATTTCAGATTTGAAGGTTACAACATTAGAATTCAGTGCTTTGTCTAAAAGGCTGACAATTAATGAAGAGGCGACGGCTGTAGCAATTAGGGCACACGTGAACAGAACACACGCATCACTTTTCCATGCTTACAAACACCATTTTTCCTTTTCGGAACCCATTTAATCCTATTTATTTATTTATGAATATTGATCCTCTTCAAAAGTCAGTCCCGACAACAGAATCTTATACTTCAGTAATGAATCATTCCTATATTTATCTATTTCATTCTCATAAAAAAATTAGACCTGGAAACTTTACATTCATATTTTGTACAAGGTCCTTCCTATTTTGTTTACCTAGGCTGATAGTCAAGGTTATCACTTTAAATACTTCAGTGCTTTTTTGATCAGGAAATATGAAAAAGTATTATGAAATAGGTACAGGGAAGAACGACAAACTCTACAGTTATGCCAGGAATTTGAAAACCTTTCCTGTATTCTAATCAATCCTTAGTAAAATATGTATTTGTGTCCACATACATTAACTGGAGGTAGATCCTATCTATTCATAAATTAGAGACCAGTAACATTTCTTAAATATAACCAGCTGTTCCCATAAAATGGTTGAATAAAAATGCTTTATGACTCAAAGCCTATGTGTAACAACAATTACTATCTTAAGGACTGAAAATTGAATGCAGGGCCTCACACACTACGGATAAATACCCAACCACTGATCCGTTTCCTCAGACATCTTACTTTATTCTGAGACAGGATCTCACAACGTCACCTGGACTGAATTTGAACTCCCCACATAGGCTAGCCTAAGCTCACGGTCCTCTTGACTCAGCCTCCTAAATTGTTAGGGTTACAGTCCTGTGCCGCTGGGCCTGGGCTGTCATTGTTTTTATACAGAGCTTCTACAGAGGTAAGGACCCCTTAGTTATCAGGAGCTTCTCCATACCATTATCTTAGAGTAACAGTCATCAATATGTAAATAAGATATGGAAATGGGCCCACCTGGTTCCGTATTTTTTAAGATCATGAAAAGCACATGGGGCTAGCGGCACTGCTTTTCAGTTAAGGGCACTTATTACTCCTACAGTGAGACCAGGCTTAGCTCTAAGCAGCAGCATAGTGGATCACAACCTGCCCACAGTCCACTTCTAGAAGACCTGATGCCTTCTTTTGACCTTCTTAGGCACTTGGCATGAACATGATAAACTTACACACATCCAAGGAAAATACACACAAAATAAAATAAGATAAATCTAAGTGTGCATTTATACCTATATTGGTACAATTTATTACCAAAGGAACACATGTATCGGTACAAGTATTGGTACCATTCAAGGGCTAGTTGTCATGGAAAGTTGTCAATAAGATCAGCCTGACTCAAAACGAAGCCCATACTTGTCCTGAACACAATAACGCGTGCCGTCATTTAACTGCCTTCTATCCCATTTTCCATTCTCGCCCAGGTTACTACTAACAGCTACCAAGAATCTATACGCTCCTCTGGGGATGCTGGCTAAACATTTCCCTTCGGTACAGTGCTCCAATTTTGCCAGAACCCTTTAAAATATAGCTCCAAACCATATTGGCTTGGTGGATGAGGAGGAGCCTGAGGCTCAAAACTTAAAATCAACATAAAACTTGACTCAGAGTCATGACATTACAGCCAAGGATCCAGCACGTATGCACACACTGGTGTGGCTGGCTTCAAAGCCCGAGGGCAGAAAGCTGCGTATCATCACCTCCCTCTACAAGTCTGTAACAGAATCTCTCACTTTCAAGTACCAGGCTGGGTCTTCCAAGAGTCGGGAAAAGGGTACGGGGTAATGTTTTCAAGGTTTTCCTTATATAGATTAACTTTTCGGGAAGATGCAATGGACTTGAGGTCAGGTTACTGGACTTCTGCCTGTGATGCCACCTGACGCATGAATGAGTTGGCTTCTGTGAGGCCGCCATTACTGATCTGAACGAGCGGGATCCCAGTGTCTCACTCCTGGTATGACTCTACAAGCATGGCGGGTGCCTCTGTACCTGGCACACTGCCTGGCAAGTGATATGTAGAGCTATGGGTTTACAAATGTTAAGCCTATGCTGAAAGCCATTTGTGTGCATATCACGGAAACTAGAAACCGATGCGCTCTGGAAGGAATGAGTCTATGAAATCCACGAAACACCCTGAGGTTATTTTCCAGTTTTACCTGTTTTGTCATCCGCCACCACCACCCTGCCCCCCATCAAATATACTGCATTTTGCTAAACTCTTCATTTTATGAATTTCCAAATTTGTGAATTTCCAAATATGCTTTAAAACTTCAAGAGCTTTGGAATATACTCCAACATTAAAAAAAAAAAAAAAAGAGCCCCAAACTACATTACAGTTATTAACTGTTTCAGCTTTGAATCTGAGTGCAAACAGCTTTAAAACAGCATATAGATTTCCCACAGAAATCCACAGTGCTTTGTCAAAAATTATCAAAACCAGGCCTGCTAATGTATATTTGTAATCCCAGCACTCAGAAGGGTACACGTGGGAGGATTATAAATTCAAAGTTATGCTTGGTTACATAATGTTTGAGGCCTGTTGGCTATATAAGACACTGCTGGAAGGATTATCATTTATACAATGTACACTACCACATGATCCCCGTAAGTCTTATCTGTCTGTCTGTCTCTCTGTCTGTCTATCTATCTATCTATCTCCTACCTACCAACATATCTATTAGCTTTCCTTATCCTTTCTCCCCAAAGGAAGATCTGATGTTAATAGCTTAGCTGCTGATATTTCCCAACATGATTTTCTCATCTCTTGGGGTTTCTATGAGCTAAAGTTAGAAAAGAAGAAGATAATAATGTGATCAAATGCCCTGAATGGAACAACATTAATGCTTCCTGTAGTGTTCTGTATAAGCTGAAGGGAAACAACCACAGTGTTGATGGCCTCCAAGGTTGATCATCTTGGTTTGGAATGATCTGCTATATTATTCTAAGCTGCAAGATTATGGGGAGGTGTGTGTGTGTGTGTGTGTGTGTGTGTGTGTGTGTGTGTGTATGCACAGGATATTCATGCTACTGGTTTCACAAGTCATTTCAGATTATGACTCATATAGATATCTGAAAACACAAAAATACTTGTCATTGTATGGTATTGCCACAGCCAGCTTTAGGACAATGAAGACAAAGGCATCCAATCTCTCCAGACTTAAATGTTACAGCTTGCTATCAAGACAAAGTCACTTCTAAACTTTAATTGTCACAGAGAAGCCCATGAATAGGACTGCTCCTCCACCACCTCCCCCTTCACGGGCCTCTTATTTTGCTTTGTAGCCTTTCACATACTTAATTAGGGTCCTATAGCTTGACATTCCAAGAAAGAGGATTAAAACTGGGCCAAACCAAAGGTTGATTAGGACTTCAAATGCAGCCGGAGACCCTCACAAGTAAAGAGGGGTGGAAAGCAAGGCACACTTGACTTTGCACTGGCGTAGAGCAGCGCTAACACAGTGTGACGTGGATGGAAACAAAGGAAGGACACAAAAATCTGCAATAGCAATCCATTGTCCTGACCCAGAAAGGATGGAATTGAAGCGTAAGATACGCACAGAAGCATTTGCTTCTCCTTGACGCTGTGCTCTTAGAAAGGATTTCTCAATTTGTACTATTCTTTTCAGTTGGCATCAGGGCTGAGTAATTAGGCAATGTCATTTATTGAGTGTCTGTTACTCCATGAATAATAAGATGCTGAAGGACTGAAAGGGGCACAGGCAAGCCTATCTCTCCTATAATCTAAGAGATACCGTGTGCAAGCTTAACAGTTCCATGTAAGTCCTCAATAAAAGTTTATAAGTACAGAACAATAAGAGACTAGTTTAATGGCGTGTACAGCTCTATAGTTGCACTTAATAATTTGTTTTAAAGGCTAGGTCTTTCCAAGGACAGAGGAAAGACATTAAATATGTTTGTATTTCCCAAGAGCAATAGGTAGATATCATAGCTGTGTTTTTCTTAGTGGAACTACCATAGCAAATAATTCTGTTATTTATAGAGTCTTAAATTTTTCATGATAGAGATATTAAAAGTATCTTTTCAAAAATATCCTTTTTTTTCTTTTTCTTTCTTTTTTTTTTTTTTTTTTTTTTGCCAGTCAGGCTTATATAGACTTTGTGTTATCACTCTTCCTGCTTCTAATTTCAGTCCCACCACCACCACTTGAAACTTGCTATGTAGACCAGGGTGACCTCTAACTCACAGAGATATGCCTGCCCCTGGTATGTACTATCACACCTTGGCATCACTTTGTAAATTCTGGTTGGTCCTGGCACACCAACCAGAATCCAGGGCCTGGTGCTTGATCTAAAGGGAGAAAACTGGGGGTGGGTGGCTGGGGTGTAGGCACAAGCTTCTGAAGTGAGATACTGTAGTAAGTCACTGTCACTACTTATGGGCCAAGACAGGCTGAGCTAATGAACTCTTTTGGGGATAGTTTGACTGGGAGAAAGGCTGAGAGAATCTGGAGGCCAGATATGGGTGTAGATGCAGCGATGTACTAATCCACAAAGAAAGGTCATAAAATGGGGTCACAAAGCATTTCAATGCTATGGGGGAACACAGAAGGTCTGAGGCAGAAAGAGGAGGCTGAGAGGCAGAAAGGTTGTAAGTGGTCAGTCGTTTGTGTGGTGCCCTTGAGAGCAGAGCAGTCACAGAGTTAGGAAGGATGCTGTTGATTCCTGAATGTTGACAAAATATCTTCTTTGAGGCGTGGCTTATTTGCTTGCTTCCCCGGGTGTCCTTACAGAAAGGCATGCTGTTATTTCTAGCAGTGAAACAGAAGGGCAGGCCACAGGCCTCTTACAGGCTGGATTCTTATGGCAGCTTCGACCACACTGATGTATGCCTGCTGAGGCACCTAATCTCTCTGATGCCACTTTCTGCCCCTATGGGATGTGAATGAACAAAAAGTTCTTTGGTTGTGATGAGTAAGTAAAATTAGCCACGTAAAGAACATACAACACACCGCACTGTGAGCACCTGATGTGCTTTAAGCATTATAGTCATTTGCATTAAAGAGAAACATATCTTTGTTCTTTCTAATCGCCAAGTTTCATAATTGTGCCTAGTACATAAGCAGAAAGGACAAACATACACAATCCAGGCAAAGCTGTACTGTGCTGCGTTTTCTATAAACATATACATTTAAAAACACACACAGCAGTTTGCTACCCAAAAGGTGACAGAAAGAATGACAAAGATTGGAAATGGCCCTTTCTAGAGTAGGGCAAAGAGACACCCTTTAGTTTTGAAGTCTTGTGTCCATGAACTCTATTGCTCTAGGTAAGGCTGTGAAGGGCGTGTGTTCTGAGAGATTTGTTCGCTGCTGATGTAGGAAAGCGATATGAACACGAGATGGCTAAGGACCACCAGGATTTACATAGGGTTCCCAGGGAGAACCATTTTCACAGCACGAGGCCATCCCGAGGCTCAGGGCTAGAGGCCATTCTCCTGGAAATGCACGTAATGGAAGTCTTCAGGGAGGGAGGGGCTGAGGAAAGGCTAGGTCTGGAGCTTGTGGTGAAGGGAGCCCATTAATTAGAAGGGTGGGACTCTCTGACCAAGCACCCAGGAAGGCAGTAGCAGCTGCCTGTCAGCAGCCACCAGTTGTTGGGTAGCTTCATAGACTACATGGAGCAAACATGCTCTTAGGAGCTAAAATTGGTTGGTCTATTTAGAAAGTAATTTGATGTGTAGAAACTTCAGTTTCAAGCCAGTGGGCTCTTGACTTAATAGGTGCTGGCATTATCAGGGAATGAGGAGCAGTGTGGGGGTGGGGGTGGGTAATGTGGGTTGGGTGGGGTGAGGGTGGGGGGTCGGGTGGGGTGGTGGCGGGGGGGGGGGGGGGGCGGAGGTGAACCACAAAGCCACCCTCGCTGACTTGGAGGGCAGCTGGCTGTCTGGCACCAAAGAAATGCTCTGTAGACTGGTAATATTCCATGCCTGTGGTCCCCACAGGGCTGCGGCTTAGGTGAGGTCTAAGGTAAGAGTTCTATTTAACTTACCACTTGTGACAGCTACAGCTATGTGCCAGTGGGTGCTGGTGGATCAGGTAGATAGGAGCATATGCTGATATGTGGGTATGTGAGCATACGTGGGTATTTGCATGCACAAGCGCACGGAAATGAGATGGTAACCATAGGTGATATTGGTGGTGGTGGGTTTTGTTTTTGTTTTGTGTTGTTTGTTGTTGTTGTTTTCGTTTTGTTTTTTTGAGCAGGGATCCCTTGCCGGGACCTGGAGTTGACTGACTGGGTAGGGATAGCTGACAAGGGACTCCCAGAGATCCTTTCATCCCCACCTCCCCAGTGCTGGAATTATCCAGGCGTACCATCGCATCAGGCTTTTTTACGGTGAGCCTTCTGAAGAGTGAACTTAGGTCCTCATGATTGCACAGCAAGCCTTTGTGGACTGAGCTATTTTGCCAGCCCCGTTTTAAATTATGCTTAGGCGCGATTCTTTGGGGGAAAAAAAAAACTTAACTTAAAATCCTGCCAGTAGGGAAAATAAAATAAAATAAAATAAAATCAGGACTGTAGCTGCTCCCAAAACTTGCCAGAAATGACTTGACTGCCTTATAAAAATAACTTATAGGATGTTCAGAAACAACCTCAACAGAAAATATCTTTAAGTCATTGTGTCAACGTCTCCTCAGCCTTTAGAGAAAACGAAATGAGGAAAATGAAAGGGAACAATCTTATAGAGTAACTGGAGGGCAGTGGAGCAGAGCTCCCCTCAACGTCCACATCCCACAGAAAGAAATTTCTAGATAAGGAAGCAGGAGGCAGCAATGGAGCCGGCTCTCTATCTGCTTGTCCTTTCACCCATCTCTCCCTGCCAAGGCTTATCTAAGAGAAGAGGCGCTGGCCCTGGCGACCCCAGGTACAGAATAACTTCACAGATAAACCCGAGCAGCCTGAGCAGTGCGCCTGGGCCCTGCTGTCTACGGGTCTAACCTTTTAGCTCTCTCATTCGTTAAAAAAAAAAAAAAGAGTATATATAATCTTGGCTGGGTGTGTTGGTGCAAGCTGAAAATGATAACACTTGAGAGAGGCTGAGGCAGGAGGATCACAGGTTGGGACCAGCCTGGGTACACAGAGATCTTGTCTCAAAAGGAAGAACAAACAAACAAACAAGGAATAATCAATTACTACAAATGATGTGCCCTCGTATAAGGTGTTGACTGTAGGAGAGGGCAAAATGAGTACTTTTCATGCCTTCTGCTCAATTTTGCTGTGAATCTGAAGCTGCTGTTTTATTGAGGGCGGTTAAGAATCACCTTGAGGTTTGTAAAGTCAGGAGTCACACGCACAAGTGACCCGACTAGTAGACAGTATTCCTTGGGGCATGCTCACCTATATTCCCTGACCGCTTCCTGTCTCCTCCCAGGCTTCTGGAGCTGAGCAGAGATAAGGGGGGAGGGCAGGGCAGAGAGTGGGGGGGGAGGGGGGGCAGGGCAGAGAGTGGGGGGGGGAAGGTCCGGGGGAAAGGCAAGCAGGCATTTAGGAAGCTCAGAGCCAGGGATGTCAGGGCAATTGAAGGAGAAGTAAATTAATGGGACAGAAAAGAAAAGAGGCCAATGTCGCTTGGAGGTGACAGAATGCAGAGCATGGTGTGACTCTGCGCTCTGTGACTGCAGGCCCGGAGTCTGTCATGGATTCCTCCAGACGCATTCAGCACACTCAGTTAACAGGTACCAAGATGCAGCCTCCGAGACTTGAGAACGGTCTCCACACTGGAGAGGCCCGCACCCGTGTCGTCTCCTAGTCATCCTCAGGCTGTACAGAGGAAACCCCTTCCTGGCCAGGGTAGTTTCCAATTTTACTCTGCATTAAATTAAAACACTTATTCATATGCTGTGTTCAATTTCTCTTTGAAATTCTGAAACATATTAGCTGTCTCTCCCTTTCCCTAAGGCTACTAAAATCTTCTATTTCCAAGGTTCTGTTCCCCAATATTGTAATGACAATTTAGCTTATTGAGTACCTAGTGAGGCCAGGACAAGAACTGTAAATGGAGGTTTGCCAGAGTGAGGGGACACCATACCTTCACATGGCCAATTTACACATCACACTAAAAAAAAAAAAAAAAAAAAAGACATTTTTGTTTATCAGAATTCAACTTAACTGAGAGTACTATGTTTTGCTGAGGTCGGGAGGACCAGGAAAGATATAGCCCAACTTGGTTTTCTTCTTTAAGATCCCAGGCTTGTTACCTTTGCCCAGCTTTGGATCAAGAAAAGATGCTAAAAATCAAAGGACCAGACAAGATAGAATGGTCCAGAATAACTATAAATGATGCGAGTGTAGCAAAATGCAAGTAAGGGCTCTGTCTCAAGCCACTTACTCGTACTATGCTGGGCCTGGAGAGTTATTCAAGTGCTTGGCATACATAACGGCTCAAGCTTAATTCCCAGCATCCACATAGGAAGTCAGGCATGCAGTGCATGCTTACAATCTTGCCATCTTAAGAGGTAGAGATGAAAGGCTCTCTGGAGCTGGCTGACTGGCCAGACTAACCAACTGGGAGCACTTCAGACCAATGAAGCATCTAATCTCCAAAACACATGGCAAGGTTAAGGGGTTTCTAGAGAGCAAAGTAATTACATGAGATCTGGCCACCACACACAAATGCCCACAAGCGCATGCTTGCCTGAACACACACGAGCTGCCACATGCATGTGCACCTACACATATAGGTGCACCTGTGTGTACCTGCACGTGTATACACCTTTTCACACATCTATCTGCACCTTTACCCACACCAGCGCTAGGCTGAAAGTTAGCCAAGGTTAGCACTTTACTGCTGCATCCTCAGGGTCATGGGGATGGCTTTGCTCTGGAGTCTGTGAGGATACAACTTGGCACAGTTCAGGGATTAGCTTGGATCTTCTCCTAGCCTGGCCCTATTCATGGTGCCAGCTTCCTGGAGTGCTCCGGCCCTACTGTGGCCTCTTTGCTATGAATTAGCAAAGTCCTTAAGATTTGACATGCGTGCAGTGGTGTGTACAGACTTCTCAGCAATTCTCTTTTCTGCGGATGAGTTGTGGCTTCACAGTTTAGATAGCATTATAGGGTTTTCAAACAGTCTGTTCTAGCCCCATCCTCCCCCCCCCCAAAAAAAAACCCCAAACCAAATCAAAACAAAACAAAACAAAACAAAAACCTGCAAGAGCCATCATCACTGTGGGTTTTAGAGTTGGAGGGCTGTAAAGAGGAAGTGAGTAAGCTTTGCCACACATCTACCACATTGAGCCATTGAGAGTCGCTTGACTGCATTTGACACATAGAAGCCTCGCCACATCCCTTAGGATCTTCTTATGGCTGCAGAAGCATGGCATAGAGGACCAATAAGGCTGGGAACCCCTGTCCTCTTCCTGCGCAGCTTCAGAACCTCTGCCACTGCTGAGCAATCCCGCTGCTTCCCACACAGGAAGAGACCCTTTCTAGGGTCTGGGAGACTGTTTTCAACACTGGCAACATAAATACCCCATACCATACCAGCTTGCAAGCTGAGGCTGGAACAAAGAGCCTTGTGCCACAGCCCTCCCCTCTTCCTGTCTTGAAGTTTTCAACTCTTTGGATATCCCTCCCATGTCAGCTCTAGGTTCCAGCTCTACACCAGAAATCCTCTTGGCTTGGCCTTCTGCTACTTAGACACAGTGGCTTCACTCTACGCCAGCAGGCCTGGCAACAGATTTCAAGACAACCAGCACTCTGTCTCCGTACTGAGCTGCAGACTGTATCACCACCATCAGGCCAACATCTACTAGTTTGCTTCTGCTTTTTCTGTAGGACTCTACTTCCTCTTCCTGTCGCCACGGGCACAATCTGTCTATTACCCAGGGTTGACTTAGGTGCAGGTAAATCTGAATATAGAATTCAGATTTCTATATCCTGACTTCTTTCCCAGTCAACTTTAATATATATTTGTAAAGAGGGCAGCAGGAGATACATAAAGGAGTAATTATTTAATACTGCCTCGTGAATCTTAATGGGTTACCTTGCATTAACTCCCCTGAGAAATGAGCGTGGTTAGCAATGGCAGTGTCTTTAAATGGGAATGCTGGAGAAAGCTGATAAAAAGAGAGAATCCTAGTAACCACTACTTACGAATGGTAGATTGCCTGGTGGTTTGTAAGAAAGGGGGGGGGGGGGGCTACACATATTTAAGGACTTTCTTTGTGATAAAATTCCAATGCTATTTTACAAAACTTTGAATCTCCTTCAGACATAAATTAAACAGAGTAAAACAATGGCAAGACAAATCACACAAGAATTTAAAAAACAAAACAAAACAACAACAAAAAAAACAACTTAGGCCAGGCATGGTGGCACACGCCTTTAATCCCAGCACATGGGAGGCAGAGGCAGTTGGATCACTGTGAGGTCGAGGCTAGCCTGGTGTACAAAGTGAGTCCAGGACAGCCAAAGCTAACAAAGAGAGACCCTGTCCCTAAAAACCAAAAAAACAAAAACAAAAACAAAAAACACCCCAAAACTTGAGTATGATACAAGTAAATTTAAAAAAAAAATTCAAGGGATAATAATTTTTCGCTGAGAGTGGTGGAAGGATACAGCAGTTTCAGGAGACCATCACGACCTTAGGATCAGGGGGCCTGAACAAACTGCTGCACCAACCAAGGGCAATGCATGCAGCAAACATAGACCGCCCCCCGCCTGTTCAGATCTAGCCAATGGACAGCTCATTCTCCGTGGTGGTTGGAGGATGAGGGACAGCCTCTGACATGAACTCTGGTGCCCCCCAATTTGATCACTTCCCCTTGGTGGGGTGGCCCAGTGGCACTCAAAGAAAGGGGAAGCAGGCTATCTGGATGAGACCTGATAGATTGTGGTCCTATGATGGGAGAGGAGGTCCCCTTGTGTCAGAGGTCTAGGGGAGGGAATAGGGCAAAAGAGGCAGGGAAGGTGGGAATGGGAAGACACAAGTGAGGGGATAACCGTCGGGATGTAATCAGAATAAATTATAATACATTAAAATGAAAACAAAAAAATAGTTTAGCACCTTCAAAGTTAGAGATCAAAAACTGTCTTGTTCATGCCTGGATGTCTAGTAAATTCTTTTGGAGGAAAGCAGTGGTGCTGAGAATAGTTTGTGTGTATGACGTAATCTTGCATCAGCTGAGGAGCAGCTGTCACTCACGATACTTCCTGTCAAGACCCCTGCCTACTGAAATGACCTTGGCTCTCATTATACAAAGGCTGCCACTTGAGTTTAAAGGTTCACCCGCAGGGCTTTTGGTCTTTTTATCTAGCTGAGTTTTAATTAACACTAAAAATGTGCTCATTAAATTAGCGAAGTTGACGCCTCTGTAGTCAATGGAAGGCCAGGAAGGGGGTCATTTGTGGGCCAGGGTACCAACTGGTCTTCGTTATCTGTTTCCTAAACCAAGACCTAGAATGGCTCGTGAAGTTCTTTCTTTTATCAATTCATAGAAATTGGTATACTCTGATCCCATGGTGATCCTTTCCATGTCAAAAACCTAAAAACTTATTTTATACGTGCTATTTTCATAGCAAAAGATGATTTACTTTTTTGGTTCTTGAGTTTACTTATAAGACAGGTGTACGTCTTGAGGTTGGAGAGATGGCTAAGTCAGTAAAGTGCCTGCCGTGCAAGAATGAAGGCCTGAGTTTAGACCATGAGTGTTTACAAGCATGGGGGTTGGCGGCTGCAGCATGGTGAGGCAGGAGCAAGCCAGGAGCTTGCTTGCCAGGCAGCCCACTATCAGTGAGCACCTGTTTAAGTGAGAAAGCCTAGTTCAAAAGATAAGGGAGAGTAATCTAAGGAGACACCCAATGAGGCCCTCTGGCCTCCCCATGAATATGCATGAACACCTCCACTCACAGATGCATATGAAACACACACGTGTAAATATGCACAGTGGCATGCATATTATTGTGCGACCATCAGGATGCTCTCTTTTCCAGTAATGGCACATGAGTTTTTGTAAGACTGAAATATTTAGGTCAAGGATGTTACGTAATGATAGGGCTTTTGCGTGGCATATGCAAGGCACTGGTTTGATTCTGAGTGCCTAAGACTCCTAAGACAGACATACTCACACTCCTGTGCACGCATGGACACACACACACACACATACACACACACACACACTCAAATGCATGCATGGATGCACACATGCAGTGACACATGTATGCATAGACACAAGCACACACACTGAAGTATGTGTTTGAGGTTTTTTTGGTGTGTGTGTGTTTTAGGGATTTGTTTATGGGCTTGTCAAGTTCATAGAGACTAAACTTTTGCTCGTTTAGATTCCTTTTGAAACTCGGCAAATACTATGATTCGTTCGTATTACTGAAAACAGTTATTAACAGTGAAGTTACTAGTTATGAAAATAGTCGTCAATGTAAAAATTTGAACTTAGTTTTTAAAAAGCCTATAATAACACACACATTGATATCTGTATGTATGTATGTATGTATGTATGTATGTATGTATGTATGTATGTATCATCTATCTATCTATCTATCTATCTATCTAATCACATCTAGCCCCAGAGATTCAAACTTTGTTCTTTCGCTATCAAGAAGAAAATGGTACATGCGGTTCTGTATTCCATTTTTCAATGTTTTATGTTTTATTTAAATGGAGTATTTTAGAGAAAAACTTTACGGTCATAGCAATACTAAGCAGAAAAGTACACGGTTCCCATGTGTCCCCCTTCCCAACAAGCAGGCAACCTGTGCATGATCAACCCCATGCAGAGAGGCACATGCGTTATGGGTGATGAGCCTACAGTGACACACCATTGATGCCCAAACCCCGTGGTTTACATTTAGATCCCCTCTGTGAATATTTTATGGCTCCTGACAAGTGTACAATGGTATGTATTTACCACTATATATAAGTATTTCCATTGACCCCCAAATTCTTTCTGCTGTGCCTATTATCTCTTTAGGCCCCCCAAACTCTAAAGCCACCACTTATGTTACTGCCTTCACTGTTGCTCTGCTCAGAATATGGTATCCTTGGGACCATCAGCATCTATGGTTGGCTTCTTTCACTTGCAATATGCATTTGATTCCACCATTACTTTTAATGCCTGGGTGGCTCGTTTCCTTTTAGTATTGAACAACTACTAAACTACTAACTCCCACTGTCTGGATCAACCATATTTTGGCCCATATCCTTACTAAACAATACCCTGCTTGCTTCCTGGTTTTTTTTTTTAAGACAAAAATAAAGTTATTAAGAGCAGAGTCACAGAGCACAAGCATTCCTTTGCCAAACTCACACCAGAAGTCAGTATTCTCTGAGCCAAAGGATCATGAATTATAACTAATATTAAATATATATGTAAATATATGAATATATAAGCATATATAAATATATATAAACTATAAAATAACTATTTTCTAAACTGTTTATTATCAATAAAATACTTATTGTTTTCCTAGAATCCATATCATGTAAGATTCTGGCAATAATCTATGCACTACAGTTTAACAGTTTTATAAATTATTATTTGGATATAAAATAAAATGCTTTAAAAGTAAGTATTCAAAAAGCACTTACTGAAGGCAGTATTAATATATTATAACAAAATTCTAACTCCAAAGTATGATCTTGGAGTAGCAATGAACGGTGCTATAAAACTTAACACGCCTAGCTGGCACGCCCCAAAGGGCTTTCCTGATGGCCTTTACGATAAACAGGGCTAGCAATTACTGACCATGACATGGCAGAAAGCACATGGAGTCTTCTTCCTTCAGTCCCTCACAACACATCAAGGAAGGAAATCAAGAGGTTGAGTGATTTATCAAGGCTACACCGCTAGCACGTTTGGTGGTTGCCTCTCGATTTGGACTGACCCCTGAGCCTGCAATGTGTTCTCTGTCCTGAGCCAGACTGACACTGTGCCTTCCAAAGAAACTCCCAAATGAGGGGATGGCATGATGCCGCTGCACACCACTTTATGCTCTTGGTACCCTAGTTATTCTGGAGGAAATGTAAGCGTTAAGGGTGAGACTTTCAGAGACATGGCATGTAGAGGCAGCTTCGGGTATTCTTAGTTTTGAAAACCTGTGGATAGAGAAACATCAAACTCATTGGTAGACTGAGGAAAAGAAACTGAGAGCCAGTCATATCTCATACACTGAGAAAAGAACTCTCACTATGCCATCTTCAACGGCAAAAACTTTCCTCGCTTGAAAGATATTTTTCCATCTGTAGTTAGATTCCTCACCTAGTTATTTCATAATTTTTATTTTTCATTTCCTACAGTTGACAACTTACCACCAACAAAACAGCTTGATATTTTCATTTTGTTCCTGCTCCCCCTGCCCTGAGAAAGGGAGAGAGAGAGGGAGGGGGAGGAGGGAGACACTGCCTTATACACTAGTCTACATATTAATAACAGTCTCAAAACGGATCCTAAATTGACAATGTCAAATTTCCTGTTAAATCCATGTTAAAAATAATAACTATATATAGATTACTTTTAAAAACTTACTATTTTTAACATTTCTACTATTATCGAGATTATTGAAAATGGCAAATTATTTCAGATGACATCATTTTTTTTAAAGGCAAGCACTAACATCCAATCTCCTTGTGTCATTACTGCCGTAGAAATGGTATTTTCTTGGGATTAAAGTTCATAGGAGACAGTGTACAGAGTGTACAAAAGCCTGGAAATGCATCACTCTGAACATTCTGTTAGAGCTTTAAAAGCTGATAAAGCCTATTTAAGAGAAAATCAGCCCTCGTTTTACTTTTGCTGGCTGGTATGTACCCAGCACTCAGCGCATGCCAGATTCAGCGACCTGCTAGGACAGACTGCACTGCTTTGCCTTACTGAGTGTAGCAGCTTCCAATTTTGCTCTGCTTTAAAACCAGACAAAGATCACAAAGATTTAGGGAGAACAAAATTTGCCAGGTTTGACAGGAGAGGCCAAATTATTTTACTGTTCAAGTAGGCTCTACCAATACGCAAAACAATGATAAAGCAGGAAAGGTGAATGAATGTGTATGGTGTGTGTGTGTGTGTGTGTGTGTGTGTGTGTGTGTGTGTGTGTTCACCTACTGCAGATAAGTATGAACTGAGTCACCGCACACCTATGGCTCCTATTCCTTCCTTATCTGTTAAACGGAACAGAATCTGTAACAGCTAAAATTTCCCTTCTCAGCCTCTCTAGATGTAGCGGTTCTAGTCTTGGGCCACTTGCCAAGGTCTGTGGGTGTTTATTTCATTTTTCCCTTCTGCCTTGACTCAAACTGATACAGAGTGGATGTGCCACCACGCTGACTACCCAACTCCCATAAAAGGGGAGCACAAAGCCAGAGGAATTGCAGTGGCAACACCGTAAGTTCAAATGGAGGCTCCTTTGTTACTTTCGAGTTTACGGAACCACACTTTGGATTTCTGTAAAATTTGAGAGGCCGGGTCAAAATTGGGGACCATTTACCATGTCCCCTACCTGGAAAAGCAGGAAAAATTTCTCTGCCACATTTCTGGAAATGTTATTTGTGGACTGAAACTACTTTCAAGGTCTCAGTTGTAGAACAATAAAAAGTCTGATTTGCCAAAGAAATTATGGTGGCTGGTCAAGTTTGTAATGGCTGATGTGTGAGACTTGGGGAACGCATACCAATTTAATGTGGGGATGTGGAGTTGGATTCATTCTGTAAACAGTATGGAACAAGTTTAGCAGTTTTCCTCTACCTTGTTCTACTAAAGGAAATACATATTAAAAATGGAATAAATCACTGAAGAAAATCTTGTTATTGAAGATGCCGTCTATGTTATATTTTGGGTACGAAAACCTCAAATGTTACCTAAATTGTTTTTGTACTACAATCTACCCACACTGAGAGTACCAACTGAAGTGTCCCCCCCCCCACCCCCAACTGCATCCTGTTTTGTTAAATAGCTTTACCGTCATGGGAAGAAGACAGACTAATTCTTAAAATAGTATCTGTAGAACTGGGGAGATGGCTCAGTGCATAAAGGGCTTGCTGTGAACCTGTGAAGATAAAAAACCATAGAAGCCCAGAAATCACATAAAAAGGTGGAGGAAGGTTGAGGGAGGGGCACACAGTCCCAGGAAGGAAAGTAGAGATGGGAAGTCCCCAGAGCTGACTAGCTAGACCACTCAGAACTGGGAACCATGAGGTCAGGAAGACCCTACCTCAATATACAAGAGGAAGAGCAACTGAGCAGACACCTGGAGGCAACCTCAGGCCTCCACACCATGTGTGCACACATGCATGTGCACCTGCACACACATGTAAAAATACATATGTTCATGTAAACACACACACACACACACACACACACACACACACACCAAACCCAGTGTTGTATTTTTTTTAAACATTGTGCATCTGCAAGAAAAAACTGACATTTAGTTTGAGTATTTAATTTTACCTACTTTTATGAATGTCATAGCAGAGCCACAGTTTCTCCTTCTCATGGTTGTAAATTTTTTTCTCCCTCATATGTATATCAAAGAAGAAGACTTTCTCCCCAAACTTTTATTATAAACACTCTACATCTTATTCAAAACAGGCCAGTAGACTCTCGATGTCACACTGTTGATTTCCATATAAACCAACACTCTTAGACTTTGTGTTTTCATTGTTTGAATGATATTTGAATCCCATATCCTTCATTTCTGGAAGCAGTACTGTTGTTCCAAACAGAGAAATACGACCTTCTACTACTGACAGAAATCTCCCTTCCCAGCACTGAATATAAAGCATTGTCCTTGGCGTAGGAAAAGCCAACTTAAACTTAAAATATCTTTGTTTAAAATGTTCCTTTGAAGCAGTTGGGTATTTTTATTCCCCTATGAGGAGATTCTATGATTACCTGAGGGCCCTGTCCATTCTACCTACTTTCTTGATTCTATCTGAGGTCACGCCTCCAGGAACTTCTTACCTGTACATCTGGCTGACAAGTCACCTAAACCCTGAATTACAATGGGTTAAATACAAGACACAGAAATGATTGCACTGAGTCATGGCGCTGTTTTGTTCCAGCCTCTGCCCTCCACTGCAGACGCTGCCAGAACTTGGGCTTACAAAGAGAAATAGACCCTATTCATCAGACAGGCAAGAAGTAAATCCCCAAAGAGACTGAGTTCAGCAGAGTGGAACCTACCTTAGTACTGGACTTCCCAGGCTAAATCCCATCTCTACTGAGATTCCAGGGTGTACCATTCATTCTGCCGTGTCTGCAAAACATCTTCCTACTTGTTCCTGTCCTAAGGGCCTATGCACAGCTGTGCGTCTGGGATCTCTCAGCATCACCAAGCAAGTCCAGATGTTCTTCCTCCTCCTCCTGCTTGAAGCATCTGGTGGCATTGGGCTCTGCTCAGTGTAGACTCATGATTACAAGCTAAGTCTGAGTAGCCATCACTGAAATCCACCAATCCCATCTCAGGCCTACTGGTAACCTGTGACCTCTTATAATAAATAGGGCTATCTTTCTACCATGGTTTCTATTTTGTAGGCCACTCTAGCCAACAGCCCAGACTGTTACTACAAAATGCACTTAGAGGAGACAAGTTACCCAGGCTTTGTGATGCTGGTCACCAGATACACCCTGCTTGTACTACTACATCAGAGCTTACTTAATGTTGACTCATCGCAAGATAAGGTCCCCACTTCCCCCAGATCAACCAATTCTGGATGGTGGCACTTTAAGTATATTCCCTGAAGCTTACTGTTGAAGCCAAGGTATTTTTCCAGATAGTGAGTGATGGCATAATGAAACCAGACTGAATCACAGACTTTAGGAAGGCCTTGATTAGTTTTCAGTTTCTGTGTGGCCAGATCTTTGACATGCAGCTCAAGCTTGCAGTTGAGCCTGTGGCGAGGTGGTCACTGACAGAAGAAACTCTCTAGTGTAATAGCCTGAGATCACAGGAAACGAGCTGGACTTGGCACAAATCCTTGGAAGATGCTCAATACCTTTATACTTGAGCCTTCTTAATAAGTAGTTATTACTTTATCATCATTTCGGGGTGTCACAAGACCAAGTTAGAGATGTTTAACAAGGATCATGTCACAAAATGTAACTATAAGTGTTTTCCTCAGCTAACTCTGATTTAAAACATAGTAGAAATGTTTTAAATTTTAAAAAATGTTTTATTCTTCTTTTAATATTAAGTGGGTGGCCCACGACCTTTTGTCTAGATTCAAAATTGTGAATAACATGCCAACTGTCACGACACTTTCCTTCTGAGGATATTTATGTAAGCCATGAATTTGCTAAGTACCATAACACAAAATTCCTTCTATTATTTTATAACCATAAATTTACATAGCAGATTGATAGTTCACAGCTATCGTGGTGTCAAAAATTGGGCATAACTGATCAACTAAGCAGTGCCCAGTATATCAGGGTTATTTTGGATCCTTAACTATATTGAGGGATAGGTCACTGTTTTGTACTTGTCTTGTAGTTTCCTCCAGTAGACACAGGATGGAAGATGTTGGTTGATATGTGCTAGGTTTTTTTCCCTACCTTACTCAGACACTGGTCTATCAGGCATACTCAACCTTTTAGCACTGGGACAAAACACAGTGATTACACTCCTCAAATGAACAACCCAGAACTTCACAACTCAATTAAAAAAAGAAAGAAAGAAAACGAAAGGAAAAGAAACTGTGCAATTCACGAGTGGCAGGATGGCCACGCCTGGACCAGTTCTTTGTACCCTATGGCATGGCAGGTGTTGATGACCAGTCATCTAGCAGACAGAGCTTTGAGCACAAGAATGAATAGGCTGGAGTTGTGAGGTACCGTGAGCAGGTAAGCCTGACGGAAAGGCAACAGGTCAAAGGGGCAGGTAGGGAAGACAGGAGTGAGAGGTAGTGAGTGAAGAAAAGCATCGCTGAAGACGGCTCTAACTCATGACATCAGCCTATGGTTTGAGAGGGCATAAAGACAGCAAACACAAGCCTTCACAGTAGGTAACAAGTAATAGTGAACTTGGCAAAAATGCTTCCGGCCTTGTAAATCATGTGCACCACTCTAAGCACTGAGTTACTACTGTGCTAGTTATGATAGCTACCTCGGCCATAGCATAAAACACAGAGTAATAGCAAACTTTCAAATCCAAGTAATATCCTTCCTTACAATCCTCAAGCTATTAAAAAAAAAAATAGACATTCCACCCAGTGCTTCTCAGGAGCAAAATGTTCTAACCCTGCATGTGTATCCAAGAGACAGAACGTCCTTTTGCCCTATTCTATCTGTGTTGTATATAAAATTAGCTACACAGAGGAAATTATCTGTTTAGCGATGAAAAAAAGGGTTCCCTCTGCTTTTTTTTTTTTTTATTCTAGCATAGGATTGGGTGCCTTGTGACTTTAGATATGAGCATCCTTACTGTTCAAAATCATTCTGGGTACATGAACATTTTATTTTCAGATGAAATATTTTTAATAACAAAAAGTATAGTGATCTGCTAGTTCACAACATGCATTCCTGATCTCACCATCGCTGGTGTTTGATTTGAAGTGGGCGATTCTTTGTTTTATTTTGTTTGTGTGTGTATTCAGTGGTGGGGGTGAGCGGCAGGCTTACATAATGCCAGATGATTTGATTAGCAGCCTCCCGGCCTCAACAGGACAAATGCCTGTATCCCATCCTGTGAACACCTATTATATACAGGCACTGTCAAATGTTATCTGGTGGGCTGGGGTCAAAAAAATCCCTTGTCGAGAGACGAAGTGAATTCTTTAACTCTAATAATAACCCCAGTACATATCACTAGTCACTGTTCCAAGAACTCCTTAGTACTGTGTGTGTACACACACACAAATCATCCTTACCAGTAACTGCGTAAAATAAGGTCTATACTTTCTTCTGTTTCACAGACGAGAACACAGGGTATCAGATACACACGTGGCAGAGAGGGAATCAAATCCAAGGAGTCTGGCTCCAGAATTTACGCTCCTAACTTCTACATGATCTACCAGGCAGTGGAGAGAAGGACCACAGATCAGGACTTCTGTTCAGTTCTGGCACCCTCAGTGGCCCTACTGAGCTCAGAACACTTCTTTGTAAAATTATGAAGAACGTGATGAAAACAAGGCATTTTATCAAAAGCACTTAGGAAGGCATCAGTGAAAGCCCGAAGAAGTCATGGAATATTCTTCCGTCTACTCATCCTCTTTATATGTGGACATCCCCTTTGTTTTCCTTCCTGGTTATCTATATACACAGAAGTGACTGTCACCAATAGGAAGGAACTATGACAAAGGGAGTTTCTTTTTATTTGGGTCATGTATCTATAACTAAAGGCACAAAATGGCTCTTAGGTAATAACTTGTTTGGGGTGAACACAAATCACAGGTATAGGCTGCAGAGTTAGTCAACAATGGCTGTTGAGTAGCTCTGTGTATTCAGGGGACTGAGCCTGACTTCGTCTAAGTACTGAGACAAGGTAACCACTCGGTCCTTGACATCCTTAGGCGTGCCTGTTACTTTACATGGCAGAAGGGAGTTGGCAAGTAGAGCAAACATCTCTGTGGATAATTAAGCTGACCTGAACATCAAGAGATTATCCTGCAGTATGCTGGGAGCCCAAACCAATCACCGAGCCTTTGAGAACAGAGAGCAGGCTTCAGCTGGGGCCAGGAGATGCAGCCTGCAGAGGGGAACATCAGCCGTGAAGCAAGGCCTGACTTCAGGGGATGCTGGGGTTTGAAAACAGAAGAGGATGCTCACTTCCACACCTCCTACACATGACTGGAAAAAACGCATGGAGGTGTGAGGCGGCCCCTACACATAGAGACGTGTGAAGCATCTCATGTTTAAGGGATTTACAGTGATGCCGAATACAGTTAACAGCAATTGTGCTGTCCATACAAACTTCTAAAACACACTTAAACTGGTCCCAACGCAAAAACAAATAGAACATGCCCCGAAGTGATTTTAAGCAGAGGCTCTCTAACCTCCAGCTGAGAAACCAGGTCAGATGACATCTTGCCTCGAGCCTTAGGAGACCTAGTGTAGAGAAAGCAAACAAGCCACTCATAGTCCACAGAGCTTGAGCAGTAATTTATACAGCTTAAAAACTGGTGTAGTCTTGATGATTCGTTGCCACAGTGAGAGAATACTCACACAGCACAACATGTGCAAGACAAGGAAGCGAACAATTGACTTGTCAACTGCCATTCCATGAATGTAGTCAATATGGCAGATGGGGGAGGGGGCAGGGGCTTAGATACTTGATCTTTCAAACCCTTCATCTATTTCCTGAAACAGGTATTAGTATGACTGTACAGGTTCAATAGCATCATGAATTGCACACGGCAGGAATAGTAGTAAGTGACAAAGCCAAGCACGCACTTAGCTTCTCACTCCCTGTTCATATGCTGCCTTGAATAGTAAGAATGCCAAGTATGTATGTATGTATGTATGTATGTATGTATGTATGTATGTACACATTTAAACAAAGAATCATTTAAAAAAAACACAGAGAATTTATTTCCTGCTGTCAGGGGAAAACACCAGTTAAAAACTCATGGAATTGATAAGATTCAAATCTAATCCTGACAGACACTTAGGGTTTTGAACGATGAGTAATAAGGCGTGCTTATTTTGTAAAGTTGAAATAAACCAGGCTGTGGGTGCTCTCATTGATGGGTCACCATTAAAACTCAAGACTCTTCATCACACTATCAAACAGCAATAGAAGGTTAAATGGTGACCATACACGATGTCTACCATCTTGGTTGTCAACTACCTACTATGAAGAGAGAGCTTCGAATGAGGAACTGTCTCCATCAGGATGACCCATGGGCCTGTGTGTGGGAAGAATTTCTAGAGTGTTAATTGGGTGTTAATTGGTGTAGCAGGTTCCATGCCCCTGTGGGCAGTATTATCCCTAGGGAGGTAGGCCTGGCTTACACAAAAAAGATTGTTGACCATGAACCCGGGAGCTGTGAGAGTAAACAGCTCACAGTCCATGGTTCCTGCCTCTACTCTTGCTTTAAGTTCCCATCCCACTTCTTTCAATAATGGGGTACAGATTATAAGCCAAATTAAACCCTTTTCTCCCCTAGTCACTTTTGGTTATGGTGTTTATAACAGCAACAGTAAACAACAACAAAAAAGGGGGCGTAGTTTTGGTTCACGAACTAGCATTTAAGCAGACTCGTATGTATTACAATTAATAGGATAATGTAAAGATGAAACCGCAACCAAGGTAACTCTGACAAAGTAGGTCTACACAAGAAACATTTCCAGTCTGGTGGCCGCACAAAGCAGCTATCTAGATACAGCAGGGACATTTGCAGGCCTGAGTGCAACCATCCAGCCCTCTGCCCTTCAGCACTTAAGAGGATCACACGTCACCAACTGCCCATCCCTCTTCTTGACCAATGCTGAATGGATGTATGTTCTTACAAACAGTCCTCTCTACATTAGGTTATTAAAAAACTCCCTGGGGGACCGTGTGCCTTTCTTTTACTTCAGATACCTGGGAGAGGCCGAAGCTAGCTTGATCTGCTGGCCTGCCTTCTTCACAGTGGGAAACATGGCTATTATCAGTTGCTTCGCTATTGTTATATTTAAAAACACAACAGCCAAAAGTAAGTTAAGGAAGGGGGAAAGGGGGTATTTCTCCTTCTGGTTCCAGAGAGATAATAGCCGATCGTGTCCTGGAAGCATGGCAGCGAGCAGCAGGCTTGGCTGCAGGAGCAAGAAGCTGAGAGCTCACATCTTGATCACCAGGACAAGGCAGAGAGAGCAAACCGGAAGTGGGTGAGGCTTTTTCTCAGAGCCCACCCCCAGGCGCATACCTCCTCCAGGCAAGGCTGTACCTCCTGAGCCTTCCTAAACAGAGCCACTATCTGGGGACTTTCTCTTTCAAACCATTCCATTCCACTCCCTGACCCCCACAGGCTCATGTAACTGGCAAATGCAGTAAGTCTGACTTCAAAAGTCCCCATAGTCTTTTACAGTCTCAATACTGTTTATAAGTCCAAAGTCTCTTCTGAGACTCAGGGCAATCCCTTATTTTTAACTCTTTGTAAAATCACAAAGAAAACGACATGCTTCCAATAGCTAATGGCACAGAGTCTACACCAGTGTTATATGATAGAAGTATGTAATTCTTCTATGCCCTTTACTTCTGTTTCCACCTCCAAGTTCCTGCCCTGAGTCCTTGCCCTGACTTCCCTTCGTGATGGACTGCAAGCTGTAAAAATGAAATAATCCTGCCTCCAAGTAGCTTTTGGTCATGGTGCTTGTCACAGCAATAGAAAAGTGACTAATAAAGTCACTGGATACTCGTGATGAAAAAAACATCCATCTAGTGGCAGGCCTCAGCCGGCCAACACAACCATGTGCTCGGCAATGTCTACTTTGCCTATTTCTCTTGTCAGCCTTTCTGTAGCCACTCATCCTATTACAGCGACCACCTCACCCCTACCTCACCCACCGTGACCATGAGACTTCTTTGACTCTAGGGTAAACATTCCCTCTACCAAACTCTCACTGAGTCTATTCCACTTGGACTCATGTTTGTTTTGCCTATCACCAAATCCAAAGGGCACTTCCCTCCCGTCCTTGTCTTCCCTCGAAGAAGCACAGGACACAGCCAAAACTCACTCCGTTATGATAGTAAGCACCGAAAGACGGTCCGCGGTGCTCGCACTCTGCATGTTTTTTTTGTTTTTTGTTTTTTGTTTTTGCATCTCTTTTTCTTTCTCTGTTTAATCCTTTAAACTTTGATGTTCTTCAGACTTCTGGGCCTTTGCCACTTCTAATAGGACAATGTCCTTGTGCTTCTTACTGGCTCTCCGGGTTGGATGACCTCATCATTTGTGGCTGTGCACTAAAGCTTTGCAGTACTGTATATTACGCCTTAGACATCGTGTCCATTTGGTGACTTAACGCCTGTCTGAAGCATCTCCCAAACCATGCTGGCCACACGCCCTTACACACACACACACACACACACACACACACACACACACACACACACACACACACCCCATGCACACCTTCTTTCACCTGTGATCCTGAGCATCTTGCTCAAAAACAAAACAAACAAAACAAAACAACCTAAAACCTACACATTTTCCTCCTCTATTCCTCCCCTCATTTTCTCATGTTAGCGCTCACAAAGTTTTACACATTAAAAAAAAAAATATTTCAAGGATACATGACTTTCCCAATCTCTACCACCCATTTATCTATCACCATATGCATGTGTATCACAGCCAAGTCTTTGAGCATGTCCTTGGACCTAGATCTTATGGGAAAGATGAAAAATTGACATGATAATCTCAACTTAGAACTGTCTCAGGGTTCTCAGTGATCTCAGGATAAAGGATGAACACAGGCCATGACACCTGAACTGTGACACGGTCACAGCACCCTTTCCTATCCTAACGCACTGCTCCTCCTGCCCCGCCACTGGCTAACTCTCAGGACTCTCCAGTACTTTACTTCACTTAGGAACCAGTCTCCCTGACCTTGGAGAGTGACCACAAATCTCACTCCTCTCTCTTTATTGCAGTTTTCATGGCATCATCTCCCTGCTCCATCATGGCACATCCTACACTGCCTTTGTGTGTGCCCTCTACCTGCCCCACCACAGCACTTCCTACACTGCCTTTGTGTGTGCCCTCTACCTGCCCCACCCCACACTTCCTACACTGCCTTTGTGTGTGCCCTCTATCTGCCCCACCACAGCACTTCCTACACTGCCTTTGTGTGTGCCCTCTACCTGCCCCACCACAAGCACTTCCTACACTGCCTTTGTGTGTGCCCTCTACCTGCCCCACCACAGCACTTCCTACACTGCCTTTGTGTGTGCCCTCTACCTGCCCCACCACAGCACTTCCTACACTGCCTTTGTGTGTGCCCTCTACCTGCCCCACCACAGCACTTCCTACACTGCCTTTGTGTATGCCCTCTACCCTCTCCGTTCCATGGAGGTAGTGGCTGCATCTCTCTTGCTCACTACAGACTCTCCAGTGCCTTTGAGTGGCACTTGAAAAGTGGTAATTCTCAGCGGCTGTGTGAGTGTTGGCAGTGATTCCTAATCTCATTTATTAAACACACAAACAGAATGAACTGAGTACAATGATTACTGTATTGCTTACTATACACATTTTGAAAAGTGCTAGCTATAATGTCTAGGTGTGTCTGTTAAGTGGGACTGAACATGATCTTTGCTTTTGCTTCTGTGCAAACGCCAGGGATGGAACCCAAAGCGGCACACACACTAGAAACATGCTCTACCACTAAGCTACAGCCTGCCTGTATCCAAAACCTCAGCCCCAAGCCAGTAACATTATCCCTTCAATTTGTAAAGTTGTTTTTTTTTTTTTTTAGAGGTGGGGGTAGTAAACCTTATCATGAATTTAAACTTTGAAATTTGGGTTAATATAATCATACTTTATAGACAGATTCTCTAGATTAAAATGTAATAACTATAAGATTATATATATTTAAATTTTAAGAATCACAGCTGTCCTACTGTGTTTCTTCCAGTGTCTGTGGTATTTCTCTTCCTTTTGATGTAGACAGCTTTCCAGAGCCCCTAATTACTTTCATTGATGTCTAAAGCATTACTTTAAATAATTATATGTATGCATACCCATGCATTTACTATGCATACGTATATCATTAAGGTATACATATGCATACATATAAAAGTGTTCACACTAATAAACATGCTTGATGTGGAGCAAACTATTACTTTCAAGAGAGGCTTTTCTAGACAAATTGGACATAGGTTTTCCTTTCATAACCAAAGTATGAGATGGAGGCTGCCGTCCCTCCATGCCTGACTTCTCCTTCTCCCTTCTCAAGGAGAGAAGTGACCGTGGCACAAGACCCTGGAAAGACCCACGCCCTGGTGCTGAGGGGAGTCAACAGAGAAGGATGGATGTCAGGGCCAGACAGTGACTCGATGAGCACACAGGACTTAAGTGACCATGTGCAACTTGCTTGACTTTCCTCAGTTTCAATTTCCTTTATGTAAAAAGAGGAACATAGTACAAAAGTGACAGGGATTTCTAAGAATTAAATAAGAAATGCAAAAAAAAAAAAAAGGCTAGCATAGTGCCCCTATAAACACCCAACAAATGGGACACAGCCATTACCCAGTGATTCTTCACCACTTCAGAATTAAAACTGCTTGTATTTACTATGCATATACATATCCCATGTTTTTATAGATATATACACATATATATACAAACATCATCAAGGGAAAATATGCATATTCACACTAATAAAAATGCTTGATGTTGAGCAAGCTATTACTCTCAAGAGAGGCTTTTCCAGACAAAGTGAACATAGGTTTTCCTTTTGTCGTTAGAGTATGGGATGGAGACAGTGCCATCCTTCCAGGTCTGACTTCCCTTTGTCCCTTCTCAGACAGAACATAAGGGAAACATATCTATGCAAAGATGAGATTTTCAAATACACACACTAACTGCTTTAACTCATGTAGATCATACTACACAGGACACCAGTTAAGAAGACAAGAACTGCACAGCCATCCCATTAGGAGAATAAGGAGCTTGCTGGGAAGCAAGACTGAAGAGCCATTTGTCTTAGGTGTGTGGTACTAACAGCTTCCTGGCTCTTCAACCCAGGCATGAGGAGTACATCACCAGGCCATGCCATTGCTGAGATTGTTAAACCAAATATGCCTGAAAAGTAAAAGCTGAGGTTTAAGAGGCAAGTAAAAAGTACTTTTAAAACATTAAGGCAAAATTTATAATTTCTCAGGGTCCCAGCCCTAGACAACAATAAACTGCAGGCGGCTAATGACTGTTAGGAGAGGGGCAGAAATATGCCTCGCCAATACAACAGACTGGGCAAGTCGTGTTTATATGTATATATCTGTGAATATACATAAATACATATATAATATAAAATAACAAAAACAGGCTATCAGCTTTAGGGACGACATCACATGGGGGCTTCAGGGAGAATAACTAAAAGGGGATAGAGGGAAGAAAGGGAGGATGGAAAGTGGTGCGATTCTGTTTCAATAAAAAATATATTTAAAAATGGAGAACTGCATCATGCTAGGGATGTCACTCAGTTGGTGGAGTGCATGGGTTTGAACCGAATCTCATAAATCAGGCATGGTACCACAACCTGGAATGGCAGCCCGTGATTGATGGAAGCAGGCGGAAGGATCAAAAAATGTAGGGCCATCCTTGGGTACACACACTAACTGTGGGGCCAGCCTGGCCTACATGAAACTATATCACAAAATAAATTAACAAATCCAATTTGGGTTCCTCTTATGTAACAATGAGAACAGTTTAGAATGCAGGAAACATACACAGATACTCTCTTTCCTGGCCACTAATATACTTGGTACCCCCCACCCCACCCCACCCCGGGGTTTGTAAAACACTCCAGAGTGGAGTGGAGTGCATAGGCTTGCCTGAAAGTAAGCAAGCAAGCAGGCAAGCAAACAAACAAACAAAAATTCTTTCCTACCTAGCAGTTGTGTTTGCCTCCCTTACACAAGTCTCAAACATTCCATCCACCAAAAATCCCCCAGTGTGTTGGGAGAGACCAAGCACTCTATGGTGACGCGTAAGACCTGCAATCAATCAAGCCCTGCTTCCTGAAATGGGCTTTGAGCAACTGCATGGAAGAGACGAGGCCGACAGACATGCTAACCAATCATGTACCTTGACAGCTTTCTCCCTCTGGAATTCTAAAGCGCACTGAGTGCCCTGCAGGTCAAGGGAATGGTGATCCGTCTTTGCACAAATCGGCACGTCTGGAATTCCCCTCACAGACTTCCAGGAAGGAAAGCCGTGCTCAGCCCCTGCTGAGAACTGGATGGGAGGGGGCCCTTCATGACTGAGGTGACTAGAGATCTGACCTGGGGGTAAAGTGCAGTCTCATCTCTGCTCCCTCTGGCATGGCCGTTCAAGCCATTACATCTGCTCTCTCTGAGAGGGACAGCAGAAGGATGGAAGGTGACGCTATAGCAAGGCAGGTAGCACTCGAACAGCTTTACGGAAACAGAACCTAATGCCTGATCACGTGTCCCACACTGGGCTATAAAACTCTTGACCTCTTTCCTTCTGTGCAAAGCAGGGGATTCAATGAAAACTTTTAACCGATACATCCATCCAGGTTGGCTTCCCTGATGAAGAATCTACAACTGGTTAACTCCGACCACTGCAGAGCCTGTCAGTTTGCAATGTTCATTGCTAGACTAGACCTCAAAAAAAAAAACCAAAAAAAACAAAAAAAAACCTTTGTGAACCCAGACTGTAATATTTTCCTCAGGAAATCTGGAGTGTAATTCTCCAGACCACAGGTGGGTGGAGAGCTACATCCATAGAAGTGAAGCCACTGCTTTCCAGACCTGTGGGCAAGGACCTTCTGTAGACGGCTTTAGAGAAGCCTGGAGAGAGACCGGCACAGGCAGCGCTGCCCCTCCCCCACAGGCAGCGCTGCCCCTCCCCCACAGGCAGCAACTCCTTCAAAAGCACTGTACTGTGCTGCACTCAGAATCAAAACCGTTGCCTTAATTTACGAAAATTCAGCACTGCGAGAGGACAGGGAACTAGAGAGATACTTTCAGCTCAGCTTTCATTCTTTCCCGTACTCCTGGGGACAAACACTTAAAGCTCCAAGCCTGTGAAATACACATACAGGGTGAAGCGCTCAAATACAGTTAGGATGAAAAGGAGACCAAATACAGCCTTCGCCAGCAAAGACCATCTTTTACTTTTCTGTGTCAGTTTTCTTTTTTCTTTTTTTAAATTAATGCTTGCAATTTTCATATCAAATAGTTTTAAAAATAAATAATGATGCCATCGGCTCTCTGTTATCTTAGGTTGACTCTGAAGAACATACGTGTACGTCCCTTCTTATGTCAAGACAAAAAGGAGTCCAGTCCTCTTCAGAAAGCCTTCAAGAGTACAACGCTCATGAAGATGTAAGCTTTGAGAGTACTAGCTGATGCCCTATTCTCAAATTTAGTCTGTCATGCACAAGCCACAAGGTTAATAACTAGCAGATTAAAGCTAACCAAATTATCAATGCAGTTTTCCATTTAATCTTTAGTTCCTATTTTCAACATGCTAGGAACCAGTGTGGCTGACGCTGCAGCCACACTAATAACCAATGTGCATTATCACTGAGGCTGTAGATACATCCTAAACTGAAAGCACACTGACCTAATTATTGAGCTAAACTTATGCACATGGCTGAAACACTCTCAGCTTTTCGGTTCACAAAGTATTCCTTCCAGTGCCCACGCAGTTTCACCCAGATTCCCCCTTCTCCCGGCCTCTTCTGTCTCTGGATATGAGCAGTAAGCCAAGGAGCCAGGGGTGATGAGCACCGATGAAGAGATGAAAACTGTCTAGTTCAGCACCCTGTGTGGTTTTCCTGGGGATGAGCACTGCTTCCGTAGGATAGCAACAGAATCAAGGCGAGCAGCGCCTTTTTTCCTGTTATGGGAAGCAAGGGCTGGGGCAAGGGTAACTAAAATGAAGGTGAGAATAGAAAACCCAAGATTCCCAGCAGTACAGTACGACTGCACCAAACCTCGCGTTTATATCCTGTAAATAACATCTTATTTTCAATTTATTGTCTAAGTAGGTGGGTGTGTGTGTGCACGCGCGCCCGTGTCTACCTACTATGTCTGTGTGTGTCTATGTGAATGTATGTCTATGTGTATGTTTACTGTGTGTGCATGTGCCTATGTGTGTATGCATGTGTGGGAGTATGTGTGTGTATGTGGTATGTGGTGTGAGTATGTGTGTATGTTTCTCTGTGTGTATGTTGTGTGTCTAAGTGTGGTGTGTGTGTGTATGTATGTATGTGTGCAGTGTGTGTGTGTATGTATGTATGTATGTGTGTGTGCAGTGTGTGTGTGCACATGTGTATGTATATATGTGTGTGCATGCCTGTGCGCGTGCGCGCGCGCGCGCGCGCACGTGCGTGTATTGAAACAAGGTATCACTTTGCAGCCTCGGCTGCCCTCAACCTCCCCACAGTTGGCCTCCCTTAGCCTCCGGGAATGTTGACATTCCAGGTGTGAGCCATGGGTTCTAAATATCTTTCTTAATGAAAATTCAAAATCATTACTCCCACCAATTCCTAGCTGCTAACAAATAAGTACTGTTTATTAAATAATATCAGTTGCCAAGCATCATGTTGAGAGAATCATACATTTTTTTTTCTCCTTTAGTGCTTCTAATGGTTCTGTAAGAGAGAGGTATTCCCTTCATTTCACAGGTGTGGAAAGGGAAGACCGAAGGGTTTCCACTCCGGTGTACCACCTCACTAGGCTGGGAAGATTTCTAGCCCTGGGAAGATTTTGTTCCTCATTTGGGTCACATTTATGATCAACTGCTTTCTGTCACCTACTTTTGGGCCAGGAACCTACTGGAAAGGAAAAGGTGTCTCCACTTGTAAGAGCTCTGAAAGCCATAGGAAGGTGATCAATAGAGCAGTGACATTGTCACCTGCAGGTTCAAGGAAAGAAGCAATAAACAACGTGGCAATTTGGAGACAGGAGGTCTTACTGAAGACGATGGAACAAGAGCTTCCTAACAAAATGGAGTCTGAGCAAGTGAGAAGACGTTTGCTTGGGAAGAGCTGCATTTTGCTGACAGTAACTATACAAGTTCAATGAAAACAGGGGCCTTCCTAGGGACTGAAGAGGTGGGAAGAAGCAAATGTGACCATGGGTCCCAGGCAAGAAGAGCGACATTTTTCAGACTCAAGTCACTATACAGCATTACCCTTGGTGTCACGCTAAAAATACCCACCCAGTCCCACTGCATCAAGTACTCAGGAGCTCAGTCATCCCTTGTGCCTTCCCACGTTCTCCAGGGAATTCTGACGTGTGTCAGTTTGAATCAGCCCCTTAAGAGAAATGACGAATTATTAAAACCCTTAGCAGGGCAATAGGAGAGAAATGGTATTTTAGGAAGATGAATTTGCAGAATAGATTAAAAGGGAGGCCATTGGCAAATGTGTACATCCCACAGAGCTCTACCATGCATGTATTAAAATGAGACAGCCACTTTCAGGAAGTACATCATCAATCTGGGAAGGAAGACACCAAGAGTCTTTCTCTTCCACACTTTTCTTACAGGGAAAAACACACTGATGAAATTCTGATTTTTCTGGTAGAAGAAAAAACTCACTTATAACTTTTTTTCTTTTTAATCACACTGTGTTATACTGTAAGCACTGCTTATTAAAATCCCTTTGTCTCGAAAACTTTTGTAGGAATGGAAAAGAAAAATTTAATTAGATATATCATGTATAAAATCAAAATATCAGGAAGATGACAGGCCTTACTAAATATAGTCACTACCCTAGAAAATGATGACTAGAAATGACTGAGGGCCCTTTAAGAGACCCACACCTGAGAAACCAAATACTGAGTGTAAAACAGCAGGCTGAGTGACTTTTCAAGAGACTATAGCTTTTTCACTCCAAAAAAAAAGTGGTGACCTTTAACAGAATCCCACAGTCATTTACATTTATTCCAGTGATGTTACATTTGCTTAAAGGATTTTTTTTTTTATGAACCACATTCACAGCCAGTCTACAAGTCACATAATAAAACAAATACAGTTTTCATTGTATAAATCATTCTAAGAAACAGCTTTAAAACTGGAAAAGGTCATCTTCTATATTCATTATTCTCTTCATCCACTAGATATGAATCAGGACTTCTGACTGGGAAACAAAGCAGAACAAAACTCCAGGCCTCTTCACTAGACGGAGGCTGGCAGCCCAGGAATACTTGTATGATTATTTAAAAGGAGGTCAAGTAACTGGAGTTACTCCCGCTGCTAGAACTGCTCAAGAACGTATGTGCAGCGAACAAGTATCTACTTAGGACAAGGCCTTGAGTTGGCGACATGGTCCTCATTTAGTAGAATAAGGAATAGACCTTCTCCTTCTCCCAGGATGATGGTTCTAGACTATATTAATGAGCATAACAATGAGCCCATGGCACAGAAATTCTGTATTCTTAAGGACAAAGACAAGTAATTCTAACCAGTCCTGACTTCATCTTATTACTCATACGATACCTAATAAATCATAATTTCATTCACTTTATCTGCTAATGCAGTTTCCAATAGCAGTTAATAAATCATCTTCATCTCTTTGCTCCTCGAATCCACTGACCTCCCCCATGTAAAGCTACTGAGTTCTTCTACACACATTCTGTGTTGCGCAAGCCCAGGAGGATTACATAATGAAGACTAGCCAAAGTGCTTCATGTGAGTGAATGTACACAGTTTATTAACTCTGAGCCAACCATCAAAGACAGCATCCTTTATATTACCTAAAGGTCCCCTTACGTCTCTCAGTAAGAATTCCTTACAAAATTGCTGACTTGTGGCAATAACTCCTTAAACCAGAGCATAAGACCACTCGGGCGTTCTAATCATGAGCTGAAAACCTGTAGCTGATGAGACGTAACATTCAACAGCGCCAGATGACAACAAAAATAACATGTTTCAGAGATCAGCTTCTTAAATACTCTAAAATTGCTACCATCTCTTATAGAAATAATACACATGTATGTCATCATGTTCACACAGTCTCAAAGCCAAATTTAAAAAGTCCCGGTATCTAGCAGACTATTCAAGGTCTGCATTCAGCCACATTTTCGAACACACAGCTCCTAACTAGTCTACAGACTGCATCAACAAACATCTGCTTTGAAGGAACCAGCCAAAAATCAAAACACAGAGAGATCCCACAACTCCACAATACCAGGCTTCCCTTCTACCTAAAACTAGCTTAGATTAAAAACAAAACAACAACAACAACAAAAAAAACATGTTTGTTTACATCATCAAAGATCTCTACCTCACAAAAGATTAGTTTGTTCCTTCAAAAATAAGAAGATAAGTGGTTAAAAGTGTAAAAGGTGTCTTTTGGGTAAAGTTTCTTAAGAATTCAACTCTCTAAGGCCTTCCATTTTGGGCAAGTCATTTCTTAAGTATGTTTGGATTATTTTTTTAACCTTCAAGGATCCTTTTACATATTAAAATGTCAGTGAATCTAAACCAAAGAGGATCTCTTCCATCGCCCACAGATCTGCAGAGGAGCAAAGATATCATCAAGGAACAGATAAGGAAATTCCACCTTCAACTTAAAAGTGAAGACCAGCTAATAAACTCAGGCTTATGGAAAGGGTTAAAATCCAAAGCAAAACATTGTCTCATCACTTACAAAAAATATAATGATCCAACAGACTGCCTTTTGTACAGCACTGGTGAAAGTCGTGATGGTTTGGGGGCACTGCACCTAGGATGTACTAAGATATTTCAGTCCAACCTGCTTACAGGAAGAATGAGATAAAATCTCCAGATAAAGGCATATCTTAGTATTTTTTTATGTGTGTGAAAAAAAATAAGTAAATGCTCAGGTTGAAAGAAATGGTAAACCATGAGCATTTACCTGACTGAATATGCTTTGAGGAAACCATAGAAGAAAATTTAAACAAGTAAAAGCATTTATCTACAGTATGGTCAAAGCTGCAAATGAGTTAACATGGTAGGCAGAGATAGGCATGGTGAATCTGCTTACGACCTTCACCCACACACTTCAGCTGTCTTTGAAAGCACAGGCTCCGGCTTACATTAATATTCATAGGAAAGGTACTAGCTGCTTCTAAAACGTACTTTTTCCCTTGCGAAAACAAATCGTAAAGAACAGCAATTTCTACTGGGCACATTCAACGGTGTAGACTTTGGTAATGCTTTACATCCAAGAAGGGAGAAGTTTGAACAGTTGGAAATAAGAGTCTGAGATGAGGTACATACCCATGTGCTACCTTAACCATCCACAACTCTGTCTTCTTCACTTATGCCCCGACCAAAAACTAAAACAAAAACAAAACAGAAACAAACAAACCCCAAAATTAAACGACCAAAACAAACGACAAAGAACTCAAATAAGCACAGGGGTTTATTAGCTCTAGCACATATATTCCTGTGAAAGAAAAGCTAAGCTCAGACTGGTGTGGCCTAACGTTCAGCTCAGGGAATGCAGACTGTCACCCTCAAAAAGGGCCAGGAGCTCTACGTGCTTATCTGCGAGGGTCTCTTGTCCCTTCAGGTAGAGTGCTCCTCGGGAGACCCTGAAAAGACCATTCACGGAGGAAGATTCCGATAGAAGCAGTGAGAGGCTCCAGCAACAGCTGTGGTGTTTGCCTGCCGTGAGTTCGTGTCTCAAGCGCAGTCATTCATAGGCCTGAATATCAATTACTGCCACACCCTTTCTCATAAACTCTTGGCATATGCAAACAGGCTTCCCCAGGAGTGTGGCAACAAAAAAAGGTTTTAGAGTATGTTGTACTGTATTATTAAACTCCATTTTTTCATAAGTGGGTGTTACCTTCACACCAAGTTCTTATGATAAACACTCACCAGAGGGTCTGGAGACTAGACAATCTAATAAAATTATATATATATATATATATATATATATATGTATATATATATATGTATATATACACACACCAAAATACATTAAAATGCAAGTAAAAGTTAATATCATATTGCCTGAGATCAGAGAACTGTGCAGCAACACAGAGCCTAGGCATTTGCTTAAGTTATAGTCTGGGAAGAGAGACTGAAGGAGGTGGGGAGCGATTCTCATCACAAAGGCCAAGGAAACAGAAGGGCTACTAAGAGGTCTTTAATTTTACTTATCTGAGTTTCATGTAGGACTGCTGGGCTCTGATTGCCCCAATGCAACTGCTAGAGGATTCAGGATGGATGACCACTGAATCCTAAATGCTCTTAAGCCTTAATCTCATTTGGTTTTCTTTCAGGTACCTAATGATCACAGAAACCTCCTTTATCAGGACCCTGTGGAGGTGGGGTGAGGTGGCCTCTGGCATCTTAAAAGCAAATATCAGCCAGCATTGCCTTTGCAGGGAAGACCGGAAGCGGTTCCATCTCCTTCCAAGATGTTCTCAGCAGGGCTGCTGCTGGCTTGCCAGTCAGGATCCAGGAGGCAAGAGAGCCATAGCAGGAACAACCAGTCTCCCGGGTGCAGTTCCCATTAGAGTCAGTGTGTCACCATGTGAACTGGCCTAGTCAGACACCCACACCTTATCCTTTAGATGCTAAGGACATTCCACGAAATCCAATGGGGCCCCGTGGCTAATATTTAAAGTGAGTATTAGTCCTCAAGGTGTCTGAGGGCCTTTTGGATCTGAAACCTGACACATCTTAGTTCAATATGCAATTCTGAAGAAAAAAAAACATAAATAGCTACAAAATATAACCGATTTAAAGAAACTCTGAGTATCAGGTGACAGGCTTGGCTCTCAGTATCGTGTTTATCATAATTACACAAATTTTTTTATTAATTTATTCTTGTTAAATCTCAATGGTTATCCCATCCCTTGTATCCTCCCACTCTTCCCTCCCTCCCATTTTCCCCTTATTCCCCTCCCCTATGACTGTTCCTGAGGGGGATTACCTCCCCCTGTATATGCTCATAGGGTATCAAGTCTCTTCTTGGTAACCTGCTGTCTGGCACTCAGACAAATTTTTCTTTTTTTGCCAAATCTAAAATATATTTTCTTCTTACTTCTTTCCAACATCCCTCCCAGGACAAAACAAGGTAAAACTCACTTTGGTCAGTCTCTTTGGAGGACTGATTCCAATACTTAAGGCGGTAGCTTGACTGTGACAACCCTGAAGGTAGCACCACAGAGCAAGTACCAGACTGTGAGAAATATATTCACCTTTCACACATGCTCTGAGGTACAGAAACAGAAGTATATCTATTGAGTACGTAAGTTTAAAGGGTTTGTTGGAATTTTGCAATCTAAGAGAATTAGAGTCGAGCACGGCACAATTTAAAACTTCCCCTACCTGGGAAGATCGCTTGGATGAACTGTACAATTATCTCTTTAACCATCAAAACCTAATGTTGACTATTATTATAACTGTCTTTTGAAATTTCATCATAATATCCATGGAAGTAGCAGCACTATAACAAAGCAAGAATCGTTTACTACATACCAATAGCATGCCTGTGACCATGTTTAGCTTTATGCCCAAGGTCACTTTTAAACCGAGAGGTCCAACAAAGTAGTCCAACTAACATAACCCTTACATTACAGATGAGGAGAGTGACGTTCTGAGGGAGTAAGCAGCCTGGCAAAGGTCACAAAGCTGGTGCATGGTGATGACTACACTCAGATCCAGGCCATCTGGGTCTGGTACCCACGGTTCTGCCTCTCATGTCACTGCAAGTGGAAAGAGCAGAAGAAGGGACGGCGCTCAAGCAGACTTTCCAGGACCTCCCCAAGGAGACAGAGAGGCCTACAGATGTGTGTGTGTGTGTGTGTGTGTGTGTGTGTGTGTGTGTGTGTGTATTAATGTATATATACCTCCAAAAACTTATATAGTTCTCGCAGGTTAACTGTGAACTCTGCTGTCTACAATGTAACGGGTGAAGAGCACATAAGACTTATGGTTTGAAGAGCTCCCTCAAATCACTGCACCCCTTTTCTCTAGGCACCCACACCTGTTTATATATCGCAATCCTCTCTGTTTCTTCTTTACAGCTTCTCTACACAAAGGTATACAGTGTGGTAGCTAAAAATGCTTCCACCTTCATAGAGAACTTTATAAACAGAGAAAGACACATCACATCACATCACGCTAAGCCAATATCACTTTAAAAACTCCTGAAGCACATCCATCGCAACATTTTAAAATCTCACTATAGTGTACTTAAAACCAATAACGTTTTAAGGGCGGAGTTGCGTCACATGTGTCCCATGCTTGTTCTATGTTAGGGTCTGTAGTGAACAAATATGGTCAGCCTGCTAATACCAGTCCTGGGAGTTTAGTTTGGGAAACTAAGTGTGACGGGGACAGTGAGTAGGTCTCACCAAGAACCAGGACTTCCATTTGCAATTCAACTCTGCCACTAACTGGTGATTTCCAGAAAAAACCTTAGTGTTTTGGAAACCGCACCAAGAGCACGTGAGCTAAGGCATCACTTAGGTCTCATGCAGCTGTGATCTTTTATGATCTAATACATATCATGAGGTTTAAAATTTAAAACACAAACTAAACCAAAAACTCAAGGTTAGCATTTTCCTGGCATATTGTTGATAACCAAAAATTAACTTTTAGAGTCTGTATAAAGGGCCTTTAAGAGAGCATGAGGCAGGGGGCTGATTTTTGGGAGCTCAGACACTGACCATCAGGTAAGGCAAGGAGGGAAAAGCTAAGATACCACCTGTCCACCCCACCCCAAATAACAAAGTATCCTCCTTAAACTAATGAACATATTTTTCTTCTTTCTTTTCAAATCTACTTAGGTCATTATGTCAATCATTTATGTTACCAGTGGGATCTTATTTTGGCTAACCAAAGCAAAATGTTTCTGGTTTCCTACATGGTATAAAAGAAATTAAAAACCTATTGGGCTAGGGGGCATTGCTAGGTCCTGGGCACTTTGCATCCTTTCTATGTTTTAGCCTTCATTGTTTCATAGGCACCTGTACATATTTTTCCCTTAGGACCTTCACACATGCTAAAAGCCCCCGTTAGCACAGAATTTATAGTCAAGGCCTTAAAAACATTATACTTCAAGTATGTTGAGTTCTGCAGGACATCTGAAGAAGCTAAGGTCTCTCAGAAAGGATTTTTGACCCAGGTGAAACACTGGGATCCATTTCTCACGATGCTTTAGCTGATTAGCTCACCTGAGGAATGCTGCAGAGGTTTCAGCACAGGATGCAGATCTTTAAGCTGCCTTCCACAGCTTTTCCTAGGTTGTAAGCCCTACACACGCCTCCTTTATGTGACTCTCGGCTGCCTGATACGATGAAGTCAAGGTATTCCCTTCCTGCGCTTACAGAACGGCTTGCAGAAAATTAAACTGAGGACAGTTTCACTTCTATTTTTTTCTTGCTTATATAACTTCAACAGTTAGCACCTGCTGTAGTATTTACACTGCTGAAATCATGACTTATTCATCTTCTGCTGAAGACAGAACACTTTACAAATCTCTATGGCTTCCTTGCTTTGAGATCCTTGAATGGGGCAGGACACACAAGCATCAATTTAATAAGGAGTACCAAGGAGGGGGTGGCACAGTGGGCTGGCAAATAACTCCAAAGTGTGCTAGCTCCTTGGGTCAAGACTTCAAAGGATAACTTCATTGCACTGTATATGTTCTTTTCCACACTAAACCCATAAAAGTCATCTGGAAAGTTAAGTTTCAAAATAAAAGTTTTTGTTTTGTTGTTTCAGTTTGTCAAGGTAACTTATTATGACAGCTGATCTTTGGCCAAAGGGCAAATAGTTAATATTTAACATAAACTGTAAACTGTGCTGAAACACCCATGGGCACATGTATGTGCCCGCGCGCGCACACACACACACACACACCATTAGTTCTGGTGTAAAATGTATTTTAATCATTAGCCATCAATATGCATCTTTCTTTATATGTTTGAGTCTACAAATAGGTCTAGAATGAAAAAGTCTCTTGAGAAGCTGAAAAGACATTTGTGACTATAGATGGCAGGCCCTAAAACCACAAGTGACAGACCCAAGGCTGCTAGCCTGCAGAACTCCATGCCTCCCTTACGTTGTGGGAGATTTCGGGATGAAAAGGGTCCTTCACTTTCTTCTGTCACTCACAATGTCCCATAACTTCAGAAAATGAAAAAAAAATTTGTTCATTGTTCAAAGTAAATTAGGGCTCTCATCCTAAAGTACAGGACAGGCTCCTCACAGTTTTGCCTATGTACTGCCCCCCCATGGTCCCCCAAAAAAACCCACTTACAAAACCTTCTTAATTAAAAAAATAGGGAGAGTTGAAGGGAAAAAGGAGTACATCTGTAATAATTTCATGAAGCTATTTAACTTCTAACACTTTGTTAAAAGCACAGGGTTACCTGAGTACAACTTTCTGGAGATAAGTTCATGACATAAATATGCATTTGGCATATATCACAAGCCAGGGACATTCCAGGATGAATATTTTCACAAGGTTTTCGCATGGGTAGAAAGAGGAAAGTTTACATCAAATCCATCATTTTTGGAATTAGTAGAATTCATTCACTCCCTCTTTGTCGAGGCAGTGTCCTGTTTCAAATTACAGCCGACCTCTCCTAAGACACAAAGTTATTAAAAATCCAAGGTGGTACCAACAATGCAATTATGTCAGCATTATTAAAAAAAAAAACAGTGTGATTTGCCTTTGAACCAAACTTACGAAATAAGGGTTTGACTCAAATTCAATCTCACAGCTTCTAAATTTTAAGTATAAAATTTTTTACTGCATTCAAGTATGATAAAGAACTTAAGCATAAAGACCACAACTAGAAGATACCAAACTAAACCAAACCAACCCAGAACCAAGGCTAAGGGCTACTGGGCCACAGCAAAAAGCCTATAGCACAGGAAATAAAAACATACATGTATAAAATTGAGGCCTGATGTGTCATCAACCACTTTTCTCCTCCATGACCAAACATCAGGTCCTTTAGAATAGCTCAAGTTTGACATAAGGGGCTGAGGCACTAAAATTATTGTATACAGGCTGGAAGCTATCGAAGAGTAACAAACAGGAACAGGATGAGTTGTTGTTTTGGTTTTACAAAGGACTATGTCTGCTTGAACTACACTAATGGAAAACTATAATTCATTTCTCCCTTCATCCTATTGGCCTTTGACCAAACACCGAAGCAAATCATGCTGACCACCCAGGGTTTTCACAACAGCATGGAATTTTAAAAGACCATGTTTATAGTTCTAACATTTTCTGTAAGACAGGGCAGTTTGAACTGGGTCCTAAGACATCGGCACCAAATGACAAGAGGCGACACACACACTTCCTTGAGCTGGTAAATTCAGTTCCTTTGATTTAGAGACACAGACAAGGAAGGATCTCATAGCTGATGGATGCACACGCTGCTATAATGCTGCTCTCAGTGAAATGCAGCAAATAGTGTCTATTCTAAACCCACTATCAGTTATCAATGGCCAGCTTCTTAATGCCTTGGTGTCTACAATCCCTTCCTCCTCCAACTACAGCCCACATTAACTGGCTGCGCAGAGGAAGTCAGAGGCACGCGTTGCGTGAATTGCTCTCTTCAAACAGCAGCAGCGGCAGAAACTGATCATTCGAGGGTAAATTTTTTCTAATGGTCTGCATTGATTCAGGAGCCTAAGACGTAGGGTTGGGAAGGTGTTTAGGAAGAGGCAGGAGTGTGTCCTATTCTCCTGTAAGAGTAGTACTGTTGGGATTTCCTTGAGAAGAAAAACTGTTGGGAGAAGTTGCTTGGGATAGCTTGTTCTCCCACTATGCCTGAGGAGGGAGGCAGGGTCACTGCAAAGCAGAGAGCCTAATGGATGGTCAAACAAATGGATGGAAGGGCCTGGAGGTTAGTTAAAGGCACTAGTCTCTGAGAAGACTGAAAGGGACCCACATCCGCTTGAACTTTTTCACTGACACCTTACCCAACTTCATGTGGTCTTAAGCTCATCCTATGGCTCCATTCTGCAGCCACTTTACATTCCTTTACAGCCTCCGAAGAATTCTGTTTATCTCCCTGAAAATGCTGTCGGGGACCCTTTCCCGATGATGGCCCCAATAGCAAAACGACATTTTCATAAAGATATTATGTCCATTCATAACGTATTTTTAAGAGGATGGCACCAGAGTTGAGATGTCATGATTTTACCATAGCTCTGCAGGTCTGGATTCCCAGGAAAACACAGGGAAGCAGCCTGGAAGGAGACTAGTCCCCAGAGCCCCAGTGACTGGGAAGTCTCTGCTTCCTCATTCACTCTCAACTTGATCACTAGCTGTTTCCTGTGCTGTGAGCCCTCAGCTTTCACCTTTGAAATGACCGCCTGGAAGGATTCCCTAAGGTCCCTTCACTTTTAAGCTTGCCAAAAAAAAAAAAAAGCCCTAATCACATGGCACCAGCGAAGATAACCAGAAAAAAATTACACAGGACTTATCAAAGTCCATGTTTGCTCTAGATTACATTTCTTACCGGGCTAGTGTGGACGTTGACCTGTTGCATCTCAGAGAACACCTCTTTTTTGACAATGTTCTAGAAATACAAGAAGCAGTATAGGTGTGTGTGTGTGTTTCTCCCGTTTTAAAGAAGTAAAGGAGAGCATGTGGCCCATGACAGGAAGTCTCAAGTTCCAAGTTTACAGCCTGTTACATACACACAGAATGCCACCTGGAAGGAGAAGGCCGCATGACTAACACTGGATGCATTGGCTCGCTGGCTACTACAACCTTTGCATCATGCATCATGAGGGACTGATGCCCTGCGTTTGCAGCCAGCTTCAGTTTCAAACCACCTGCAAGCCTTCGTGAGGAGGGGCTGTGCAATACTTGCCCAGTGACTGTTTTCAGAGTGGGCTAACTGCCGCCGCGCCCGCCAAGGAGGCAGTGTATGCCCGTGTATTCACTCACACCTGCCTCTTAAAGCTTAAGCTCACCACAACATGTAAGTTCAACCCGATTCAGCTTCACATCCTAACTGGCTACATCTACTAAGGTAGTAAAAGGCAAACGTGCAGCCTTTGGCAAAGGGTGGACGTAGAGACCGGCCCTCGCCTCTGTGAGATAACGCTGAAGCCTTAAGTTCCAGCCGCTTATCAAACCACCCCTGAAAAACACAGCGACGTCTGAGGGGATTTCTGGCAGGGTTTACTCACTCTCACCTCTTTGATCTTTGCTCTCTTCTCACGGATCGTGGCGTCAGCGGGCTCCCGGTTCTCCACACCGATGGGGGGCAGGAAGTCTACCTTGGGCAGGCCCCCAAACAGATCCTTGTCGCGCAGCTGGTCCTGGGCCACCTTCTCCTTCTCTAGCAGAATGTCTCTTTGGATCTCCTCCGGCAGCTTCTGCAGGGTCTCCTTGGCTTCCCGGAGAGCCCGCTCGTGGTTTTCGCGGATCCTGGCTAAGTTGTCCTGCAGTACATCCCCAGGGTCCCCGGGCACGCCTTCCTCCCGGTGCCAGACTCTCCCCTCGGCCGGATCCTCCCCGCGCGCCCCGAGCCCGGGTTTGTGCTCCGCCGGCGGCTGCAAGGCAGGGTTGGAGTGAAACAGGACCCCGCTGAGCAGCTTGGAGGAGTCAGGCAGGAAGAAGATTGCCCCGAAGCAAAGCGTGATGAAGGCGCTGAACACTAACAGCAACACGAACTTCTCGGTGAGGCGGAAGGCTGCGGGACCAGACCCCTTCCTACCGCCGCCAAGCCCCCCTCCCAGGCCGCCGCCCAGGCCGCCGCCCCCTGGGCTACTGAAGAGTGGCAACAGGCCCCCCACGGGCATCGCTCCGGTCGTTGTAGCCGCCGGTTGGCTGTCTGTCCAGGGGCCGGGCGCCGAGCTGCTTAGCAGCCAAACTTCGCCGCCGCAGGCGGTCAGCGGCTGCGGGGCCGGCTCTTGCGCATCCAGGCCGCCCAGAGCGCGTGTCTGGGTGGCGGGTCTCCCCGCTGCAAGCGGCTCCCCTCCGGCTCTCCTCGCCGGGGCGGCTCCTTTGGCAAAGAGGCACACGCGACAGACCGCTGGCTGTAGCCTCTGTAGAGAGAGGAGACAGTGAAACGCAGCGGTTAGGAAGGTGGTGAGAAAGTTTCCAGCTGGTCCCCGCCCTCCCCTGGCCCCGGGAGAAGCAGGACAGTTTCCGAGCACGGAGCCCAGTGGTCCAGCTATGGGCACCACCCTCGGAGCCCACTTTCGACTTGGGGTGAAGTTTTCCAGTCGCGGAGGCAGGGTGTCCCGCGCACATCTGGGTCAGGGTGGCGGACACCTCGGTGGCAGGGGCGGCGCACCTCTGGACAGCAAGGGCGCCGCGTGCGTGGGGGGCTCGTCAACTTCTCCCGCTGCCCATCTCCGAGCGCATCCCGGAGGGCGGTGGCGCGCGTGCAGCCCGGAGGCTCTCCGGCCCCGGGACACTGCTCAAGTGAGCGAGCGTGCCGACCTGCCGGCGTGTGCCTGCAAACCAGGCACCGAGCAGCCCTCCGCCGCGGCCCCGCGGTGCACTAATAGCACTGCCGGTCTCCGAGCGGTCGGAAACGAGGGCGGTGACGCGTCCAGAGAGTGACAGCGCGTCCGGGCCAATCTCACGCCTCCCAGGGTCCCGCGGGGGTGGAGCCGAGGCGGGGAGGGGGCCGCGTAGGGCGGGGAGTTTACGGGAAGCGCAGCCTCGCCGGGGCCCAGCAGAGGTGGGGAGGTCGCGGCTCCCCAGGGCGCTGAAGGGATGGGGCTGCGACCGGGAGCCCGGTCTCACTCTCGCCCGGAGGACTAGAGCCGCAGTTGGTGAGAGCTTACTCCGCCCCGTGCCCACTCGGGCAGGAACCCCAAAGGTGGTGGATCCTCGAGTGACCGCGACTAAAGCGGCAGCATGCCCCAGCGCTCGCAGTTGGCGATTCCTAGGAGAACGCAGAGCAATGGATGGTTTTGAAGCCCGTCTTTTCTCCCGTCACCTCTCAGTTACCCAAGACAGGGATTCCCAGGTGCCCAGTAACTCTCAAACCCAAAGTCCCTAGGCTCCGCACAGAGCTTTTGAGCTCTCTGCTTTACATCCTTGGAGACTTTGGTTTAGAGATTGCTTGGGGCTCTAAGTATGCACCTTCACCCCTTCCAAAAAAAGTTCTGTGCCTCCCCCATACTCCCCCACTTTCGAAATTCATTTACCTCATCGCAGTTGGTCAAATTTTCCATTCAGAGAAGACAGTTTTTTGCTGCCAGAGCTCCAAGCAATAAATTGAACCCTGTTGAAATTAAGTCTTGGATGCGACAACTCCCAGCGAACGAAAGACTTGGTCCAACTGAGATTGTTTTCAAGACAGCATTGCCTTATTCAGTCTCATGGAATGTCATGGAGACTGGCTCCACCTCCCATGACATCGCTTGGAATGCCCTGCCAGTGTTGCATACAATCTACATTTTGACCTAACTGGGAGCCCCCCTGCCTCTGGGTGAAGGGACAGGAAAACATTTCCCAAACTGTGTTATGGAATCTCCTGTTGCTCCAAAAAGAAACAGTTACCAGAGAGGAAAATGTGACTGACTTCCCGCTCCTGAAAGCTGATTTGTAGCAGTGGTGTTCAGCCCCAACCTTCTCCGGAAATGTAATTTTAGTTTGCCCTCCCTCGACTTGCTGTCTTAAACCAGGGAAAACAGTGACCACCCTCCAGGAGAGTGCCCACAGCTGCAGTTGTTTCCAGGTGTTGGGCTGTATGGAAAAATAGAAAACTAAGTCAGAAATACTACGCAGTTTTCATTTAAATAATAACTACTAAATTTTAGCCATCGTTATTTGTTGTGTATTGGTTTTGTGCAAAATGAGCCGGTCACGTCTTCAGAAGTTCTGGCTAATAAGAAATTATGGCTTCATCAATCCGATTTCATGACTTGATTATTTTCATACTTGCTATGAAATTCTATGCCCAGAAGAGTGCAGCATCTCCAAGCAGGGTAATAGATTTCTCTCTAAAAATGAAAGCAACAATGTTTTCTTTTAATGACAGAAAGGTAAATTTATTTCAAAGTACACTTGTAGGTTGTGGGTAGGCTGAAAACTTAATCACTGTGAAATAATAGTGTTTATTCCCAGCTAGACTCTTGAAACTGAGCTACCTCACAGAAAAGAAGAAACTGGGGCTAACTCCTGAGGAAGCCACAAATGCTTGCTTTCTGGTCATTTGGTGGTGGTGGTGGTGGTGTCACTATTTTTCCAACTTTGTTTTAAGAATGGGATTATTTTTTTTTTTTTACAGGAATACCTATGATCTTTCATTTAAGTTGATATAAGTATGTATTCCAGAGAATAATAAAATCCACCCTTAAGTACATGTACTAGGATATGACTGAGAAGGCATAACTAATTATGTTTCTAAATGCCTTAATCTTGATGGCAAATCAATTTGGGCATTTAAGATACTGTGTGTAGTGGATGCATTAAAATTTTAGTATATCAATTTAAGGTTGATATTTCCCCTTAGAAAATTCCTAAATTTTTAAAGTGACTACTTTTTAAATTTTTGGTTCACTTTTATGAAGCTTAAACCCAGCCCTCCCCCACCCCCAGTTTATTATTAGACACAGGCTTATTGTAATAAAATTTTTGGCTTTGGTAATTTACTAAATGAAAAGTTAACTTGTACGGTGAAAAAGAAGTCCACGTTAAAGGATGCCATCTGTGTGAGGCAGGTTGAGAATGTAATGGGAATGCCCATCCTTGGGCTATAGCAAGCTTGAAACAGACTCACAGAGAAGTTATTTTAAGACATATGCCAATCAAATCTGCCTTGCGGACCTCTTTAAATAGCCACTTGAGGTCCCATGCACGTGTGGCAAGCTGGGAAGAAGCAGAGGGCAGACGGCAGGTAGGAAGGAGCGTGGCATAGAAGCAGGCTGGCACTGTGCCTTGTGCCTGGTACTCAAAGCTCTTCATAGTCTCCTTCAAAAAAGAATCGTGCCAATGGAAAATGAATGTGATTGGTTCTGGCTTCTCAAGCCAGGCATCTTGATCGGTTGGTTCAGTGAAAATTCCAGCTTGCCTACCTGAAGGAATGCCTTGATCTCTGTGAACGGAGCCTGTGCCAGGCAGGCTGGTGACTCTTTGTGAATGGGCTGCTATAAGCTTGGCAACCTGCGCATTTTGTGGGATTATCTTCCTCCTGCTATCTTTTCTTTTCCTTCGATTTTTGAATCAGCTAATCTTTCTGATGCAATGCTCCGGTGTACTGTTTGTCACTTGCCTATGAATGCCATTCTTACTTTATCTTCCCTTTCAGTACTTTTGTCGCAGTGTCTTTAACAATTTGTAGATACTTGTGTTTTGAGATTTTTAAAAATATTCAAAGCAACCTCTGATTAATTTAGCTGCTTGAATTTCAGGTTGGTTTTTTTTTTTTTAAATAAATTACCAAAAGGCAGATTTAACATTTACAGAATGATAATTATGACCATGTCCCCAGAGGGAAAACTGGCAATATTTTAATAATTGGTAAGTTAATAATTTTGTAAAAAAGTGAGTTTTTAGAAATTAAAGCACAAAAACCTTTCTTGGGCATTATCTACAGTCTTCAAGTTAGACTTCTATGAAAAAATTCTTTTAAAAATACCAATATTTGCTTTACGCTTAAAATTAAAATACAACTCAACAAATAAGTAAATTTACTGTAGATAACCATTACTGAATAATCCTGACAAGTTACCTCCCTGATTAAAAGAGTTTCTAAATCACTTCATATCCAGTGTAATATAAAGAGAACACTTAATTGTGAATTTTAATCTTGACATTTTGATACTTCAGTGGACAATCTTGAATTTTACATTAACTTTAACAAACAAATTAATTAAGGCTTATAAAGAACTACCAGTAATATTACTACTTAAATTGGAATATGTAGACTATTTATGATGCCATGCTTTCCTCCCCCCACCCTAAATTTCTTTTGGATTGGCTAGAGTAGCAGAATACTTTCATAGAAATCCCATTACCTTTGAAAACAAGAAGGGAAGGAATAGCTATGTAGGGTCGACATCTTCCTTAGGCTCACCTTGACCCTGAAAGGACATGTTGAGACATCTGCTTTTTGTTTTCAACACTTACTTATAGAAATCAGCAGTCCCCAATCTTAAGACATCGATCGTATAGTGCAAATATTTGCCAATTGACTTTGAGGAACTTCTCAGGGAACTCTCCATAGAATTGAAGTTGAAAATGGCGCTTTGTCTGGCCAGCCTCCTCTATGGAGATGTAGCGCTCAACAGAAGTCTAGAGTGTTGGCGCGGGGGAGGGGTGGGCTGGGGAGAAGACTGTTGCAACACCGCTAGTCAATGTAGCATTAAATTAGAAGTTCTCCTTGGTTTTGAGTGTGGGAGCTTGAAGCCAAAGTGTATTTGAAGGAAGAGGAAGTCTTGGGGAAGTTCTAAACCACCTTGCAGGGGGGGGGGGGATGGTTTACGGGAGTTCTCAGATGTAGTTTTCAAGAAACTAGCAAGGAGGCTGAACAAAATAAACCTGTACAGCACCTACCGGGGCAAGGGTTTGAATGAGGAATGCATTACAGAAGACATTGCATGCCCTCGCTTGTGTGACCGTGACACATGAGTTGCCCGTGTTCTGTGACTCTCACCTTTTAACCTGCAATGTGGCTGTGGATCTTAAGCCAAATGTTTGAAGCAATGTCTGGCACAGTAGGCATTCAGGAGTTTAAGTAGATTTCTCCCTTGCCCTCTAAGGGAATTAAGTGTTAGGAGTGGTGAGAGAAAGGTGTCTGTGGGATTCTTGCAGGGAGAATCCTAAAGAAGGGGGAAGCAAAGACACTATGCATGTGTCAGTCTGCAACCCCTACTGTGAGAACAGCTTCTGCCAGGGAAGGCCTTCGTGGGCCACTTCCACTCAGGTGTGCCGTGGAGAGCAAGCACTGTGTGACACTGTCCCACTCTTTGTATAAGCAGGGGCAATTCTAAGGCTCCCAGAATCTTGAGAAAACGTGAGAAACGTCTCAAATGGACATTCGCAGCAGTGCTCGAAGGATCTAATACCAGGGGCTCATTAGGTACTCATGTTTACCCCAAATATTAAGTGTATGTAATGCATTATATTATTATAATACTTATGACACCCTCAATAGTAACCAACAATCAATGGAAATAATCAAGTGTCCCTAAGTGTCATCAATTTAGCATTGTCAGTATTAAAATCCATGTATATATCTAGTAAGAAATTACTTTAATATACTTAAAGTAGGCATTATAAAGAACTTATCAAACCTAGCACTAATTTCAGGGCAGAAAAATCTTTGTAAGGGATGTTAACAGCAACCATTATGGAGCCTTGTATAGGAAATGTTTGCACTTTATGACTTGAGAAGATATTATTTCATCAGAACAAAATAAGAACAAGTCTTCCTCTAAGACTAAAGAAAGATAATTTTTCTTTTCTTAGATTTTCATACATTAAATATATTTTAAAATAGTTTTTCTATAAAAGTAACATTTACTCCACTCTGTTTTAGAAAAGATCATATGCTGTTACAGAAAAAAAGAAAAGAAAACTCAGAAATGAAATATTTTGATACTTTATTCTGTCCAATTGAAATGTTTTTCATGAACTAAAATGAAACAAAACCACATGTGCCCGTTCTTATTTTGGAGAAATTATTTACAAGGATGACACGAGAGCACTTGGCATCCTCCTTTTATTGCAAAACAAACACGCTGTTTGTACAGCATGTTCAGACTTACTGTCCTTGAAGACAGAACCTTGACTTTACCCTGGGTCTCTGTGAGTAGGAATTCACTTGTGTTTCTTTGTTGATATAGCTTATTTTTTCAAGTTCATTTGGTTCATTGCTATCTTCTGTAACATATAGACTCACTTAGAGACAAAGCCAAAGTGCAGGTATGTTACAGATTGTACTTGCTGAGTATGTGACTGGCTGACTATTCATTTGGTAGAGTGAAACCATTCTGGACTATGGGGATGGGGATGAGAGATGGGGAAGGGAAGGAGGAAGGGAGGGAGGGAGGGAAGGAGAGAGAGAGACAGAGAGAGAGAGAGAGAGAGAGAGACAGAGAGAGAGAGAGAGAGAGAGAGAGACAGAGAGAGAGAGAGAGTGAGAGAGAGAGAGAGAGAGACAGAGAGACAGAGAGAGAGAGAGACAGAGACAGAGACAGAGAGAAAGACAGAGACAGAGAGAGACAAAGAGAGACACAGAGAGAGAGAGATTACCACAGGAAAACCAAAGAAAAGAAGTTCAAATCACTAACCCAGTACCTCAATTGGCTAGAAATGGCAGGGTCTCATATATAGTTTCTAAAAATTCACTGCAGTATAGATATAACTCATTAGCCCATTAGGTGCTCAAGTTTACCCCCTAATAAATGGATATAATACAGTCTATTATTATTATACTAAGATGCCCTCAATGGTAATCAACAAGAAATGAAAATAACAAGTGCCCCAAATGCCATTCGTTTAGCATTGTTAATATTAAGGTCCATGTATATATCCAGCAAGAAATTACTTTAATATACTTAAAGTAGGCATTATAAAGAATTCATTAAACCTAGCACGAATTTCATTTATTGTATAGGTAGTATATCGTAGAATAAATTATGATAAAAGCAAGAAAAACTTGTCTGTAAAGGCTCTCTGTTACTATAAAGTTACATATGATGTGTCATTAAGAGAATTTTATTAAGTGTATGCAGTTTCATCATTTCCATTTCTTTTAAAAAACGTTTCAGGAATGTAAAATGGTGCAGCTGCTGTGGAAAAACAGTCTGGCAGCACCTCAACAGGATAAATATAGAGTTACCATATGATCTGGCAGTTCTACCCTTAGGTATACAGCCAAAAGAACTGAAAATATACGTGCACACAAGAGTCTGTGTGTGAAAGCTCATGGCAACCTTATTCATGATGGGAAAAATGTGGAACCAGCACAAATACCCACTTACTGATGAATGGATAAACAAATGTAAATCCATACAAGAAAAAGATATTCAGAAAAAAAAAGAAAAGACTGCAGTCGTGACACACAGTACAAGGTTGTAATTTGACCATGCTACCCTACAGATGCTAGTCACAAAGACCACAGAAAATATCTAGAATAAGGGTGTATAAACAGGGATGGAAAGCCAGGAACTGGTTGTCGGGGGCAGAGTGCATGGGAACGTGGAGGGTCAGCATTAAGATTTGTGGGCAGTGATGGCTGCCTGACAGAGAAAACATTAAAATATCTATTCAGTTTGAGGGATTTGCTTATATCAGAACTATAGTCAGTAAGCAGTCACAATATTTTCCTTTCAGAAATGGCTTATAAGAAACCTTTAAAATCATGACATAGGTACTTATGAGATGAAGTTGACACACTAAATAGAGAAATTGTTTATTACAGGCCAAGAACTAATAAGATCTATCTCCTCTCCCCCCCCCCCCCCCGCAAAACAGAAGAAATTGTCATATATCTTTTTGGAAGGGGATAACAATCAGGATGTAATATGAATAATTTTTTAAATAAAAAAAAAAAAGAAAACAAAAAAGTTGTGAGTGACTTCCATGCTGTGCACATGTCTTTATTGAATAAAACATAGACAAGTCTTTGGTGCGCGGAGACTCCCTGTTAACGGTTCCTCCCCACGTAATGGTAAACAAGATCTTTCCAGAACTTGATTGTGGTGTGCAGCTTGTAAGCAGAATGATGCAGAGACAGGAGTTGGCTTAGCAACCCTTAGACATAGCGTCTTCTGAAATTCCTTGGGATTTCTTTCAACTGAAATGATTATGAAAGCCAAAATAAATATCTAAATACACTGGAGGCTAGTATAGCAGGGAAGCATCGCAATGAATAATTATTTTACCATGATTAAAAAAAAACCATTTAATATTTCATAATATTATTATCCTTATTGATGGAGAATACATAGAGAACCTCCCATCAGAATCTCTGGGCAATAGTAAAAGAACAAGTGGATAAAAGGGTATATGTGTCGTCAACATCCCTACATCAGAAAGTTAAAGCATTTTAAAGAATTTAATGGTCTATGTTTTTAAAGAGAAATGTGAATATTTCAGAGGGTCTAATATCACATTTATACCAGAACCTCTGTATCAGAGTTCTCTGTATTCAACTGGTTCTATCAAAATATAAGTCACTGTCTTGTGCTTCTTCGATAATATTAATACCAGAGCACCCTGCATTTTGATTTGCATGTGTATAGCTCTTATTCCTCCATGAAAGTTATATGTCTTCTTCCTTGAATTGGTGTTTGTGCACCTTTTGCCTTTTAATTATTTTCTATGCCTATCATAAATGTATCACCTATACTTATCATGGAAAATTCAAAATACATAGACCTCTAAGAAAGAAACTGCTTAAAATTCTAAGAATGTTGTTTTTGCATATCTTTTGAAGCAGTGGCTAGGCTTCCAGTGTGCTCACAGGAACATTGTTTTTCTAGAATCCTCTTCCTGCTTCTCTGACTCTTAAAGGAAAAAAAAAATGTTTGTAATGAGTAATGGCTCTCTTCCCTTCCTGACCTTGAAGGCAGATGGGATGTGTAATCCATTTGCCAAACGTTCGTTTTTTTACTGAGTGATCATCATTGGGAAAGGAGGCTCTATAGCCCCGATCTCCTTTTTCTAACCAAATTTACTTATGTTTATTTTAGCCATCTCTTTCTTTACTTTTCTTTCATGCCAGGGCATTTAAAGAGAGTAGCTCTTTTCTTCTTAGTACAGTCTTTGTTTTAAAAAAAATTTGGATGAATAAAAACATTAAGGGTAAGGAACGGCAACCATGCTTACTAGTTAGAAATAAACAGACTATCTTTTTATATTTTTCTGGTCATTCCAAATATTCTGCATTAAAAAAAAGTACTGAGACACCTAAGTATAAACTTGTTAAGTGTCCAGGCATTATTCTTTTTTAAATCACAGGAAGCTGACACACTAATTGTCAGAACTAATTGTCCCCCTCTGCTCTGCTTTTTTTTTTCATGTCTCTTCTGATCTCCTCAGCAGATTTAAATTTTACAGGCTTTGGGGTGACCAAAGCGATGTAGCTGAATTTCCTTTGCTGTTATGGTTTGTTCTCCCCACTTTGTCTGGCAGTTGCAATTCAATTAAGAATGTTTGGTTGCTTTCTCATTTCGTTTCGTCTTACCCTCCACATCCTATACCCAGATAGGAAACACACCGGATCATTACTTCTTCCCATCTCCCTCAAAATAGATTTGTTGATGTTAATTTCTCTCATCAGTCACTCCTTTTCCTAAAAGAGAAAGATTTAGGGCTGGGAATGTGGCTCGATAAAAGTGTCTGTCCAGCGTGCAGAGAAGCATGGGGTTTGATCCCCGACACCCCATAACGTGGGCATGGTGATACGTGCCTCTAATTGCACCAATTTGGAGGTGGAGGCAGGAAGGATTGTGAATTCAAGGTCATCCTTAACTTCACAACAAGTTTCAAGACAGCCTGAACTACATGAGACCCTGCCTCAAGATGAAAAAGGTGTAATGCTTCTTCTTCTGGACAAAGCCTTCCAGGAGTCTCGCAGAGCACTTAAGTTGACCTATATTTTAATAAAACCAAAAGTAAGTACCTCACTGTTTATACATCACCTGCAGCAAAGAAGAGGCGTGGAGACCAGAAGTGCAAGGGTGAAATTCATCCCAATGGTTTTCGAGCTTAATGAGAAACCACAGACTATGGAAACTATGAGTCTGGATTAGTCTACAAAATAAATAGAACACAATGGTTTCTATTTCTCATCTTCACTTAGTGCGAAAGAAAAAATGGCAATGTTGTAAACTGTTTGGGGGGAAAATATTTCTGTCTCTGTGTACTTGGGTGTCTCAAAGATGTCTGGACCATGGCTTCATTTCTAGCTCCCAAAGTTATTTTAGCATTCCATTTTGAAAAGAGATTGTTGGGTTTTTTTTACCCCTGCCCTCCAACCCTCTTAGATTCTGTGGTTCATAATTTCAATAAATGCCTTGCCAATTTCAATAAGTATCTTTCCACTGCCTCAGAGTTTTGTTCCTCACATTTATCTGGCAAAAAACTCCATTCCTAGGGGAGCATCTACTTTTTCAGTATCTTCACCCTGGGAGCCCGGCCTTCCTAGAAAAGGATGATTTTTCCCCTGAGACCTCAAGTCAGCCTTGGTCGGGATTGGGAAGATGACATAGTCAGGAAAGTGCTTGTCTCAGAAGCCCAAAGACTTGAGTGTAGTTCCCAGAACTCAGGAATAAAAGCTGGCCTTGGTGGTGCTTGTTTGAAATCCCAGTACTGGAAAGATGGAGGTGGACACATCACTGATGACTGCTGGGCAGTATTCTAGCCTAACTGGTAAGCTCTTAGTCAATGAGAGCTCTTGACTCAAAGGAGGTGTGAGGTATTCTCTCCCCACTCACCCGTCCCCTCCCCCCCACCCCCCACACTCCTGTGTACACACAGATACTAAAAATGAAAAGAGAATGAGCCCCAACCGCACTGTGGTTCTGTGGCCCAGTCTGCCCCGCCCCCACCCCCACACAGTGCCATAAACACTTCTCCACCCTCCTCCCCTCTGTGTTCTAGTGAGCTACGCCCAATTACGTCCCAACCCCCAGGGGACACTTGATAATGTCAAAAGACATCTGGAGGAGACCTGATATCTAGTAGGTAAAGGTCAGGATGGCCCCCACGCAATACAGGGCTGTCCAGCCCAAGATGTCCTATGCCAAGGTTCTGATATCCTCCTTGGCTCTTCATATTTAAACACACATCTGCCTTCCTGAACAGAGCAAAGAGAAGCCTCATCTTCTCTGTTTCAAATACAAAGCACATACGCATTTCTGCACTCAGTATCACTTCCTCTTGAGATAACAGGGCTGTGCACGTCAACACAAGGCCAAGCCTGCCACCTGTGCTGGGGCTGTTACAGCGGCTCGCTTCTCTGTAAATGTTATACGATGTATTATTCATTCTCTGTTTATATTCTGTCTTGCCTCTTGATTTCTAAACATAATAAGATTTCGACTAGAAACAAAGCAAATCTTTCCCTCCAGGCATTGCCCTGTCCTCTCTTGACAAGGCTTTCTCCAAATAGTTGTTACTAATGACAGCTGTCTACCATTCCTCGCTTTTCACTCAAACTCACCTTAACTCCAGCCTGGCTTTCTGGTTTTTGTCACACCTTTGAAAGTACCCTTAATGAAAGTCACCCCTGCCCTTCAGCTTGTAAACACGCAACAATTTCAGCTTCACTAGACTGCAGCTTTCAATGAGTTGGCCACTCTCTGCTTTCTGAAATAGTCTCCCCTTAATTTCAATGACCGGACAGCCTCTTGGTTCTCAAAACTCTCTGGCCAAGTCTCTGTGTTTCCCGGGGAGTAGGCCTCTCTCTGGCCTTTAAATTGTGCGTTTCCTCAAATTGTGCTCTCTGGCCTAGAGCGGCACATCTTGTCAAATTTTCACTCTCTTCCTAAGCAAGACTCATCCATCCGTTGCTCCATTTAGCACATATATGCAAAAGGTTTTCATTTTCGAGTGAGCTTTTCTGGTTTCAGGTCTAGATATACAGTCACCGTTGTGTTTGTGTGTGTGTCCAGAAGTCTCAACTTATGTCTCTTGACAGCTGCTTCTTCCGTAGGCCCTCCTCTTTCCCTTTCCTTTCCAAGTGGGAGAACATTCTGCAGTTCTGGTAAGAGGGCCTTCCCAGTCGTTTACTGTTATTTTAAGAAAAGCCCTGTGTCTTCCCCCCCCCCCCCCACAGTCAAGGTAGCACAGGACTGGGGCCTTTCCCAGTATCCCGTTGCTTCTTGAGCAACTAGTCCAAAGGCAGGAAGCTCTTGAGCGTTTATTACAGCTTAGATGCCAACAATGGTTCTCAGCTGCCTTCACTGCACCAGGGTTAGGAGACAGTTCTGGCTCTTCTGGGGGGATGCTTGCTGTGGAAATAGCCTTTTCCCATCCCTCATCTAAATCCTTTGGGAACAATTCTTTCACAGCCAAACTCATTTTCATTCCAAAACTTTTTAGACTGATATTGAAATGTGTCAACAGATAAATATGGGCTGTGATGGCTATTGGTGACCAACTCCAGCATTACTGAGACGTAGGAGTTACCTGCGGGGCTTATCTTGCTTAGGCTAATAGAAGTGGGAGGACCTGCCCACTGTGGGTGGCACCCTTTCCCTGGACCAGGATGCTGGATTGTGTGAAGGGAGAAGTTGAGCTAAGCATAGATATTGGTTTCTCTCTGCGTCTCAACCACAGATTCAATGTGCCTAGGTGCCTCAAGTTCCCGCCACTGTGACTTCCTGTTTGGTGTTCTGTGCCTCCAGATAGTGAGTCAATTTTCATTGTTTTTGTCAGATTGTTTTATCAAAGCAACAGGAATAGGGTCGGGGTGGACGTATGGAAATCTAATCCCTCTATTAACAGAGAATTCTGTTAACTAAATATATGCATATTTTAGTTTAGTTAGTATTGGGAATTATACTTTTAGGTAACTTAATTGAAAAATCTTTGTAGTTTTTAACAGCCCCCAAAAAATTAATTTCTATTTATGGGATGGGGAGGGGCTAATTTTGCTACAATTAGTGAAGAATTCAAAAAAATTTAGTGACTACATACTAGCAATAGTGTGGCCAGAATACCAAACCACAGTGGAGGGAGACGGTGGGGGCAGGGGCAGATTTATGGCCAGAGGGAGTAACTGATAGGATTCAGGTTATTTCACTCATGAAAGGAATGTCTCTCCTAATATTTCCAGCCAATGCATTATGTTAGGAAAAATAATCTTCAGAGGAATGTGATTTTTAGATGACACCCATGCTAAAAGGGTGGTTCATACTTGACACTTGATGTTTTTATCAATCCAGCATTTAAACAGATTTCTATTTTATGGCATTCTTCCATGAATAAAGCCTGGTGAGCAATAATTGCCCTGTGTCTCAGTACTGACCTTGAAGATGTTAGAACGTCTTGTTCCATGTCCCTTGGAGTGAAGAAGTAAGCATACAGTCTGTTCAGTGACTGCTGTGGGGAATAGAAAAAGTAACTCGGGAAATAAAGATGAAGGTTGGGTTCGGCTTAATCTTTGGTAGTATGATTTTTGTAGGGGGCATTCTGGAGAGGCACTTCACATGAGCTAAACTTCTGGATTTTACTGGCCCAGGGCTTGTGTTCCAGAGCCCATTGATTCTATCTTGACTGTCTTTTACCTGAACTTCCGCACTTTGAGATATTTAGGGGTAATTTGTACGACTTAAAGACTAAAGGACACGGAATTTAGAACTAGCCCTTAATTCTTGCTTGAAACCTCTAGTCCTTGCTTGAAACCTCCTGTCTCTGTCAATAGTGAAATAATTCATCTAGTCAAAAGTCCAGGCTACATCTTTGATGATTGTGCCTGCATCTGAAGTTTGACTCTATGTCTGCCAGCATCAGTACCAGCACCCTGATCTAAGCCATCCTAACGTACCAACACCACAATAATCTGTTGGCTGCCCTGCACTGTTCCTCTCCTCCATCTGTTCCCTTCTTAATGTAAGATCCGCACACCCATGTGACCTCATTACCTGTCTGTCTGTGACCACAGTCTTTTTAGGGACTGTGCTTGCTGCGTCCTGCCCCCAGGCTTCTTTGTATTTTTCCTCTCCATGCAATACTTTTTCTTATTTCTTTCATTCATTTACCTCTTGTTTTTTATCCATATCCTTTCTTTATGCTTACCTAACCCTAACTCCAACTCTAACCCACTTGAGTCTATAGGTTTGAATTATAATAATAAAATAATAATAATAATAACAACAACAATAAATATTACAAAGAAAAGGTGGCCAAGAAGTAAAGAAGATAGACTGCTGACATATTGTCCTCTGTACAAGTGGGTTTGCATCCCATTCTTCTTGGGAATAACTTTGGGGACCAGTGAGGTACTATGTTCCAGCATTTAGACTTGCAAATACATGATGCACACACACTTGCAATAATCATAATAGATATAGTTTTTAAATCACAGGGGCTTACCAGGTAAGAGAAGTGGCTTCTTTTCCATAACACCCAGGTTTTATTCTCAGCACCCACTCACCTCATAACTGTCTATAATACATATCAAGGGCATTTATGCTCTCTCTTCTAGGTGCTGTGTGCACTGGCCACACACAGAGTTCACAGGCATACATGTAGACAAAACATCCATATACATAACTTTAAAAATTAAACTTAAAAATACTTGAAAATCAGAGATAAAATGGTGAAATAGTCAGAATTTATTTTTTACAGTCCCGGATGCTAGAAAGGAGCTTGTAGTTTCATCTTGGGCGATACCTATCTTTCTGGCTTGTGTGTGGCCAGCTTGTCATTGTGCCCTTGTGCAGTCTTGTCTTTCTCTAGTGAGGCTTAAGGAGGACAGAAGATAGGGAAAGAAGAAAATGGGTTAGAATTCAACTCATAGGACCCTGCTGCTCTCTAAATATAGTCATATGGAGGCTTAGGACTTAAGCATTTTAGAGGAGATACAATGCAATCCAACCAACCAAACTCCCAGAGAGGATTAGAATTCCTACTATGTGTTCTTATAATATCACCATCCTGTCCTCTTTCTTAGAAAACATACCATGGAGTCACTTTCTCAGTACACTCACTTAAGCTGTAGTGTATATTTTTTAAAAAATGCACTTTCTATACCAAAGTCACCATATACCCAAGCTTGGCCACTCAGTGTGCTGTTAAATATCAGCTGGCTATGTCAATGGGCAGGTGACTGAGAGCCGTGGCTCACAGGTGTCCAGCATTCTACAAGCTCGTGGAGATGTGTTCTTACACCATCTGAGCTCAAAGCTTAAGTTCTAGTGCCTAATGAATGCGTTCTTCTTGACACGTTTCAAGAGCAGAAAAAAAAATCCTACATAAAGTCGCTGGGAACAGGGGCCCGCCTGTCCTAGTCATGGCTACAGTGAACGTGAACTTGTCCAATATGTGATTACTGTCCTGTGTCTCAGAGAGTGAATTCCACGAGGACGGGGCGTTGGTTAGCTTTGCTCACCAATGTTTCCTGTTAAGAAGCAGAATGGTCAGCTTATGTTTTATTATAACAGCTAGTCCTCTAAATGGTTAGAATGAGATGGTTGGGGGCTCCCCCAATCTCTCCTCTACATTATGATGACAGCTCGTCTTAAACAAAAATGACCACTGAAATAGTAATTAGTGAAGCAAATATGGCAAGGCTCAGTGCAGCTGACCCATGCTTGTGAACTCCATAGAATTCTCGGTTTTCAGAGTTCTCATGTGCTCTAATTACATCTCAGCAAACCATTTTCACTGAACGCAGAGACCACCATCAATTTAGGATTGCGGTTCACTTACCTTTTACGACTGGTGTCAGATGCCAGAAGAGCCTGATCCAACAAGTAGTTCGGGCCCAACTAGACATGGAGCCTTCAGTGTCATTCCTAAGGCTGACAGAGGACAAGCCCAGATGAGCTGTTCTCCAGATCCACATGCATATGCTTTGTTCATGGAAGCATGGGGCGGAGGAGCCGGAACATCCTGGTCCAGTCACACACTGTGAATTTCAATAATGTATGTCCATTTTAAAATATCCAGTATGCTAATTAAAAAGCTACTAATTTTGCTAAAGAAAAATGGTTTTATCTGTCACCATGCTAATTTGCAAAGAACGCCTTGTGAGAGATACGAGGAGAGTGGGTGTGTGTTCGTGAACGCCATTTAAGCTCTTGTTCTGGTTGGTTCTAAAATGTAGCCTTCCTGGAGGATGCTCGTTGACCCTCCATATGACAGAACTACGTAGTTCTGCAGGGTGCAACCTGCGCATGTATAATCCCATCTCATCCATGCTAGAGTCTTAAAAGTCAATTAAAACGGCATTTCCCCGTGTAGCGAGCAGCTGCTCGGCACCTGTGTGAAGGATGGTGCCTGGCAAACGGGGATCAGTGAACGCTCACTAACTCGGGGTCTACTCAGAGACTGAGAGCAGATAGATTTCATTCTTAGGACATTAAAAAGGGAACGCTAGTCAGTATAATCAGCTGAGAAAAAAAGCAAAATTGTCTTTTTTTTTTTAAACTCAGAAATCAACTGTCTCCAGGGTATGTATTTGGGCCTCTTTGCAGCCTCAAGAGCTGCTAAAGATCTTGAGGATAGTCTGTTCCCCTGAGGTGGCTGGAGGGCTGCCTAGGTCTAGGACTCCGCCCCCTGCCTCCAGTCCCCTTAGAGATGCTCAGTGAATACTTGTTACCAAGTGGATCGGGAAGTTCACAGCAGGGGCCCCTCCCTAAAGCTAATGAAAAGCAACATAATGGTTTCCAGAAGGTGAGACCCTAAATTTGCTTGGGCATAAGCTTAGATTTATCAGGAATGGACGATTAACGACACAGATTCTAGAGTCTAGACCCAGATCTACGAAGTCAGTCAGAATTTCTAGACCTAACCCAGAAATCTGTACATTAGTAAATATTCTAGGCCAGTGGGTCTTAAGAACGGTCTTTACGCATGCGCGCGGGTGAGGGCATCTCACTAAAACAGAAGGAGAAAACAGAAAGCTGCTTTCCCTCTCCCCTTCAGTTTCAGTTCAACAAGTCTCTCTGCGGCCTTCCAGAACTTGCATTTCCAATGTTGCAAATCCTGGCTCTGGGCTCTGAGTGTACTCCTTCAGCTACGACACGCATGTAAATCAGTCATGTTGCTTCCTAGTCAACATGTTGATTCTGCTTCTTTCATCTAGAGTCCCACTAGAATGTCCTCCCCTCTGTCTCAGTTTCCTGGTAAGTGAAGGCTTTCGTGGGACATGCCCCAATGGCAAAGTAGAAGGATCCAGAGGGTCCTAGAAGCCTACAAGTAGAACATTATGATAGGCAGATTTGGGCACAGGGGTCCCGCTCAAACTAAGGCACCAGCCAAGGACAATACAGGCGGTAAACTTTAAACCCCTACCCAGATCTAGACAATGGACAGAACACTCTCCACAGTAGAGTGGAGAGTGGGATATTACTTTCTCACATACTCTGGTGCCTCACCTTTGTCCATGTCCCCTGGAGGGGGAGACCTGGTGGCACTCAGAGGAAGGACAGCAGGTTACCAAGAAGAGACTTGATACCCTATGAATATATACAGGGGGAGGTAATCCCCCTCAGGAACAGTCATAGGGGAGGGGAATAAGGGGAAAATGGGAGGGAGGGAAGAATGGGAGGATACAAGGGATGGGATAACCATTGAGATGTAACAAGAATAAATTAATAAAGGAGAAAAAAAAAGTAAAAAAAAAAACATGTTGATTCTGGTTCTGGAGTTCTGGGATCCACAGGTTTGCATTTCTTCCGAGCTGCCCTCTGGTGCAGCAACAGGCCTCCTGGTGAAGTGTAGTTCTTCACCCCGACACTGGGCTCGGTGCAGAAGCATCTTCACAGACAGACTCCAGAATCAGAATTTATGGTTAACAAAGCATTTCCATAACATTCTGTGCTGACTAATGCTTGAGAGGCGCCATCCCTAGGTGTTTTGCCTCACGGAATTTATAGACGCTGCATTGCCATGAATGATGTGAAAGGTTTGGGTTGCAGAAAACTTGAGGCTACAAAATGAAATGGCAGACAGATGGCAGCTGGGGAGATGTATGCTGATGCTCATCTCTTGAGAGAGATGCTAATACTGCCCTCGTCTTGCGACTGCTTACCTGACAGAGGCAGCTTCAGTGGGAAGGACCTATTTTGTCTGTCATATAGTTTCAGGTTTTTAAAGGCCAGCATGGCGGGAAGGCAGAGGGAAGAACCTGGCCTCATCAGAAAGCAAAGAGCTCCACTTAACAGTCGGGCTAAACTACAACCCTCCAGGCCCCATCTCCTCAGGATCATCAATTTCTCTCAGCTAGGCTGCCCTTAAAGGTTACAAAGTCTCTCCAAACAACATATGCGGGTCACTATTCAAACACAGCCTTCAGGGGCATGTCACACTCAAACCATAACAAAGGGTAGTTACCCACAATATGAGAAAAGCCCTGTAACCAAATAGAAAAGCATCAGCTGGCCTCTCAGTAGAAAAACAGTAGCTAGCCTGATCTTAAACTGGGATGAAGACTTAAAAATCTCCACCCCCACTTTTATCTCTCTCCCTCTCTTCCTTCCTCCTTCTTCAGCGTTACCCCCTCCCACTCCCTTTTTTTTTATTTTTCTGGCTCTGGGACTCTAAAGTTCTCCAATAGCTCAGAGGAAAAAATGATTTGGAATGCCTTTTGAAAAGACGTGTATTCAGGGAAGACATTCAAATAGCCAGACAGTATATGAAAAAATTATAATGTCACTCATTGAACATCAGGGAAATATAATTAAGACACAATGAGAAGGCACTTCAAACACGCCAGGATGGCCATTGTAAAAAAAAAAAGACAACAGTAAGTGTGGGTGAGAGCGAGGAGCAAAGCAAACTGTAATGCACTGTTATTGGGAATGCGTATTGGTGCAGCCTTTATTGTACTCAATATGGAGGTTTCTAAAAAATGTATATGTTGGGCTTCCATATGATTCAGTAATATGCAATGTATATATGCAAGAGACCATGTCAGTATCTCATGGAGATATCTGGCCTCTTGTGTTCATTACAACATTATTCATAATAACCAACACAAAACCAAGTGTCTGTCAGCAGATATACTGGGAAAAATTATGATGTAGATTAAACGCAATAGTATTTGGTCTTTCAGAAGAAGATCTTGCTATTTGTAAAACCGTGGATGAACCTGAAAGACATTATTTTAAACGAAAGGACATATACACAAAAGGAAAAGGGATGTGTGACTGAAATCATATATGACAAAAAAAAAAAATCTTTAAAAGTTCGAACAGAGAACAAGGATTGGGGAGTTGGAACAAATGTGAACATGTCAGTCAAAGGGAACCCAGTTATAGTAATGTGAGTGAATAAATACAGAGATCTGATGTGTAGCCTAATAGCTAAAGTTCAAGCACTATAATATACTGAAGATTTGTAAGAGAGTATGAATGGGTGGTTACCGTGTGAGATGGGCATGCCAAATCGCTTAACTGCAGTATCATCTCACTGTTATTGTATAGTCAAACATCATGTTCTATACCTTAGACATATCCAATTATTACTTAGAAGTATAAAATTGTTGACAAATATTCTGCACATGACACCTGGTGTTGAGACAGTCTCTTCATTTTTGACTTGTATGGTTTATATGGCTCTTCTAAGGTGTGTTATTTTCTTTGATGGTAGCGCGTTAGGCAGGCAGAGGAAGAACTCTTCCATTTGGTATCGAGAAATCAAAACTTAGTGTAGACAAATCAATCACCTATTCAAGGTCATATGGCTAATCCATATCAGGCTTTTTAAAAATCAAGTACTCTGTTTCAAACTTCAGTGTCATTTTCATCAAGAAACACTTACAGATCTCTTTTTTACCTAGTTACAAGTAGAGCAATCTGGACACTGTGTTATACGAGAGAACTGATCTTTCTAATAAAATCTTTCCACATTGCTTGTAATTCCCTAAAAGGTGGCCTTTGTCCTTACTGCCATGTCATCCTCTTCCAAGATGCTCATTTTGAAATACATTTAAAGCCAACAGCAGACAGGGCAAATAGCATTGTCCTATAAGATAAAGGAGCAGAAGAACTCCTGTCGCCTGGTGACATCACAGAAACCCTCAAAGGTCTTCACATGGGACATTATTCATGTCTCTGTGAGGATGCTGGTACAAACAGACCTCTGCGACTAGCAGAGTCACCAGAGCGCAGAACTTATACTTAAGTTTCATGCATATTATTCGGGTGTGATAAACAACAGCTGTGTTACTGGTGTATGTGTTTAATACATAATATTTGTTATGGTTATTTTTAAGTATTTCCTACATGCACATAAGGAAGTACTATTGAGTCAAGATATATGCTATAGTGCCCTAGCAGCAGCCTCATGCATCCTTGTTCTGTTTTCATGCAGGTTCTCACTATGTAGCTTAGGCTGGCTTTGAACTCTTTATATTCTGGTCTCAGTCTCTCGAGTGCTGGGATTGCAGATATGCACCAACCATGTCCAGCTAACATCATGCGTTGTATGTCAAAACTATATTATGAGCCCAAGTTGAAAAGCTGACCTTACCATGCAAGATTATGTATGCACATTCTGTGATGTTTGCACAAGAGTAGTGGCTAGCCACGTGTCTCTCATAGCTTGCTCCCCTCACTACAGATCTCATGGTTAGGTTCTATGTTTTCCACAGTTAGAATCTAGCTGGAAACCAGAAAGCAATCCCTGAAATTTTAAGGGATGAGCAAGAAGATCAAAAGTAAACTGTATAAACTTTTTCTACACATTTTCAACAATGTAGGTAGACCCTGGCTTCCTCTCTCAGACCTGGGATATGGACTTTCAAACAACTCCTAAATAAAAGGAAATTCTATTCTCTCTTTACCTTCAATCTGAAGTGAGTAAAAAATGGCTTGCAAAAGTGGGCAGAAGAGATATTGCTTTTCAGTATCTTGCATGTGGTGGAGAGAATCTACTGGAAGAATTATCATAATGGGAGGGAAATTTTTGGCAAGGAGCAGTGATTTCCTTGCAGAGAAGAAATGAGAAATAACTGGGTGGCTCTGGGCTGAAGGAAGGGACAGGAAAGGGATGTGAGAGTGCATCAGAGACACCTTTATTCTGAGACCAGGCTGCCCTCTTGGGAGGTTTTCCATGGATCAGTGTGCTGGCCCTGGTTGAAGGAAAGCCAAAATCTAGGTACTATAGGGATTTTGGTATCCAAACTTTGCTAAACAAACATTTTGTTCCTGTTGATCAGCAAGATGAGCAGTTTTGCTTATCAAATATGAGGTTCAAAAAGAGAATCTGGAAAGTCTGTGTTGGTCTCTACATAGGGTGAGTAAGGGCAACGGGAATTCTTAACTTCAGTCAGCTGAGAAAGAACATTTGTTTTCTAGGCCACTCATGGAGGAGGGAGAACTTCTTACCCTCCCCTGTTCTCCTGGACCTTAGGTCCCTACCAAAGTTCAACACTGTCAATTTTATATAAATATTACTACGTTGTTGACTGTTCTGTTTTACTAACTTAAAAATTTTTTCCCAAGGCAATTTTAACTATGTGTAAAACCAAAACACTTCAGAACCTACTTTGTCTATATTATAATTATTATATCCCATGTAATGTTTTTACATTTATTTATTACTATTTTAAATTCTTTAAAAGGATGCCAATTTTATATGTCTTGAGAGCACAGAAAGCCATACTGTTTCTTCCTTATTGAAGCCTCTCTGGACACAGGTTGCCACCCAGTCCAGAGGCCTATTAGCTGTTCGCATTTCTCATATTCACCACAGTTACAAGGCAGCTGCCTTACACCTTTCCATGATAAGAAAACTCAACAGGGATTGAGAACCTGCTATGGTCCTTGACTATATCCTTGCACCTGAATTTTTTTAAACAGATGCTCAACTTATAATTGGTTGAAAAACATTTTGAATAATAAAATTATTGCTGCTCCTAAAGAGAGAGCTGTCACTCATGTTTTCCATTGTGGATTGTATTGGTCAAGCCATTCGCTGTCATTTAAGTTTATAAAAACTACCTATAAAAACTATAGGTAGAGTTCAAGGTACAGTGTTCTTCAGTCTATGTATGTTAAGTACTACAACTAATCAGTAATAATATCTAATACTTATTAAATGTTTATCATATGTTAAGTATATGTTATATGTTAAATACTTTAGATAAATTTTTTTTCTTCATTTTCAAGGCAGTTTTAAGTGTAAACTCTGGGTTGGGTTTGAATTGTTCAGGACGATTTATGTGCAAGTACCAATTAGGATAGTACAACCATCCTAACTCCTATTATAATCATGAATAGACTTGGGTCATAATAATGTATCTTGAGCTGGGCAACGTGCATAGCACCCTATAATCCCAGCTGTTGTGGATGTTGAGGCAAGATGGCCATGAGCTCAGAGTCAGCCTGGGCAATGTAATGAGACCTCAAAAATAAAGTATCACTGTCGCTGATGTCTTTGTTTCTTGTAGTTAGTTTTCATATTATTGATGAAACACATACATTATGAAAATGTAGTGTGGCAAAAGGAATTTGGACCATAATTATTGTTTACATTGTCCCACAACTGTAGCAGTTTATAATGAGTTTTCCTTTGGTTGGAAAAATAAATATTTTGTGGATTAAAAAAAAATATAGAAGAGGAAGTCATTTGCATCAGGCGGAACTTACATAGCATGAAGTCACCTTCCGTAAGAAAAAGAAAATGGAGACTGAAAGTGGCATAAGCTACAAGTATTAACTGTAAACCAGGGACCAGCCATATGGAAGAATAGTCATTTGTCTTAGCAAGGTTGCAAACTCCAGGGGAATAGAAAAAGGAAGCATGGGGAACACAGTGCTTGTCCCTTTGGCTGCTTTCCAACAGGCTAGGCTTCCATTTGCCACTCATCTTCCCACAACGCTAGCTAGTAGGGTAGATAAAGTAGTTGAACAAAAGTAGAGCTATTCCATGTTCCACAGATTTCCTCCTCTCCAAAGTCAGTGGTCCCTGAAATCTGGTTGGACCTGTTGGGTCATGAGGGCTGAGGCGGGACCAAGAGCTTCTTCCTTCTGTCTACGAAGCTCAGCCCTTCCTCCTCTCGTCTCCTTCTGCTTCCTGCTTTTCTGGTGCCTTTGTGTGCTTGACACAAGTGGGGTTTGGGAGAAGATGAAGGAAATATTCACTGGAAAAGAGCCTCGCTTGCCCTTTATTCTTTGCCCTAATTTTCCCAAAGATAGAACCTTAAATATTGTTCTGAAATACAAGGCCAACTCATTTAGATTGGGGAAAGGAATGGCTGTTTTAGAATAAGCAAAATTGCAATAATTCTTAAATCATACCTAGAATATCATTTCCATTTTATCTTATTTCAAAATTGGTTTAATATGAGATAATGTTGGTCATCAGAATGAACTGAGACAATTATTAGACGCTTTGGTTCAGGGCATGGGAAATACCTGAGTGAAAACAACAAAAAGCCCTTATGTTTTGTGGAGTCTGATTCTAATGATAAATATAATAAAAACATAATATGATTTCAAGGAGCCTTAAGTGCTCTGACAGGAAACAAAGCAAGATAAAGCATAAAAATTATGATAGATAATCAATAAAAGCATAATATGATTTCAAGTGCCCTTAAGTGCTCTGAACAGAAGCAAAACAAAATGAACAATAAAGATTTATGTGTGGGTGCATATGTGTGTGTGTGCATGTGTGTGCGCGTGTGCGCGTGTGCCCGTGTGTATGTGTGTGTGTGTGTGTGTGTGTGTGTGTGTGTGTGTGTGCATGAACCATTTTTCCATTTCTTATCAGGTGATGCCAGATGAGAAAATCCTACGAAATGAGAGAGAGCAAAGTGAACAACACTTTGGGAAAAAGGCTGCCCAACTAAAGAACAATAGATCAAGAGCAAAGCTTTGACAGGAGCTGGCTTGGCAGGAAGCCAGTGTGGCTAAAGCAAGGGTCTGAGTGAAGGGAGGAATTAAGTCACAAACAGATCTTGGAATCTGCATGAATACACTCTAGCAAGTACTGAGTTAGGATTTTGCATTTTATATTGTTATTGATATCCACAGGAGAGTTGTCAGAGAAGAATAGCACATACATTTGTAAAAGAAGCTTACTGGCAGAAAAAAAAATCAAAGTGGATAAAAGTTTGCATCACATGGTAAGAGGGAAAGTCTAGAAATGGTAGCTATGAGGGCTAAATGAAAAATACTTGATTGAGCCAGGCATGGTGACAAACTCCTGTAATTCCAACACTGGAAAAGCTGAGAGGATTGTGAGTTCAAAGGCAGCCTGAGCTAGATGAGGAAGCTCTGTCTCAAAAAAACTAAATAAAAATCAAACAAAATAAAACTTTGTTTGAAACCACATGAAATAAAATAACCACCACAAACAAACAAACAAAAACACATTTCCTTTTTTTTTCTGTACATTGAAAAGACAATTGACTATTGAAAGCAAATATAGTTAAACATGGTAGGCCATATTGCATATGATATATGCAGATATAAAATTCACATCAAGTATGGCATGCAGACAGGGAGAAGTGAAAGTATATTATATTATCAGACCACATGTCAGTAGCTCTCAACTTTCCTAATGCTGTGGCCCTTTAATACAATACCTCATGTTGTAGTGACACCCTTGAACAGAAAACTATTTTGTTGCTACCTCATAACTTCAATTTTGCTATTCTCATCAATCATAATGTAAATATCTGATATGTGAGCCCTGTGAAAGGGTGATTCAACCCTCCCCCTCCCTGCCCAAAGGATCACAGGTTGAGAGGAACCTTTGCCATATGTGGTGGTGGTAAGAAATTTAAATATTTGAAGTGATAATTTGTAGACATGTGCTATAAAACCTAAACAATCAGCAATAAAAGGAAAGGTTATAGCTGAGAGGTCAACAAAGGAGAGAAAAGTGAAGCCATATAAATGCAACAAATCCAAGAGAAGAGTGAGAAGGACGAAAGGGGGTGCAAATAACAGATGGGGGAAATGGAAAACTATAAATAACAGTATGGTAGATATAAAGCCATCCATATTGAGAGGCATTATATGTAAACATCTTGACTTTCTGAGTTAAAAAGCAGAGATAAAAAAAAAGCGGAGATCTACAAATAGATGAAAAGTAAAAAAAAGACCTTATTATGTTTGACTTAAACCAAAACCAAAACCAAAACCCTTAACTTCACATCTAAATACACAAAGAAGTTGAAAAAGAAAAAGAAAACACTGTAGCACCAATGAAAAGAGGTTTGGTTTGGCTTCATTGCTTCAGATACAATAGATTTCAGGGCAAGAAATATTTAAAAAGCACGGAGATGGCAATGAATAGAATCATCACATGGTTTTGAGATCTCATGTACCCTGGTCTGGCTTCAAACTCACTACACATCTGAGGTTATTGAACGAAAATGTACTATTGAGGGCTAGAGGGAAACACTTCATCATAAGAACATTTGCTTCTCTTGCCAAAGGTCCAAGTTCTGTTCTTAGCACCCATATAGTGGCTCACACTATGGCTTGTTCCATTCTAGGGAGTATGGTGCCCTCTACTCGCTTTAATAGACACTAGGCACACACGTGGTACACACACACACACACACACACACACACACACACACACTGAGACAAACCACTCATACACAAAAAATAAAATAAAAATAAAAATAAAAATATATTATTATTTTCATAAGTTGCTGAATACTTCAGTTACATTTTGCTAACAATATTTCCATGTATGTTCATGATGGATAATGTTGGTGTATATGTTTTAACTCTTAATGGTTTGATTTTGTTATCTGATACTAATTATCTCAGACAAAAAAGAAAACATCTTCTTCAGCAATTTTCTATAAGGTCCAGTAAATAAAATATATTGCTCTTATATGTATGGTAAAGCTCATCAGTGAGAATGGCTTTGAATGGAATTGTCCTTGTTAAAATTTACAAACTACAAGTTCTTTTCTGAGATGAATCTGTAGGTTCTTGGGTCATCAATAGCATGACCTTCTGGTCTCCATCCTGTGCATCCAGAGTCCTGGGATGACAGGCATGCACCTGCATGCTTACTTTATCTGGCACTGATAAATGAACATAGGGATTTGTGCATGCGGGGCAAGCACTCTACCAACCAATCGACACCCCCTCGCCTCAATAGCATTAGCTAAATTAATGATAGAGAGACTAACGGGACATTCTTAAATATTTGAAAATTGAGTAACACTCCTCTAAACAGGGAGGAGAGGGAGTGGTGAAAAAAGAAGAGGGGAAGGAGAAATAGGAGGGAGTGGAAGAAAGGGAAAAAAGTGTTTTGAATTGAATAAAAATTATGGTAGGTACTATTGTGATTCTCAGGGTGATTTTTTTTTTTAGCACAAACTTCTGTGCTAGTTTAAAAGAAAGCTTTATACATATAGACAAAAGACAAAATAAGTTTTTTTTAAATGAGAAAAAAAATCAAAGAAAAACCAACAAATTAAAATTTATAAAAATGATCAGTGACAACCTCAGTAACCCAATGCAGGTCACTGAAATGTAAACAAAACATAAGACCCGATACAGTTCAATCTACAGGCACCAGGACAAAGGGGGAACAATCTGCGCAGACCAGCAAGCCAGGTTCAATGAGCTGTGTCTGCTGGTCTGACTTTATGCTAATACAGTTGACCACTTGCATAAGATGTTCATCTTTCTTGAGTGATACCAACTAAGACAGATTAGCTAGGAAAATATAGATAACCTGAGCTCATAGAAATTCATTTTAGGGAGGAATTTGAAGTCTGCAACTTTCCTCAAGGAAAATTCCATTCTGAGATGCTTTCATTAATGCGTTTTTACGGTACACTTAAGAAAATAATCATATGATTTCTTCACTAGCTCTTCTAGAAAGTAGCTGAGGAAGGAATTATTCTCTTATTTTCTTACATGCTTTTTAATCTGGTGCCAAAATTGGACGTAAGAGAAAAAAATTATAGCCCGATATTATGTATCATAAAAATAAATGGAAATATTCTTAGTAAAATTTTAGCCAATAAACTAAACTTATAAAAATGACAATACATCACAGGCACATTGTATTTACATTTCAACAATGTAAAGTTTGTACCAATCTTTTCACCTAAGTATGAGAAAAAGCATTTTTTTCAGTATACCCATCAGTCGTGACTGCTGTAACAAAATATCGTAGAGTGGATATCTAAAACAAGAAAATCTATTTCTGATAGTCCTATATGGTCAGAAGTCCAAGGGTAAATTCTGGCAGAATTCAGTTTCCTGGTGAGGGTACTTTATTTATTTATTCATTTTAAAAGTTCAGAAAATATACTGTGTATATGAGCAGAACAGTGGTGGGAATTCGGTTGACCAGGAAGGCCACACCGTAAAGAGATGGAGGCAGGCATCTAGCAGAGCAAATTCCCCAGGCAGTTGTGGTGAGCTGTAGCGTGAGCTTACCTCACTTTAGAGAAGTGGTTTTTATCTTGTGGGTCCTGACCACATTTTCTCAGGGGGGGGGCACATATCAGGTATCCTGCATATCATATATTTATATCACAACTCATAACAGTAGCAAAATTACAGTTGTGAAATAGCAACAGAGATAATTCTATGGTTGGGGTCACCACAACCTGAGGGACTATGTTAAGGGGTCGCAGCACGAGGAAAGTTGAGAACCATTTTTCCAGAGCATCTTTTCTTTCGGGGAGTGTCAACCACTGCTCAAGAGCGTTTTGCCAGGATATTTTCTCATCAGGACAGCAAGATAGGATTTAAAATTTTTAATTGATCCAGGCATGTCCAATTCACAGCCCAGAAGTATACCCAGCCAAGGATAGCTATGAACTTAGCCCAACACATAAGATCATTTTGGGGTATCTTGCTCATTAGTATCCACCTTTTTTTTTTTTTCTGAGATAGGGTTTCTCATTGAAGCAGGAGCTAATGGATTTAGCTACCAAGACTGGCCAGTGAGCTTTGGGGAACCTTTCTGTCTCCCTCTCCCCAGTTCTGGGGTGTAGACTTGTGCTGCCACACCCAGCTTTTTACATGGGTGCTAGATGTCTGAATTCAGGTCCTCTTGTTTGCACACCGTACACTTTACTAATTGCTTAAAAATCCCACTTTAATAGCTCAAAATTTCATCAAATTAAGAAACAGCCACCATGTTTAAGTAAATACATCTTTCCAAGGAAGGTATATGAATGGCCTACAGGTTATGAAAAAAACCCCAACATATTAATCATCAAGAATTTTCAACCCAAATCATGATGTTATATCACTTTACTCTAGTAAGAATGGTAATATCAATGGGACAAAAGTTAAGACCTAGCAAACACAGAGAGAGAGCGCTCTTCCACACTGTTGGTGGATATGTAAATTAGTGTAGCCATTTTGCAAAACTTTAAAAGAATCTTAAATTTTAAGGTAGGATGGGAATGTAGCTAGTGGCCAGGTACTTTCATAGTATACAAAAAAGACCTGGGTTTGAATTTCAGTGTTGCAAAAATAAAACAAATAAACATAGAACTACTGATGTGATAGTTTGGTAGGTACGAATTCTTGCTCAAAAGATGTACAGTCCAAGCTCAACCCCTAGGATCCATATGGTGGAAGAAGAGAATCACTCCAACAAGTTGCCCTCTAACTAGCCTCTAGGTGTTGTGACGTGCCCCCCCCCCTCCATCTTCATAATCCTACCCCTCTAAGGCTTAGGGGACATTGTGGAATAGGAGACTGAAGACTGTAAGAGCTGGGGAGAACTGCTCTGAAATGTCATCCTTTAGGAATGATACAAGCATTGCAGTCATGAGCTCCCAGTGGTTGAGGTTCCTACAAAATGAGTCCTGCCAACAATTAGTCATTGGTGGGGGAAGGCCTCACAGGCAACTACCTCTTAGCGAGAACTTGGTGGTTATTAGATTCTGGGAAAGGATGAGTAATTTTCTTTATTTGTACACATACTGATGAAAACACAAGGCTCCAGTGGATAGCTCCAAACCCACGGTTGCATAGATGGCTCTGATTAAACTCACTAGGTCATAAAACATGTCAAAGAGACAGGAGTGTTAGGAAGATATTTGTAGGGAAGAAGGTACAGAGTAGACAGAGGTAGAAAGGAGTTGAGATAGTATAGGAGATAAGAATAATTAATATTCATTATATACATGTATGAAATTGTCAAAGAAAAATAAAATAGTTTTTTTCTTTTTAAAATATATTTTATTAATTTATTCATATTACATCTCAATTGTTACCCGATCCCTTGTATCCACCCATTCCTCCCTCCCTAATAAAATAGTTTTTAATGTAAAAGTTTTTAGAACTATGTGTAACTCAGAATTCCACCTGTAGATGTAAACAAAAGAAAATGAAATTAGTATGTCACATAGAGATCACATGTTCATCGTAGTTCTATTTATAATACCTCTCAAATGCAAATAGTACAAGTTTCTATCACCTGATTGGTTGATTATTAAAAGACAATATACGTGCAGAAAGAATATAATTCAGTCATTAAAAAGATTCAGTCCTATCATATATAATAACATGAACAGAATGACTGGTCACCATGTTAAGTGAAATAAGCCAGGTACAGATATGGCTACATTCATATACAGACCCAAAAAATATTGGTCTCATGGAAGAGGGAAGTAGAAAAGCAGTAACCAGAGGCAGTTTGGGGAAAGGTTATAGAATATGTTAGGACTGGGAAGTTCTGGTGTGCTCCTGTATAGCAAAGTGACTACAGACAATGTCTTATTAATTTTAAGCTAGAAGAAAGGATTTTGGATGTTTCACCAAAGGAAACTAACACATATTTGAGTACATAAATAGGCTTGCCATATTATGAAGAATATACACTGTATAAAAATATTTCAACATGGCACTGTATCTCATAAATTTGTATATTTTGAGTTACAGGGGTTGCCCAATCTTTTTGTTTTTGTTTTTCTGAGACAGAGTTTCTCTGTGTATCCTTGGCTGTCCTGGACTCACTTTGTTGACCAGGCTGGCCTCGAACTCACAGAGATTCACCTGCTTCTGCCTCCTGAGTGCTGGGATTAAAGACATGTACCACCAATCTTTTAATATTGGGAAACAGCATTGTTACCTATAAAGCTCATGGTCAAGAACTGTGCAATGCAATAAAGTTACAAAAAAAATATCATGGAAACCTTGTAATGCTTAAAGGTTATAGTTTTGGTGCTGGGCTTGGCTGCCTGTGCTTCTGGGCTATGGATTGGACATGTCAGAATCAGTTTAAAATTGGGAACATGGCAACAGATACCCGGTGAAGCACCCTGGAGCACTGCTTGCCATTTGCTGGAAGAGAAGATGCTTATGAAACATTTAGCTCTCCCGTGAAGTGAGCTCACGCTACAGCCCACAACTGCTGGAGGAATTTGCTCTGCTAGATACCCAGCTCCATCTCTTCATGGTGTGACCTGCCACGTGACACCAGGGTGAGAATAGAACTGCACCAAATTCTTTGCTGATGTGATGGGAAGCATCTTCTCTCCACTCGAGAGCTCCTCATAATGCCTTGGTCCTCTGTATTCACACTGGTGTTCTGATCCCAAGGCTGAATATAATCATCTCTTTCTCAACTCTAAGCAAGACCACTATAATGTCTATATACCAACAGCATCCTTATGGCACCATCAGCTCTTTCTATTCTGCATCTCAGAACTCCTCGCCTTTAGCCATGTACCTCTGAGTGCCTATCCTAACCATGAACCTCAGAGCTCCTGTCCTCCAAACATGGGCTTCAATGCCTGGGATCTAAGCATCTCCCAGCTGCAGAGCGGTCTTTGTGTTCTCATGTTTGTCATGACCATGCTACCAAATCTCTCACCCGAGGCTACAAACTACCACAGACGTTGTGATTCCACGTTATTAAGCATATCAGTTTCCTTATAGTTCTGTAGACTGGAAGGTCCAGGGTGAAGGTTGTGGTAACTCTGGGTCCTGGTGGGACAACTCTCTTTCTGGTTTGTGGATGGCTGGCTTCTTGTTCCCTGGGGGAGGAGAAAGACGGAGATAGAGATAGAGATAGAGATAGAAAGAGAGAGAGAGAGAGAGAGAGAGAGAGAGAGAGAGAGAGAGAGGGAGAGGGAGGGAGGGAGGGAGGGAGAGAGAGAGAGAGAGAGAGAGAGAGAGAGAGAGAGAGAGAGAGAGAGAGAGGTAGGCAGGGAGGGAGGGAGGGAGGGAGGGAGAGAGAGAGAGAGAGAGAGAGAGAGAGAGAGAGAGAGAGAGAGAGAGGGAGGGAGAAAGGATGGAAGGATTCTGATATGGGCACTAGTCATATTAAAACAAGGCTTCATTCTTATGCCCTCTTTAAGTCTAACCTTTAAAATTCTGCCTTCCAATACTGCCTCTCGTACTGGAGAGGCCCTGTGGGAACACAGAGGAAGTGGATGCAGGCTATCCAGATGAGACCTGATTGGCTGTGGTCAGAAGGTGAGGCAGGAGGACACTACTGGTCAGAAGTCTAGGGGAGAGGATAGGGAGGAAAAGGGAAGGAGGGTGGGAACAGGAAGATAAGAGTGAGGGGATTACAATTGAGATGTAATATAAATAACTTATAATACAAAATTAAAAAGATATTTAAAAACTTCAACATTTTAGACAGGGCATAGTTCAGTGTACAGCAAGACCCAAAGCAGGAAGTCACCATTACTGGACCAAGCTGTCTGTGTGACACAGGTGTGGAATGGTTGAGACGTGAACTTTGGGAGACAAAGTCAGAGAGTAGCAGGGACAGATCTTGTAGGGCTCTGTGAGTCATAACCCAGAGTGACCAATTGAGAGGTTCGTTTTGGCTCCTAGTGCTGGAGGTCTGAGGTCAAGGACCGAACCCTGGTGGTGACCCTCCCTTTCTGCAGGCCAGGTGGTGTTTGATTCCTCCACTTAGGAACTGGCCAATGCATCTGTCAATACTCATGACCCTTAAGCGTGAGGAGCTGATGTGGGGGTGTGGGCTGAAGCAGGAGGAAAAAAAAATGAAAGAGTAAGCCTTTTCTTTTCCATCTTGATTACTCTCTAAGCTACATCTTTCTCATATCCCTTGATTCCCAAGTGTGCCTGGAGCAAGAAGTTAATATGTCTGCCTGGTTAACTATTGATAGGGGAGGTGGTTCTTCTGTCCTAGAAATACTCAGCTGAGAGAAGCTAGAGAGGGGCAAGAACCGAGGACAGCTGGGAGATGAGACATGACTCTGAGTCACGTCTGTTTCTTACTCCACTTATCCCTGAGCTTGGTTGGGACAAAGGTGAAACCAAGGCTTCTGCTGTCTTGGAGTCTGGCTTTCAGCTGTGAGAGGCATTCTTTCTTGGCTTTAGGGTCTTGTTGGGATTTCTTTCCCTAGGAAATTTTTACTGTGGTCTAGCTCTGCATTTATTTGTTCACACGTTCTGCCAATTGTTTACATTCTTAACCCCCCCCCCCCGCCGGAAGTTATTCACATCGGTTTTTTGTATTTTGCTTTGTGTTATTCACTAAGGTGGATACTTTTCAGGATTTTGTGTGCACTGTTTGAAAGCGGAGAGCTGAGACTGTTTAGTTCCCAGCATTCCTCCTTTAATTTGTACGATTGCAAAGCTCAGGACCTGTTCTCACTAGCTGCTTCCTCCAGAGCTAAGAAATTATCCATTCTCTAGGCTAGAGAGACATGGTGCCCAAGTCCCCCACCCAGCTACCATCTCTCCCAGTGAACACTTGCTGTAGCCTACAGCTCATGACTTACCCAATAAATGATTGGACAAAAGCCTGATCTGAAGGTGCGGGCCAGTGGCCTTGAGTGGGATTCTACCTGACCGAAATGCCTCTTCTGGGTTGGTTCTAATGAGCCCCAAGTGGTGCCCATCTCTGGACAGAGTGAATGGAGGACACCTAGGTAAAGCCTTGAGTCAGTGGAGGGAATCTGTGTTGAGGGAGGAGGCAGGGGATAAGAAAAAGGAAGCCATGTGTCAAGGAGATTCTTAATCTTTGAATCTGCAGGTCCTGCCCCTTCATGTGTTCCAGTAGGTCATACATGAGGTAGATGCTGGAGTAAGGTCCACTCCCTGTGAGGATCTGGTAAAGATAGTGTAGGCCTCAAACCAGACCCGTGACTCATAGCAATGAACATTTGAATGTAAACACATGTGGACAAAAGGCTATACTGCCTGATACACTACAGCCTCTGTGACAAGATTTTTTTGTTTGTCTGTTTGTTTTATTTTACTAAGGGGGAGGAGAGGGATTTTGGTGCATGACATGTAAATTATAGACATTCAATAAAAGTGAAAAAAGAAAAAGAAGAAGGAAACTTGAGAACCCCCTGAGGCTAGTAATATCAGAGCTGCTAGGCAGCAGGCTGCTCTCTTTCTCAAGCTATGAGGCATTTGCTGCAGCTGTGGAGAGAGAAGTGATCAGGGTGTATCCCTTTGTCTTTGGCTGCCCAGAAAGACCTAAAAATTGCAGTATATAATATAATCTTAATATTTCCACAAAGTTATTCTCATTATATTAAGATAAGACAAAAGTTCAGAGATGTGACCTGACCTGACTGTGTCTTACAAAATTTCCCAATAACTGATTCTAATGAGCAGAATGAAGGAAGTGCTCTTAAAGTCATAATTCAGGTAGAATAATATAGGATTCTTTACATCAGAATTCTTTTTCCATTCGTTTTCAAGGTAAGTCTGATGCTTTTCTGTCTCTTTCTGTAAATTTACCATCACTTCCTTTTGTCTCATTAATTGATCCTGTATTTGGATCACTTCACCAACATTTCAAAGACTTGTCTTGATAAGTTGAGATATTCTACGTTTACAGCATTTGCAAGGGAGAGTAGCTTGGTGTTCAACCGAGGTAACACTTGATGTTGATTGGGAGTAGACAAAGGTGTAGGATATGTTGGGCCTGGAAAAAAAGTGAATTCTTCAATATATTGTGTTGTATTCCTTAGGGCTCAATGTAGTCAGTTTTAATTCCTGGGATATTTTCCCCTTTTATATTAAAAGAATTCAAAAATGAAAAAAAGTGAAATTATGTGTATGAGAAAAATGCCTTATTTATTATTACCCCCTCAAGACAAAATAGATTGTATGTATGTATGTATGTATGTATGTATGTATGTATGTATGTATGTATGTGGTCAGCCCTTCCTTTCTTCCCTTATTTTTCCTCTCCTCCTCTTTCCCCATCCCTTCCACTCCCTTTTCTTCCTAATTGCCCTTTGTCTCCTATAGTCTATATTTCATGCCCTGTTCCAAGCTTATTGGCTTGTCTGACTTCTCTCTGCCTTACCTGGAATAGCATCTCTAAACCACCCAGGAGAGCAGGTTTTTCATGCTTGTGTCCTATACTATCACATAGGGCCCCACATTTGAAAGGTGTCACTCTCTGTTTTGATGGGACCATCATGAAATTCCTGTTGTTATAAAAGGGTGGGTTTTAAGCCTTGCTTTCTGCAGTCTGTGACTCCAGTCCTATTCCCAGATGTTTGCCTCAGAGTAACTTGGTGCACCAATGCATGCTGTGCTTCTATTGCATTAGACCCTGAGGGCTGACCATCCCTCCCCCCTCCCCCACGAGTCAGTATTCAAAAAGGATGCCATTAAGTCTCAGGCAGTGTGCACAACTTGAGAGCCCTGGACTGGAGGGCTAAGATATCAAGTCATCAAAGACATTTTTCTTTGATGAAAGAGTTAAAACAGAAATCATGGCTTTGATTTCAAGTGTGTGTGTGTGTGTGTGTGTGTGTGTGTGTGTGTGTGTGTGTGTCTGTAGGGGAATTAGGAAGAATCACTACAAATGCTTTTTTGTGGAATGCTTTAGGATTTTTCTTATTGTCAAGGTAAATATTTGGAAATAAGCCTAAATTGCACATTGGAGAATTCTCACATTCTTGTTTCTAGCTTGGCATACTTACCACATATTTCCTTATTTACATTTGCTTTCTTTACCATCAAATCAGCCAGGTATCCCTGGTTGAGACCTGTTAAAAGGCAAACAGAACTGTACTGAAAAGAGGCCTGCAGGCTGGAAAGTCAGAAACGATGATTTGTACATTTCTGACAGTCTTTAAGAAGGGTCCCTGATAGCCTGCAGGCAGGCAGAGTGTCTTGGTTTTATTCCAAACTAGAGTGTAGAGAGAAAACAACACCCATTTCTAGATGACGCCATCACAGCTATGAGCCTGGCTCTGGAAGGTGCCGGACTGAAGGCAGAGTGTGTGTGCCTGTGCGTACGTGTGCATACCTGCATGTGTGCACATGCATGCATGTGTGTGTGTTTCTACAAAAATGAAGATAATTCATATTAGCTGCTCTGATTTTGTAACATTAAATGTTTAATCTGAGCAAGTCACAAGGGCTTCAAGGAGGTCCCAGCTTTCACATGGTTAACATCACGCTTTCACCACTACCCCAGGGACAGGAAAGCCCCTGGCTCCTCTGGTGAGACTGCTCTTTGCTGTCGAGACTCGAATGTTCCTTCTCTTGGAACAAGTTCAGTTTGTGGCCACCTCATATTTTTAAACCAGTGTTTCCAGATTTCTATGCTCAACGCACTGTTTTTATTTTATTTTTTAAACATGGCTTTCTACTTTTTTGTATACCTAAAATTAAAGTGTATGTATTTTCTCCACTCTGAAAGGTGGAAGGAAGCCTGTATGATCGGACAAATGCAGGCCTTTTTCTGATGCATAGTGAATAGCCGTCTTCATTGGATTAAAAATCTAAATAGATTTTAAGAAGTTAATTTGCAGTACCACAGCTCAGGAAACATGCTTCTGTTGGTTTCCTTTTATTACATGACTCTAGGTTTAAAATTAAAATATTTTGAGAGGCAGTTTGGCTTTTATTAAACAAGCTCTTTTTAATCTTAAATTTTGATTGCCTTTGATTCATAAAATTTGTTAGTAAGTTTTTAAGCAGTGATGAGAAAACAAGCATGTGTAAGTCAGATCCAACAGACAAACAACAGAACCAATTTTCCGAAAGGCAGTTTCGGTCCCTCTGAAATCCCCTCCGGTTTCCCTGGCCTCCAGGTTCCCTGGCCTCAGGCTTCTGGTGGTAGTTCAGCTGCTCAGTTCCGCTGTGGATAAGCAGCCTGAGCCTGGACCTCACCCAGCCTTTTCCACAGTGGGCTTCAGGCAAGTATCACGCTGTGGGATAATAAACTGATCTGTAATAGTTTCCTTCACTGTGAGTCAACTGAAAGGGGTATAAAAGACACAAGGGAAGAAAAACCTCACCTGTGTCCAGGATGTACCTTTCGTTTGTTTTCAGGTGCCATTGAACAGTAGTCATAAACTGGCTTGTGCATGTACTCGTTTCTAATTTAGTTTATGCCTTACCCTCTATAAAACATCTGCTTGATTATTAGAGAACAAATTTGACATTCTCTGTCAACATATTTGATGCTGTTTTGTTAGTAATTATTCTGAAAAAAAAAAAAAGAGTCAACACTTGTTGGTCTGAAGAGGTGTCTACACAGCCATAGGTACCTCAGCATTGAGAAGAAGTAGTAGCTCCATCCATGGATGAATGGATAAAGAAAGCATGACGTTAATCCCTCTACCCTGCCCCCCAGAATTCACGCACATACACACACACACACACACACACACACACACACACACACACACACACACACCCCGCAGTTGCTTGCTAGTTTGATTTTGAGATATGGTCTGATGTAGCCCAGGTGGACCTTAAATTCACTATACAGCCAAGGCTGACCCTAAGTTCATGCTCCTTCTGTGCTTACCTCCTATGCTTGGGATTGTAGGCGCATGCCACCCCTGTAGGTTGCATGAAGTGGAATAACATCTGCCTTTAATGAGAAACGCCTGGTTACGTGCTGCAGTATGGGTAAACATTAGGACGTGATATTAAACGACAGACAACCCAAATGCCATAGGGTTCCACTCAAGTGAGACACGCTTATAAAACAGAAGTAGAATAGCTGTTTTTCTGGATGAGGGAGCTCTGAAAAGAGAGTGGTTGTTCAACAGGTACAGAGCTGTAATTTTTCGAGGTAAAGACGCTTCTACAGCGGTGGTTCTCAGCCTCTCTAGTGCTGGGACTCTTTAATGGAGTTCTTCAACTTGCAGTGACCCCATACCATGAAATTATTTTGTTGCTATTTCATAACTATAATTTTGCTACTGTTGTGAATTGAAATGTAAATATCTGATATTCTACGTGTCTGAAAAGGGGCCATGATGCACATGTTGAGAAATGCTACCTGTCTACAGGGACCTTGCAGAGTAATGAAAGCAGAGTGAATGCTTCTAAACTGTATACATAAAGATGGTTGAGGTGCTAGGGTTAATGAGTGTACCTCTTACTATAATTCAACACTTAAAATGTAAATACTATATGATGCCCACTTAGTTTGGTGATTTATATCAGCCAGTGAGGGTTTAGTCCAAGGCTGAGGAGGTGACATTGGAGGTAAAGTGCTCGATGCATAAATATAAGGAACTAATACAGATCATGGAAACACAAGTAAAGCCAGATGTTGCAGCACACATGTGTAATCAAGTACTCCCACGGCAGGAGGGGAGACAGTAATAAGAAAATCTCTGAAACTTGCAGAAACTTTTTCATGTAGTCAATAAAGAGGACCTGATTTAAACAAAATGGAAGTCAATACTGTCCTTTGATGTCATGTCTACAAGAGGAGAGAGAGAGAGAGAGAGAGAGAGAGAGAGAGAGAGAGAGAGAGAGAGAGAGAGAGAGAATAAACTTGAATTTTAACAAACAACTTACTATCAATTGTCTTTCTTTGAGCCTCTTTGTTTTACTCTGTGACGTGGTTTGTTACTTTATCCTATAAGCTGGGCAGTTCTACCCTGAGTGCTTGTCCAATGTTTCATGGCATTTTTTTCTGTGCTGAGAGTGTAACTAGTGTGTGTTTACAATAGGTCTGGAAACACAAAAAACAGCACGATTTTTACTAAAGGGTATGCAATTAGTGCTTCATGTTACAGAAGCACAGCTATATAGTCATCATAAGAAAATACAAGATAAAATAAATTTCCCATTCGGCTTTCACTCCAGCTTTCAAAGTTTCAGGGTAACTTTTCATTTTAGAAATACATTTCATTTATAAACGCCAAAGCAATGGAATTAAGGGGGAATTTTAGGTGTAACTAAGTATTTTCCTTAAAATGTACATTAGTTTTTAGAGGGTAGAGTTCATCAGTAGATGGCCCATTTTACAATTACTGGCTCTTTTTTTCTATTACCAGGGACTACAGTATAATTAGGAGATTATATGTGTAGGCTTTCTGTTCATGAATCTAGTACAATTTTTGTAAACACTAGAAAGAAGTATTAGGTTAAATGTTTAGAAATTTTTCTCCATGACTAATTCTTGAAGGTTGTAAAAAGAAAACAGTTTGGATTTAAGCTTGAAAAAGTCCGTTTGCAGAAATACTGTGGAGAAAAAGTACTGACATCAAGATCCAGCAGGGCTTATTGGCATGCCTCTATGGTTTTCTACCAGTATCACTCTGAGTGACTAATCTCTTGCCAGTTAATGTAGCCATATGTAATGTATGGAATGAAACATTAAAACATATTGAGCAAATTCATCTCTCAGTGAGATAGCTAGCTTCATTTTTTTGTTACATTATAGTCTCAATGAATTATAGGGAGAATTTCACCCAAAGTTTTTTTTTTCCTCAGATTTGGATCATTCTTTTCACTGAGGAATATGGTTCCCAACATCAGCCATGAAGGAAATACAAAGCCATTTTCCCCTTAAAAAGCATCTCCCCATGCAACATACTCAGGTCACCTCCCTTGTATGTCATCTGTCTTCAATCCACACTACATTACTGCTACGTCTAAGTCATTTTATTATTTTATTATTTCTTTCTACATAACCGAAATTCAATTGAAGGAAAATTAAATGAAATGAAGGTTAAGAGAAAAAAAAGCACAAGTGGAAGTGTGTTGTAATGCAGGTCTTTGCTAAGAGCTTGCTTGGGTTCTGTAGTTATATTGTACTGCCTTCAACATAAAAACTAAATTATAATTTTCCTGTTTACAGTCTTGGGGATGTCTTCTATCTCTAATAATTTAAAAGAATTCCATTATCTTGGAAAATGATACAATGCATGGTAAAAGAAAACACAAAGGGTGGAGTGTGGTGGCACACGTCTTTAATCCCAGCACTCGGGAGGCAGAGGCAGGCAGATTGCTGTGAGTTCAAGGCCAGCCTGGTCTACAAATTGAGTTCAGGATAGTCATGGCTACACAGAGAAACTGTGTATCAAAAAACCAAAAACAAACAAAGAAACAGCAAACAAACAAACAAATAAACAAAGAAAACACAGAGACATATAGGGACAACAGTTTCTTATGTTTGATGCACTAGTTGTCATTCATGTAATAGAAATCTTAATGCTAATTGTGTAGAATATTATAATGCTGGTGACCTTTTAGCAGGGCAGTGATGAAATTAAAGTTAGAAGATAAATATTCTCCTAAGAATTTTTAGCTTTCTTATTTTGACCAGTGTTTTTAATCTATGCATGTGTATGCTGAGCTGTTTCTGACCTTTCACCTTCTTCCTCTAGCAGATGTTCTTAGCAGATAGCCTCTTTTATTTCCTAAGACACAGAGAGGGCCAGTCTGTGGACATAATGTTCCAGCCTCCTAGTTCCTCCTCTGCCCTTCCACTAATATTGCTCAATTTAGGGAGATCAGATCTCTGTCAGATCATAATCCCCATGTGCCCGGCTGGTCCCCCTCTTTTCTGCATCTGAGTAGTCTCTTTATCTGTCCTTTCAGTTTCCTCCTCTAGATGAATGTAAACATGTTGAGGACTGACTGGTACCCCCACAGACTTCCACAGACTTTCACAGGCCCTTCCTGTCCACTACTCTATTTTTTTTTCTAACTCTCTTTAAACTCAAAGTCCTCCTAAGGAGACATTTCTCTGCACTTCTTCATCCTCTGACCCTCCTGCCATCTGCTCTCATCATGCAACTTGTTAGATTCAAATCGCAGATAGCATTGTTTGGGGGCTAAGATCCACCACTAGACCCTGGATGACCAGTCTGGGCATCAAAAGAGGGCCAACTTTGCCAAGGTCCATGAGCTTTGTGATCTTGAGGAATCAACTGCCGAGCTCTAGCAGCAACCAGGAGACTAGTTTTAACTGCCTTGACAAGGCAGCTCTGCAAGCATTAATCCTTACACAGAAAAGGTAACCTAAAATTCGTGTTGACTGATAAGTTGCTTTTCTGTTGTTGTGTCTGTTTCTCTCCCACTTCCCTGAGTAATTTTGTTCTGCTCTTTATGACAGCATTATACAGCACATACTGTTGTCTTGGCTTTTCTTAGACTCCTGATATCAAGTGAGCTTGCCCGCTCAGCTTCCTGGGTGACTGGGACTATAAATATGTACAACTATATACGCTTGGCACATTTTGATGTGGCCGCTCATGTTTTCGTTTTGTCCCTACTTTCTCGAATCCTTTGTCTATAATATCATTGGGGATCTCTCTCCCTCTCTCTCTCTCTCTCTCTCTCTCTCTCTCTGTGTGTGTGTGTGTGTGTCTGTCTCTCTGTCTGTCTGTCTGTCTGTCTGTCTGTCTGTCTGTCTGTCTGTCTCTCTCTCTCTCTCTCTCTCTCTCTCTCTCTCTCTCTCTGTGTCTGTCTGTCTGTCTGTCTCTCCTTCTTATACATCTCTTTCTACCACTTCATCTCTCTCTCCTTCTGCTTCTTAGCTACTTGAGATAGGGTGTGGCCATGCCCCCAAGGCTGTCTGGAACTTAGCACTCCTCTGCTTCAGCTTTCCCACGCCTCACTGCACACAGGTGAGTGGCTCTCATTCCACGCTATGTACTGAGATCTACAAACCAAGTCATCATGTTTTTGTTCTTTAACACAATAAAGCCATTTCCTAAACCACCAAGGTCACCTTGGCTCAATAAGATGGTTTTTAGCTTTTGTTTTCTCCTTAGGACATGTTTCTGCATATACCATACTATTAGCCTTTTTTTTCTAGGAAACATTCTTTATCACATGTGTTTCGTCATGTAAGCTCTATGTTCTTCAGTGGTGTTTGGCTCCTTCCTTCTTTCCCTGTGTTCAGAATGATTGGCAGTCTGTACTAAGCCTTCTACTTGCAATGTTCGATGTCCTGAGAGCAGCCTAATTTATTTTGATGGCTTCAGGTGAGCTCTGCATGTCTGTGCAACTCAGATGCACATTTACATCTTGGGGATCCCCCCAACCACCAGACTTTGTCCTTGACGACATCTCAAGCATGGCAGGCCCACCTTGCTCAAGATGATACTCTTCTGTGATCAAGGTCATCTCCTGTTCAGTGTACCCATTAGTCCTAAACTCACCCTTCCCTTTCACATTTGGTCCAGTTAATGCCTGATCCTGACTCTTTATATTTTTAATATTTGTTGAACTCATCCCCTTCTCTTGTCATTGACTCACTTAGAATCAGTCACTGCATTACTGTTGTAACTGGACCTTATCTCCTAACACAGATTCTTCACCTTAAAGATTCTTAATTAGGGATGAAGAGATAGCTTAGTTAGTCAAGCCCTTGTCTTCAAAGTGTGAGGACCTGCATTTGAACCCCCAGAATTCATGTAGAAAAGCTGGGTGTGGTGACTAACACTTGTAATCCTGGTGCTGGAGAGGCAGAGGCAGGTAGATCCTTGAAGCTTGCTGACCAGTTCCTATTTGGTGAACCTCAGGCTAGTGAGAGATCCTGTCTCAAAAATCAATGTAGAGGGCACCTGAGGAATGACACCTGTGGCCAAACCTTGACCTCTACATGTAACAGCACACAGAAACACATATATGCCCCCTCCCCTGTGTTGCCTTAGCTTCAACTCTGTTGCTGTGGTAAAATACCATGAGAAAGGCAACATGGAGGAGAAAGGAGTTTATGTAGGCGTACACTTCCAGGTTCTAATCCACTGTCACCATCAAGGCAAGAACTTCAGTAGTTAATCATATCACATTCACAGCTAAGAGCAGAAGGAAGTAAATGCATAGATGCATAAGTGCTTGTGCTTAGCTCACTTTCTCCAGCTTTATTTAGTGCAGGAATCCTGGCTAGGGAATGGCGCTTCCCACAATGGGCTAGTCTTCCTATTTCAATTAAAGCAATTAAGACAACCTTATAGGCCAGACCAGTGTAGATAACTTATCATGAACTTTCCAGGCTATTCTAGATTATGTCACAGTTGACAATTAAAGGTAATTGTCACATATGTATTCCATACCCTGGACACACACACACACACACACACACACACACACACACACACACATTCATAATTTTTCTAAAATCAGGCAACGATGCTAAGTTTCCAGTGTATACAGTCAATAGTCCTCTACTGTCTTTGAGATCACCCTTACCGTGGGGCTGGAGAGATGCCTTAGTGTTTCAGAGCATTCCTTGCTCTTGCAGAGGACCTGCTTTGATGCCCAGCACTCACACGGCAGCTCAGAACTATCCATAACTACAGTTTCAGAGAGTCAGACACATCCTGATTTCTTTGGGCACTGGGCACACATGGGGTGCATACACACACACACACACACACACACACACATACATACATTCATACACGCATGCATGCATGCATACATACATACAAACCATTCATACACATAATATAAAAAAGCAATCTAAAAAGGGGGAAACAAACCAACTCTGAATCATTTAATACTTAGGAAAGGTTCATATAATTGTACTCCACTCCGACTATTTTCTAGCGTGTATTTCTTGAAGACTTCACTCAAACTGTATTGAAACAATTTTAGTTGGTGGAAAGACCAATCCTTTCCTTCCTCTTGGCATATTCTGTTCCCTGCCTGGTGGCACATCTGTGCCTCCTTCAAACCTCAACCCGGACATAAGCTCCTCAGGAAAAAAAAATACTCAGCTTGATTTGTTGTTTTTCCTGTGGGTTTATTTTCAAACCTGTGCTTAGTGCTCAGTGACTTTTCATTTATATTGAAGTCATTTCCTTTCTTCAAGTCCTAGAGTGCAGAGACCTTTATGTCTGATGCCTGTGGCTGGAAATACAGCAACTGATAGGGGGTCGGTGTTCAGTAAATGGAAAAGGAATACGTAAAGATGGTTACAAAATTATCTGCTGTGTTAGAGTCAAAGAAAGAACTCTGACATCCCATTCTCCTCATATTGTGAGTTAGTAAAGCATTCAATTTTGTTAGCCAGAAGACAAAATCAATTGTGAAAATGATTTGTATTTTCCCTCCTGGCAGGTATTGAAAGCAGAATTTCCTAAGTATAGAATTTTAGGATCAGAAGACACTTTATAAATGAAGGCTATATTCACTAACTACACATATTTCAGATTTTATAATGTCAGATATGTTAGTCTATCAACATCATCAATAGATGTGGTGTAAGAGCTGACAATTACTCTTGAAGCAATATTGCTTATTAAAAGCATTTTCAGGGGATAATGTACCTAAGTGCTTACTTATTGTAATGAAACCTTTGACTTTTTTCAGATTTACTCCTTTTCTTTTTTGTAAATGGGTGCGTTGCCTGCAAGTGTGTATCTATATCCCTATATACAGTGCCTATGGAGGTCAGAAGAAGCCATTTAATCCCCTGGAACTGAGCATCAGATGATTGTGAGCTACCACATGAGGCTAGAAAAACCCAGTCTCCCTAGAAGAGCAGTGTGCACGCTTAAGGGTTGAGCTATCTCTCCAGCCCTTCTCCTCAGAAACATCTGGAAATGGTCACAGATAAACTCATAAACCAGTCTCACCAAGTGCTAAGTCAGCTCTCTCTCTCACACTCTTATCCACTTTCCTGCCCCACAAACTTACTTCTCAGGTTTGTGTCATCTGAGTCAGTTTGGGGAAATAGACTCTCTGTGTTGTATTGTAGTAACCAGTTAGAAAGCTGTCAAAGTACCACTGCCTCATGTTCTAATGTTTAATAAGATTTTAGAGCAGTTTAACATTGGGAGGCTTCCCCATACCTTTAAATTTTTTTATTTTTATTTCACATGTATGAGTGTTTTGCTTGCCATATATATATATCTATGTATATGCATCATGTGTGTGCCTGGTGCCGGCAGAGGTGAGAAGAGGGCAACAGATCCATGGGAACTGGCGTTAAAGATAGTTGAGAGCCATCATGTGGCTACTGAGGTCCTCTTAGCTTCTGAGCCATCTGTAGAGCCCACAAATTCTTGAAAAGAAGAATCACATCTTATGTGAATGTTGGGTAATATGGTTACTCTGTTTTCTTTCTTGAATCCCTAAATTATTATTCTATTAGAGTTTTAACTTTTTATTAAATTTATTTATTCAATTTAGGTCCCTATCAAAGCTCCTTTCCTCTTCTCCTCCCAGCCCCACCCTTACACTCTCTTCCTCCTTTCCTCCCCCTTTCAATTAGGAAAAGAGAGCCCCCCTACCTCTTGTACCACTCTCCTCCTCCCAGCACATCAATATTCATCGGAAATAAGTCTATCCTCTTCCACTAAGGCCAGACAAGTCAGCCCAGGTAGAGGAAAGTGATTCAAAAGCAGACAACAGAGTCAGTGTTATAGACAGTCTTGGCTCCACCTGCTAGGCGAACCGCATGAAGACCAACCCAGTTAATATGTGTCTAAGTCTAGTCTGTGCATGCTTTTTGAGTTGGTGGTCCAGTCTCTGTAAGCTCCCATGGACCTAGGTTAGTTGACTCTGTTGGTCCTCTTTGGAGTTTGTGTCCCCTCTGTGTCTTTCTAGCCTTTCCCCCTACTGTTCCACAAGACTTCCAGAGCTCTGCCTAATGTTTGGCTGTGGGTCTCAGCATCTGTTCCCATACTTGCTGGGTGGAGCCTCTCAGAGGACAGTTATGCTAGGCTTCTGTGTGCAAGTAAAGCAGGGTATTGTGAATAGTGTCAGGGGTTAGCTTGCTCCCATGTGGTGGGTCTCAGGTTGGGCCGTTCATTGGTTTGACGTTCCCTCAACCTCTGCCCTATCCTTATCCCTGCACATCTTGCAGGCAGTGTAAATTTAGAGTCAAAGGTTTGGTGGGTGGGTTGGTGTCCCCTTCCAGTGGTAGCCATTTCAGTCTCCATGTCCCTTGCTGCTAGGAGTCTCAGATAGAGTCACCCCTATATCCTCTCAGGAGTCTACCCCATCAAAGGTCTCCAACTTGTCCCAGAGATGTTGCCCCCTTTCCCTTCTCTCTCCCATCTCTCTCTACTCCCCCCTCTCCATACCCTCTCCCACCCAGTTGCCTCTTTACATAAGGAAATTCTTTCATTTGTCCATAAAGCATAATATGTATAGTTTTGAAGATATACCTCCATTCAGCAATTTTAGAAAACCCTGACACAGACTTAGGAAAGGAACAAATGAGAGAGGGGAAGGTGTGTGTGTGTGTGTGTGTGTGTGTGTGTGTGTGTGCGCGCGCGCTCTCTTCAACATAACCATTATGGTTCCAGTAATAAGCAGCTTGGAGGGCTCTGAAGTTTTTCAGTTTGCCTGCTGGTTTAATAGTAAGCTTTTTTTTTTTTTAAATCTTAGAACCTATAGGTTTGATTTATGCTCATAAGAACTAATGAGGTAATTCTATATGAGTGTGGCAAGCTTGGGCATCACCATACCTCAGTAAATGCTCCAACTGTAGCCTCTTTGGTGGAGGCAAATCTTGCCTGCACAGATGAACACGTACTCTGTTTCTGAAGCTGAGCCATCTGCTTCCTGTTTCTCTGAGTTGCTCTTCCTCTCTAAGCAACGGCTGTAGTCCAGACCATTGAATGAGTCACAGCTTCCTTGAGGGCGAATACGCAAAGTCAGCCTGTCAGGTACGTGTTGGTGTGAGGAGACTCAGGGGACTCTCAGCCTAGCCTGTTCCTTCTACATATTTCTTTCTCAATTCAGAATCCTTCCCCCTCCCTCGGCTCCTGGATCTAGAACAGCAAGAACTCCATTGTTTCTCCAGTTTTTTCCCTAGAAACCCTAATGGGTTTCAGTCAGAATGTTTTATTTTTATTTTTTAACATCTTCATTTTAAAAACGTTTATTTCTTTGTTCCTCATCCCATGCTTTCTAAGTGGAGGAGGATGCCCTGAGCCTCCCAATGTGGCTTCTACACCATCACTCCTACTCACGAAGATCCTGTTTCTTTGAGGCAGACTCTGCCCTCTAAAATCTAATAACCCCAGATGGCATTTATTGAACACTTCTTCTGAGGAAGGCAGTGTGCTAATCATTTTTTTTTAAAAACACAGTTTCTTTGAAAACCCTCAATAACCCTGTAAAGGAGCAACTATCGTCATTACACCTTGTGAGGCTTATGGAGGCCAAGAGGCTTGTTCTTATCTGTGTAACACGAACAGAAGGGAGTGGAACAACTCGAGCTGTCATGAGCTAACAGTACACATGAAGTGCTTACTAAGTGCACCTGCGTATTTACTGTTGTCACTGCTCCCAAGTACCTTGTGGAAAGGTGGGGATGTAGCATTTAAACCCTGAGAGTCTAAAGCAGAACACTCACCCTCAGTTCTCAAGCATGGCTAGACAGCATTCCCCTGATATTAGAAGAAAGATCTCTGACTCACAGGCCAGAAGCGAATTCTGCTTAAGTACTCCCGGACTACTCATGTCTACATTGCCTCTTGCTCTTTCTCCCTTTCGTCTTGTTCTTGGCAACTTCTTCCTTTTGTCTCGTTCACTCATTTCCCTTAAAGTTGCAGCTCCCATTCGATGCTCGCCTAGTACACCTTGACATGGTCATCATCGTCACTGAGAGACCAGCCTCATCTGTTAACGGCATCAACCTTTTATTATTTGCCAGCTCTATCAGCTCCGCATTTGGCAACTTGTTTTTCTATTTGAGTCGCTCTTATTCTTGTAGACACTCTTGGCTCCTTTATTCACCCCTCAAATATTTTTTTTTTTTTACCACCTCTCCCCATTGGAACTTCAGCTCCTGTAGAGCTAGCCTAAAATCAGATCTACATCTGAACAATGGTGGATGGATGAAGAACAATTGATACCCAGACTTCTTAATTGTTACATTAAATACATTTATCATCCTATGTAATGTCTTTGGACAGATTCTTGGATACTGTCTGACAGTGTTTGCCTTAACAAACTTAGCCATTCTCAAGAGAACTATTTTATACTTCCCTTTTCCCCTCTTGCCTTCCACACTCCTGCTTGTCTGTTATATCATTAAGAAAATGGAAAGCTTTGCCATTCTCCCATGTTTCTTTCATCTAGAGTCCCAATAGGATGTCCTCCCCTCTGTCCCAGTTTCCTGGTAAGTGAAGACTTTCATGGGACATGCCCCTTGGACTAGTGTCCAGATATAAGTGAGTATATACCATTTGAGTCTTTCTGCTTCTGGGTTACTCACTCATTATGATCATTTCTAGCTCAATCCATTTGTCCACAAATTTTGGGAATTCCTTGCTTTTAATAGCTGAGTAGTATTCCACAGTGTAAATGTACCACAGTTTCTTTATCCATTCTTCTACTGAGGGACACTTAGGCTGTTTCCATGATCTGGCTATTATGAATAATTATGATGGGCAGATTTGGGTCCAGGGGTCCTGCTCAAACTATGGCACCAGCCAAGGACAATACAGGCAGTAAACTTCAAACCCCTACCCAGATTTAGCCAATGGACAGGACATTCTCCACAGTTGAGCGGAGAGTTGGGTATGACTTTCACACAAACTCTGGTGCCTCATATTTGACCATGTCCCCTGGATGGGGAGACCCGGTGGCACTCAGAGGAAGGATAGCAGGCTACCAAGAAGAGATTTGATACCCTATGAGCATATAAAGGGGGAGGAGGTGCCCCTTAGGAACAGTCATAGGGGAGGGGAATAAGGGGAAAATGAGAGGGAGGGAAGAGTGGGAGGATACAAGGGATGGGATAACCATTGAGATGTAATATGAATAAACTAATAAAATAAAATTAAAAAAAGAAAATGTAAAGCCAGCGGCAAGATGGGACCTCTGTTTCCATCCTTCAGCTGACAAAGCTACCCTGTCTTTGTTCCTGCCTCTCCCAGTTTCCTCTTCTTGTGGAGGAGCTGTTTCTTTGGAGATTACGTTTGCTTTCGGATTCTGTAGAGGAAGTGCCCTTTCTCACATTAGAGGTGCGTTTAGCTTGTGATATGGGTCTGTGCTCTTATGGCCTCTTGGCCTGTTCTGCATGCCTAACACTCCTTTTCGATGGGGGTCCTTTATCCAGCATCGGCTAGTGTTCTGGGATAGTCTATAATCAAAGACCCCTTGCCTTTGAGGCCACCCTTCCCATTCCAGGAGCCTTGGATCTGAAATAGCCTTCTTACTTCTGCTTCCTGCTTCTTCACTCCACATTACTTTGTCCACACATCATCAAACTGTTCTTGTCTGGTGTTTGTGTCACTACCCCACTAAACCACTTTTGCTGCTAAAATAGCCAATGTGCTCTGTTCTGCCACTCCCAGAGGATGCTATCCGGTCTCTGCTGGGATGTCTGTACTTTTTTATTCTGCGTCATGTTGCTTTGGAGAGCTCGTCCTTCTGACTCAGTCTGAAGCAGTGCCTCCCTCCCATGGCAGCGGCACTCTGGGGTTACTTGCATTTATTTTTTTCATAGGCTCTACTGTGTGAATTTGTCTTGTTCCTGTATTTGCACACTCACTCACTGTGCCTCTCCTGCCTCTACCTAGAACTGTGCCTGGCACATCGCAGACGCTCAATAAGGGTCTGTTGAGTGACAAGGACAAGGCTATATTTAGAATCATCTCCTCTCTTACAACTCGGCTTTTGTTAGCTGGATGATGCTTGCCTGACTGCCTCTCTCTAACGTCAGGATGAGCTGGCCTTCTCAAAGCTCCCTTCTCCTCTAATCAAGGAGACTTCCTGATAGCCTCATTCTTGGTCAGACCAATCACAATTTGGACTTAAGGCTTCTCTCCTATTATCCCTCCTCCGATACCTAAGTCATTTCAAGAGCCTTAGTTACAAACCTTCCTAAATACTAAGTATAGGTTGATTGGCTCACACGTCTACCAGCAGTTCAAGTAGCATCTTTACGATTGCTCTCCAGTCTGCAGAACATCCTCTGCTGCGAGGCAGCCAACTGGCTCAGCTCCAGGGCCTGTCTCTTGTCTTCTGAGATCTTAAGTATCTGGGTCAAAGTTACTTGTAGATTTGACTTGCGTTATCTAGCCACTAAACTCCACTCATTACCCTGTGAACCGCACTGACAGTGAAAACTAGGAGCATCTCTGTAAGAAGTCCAACCTGCAAGGTTTTCTGAGGTCCATCTGGCCAGGCTGGCAGAGCCAAACAGCATCAGAGCCAAAGGGACTATCCAGTTCCAGAAGTCACTAGCTACCAGCCACATAGTGTTCTGTTCCATCTTACTGTAATGTTAAACAAACATAAAAATGAGAAAAATCCCATAAAGGCACAGTGGAAGAAAAATGTCTGAATTATATTTTTCAGAGGCTTGCTTTGAGCAGTTGCATATTTCTTTTAACCACGATTTAGTGATAATGACAATATTCCCGTACACACAGAGCCATACACATCTCCTTGAGACTTGGATGAGTCATGTGTACAGCCAAGGAATCTAATAGAGAAGGAAAGGCCCAGGCAGTGATTAAATATTGCTGGCTGTCTAGTTTTAGCCCTTAGTCTGCTTATGTCCACTGCCACATCTGGGTGATTGAGTAATTTATCATTCCAACTGGGGCACTACCAGTAATTGTACTAGAGAACTGTGAGTTAACTGGGGCCATTCTGAGCAAACAGAAACACATCCTCTTTCTAACCAGACTGTGGGGAACACATCACTTTCTTGCAGCCCCTCCCCCATCCCGCCAAAGGCGTGGGGAAGGCTTGCCTTTTGTCTTAAGGGTTTCTGTTGCTGGGGTAAAACACCACGACCATAGCTCTGTGGGAAGGAAAGGGTTTTTTAAATTCCTCTTTCACATCACAGCCCATCACTGAAGAAAGTTAGGACGGGAATTCAAACAGTACAGGAAGTAATGCAGAGGCCGTGGAGGAGTGCTGTTTACTGTACTTCCCCCATAGGCTTGTTTAACTTGCTTTCCATAGCACCCAGGACCAGCAGCCTAGGGTTGAGTCCTCCCACATGAATCATTAAGGAAGAAAATGAACCATAGACCTACCCACAGGACAATCTGGCGGGAGCAATTCCTCTACTGAGGTTTGATCTTCTCAAATGATTCTAGCTTGTGTCAAGGTGACATAAAAAACTAGCCAGCACACCTCTAGTCCATAACCCTTAACAGCAACCACAAAGAATTACTAGCCAGTAAACGAGATTTAGTTAATTTCTGAAAATATATTTTAGCCATCTTCTCACTATGTGTGATTACAGGACCATATGATTTTTTTTTTTGTTTTCCTTCCCAGTGTCCATAGGTCGAAGCAGACACTCAGTAGTCACTCTGACTAGGAACTGAGAGAGCTGAGTGAACACAGTTCTCTTTATTCAGTTCAACCACAGCTCAAGTCCACCCACAGAATGTCTTGTAAGTAAACAGCAAGTCACCCTTAGAGGACATCTTACTTGATATATATTTGTACTTTCTAGCATAAGAATGTAAATTTGTGTATTCCGCAGTGGGGTTCATGGAGTCGGAAAGAAACTGAGTTGAAAGTAGCTCAGAGTATATTTACCACTCTGTAATATATTTCTCACACACTTTAACTATGCATTTTTACATCTATGTATCTCATCAATCGACCTATCTATCACCTATCTGCACATACACAATGGAAGGAACACAGGAACTAATACATTTATTTGAAGGCTAAATAGACCCAGAAACCAATTTGATAATATTGTTTATTATGATAAGGGGTACTTTATTTTATTTTTTGGTTAACTTGTATCAATTGTGTAAATAATGGGTTTATGTTCACGCAGCATATATTTTACTCACTCCCTTATTTCTAATAAGATTTGGTTAAGGACCAGTACAGTAGGTGACTTCTACTTCTTTTGGGCTGATGCTGTCAACTAACTTTGATTATGACCCTTGAAGTGAAATCCTGAAGCTGGCCTTGGGCAAGGATGTGAGTACTCATTTCTGTAATGGCTTTAAGTTGTGACCAGTCAACTGTGAGAAAAAAGCTATGAATACTGTCAGTTTGAGGATGCTTGGAAGAATCTCATTTCTGTGGTGGCTCATGAAACGTATCTTATTATTTCAAAACTGCTCATATGTACACAAAGAACTGGATTCCACAGGCAAGATGGGCTTTCAAAGTTGTGACTCTCCACTGGCTTCTTCCATGCCCCTTCACTGAGGACCACCTTTTTTTTTTTTTTAAAGCATCTCCATTGTTAATGAACTTGTTGCAGGTATCTGGATAGCTCCCAGACTCCTACCTTCTTTAATTGCCCAATAGATGACCACTCTGTTTTTCCCCTGGACTGTCCTGTTTTAACACAGAAAAATATGTACCCTGGGATAAATCTGAGCCCGGCATAGTAAGTGCAGTTGGTCACTGATCCCAGGTTTTGTCTTCTGGCCTTGCTTTTCATCCTGGGCCACACAAAGACATGCTTTTTTTTTTTTAAGCCTTGCAAAGGACATCCACCCTGACACACCTAAGGCACATTCCTCTTGCTCCAAACACCTGACATAGCTTCAAACTACTCATTGTCCGTATGATCTGCTGAGAAAATGCAGACTCCAGGAAGAGGATGAGCTTCCCATCCTATCCATGTTGTTCTACAAAGGCTTCCTTCTTGTGGAGGTTACGATAGCTATAAACACCTCCACTTCCAAGCCACATTCTGCTTTCTATCATTCTGCTGAAAATAAACATTACAACAGACCTAAGTGTTGGGAATACAACAACTTTTTCAGTCAAAGTTATCACAGAGGTAGAAGCCGTTTCTTTTCAAAGGTGGTGAACACACTATGTCCCGTACTTTTCATTGCCAGGTTTGTTTCATGGCCATACACAAAGGACTGGGTTGCCTTAGTCCTCCTTTCTGCTTTGGGGCAGCAAGCACACCCTTGGCAGGAAGAAGTGTAGGCTCTCGTGGGTTCTGCTTCTAGAGGCAGTTCCATGCTTTTGATTCTTTTCAATTTCAAATTACTGCACTTCGTGAAGAATAAACTTCTTTTCTTTTTAAATCGAAGGTGGGTAGCAATGGATAACCAATTGAGGTCTCTCCCTTGGAGACTGTTTCTCCTGCCCTCAGGATTCCTTGTTGCCACAGTGTTTCTTTGACTAGGGTCAGAAGTGGTCAGTCCTGAAATCATATACATACAAGTAATATTATACAGGCCGAGCAGGTTGTATTTATATATTTAGAGGGGTGTGTGTGTGTGTGTGTGTGTGTGTGTGTGTGTGTAACAAGTAGAGAAAAAGGTCATGAATTTGACAAAGAACACAGGGGTATATATGAGAGGGGTTGAAGAGTGGAAAAGGAGGGGGAAGGAAATGATGAAACTGTAATTATATTTTCGTTTTAAAAATAAAAATATAAAAAATGTAGGTAGCAAAAAAGAAACTCCACCACATTCAGTTTTCAGAGAGCCCAGCATATTGACAATAAATTTGTCATAAAAATACAACTTATTCTTTGATTATTTATTTGTCTAAAGCCTTCAAGTCTTGTTTTATTTTATTTTTTATTTTTAAAATTATTTTATTTTTGTACATATACATTAATATTATTACACCTTTATACAATAGATTACCTATGGCAAGAAGAACTGTGACACAATCAGGAATTATATAAATGTTACATTCTTAGTGTTTTGGCTATTTGTATTTGACAGCCTTGAAGAAGACATCTTTCCTATCTTGGTGCATCTAAAATTCTGAATGTAAAGCAGTCTCCATAGCATCTTGTCATTATCAATTTAGAACACCTATCTAGACCTAAAAACATCTTAATCCCTAAACAACTAAGCTTCATTGTAAAACTAAGCTACCTGATCTTCATTTCCCTCAGAGACTTGAGAAGGAGCAAACTTGATTATCTGAGTATGCCAGGAGTGCAGGTTAGTAGCTTTCCAAATGAAAAGATGAGAGAGACAGTTTTCTGCCTGAATAGTCAACCAAAACTCTCTATAACGTTGGAGCATCTTTTTCAGCCTTCTGGCCCAATATATCTGACAGACATATTTGTGAGGCAGGAACTATTAAGGACTTGCTTACCTCTTGGCAGAGTTCGGCTGTTTACTCTGCCTACATCCAAGCTTGGTCTTTTTTAGGCAGAATTCTGTCTGTGGTAGAAATGAGGATCTTTTTCCCAGTGCCTAGTTTGCCACATTTGAAGCCATCTCCATAAGGAGATTTTTTTGATGCTTATCATCCTCTTTGAGGTAGACTGGGTGTTGTCAGGAGTTAACCTGTCTCATTGTCAATGAATCTTTAAAGTAATAAAAACATTTTAAATGCCATATTCTGCATGTCTCTGTGGTTTTTGAAGACCTTGTCTTTCTATAGAATCATATCTATCTGCTGTACCTAAGATGTACATTCTTGTGATAAAAGTAGACTAGCAATTGACATGACCATGATTTAATAGCACTTTCAAGCACTGAAAGTAAACCTTGTATTATAATTGAGTTATATGGGTAATATATATATACTGTGTGTGTGTGAAGAATAATCTTACCTTTGAATTCTATACCACTGTATCCAGAACTTATTTTATATCTATATACAAAATTCTATATCAGTGAATTGAAAATATCTTGTGAGTGACAATTGAGGCATTAAGTTGAGGCATAGATTCACTAATCTACTTTTTGTTCTATCTTCCTTGTACATTTCTATATCCCCCCTTCTTTCTTTTCAACCACTTTCTCCAAACAGGATGTCAATGTCCAGTATGCTGTGAGGAATGCATCCTGTCAGGTCTGATCTGATGTCTGTATCTGGTTCTTTTGTTCTGAAAGCATATAATTTCTCACAAGCATTACACAGTTCTAAAATTAGAAGTGTATAAAAGGTGTGCATGATACATGGAACAATTAAGGCTGGATTTCTGCTCTTTGTATGAGCAGGAAAAGAAGACATCTGTAAATATTCATTCAAGTCATATGAAGAATGGCATCTAATAGTAATTCATAGGGGTTCTTTAGTCAACAAGAATCATTGTCTATGCCTAGACATTCACATTTCAGCCAGTCTCAGAGCTAGTCCCACACGGTGAGATTAGCAATATAAGTCACCTGCTTGTTCTGCAGTTTAAATTCTTCACATGCTGATTGTAGCCCCCTCCCTCATTCCCTCCTGATCCCCTCCCTCCCTCATTGCTTCTCCCTCCCTCCCGTAGCACTCAGACCGGGGAGCCCTCTTTCCCTAATATCTGACCTGAGACTATCGAGTCTTCTCTGTATTAGTTGTAAGCTCTTCCTCTGTAGCCTGGCATGGTCATCTTGCCAAGGGGAAGTGATCTAGGTCAGGATTAGGGTTAGGATTAGGATTAGCGTAATGAGTGAATTCAAACTTTAAAGGTAAGTAAGCCGTTCTTTAGGATACTATACCCAGTATTGAGCACAGAAATAGCATTGAAGGTAATTTCCAATTTTCTAGCTTCAGCCCATAATAATATTTTCTAGATTTCTAGTTTCTGTACCAATAACTAAAAACACGGTAAGACATATATACTCCGTTTCTACACTGGCTGTTTGTACCAAGTCCAAGGTCTTGATAATCTTATCTGCCATCTACCTCTCCACTTACGTGGGACTCCTAAGATCCCAGTATCCCAATGTTGTTCCAGCCTTCATAGTTCCTGGGGACTTTCCAATCAAGCGTAATCTCCATTCTTTGTTCTGTGCCTCATGACTCTTCACTTAGCCAGAGCGATCTCACTTCAGCCAGTGTCTTTATCCGCCATCTGTTTGTGGGTGATTCTCAGCTCTATATCCACACTCAAGCCTTCTCTTACAGGCACCATATTATTGTAACCCATTTGTCTACAGGGCAGCTCTGAATATGCTACTTGTATCATAAATTAAGCATGGCCAACTTGGACTTATTATATAGATTTCAGATTCCAATTCCAACCCTATCCAGTATGTGAGATGCTGGTAACAGTACCCACATGTCATCATCAGAAGCTAGAAATTTGTCCCTGGTTCTGTTCTTATTTCTCTTTCTTTAATCCATGCTGCTAATTCCACCCCTTGGCTTTTTTTTTTTTTTCATCATCATTTATATTTCCCCCACCTACTATGTATTTTTTCATTGGTATTACTTTGGGAGCTTCATCTCTCTTCTTGTTTCCTGTTCAGCCAGCTCCACTGTCCATACTCTTGCCGGAGTGACCTTTCTATCAGGTGAATCACAGGGAGGCATGACCCTGTTTGAAATCCTTGGATAAGCTAGTCTGTCCTTGGGAACAGAAATCAGGTGTCTTCAGGAGGTCCTTCTCCAGCTGTTCTTCCTGCCTCACCCCCCTCATCATCCTTTCTCTCAATAGCAAAAGAAGTTGCTTCTACACTAATTAATCCGGGTGCCATTTCCACACATTAGCCCCTCTGCCTGGAATACCATTTGTCTCTTTCTCAGAGCAACCTCTAACTTGATTTACCTTTAGGATGTGAGGATTCACTCTTCTTGAGTCTCCTTGCCTCATGCTTCAACCCTATCAGCCGCCATGCTTGTTTCTGATTCTTTAAAAACGTAAGAGTCAATGGGTGGCCATTAGAAAACTTTATAGTGAGATGATGTATGAATGAAGTGTAGAATATTATATATATATATATATATATATATATATATATATATATATATATATCTGGGCTATTAACAACAACAGAAGAACTATCAATATTCCAAAACGTTATGCTATAGAATGGTGTATATTTATACACACACACACACACACACACACACACACACACACACACACACAGTCAACTATGTTTTGTTTTCAAGGGGAAAGTTGCTATCTGCTTTTCATAGTTACAGTGAGCTCTTGGTAGTTTGCCCAGGAAATTTTCTAGCTTGGTGAAATTAACCAACAGAGCTTCTAACTAAGAATCTTAGAAATGTACCTTTAGAATTGTTGGTTTTGACCCATTCCTGCTAACACCTGGATGGTGGGACTAATTACCTGTATATTTCTGTCACAGGTCATGGCAATAAAACTGCCATCTCTACATGGCAGGGATAGTTTTGTTCCTATAGGAGAATATGATTTCAGATTCTTAGCATGACCTTACCTCATTAGTGCATATGTATGCGAGCAGTTTAAAGTATGGCTCAGTCTTTTAGAAACTTTGGAATGATCTCTCTTTTTATAGTGATGTTAAAGATATAATATTGTATGGGGATTTCCAGCTTGGGGATATGTCACTTAACTTATGACTCCTGGGTCGCAGAGGTAAAGGCCAAAAATAATCAAAGCAAAATGACTGTGGCTGGTGCTTCTCCTTTTGCCTTGAAGGATGTCTTTACAAGATATTGAGAGCTTGACAGTGAAATAAGCAAGTTCCGTTCATGCTTTTTAACTTAATATTCATAGAAGCAGATGCGCCTAAGAGTTATATAAAAATGTGACTGTAATTCTTAAAAAGTAATGGCCTATTTATCTTAACAAATGAGCTAAATCCTTCACAGCCAGCCAGGCAGAATCACACCCAGACTTAAAGAAGACCAATTAATAAGTTTTCAAGAATTGGAAACCAATAGTGAGAAAAAAAAACCACATATTGAGCGTGTGTTATAAAACTGAGGAAAACGAAGCTCTGTCTTCTAGTTGAGGCCTAGGCTCATACAAACTAGCTTGACCAGATCCATACGAGACATGAATTCATTCCCAGTCTGCATGCCATTGTTTCGTGTTTAAGTTGATATGTGTGAGGAAAAATGGTTAAAACATTTAAGAAAATTCTTACTAAAATATATTTCATGGAAACAAAATATTAAAGTAAAATATAGTAAAAGCATAAATATTTAAATCTTAATTTTGTCAGAGCATATTCCTATAACATTTTTGGATAATGGTTTATAAACACAGATATTTGTTTACTTTGAAGAGTTGAAATGAACAGGAAATGAAATGACTCACATCATTTGAAAATATTTAAATATCCATCCTAAGAGGACAGAAACAAACTATACGTAATCTCCACATGTGAGGCTCCTTAGGGTTGGCTATCAGAATGGACACTTTCTAATCTTCTCTCATGGGTGAAAACAGTTTCCACTTTGGGCCACTTTGGCTGAGGAATTTTCTGTATTTATTGACACAACTGATATTCCAAGACTTCCAGCAGGCAAGCTGGTCCTCAGTTACATTGGCCCTGGAGGAGCATGGTACCCAGTGGGGGGATGTCTGTACAGAGTTGTTGTCTGTTGTACTTGATTGTCTGTATTATTCACTGTACAGTTGGTCCATTCTCTGCAGATGGGCGTGTATCTGGGGAATGCAGGACTCTGGGTTTGTATGTGGAAATCCCCAGGCAGAAGCATGTGCCATTTCCCTGGAGGGAGGGATTAGAATTGGTCCGGGGAAATGAACGCATGTTTTTTCCTTGCTCCTGATGTCATCACATGGTATCTAGGTATGGGGAAGGAAGAGTGGCTGCTCCCAGCATCACTGTGACTATGATACAAATCTTTCTCCTCGTGTGTATGTGTCGGGGTGTAGACTTGGCCTCATGGGGCCACTCAGAGGTAAGATGTAGTTGTTTGGTTCAGGATCAAATGGCTTAAATATAATGGGTAACAATGGCAGGCAGTTTTGTCTTTGGAGGTGGGGGCCTAATGCTGGATACATATAATTCTCTGTGTACATTCCAACATGGAGCAACATAGGGAGGCCCATGGGTCAGGATGAGCCCTTCAAGGTTCAGAGAGAGTGACAGAGAAGGACTGAGCCCCTGTCCAGATTCTATTAGGGTCTATTCTAGTAAGTAGGCCTCAGATAATAAAACTATGATGTTCTAGTCTAATATCATTTTCAGACTTGCGTGAAGGGGAAATGTTGGGAAGCGTACACTCAACCGCTAGGAGGCTCCTTTTCATTTCTGATTCGGACTCAGCTCAGTCCTTATGGCCTTCAGAACAACGCTGAGGCTTTGCCTCAGTTCTTCTACGTGGAGGATTTTTCTATTTTTATTTTTTTTAGAGAAACATTTTTGAAGCTAAAATTTCCTTTTCTTCTTTAATATTTCCAGAAAAGACTTTAAAAGGTTAAACGGTTACTGACAGACCTGACAGCAAAAGGCATGACATTGTTTAGGGTAAATAATAGGAGCTTTATGAAAACATCACAAGGCGCATACAGTGGTTTGTAGACCAATCAAATTGTATGCTTTCAAAACACAATTGATAGTCTTTGCTGGGATGATGGCTTGGACCCCCTCAGTGTTCTGAGTGGGCTAATGCCGGCCTGTACTGGGTAATGATTAAACTAAAGAACAGACACCAGCTGAGGAGTACAAATAATCCATATTAGAATACCGGCACAAACTTGAATTTGGGAATTATTTATAAGCTTGACTCACAAGGAATGAACAGGGTGCACACATGAGCACATACAAATGGTTCATCTCAGCATCTAATAGAAACTTTGCTTTTCAGTTGTCTGGGAAAATGGCAATTCTTAGGAGGAATTGTGTATCTGTTAGGAAGATTATGATAATTTGTCTGATCTCAGAAATCGTATGAATAAAAAGAGCACAGTTTATAAATGGAGGCCCCCCTTCCCCTTTTCACTTTCTCTGAGTGCGCATATTTTAAAGGGTACTATTTCAGAGGCAAAGTGGACACGATTTATGGATAGAGCAGGTTGCGGGAGAATCTTTCCTTTTGAGTTTACAGGTCCTGTGGGAAGGAAGGCGAAATTCTTCTAGCCATTCAAAAGCACTGGAGTGTAATGGCGGAGCTTAAATAATGTCCTGTGTTCAGTCAGGGAGGGGCTAGTCATGGCCCTCATGGACTGCAGTGAAAACAAATGCAAATATGCATATGACATTGAGCTGTCTTTGTCTAAATGCTTTTCTTCTATGAATGGTATGAAGAAAAAAAAACTCAAGCGCTGTAACTCATAAAAATCATATTTCTCCATTTCATTTCAAGTACAAGTTTTGTTCTAGAGACATATTCAAAGTGGAGAATAGGGCAGAGTATATTTTATGTTCTCCCTCATCTTCTGAATAGTCGATTAGCGCTGTTAACCTGCAACTGGACAATTACTTGGCACATAACCCATGAGGCAGAAACCTTGACAGAACATGTACCCCAAGGCTGAGGTGGTTCTTGAAGAATTCGCTTCAGACACTGATCTACCTTGGTTTGGCTCTCCCCTATGCACAGCAACCTCCTGGTTCTGATCGTCTCTGATGCTGTAGTGCTTTCTCCTGTTTCCTGTTCTCTTTCCACAATTATCCTTTCCCCATGACTCAGATCTGTAAAATAGAAGTTGGGAGTTTCCGTGCACATGGGTTTCAGCTCTCTTCAGGGCATTTTTTTTTTAAATCTGAGTACTTGTGTGGCATTAGCAATAACCTATATAATTCTTCAGATGTCATAACCTCCAGTGAGAAATAAAAATTCTTCATTTAGCTCACTTTTCTGTTCTAGCTTAAAACAGAAACCTCTTTGAGCATAGATTAGAGATGCTAAGAAATAGCATTTATTCCATGCAACCTCCAGATTCCGTGTAGGCTCAGGGTGTAGGGTGGGTGACTTGACCACTTGAAGAAAGTGTGAATTATCTCTCTGAGGCCTAAAGGTCCTAGCACAAACATTCTTCTATAGACATACAGACACACACACACACACACACACACACACACACACACACACACACACATACATACACACACAGAACAAACTTTTTTCCACACACACAAACACAAGAGAGAGAGAGAGAGAGAGAGAGAGAGAGAGAGAGAGAGAGAGAGAAATACAGAGAGACAGAGAGAGACAGGGAGAGACAGAGAGACAGAGAGAGACAGAGAGAGACAGAGACAGAGACAGAGACACAGAGACAGAGACAGAGACAGGAGAGACAGAGACACAGAGACAGAGAAAGAGACAGGCAGACAGTAGCTGGTGATCGCCCTCCTCATGAAGAACACAACCATGGGATCCCCAAGTCTCCATCAGAATCACTTAATCTCTATCGTAAGAAACACACACCAAGATGGCTTCTCACATTCTTTCTCATAGTCTGTGTCAAGGGACAATTTGTCCTGACATCCTGAGTTCTCTATCTGGTTTTTTTTTCTTCTCTGTTTACAGTCTTTTGGGCCTGAGCTTCAGATCTTTTTCTTCTCTGCTCTGGCCTTGGAACATTGAAAAGTCTCCTACTTTCAAGCTGCTCAACTTGAAGCTGACTGCCTCTGATTACCTCTCCTGTCACCATTTTTTGACAGCTCAGATCTTATGTCCCCCTTCTCCACATGCAGCAGTCAGTTACCCAATAACCAGCCACATCGCCAAGGAGATGGTGGCCAGGTGAGAGATAGAGCTTTCTGCAAGGCTATGGAGAGAAATAAACCCTTGCTTCCTAGTCTTCTTCTCATCATGGCTATGAGCATCTGTGAGCTACCTGTGGACTCCAGCAGCTTATGTGTGCCTAGAGAAAACAACAGAGGAGAGCACGTCTTAAGTCTTAAGGGCCTCTTCCTTTCATCCTACAAAAGCAGAACTCTCCACAATGAATCAGTGCCCTGACCTTTCACCCACTCCTCCATGCATCCGTGGCTCCAGCATCCCAGTGACAATTTGTGAAAGGCTGAATCCTTAGCCTCAGTGACCTTCTTCCAGGCTTAGCCATCCGATTGTCATCCCCAAGCTCTCTGAAATTAAGAGGGGAGCTCAGATAAGCTGTTTGCTGGAAATTGCAGATGGGCACAGGCTGCATGACATATCTTCTGGGGGTACCCAACCATAGTCTCTTGAGTCCTGTGTACGTGGTGTCTAGGAGACAGGCAAGGAAGCACAGAACATGCTCAGAGTCATGATAAAAGTGGGAATCTCAGCTGCGTGTGTCAATTACTGACTTTTACCATTTTATCTCTTCAAAGATTAATAAAGAAAACTTGTTGTTGTTTTTGGCAATGTTACAGTAAGCTATAATCTTTTATATTTACTGTAAAAACTTCATCATAAACACCGACAATGTTAACTATTGCCCTGATAGTTTGGGCTTTAAAAATCTAACAATCGTTATTACTTAGTGTTGATAGGAGTGGAATACACTAATATTTTTCAGCAAAGGAAGCAGATAGAATCCATTAATGCCTTCCTAAGCAGTATCACTAATGACAATTTTAACCAAGGTAAAATGTATTTAATTGTGCCCATCTAAGTTTTTGGATTGATTTGCTTTGGAAACGTCTTTTAGGAAAGTATCCTTTGGAAGCTTCTGTTTGATTCAAAACTCATTTTAACTTCTAAAGGCATTACATTACTAAGGGCACATCAGGCTGCTAGTCTGATTTCCAAACACTGTTAGTAAGTTAGTCTTTGATTTTTGTTTTGTTTTGTGGTGATGGGGACCTTACAGAGGGCCACATGCATCCTCGGCAAGCACTGTGTCGTTAAGTTGGATCTTCATCCCAATGGGAGGTTTTCAGTGTTAAACTGATAGTTAAACATAGTTCTTTTGGTTGTAAATGTGAGCCATATTGAATGTAAAGGAAAGTCATGACTTGATGTAATTGATGGAGGACAGCCTTCCTCCTCAAAGGGCCGACTCAGAACTGCATCATAACTTGTGCCCCGATGCTAGCTTTCCAAACCATCTCTTATCATGGTGTACCACTCTCATGCTGATCTGTTAAAGATCCAGGACACACTGATGTATAAGTGATTCCATACTAATTTCTAGTAATTAATTTCTTACATTCAGGGACTATGCAAAGCCCCAGGGAGAGAACAGTGAACAAAGAGAAAAATCTGCTCTCATGAATGTAAAAATGCTGGCCTTAGAAGGATCAAAGCTGAGACTCTGTTGGCTTGCTCCAAATATTTTTGAGCATGCTACCCCCATGAATTCCTGGTTCTAAACCTAAATGCTCGTTTCTGCCACTTGGAAACTGTATCCTGTTTAATGCCTTTGCAATCTCCGCTGTAGGGATTGGGGTCTTCGCATACCAGCACTCTTGGCTTTACCCCCATTTGCCTCTGCTTCCATTGTAATATTAGGTTTGGATTTCTTCTCACTGACCTTAGCCACAAGAGGTGTGCCTGTTTTTTTCTTTCGTTAAATTTTTTGTTTTACTATTTTTAAAATTATGTGTGCATGTATATGGGAGAAGTGTATGCACGCATGCCTGCACATGCCTTTTGAAAAAAAAAATCATGTTGGACCCTCTGGAGCTGGAGTTGCAATTGATTGTGATCTGGGAACCAAAGGCAGGTCCTCTTAAGTGCTAAGTCAGCTCCCCAGCCTTACCTGCTAGTTTCTTCTGATTCTGTGACAAGTTTTAGAGACACCCAGAAGTCTGGGTGTTGTGTGTGCAGATGTGGGGGGTGGTTTCTGTGACCACAGAGTCTGCTTGGATATGATATGACTATTGTTACCTTCCTGGTTTTGAGGTAAGAATTACATGGAAAAATTGTCAAGGGAGAGATTATGAAACTTGATCTTAAGATGTGTTCAAACATGGTGAGCTAATAACCCAAGGTAACAACACATTGGAAGAAGGACACTTTAGAGATGTTTAATTTGCCTTCTTGACAGTGGGAACTCCCACTCCCAGCCCAATTCCAATGAATCTAGGCCAAGGAATCGATGAAGTGGAAGTTACATTTGACAATACATTCAAGGTCAGGGAAAAGAACATTAACTTCTAGGAAGATGTAGATTTCTCAGTAGCCTAAGTTCTGAAGCCAATATTCCAGGAAGGATGTAAGAGGCATGAGTGGCTCTCAAATAATATATATATATATATTTCAGAAAGATGCCTTTCAACATGGGGACTCTTAGAAAGCAAGCATGGACATGGAATCTGGTACATATCCAGGGCATATAGGTGTTTAATTCAGCCTCATTCTGTTTACTTTGCTTGCTTCTATTTGAGATCTTCTGCCTACATATTCACTTAAGTGTTTAGTTCCCTCATATTCTGCTCTGACTCTCCCCCCCCCCCCCCGGCTTTTCTCTGGCTGGCTCCTAGCCTATTTCAACCCACAGTTGCAGACAGTCTACTACTTTCCCCATGCGTATTCACCCCATTGTTCTCCTCCTCCTGTTCTCTGTGCGCCCCAGTTACAATGGCCAGTGAGCCTACGCTGTGGTAGAGGAGCTGGTGAAAATCCCCAGTGCATTCTGCAGTGATGCCTCCTTCCCTTCAGCCAGCTTCCACCCTTACTCCAGGTTCCTCACGTTCCCAGAGCCCTCAGCCCAAAACTGAAATAAAAATTCAAGGGGGAGCTCATTCACATTGTGAAAGACAGAGGCATGAGTCCTTTTAAGTAGCATCTTTTCAAGTGTTTGTTTATATTATAGATCATTAAATATTTAGCTGACTGAAAAACTAGAAGCTAAAATGTGTCCAGGCATTGCTGAGTAAATAGCCATCTGGAATTAAGACAGGGCAACTGTAAAATTAAAATAAAATAAAATTCAGGTGGTCCTATCATTAGATAAGTAGTTAAAATACTCAAGGGTGTGGCTCAACAGGAGACCGTCAACAACCTTGGGCCTTGCCTTCTCCAGCAGAAGAGACCTCATGCTTAGCTTTTGGGCTCTGCTAATACCCACCTTGCTTCTTCTCTTTGGGCTGCACAGGGGCTGGGCCTCTTAGTTTTCTCTGTTCTTCTGTGTCTTCACTGCTTCGCTGTGGATCAGGATACACGAATAAAGCGGGGGCTCATTACTAGGGCTTGGTATCCTACGGCGTTGTGAAATGGAAGCAGAAACTTTACATCTCATTGAGATAAAAAGGCTTATGGATAGTGGAAAGGGCATTTGAAACACTGTGTGTGTGTGTGTGTGTGTGTGTGGTGTGTGTGTGTGTGTGTGTGTGTGTGTGTGTGTGTGTGTTTGCTTGCACAGATAGTCTCTAACTTTATTCTTAATACAAATGAGTGTGGCTTTTACACTTAATCAAAGAAGGTACCTTTTATAATAAAAACAATCCATTATAGAAAGCCACACCTGGTCAAAATACAGACTTTGCAGTGCTTTGCCCTAATTGATACATCTAAACACAGACCATATCCCAAGGCTCATGAAGCGTTCTGGGGGAGGGTCAGAAAGACTGTAAGAGCCAGAGGATCAGGGTGTCTTCCTAGAGATTGTTCCCTCTACCGATGGCAGGGAAGTCGCATCCAGAACTCTCATGAGTATGACTGAGAAATAGAAAAGTAGATTAGTAGTTGACATGCTGATGTGGTTGGGTGAAAACTCCCTGGGCTCCATGCCTAGATGAAGATCTATAGACAATTATTAATTACGAAGAGAGAGAGAATTGGTCTTCTCCAGGAATAAGCTTTCTAAATTATTTGTCTAATACCAAGTGGTCGATCCTAAAATGTGTGTGTGTATGTGTATATATATATATATACACACACACACACATATATGTATATATATACAAATATATATATATATGTATATATATACAAATATATATATATATATATATACAAATATATATATATATATATATATATATATATATATATATATATATATATATAACCAAATGGACCCAGGAGGTTTCATTTGTTTCTTAGAGGGGAGAGGGGGAGGTAAACATTTGCAAACACTCGAGAAAGAAGGATGCAGTGGAAAAGGAGCAGTACTGCGGCTTTAAGTATTTCCCACACTTGGCAAGACATCTGATTTGGCAGCAGTACTTTCCTCGGTGCCCTTGTAGAAGAAGGACACCCCGAGGTTGTATGAAGTGGCTTTGAAGCAAGCGGTCTCTTAGAATCACATTTTAGGCATGTGCCAGGGGTTCTGTGGAACTTTGAGTCAACCTGTGGCAGAGCTTAAAAGGCACACTCATCAAACCGGAGGATGTCATGGAGCTGGGGGCAATGACTAATTAATTGCATGATAGACTCAGGACTCAACTGACTGACAGGCTGGGCTGGTTGTCCTCCACAAACAAGATGAAATTTAATACATAAAATCATAACCCCTGGCACCTAAGATTAGAATAGCAATCATATAAGGAGGAGAGTTCAGGGTTCTGAGTTGTATCAGCTCATGTAACTTTGAGCTGTATTTGCTTAAGGCTGACTAATTTACCTTTCAAATCTGGGTTCAATGTCAAAATTCCTTCCTTGTTCATCGTAATTCTTGATTCCTTGTACCTGATCTCTGGTAACAGGCCTTTGCCTCTGGTCTTGTGCCTTGGCATTTGACTCACTGTTTTTGTCTCTGTGTATTTAGAGGCAAGGTCGTATTCAGGAAAGTCCATCCTGAACTTCAGGCTTGCATGTGAGTGCCTGGAGGCCTGAGACTGAAGCGCCAATGATGCCTGACCCCAGAGGCTTTCCCACAACCCTCTCTGAGACTTACTGTGTCACTTGTTTGTGATACAATGTGACCACCACATTGATTCTACAGAAAATTAATTCAAAATTGGGGCAAAGACTTTATGCTCCATCACAGCATTCTCATGAATAAAAGCCAGTGGGCTCCCGACCCTGACACCCTTCACCTTTCACCCAGACTCTCTTTTGCTGCTCTCATTTCTTTCCCCAAATAGTGCCCGCTTCTGCTTTGATGTCACAGGTACTCCACTGTCTTCTTTCCCCCATAACTGTTCTCTTTCTAATGGTCCCTTTGTCTGTTTTCATTTACACACACACACACACACACACACACACTCACATTTAGATTTCACATATGACTAAAAGAGTGAAACATTTGTCTTTCCAGGTCTGGCTTATTTCATTTAACATAATGATCCATAACATCCATCCATAACATAAATGTTATGATCTCATTTTTCTTTACAGCTGAATAGCACTCTGTTGTGAAGATGTACAACATGTTTTTTAACCAATCCTTTTTATTTTTTAATATATTTCATTAATTTATTCATATTACATCTCAATTGTTATCCCATCCCTTGTATCCTCCCATTCTTTCCTCCCTCCCATTTTCCCCTTACTCCCCTCCCCTATGACTGTGACTGAGGGGGAACTCTTCCCCTTTTAATGCTCATAGGGTATCAAGTCTCTTCTTGGTAGCCTGCTATCCTTCCTCTGAGTGCCACCAGGCCTCCCCATCAAGAGGACATGGTCAAATATGGGGAACCAGAGTTCGTGTGAAAGTCAGACTCTCAACTGTGGAGAATGTCCTGTCCGTTGGCTAGATCTGGGTAGAGGTTCGAAGTTTACTGCACGTATTGTCCTTGGCTGGTGCCATAGTTTGAGCAGGACCCCTGGGCCCAGATCTGCCCGCCCGCCATAATGATTGATTTTAAACTTCAGATAAAACAGTTCAAGATCTGAAGTTTAAAACCAATCTTATGCCCATGGAAGCTGGGTTCTGTAGAACTCTAGTTTTAGTTTTCCATGCTTACTCCCATGGTGGCTCTATCAGCTTTCATCCCCACTAACACCCTGCAAGAGATCACCTTTTCCCTTAGTGTCCTTGCTTTCTTGGTGCGCAATATCAACCATTTTGATTGGGGTGAGTTGGAACTACAAGGCTGCATTAGTTTGAACACATTTTTAATTTTAAGATATTTTTGGCTACTTGTATTTCTTTTTTTTTTTTTTTCACCAGCTCATTCACTCATTGAATGATTTAGAATTGTTTTGGTACTTAAATTTTTTAAGTTGTTTATATTGTTAGATATTAATCCTCTCTCTGAGATGTAGTGGGCAAAGACTTATTCACATTCTTTTGGCTGTCCCTTTACTCTGGCCATTCTTACCTTTGCTGTACAGAAATGCTTTAAGACAACCCCATTTGTCAACTCTTGGCACTATTTCCACTGCTATGGGAGACCTTTTCACAAAGTCCTTGAACATGGCTGCATCTTCAAGTGTTTTCCTCTGGTAGTTTTGAAGTTCTGCTCTTACCTTAAAAACTTTGACTTATTTTTGAGCCTAATTTTGTTCACGATGAAAGTGGTGTGTCTCATTTCATTCTTTTACAGGTATCCGTTATCCTGATACAGACACTGAAGAGGATTTTTCCTCAGAAAATGTCTTTTAGGCACTTTTGTATAAAAGAGGTATTTGTAGCTATGTGGGTTTATTTTTTGGCCCTTTATTCTTCTATTCAGTTGGCCCAAATGCCCAATTTTGTTCTAGTCTCACATAGTTTTTGCTATTGTGACTCTGTTGTATGACTTGAGATCAGCCATTGTGATACCTCCAGCACTGCTCTGTCTACTTAGAGTTGCTTTGGCTGCTTCAGACCTTCTGTGCTTCCATATGCATTTTGGAGTCCCCCACCCCACCCCCATTTCTTATGAGCAATGCCATTGGGATATACATGAGATTGCACCAGATCTCTAAATTTCTCTTGGTAATACGGTTATTTTAAATATTAATTCTGATAATCCAGGTGCATCGGGTCTCACTGTCTTCTGATGTCTTTTTAAAATTTCTTCTTTCAGGGTTTTAAAGTTTTTATTACAGAGCCTTTCCCCCTCCTTAGATAGATAGAATTATTCCTATTATTGTTTATTCAAATGTAATGTGTCTGGGGTAATTCCTTTTTATTTCTTTCTTTGTAAGATCATCTTAGTTACATAGAGACACATCTGTTCTTTCACATATTAGTATCACACTACTTAGCTGAATGTGCTTATAAGATATACAGATTTTCTGGCGGAGCCACTATGGTCTTTCAAGGATAGGATCGCACCATCTACGGAAAGAGATACTTTGATTTCTTCCCTTCCTGCTTATATTTCCTTTAGTTCTTCCTCTCATTTTGCACTCTGAAAGCATCTGATGTTGAGAACTAAGCAGCTAGCGTTCAGATTGGGAGGCCACTCTGATTTGTTTCCTGTTGTTGGCTCTGGCTCAGTGCGGCTCTTCATCACTGAAGAGCACTGAAAAAAGCTTCACCTTTGACCCATGAGCGCTCCAGTTTCACATCCTCTGCGCTCGCTTACAAAACCCAAATCCTGCACTCACAACGCCATGTGACATTCTGAGTACCGTCATCGACTTTTCTTGTTTGTTAATGTTTGACATCTATGCTGTAGTTAAGCTTAGAAATTTAGATTTATTGCTGCGGAAATTGATGCACAGGATGGTGCAAGAAGAGGCCTGAATCTACACAGCTGTGTTTCAGGCCGTCTTACACCAGCTGCTTACCTCACAACTGCACCTGTGTGCTAACCGGCCTGTACAGGAAGTCAAATCTTCTCTCACATACGGGCTTCTCTCCAAGGTACAAAGTTTCCCTTGTGTCATGGTGCTGCGCCACCTTTAAAAAACTAAATCCATTCTTCTCTGACACGTTCATGCTGCATATAATAGTTCTTGGCTATCGTCACAGACACGCCTATTACGTTCCTCATCCTCACCACTTTTGCTAATCACTTTGTCTCAACAGCTCTTCCTCTGTGTATCTTGACGTTTTAAAATTTAAGATTGCGACCCATTGAGTTTGCTGCATGGGTGGGGCGGGGTCATTTACTGGAACATGTTCACATGAGAGAAAAAAAAACCCAAAACAAACCCAAACAAACCGGTGGCTCTCTGTTCTCTAGCAACCATTAGCTTCTATATCTCCTCAGAAAGAGGGGAGATTTCGTGATCCCTTCCCTCCATGTTGGAAAGTTGATGGCCCCATCTTGTACGGGTCTTGCTGAAGATGGAACCCATCAGAAGTTTTATACAGGGCTTTCGTTATGTATAATGTATAACTCACCAGTTTCCCACTAGTACACACGAACAAATACATCGCCGGTTAAATAGGTTATTGTCTTAAGGAAATTCAAGAAGTGGAGCGCATTCCAGTGTTGCGTCAGCCTTCCTGCTTCTACCATCCTTGTGTGGGTCCTTCTCGGACCATGCTCAGGTTTGCTTGTGCATGGTTCGCTGGTGCTCCTGCTTCTCCTCCTGGCCAGTGCGAGCTCATCCTGGTCACACCACGAAGAGACTTGATATTGCTTTTATTATTTTCCTATTTTGAATCAAAGGCTTTTATTGGCTTCTCCTTGCCTGTGGCATTAAGCTTAAACACTGTGTGTGTGTGTGTGTGTGTGTGTGTGTGTGTGTGTGTGTGTGCGCGCGCCTGTGCGCGCGCTCGCGCGCCAATGCCCTTCAGAGATTGACTATATTTCCCTGGACAGGCGATTTCTTAGCAGTAAGTGGTGTCCTCCTGGTTTACCCAAAACTGCTTACTCCAAGTTCCCTGAACTCTCTCAGATGGAATCATCTTTACACAGTGTTATTTTCTGCTGGAGGCAGCACATTTCTCACATATTTGAATGAATTGTATTGTACTGGTAGGTTTAGGTGGGGGGAGAGCCTTTGCTACGTGTACTGGTCTACTTTTCATCACTAGAATGGCATTGTGTGCATATCTCTTAGAGAAGAGGTTCATTTGTTCGCAGTTTTAGAGACTGGAACCCAAGGCATGGCAACCCTGGTGTCTTGGTCTCTGCTAGCGGTGTCTCGCAGGAGCAGAAGCTAGTGCAGGTGGGAGAAGTGACATTCAGAAACAGGAAGTGAGATGAAACACAGTGCTGGCCTTGCTCTTGTAGCATGAAAACTAATTAATCTTCTGTTTCATAAGAAGCATCTTAATGCCTTTCAAGGACAAAGCCCTTCATCATCCAAGGAGTTCCTTCTCGGTTCCACATCTGAGAGGTCTGTACTGCTTCCTGATGTTCCTCACGAGGGGTCAGACTTCCAACCCATGGACGGTCGGAGGAGCCACTAAAATCAGCCACATCATTTACAACTGGTAATGTTGCCAAGGCACTTTCTAAAGCCTGATACTGATAAAGATTTCTTGAAAGATCATAGGTTGGGAGATCTAGACAACCTTAATAATAATAATAATAATAATAATAATAATAATAATAATAATAATAATAATAAATAGAAAGGGTATTGTTTGAAGTTCATTAAAATATAACTTTAGCAGTTGAAAATAATTAAGTAGCACCAGGCGTGGTGGCTACACTCCTTTAGTCCCAGCACTTGGGAGGTAGAGGCAGGTGGATCTCTGTAAGTTCAAGGCCAGCCTGGTCTACAAAGCTAGTCCAGGACAGCCAGGGCTACAAGAGAAACCCTATCTCTTGTAAAAACAACAAACAAACAAACAAACAAACAAACAAAATAACTCAGTAGGCAAAATGCTTGTTGTAGAAGCATGTGGATGAATTTGATCTCCTGCATCCTTTTAAAATGACCCTAGCTGAGATCCTAGCTGGGGGAAATATGGAGCCTGAAGTTGCCACCTCCTATACCTGTGGGGGACTCCCAGTGAAAGGAGGAGGACAAGAACCTACATATAAAACCCTTCTACCCAAAATTTGTCTTGCCTACAAGAAGTGTAGGGATAAATATAGAGCAGAAATTGAGGGAGCTGCAAACCAAATGACTGGCCCAACTTGAGACCTACCCCATGGGAGAGAGCCAACCCCTGACACTATTAAAGATACTCTGTTATCTCTGCAAATAGAAGGCTAGCATAACTGTCTTCTGAGAGGCTTCATCCAGTAGCTGATGGAAACAGATGCAGAAACCCACAGTCAAACAACAGGCCGAGCTTGGCAAGTTTTGTGGAAGAGTGGGAGGAAGGATTGAAAGAGCCAGAGGGGTCTAGGATACCACAAGGAGACCTACAGAGTAACTAAAGTAACCTGTGCCCATGGAGGCTCACAGAGACTGAACCACTAACCAAAGAGCATGCATAGGCAGGACCTAACCTCTGTAGCAGATTAACAGTTTGGTCATCATGTTGCTCCCCTAACAATTGGAATAAAGGCTGTCTGCAACTCTGTTGCCTGCTTTTGGATCCCTTTCCCCTAGCTGGGCTGCCTTGCTAGGCCTCAGTGGGAGAGGATGGGTTTATTCCTGCTACAACTTGAAGTGCCAGGGTGCAACTTGGTACCCCTTGGGGGCTTTTCCTTCTCCTTAGGGAAAAGAGGCTGTAAAGTGATTAAGTAAATAAATGGGAAATTTTGTGCGAGCACACGCGCGCACACACACACACACACACACACACACACACACACACACACACATACATCTTCATCCCTTAAAAGTTCTGGAGGCACTGAAACTCAGATCATCAAAAGGCCCATAGCCCCTACAGGGCCCACATGGCGGCCATGTTTCTATCACTTCCAGAAAGCTTCCAGCAGGTCTGTGACCTGCATCCCTCTGACCTTTGTGTTCTGCCCACTGTGTATCTCCTATGTCTGCTCCTCAAATACCTCTTCTTTTCCCATCCTAAGACTGATGTAGATTGAGAGGATTTTGAAATAAAAGAAGATATTTGAGATATTTTGGTTAGTTTTCACATGAAAACATAGGCAATTAAGGTCCTAAGTCTGGAGTTGACCAAGTCCTGGCTACTAGGTGACTGTCAGGTCCCATGCTCATAGATTGTTGGTCCTTCTGCTTGTTCTGCCTTCCAGCAGAAACCATACAGTGGTCCCTAAACAGAACATTTTCATTTATTCACCTACCAGTTATGAATTGACCTTAAACTGTGAGCAAGCTTCTGAGTACTAAAGTCATCAATTCTTCAAAAAAAGTTTGTAGTTATTTTTATTTCTAGGCATGGAAACAGCAGGAAGAGTAGGCAAAAAGCATATAAAACTGTCTTTTAAAGTGTGATGAAGTCATTTCGCCCTCAGGCAAAGCTGTCCTTTAGAGGAAATCTTAGATGTTTGTTAGTATTTGTTGATTAAATGATTTCCTTCTGCACCAAGAGTTCCAAGGAAAAGCCAAGATCACTGTCAGTTCTAGGAATCTGTCTTCTTCAGTTCCAGCTGCCAGCATTTCTTTAATGGACTGTGATTTCCTAGGAATGATCTTTTCAACAAGCATTTGTGTTGTGTTTTTAAAATCGTAGCATTGGCCTTTTGAAACCGAAAGACAGATGGATTCTTCTGAGACTCGTCGTTGTGTCAAGGATGACTAAGTTTGGCATGGAGATCACACCATCTTCACCAGATTGCAGATCAATTAGCAGTGTTCTGAATCATATGTTCCGAGGAATTGTACTTCGTTTTAAGTTTTCTATAGTGATAGGTATTCTCAGATGTTTTATAGGATAGATATTCTATGATAGATAATCTATCTATCTATCTATCTATCTATCTATCTATCTATCATCTATCTATGTATCTATGTATTTATCTATGTATCTATCTATGTATCTATCTATCATCTCTCTATTGTGTGTGTATGTGCGTGCGTGCGTGCGTGCGTGTGTGTGTGTGTGTGTGTATGTTGAGGGGGCACATGTGCCACATTGCACATGTGGAGATCAGAGAAGACCTTTTGAAGCTTGATCCCTTTTTCTGACAAGGCATTTCCTGGAATCAAGCTCAGGTTGCCAGGCTTGGCAGCAAGTGCCTTTACCCTCTGAGCCACCTTGCCAGTCATGTCTTAGACAAGCTTCGACTGTGTTGGTGATTTTGCTAACCGAGAAGATATTTTAGTTTTCTTAGCACCATTTCAGCTAACCCACTTATCCTGCCATCAGCGCACTTTACAGATTTCTTTTAAAAGTCATAGAAAGAGTTTTCCTAATAGCATTTTAATAGAATTCTGGCTTACTCTATTAAAGGTGGTTACACTTATGTAGACAAGAAAACTGATTGTGTTTGCTCTGCAGACAAACCACAAAACACCAGGAAGACCACAGACACTGTTGCAGGCTGTTATACAAAAATCCAAATGCCTAAATGAAAATTGAATACAGAATCAATTTCCAATTGCCCACATGCTTGCTAGCTTTTGGGTAAGGGTAAATTGAATAGAATTTTAAAATGCTCTGTTAGAAAAACTGTCTATTTCACAGATTGTGAGCACCCAGAGGATAAGTCATTCATTTTTATTTGCATGACTTCGATAAGTTATTTAATTTCTTTGTATCCCACTTTCTTAATCTATAACATTGTGATAGCAATACTCCAGACTCCAGAGGCACATGATGGAAGCCCACAGAGGAAATGCAGTAACAGCCCTTCTAGGGGCTTTAACACATACACCCGCTGCCTTCCTGGATTGCACTGTAGGAGAATTTAGTGCTATTTGTAGAGGACCACAGACAGTGATAGACATAGGAACAGGCACCAGGCAGAGATACCATAGAAGCTCATTTACATATAGTTAATATAAATGTTCCTTTAGTTTGAATGCAACGGTTCTGTTTTTCTTTTTCTTCCCCATCAGATGATTTTTTTTTTTTAGATCCTGCTTGTGCTAGAGGCAGAAGCAGGAAAGCTCCATAAATGAACCTTGTGCTCTCCCTTCCAGTCTGAAAGCTAACATGTAAGGAGAGCAAGCGTGCTTAGGTACCTCCCACCTGGGGGTGGTCCTATGGCAGTCACCACCAGAGTGTTGTTGGGCTGAGATTAAAATGACAACAGCTAAAATTTATTGAGTGTGCATAATGTGCCAGACGCTGTGTTAAGTGTTTTACCTATTTTGTCCTCATTTAGCACCCACAACCAACAGAAGAGGCAAGCACTATTATTTTTACATCTGCGTTCAAGGAGAGACAGGCTTCAGGTTTACCTGTGTAAGATAATAAAAACCAAACACTTGTTCTGGATGGTCTTTAAGAGAGATAGAAAAGTTTGACCTCTCTGGTTCCTGGTGTTTGAAGAGTCAGGAACTGATGGTGAATTGATACATTCTCAGCGGTGGCAGTGGATATAGTTACTATGACTTGCCACCATCATCTTCATTTCAGAATCTGACTAAATACTTTTTCTTTTGAGAGAATAAAGTAAGACACACAAGACTCCGGGGGTGGTGGTGGTGGTGGTGGTGGTGGTGGTGGTGGTGGTGGTGGTGGTGGAATTCTGTACTTAATGGCTTTATTTATTTTGTGTATATGATTAAAATATGCTCATCACAAGTTAGAAGACAGAGTATTTGAAGTTCATAGAACTATCATAACAAGTGGAAATGCAAGTTTGAGCCTTAAAACTCCTTGAGCACTGCAGCTCAGCTCCTCCTATAAATTGCACTTATAATCTTTGGAGAAAAGGAAGGCATAGGAGCTGCCCAGGGTATCGACAGCAACAGGGCCAGTGGCAATATCGACGTATCAGAAGTTACAGGGGAAAATAACCAGCATTAAAGCTGAGTATCCAGGAGAACAAAGGTTCTCAGTGAGAGCAGCCACACGAGATTCGTAAGTAGGCAGTTGTAAGGCACTGAGTAGTTGTTTAGTAGTCAAGGTTTTGGGAGTAGATCACAGAGAAAAGAGATGACATGTGGGGGAGAGCGCAGCATTAGGGACTCCAGAGGTGACTCTAGCAGCTAATGAATCTGTGAGAACTTGAGACAGCTGCCTAAGAATATGAATAACCTATTTTATGTTGCTATGGCAGCCAGAGCTTGAAAATTTAGGATTTCAGAAGTCAGGGAGGTTCAAAGAAATGGAAGAAACTTTTGAAACATTTGCTGATTGTGATGTGCAAGGCAAGAGGCCAATAACAGAAGCAAAACCATCGCTGAAAGGAAAGGTTTTATGCAACTTTATGTGATGGAGAGATAAATATTGTAGTTCTGAGATTAGAAATGATCCTGAAAAAACAGTACTAGGTTCCAGGCTTGTGGATACAGTTTCCAATAACTGAGATATACTATTCAATAAATATGAGCAAATAGAAAAATTTACACATGAATTAAAATTATTAAAGAACAAATGGAAAATCCAGATAAGGACATATAATAACAAAATACCATAGTTAATGAGTTGAATGTAAAAGGGCACTTGATATAGTTAAAGAGAGACCCTATAAACTGGAAGATGGCAAGAAGAAAGTATTTAGATTGGAAGGTTGAAAGGAAAAACGATGGAAACTATTAGAAAAGTGTGTGGTAGATTTATGAACTGTGATGTAAAATATACATAGATACCTACAATGGTGGACACAGCATCAACTTCAATAGATCTTCAGTGTCAATTTTGTAGAAGACCATTTTCCAGAAACCAATAAAAGGTATCAACTCACACAATAATATACACAAAGAAGGGTATATGCAAAAGACATGTAGATTCATTATTGGAGCACATCCCCAAAATATGGAGAAAATATTGGCATACAGAGGGAAAACAGGCATATGACTTCAAGAGTGAGGTCATGGCTAATACCTGGCTTCTCAGCAGGAATGACAGGGGTGAAAAATACTTGCCAACTTATAATTCTATCGCTAGCTGAGACGTTGTTCACAGTTGAAACTGAAATACAGATATTCTAGACGAAGAGGAGCACAGCAGAAAAACAGAACAACCCGAAGCAAGCACACAGTAACTGCAGCGAATGTTTCCGATAAAAGGTATCTCAGAGGAAACAAAACAAACCCAAACCCAGAAAAGGAAGAACAGAACACAGCTCCCCAGGTATACATTGCTAGGAACAAAGTTTGCAAATTCACAAAGAGAAAACAAGCCTTGGAGCAAAACGTGTGTAAGTTCCTATCATTCAGAATGTCATTGCTGACAAAAAAACAAAACAAAACAAAACAAAACAACAACAACAAAAAAAAGTAGACACAAACCTAGTAAAGACTGCAGTAAGTATAGTTTTACACACAGAGTGGTTAAAAGCCCCAAAACAACCATCAGTAAACATGGTATTTTGCCTTGCAAAATCTCTGATTTTTTTTTAAATGCAAGTCAGTCTAAGGAGAGTTGCCGTTTGTATGTTATTATCAGGTCAAGGCAGAAGGTTATCTGAAATTGGACAGAAAGCTGTGAGATCAGATGCCTGCGGGGGTGGGTGGCCTGGGTTATACATGGTACACTGACCTAGCTGGTAAGTATTTGAAGTAAATGCCTGCATACATTCATGTCTTTCTAGTAGGTGTTTTTAAAATTGGAACACAGACTCTTTTGTATTTGCCCTTGTTTCCCTAAGTAAAATTGAGTGCTAGGAAATGAAAGTTTGTATTATTATATTATTTGTATAGTCTTATCCCTAAGTCCATGCTTTTAGACAAGCATCATAGAATTGAATATAAGAAAATCTAAATGAGGCCAGGTGTAATGGCACATGCCTTTAATCCTAGCATCTGGGAGACAGAGGCTGGTGCATCTCTGTGAGTTCAAGGGCAGCCTGGCCTATATAGAGAGTTCCGGGACATCCAGGGTTTTATACAAAGTCCCTGTATAAAACATTCCCTCTCCAAAAAGATAGAAAATTATAAGCAAATGTTGACTATACAAAAATAATAAAATACACAAAAAGTATGAAAATTGTATCATAGGAGATTGGAGGGAAAAATAACATTAATTTTTTTCAATCATGTTATGATCCAGGGAGTGGAAATAGTAAAAATTTATGACAACTGATAATTCAAAGTACAAGTTGGAATCATTATAATAAAAGAAATTATATTTAAGACATTAGCAGATAACTGTAGATGGAAATAAAGAAATCACTGTTTAAACGCAAAGATAAGCAAGACACCAGAAAGTAAGATCATATAGAATAAATTAAAAAACAAATAGTAAAACAATAATTACAAACAATTGCATCAATAACTGCAATTAAGGAAAGAATGCTAAATACCCAAATCAAAAGACACGGATTACTATAGCATGTTTTAAAAGTTCTCCATGTTAAGAGAGACAAAACTCAGGTATAAGAATATAAAGATACTGAAAATAAAAATGTCTCCAGCAACATACTAAATATGTTTGCTGTTTTGTCTGTGATGACCAAAAATGCCTTCAAAACCCACAAATATACTTCCTTATAGTATTTTATGCAAAACACACAAAATTAATTAGAGTTTATGAACATTTTCATTCATTTCAAAACTTACGAAATTCCCTAAAGATTTCACACATACAGGGAATGTATCTTGACTGTATCTACCTTTCACTTCCCAACTCCAGCTCCCCCAGGATCTTTCCTCACATCTGCCCCACTTCCTGTCCTTCTGTCATGATTCTTTATTTATTTAACCCACTGAGTCCAATCAGCACAGCCCCTATGCGTGTATGCACATATGCATAGGGAGCCACTTCTAAAAGGGATTCTCTCTCTCTCCTCCTGTAGCCATACTGCTGGTTGCTGCTTAGCAAGGAGTGCAGGGGGCCTTGAGAATCCTCCTTCCTCCATGCTGGGCTTTTTAAGAGGCCTGGTCTTGTTGCACGTACTCACAGGTGTGTGAGCTTATCTGTACTGTATTTATATCATGCCCAGAAGGCAGCATTTCGTAACATCCATCCCCGCCCTCCAGCTCCCACTTTCTTTCTGACCCTCTTTCCCTGATGTTTCCTGAGCCATCCGTAGGTTGGAGATGAGGTTGTATGGAGCGTCCCTGTGGGTCTTACAGTCAGCAGGGAAACATCCATGGAAAACCAAGAATGAACTCACTTCAGCCTGAGTTTGGTACCTGTGCTGGGCCAGGTCTGACATCAGCTCATATACATTTTTTTTTTTTACCATATTTAAGCATAGCACACTTTAGTTCAAAGCTTTCAGATAACAGTTAACACAGCCCCCTGACTTGACAAAGCTTAAGACATGTTTACGTTGAAGCTCTTTACAAAGTACACATGGCTTCATCTGTGAGATGGGTTCATGTTGACTTAGAAACAAAGCTCAAGATAAAAGTCTAGGGAGGATGGGTGAAATATATGTAATGCCTTTGGGAGTCAGGATAGGCCTGGCCCTAAGATGATACAGAAATCACGTATGTGCTGTTGTAGAGTACAAATGGCACAGGATGAAGTAATGCTCAAGGTTTCAGGGGGGAAAGAGTCTGAGATAGTAAAACATAACTTTTGGAAGATGCAGGTAGAGCCTGGCCCATCAGACAGCAAAGGATCACCAAGTTGTAAATTATACTCACTCCCCACATTCTAGGAGCAGGTCGGGTTAAGCATCACTTGCCTTTGAAGGATGCCCATGAGTTTATCTTTCCTGGTGTCTCCTGTGCTTATCTGCGTGCATGAGTACCTCTTGCCCTTTACAGGGTTGATACAGATGTCTTAACTAGAGCTGAGTGCTTTTTTAAAAAATTTTTTTAATTATTTATTTATTTTTATTTATTTATTTTTTTTCCTTTACTAATTTATTCTTGTTACATCTCAATGGTTATCCCATCCCTTGTATCCTCCCATTCTTCCCTCCCTCCCATTTTCCCCTTATTCCCCTCCCCTATGACTGTTCCTGAGGGGGATTACCTCCCCCTGTATATTAGAGCTGAGTGCTTATAGACACTTTTCTGAGCACTTTGATCAGTTATGTGTCTATGTATTGATCCCTATCTACTGGAATAAAAAGCGTCTCTGACCAAGGTTGGTAGCAGCACAAATCTATGGGTAGAAATAAACGTGAATATTTAGAAGTCAGTTTGAAATCATGACTATTAGAAAAATAATGTCAACAGGTTCTCCTCTAGGGCCTTTTCTGGCTGTGAGTTTTGACTATATTGACAGCATGAGGCATGGATTTTTTTTTCCATGAAGCAAGTGTCAACTCCATTGAAAACTGCAATACATTATTACCATGAACAGCCTTGTCACTATTTCACCTTTTCATCTTGCCCAGCAAGTCAGTAGTGAAGTGTGCAGTGCCCTGTGATGGGTAAATCCAGAAATCTAACTACTGCTTCCCCCACTATCCTGCAGAGCACCTGCCAGCACTCGAAAGCTAGTAATTAGAACCAGTTTCCTGGTCAGTACAAGAGGCAATGGTGTCCTCACCAATAGAGTCTTTCCATACAGTTATTATGTGTGATCAAGAGCAATAGAAATAGCTAGAACTGTCTCGGAGTGCCTCTGTGTCTTCTGTGACCAATAACTAGTGCAGAGGCAACTTGAGCCTGGCTTTGAGATTTTCATTTAATAACCCATGTCTTCTGAGGGCTGCATTGTTCACTAGTGTGAGGTACTTTTGTCCAAACACTTGAAAATGTATGTTTAATTAGCTTAAAACTTTGTGAGTTTTCATGTCTTCTTTATACCATCTCAGTGTTGGTTTACCTACCATCTAGGCCTGGGTACCTCCCCTGCCCTCACCCCTACTTTAATCTTTAGCTGCTTGTAGTTCCCCCCTATTCTTTCATATCATTTGCATTCTACTAGACGTTACTTTTCTCTTTTTACTGCTTGCTAACCACAGGTTCTCCGGTAGCTTCTTTGTGTGATCTTTATTCTGGTGACCTCCAGCTCTACACCCCCATCTCCCCTCTGTCATCACTCTACTATGTGCTTGAAGCCATCTTCTCCCAGTACTTCCTCTTTCTATTTTTATCTCACCTATATTCCACTATCCACTCCCTGAACTTATCTCTGTTTCGAGTTTCCTAGTGTCTACATGCAGTTAATGTCAAAGACACAAAACAAGAAAATTGAGGGTATGATCAGAGAGAGAGAGAGAGAGAGAGAGAGAGAGAGAGAAGGGTTGGGGGAGAGATTTTAACCAGTGCCCCCCATAGTTTTACCCATTTACCTGAAAATGTTATGATTTAATTATTTTTATTCAGCTGAGTAATCCATTGTGTACGTGTGCCACATCGTTATTATACACTTGTCAATTGATAGATGTTTAGGTTGACTCCGTTTCCTAACTAATGTGACTATAGAAGCAATTAATACGGATATATTGGTTTTTCTGTTGTGGGAATGACAGACCTTTGGACATATGCTGAGTGGTCTAGCTAGGTCATATGGTAGAACTAGACTAGTTATTTGAGAGATAGCCAGACTGGTTTTCAGGGTAGCTACCCCAGTTAACACTCCTACCAGTGATGTGTAAGGTTCCATTTCCCTCACATCTTGCCAGAACTTGTTGGCATTACTTTCTGGTGATGGCCATTCTAATTGGGATGACTTGTAATATTAACTTAGTTTTAATTTACGTCTTTCTGATGACTCAGGATGTTGGACACCTTTTAAAATGTTTTCCAGTCTTTTATATTTCTTCTTTTGACAACTTTCTGGTCAGTTATTTATTCCCTTTTAAAATCAGGTAGTTTTCTTGTTTTTTGGTTTTCTGAGTTCTTCTTATATTCTAGACATGAATTTTCTGTCAGATATATAGATTTTAAATATTTTCTTCCATTCTGTAGTTTGAGACTCCACTCAATTAATTGTTTGGCATGCTGAAAGAGGCTTTTTAGTTTTATGGATTTCACTTATCACTTGTCTTTCTTATTTCCTGGGCCACCGGAGTCCTATGTAGAAAGTCCTTTCTCATGCCACTAAGTTGTGGTAGGTGCCCTGCTTCTGCCTCTGGCAGCTTCAGGGTAACAGGTGTCTTGTTGAGGTTCTTGATCCACTTGGAGTTGAGTTCTGTGAAAGGTGAGAGGCAAAAATCTAGTTTATTTTTCTTCATATTGAAAACCAGTTTCCAAACACTGTTTGCTAATGATACTGGTTTTTTCTCCAAAATATATTTTTGGTATCTTTACAAAAAATCAGGTACTTATAGTTACATGGAGTTATATCTGGATTGTTATTTAAGGTCTATATTTAATTATTTATTTTTATGTGTATGTATGTATGTCTATGCATCACGTATGCACAGTGCCTGTGACGCTAGAGAGGGGTGTTGGAGGCCCGAAATGAGTGACAGTTTTGATTGTGGGTTCTGAAACTTGAACCAGGGCCCTCTGGAAAGCAGCCAATGCTCTCAACTACTGAGCCCTCTCTCCAACACTGTGGATCCTTTATTCTATTCCACTGATCTGTGTGTCAATTTTTTATCTATTTTTATTTGTTGCCAATATCATGCTGTTTTCATTACTATGTAGTATAATTTGAAATCAAGTATGATGATGACTTCTATAGCATTCTTTTCATTCAGGATGAATTTGACACTCTCTCCTCTGTCTCTGTCTCTGTCTCTGTCTTTGCCTCTGTCTATCTGTCTGTCTGTCTATCTGTCTCTCTCTGTGTTAATTTCATGGGCTAACGTGTCTTTACAGTTTCTTCTGGGCATTCTTAGAAGGAATTTTTTCTCTTGCCTTGCCTTTGCACTTTCAGACTCTTTGGCTTACAGTCTCACCCACAATCCTATTGTCTCCGTCTCTGCTTTTCTCACAATTCATTCTTTAACACTCCCACTGTCCATACATGGCATAATGTTCATGACAATGGTGGTTTACATACTATTTTCAAATGCACATGAAACAGTTATGAAAACTGAGCATATGATATGCTGTAAGGGACATTTCTATATATGTAAAACAATGGTAGTCACAAAGAGCATTAGGACTGGTCACTCTGTAGCTAAGTATGAAGACAGTATTGAAGCTGCTGTTAAGAAATTCCATAAATCTTACAAATAATTCAGCATCAAGGGAAAAAAAACAATGATAATTAGAACTAGTTCAAATTTAATGTATCTAAAACATGCCATATTGATATTGGGATGTAACAATGTGTGTTGAGGACAAATTTGCATCCTTACTGCATTATTATTGGAGAAGAAAGCTGAAACTCATTGTAAAATTAACAAACAATAGAAACAAAGTAAAAATTGTAAAATAAAGGCAAGATTAGAGATGTAAAAAATAGAGAAAAATCATCAGGCAGAATTTTGTTGATTGAAATGTTATCAGATTTGATATCCACCTAATAAGATGATCCCTTCCTCGCTGCTGATGGGAGTGCCCATTAGTACAGCCATTATAGAAATAAAGATGAAAGCTACTTCAAACAATCCCTACAGACTGAACTACCAATGATGTAGCTATACTACGCAGGGTATATACTCAAAAGAACCTACTTCCTACTGTACAGACACTTGCACAACCATGGTTGTGGTTGCTTTACTCATGATAACAAGGAAATGGAACAAGCCTAAATGTCCATCAACATTTAAGGAAAATGTACACACACACACACACACACACACACACACACACACACACACACACACAGAGAGAGAGAGAGAGAGAGAGAGAGAGAGAGAGAGAGAGAGAGAGAGACTATTACTCACCTGTAAAGGATAGCAAAATCATGAGATTTAATGCAGAAAAATGGATGGTTTTACAAAGTATAGTGTTAAGCATTATTACCTAAACTCAGGAAGACAAAACCAACACGTTCTTCTCCTTCATAGATGGATTCTAGCCTTAACACACACGTCCGTGTGTGTGTGTGTGTGTGTGTGTGTGTGTGTGTGTGTGTGTGTGTGTATACATGAAGAGAATCTAGAAAGTAGACCAAGGACAGTAGTATCAGGTGATGAGGTGAAGAAAGGCAGGGAGTGGACAACAGGACACATAGGACATGAAAGGGCTAAGAAGGACCTTGGTGGAATAGAAGGGAACAGGGACAGCAAGGGTGAGGGGGAAGGGAAGGAGTCAGGGGGAGTAGGAGAGAGGTAGGGGTGAATTGATATGATAAAAATGCATTGTATAAATATAGAAAAAATTTAAAAACGAATAAAATATTATTAAGAATACTGATCAAGGAAAAAAGATTATAAATTACTAAAATTCACCATGTAAAGATATAATTACATTTATCATAAATATTAAAACATAAGACAATATGTAAAGTGGACTATATGTCAATATATTTCAGACTATAAGTACAACTGAAATCATGTCCTCCAAAGTTATATAAAGATATAAGAAGAGACAGGAAGCCATGCAGTTATTTGTTAATGAGAACCTTCCTGAAGAAAACTTCTTATCTCAGGGACTTGTCAAAGATTTTTCTTTCTTTCTTTTCTTTTTAAAAAAATTCCTGTTTTTATTTTTTTCAAGATAGGGTTTCTCTGTGTAGGCTTGGCTATCCTAGACTCATTTTGTAGACCAAGCTGGCCTCGAACTCAGAGAGATCCACCATCCTCTGCCTCTCTGAGTTCTAGGATTACAGGTGTATGCCACCACGCCCAGCTTGAAACATTTCTAAAATATAAAAACAATGACAAGACATGTTACCTTAGTAGATGCAGACAGATTTTTTGATCAAATTTAGCTATTGTTTCATGATTAACGATAAAACCAACTCTCAGCACATGAGTATGAGAAAGACACTTCTTTAATTGCTTAGGGTATGTTACAGGACACAGCAAAACTGGCCTACTTTCTGCTGGAGTACTGAAAATTCCTGTGAGATTTGAATGATGTGAATATTGCTGTTCCATTCCATTCAGCGTTGTAAAAGAGGGCATAGATAGGTCATTACAGAAGCAAAACATGTGTTAAAATTAGATAGAATAAGATAGAATTGTTTTTATTATTGGATAGCACATAAATATAAAACCTATAAAAATAGATTAGACTCTATAATCAAACTATCTAAATAAATAGGAAAACTTAAAACGAGTATTTAGGTTCAAAATGAACATATGTATTAAACTTCTTTATACTACCAACAAATTACTTGAAATAAAATGTAACTTATATTGGCTCCAGAAAGCATCAAGTATCTAGAATTAAGTCCAACAAAATACATAAATATTTTGTGCAAAACTATTGCTGAGAAAATCAAAAGCAGAATATTAGTTTAGCAGACTCAATTTATAGATTCAAGATGTTTTTTCCCCTCAAAACCAACAAGTTGGATCTTAGTTGTAAATAAAAAAAGCAAAGAGCCAAGAATAGTTAAAATATTAGTCATTTTTTTCTTTTTCTTTCTTTCTTATTTATTTATTTTGGTTTTTCGAGACCAGATTTCTCTGTGTACCCTTGGCTGTCCTAGACTTGCTTTGTAGACAGACTGGCCTCAAACTCACAGTGATCCACCTGCCTCTGCTGGGATTAGAGGTGTGCGCCACCATGCCCTGCTTAGCCATTTTTTTTTCTAATTGAAGAAACAGAACTCAGGGAGACATACTACCTAATTTTAACACATGCTCCCAAACTTAATTCATAATTCAAAGGGTATCATAGAGGCTGGAGGATAGATAATAACTAAGTAATCAAATAAGCTCAGAAACTGGCTGAATAATATATGGTCAACGGATACAAGACAACAGTGAGCAGTGAACAGTGGAAAAAAGAAGAGTAGTCCTTGTGTGGGATGTTTGGATATCTCTATTTGGAAAGGTGGTTTTGAGCCCTCTGTTAGAGCCATAAACGGTGAATTATAACACTGGCATAAACAGTAAGACAACAAAGCAACAGAGTCCACAGGAGAGAGCACTGGACAGTGTTCATGATTTTTGGATTAGGCAGAAGCTTTTGGGAGGATACAAAGTAGAGAGATTGATAAATTGGAATTAATTAAAGCGAGAGCTCCTCAGAACAGTATGCAATGAGGAGAGCGAGGTGACGAGACTCCAGAGGGAGTGTACATTTGTGTTTTACAGACTCACAGGCTCCGTGAAAACCAATTCCCAAACTAATAAGAAAGTGATGGATAACACAGTTGGAAATGTGCATAGACTTGAACGTGCACTTAGAGGGGAAAGGGGGCTATCCACACAGCGGATCATCCACAGAATAGTTATGGGATGAAGTGTCTGCAGCCATGAGAATAGAGCAATTACTGAGATGTGCAGCAACAGGGATGAATTTCATAAACACCATGTCGCTCAGAGTAAGCCAGACACAATAGTGTCTACTCATGAGCTCATTCAGAAATGTTCAACGCAGATATGGTAACTGCTAAGTGACACCAGAGTGAAGAAGGTTCTTTTGGACAATTGTCCTCATGAGGAGCAAGAATAAGGTGAATTTGAGGAGCTCGCAGTACCCTCTGTTGTACACACACTCATACATGTTCAGTTGAGGATCTGTGGTGGAAACATAATTGGCCATACTTCTTTTCTCTGCATATTTAAGCTTTTGATAAAAAGTGGCATTATAAAACTCCCACATAAGGTTGAACCTAGATTAGATCCTGAAAATCTAAGGACAGTTGGGGATTCTGAACATTATCTTGACTGTGGGGGGCGAGGAGGACATTAATTATTATTTCTGTTTTGAGATGCAATGGTTTTTGTTGCCATCGAGGACAGTGCTTTTATTTTCAGCAGAGGGATACTGAAGTGATTATGAGAAAACTGTCATGATGCTGGCAACATAGTCTCAGTGACTCAGTGAAAGAGAGATGTGCATATAGAAATATGTATTTACTTAGTATAAACACATATGCAGTGAGTATGGGATAGTGTTAACTGTGCTTTAAATTACGGTCGGACTTAGGGACTATCGTGTGTCGATCACTCAATATTTACGTATGGTTAAAAATATACAGTACAGAGGACTGGGGGGACTTGTAAAGCATTGCAGTATGTGTTTAGTTTCTCATGCTTGTTTCCTGGAGTTCTACGCAAGATGGACGATCCAGGATAACTGCAACATCACTTTGCCTGTCTCCTCTAAGTCCTTGGAAGACTTTTCCTTCGGCATCTTCTCCGTTCTCCTTCTTATCTTAGTCATCGTCTTCTTTCACCACCAATTCCTTACGGCACCAAGCCACTCAACTCTCCTCTGTTGAGAGAAGATGGAGAGAAACAAGGAAATCAAACAAATGCATCACCTCAATTCACTGGAGGAGGATCTAATTGAACAAAATGAAAACAATTTCTCTGCAGCCAGCACCACAGCAGGTGCCGGGCTTTCTAACACATGCCAACAACTCAGTGTGTAAATATTTTCAGATTGCCTTGTTAAAGGAGATAGGGAACTCATGCTGAGTCCTCCCTCACCCAGAGTTTTGTGATCAGAATGGGCAGAGCTCTTCTATAGAGGACAAAGGGCAGCATGAGACCTGTGTGCAAGGATGACATGGATATTGATGGGCCCCTGAGACATGAATGGAACACTATGGAGAGGAAGCAGAGAAGCCCCTGCCTCATGTAAAACTGGGGAGAGAAGAGATGGATTCTGTGTAGATATCATGGAGTTTGTGTGAGGTTGGCAAACCACTGTCTGAGCACAAGCTTCTTCATCAATTCCATGTTCCCTTTTGTATACCATTAAAGGTGACAAAATTTTGACATGTTCTCCCATTGTTTTCTTGTCCCCCCTCTTTCCTGTGTGTGTGTGTGTGTGTGTGTGTGTGTGTGTGTGTGTGTGTGTGTGTGTGTGTGTGAGAGAGAGAGAGAGAGAGAGAGAGAGAGAGAGAGAGAGAGAGAGAGAGAGAGTCTTGCCATGCACTTCAGGTAGGCCTAGAACTTGCAATCTTGCTATCTGTGCCTTTTAGGAACTGGGACTACAGGTGTGCAGTCATACGCACCACCACATTCTGCTGTCTCTTACACAGCTGTAAATATTTCAAGGTGGTTTCTGAACTTCAGCTTTCCTTGGTTTTCAGTTCAGTCTCCACTGCTTACTTCGAAGTGTTCTGATTTTTGGTAAGCCACTTGCCCACTGTGTCTTCTTTTCCTTTTCATAAAACAATGTTATTGCTAGCACAACAATTGTTGTGTAAATTGTTCATGCTACTGTGGTGCTGAGGAGAAGAAGGCTTCCGAATGAGGTGGACTTTGTAGCCCTTCTATTCTCTTTAACCTCGTGTATTTATCGACTTCTGAAATGATTACTTTAGCTTCAGATCCCTGACTTTTCAAGCCATTGTCAGCTTCTCATTTTCATGGGATTGCTCGCCTTCAGCAGGTTGGTTAACAGGGCTTATGGATCGGACTTCTTGAGTTTCTAACATTTCTTACTGTGTTTCATTTTCAAAGGCTTCATTGGGAGGTTGGTTCTTACCTGAAAACTGGCTAGGGCTTCTTGTTCCTAACGACTCTCTAGTCCCCCGCTCCCCAGTGTCTCCACAGTGCTGTCACCTTGGGTAATGTGCAAGCCTATGAAAACATGTTAATGGCTGTCTATTGCCTGCCAGCCAGCACACGGCCTGGAAGCCAGCTCCAGGAGCCTTGGGAAATCCTGACCTGCATTTCTAGACTTAGCCCTTTTTATTTATTGATATGCACTGAATTCTCAAACTCTGCTTCTCACAGTTACTGGAAGCTTGCCAGGTTCGGATTGCTCTACTTTTAGCTATGTGGTTCTGCCCACCAACGGCTTCAGGTTTGTCTTTTGCAAAATGGAGACACACAGGCTCTCCTCGTAGGGTGGCTGTGATAACAGGAGTTGATATGTGTGGAGAGTTTAGGGCTTAACATAAAGCAAGATCTTAGTAAATGCCAGTTATCGTGTGTGCGGTTGTTTATACTGCTCTGTTAAATGAAAGCTCCCCATATCTCTTTCTGTTTGACAAGAAGTAGCGATTCTTCAAATCTGGAGGTGCTCAAGCCATGCCTATCAGCACCGTTCCTTATTCTACCAATTGAGATGTCTTCTTTCCCTCCGATGAGCCCTCATGTGCGCCCCCTTGTATTTGTAATTTAACACTCTTATGACACAGTAAAAACACTTTCCTGTAGCCATTATTGATTAAAATTTCAACCAAATTCTTTAAAAAAAAAACACTTTATCTATTTATTTAGTGTATGTATGTATGTATGTATGTATGTATGTATGTATGTATGAGTGTGCATTCACAAACAGTAGCACATATGTCAGAGGAAAACAGTAGCACATACGTGGAAGTCAGAGGACAACTCATGGGAGTCAGTTCTCTTTTCCCACCATGTTGATCCTGTAGATAGAATGCAGGTCATTAACCTGCTGAGCCATCTTGCCAGCACCCAATATTCTTCAATAGACAACCATTGAGAATATAGACCACCCCTTCATCCATTTTTGTATTATCTGCTGTGAGGCCATCTGGAAATCCCTTATTGCCTTTTAACTGGTAATATACATTTAAGGGATGGTTAATCATTAAGTTTAATTGATAAGTCCATTTCGTTGGGTTAATTGTTACATCTTAGGACTTTTGCGTGCTGAGAGGCTCGCCATTGAACTAGATGTTAGCTACTTCCTATTGTCCACAACTTTCTAGAAAGACAACTTCTTAGGAATGTCTGTCTTTAGGACAACCCTTCAACTATGCGAGCCAAAAATTTTAGAGAAGGGTTTGTATTTGATATGTCCCTGTTAAGAACTTGAGGCCAAAGCAAATCTGTTTCCACTTGCCCACACATACCAATCCACCCTGTAATGTTTTCATTGTTGAGCTCTGGGGGGGATTCTTACTCTGTTTTTTCTTTTCCTCTTCGGCAATAGGGAAGTTTTCTCAAGTTTGCTTTTATTTTTTCCTCTTAGTCTGCACCCATCTGTTTTCTACCTCCATGTAGGATGGTGGTGGGAAGGTAAAAGAATGAGGTGATCTTCTCATGGCAGGTCCCTCGAGCCTACATTTCCTGGTTCCCTTTTCTCGGCTGCTCTGTACGAGAGCGCCAGCTGCAGAGACCCCTGGGTTGCAGGCCTCAGACAAACAGTAAGATACTTCTTTAACACCAAGTAAGGACGACATTATTAACTTTAGACAGTGGTGTCTTCAGAGCTCTCCCTCCTTTAAGCAGGTCAGACCACCTTAGGGAAGATCCTGAAGACCCATAAGGGTTAGCTCACGAGGGCACATCGGCTTCAAGTGCTTGTCTTTCTTCACTGATTTTTTTCTGTAGACAGTCTAGCCAAAACCCCATGCCTCAGAACCTGGCTAAGTGAGGCCATCTCTAGGTCAACATGAGGCAGTTATTTTGGATTCGATGACTACTAGTTCATAGGAACGCTTTATGTCGGGGCCAAAGAGTTAGTGTTTGGTTACGCTATTGCTAAAAGGACAGATCACAGCGCCTCTTACCTGCGTCTGCCTGAGACTTAAGACTGAAAATTGTTGCCCGGAACAGGTAATAGAATCACTTTAAAGATCTCTCTCTCTCTCTAATGTATTTACTTTCCAGACAGCAAAACGCCAGGCTGCTAACTATGAGTTGTTTGTACTTTAAAAGTTTACTGTCCTAGTTAGGATACTCTTGATGGCGTTTTATATTCACTGTGCAGTGCAGTCAGCTGATTCATGCTGTCTTCTGAAGGTTACGAGTCTCCATGTAATGTTAAGAACTATATGTCTGAACCACTGAAGGAGAAGTGTATAAAATGCAGGGCTGCTCCGCAGAAGTATATGAACCAGAAGTATTTCATTTTATGCCGTGGTTCTCGTGATATTTGTAGCTTTTGAGTCCTGGCAGTTTTTCCGTTTTCTCTCACTTTTGGAGTTATAGCTGCTCTCTCTGTCCAAAAACACAGAGCAAAGCTTTTCAGATAAGTTCTTTGGATTTACTATATGCATTTTAAGTTCATCTGAAACATGCCACGGCTGGCTGAGTTATTATACATGAGGGTTTCTGTAAACTGTTCATAGGGCTCATGGTCCCTGATCACAGGGAACTTCTAAGGACACTGTTCCTGAAACACATGGAAGAGTGTGGTAGAGATGGATGGAAAAGGACAAGCATTAGAAAGGTTCAAGAAAAGAGAAGTGCGTGTTTACAGGGGTGGGGGTGGGGCTGAAAAAAATCTATGAAAAAAATCTTTTGAAATATGAACTAAAATATGATCAAGATTTCAGTAGATGAAAAAAAATTTTTAACTCAATTTCCAGGAGTTCCACAGGGAGCAAAAAGAGAAAACCAGAAATGCAGTTGCAAGACTCTGTGACAGGAAGTCATGATGGGCACTGGTGGCTTGTGCAGGAGTAGAAGAAAAGCCATGCGCTCATACCCATGGCTTTCCTCTCTGTCCAGCATGATGCTACTACTGGGGAGTGAGATGCAACCAGATTCCTCCTTGGAAACAGGTGGAAACGGTGGGTCCTTTCCAGCTCTTGCTTGAGTTCCCGATTGACTGCTGCCGTGACCCTGAAAATAATGATGCATTTTAAATATTCTTCAGTAAGAAAAAAAAATATCATATGGAAGTAGATACAGGTTGGATTTAGGATGTTAAGGAGCTCAGAGCACATTTTAACTCCCCGTTAGCAGATTGGCAAGAAGCCTTTTAGTGTGTCAAGCCACCGAGATGGATGGCATACACCTTAATAAACCTGACAATTAAAAGTAGAAGGTAGAGGTGGCTCATGCATGTGACTGACTGCAGGATGTAGGAGGAGGACGCTGAACTGGAGGGCATGGGCTTCACTTATTCATTGATTTGCCTTTTTGCTCATTTGCTCCTTCATTCATTTCATATTTATTGAGAGCTTTGCACCCTGTCATGGCTTGATCTAAATGCTGGAAGTGCTGTGATTAATAATGCATAGATCACGGCCCCGTGGAGCTTAGAGCCGAATGGAGGAGGATGAAACAACAGCAGGCGATGCTAATGCGCTGGATTGCCTCATTTTCTGAAGTGTGGGTTTCAGGCCAGCAGGATCAGCATCACACAGGAGCATGGTGGAGATGTAGGACCTCAGGCTCCATCGCCAAATCAGTGGGATCCTGACCATTGTCACAAATCTGAGCTGATTTGCACAGGGGAGTTTGGGGAGCACCTGCAAAGTGAGTGCAATGGGTGGGCATGCCCCAGGGCCACATGTTCCCAAAGGAAGGGCACTCGGTCCAGATCCAAGAGGCTGCTGAGATGAGATGAAAGCTAAGCTGATTTCTGAACAATAAATTGTACATAGATAATTCTGCGAGATCAAGGCAAACCATGAATTCAGTTTTGAGTTCTCTGTCTCTAAAACCAAGAATACCATTCCAAGGTTGTTTCAAACCTTAAGACCTGCCAAGGTTGCTTTGAGGTCTAAATGTATGGAACAGCGCCTTAAATGTTCAAAGCTGTGCAAGGATGTGGAGAGTGACTTCTTCAGCTTCAGGATGTAGGACAATTTGTTCCTTGGTGTCATGATGCATTGGGAGTCTAGTGGAAAGGTTGGGGGTGGGGAGGATAAAAGGACCTAGAGGTGACAAGAGCTCCACACAAAGACTGATAGAGCCAACTAACCAGGGCACAGAGGGACCTGTGGTGTCTGAAACAACAACCTAGGACCATGCATGGACTGGACCTATGTTCTCTACATAGATGTAGGCAATGGGCAGCTCAGGCTTTATGTGAGTCCACTAGTAAGAAGAGCAAGGGCTGTCTCTGACATGGACTGCATTGCCTGCTTTAGATTACTTGCCCCTGACGGGACTGTCTTGTCAGGCCACAGGGGAAGAGGATAAACTCAGTCCTGATGTAATTTGATGAACTGGGGTGGGTGAGTAGTGGGGGGTGGGGGAATCCCCTTTCCGGAGGAATTGGGGAGGAGGGAGGGGGAAAGGGAAGAAGGCACTGAGAGGAGAGGAGGGAGGTAGCTATGGCCAGGATGTAAAGTGAATAATACAGGAAAAAGTGTTTCTGGGTATAATGATGCATTTTAAGTATTCTTCAGCAAGAAAAAGTGATCTAAGATGGGCTCGTTCTTATGATTAAACATAGGATTGAGAGAGTTTTGTCTTCTTCTTATTGAAGAAGAGTCTAATATCTGAATAAATTGAGTGTGTTGGTCAAAAACAGCCCCCGAGGGAGGGTCTTGGAAAATGCATTCTCCAAGGGTGAGCTCTGAACTTCAGTCATCTGTGTCCCGGAACAGTTCTGAAACACAAATAAAGGTGGAGAGGACAGAATGCCTTCCAGCTAGGACAGACATTAATTCTTTCCTACAAACAGAAAAATAGAAGTCAGTTTTATTTACGATGATAAGAACTGTAGAAGATTATTGCAAAGTAAACACAGAGCAGTGATTAATTATTACTCTATTAAGTAAAGATTTGTTTTTGTTGTTACTTCATAATTGTAATTTTGCTCCTGTTATGAGTCAGAATGAAAATATCTGTGTGTCCCCATGTTTGTATGTGACCCCTGTAAAGGGTGGTTCAACCCCCAAAAGGGTTGCAGCCCACAGGTTGTAAACTGCTGATCCAATGGTTGCATGAAAAACCTCAGATGGGTCAGACAGTCTGATGCCATAATTGACCAATTTAACCAGGTGTCTCTTCTTTTTAAAGCTTCATTGGGGGGGGAGGGGGGTCACAATGTCTTCATCACTTGATGGGCTTAGGCTCCCTTGAGACTGTGAAAGTCTGGCTTCTAAGTCGTGGCTTACTCATTTCCCATCGCAGGCACATGGAATTCTGCACAGCATAAATAGGTCCTCTATAAACGGCGAGATGGACATGAGAAAAGTCGGCAACTTTAATAACGAATAAAGAAATGAAACTTCTGTAGAAAGATGAACAGAAACTGTTACCTGCTCTGCCTCTCCAAAAGAGAATTCCTCTAAATCATCTCCTGAGATGGTGGTTCTCAACCTGTAGTTCATGACCCCTATGGGGGTCGAACAACCCTTTTGCAAGGGGCTACCTAAGACCATCTTGCATATAAAATATTTATGTTACAATTCATGACAGTAGCAAAATTACAGTTATGAAGTAGCAATGAAAATAATTTTATGGTTGAGGGTCAGCACAACATGAGGACCTGTATTAAAGGGCCACAGCATTAGGAAGGTGGAGAACCACTGCTTTAAGGTCAGGATGAAGAGCTATTTACAGATTGTTCAGGTTCTAACTAAAGTATGTCTAGATATTAATGTGGCTAAAACATTGCAAATGGTTGAGCTCCAGCAATCTCTTTAAAGAATTACTCAAAGGATATAAGAATGGACAAAAACCACCCCTTTTGCTGTTTATAATACCAAGACTTATACATGAGCAAGGTCCTTAATAACTGTGGGTTGCTTGTGTCAGGGTAGAATTGAGAAGTAAAACATTTACCAATGTGGAGAGACATTTATGTGATGCCAAACACAAAAAGCAGATTCCCAAGTATAATATTTACAAAACCGCCATTTTATTTAAGAGGAGACCTAAGATGCTTATAAGGGAAGGTCTGGGAAGAGACATACGCTAAAATAATTAGATGTTTTTTTCCTGCCTGATGAAATTATGCTAATTTGAATTTCTGATATCTTTACGTAATGTCTGGCCATTTTGTTTAACATTTCCACGCTGACCTATGAAATAAACTTTAAAAATTGGAACAGGCACAATAAACATCTTCAAAATAAAACATTTCTGTTACGACTTCCATAAAGCTCCACTGTATGCATGCATGTGTATGCATGCGTTTATCTTGCCATTCTCAGATGCTCATTATGTAACAATCTGGTTTTCATCACGATGTTTTCCTATATGTACAGCATATACTTTGCTCATACTTACCCCCTTCCTTATGTCTCTTCCTTCCACTGGTTATTTTCTTCTTCCCACATCATAATCCTCCTCCTGTTTTCATGTCTGGATTTACATCTAAATTCCACATATGAGAGAATACACATGACAAATTTATTTCTAAGTCTGAATTATTTTGTTAGACTAATATACTTCAGCTCTGCCCATTTTCCTTTAAATGAGAACTTTGTTACAAGGAGCATGGATGTACAAGTATCTCTGTTTTATGGGCATATGTCCAGGAGTGGTATAGGTAGAGTTGGATTATATTATATGGTAGTTTTATTTTCAGTGCCCCCCAAAATATAGTATTTATTTTGGGGGGAATTTTGTAAAATACACCCCTGATCACTCTCACTTTCCGTTCTTCCCAGGTCCACCCTTCCGCCTTTGCATCCACCCCACCCCTGAACAAAACCCACCAAATTCAATTTGTGTTGCCCATATACTCATCGGCTCATGATCAGACTCCAAGTGGCCAGCTCCTTTAAGAAAACTGAGATATTCTCCTCGCCAACCACCACACCATCAGAAGCCATCAACTGTGAAGAGTTGCACTTCAACACCTTTATTGTAGTTTTTAAGGATTCTCTCCAATAGCTATTTTCAGCTTTTTGATAAATCTGTATACTGTTTTTTGTTTTTGCTTTTTGTTTTGCAGTGGCTGTACTAATTTGCATCCCTCCCAACAGTATAGAAAGAGTTCCTTTCTTCTTGTGTCCTCAGCAGTCTTTGTTGCTTGTTGTTTTTCTTGATAATAGCTGTTCTGACTGGGGTGAAATGGACTCTCAATGTAGTTCTCATTTGCATTTCCCCGATGGCTAAGGATGCTGAATATTTTTTTTCCACATATTTATTGGCCATTTGTGCTTCTTTCAAGAACTGTTTGTTCAACTCACTTGCCACATGCAGGAGGATGAAATTAGATTCTGGTTCAGTGTGGCTTTACGCCATTTCCAGCACTCTTTTCTTTCCCAGGTCTTACTTCAGCGAAGTCTCAGTAATCTTATAGGATCATGAAGGGAAAGGACTGAGGTGTAAGAAGCTTAATTCCATCAAAACTGTGTAATTCTAGCTGCTCCATTTCAGCGCGAGAGGTCTGTGTTTGGCCTGAATGCAGTGTCCTCTGGGAGGAGGACAGTAAGATTCAGGGAGGAGAGGAGGGCTGCAAAGATGTTGCCGAATGAGTGTGCGTGAGATGCAGCTCTGAGATACAGAAAGGAGCAGATGGGGAGAATGGAACAGCAGAACCCCGTGTTCCTCAGAAGAACATATTTTATTGTTGTTGTTGTTCTTTAAGAGAACGAAAGACTGTGCTTCTCAAGACAACAACTGCGAGCAAATCACATTCCACCCACCAATGTATGGATTCTCAGATGCACAAAATATAGAGAGCCAAATATATCCCAGGAGAGGACCAGGGGGCCCTGAGTCCTGGTCTGGTCTGGTCTCACTAAGAGGTAGACGATATTGTCATCAGATCACAATAATCCTGCACTTCAAGGAGAAGCGGAGGTTGACATCCCAGGGACTGCAGACCTTCGTATGTTGCTGCTCATAGTGTAAGTTATTCCTAAGGAAAAGGTTCTGAAAATGATAAAGCGTAGTTTCCCCGATAGTGCAGTGTGAGTATGGTTTTCTTTTTTGCATAAGTTCATATTTGAACTCTTGGCCTTTCAGTCGGTGATGCTCTTTTAGGAGGCTCTTTTAAGATGTGGGGCCTCCTTGGGAGGACAAGGTCACTGGATGCGTGCCTTGGAAGCCCACAGTAAACTGCATGTCCCCAGGGCCATGATGGAAAAGGAGAACTTCATGTTCCAGGAACATGGGCCAACAAACCATGGATGGAACCTTGGAAACTATGGAAACTGGTACAATAAAAAGCCCCTGGCTTCAGGTAAGTTGTGTCAGTGAGGAATCCATACCCGGGACTTATGAAACGACCTCTAAATATTTAGATGCTAAGCTTTAGCAACCAATTGTTGGCTTTTGTCTGATCCAGTCCAACTAGCTTTCAGCTTTCCGACTCATCACCCTGGGACACAATTGCTATGCCTAAGTCCTTCATGGTCTCTGCCTGGCACCGAGACAGCAAGCTGCAGGCCATGTCACAGAGGCTGAGTCGTATGCATGAGGATTTGGAAAGGACAGGGCAGAGGCATGAAACAAAGGCTGGAAAGGGGCTGATGTGAGAGAACCACCAAAGCGGCTCTCACCAGATGGAAAGCTTTCAGTTTGCACTCACCAGGAATGACGTGAGCAAAGACCAAAAGGAAAGATGAGCAGAATACAAGTGTAATAATATCTCTTGTATAACAAATTGATTTCTAATTTTTCCAGTTCTTTCATTTTTGATGGGTCTGGGGATCGAATCCAGGAGCTTAAATGTGGCAAGGCAGATACTTTGACACTGGACTATTTTCCAAGCCCTTCTAGTCCATTGTTTTAAAATTAATTTTATTGTGATCTAATTGACATGAAATAAAATTCAGTTGGTATGTAGTCACATGCTCAATGTGAAAATCAAGCTATAACATATATAAATATAAAAACAATTAATGAAAAAAGAGGCCATGAATTTGAAAGAGAGCAAAGTAGGACATATAGAAGGGTTTGGAGGGAGGAATGGAAAGGGAGAAATGGTGTAATTTTATTATAATCTCAAAATTAAAATAAATATTAAAAAAATAAAAATTAAAAAGTCAAGATGCAGAACATTGTGGTTTAACAGAAATACAATAGAAAGCATTTATATACTTTTTAGAAGCCATGTGAAAAATAAAAACAAGTAGCCTAAGTTTATTTTAATATTGTATATTATTTAACCGAGTATATAGACATATGCAATCGAACTAAGTCACTGAAATGTTTTACATTTTTCCATACTTCTTCAATGTCAGATCTCTATATGATTCTTATAGTGTATCTCAATTCAGTCCTCACAGATCACATCTTAACAGCAGATGTGTGTCCAGGCTATAGCATTAAGTTGTCTTGAGGAAACATTTACATCATTAGCAATACAACCTCCTTATGGTTGCAAGTAACAGAAAAACCACTTTAACAGAGAGAAATATATTATTTCGTTTGTGGATCTTGGGTAAAAAAAAAACATTGAAGCCGTGGACTCTTTCCCTCTCTCTAGAACTCCAGCCTTGTGTGTCGTGTTTGTTCCCCCAGACTGGTTTCATTTCTGATCACAAAACAGCTGCGAAAGTCACATTCCATACAGATGCCATGGCCGAGGGAGAGGATGAGTCTGTGTACAGTTTGGAATTGGGATAATTCCAAAGGCTTACGTGTTGGAGGATTGGTCCCCAGCTTGAGGAGTGATGTGGACATGGTGGAATCTTTGTGGGGGTGAGGCTAGGATCCTTGCTGATGGCTTGTTGGATGGCCCTTGAAAGCACTGTGGGGAGGTTGCTTCTTTCATTCTCTCTCTTTCTTTCTGGCTGCCTGTCAGGTAAGCAGTAGTTCCTTCAAGTGCTCTCACCATGAGATGATGCGTTTCTATCATTTCAGGCAATGTGGTCACCTGACCATGGTTTGAGCCAAGTGGGTACCCAAACTTTCCCTTTTCTAAGTTGATTACCTCCAGCCTTTTGTTAGAGTAATGAAAGCTGGCTGATAACAGAACTTTGTCTATATACATTTTCCTCCTTTTGGATGTCAAGGACTCTTTCCTAGAAATCTCCCAGTAGATTTTATCTCACCACTCATTTTTTTTTGTTAGTTTGTGTTTGTTTGTTTGTTTTGCTTTGTTTTTTGAGACAGGGTTTCTCTGTGTAGCCTTGGCTGTCGGAGATTTGCTTTGTAGACCAGGCTGGCCTCGAACTCACAGAGAGCCTCCTGCCTCTGCCTCCCAGAGTGCTGGGATTATAGGTGTTCACCATGAGCTTCACTACTTATTTCTTAGATTTCAATCCAGTGCTTAGACTTGCTGCATCAAGTGATGGAAGAAAACCGATATTTAAAGACAGCCAGAAACCTCCTTGGAATACTCAGATGAGCCCCTAAATCCCATGATAGTGCAGAGAAAACGTGGGCACCTGAGCATAGCCGGGGGCGGGGGGTTGCTAGAAGGAAGAAGAAAGCTGCTACCTGCTGCCTGATACATGACTGGTCCTAGAGGGTACCACTTTCCCAAACACTTTCACATCTACATCCCATTTTTCCTCAAGGTCAGCGATAGCAAAAGAAACCTCAAACCTCATCCTTTAGAACGGGGAAAATAAAACTTTCGAACTCTTTCATCCTTCAAGATAGGGTTCTAAATTACCCCATCATGCCTTTAACGATAATCTGCTAATACGCCATTCTGTGGAAAGGCCTTGCTGAGAAAATAAGTAAGGATAAAATTAACCTTCTGGTTCGAACCGTTAGTATACAAAAGAAGTTTAGAAGTTAAATAACCATCACAGACATGAGCAGAGGTTCCACACAACTGTGCAGCACTCTCCCTGCAGGATGGTGACTAATGGTGGGATGGCAGCAGACTGAAGGGGTTCAGAGTGTGGGGAAGGGATGGGGGGAGGCAAGGCAGATATTTGAGATCAAGAACAGGCTGAGAAAGCTTCCTCCCCCTCCCATTTTAAAATTTAATTTAATTTATTCACATGACACCCTCATTGTTAACCCCTCACTTGTATCTTCCCATTCCCACCCTCCCTCCGTCTTCTGCCCAATTGCTCCCCTAGACCTCTGATGGGGAGCTGCCTCCTCTACCCTATGACCACAACCTATCAGGTCTCATCAGGACTGCCTGCATCCCCTTCCTGTGTGTTCCAGCCTTCCTGCCCTGCCAAGGGGAAATGAACAAGTCACAGGCACCAGAGTTCATGTCAGAGGCGGCTTTATTTTTAATTTATTTTTATTTTTAAGATTTTCATTGAATATTTAAACATTGTTAAAAGTGAGACATAGAACCCCCCCCAATAGAGTGTTTTACACCTTTTTTTTGCACAGTTTCAAGACAATACTTAATGATAGAAGGACTTAAAACAAGTGACTTGGTTGCAGTGATGACAAATAACATTCATGGTACTTTGTTTAACCCCTTGTTTGCTTTGTAGTGTGTTGATAAATGTTGATACTTCTTGAGCATGACACCATCAAAGAAAGACCTTTAAAGTGCAACTTAACTATGTGAATGGAAAGCTGCTTCTGTCTTAGGTGATTTGAGACCTTATGGAAGAATTCTTAATGTGGACTTTTAAAATGGATGTTGAAACTTGACATCTGAGGAACGTACTTTGTTCAAGTACATTATGGGATGCTTGGCCCCTACCCATGGGTATCTTAACTAAGGACTCAAATATCATAGGTTTTCTAAAGGTATTGAAGGCAGCAGGTTTGTTTTCTGAGTACTATTTGTATTTTATAATTTTTCTTTTTAAAATTCATTTAAAAATTATTACATATACATTTATATTATTCCACATATATACAATAAACTACCTATAGCAAGAATAACCATGACACGATCAGGAATTATATAAATGTTACATTCTTAGTGTTTTGGCTATTTGTATTTAACAGCCTTGAAGAAAATATCTTTCCTATCTTGGTGAGTCTAAAATTCTGAATGTAAATCAATCTCCATAGCGTCTTGTCATTATCAACTTAAAACATGTATCTAGACCTAAAAAACATCTTAACCCCTAAACAACTAAGCTTCATTGTAAAGCTAAGCTATCTGGTCTTCAACCCCATCAGAGACTTAAGAAGGAATAAACTTGATTACCTGAGTAGTCTGGGAGTGCATGTTAGTAGCTTGCCTAATATGAGAAGATGACAGAGACACTTTTCTACCTGAAAAGTCACCCTAAACTCTCTATAACATTGGAGCATCTTCTTCAGCCTTCTTGCCCAGTATATGACAGACATATTTGTGAAGCAGGAACTGTTGTGGAGAGGCAGCTTTTGAGAAGAGAAGATATCCTAGAGGGCTTGTCAGAGAGGCTCTGCACAGGCAGACAAAAGTAAGGATGGTCCTATGTCACAGAACCAGAGGTGATTGCAACAGTGTGTGTGGAGCAATGTGACACTTGTATCCAGGATGTAATGCTGACTCACTGTTTAAATAGGATTTTATTCTCACCCATCGTTAGGTAAATATTTTCTGTTTACACATCATGCCTCAAATAGTGTCTAGGCAAGAAGGACTGGACAGTAAAGCAAATGTATGAAAATTTCTACTCTCATAGACACTGGGCTTTGGTTGAGGAAGGTAGATAAGCATACAAGTAAGAAAAACCGTGTCTGATGTCAAATATGATAGAGGAATCTTGAGAAATGGGTAAGACAGATGGACGAGGTGCTATGATTATAAGACAGGGTTTCTCTGTGTAGCCTTGGCTGTCCTGGACTCACTTTGTAGACTAAGCTCTCTCTTGCCTCTTGCCTCTGCCTCCCTGGGTGGCTTGTTTTGTAACAGGAAAGTACATAAAGGTGCTATTGGGTACTGGCAGTAATGTGTGGTGATCAAGGTCCCTCCTTTTCTTGTCAGGTGTGGGGCAGCAAGGCCCAGACTTATCCCAAGCTCATGTAGGAGGGGGTAGTTTATAAGAGTAAAGCCACTAGGAATATAGGTTGAGACCCACGCTGCTAAAGACCTTAATAATGGGATCAAGGAGATTGGATATGGTTGACTTGCCTTCTTTGTTACTTTTGCCCTCATTCATTTTGAGGCAGGGTCTTGTGTAGCTCATTCTGACCTTGAAGTTGCTATGAACTCTTGATCATCTTGCTTGCACCCATTGAATGTTGGGATTGTAGGCATGCGCCACTGCTGCTGATATTCAGAGGCACCTGTTTGTCAGAGTAATAACGATAATGTACATGAGTGTTGGCTCCCCTGGAAAACTGCTGTGAAGCTCTTGCTGTGTTACAAAGCAGATGGAAGTCCAAGAACAGCTAGTAAATATCACTTTTTATAACATCTACGTTTGATAAATTCGTGCTTTCATTGAATAATAACACAGTCTTGCTTTTTGTAGACATTTTAGAGTGATTAAAATAGGCTAAAGCACACTTCCGGTAGCAGGTTCAATCATGGGGTGCTCCATGTCTATATATACATGGCCTTATTTGGGCACAGTAACCCTCTATTTTGGACTCGCTGACCTCCTGATTTCCTACTGCTTGGTGTTGGATATTTTCATTATTCTCTGACCTCCGCCAACAGTGTCCTTTAAGCTTTGTCTTTGTTTAATGACTTCTGGCTAGCCCTCTTGCTGCTGTGACCCCACTTGATCTGTATCACAGTTCTTGGTTCTGGCTCCTTGCCTGCTTCCCCTGACCTGCTGCCACTCACAGCCTAGTATGACAGATGGCCATAGGCTAATGGCGAGGGCACTCCATTAGAGCCTTGGCACTGTGGTCCTACCAGACACATGACAGGCAGAAGGGAAGAAACATGAACAAGCTGATGATGCTTTCCCCCACGCCTGCACTGGAGTCAATTCCTGGGTGGACTCTTTGTTGACTTCCTAAACAAATGACAATAAACGAGACCTTGTGTGAATGAGATCTTCCTTTCCAGTAGGGTTTTGTATTGTTTTAAATGAGCACACCATGTTTAAAGGCCAGTCTTATGAAAATCCATGCTGGGTTCTCTCTCTCTCTCTCTCTCTCTCTCTCTCTCTCTCTCTCTCTCTCTCTCTGTGTGTGTGTGTGTGTGTGTGTGTGTGTGTGTGTGTGTAATACCAGGATGACAGGTGTGACTCAATTACTTCTGTCACTGAGCTTATCATCCAAGAAGGGAGCTGCTCATGTAAGCAGTGAGTCATGAGTCTAGATGGAGCAGTGTGCAGACCGAACCTCAGGAGGCATACAAAGCCAGGGACTTGACCCTGAGAAGGAAGTGAAGACGGTTTTAGATTGCAGCTCTAGTTTTGGTTCTTATGATTCTAGGTTCTGAAAACCACAGGTGACTATCAGTTTCTGCCAATCACTGTGTGCTCTTAATTTTTCTTAATTTTTTCTCTTTTTGTGCATACACTTATATTATTACACACATTTACCATAAGCTACATACAGCAAGAAGAAACACGAAATAAAAAAAATTATAGAAATGTTACATCCACAGTGTTTTGACTATTTGCATTTGGCAACCTTGGGGAAAACATCTTTCCTATCTTGGTGAGTCTAAAATTCTGAATGCAAATCAATATCTATCATATCTCATCTCTATCAACTTAGAACAGCTATATAGACCTAAAAACATTTTAACCCCTAAACAACTAAGCTTAATCGTAAAAATCTGGTCTTCAACCCCATCAAAGATTTGAGAAGGAATAAAAATTAATTACCTGAGTAAACAGGAAGTACAGGTTAGCAGCTTCCAAAATGAAAAATTGACAGAGACAATTTGCTGCCTGAACAGTCACCCAAAACTCTCTATAACACTGGAGCATCATCTTCAGCCTTCTGGCCAGTATATCTGACAGACATATTTGTGAGGCAGGAGGCAGGAACTATTAAGGACTTCCTTACCATGTCTTGACAGAGTTTGGCTGTTGACTCTGCCTACATCCAAGCTGCACATTTTTAGAGAGAATTCTGCCTATGGATGAAATGGGGACATTTTCCACAGTGGCTTGTCTGCCCCATTTGAAGCCATCTCCATAAGGAGGTTCATTGATGCTCATCATCTTCTTTGAGGTAGGCAGGGAGTTGCCAGGAGTTAACCTGTCTTATTCTCAAAGAATCTTTAAAACAATAAAAACATCTTTAAATGCCATCTTCTGTAGGTCTCTGAGATTTTTGAAGACCTTATCTATTTTACTTTATTTATGTATCGAATCATATCTATCTGTTAAACCTAGGATGTATATTATTGTGATAAAAGTAGACTAGTAATTGATATGACCATGATTTAATCAACTAACAATTAACTTGTATTACTTAATTATCCCAAATAGACTTCAATAGCTCTTTCAAAGTACTAGAAATAAACTTTGTATTGTAATTGACTTTTATGGGTATAATACCTCATAATAAAGTAGAAATATGTATATAGTGTGTGAAGAATAATTTTCCCCAATTTTATTTCGGCCCCTACAAGATATTATTTGTCCCAAGTCAGCCAGAAGAGATCTTAAGATGACAATGTCCCATTTCCCATAAGGAGGGGTGGGTATGAATTTGGTTGCTTTCTTGGGCCACAGATGTTTATTTGCATTGGGAGTTGATTATAAGGTGTTATTGGTCTTATTCAGAAAGAAAATGAGGTTGGACTCAGGGCTGTCTCTCTTTTTCTTTATCTTTCTTTCTTAGGTTTGGAGATAGTGACTGAAAAGAAAGAAAGGGGAGTATTGACATATATAGAGATGACAGAAAAAAAGTAGATTATTGAATCTACTGCTCAACTTAAAACCCTTGTTACTTACAAGGTTATTTTTAATTCATTGGTATAGAATTTGTATATTGAGGGTAAGTAAGTTTAATTTTGATACATTGGCACAGAATTCAAATTCAAGCTTATTCTTCACACACTGTGTGTTCTTTAGCGGCCTTGTGATTTCAGCCTTCCCTACAAGCACCACAATAAAGAATTTATATGTTCTATACATGAGATTCAAAAGTGAGGCAGATTTATAGAAAAGAGGTTGACAGCATAAGAAGGGTAAAGGAAAAATGGCTCATTGTGATAAAATTATGGATTATATTAATCAATATATGTAAATCTCCAAGGTCAAATACTATGAGGACCATTTTGCTCATCCCATTATCAGGGACCCATCCTGCCAACTTCAAGACTTATCTGTCATTTAAATATTTAGACTGTAATTCTTTCACCTGAAAATGAAAATTTCTGTCCTTGACTTATATGTGTCCAAGATTGATTAGGAAAAAAAAATCTCTTCAAAATGTTTCAAAGCTTTGAAAAAGACTTTTTCCATTTGAAAACATACTCTAGGAATTACTTGAAGTGTTTCAATTGATTTTCCCAATAAGTATTTCATAATATTACATTATCAAAACAAACCAACCTACCGTTTTGATAAAAACAAACAAAAAAGAGGAGAGCTCTCTTTACCAACCATCTGACTCCAGTATATCAAGTCTCATCAGGACTGCCTGCATTCTCTTCCTCTGTGGTTTGGCAAGGCCACCTCACCAGCAGGAAGTGATCAAGTAGTGGGCAACAGAGTCCATGTCATAGCCAGCCCCTGCTCCCCATATTAGGGGACCCTCCTGGAGACTTAGCTGTCTATGGACTACAGTTGAACAGCTGCCTAGGTCCTCTTCATGTATGATCCTTAGTTGATGCATCCATCTCTGCAGGTCTCACTGGGTCCAGATTTTTCGCCTCCTTGTGGAGCTCCTGTCCAAGTCAGGTTATTCTACTACCCTCAACTCTTCCATAAGACTCCCTATGCTCTGTCCCAAAGTTAGGCTGTGTGTCTCAGAATCTGCTTAGATGCCTTGCTGGGTGGACTCTTTCAGAGGACCTCTATGGTAGGCTCCCATCCTGTTCCCTCTCTTCAAGCGCTTTTGGTATCTGTTCTATTTGCCCTTCTGAATGAGAATTAAGCATCTTCTCTAGGGGCCTCCTTGTTATTTAGCTTCTTTAGGTCTGTGTATTGTACTTTGGTTATCCTCTATGATGTGGCTAATATCCACTTATAAGTGAGTATATATCATGCATGTCTTTCTGGGGCTAGGTTATCTCACTCAAGATGATCATTTCTAGTTCTATCCATTTACCTGAAAATTTAAAGATTTCTTTGTTTTCATTATCTGAGTACTATTCCATTGTGTAAATGTCCCACGATTTCTTTATTCATTCTTTGTTTGAGGGACATGCAGTGTTTCCATACTCTGGCTATTACGAGCAAAGCTGGTATGAACATAGTGGAGCAAATGTCCTTGCTGTATGATAGAACATCTTTTGTTGGTATAGCTGGGGCTTGGAGTATCACTATTCCCAATTTTCTGAGAAAGAGGTGGATGATGGGGGTATGGGTACGGGTATGCGGGATGGGGAAGGGGGGAGGAGGGAGGGAGAAACAGGAAGGAGGAAGAGATGGGCTACAGTTGGGGCTTAAAGTGAATAAATTAAAATACATAAATAAAAGAGGTACATAAAAACACATTAAACAAAAACAGGAAGATTTTTCTTTGCAAGATGATTTATTATTATTATTATTATTATTATTATTATTATTATTATTATTATTATTATTAATTCACACTACATCCCGATTCTAATCCTCTCACTCTTATCTTCCTGTTCCTACCCTCCCTTCCTTCTCCATTCTATTCCCTTCCCCTTAGGTTTTTAAATATCAGGTTTTTGGCATTTTTCTTATAACATTTACTCAAAGAAAGACCATACACACATGAACTCACGCTTGTATGGAAGTGCTGGCACTAACTATTATACTCCCAGAACTCCCATGTACACATGTGTAGAGAAATCATGTCATTCTGCTTTATGTTCCTAGCCTCAGTATGGAGCCTAGTGAGCCGAGCAAGGCATATAGCATCGGTGGCTTTATGTTTCTAAGACTGTGATTTCCATATCAAGCGCCTAGCTTGCTGGGGCCCTGTAAGTTTCAGCGTTCTGGTTTGGAGTTTCTTTTGTTCCCCTCAGGGTCATGGCCAGGGATTATAGGTCTTTACCCAGCTAAGATATTGTAATGTAGCTTGTCTAGTCCTAAATGCTGTCTTTTCATTCATTAAAAATGATGTCTATTATTCCTAGTCTGAGTTACCTTAAGGAGCCAATTAACATCTTAAAATATTCTAGCATGTTAATTTATGGTTTTGCTTAAATTTGTTCTTTTAGTTATCTGGTCAAGTATTTATCGAGATGTCTGGTTTTATATGTAATATGTTCATGAAACAAAAATGAAATGGGTAAACTCAATATGAATTTCATTTTATTTTTACATACAACTGGCAGACCATTGGAAGTATAGATAGATATAAATAAATAAAAAGCCCATTAGCTGTTCGAGGAATTTTTCAGTTTAACTTTTATAACCTTATTTTTTTTTCCAGGAAAGATTTCATGAAAGATCAGAAATCAACAGTAATATATAAGAGAAATAGGTAAAAATAAATCATGTAATCAGTTTATGGAACATTACTAGAACCGGGTTGCAAATTGAATTTGGAGTTTTTTTAGTGGTTAAGCCAGAGGAGATTGCAATTTGAGGGAGGGCTTATACTTTAGTGTTACACTGTACTGAGAGAGCACAATTTGTCCTTTACAGTGTCCTGAGGGGGGGGGGCGGTGTCTCTGACGAATGGTTATATGTGAGACCTTCTTATGTTATGAGCAACATCTCTAACACTATCCTAAAAACGACCTACTACAATTCATGACAATGATTCACTAAAAGAGACTGCAGCTCACTCTACCATGCAGGTACTGAGTTCTCTGCTGGTGTGGAGCGAGGACAACGCTTGAAACACAGAGCAATAGGAGTCAAGACAGCCTTCAATCTGATTGAATTAAGGTTAGAGGTGGGTGTTCAATGAGGGCACACCAAGGTACTGTATAGCTGTTTAGAGGTCCTGCTACCACTAATTGGAGCCTTGCTGCTGACATAGTTTGTGTGCGAAAACATAACCTTATAGCCTTAGAGTTCAGAGGAGGGCAGTTTCAGAACCTAGGGCAAGCAGAAAGCAACAGAGTCTTCACCTGTGTGACTGATGGCAGCGGCTCTCAGACAGCGCTATTATCGGTGGGTACCATCTGGTTGCTGCCTATTTTTTCCTCGTTATTTTTTGCAGTGAGGTGCTGAGCTCCTTGGTTTCTGTGCTGCTGAAAGGGAGTGCACACTGTAAACAAGTAAATGTCATATATTTTTAAAGGAAAAGATTTGAAAACACATTATCATTTATTTCTAAGTTCTAAATTTTAAGTGGTTTGAGACAAGTGTCAGAGAATGCTAGAAGCCTAGAGCAACCTCCTATAGAACTTTTTCTAGACTGAGGTTGCCACTCAAGATGTAGCCTCTTGCATCTGTGCACAGGAATATGTAGGTTATCTGTGAATTAAAGCTCTTTCTGGATAGCAATACCTACAGTTGCAACATTTCTTTACTTGGGCTTTACATCTTCTAGAAGCTTCTTGAGACCCTAACCAATTTATTTGACTTAGGTGTAGGATTTTTTCAAAAAGTTAATTTCTAGGTGTTTTAATATAAGAAAGTGCAGCAACTAATTATTTATCACTTATTTGCCATTCAACATTAATTAAAAAATGACAGCCTGTCATAATGTTTCTAGTTTACTTTAGGGGGACAATTTATTTATTTATTTATTCATTCATTCACCCATTCATTTATTTGGAAGAATTATATATAATGAGAGAATCCTCATACTAGGTTTTTACTGTGAGAGACTTTGACAATAACCTCAAATATGACATACCACTGTCCCATGAGTCCAGCATCTTCTCAAGTACCACTTTCTGGTCTACTTCCTACCACAAGACCAGTGTTTTTAAGCACTTTCTAATTTTTCATCATCTGCAGATTAATTCTTGTTTTTTGGACTTCCTGTAAGTTGTCACAGCTAGTATATAGTCCTGTGGGTCTTACCCTTTTATTCCAACAGTGTTTTGGGAGTAGCCATGTTGCCGCATAGTACGGTTTGCTTCTTGTCAGTTGTTGGATAGTCTTCCATTGTATCTGTTGACATGTGACTTCTGGATGGTTTCAATGAAAGCTAATCTGATGGGGCTGGAGAGATGGCTCAGTGGTTAAAAGCACTGTCTGCTTTTCTAAAGGACATGGGTTCAATTCCCAGCACCCGCATGGCAGTTCACCAACTGTCTGCAACTCTAGTTCCAAGGCATCGGACACCCTATAAGGGCTACCCTGAAGATTCTTGTACAGCTCTCCTGCTGAAAATGCGCTTTGTTTTTGTTTCTGTGGACTGTGGTGGCTGCAATGTAAATACTTAGAAATCACTTCCTGGGTCAGAGGGTAAATGTATATTTAATTTTACGGAGAGTGCCAACTGCTTTCCAAAGTGGCTGTAGCATTATACATGCCCACCCAGCACCATGTGGGAACTCAAGTTGTTCACATCCTCCTCAACATTTGGTATTGTCAACGTCTTTTCAATTATAGCCATTCTGACTATAATTTTAATTTTGTGTTTTCTTATGAGTAGGGATGTCAAGTACCGTTTCATGTTCCTACTGCACACTTGTATCTATAGCTTTCAAAGCGGCTGTTTAAGTCTTTTGTTCCTTTTTATTGCTGCTTTTGGTTCATCTCTTTTCTTACAAAGCTGAGTTCATCTTTTATGTTCGGGATAAAAATCTTCTGCCAGGTATATGACCTTTAAGTATTTTTCTTACTTGGTAACTTGAGAGTTTTATTTTTGTCTTGATTGATTTATAAACCAATATTTTAAAAACAATTTAAGGTTTTAGCCTTTACTTTTAGTTTTGTAAATCATCTTGAATTGTGATTATTAAACTAACCACAATTCAAAGATCTTTTTTTTTTTTTTTAATTCAAAGATCTTTTAACCTTCTTCTTCCTGGGTTTCTACTGCTCCCATAACCATTCACTGTGATTTTCCATTTCCAGTAAGTTGCTTTGGCATTGTGGTTGAAAAACAATCTACTATTTAGGTGTTTTATTTATTATTGCTTATTATATTATTCTAACTTCTACCTGTCTGCTCCTTATGTTGGAAATGCACTACTTTGTTTTGGCTATTGTAACTTTAGACTAGCTTAAGACTAAATGACCAAAGCATTCCCACTCTCTGTGTTAATTTACACTGCCTTGGCTATCAGACCATTGTATGTCTAAGTAAATTTGACAACTGATTAATGAAGATCTATAATAAAAATCTGTTTGGATTATGGTTAGGATCATGTTGATTCTCTAAAGTAATTAAGGAAAATTAACATCTTGATGATAATGATTTTTCTAATGTACTATCAAAGTATATATTTTCATGTTTTAGATCAAATAAATATTTCCTCAATTTTTTGCTGTCATAATTATAAAGATTATTCTTTAGATTTTATTACAAACAGAAATATTTGAATTTCTCTACCCATTTGTTTACTGTAAATGTAAACTGTGAAAACATAGCGTTTTTCTTCTTATTGACCTTGTGTCTTATGATTTTGCTAAATTTAGTTATACTGGTAGCATTGTAGATTTCTTAGGATTTACATCAAAATAATAATTTCTTTTGAAATTAAAGGCCATCTGACAAAATCTTTTCTTAATATTCATATCTTTTTATTATTTTACTTTAATTATGTCATAAACAATGATTGAAGAAATATTTGCTTCAAGTCATTTTTCTATTTCTTTTACTCAGATCATACTTTGCCTTCCTTTATTCAATATGCACATCACTGGGGCTGGAGAGATGGCTTAGCGGTTACGAGCACTGGCTGCTGTTCCAGAGGTCCTGAGTTCAATTTCCAGCAACCACATGGTACCTCACAATCATCTATAATAAGATCTAGTGCTCTCTTCTGGTGTGCAGGTGTACATACAAGAAGAACATTGTATATGTAATAAATACATCTTAAAAAAAAAAAAAGGTCAATACACACATCACCTTCTCTGTATTCTTGTCCAAGCTCTGAAGCTCTATTTATTCTTAACATGTTCACATCTTTATTTCTCTTCAGGTTAGTCATATTCTCATTTATAATCAATTAGCACTTTCAAGTATTCATGTTGATGATGCTCAGTGAAGTGCCCTTTCAGCTATGACTAATAGGACAAAATTAAAATACTCATCGGGGGGAAGGCTACACCTCTCAGTCAGGAAATAACACAATTCTAAATGGGTAGTGAATTCTAAAGCAGGAAATTTAGTACAAAATTAGTTGAATAAGAGAGTTGTGAATAAACTCAAAAGTGACCGTTTATTACTCAGATATGCCAGGCTATTTCTAAGGGCACCTTGACATTGCCTAACTGTGGAGAATTAAACATCCTATAAATTACAAATCATTGAAATAATGGTTTATTTGGTTCATTTGAAACAATAAACTGATATGAAATTTTATTCACTGCAGCAGATGCTCCCTCTTATTATGGAAATCATAAAGAATCCTTGTCAAGTCTCAGTTAAAATTATAAAGCTGATCGTTTCATTCAACTTGTAGGCATAATTTTTCTTTAAAATTTGTAATTGATCTAATTAATCAATTCATTCATGAGGGGATATTTTCTCTAAATTGATGCAGATTTTTATAGAAGCAAGGCCATCAAGTGGTAAACTGAAATTGTTTTGTCAATACGTGGCTCATGGAACAAACAGAAATCACTTTCATGAGATGAAAATACTCAAAGAATGCTGAAAGCTCATGTGCGTCTGTGAGTCTCTCTGTCTATTTATTTACGTGTTTATAGTTAAAATAAAAGTAAGTGATATAAACACCCCAAGCATCAGTTTTTAAATCTAAGTAATGTAATTTCTTGAAATTAATGGACATCAATGAAAATTTTGTGACAAGTGGGAATGTACTCTAAGCTGTAATAATTCAGTTTTCAATTGTTTTAGTATCTGGTAGTGTAGGGAGTGTAGCTTGTGCATAAGCATCCAGAGCCTCTTTGACAAAGTTTTCCATCTCTGATGCCATAGTAGACTCATCTCTGCTGCTTCTAAACATCTCAATTTCCACATCATTCCTTCTGTTTCTCCAGTTTGAATGCACTGACGATTATGTCTTTTCCTATCCAGATAATATCTGTTAAAAAAAACAACTGATTACTAAGCACACACACGTGCATCACAGAATGCAGTGTAATAGTTTCATGTGAGCAACACTAGAGATGCGAAGTAACACTAGGGAGATCATAAGGACCATTTTAGAATCTCTGCCTCCTTCACCCACTGCTGTGTTTTAAATGTGGTGAAATATCTCAAATGGACTCATGTATCTAGATACTTAGTTCCCAAGGCTGTCGACAGAATTTTTAAGAGATTTCTCGTGGGAGAAAGTGGGGTACAGAGGATAAGCCTTGAAGTTGTATAGCCCGGCTCTATTATCTGTTTATCTGTTTTTCCTAACTGCCAATGCAAGGTGACCAGTTGGTCTACTATTCATGACATCACGCTTTCCCTTGTAAGACGAAATGTCTCAGACCATAGGACAGAACAAACCCTTCCTCCTTTAAATTGCTTCTTGGTAGTGTTTATCACAGCAGTGAGGAAAGTAACTAATACAGAAATTGGTACTAAGAAATGGGACTATCATAAGCCTGATCGTGTGGTGAAATTGTTAGAACTGGCTTGTGGAAAGGGTGTTAAAGAGTTTGTGAATTTGAGCTAGGAAAGTCTTTGAATACTGCAAGAAGAATTTAATGATCTAGTCTGGCGAGCATTTGGAAAGCCAAAGGATGGAGGAGAATGTTGTCTTTGGAGGCCCAGCTCATAGTGTGTCAGAGAGGAGCAGCGACTACAGGATCTGGATGACACTCATGTGGAGTTATGGCAAAAAGCCTGATTGCATTCCGGGAACTTTAGTTAGGTTGTATTTTAAAATAATGCACTAATTATGGTCAGTAGAAGAAATTGCAGGGCTGGATAACATTCTGGCTATGTCATGGTTATTGCTTGTCACTTTTACCCAGATCTGCAGTAAAAAAAAAAAAAAAATAGCAGTAAGCGGGATAGAAAAAAAAATATAAATATGATCAGTTTGTTCAGAAAAGAGTAGAGTAAGTTGAAAGTGTCAGCCAAGGCAGGTGCTCAGGAAAGGCTCTAACTGTTAAAGATAAAAGTTCTGATGCAGACTGGGAAAATGGAAAATCTGCTCCAAGGGTAAGCCCCCACCAATCAAAGGTTTTGATTTCTGATGTGCGAATTGACTTCTGACATGTAAATTTACTTGAAAAGAGGGAACCTGAACTGAGAATGCAGTTTAAGTGGTTCCTGGATTAACGACAACTGCACAGCAAAGTGTCTTCATATTTTGAGCAAGCAAAGAAGACACATACCACTATAGTGTAGGGCCAAAGGGGCCAGCGTCCATCCTGAACGGGCACCAGAACTTGGCAGCATCATTCATATGAGACTGGTTTTGCAGATATAAAAGATGCACCAATGAGGGGGAGGGGTTGTACACAGTTTCTGAGAACTGTTAAAGTCAGACAATGTGTCGTAGGATCGGGTTCCGTACTAGAAAGTTGGGAGAGACCATTTTCTGAAGCTATGAAGATAAAGCCTACATTCCATTGGAGAACCCAAGGTGGTTGGAGATGTCAGGGCCATAGAACACTGGCCAAGGACAAACATGATCTTTGAAGCCCAGATGATGCTACAAGGTCAGAAAGTTCAATAGCAAGGTGTCAGTAACCAGCAAGGGACTTTGTGTGGTGTCGTTCATGGTGGAGGACAGAAAGGCAAGAAAACAAGATGTGACTTAATAGCCGGGTGGTGGTGGCGCATGCCTTTAATACCGGCAGAGGCAGAGATTGGGGGAATCTTTATGAGTTCCAGGCCAGCCTGGGATACAGAGTCAGAGTGAGTTCTAGGACAGCCAGGGCTCCACTGAGAAATCTTGTCTCACTCCCTTCCCCTCGAAAAAACCCCCAAACCAAACCAAGCAAAAAACAAGACAAAACTTACTTCTTTTTCATTTATTCACTTTACATCCAGTCATAGCCCTTCCCTCCTTTCCTCCTTGTTTCACCCTCCCTACTTCTTTCCCCTCTCTCCTCCCCTATTCCACAGAAAAGAAATTCCACAAACTGTACCCTCCTCCCCTAGCTCATTAACTTGCATCATGATTAAGTGCATTGTCTTCCCCTGTGGCCTGGTAAGGCAGTCCTGCCAGGGGGGAGTGCTTTTTGCAGGTAAGAGAGTCCATATCAGAGACATCTCTGCCCTCAACTCCCCTTACCAGAAGACTCACCTGAAGCCTGAGCTGCCCAAGGGCTACAGTGTGGCCTAGATCCAGTCCATGCATGGGCCTTGGTGGGTGCTTCAGTCTCCACAAGCCCCTCTGGGCCCTGGTTAGTTGGCTCTGTAGGTCTTTTTGTGGAGCTCCCCATCACCTCTAGGTCCTTTCTCCTTTCCCCTACTTTTCCACAAGACTCCCTATGCTTTGCTCAATGTTTATCCGTGAGTCTCAGCATCTGTTTTTAAAATTCTGTTGGGTGGAGCTTCTCAGAGGACAACTCTGAGGCTTCTGTCTGCAAACATGGTAAAGTATTCTTAATAGTGTCAGGGGCTGGCTCTCTTCCATGGGGGTAGGTCTTGGGTTGGGCCAGGCATTGGTTGGACATTCCCTCAATCTTTGGTCTATCTTTATCCCTGCACATCTTGTAGGCAGGGTAAGTCTTGGGTTGAAGTTACAAACTCGTTTTTATAGAAAGTCCATTCTCAACAAACCAAGCTACGTTCACAATAACGGCATCTGTGGTGGTTGAGTAGGAAACATCCTCTATAGGTCCACGTATGTAACCACCTGTGCCCTGGTTGGCAGCACTGTTTGGGGAGGGTATGAAACTTGTAGGAGGTGGAGTCCCGGAGGAATTACATAATCATGGTATGGCTTTGGGTGTCTATAGTTTCACTCCATTTCCAGTTTGCTCTCTCATGTTTGCAGTTGAGGATGTGATCGCTCAGCTTCATGCTAGGGCTATCTGCTACCGTGCCTTCCCTGACCTTATGGATGGCCCCTCTGGAACCATAAGCCAAAAATAAACTCTTGCTTCCATAAATCACTTTTGGTGTTTTATCACAGCACCAAAACAAAACAAAACAAAACCAACAACAACCAAACCAAACAAAACAAAATAAAAAAACCAAAAACCAAAAAACACAATACCATATTCCTTCATCTATGGATGTAGGGGCTTCATACCTCAGTTGCCCCTCACAAGGCTCTGCTACTCAATACTATTACTGTGAGGTACTGTGGAGATTAAGTTCCATGCATAATAATTTTATGGAACACACAACCAAATCTCAGTTGAGCCGACCAAAGAAGGAGCAGCGGACAACAGTAGTTGAAAGATGGGGTGTGAGGAAGGGGTTAAAGAGCCGGGAATGTTAGGGCTATTGAGGTATAGAAGACAGAAAGGTTACATATGTGTAGGGGGTGGGTAGTTTGTTCTTCATGTGGGTCTCCTAGTAAGTTGAACGGGTACTGTCTATGGCATGGACTCTGTTGCCTCCCTAACCCGCCTGCCTTGCCTGGCCTCAGTGGATGAGGAGGAGCTCAGTTCTGAAGTGACTTGATGTGCTGGGGTGGGTTGGTGGGGGAGTGCTCCCTTTTTCTGAGGACAAGAGGATGAGGGATAAGGGGAACAGGGTGAGAGGCAGGGACTGGGAGGAGAGGAGGGAGGGGGCTATGACTGGGATGTAAAGTGAATACATCAATTTTAAAAAAAGACAGAAAGGGTGAAATCCACTCATTTGTCACTTGCGTCTGCCTCTCTCCCTCTAACTACCCCTCCCCCCATTCTCAGTCTCTCTTGCTCTTGTTCTCACTCTTACACATTGTCAGCATATTTTAACTTGAGCTTGCTGAAGGGGGCAGATGGGCCTTTCCATTTTACCTCAGTTGAAAAGAATATGTATGTATGTACACACACACACACACACACACACACACACACTACACTCTTTTAAAAAGAACTGTGCTATCTGGTGCTTAGGACACAGTATTAATTTCAGCAAGGGAAAACAAAAGCAAAATGAAAAGAGGAGAAAGACGTTGTCTATAACTAGGGTAGAAACAGTAGCTAGCCTTGCGTAGCTGGGATTTTCTCTCTTGACAAATGCTTGGTAGCCAGCAGCCGAAGGATGATTAGGCTAGCCAGGTGTTACTTGTAATTTGCTTTTATCATTGTGCAAAGCCCTGTTACTGTTTTGATTTCCTCCACTGCAAGGAGAAAATCCCTTTCACTCTCTTCATGTTCTTGTGGAGCTTCATGACAGAAGCCCTTCGATGTTGCTCCAGCTGAGAGCTTTACCATGGAGTTGAGTGAGTGGGGCCCCTCAATGGCTCTCTTGACATCCTGATGGTTAATCTCTCTTACTTTTGGCATTAAACTCTAGAGGAGATTCAAGGCTCTTCTATGTTCTTTCCAATAAAGCAAGAAAGCAAGGTAAGTTGGTACCATGGTGACTCTGTTATACCAATAAGGCCTGAGGAGTTGTCTAGGTTTTGCTAGTCAATCAGTACTTATTGGAACCTGTGTCCCTTCCTTTCTTCCATTCTTCCTTTCCCTTGAACTACATTATGAGAAAATCCAGAGGCTGCCCCCCTCTCCCCAGCCATGTGGAAGCTCATAGTATGTCTTGGAAATCTGCTGGCAGGGATCACTTCCTCTCTATCACATGTATAGGCAGGTGGGATAGCTTGTGAAGGCGTTTCCCATTCCTGCCTTGTGCTCCGCTGCAGGTTCGTAGCCAGTTGTACATTATCAATTCTCTAACCATTCCTGAGAGACCAATGCCTTTCTGTAAGAAGCCTGATTTACATGGCGTGACTGCAAATTAACAAGACAGATTTTGTCCTGCCTTGTTGAAATCATTCTTGAGAGACAGTGTTTGAAACAAAATTTAGCAAATGGTCTGTGGTCTATTTACTCCCAGATATTAATCTCCACCTATGGAGCTGGAAGGTTCTTTTCCTCATGAGAAAGTTTCATTCTTGTGAATTTATTTTATTCATGTGGAGTCAACCCTAGAAGATTTTTATTGCCTTTTCTTTTGAAGGAAATAAAATTAAAAAAGAGAGAGAAAAAAGAATGAAAAGGCATTGGCTACTCACTGTGTGGCCCAGTCCATAGAGAGGGAGACAAATGATCTTTTCTGATTCGTTAAGCATACACAAAGCTCTACTAAAATAGATCTTCACAGTAGATGTGGTAGCTATTAACTGGTGAGACCGTGGAGTTTCTACCGACTCATGATAAAAACCTCCTAGGTTAACCCCGCCCATGCCATGGTGTGCTAGCATGATGTACGGGGTCTGCTGTGTCATCTACTTAATCGGTGGCAATGTTCCCCTCATGCAACCTATTTCTCAGTCAGTCAAAGACAACTCCATGACTTCTAAGAATGCAAGCTCGTGCTCTCCTTAGAAGTAGTGAGCAAAGCAGTAAAACAGGAACTATTTTTTAGTTGCCTATTACTCGCCTGCTTCATTATATGCCATAATACATTATTCAGAAAACTTGCCTGAAACATGAGCATGAATAAATACTATAATTCTTTACCACCAACCTAGCATTTCTGGAAAAATGTATGGTAAGAAGGAAAAAGAATAAAGGTTTGGCAGATAGCACCTCTGCATTCATCCTCAATTTTTGTGGTTCCCCACTCCCAATTGCAATGAATCTGAAATTTCATTTAAATCCTGTTCACTGTTTGTGTGGGATGATGGGAGAGATGGGTGTGATGGACAGATGGGTGCAATTTTAGATGTCTCCACAGCTTCCTGGATGGACAAATTGAGTGAAGGCCCAGGAGAGAAACTTTGCCATTGCCATAGAAACTCATGTGTGTTATAAAGATGAGACACGGGGATTTGTTCTTAATGAACATTTAGTAGTGTCACAAAAAATTCAGGTAGAAACATCAGATCCTTCCTTTTGGCCATCTCGGTTCCACTGGAAGTACAATCTTCCGTGACATGGTATGAATTCGCGCTGCCCAGAACTAAAGTCAGAGACTGTGTATCAATCACAAGGGCTTGGGGACCATGCAGATCCTGTCTAACCAATGTGCCAGAGGTCCCCACTTCGACTTCATATCAGAACAAGAATTGAGAGGTTATTAGATTATAATAAGGATATGAGTGTTTTAATAGGGAAAAGCAGCTTACCCGTTTTTTAAGATTTGGGTAGACATAGAAAAATACTGGTGTGTTAACTTGATAGGGGGATAATAAAGAGTTTGAAAAGCCTTCAGTCTTTAACAGCAGATCCCCCGGGTCCATTAGCCACCAGACCATAAACTCCGTGCTTAATTTTAGCATATGGGAGACCGTATTTCACTCTGCTTGTTACGTCGAGTGACTGGAGAGAGAAGCCGCCAAGAATCTGATGGAGACGTGTGCTCCTGACTTAGGATACTGTTTAGAATGCTGATTGTCTTCACAGTTTATATCCACGAAACAATCTGAGTTTTATAAAATTACTATGTTTATGAGAGGATTAAGCAGGTTTTACTTTGACAGCCATAACGTGTTCAAGCACATTTGCATCAAATGGTAGATATAATTTCTCTTTGTAATTGAAATTTAAGTTCCAGCATAAATATAGTGCTGAGAAAACTATTTTATGTGCTTTTCTTTTATAAAGATCTTGTATGGAAAGAAGGTTACACAGCTGGAGATGGTTTAGAGACAATTAAAACTTATTGGCTTTCAGCTGGTGATAACAGTAGGACTTGGAGACGTGTAGAATCTTCGAGCTGTTACTAAGGTGAGTATCCTGTGTGTGTGTGTTTAAATCATTTAGCCACAGGACTTAATAATTTATTGGAGTTTGATCCCACAATGAAGGCAAAGTGTCTATATGAGTTTAAGATGACTCACAAGGACTGACTTTGAGACCCCCCTCCTCCCATTTTCTCCAGGACCATGACTCACATCTTGTGCTGAGGAAATAATGGGGCAGGTGAAAGGTTTTAGGGCCTCCTCATTCCTGTTTCTGTCAGCCCTTCTGAGCTGGTGCCACACCCCCTTTAGACTTATGTGTGCAACTTGTGTGTGTGCGGATGTGCACGCATGTTTGTGTGTGGACATGAGGAAGCCAGTTGTCAATGTGAGTCAAAAACAAGTCCTTCTTTAGAAGCTGACTAAGTTTTAATTTTAAAAGTTGCTTTTAAGTTTTATTGTTATTTTATGTTTTTTAAATGTTATTATGTGTACGGGTGTTTTGCTTGCATGTATGTCTATGTACCACATGTGTGCCTGGTGTTCATTGACTATCAGATCCCAGGGACTGGAGGTGTGCTGCTATGTGTGTACTGGAAATTGAGCTCCGGTCTTCTAGAAGATCAGACAGGGCTTTTAAATGCTGAGCCATCTCTCTAGGCCTTTAATTTTAATTGTGTGTGTGTGTGTGTGTGTGTGTGTGTGTGTGTGTGTGTGTGTGCATGTGTGTGTAGATGTGCACATGTTAGTGCAGGTGCCCTGGATTCCAGAAGGAAGCGTGAAGTCCCTGGAACTGGAGTTAAAGACGTTTGTGAGCTGCCCAACATGGGTTCTGGAAATGGAACTGGAGAGTCCTTTGCAAGAAAAGCGCACAGTCCTAGCTCCTGATCTGTCTCTCCATCCATCCCTCCCAACACACTGTCTCTCTATTAAGTTGATTATTGTTAAGTGTTACAGCTCAGGTGGGAAAGGTATTCCGGCAGTCAGGAGCCAAGAATGACACAAAGTCACGCAAACCTCACACAAGAGACATTTGGGTGTGGGGAAAAAGCCAAGAAGGTAGCTGCCTCTCTGGGTTGAGAACCGGAGACTTGACCAGAAGACAGGGTTTATATAGTGTTGGGGGTGGGGGTTTTCCCTGTGTGGCCTGGGATTGGAGGGATTATAAGGCCTGATTTGGGTGTAAACTCGGGGATTAGTGGAATTTTTTTTTCCTGTAGGGTGGGACCTGGACAGTCTCCTGTCCAGGGGTGGGGCAGGCGACAGAGCATTACAGCCTTATAGCCTCTTTTAAGGAAGCCAGTAGAGAAATGTGGGGGCTGGGCTTGGATGTGAGAGCTTTTCATGGGACAACTAGTCACTAGAGCATTTCAAGGAGTCAGGGGTTAAGTCTAGCCACCAGTGTAGCTTGGGGGTGGAGCCTGGCTGCTGGAGGACAGGCCTGTATCTGCACAAGGCAAAGAATGGCCAACAATTATACTGCTTTCTCAAAGGGAAAAAGGCTAACATATTTGGTTTCTGAGAATATCCATCTGTATTTTCAGGGAAAACTCAGAGAATATAATCTTTCAAATTAAACACATTGACAACTGGCTTGATCCATCTTGTAGCCAGACCATAAATGGTCACAGTAAACAGATGTGAATCCTTGCTCTGACAGAATCCATGTTCTCGGCTCTCTTATTAATGTCACTAGTAGAAATTTGATGTGCCTTATTTTCACTAATGTGAGGGTGGATAAAAATAAGTCTGTATATTACTGAAATTTGGTTCATGCCTCATTGAGATTTTTTTTTACCCTTATTTGACTTAAATTGACATTTTTTTGGGGAGCGGGTAGTGGGTGATTGCATATAACAGCACATGTCTGGAGATCTGAAGACAGCTTACTGGAATTGGTCGTCTCTTACCACCATATGGGCTCTGGGGGTTCAGTGGTGTGTACCCTTCCCTGCTGAGCCATGTTACCAGCTCAAATCTCTACATTTTTAATGTGATGGGTTTTTATTTCTTGACATACAGTTTGAGGCAGGGAGAATACCAAATTGATTTAATTTGTCCCATTATACTAGTACTATGTGTCTATTCTCTTTGTGGGGGGGAACGTGTTGACCTTGTCTTTCATTTGCTGGTTCACACAGAGACACGAGATGGTGTCACAAATGCTTCCCATGCCTGTACTTTGCTTCTACTTGACAAGGTTTTGTTCTCTTTGACAGACGTGCGGCGGTAAGAAGTGGTGTAATTATTAATTTCCCACTTGACATTGTGAACATTTCAGTGCTAAGTTAGCAGGTAAGGAAAAGTGTCACAATCCATTCCCGTTGTATCTCTTCGCCAAAGCTCAAAGGTTTTCCAGCAAGCCCTCTCTAGTCAGACAGAAAACAATGGAAACACACACACAGATGGCAAGTAAAATCAACTTTGTTAACAGAACTTGACCTTTCTATGAAGTTCTCAGTTTTGTCAGGTACTCTTTTCCCCGTGGGGATAGTCTGAAGGAAATTAGCCCTCATCACCTTAGACTGTTTGTGTTACGCAGAAGAGGCACACTGTTTCCTCACATACTGAGTAAATGTTAGTCCCCAGAGGCAACGATAACTGCTAAGTTCTAGTAGATCCAGGAAAATCTCAGTCTGCGTTACTGCCAGGGTAGACGGCAAGAGACAATGGCTTCTTACCAGTGTGCTGCTGACTGACAGGTCTCAGAGTGTCACATCTCCGTTGGGTTAGCTTGAGCACTACTGCTGCAGTCAAAAGCAACGTGCACTAAGGTAGACAGGAAGTCTCTTTCCTCATTCTGATGACTCTCATAGCTCAGACTGGTGGAAGCGTCATACTTGCTGTATAAAGAGTTCTGTAGTAATATATAAGTAGGTAGGGGATATTGTTTGAAATGTTTTATTTATACAACTAAACCCAAGCAACTATCCCTTTAATATGCAATACTCTCTCCTTGTGCAGTCCTCTACAGCCATGGGTGGCCAATAGTTGTCATATTGTCCCGCATGGCTGCAGAGAACCTAAGGTTTAGTTGTTTACAGTACAAACGTGCAAGCTTATTGTCCAACCCAAATAGTTTTTATTATTAATTAAATTTACTTATTTATTTATTTATTCATTCACTTTACACCCTGAACATCCCCCCCTCTCCTCTCCTCCCAGTCCCCCCCTCCCTCCTTGTTTCCCTTTTCTCCCCTCCCCTTCTCCTCAGAAAAGGGTAGCCCCCCCCATACCAACCCACCACAGCTCATGTTCACATAATTATTTTAAAATGTAATGTAGTCATGGTTTATGTCATAGTTTTTTTCCATCAACAGTTATAACTTTTCTTTTTGTATCAGTTAATGATCCAGATGGAAAGAGAGTGATTTGTCCAAATCAGATTATATGGAGGAAGGATCCTTCTTATTTTTTTGTTGTTGTTTTGGGGTGTCATTTTCTGATCCAGAAAATAAAGACCCTATTTACAACAGAACCATATGTAGATTGGCACACTAAAACAATAAAGGAAAACTTTACAGAGGTAAGTGATCAAATGTGCTGTTTTGCTCTTTCAGCTAGGGATCAGAGATCCCCCAAAGCAACCAAAGTATCTTTAAAGTGTCTGGAGGTGTCCACAAACTTGGTGAGGACAAACCCATGGAGGAAGAAGGAAGGATGTCTTGACCTTTGTGACATTTGACAGAAGAAAACATCCTAAGATTTCCTTAGAGACTGATCTAATTACAGTCAGTTTCATTTTAGACTTAGCGAAATTGAAACCATGCTTCTTGACATGCTCACAGAAAGAAAGTTTACTTGGGAAAATAATATGGGTAGGAATAATAGATGCATAAGGTATGTACGGAGGAAAAAAGTGCAAAGTTTCAACTCTTGTTCATCTCATCTGAAAAAGGGGATGATTTACAAAGTAGTATAAATTTATTGAATACATACTCTTTTGGAGGCACTAATGATCATAGGAATATGACAGTGATATTATATGCACTTAGTAGCTTTCTGGTAAGCTAAAGACACTACATGCCATGTTAGAATCTGTACAGAAAAAGAAAAGAGCTAATATATAATTTTAGCTGAATGGATGTCATTCATGACTTTCTGCTGTGCTCAGTATAAAAAGAAAGCTTGGATTCGATTCCATTGATGAGTCAGTCTATTTCTATGCCAGTACCATGCAGTTTTTTTTTATTATTACTATGGCTCTGTAGTATAGTTTGAAGTCAGAGATGAAGGTCTTTTATTGTACAAGATTGTTTTAGTTACTCTGGGTTTTTGCTTTTTTTCCATATGAAGCTTAGAATTGTTCTGTCAAGGTCTGTAAAGAATTGTGTTAGTATTTTTTTTTACAGGAATTGCATTGAATCTATAGATTGTTTTTGGCAAGATGGCCATATTTACTATATTGATCCTACTGATCCATGAGCATGGCATATCATTCTATCTCCTGATATCTTCAATTTCTTTCTTCAGACTTGAAGTTCTTGTCATACAGGTTTTTTTACTTGCTTGGTTAGAGTTACATAAAGATACTTTATATTATTTGTGTCTATTATGAAGGGTGTAGTTTCTTTAATTTCATTTTTGACTCATTTGTCCTTTGTATACAGGAGGGCAACTGATTTTTAAAATTAATTTTGTATCCAGCCACTGGTTGAATTTTCTGGTTGAATCAGTGAGGTCACTTATGTATGCTATCATATCATATGTAAATAGTGATATTTTGACTTCTTCATTTCCAATTTGTATCCCCTTGATCTCCTTTAGTTGTCCTATTGCTCTGTCTAGGACTTCAAGTACAATATTGAAGAAATACAGTGAGAGTGAGCAGCCTTGTCATATCCCTGATTTCCGTGGGACCTCTTGAAACTGATAAGCTTCTGTAAGGTAAAGGTCAATAGACTGAAATAGCGGTCTACAGATTGGAGAAAGATGTTCACTAACCCTATATTTGCCAAATTTACTCTGCCTACTAGATGTGTAGGGGATTAAGATAGAGCAGAGATTGAGGGAATGTCCAACCAATGCATGGCCCAACGTGAGACCCACCCCATGAGAAAGGACCAACCTCTGACACTATTAACAATAATCTACTATCTTCTCAGACAGGAGCCTAACATAGCTGTCCTCTGAGAGGTTTCACCCAGCAGCAGATCGAAACACATGCAGAGACTCACAGCTAAACATAGGAAAGCGTAGTTAAACATAACAAAGCATAGGGAGTGTTGTGGAAAAGTGGGGGGCAGGGGAATAGAAGAACATGGAGGGGACAGGAGCTCCACAAGAAGACCAACAGAGCTAACTAACCAGGGCCCAGAGGGGCCTGTAGAGACTGAAGCTCCAACCAAGGACCATGCATGGACTGGACTTTGACCTCCTACAAAGATGTAGTGGGTGGTCATCTCAGGCTTTATGTGTGTCTCCTAGGAAGAGGAGTGAGGGATATGTTGACCAAGACTCTGTTGACGGTTGGTGGATCACTTTCTCATGGTGGGGCTGCCTTGCAAGGTACAGATGAAGAAGACATAATCAGTCTTTTTTTTTTTTTTTTTGGCTTGATTGTTCTTTCTTTTCTTTTTAAAATAATTTATTCATATCACATCTCAATGGTTATCACATCCCTTGTATCCTCCCACTCCTCCCTCCCTCCCATTTTCCCCTTACTCTTCTCCCCTATGACTGTGACTGAGGGGGACCTCCTCCCCCTGTATATGTTCATAGGGTATCAAGTCTTTTCTTGGTAACCTGCTGTCCTTCCTCTGAGTGCCACCAGGTCTCCCCATCCAGGGGACGTGGTCAAATATGAGGCACCAGAGTACGTGTGAAAGTCATACCCCACTCTCCACTCAACTGTGGAGAATGTCCTGTCCATTGGCTAGATCTGGGTAGGGGTTTGAAGTTTACTGCATGTATTGTCCTTGGCTGGTGCCTTAGTTTGAGCAACAAGGAGAAGAGAATGGAGGGGACTATGATTAGGATGTAAAGTGAATAAATAAATAAGTAAATAAATTTTAAAAAGAAAGCTTGGAGATATGGGTGTGAGGATGTAGCCTGAAGCCAGAGTTGGACCAGAGAGACAAAGTAGGGGTAGAAAGTTAGTAAAGAAGAAGAAGAGGAGGAAGAGGAGGAGGAAGAGAAAAAAGAAGAGGAGGAGGAAAGGAGAGTAGAGCACACACTTAAGTATGTATATAACTTCTAAAATGCATTTTGTATGTTGCAAATACACCACATGAAATACACTACCTAAATAAATCAAATACATCAGATGCATTTGATATGCATCAGATTTGCCTGCATTTATGTATGTGTACCATTTGTTTTTGGTTGTCTGTGGTGGTCAAATGCAGGTGCCAGATTCTCTGGAGTTAGGTTTCCAGTCTCTTGAGAGCCACCATGAACTTCACCTGGCTCCTCTGTAAGAGCAGCAAGTTCTCGTAATTGCTAAACCATCTTTGCAGCCCTTTGTCTTAGACCATTTTCCAGCACACCATTCAGTAGTATTAAATACATTAATGCTACCATATAGACAACACACACACACACACACACACACACACACACACACACACACACAAACAAAAACAAACAAAAAACAAAAAACAAAAACAAAAACCCAAACAATCAAAGACCATGACCTCTACAGGGTCCTAGAGTTCTCCAGGGCATGCAGGAGAAGAAAATAGACTGCTTCCTGTCCAAATCCTCAGTTCTCTCATGGCTGGGGTGATTAGACTTAGTGAAATGAATAATCTTAGCACTGTCCTCAACTGGCCACCTCCCACACACTGGTTTCTGGTTTCTTCCCTTTGATACATTAGCTTTAGTTGCATACTCTTGTCACAAATTGAAGGCTCAGTAAAATATAAGAAATGATTGAGTTTGTAGATTATAGAGACAAACTATCTCACAAGCCTAAGGGAATAATTTACTCTTCATCTGTTCCTTCTTGCTCAAGATAAAGAACCTCCAACAAATGGTATATAAAGAAAAACAGAGCAAACAGAAGAAGGAAAATTTGCAATTTATTAACCGAAGCATGAAAGCACAGACAACAAGCAGGGCCCAACTTACTTGGAAAAATAAGTTTAAACCTATTGAATTAAAACATGGTGTTGCACTAATCTAATGAGTTTTAAGGCAAATGAAGCATGAAACATTGCTAAAATATAAAGTTGGTAAAATATCCAAATTACTGTTTAATGCCACTATATGTTTTATTTTATGGAGAGCTGGTAAAGAATAGATTATTTCTAAATCTGCATCACTTGCAAAATAGGTAAAATTACTTTACAAGATATTAGTTATTTTAAGTCATGCTACTCCTGACAGGTCAAAAGTAACTGAAACCCAAACAAAAGACACACATATGCCTCATTAGTTAGAAAGCATTAACAAAATAGAATATGTTTTTAACTCAGTCATTTGTTCTTTCAGAATTCAGGATAATGGGGCTAGAGAGATTGGCTCAGTAGCTAAGAGTGCTACCATGTACAAACATGAGCAACAGAGGTTGAGTCTTTAGCACCTATAAAAATGTTTAAAACATTGTCTGTGAGTGCAAGTTAGTCTGTAACCCCAGGGCCAGCTTGGTAGAGGTCCCAGGCTTGCTGCCTATCTGCAGGTTTATTGAGTGACCCGGTATCAGAGGAATAAGGTGAAGAGTGGTAGAGCAAAGCATCTGAAACCTCCTCTGGTCTTGGCACATGCATATATCAGCATGCAAAAGCATATGCATGCACAGCTGCACATGCATATACACATATACACACACATGCACAGTGAAAATAATGAAAAGAAAAATAATAAAAAGAAATTGAAAACAATGGTGAAAGGGACATGAGATATGGTATGAATGTTTTTCCTTATTACTGAAGATTGAACTATATTTCTCTGTTAAGAAACAAGAGAATTATTCACCAGGCATATTACCAAGGCTTATTTAGAAAATAATCATGATTGTGAAAGAATCTTCATCCTGGACATTTTTCTGGAGTTATCCTATTACATTCTGGGTATGGTTGGATGGAGCATTCCCATAGCTCAAAGAAATTAGTAAAAGGCTCTGGGTTGTTTTCAATAGAGCAAAATGGAAATGATTTCTTCGATGAACCCTGGTTGTATTAAAGTATTGTCAAATTACCAATTAGTGCCAAATTATGTCCAGTTCAGTAAAGGCTGTCAGTTCATAATTTTTTAAGTGCTTATTTGTCTGGTGGTTTGAATTTGTGTACTGTTTACAATTCTCTCTACTGGTCACTGCTTCGTGTACATGACCACCTTTTTCTTCAGAGGTCTTATAGTGGATGTAATTTTGTTTTTATTCTGCCTAGGCAAAGCAGGGCCAACTTTACATTTTTTAAAAATTTCACCTACTGTGTAGGGCGAGATCATTTAGTTCCCAATGGCTCTACATGGTTGTCCACCCTCACAGTGATGCACTTATCAGTGAACAAGCAGCTTCCCAGTGTGCACTTGCTCGTGTCACCTTGCGCTGATTTAAATGCCCTTAGTGCAACAACACCATAATGACAGGATGGACATTGGAAAATAGAGCTAATTCAGCAAGAAGGAGAGAAGTCTGAGTTTCTGTTTATAGCAAGAGTGGGGAGTTATTTGCCTTATCTCCCCACAGCCCTGTCAGGCCCAGCTAGAAATACCCCACCTTCCTAATTCCCCCTCACTCCTCTTGCAACTGGTACCTGGTTCCCTGACTGTTTTATATATCCTTGGCTTTATCCTTGTACCAAGTCAAAACCCTTGCACCTCCTTGAATGACCATTGGTTCTTCCTCCTTTTTCAGTGATTTAACTACTTTTCTTTTGCTGTGATAAAACACGATTGCACAGGCAACTTCTAGAAGAAAGAGTTAATTTTGGCTTACAGTTCCAGGGGTTAGACCCTATGATGGTGGAGTCGAAGGTATGGTGACAAGAGCAGGAAGCTGCTAAGAGCTCACCTCTTGAAGAGCAATCACAAAGCACAGAGAAAGCACTAGAAATGCCCAGAGTCTAAACTTTCAAAGCCTTTCCCAGTGACATATTCTTTCCAGCCAGGCCACACTTCTTAAACGTCCTAAGCATCATCATCCATTGGGGAGCAATTATTGAAATGCCTGAGACTGTGAGGGATGTCTCACTCAAGCCCCCACATCCGGGCCCTCACACAATACCGTATATTATATCTAGCCAGTTGGCCTTTAAAGAATTTGATGAATTAAAATTTCTACTGCTCTTCTGAATGAGAATTAAGCATCCTCCCTAGGGCCCACTTTGTTATTTACCTTCTTTAGGTCTATGTATTGTAGTGTGGTTGTCCTGTATTATGTGGCTAATATCCACTTATAAGTGAGTATATAGCATTCATGTTTGTCTGTGTTACCTCGCCCAGGAATGTTTTTTTCTAATTCCATCCATTTGCCTGCAAATTTCAAGGTTTCCTTGTTCTCAATAGCTGAGTACTATTTAATTGTGTAAATGTACCAAAGGTTTTTTTTTTCTTCTTCAGTGGTAAGACATCTCTGTTGTTTCCAGATTCTGGCTATTACCAATAAAGCTGTCATGAAAAGAGTTGAGCAAACGTCCTTGTTGTATGGTGGAGCATCTTTCAAGTATATGCCTAGGAGTGGTGTAGCTGGGTCTTGAGGAAGACACCGGAAGTGGTTGAAGAGAACGAACAGAATGAGAGCCTACCCTGGAGGTCCTCTGAAAGACTCCACTCAGTGGAGGATTGAAACAGATGCTGAGACTCACAGACAAGCTTTGGGATGGAGTGCAGGGAGTCTTACAGGCTAGGGAATGCGGGTAGGATGATGAGGGACAGAAGATAGGACTGGGAGATAAAGGAGGGGGCTACACTTGCCATGTAAAGTCAATAAATTAAAAACTTAAAACATTAAAAAAAATTTCTATTGCTAACTACCAGCAAGTTATAATACAATTAGCATGTAAACAAAAGTGTATCACCACTGAAATGGAATTTGCTTGCAATTCTTCAATTTCTGTTTGTGCCTTTATGGCACCAGAATACATAATATAATTTGTCACTGAATCTCCTCGACAGGAAGAAAGTTGATGAAACTTCACAAAGTAATAAATCCACCTCTACAATGTGCTGTCTTTAAGGGGGTTAAGGACATGTGGCTTTGGGGTTTGTTGTGAGTATGAGAAGCACGAACTGATGTGTGGAAATAAGTCTCTGTGTTTAGCTGCTCAACTTCTCAGCTGTAGTTCCTGATGCTGTTTTGTGTGTTTTTCATTGGGAAACTACAAGTGGAAGGCTTGACTAGGCAGCTGGGAGCATGCATGTCTCTCTTCAGAACACAGCACGGGAAAGGTTGCTCTACCAAGTGGCCTACTGAGCTTATAGTTCTGTTTCTTGTACAATAAAACTAAAGCCCTGCATTCTTGCTCTTTAATTGGCTGAACTGTTGAATAGTCAACTATAAATGCCATGTCGAACACGCTTGAGAGTCTAATCAATACCAAAATGCATCACTGTGCTTGTCTAAGTTTCCACGCTATAATTCAAAATTTCTCTTCTCTTTCATAAAATGACTTCACTCAAGTTAATGATGCCATACATCATCAGAGAAAAGCACATGTTGTCTGATTTATTGTCGTATGGTATATTTTCCAACTGTTAGGGGGAGATGTACAGATTGAGGACTCTTATTAGACATTTTTAAATGCCTATCAGAGCTCCTCGTTGCTGCAAGTGCTATCTACTGGGCCACTAATGGAATAATTCAAAGTTCTTGGCAGAGACTTCATGTGAGCAATCCAGGGAGAGACAAGGAGGGGACTCACAAGCTCCCATGAAGAGAGCAAACCAGGAAGGATAAAACCACAACGACAAGTAAGCTGTGACTGTAGCAAGGTCTGTGGCTGGCTGCCTCTGATCTATGCTTTTGTCGGCCTCTTGCCTAGTCTTTCTAGTATGCCTCTACTTATTCCACTTGGGATTTGCATGTTGCTGCCAAGAGCTTATGGCCTGACATTTTCCTCACTTTGCCACCAGAGACCTAATGAACCCATTCTCTTGGTCATTTAGAAAATCATGACGAGAATGATGACTGGTCCAACTTGGTTCACTTGCTACCTGGATCAAGCATGATGGTCCCAAGAGTGGGGCCATTCAGAAAGACGTCTGTTGGGTGGGAGCATTGCAGAATGGAATAGTGGGAGAAGATCTGGAAGTGCTTTGCAAAATGAGGATGCTCGTCTCAGGAGAAGCAAGGAGAGGGAGTCGTTCTTCAGGTAATAACCTCCCCTTTGAATGTCAGCTCTTCCCCCCCCTGCCCCCCCCCCGGCCAACCTCAGTGCGTTCCTACATCTCTCCATGGGATTTTACTCTTGGAAACTTTATCTACAGTCTCTTGACCCTCAGCCCAAGCAATGAGAGAGTTTGAGAGCTTTTAGTTTGTGAAGGAAAGAAAAAGGATACAGACAAGGCAAACAGGGCCAACAGTGGCTGCTTCTTAGGATACTTGCAGTTAGCTATGCTTTGGGGAGTCCCCTTTCTGGTCCTGGCATATGTTAGACAGGAATATCGGTCCTTTAGCCTTGTCCCATGCAAGGGAGTATGTTTACCAGGGTGATCTGTGTGTGTCTGCAATGATTCCTTAAACCTCTTCCAGCCCAGTGAGTCTGCTAATTGTCCTTGTGTCTAATGTCCTACCACTTATGACATTCAAGCTCAGTTCCAAATTAGTCAGTTCTCTCGCCTTCTGGGAGAGGGAAGAGGAGAGTGGAAGGAGAGGTAGTATTTCTGTCTGATCATTTCTTTCTGATCATTGCCAGTGTGCATCTCCCTGTAATTTCATTGAAATTCTGAGCAGTGCAATTCTGCTGCCACTGAAATTCTGTTAGCCTTGTCTAATATCTGTGGGTGGACTAGACTTGTATAATTATAATAGATTAGAGAGGAAGTTATGAATTTAATTTGATATGAGTTAGTTCAAATTTATGTACAAGAGTTTTATATTTTATTTGTGAGAATGTCCTTAGTGGGATGACATTGATGAATACTTCATAAAGCTTCAAACTGTTAGAGCATCTGATTGTCTGAATCAACAGCTTGGTGGTGATGATGATTATGTTGTTGATGATGATGGTGGTGGTGGCATAGAGGATCAAACCCAGAGCCTCATACATGCTAGGCAAGTGCTCTATAGGCCAGTGATAACCCCAATACAAAATACCTCTTCTCAGATGAGAAATCAGATACCCAGACTGGAAAGATTTATATCAGAAAAGTATCTTTGCTCCCTACAGACCACAGAAGTTTTAACTTTCTACCAATACCCCTTAAATCTTAAATCAAGGGGTAACTAACAAATTGATGTTATAAATTTATTTTAGCAGTATGAGGAAGTAAAAGTTACTGTGTTCCAAGCTTACAAAACATTAAATGAAAATAGGACTACTTATAGAAGCTTTAGCCTTACAGTTTTCTACCTCAAAATTCCTCTACAACACAATTTTAAATCTGCTTCTCTGTTGTCTTTCTTTCTCCTTTTCTCCTGATTTCACTTTTCCTCTATGGTGTCCATCGCTTGGAACTAAACAGTTTTCTTCAAGAAAATATTGTTGAAAAATATCATGTAGCAATATTTGTCAAAGATGGTTAGAAACCAGAAAGCCCAATAAAAAAACATCTCTCATTAACAATTTCCCATCTCTTATGGGCTTTTGATAACAGAGCTTACATATGCTTATACATTTACAGATGATGAAGCTCTCTTATGCCTATATAATTTTTATGGGTTGTTACATTAAAAAAATAAATCACTATGTTAAACTTGAATCCTATACATAAAAGAAATATTTTTTCAGTATTTAAGTGTATTATAATACTTCATAAGACATTCACATATACATGCATGCATACATAAGTTATTGTTTATTAATACTTTTATTAATTTAACATCATGCATTTTGGTCATATTTACTCCTCAACAACTCCCATAACTCCTCCTTTATCCTCCTCCTCTCCTCCAAATTTTGTGCCTTCCTTTCCTTTTCCTTTTTAAATGACCCACCACATTCTGTTTGTGCTGTCCGTATTCTCATGGGTCTGGGGCCATATACCAGACTAACCAGAGGCCATATCCTTAGAGGAATATGACTCTTTTTTCTCTAGAAGCCATAAGTATCTCCTGTTAGGTGTATAGGCTCATGAGCTCCTCACCTCCATTCTTGAATATTGGCTGGCTTGATCTTACGTAGGTCTTGTGACGGTGACCACAGCTGCTGTAAGTTCACGGGTGCAACAGGCCTATTTTATATATAGGTGGCACTGCACTCCTCTGCAATCTCTCCCTCCTACAATCTTTCATTCCACCCTTCCTAGATGGTTCCAGGGATTTAGGGAGTAGTGATGGGGCAACAGATGTTCCATTGTTGAGCACCTTTTTTCTACACATTGTGAGTTTCTATGTTAATCACTGTCCACTATACAAAGACTTTTTCTGATGATGTCTGAGAAATTCAATAATTGAATATAGTGATATGAGTTTAGAGAGCAGTTTGATATTATGTCCATTGAGCAGAAAAATAATAGTAAATCCTTTCCTGGAACCTGTGAGCTTCCCCACCATGGGCTCTTGGCCATATTCACTATACTAGGCACATGTTTCCTCCTGTGGAGTGAGCCTTAAATTAAATGAGAAAACTCTTGGTTACCCCCATAACATTTGTGACACTATTGCACCCATGGTTCTCTTGCTTTGCCAGTTCATTTTATATTTTTTAATTTAAATTAACTGTTGATTTTATTTTTTTTTAAACTGGCAACCTTACATTAGATTTTCTCATATTATATACATGTAGAACGTTTTTGTTTTCCAGTACTGAGTATTGAACTCAGGCTCTCACATGTACTAAGCAAGCGTTCTACAACTGAACTATTTCCCTAGCCCTTTCATTTTGTGATAGGGCCTCGCTAAGTTGAAACTTACTCTGTAGGTCAGGCACAGTTGTGATCTCTCCTAACTTCCAAGTGGCTGGGATTACAGGCCACAGCGAGTAAGGACTTTGAATCTGAGAATGCATTGTTTCAGATCATAGGTGATTCTCAATGTAGTATGATGGAATTCTTCCCTTTAAGGGAAGTACAATCTATATCTTAGTGAAATGAATGTGATGCTATTAGAAGAGCTGGGGTAACAAAAGATCCTATGGGAAGGATACCAAACTAATGTTGCCAAATGAGCATGTTTCCTAAGGTGGGGTCCTTGATGCTAAATACAGAATACTGACCAAGAATTTAACATAGACAAAGAAAATGGAAAAACCCTTATGGTATCGCTTAAGGAATTATGTGCTGTTCTTGTGATTAGATAGAGAAGCACTCTGACTTGGGAAGTGATGAGCAAGGTAAACTCAGATTTCCTCTTTTTAAAAACATGAATACAACAATTGTATTTATTGTCGGTGTGTATGCTGTGTGTATGTGTGCTTGTGGTGGGTTTGAGCCCAGTGCATACATGTGGAAGCCAGAGCCACGTTTCACAAGTCAGCTCTCTATTTCCATTGAGGGTCCCAAGGATTGAACTCCATCTGTCAAGTTTGCATGGCAAACACTTACCCACTGAAATAATTCACTGGCTCTCAATTCATAGTTATTCTCTTATGTCATGGTACTAGGTATCTTTCAAGGCAAGATGGAATAATCTACTGCATTGGAGCTAAGGGAATAGATAGAAGGGGGAAAAGACCAATGAACGTTATTCATGTAGCCAAGAAAATGTTTACATGATAATTCTGAGCCAGGACTGAATTAAAAGAGCTGACGTAGATACGATGACAAAGGCATTACAGACTCAGAAACATTCCCAGTGATCTCAGGGGAGAAGTGGATCTCTGGGAAGTGACCAATGAGTCAAAAAAAAAAAAAAAAGAAATTGATTATTTACAGGCCTTCATGTGAGGTCAGTAGATCATGAAGCTGTGGGAAGTATGTGGCGACAAATTTTGGGGATGGCGAGAGCACGTACCATGCATGGAAGGAGGGGAAAATAATTTTCTGTCTTGGATTTGTTCAGTTCCATGTGTCGATGCGACTTCTAAGGAGAGAAATTAAGGAGGACCGTTTCTGGAAACACAAAGCATTAAAGAATGATGCAGTATAAAATGTCTCCTGATTTATGAGCTGCGGCTTATTAGAGCTTATTGTTGGAATAAGAGGTGAGAATGGGATCACCCAGGGAGTACTTAGGGTCAAAATGGCTGCCAGAGGGAGCCTCTAGGGGGATCCACATTTAAGACATGTGCATAGAGCGAGAGAACAGTGCGGCAACCACAGCAAAGAAAACTAATATGAATGTCAGAAAATGCAGAATAAAACCCAAAAGTAGGTCCTTTCTGAGATGTAAAAGTCCAAGTTGTCAAAAGCTGAGGGCAGATAGGGCGATATGAGAACAACAGCCTTCCTCGACTGTGCTGTGGTTTGAATTTGACTGCCCCGCCTCATGCTTTGAGTGTTTACCTTTCAGCTGGTGCTGCTGCTATAATTTGGGGAGCTGGAAACGTCATCAAGTAAATAAGACCAGGCTGGAGAAGGTAAGGCACTAAGGACATGTTCTTCAGGACATCTTGTCACTATCAGTGTCCTCTGTCTCTGTCTCTGTCTCTCCTCTCTCTGATGTCAACCGAGCTTCTCAGCCACACTTGACTTGCCAAAATGGATAGAATCCTTTGCAACAATTAATAAATGTAAAGCTGTCCTTCCCTCAGTTGATAAGGAGAGGTATTTTGGTGTCAGGAATGATAAACATATCAAGTGATGATTGTGTTGAAGGCCAGGAAGTAGAATATTTAATTGCCAGCATCTGTTGTGGGCCTTCTTGAGGCTCCATCTTCCTGTGTGTGAATCAAAGAAGGCAAGAAAGGGAGAGAGAGCTTGAGAGGGAAGGGGAGAAGGAAAAGGGAGCAGGGACTGGGGCGGGGCAGGAAAAGGAACTTAGGCTCCTTTCTACAACAATGACATTAATCCATTCCATGAAGCCAGACATCTCATGACCCATTCACCCCTTCAGTGTCCCATCTTTAACACTGTCCCACGGAGCACAAAATTTTCAACATATGAACATCAGGGGGTACATTCAAATCATTGCCTGGGGTGAACTGTGCTTACAGAAGATGAGATGAATTGCATGGCAGAAGAAGGGAGACAACTCTGCCTACAGAAGATGAGGTGAGCCACAACTATAGAAGATGAAGTGCACCGTATCTACTGGCGAGGCCCACTTAAGAATAATGGAAGTCATTAATATCAGAGTAGGTTGCAGCATTTGTTTGGCTCACACATACAATGAGAAAGCTTCTTACAAAGATTGGGACAAAGCAAAAGGAACTTGGGAAACCCTATATAGTATGTTAGTAAACTTCAAAGTTTGAGCAACTTGGAAGCAATACAACTCAGTTGATTTTGATTTTCCTTCTAGTGCTCTATGTAGGCATGAGCTGCAGCACGTGGTTTGTACTATACCTAGTAAAAGCTTCAAGTCCACATACACATCACGTATTCAAACACATATACCCACATATCTACAGTTTCATACACACATGTATGCACACACATACTCTCCAACATACTCATATATTTTCCTATGCCTTTATTTTTCCATTAGTGTTAAGAAACAGGATTGCTGGATCAAAGGAAGCATCCATTTAAAAATCATTGTATGGATTGAATCTGGAACTACTCTGAAAGATCATGTGCTAAAAGCCATGGTTTCTAGATGTGGGTGTGATTAAGTGGTGGAAGGCTCAAGAAGTTAGGGCTACCTTGTAAACATGGTATCTTGGAGTAAATCTTTGAGGTCTATTTTGGGGCCATGGTACCCCTGTCTGTCTCTATCTGGATTTCTGGCTTCTATGATGTAAGTATATGCTGCTCTACAGTGTGCTTGATGTTTCTCCTCATTATAGGCCTAAAAGCAATGGAGACAGCCAGCTATGCAGCAACATCCCTGAAAACCTTTCAGCTCTTTTATTTTGTTGAGCATTTTGTCACAGTCCTAGGAGGCTGACTAACACATATACATGCTTCCTCTGGAAACTTTTATCAATCTAATTGCTGTCTAACAGCAGTAGATTATGTCTGAGTATTTTCCAGCACAACAAAACAGCATGGTGTATGAATTTTATGTCTTTGACAAGTGATGGATTTGAAGATTGCTTTGCATGTCAATAGGCTCTATTTCTTTATTTGCTTTTGTTGGGATTTCTAACACACGTTCTTTCATCAGTTTTCTATTGCTGGGTTTGCAGCTCCCTTATTGATTTGTCAAAGCTATTATTATGTTTAAAATATTAATCCTTTGTCCATTATACATGCTCCAAATGTTTTTTTCTAGTTTTCCATTTCCCTGTAACTTTGTTGATTGTTATTCTTACTGTTTTGTGCAATAAATCCTTCTTTCCTTTATGATTTTGATATTTATTTTAAATTATATAAAAACCCAGGTTTATAGTTGTAGAAATATTGGCCTAAATTTTCCTCTAGTTCTTTTATCTCTTATGTCTAACAGCCCTTAGGCTCCTTGCTTCCCAGATTGCCAGGGACCAGGTTGACAGATGAAAGCAGGCCAGAGGTATTATTTATCTTAGCAACTTTTAAAAACAAAAATACTTTAGTAAAAATACTTATACATCTCTTGGTTATTGTTTTGCATTTAACAAGTCGAAAGAAGTTTGTGTAATGGGGTTCTCAGTTTAATTGCCAAAACATATTGTTCTGCATTTGAGGAAGATTTTTCCTAAGGACATCTGAACATTTTTATTGTCAAGTCTGTGAAACAGTAATTGTACTTGGTATTTCTCCATTCATTTGACTTCCTCAAAGGATGTCCGTTTCCTCAATGATCCGCAACACTAATACTTTGTACTGCTCTAATGGCGGATCCAGAAAACATCATTCTGTGAGCCAGAATTCCTCTTGTGTGTACATGACAAGAATTAGCTCCTATGTGAGAGAACAAGAATGAACATATGTTGCTTTGGCTTGCTCACCATTACCACCTCTCTCACCCCATGGCTCAAATCTTCCAGTAACATTTCTCATCAACATCTTATAATGCTGAGGAAACATTGAGGATTGAGGCAGAAAGTAGATTGATGACTGGAATGCTCAATGATATTTGTTTCTTCATGGTTATCCCATGAAATTTAGTGATTATGTAATCCCAAACAGATAAACTGTCTCTAAAAGTTGAGTCCTTGGCTCTTAGGGGAGAGAAAAGGGGAGCAGGTTTACATATCACATTGGTTAATGAACTATAATAAAGTTGGAATCTATGAAACTAGGTCTTGGTTTCTACTGTGTAAGAAATTGAGGTCAAGCTGCGTGGTGCATGCCTGTAATCCCAGCCCTTGAGGAAGCAGAGGCAGGTGGATTGCTGTGAGTTTGAGGCTACCTTGGTCTACAAAGTCCAGGACAGCCAAGGCTACAGAGAGAAACCCTGCCTTGAAAAAAACAAAACAGAAAGAAATTGAGGTCAAAATGTAAGGATCAGAGAGAGAGAGGAGGAGCCGAAACCAAATCTAGCTAAGCCAGCACTCAGAACTAAACTCCCAATCTTATATACCAATGAATTAGCGTCTCTCTTTTTAAATCTACATAGAATTACTGCTATGGTTTTGTTACTAGATTGTAGATTAATGCCTTGGTATAGTAATCGCACTGCAGATGCTATATTATTGTTGCATAGAGATTGATTGCTAGATTTTAAAGTTGATAATAGTCTAGAAACAGGTTTAGAATATGAATGAATACAACTTTGAGAAACAAGACAATTCTTCCTAATAAAATAAGGCTCTGAAAATTATGTTCAGATTTGTCATTGACTGATTGCATGACTCTCCTCTGAAATGACTGCATTGTTAAAAAAATACTATCAGAGGGATGCTTGAAGACATTGGTAAGCAACAATAGACTGTTCTTCCCTTGTCTCAGTCCCATACCATAAAACAGAGGTGATTATTTAAGTCCCATACCATAAAACAGAGGTGTTGTGATTGGGACTAATTAGATGGCTTTAAGTAGCTAAACTTCTGTATAGAATTCAGCCATGTAATAGATGGTATTATTGCCCATATTTAATGAGTGTTTAGAGATGAGCTGGTATTCGGTGTATAGTAAAGACTGGATCACTATTGCAGTGCTGCCTAGGGCACATAAATAGATGTAATTCTTTATTACATTGTTCATTTTTGATTTTGTAAAGATTTTTACAAGAGGCATTTGAAATCTAAGTACAATGGGGTCACCCCTTGATACTTGTTGATATTGCTTTCAAAAGAAAAATACCCTCCCACATTATTTTCTTTTAATAAAATAGGATGCTTACCTTGCTTTTCAAAAGGCATGCATTGACTTAAGTAATTAAATGGCTTTTGTTCTCTCCCTCTCCTTTTAACACACAAACACACACATACATGAGTGTGTGTGTATGCAATTGCATGCGCGCTCGCGCACAGACACACACACACACACACACACACACACACACACACACTGAAATGGATTGCCTGTGAGCTAGGATGTATGATTATTTTCAGTTTCATCCTTTTTTGGTTTTGTGCCCTTTTTAATCATCATAAGCCTACTTCCTTTTCTTAAAATATATCCATTATTACAGAGTACCACTTTAAAAGGTAAACTAGTAGGCAAGAAAATGACTTTGACATCTGGTTTGACTTTCCCTATGCTTTCAAGTGAAATAGTGGGATGATTTCAGTGAAAATTCACATTCAACTTCTCACATTCACTTCCCAGAGGCAGAAGTGAAAGGAGGGTAGGTGATAAGATGCAAGTGTAGAAACAATTAATGTGGGTATGACTGACTGCCCTAAGAACTTTCTGGGCTGGAAAGACAGCTCTATTGATAAAGGTGCCTACTGCCAAGCTTGATGACTTGAGTTGGACTCATAGAGTGGAAGGAGAGGATGCCCTTCAGGAAGTTGTTCCTTGACCTTCATGTGCATTCTGCGGCACTTGCGCCTCCAAGCCTATGCAAGTTATTAAAATTAAAAAAAAAAAAAACCCAACCTTGTCGAAGGCTTTTTGAGGCATATTACTTAAAACTTTTAGTAGAGCTGTGTCTTAGTTAGAGTTTCTATGGCTGTGATAAAACACCATGACCAACAAGCAAATTGGGGAGGAGGTTTATTTCGTCTGACCACTTACTTATTCATCATCCAGAGAAGTCTGGACAAGAACCAGGAGGCAGGAACTGGAGCAGAGGCCATGGAGGAATGCTTCTCACTGGCTTGCTCCTTACAGCTTGCTCATCCTGATTTCTTACACACACCAGGACTACCTGCCCTAGGGCAGCACTATCTGCATGGATTGGATCCTCCCACATAATCAATCAAGCCTCATCTGAGGGCTTGCTCACAAGCCAATATCATGAGGGTATTTCCTCAGTTGATGTTCCCTCTTCTAAAAGGACTCTAGTTTGTGCCAAGTTGACACAAAAACTAGCTATACAAATTGATTATGTAAATGGTTTTCATATGTTTATATTTTAAGTAAACACTACAGAGAACAATAGACAGAATGTTTGTGGCACATTGGAACTTGCTCCATTTTTCCTTCAAGTTCACTCCTGCTGTCATGGTAAGTTTCATTTTGATGTTTGTTGCTATAGGTTAATGCTTGTGTTTTCTCTGTTTTTCTATAAATAGTATCACCTGGAGTATACCTTGCTGGGTTTGGCTATTCACATTTTCCCCTGGGGATATACTATTGTAGAATCAGGCTATATAGTTTCCTTATAAGAATAAAGCACAGGACTCACATATGAACATTTGGATGTAGGAGCCTCAGATCAGAAAGGACGTGTGGGATTTGTCTTTCTGGGTCTGTGTTACCTCACTCCAAATGACTCTTTTCAGTTCCACCTATTTAACTGCAAATTTTACCATTTTATTTTTCTTTTCAGATGAATAGTATTCTGTAGTGTATCTGTGTCATATTTTTATTAACATTTGTTGGTTATAGACACTTAGATTGTTTATGTTACCTAATTATTGTGAGGAGAGCAGAAATGCACTTGGCTGAGCATGTGTAGTAGGGTTTTGAGTCCTTCGGGCATACTCCAAAGAATGGTACAACTGAGTAATATGGCAGACTTATTTTTTTTTTAGCTTTTTGAGTATTCTCCATGTTGATTTTATGAGTGGATGGACCAGTTTACAACCCCACAAATATGTTTGTTTGTTTATTTATTTATTTATTTATTACTTTTTACACATTTTTATTGAAAAATAAAATAATTCATATTACATCTCATTTGCTATCCCATCCCATGCATCCTTCCATTCTTTCCTCCCTCCCACTTTCACCCTATTCCCCTTCCCTATGACTGTGACTGAGGGGGACCTCCTCCCCCTGAATATTATGCTAGGGTATCAAGTCTCTTCTTGGTAGTCATCTATCCTTCCTCTGAGTGCCATTGGGCCTCCCCATCAAGGGAGCACCCACAATTCGTGTAAAAGTCAGTCCCCAGTCTCCACTTAACTGTGGAGAATGTTCTGTCCCTTGGCTTTGTTGTTGTTGATGATCTTTAGCATTCTGATAGTAGTAAAATGATATCTCAAAGTTGTTTTGATCTGAATTTTCCATTGCAAGGGACAATCAATATAATCTGGAATAACTGCAGAAACCAGGAAAATAAAAAGGAACTGTCAGGGGTGGGGAAAATGGAGAGGGAAATTTCATGGTACAAGTGATATGAGGAAGGAAATGAGAATAATAAGGGAAAAGTTAGGGAGGGGAGAGAGTTGTAAAGAAGAAGGAGGGAGGAAGGCAAAGTAACATTAAGAATATCTGAAAAAAGACATAAGGAATCATATTGTTAAGTACCTAAAATCACCTATAATATATGTAAGTTGGTATGTAAATATACATAAATAGTTTAAATGAAATTTCCCCATTTTGGATGACAATGCAACCCCAAAAGTTTCCGGGCAGCCACACATAAGAACCCCTTCTCATATATATATTTCGAAAGACTGGCACAAGAAGCTCAATCTTGTTGGTTTGAGATATGGTCCTGTCAGGAAGCCTAGAATGGTCTCACACTTAAATCCTCCTGTTTCAGCTCCCAAGTGCTGGAATTACAGGAACGTGCTACTATGCCCAGTGTCACTTCATTTCAGCTCTGATAACTTCTTCTTTCCCTGAGCATTATTCTTTGAAGATGTTGCTGATTAACCATCTAGTGGTTTCTTCTCCATTATCCTATAATGCCAGGGAAAGATTCATCCTGATGGGCTTGATTTGATCCTATTTGGGGGAGGAAAGAGAAGGTGTTAAGAACTTAGTGCCAATAAGCCCATTTGGCCCAATTAAAGCAACTGAGATATGAAGTAGCTCTTAGGTCAGGCATAGGTGAAGTCCGTCCTGCCTGTCCTGTGGACGATGTGTTAGCATGTCTAAAATGTCCTTCAGGTTCTTTTCTTGGAAACCTCTAGAAGTTAACAGTTAGAAAGTTTTACAAAAACAGAACTATCAAGTAACAGAAAATAATTCCTTATGAAGTTTTACAAAAACACAACCAAAAGAATAGAATAATTTGGAAAAATTAAATAATTGTGCACAGACTTATAAATATTTAATTACCACCTATCAGTCTTTTAAAGAGACATCTTATACATAGAGCCAGCAACAATTATCATGGCACATGTAAGTCTGGAATTTTGTTTAAAAAAAATCTGTGTGCATTGTGCGTTGCGCAGCATTTGTTTTTTGGGAGATAATTTTATATGTGTCATCTATTAATCTTACCTATCTATTTACCTATCTATAAACACACACACACACACACACACACACACACACACACACACACACAGAGAGAGAGAGAGAGAGAGAGAGAGAGAGAGAGAGAGAGAGAGAGTTTGTGTGTCTGTGCGTGTCCCATAATTGGCTGCCTGCCCTCTTTGGACAATTTAATACTAAAATAATTTAACTGACAGTATTGGATCTTTCTGTATTTAACCATCTCTTAAGATAGACTATACTAAGGCTAAAAAGGATACAGGAGAAAATTTCAGCCTTTATCCAAATAATAAAAATACGGTTCTAAAATGAGAAAATTCTATTCCTACATTGTTGGTGTTCTAATATAAGGATACCAAAGTAAAGGTGGAACCTAATCCTTGTGTAGGCGCTATTAAATATGGTTTCACACTTTGTAAAGAACTCTCATATTTTAATAAAAATTCTTACATGTTTTCCAGTGTTTGTGTTTCAAAATTTTGGCTACTTTAGGAAACAGTTTAACAAAATCAGATTGCTTAAGAGTTGGTTTATGGGCAGACCCAAGATGGTGGCACCGATTGCACACTGCGTCTGTTCAGCAGGAAAACCAACACTGCACAGTGACCTAAAGACCAAACTGAGAGCCACAAAACACAAGTGCTGCTGATTCCCAGATGAGAGGGATCCACACTGTGTGGAGCACGAGTGGGTCCGACCCCTGGCCACCCAGCTAACCCACAGAAAAATCCCGGGTTACAGCCCACATTAGTCACCATCTTGGGAAGGACTGTGGGATATCTGTGCAGCTCCAGGCTCTTACCACCTGTCTACTGCTTGCCGGGTCAGGGACAGGAAGCACACAAGCAGAGATGAGTCCTGGCACTGGATACAATCCACATTAATTAGCTGCCTCCCGAGAAAGAGTGCTGCACATCCAAGCACCTTTGAGCTCTGATTTCTCTCAGCCTCTCAGCTTCTTGCCAGGCTAGCCCAGATGGATCACAGATCAGATAAGCACAGCCCTGTCATCTCAAGAGGGCCTGTGAAGCTTCTGAGCATCTTGGAGTTCTAATTTCTCACAGTATCCCCCCCCCTCCCCCAGCTGCTTACCAGCCCAGCCCATCTGTAACAAGGAGCATACTGGCAGAGCTAAAGGCCATAACCCGCATTAGCCGCCATCCTACAATGGGCATTAGCCATAATACTACAACCAACTTCAGGACTTGGTCTGTCTCTGCGCGGGCCACAGTCTTCATTAGCTGCTATCCTGCTAGCAGCTTCTGGCTCTGATCTCACCCCACCCACCTACAGCCTATTGCCTGATCCATTTAAGTCACAAAGCAGACACTGAGAGCAGAGACCACACCCCATATTAGCTGCTCTTTTGTGAGTAGCTTTGAGCTCTAATCACTCTCTGTTGGCCAGCTCCTTACCAGCCTACCCCAACTGGAGCACCGAGCAAACAAACAGAGCCCGGTCATCTCAAGAAGGTCTGTACAATAATACACTAGCAGCTTTGGGCTCTGGTGCCCCTCAGCCTCCCAGCTGCTTACTAGCCTGACCCATCTGGGATACACAGCAGATAGACAGAACTAAGTCTGGTGAAGACCAAGACACACATTTGCTGCCATTTCCATAAGGTCTGTGGGGCACCCGAGAAACTTCAAGCTTGAATCACTCACCTCCCCCCCCTCAGCTGCTTAATGGCCTAGGCCATCTGGAACACAAAGCAGATCAAGCCCTGCCATCTCAAAAAGGACTGTAGAAGTGTGAGCAACTTTGGGCTTGGAAATCTATCAGCCCATTCCTCTCCTACCTAACCCAATTGCAATACAGTCAGGGAATTCAGTGAACTGAGCTGGGTTCAGGTTCTAACACCCACTGTCCAACATCCTGAGAAGGCCTCTGGGCAGCCCTAACAACCTTTGGCTTGGAGCTCTCTTTACTTGCTTCTAATCTACCAGGACAACATGGGACAGAGACAGTAACCTCACTGGGGGAACTCTAGGCCTGCTAACACCAGAGACAGCCAGATACCTAGAGGACAGCCTAAGAAGACTGGCATCAAAATTCAGAGCCAACATCAGAAACCAATAATCTTAACACAGCGAGCCCTGGAGATATGAACACCCAGGTTTAAAGGAGAAGACTTTTAAATCTGAGGTGGTGAAAAATGATAGAAGTTTTGAAAGAGGAAAATAAAACACTCAAGGAAACAGGAAAATACATTCAAACAGATGAAGCAACTGAATAAACCCTATAAAGAATTGCAGGAAAATTCCATCAAACAGGAGAAAGAAATGAATAAGACTATTCAAGACCTAAAGAAGGAATTAGAAGCCACAAAGAAAACACAAGCTGAGGCAGTCTTAGAGTTGGAAAACATAGGGAAGAGAACAGTAATGATGGACACAAGCCACACCAACCGAATACAAGAGATGGAAGACATTCGAAATTATTGATACACCAATCAAAGAAAACATTAAAACAAAAAAGTTCCTGACACAAAACACCTAAGAAATCTGGGATACTATAAAAAGACCAAGTCAAAGAATAATAGGAATAGAAGAAGAAGACTCCAAGCTCCAAGGCCCAAAAAACATTTTCAACAAAATCATAGAAGAAAAATTCTACAACCTAAAGAAAGAGATGCCCATAAACATACAGTAAACCTACAGGACTAAAAATAGATTGTACTAGAAAAGAAAATCCTCCTGCCACATTGTAATCAAAATATTAAATGTACAGAACAAAGAAAGAATATTAAAAGCTGCAAGAGAAAAAGGTCAAGTCACATATAAAGGCAAACCCATTAGAATTACACCTGATTTTTCAACAGAGAGTTTGAAAGCTAGAAGGGCTTGGATGGAAGTCATGCAAACATTAAGAGACCACAGATGCCAACCCAGACTACTATCCTCAGCAGAACTTTCAATCACTATAGATGGAGAAAACAAGATCAGTACCTAACCACAAACCCAGACCTAAAGAAGGTACTAGAAGAAAAACTCCAGCTCAAGGAGGTGAACTACACCTAGGAAAACACAGGAAATAAATACATCCACATCCACAAATCTAAAACACAGAAACATACACTCTACCATCACCAACATTAAAATAAAAGGAATTAACAACCACTGGTCATTAATATCTCTTAACATCAATGGCCTCAACTCCCTAGTAGAAAGACACAGGCTGACAGATTGGATGTGAAAACAGGATCCATCATTCTGATGAATACAAGAAACACAACTAAGCAGTAAAGATAGACATTACCTCAGAGTAAAAGATTGAAAAACTGTATTTCAAGCAAATGGACTCAAGAAGCAAGCTGGAGTAGTCACTCTAGTATCTGAAAAAATAGACTTTCAACCAAAACTAATAAAAAGAGATGGGGAAGGTCAGTACATCTTCATCAAAGGAAAAATATGCCAAGATGATGTCTCAATTCTGAACATCTATGCCCCAAAAGCAGGAGCACACACATTCATTAAAAAAAAGTTACTAAAGCTTAAATCACAATCGAACCCCAAGCATTAATAGTGGGAGACTTCAACACCCCTCTTTCCCCAATAGACAGACCATCAAAATAGAAACTAAATAGAGAAACAAGGAAACTAATAGATATCATGAAACAAATGGACCTAACTGATATCTACAGAACATTTCACCCAAACACAAAAGAATACACTTTCTTTTCAGCACCTCATGGAACCTTCTCCAAAACTGGCCACATACTTGGTTATAAAGCAAACCTCAACAGATTCAAGAAGATCAAAATATTCCCTTGCATATTATCAGACCACCATGGACTAAAGTTGGAACTCAACAACAACAACAACAACAAAACAGTCAAAAGCCTACAAACTCATGGAAACTTAACAACTCCCTACTCAATGACATCTGAGTAGGGATGAAATAAAAAGAGAAATTAAAAACTTCCTAGAATTCAATAAAACAGAAGGCACAACATATCCAAACTTATGGGATACAATGAAAGCAGTGCTAAGAGGAAAGTTAGTAGCACTAAGTGCCTTTATAAAGAAACTGGAGAGATCCCATATTAGCAACTTAACAGCACACCTGAAAGTTCTAGAACAAAAAGATGCATACATACCCAAGAGGAGTAGAAGGCTGAAAATCATCAAACCCAGGGCTGAAATCAATAAATTAGAAGCAAAGAAAACAATTCAAAGAATCAATGAAACCAAGAACTGGTTCTTTGAGAAAATCAACAAGATTGACAAAACTTCAGCCATACTAACTAAAAGGTAGAGGGAGAGTATTCAAATTAACAAAATCAGAAATTAAGAGGGAGACAACAATAGACAGTGAGGAAATCCAAAGAATCATCAGGTTTTACTTCAAAAGCCTATATGCCACAAAATTTAAAAACCTAAATGAAATGGACAATTTTCTTGATAGGTATCAATTACTAAAATTGAATCAAGATCATGTAAACAAATTGTATAGACAGTCCTATAATACTTAAGGAAATAGAGGCAGTCATCAAAAGCCTCCTAACAAAAAACAGCCCAGGTCCAGATGGATTCAGAGCAGAATTACACCAGACCTTTGGAGAAGAGCTAATATCAATTCCCTTTAAACTATTCCAAAAAATAGAAACAGAAGGAACATTACCAAATTCATTCCATGGGGCCACAGTCACCTTGATACCTAAACCATAGAAAGACTCAACAAAGAAAGACTTTCAGAACAGTTTCTCTGATGAACATTGATGCAAAAATACTCAATAAAATACTCTCAAACCAAATTCAAGAACACATCAAAACTATCATTCATCATGACCAAGCAGGCTTCATCCTAGGCATGCAAGTCTGGTTCAATATATGAAAATCCATCAATGTAATTCATCCTATCAACAAACTGAAAGAAAAAACACATGATCACCTCCTTAGATACCAAAAAAGCATTTGACAAAATCCAACACCTATTCATGTTAACAGTCATGGAGAGAGCAGGGATATAAGACATATACCCAACCATAATAAAGACAGTATACAGCAAGCTTATAGCCAACATCAAACTAAATGGAGAGAAACTTAAATCAATTCTACTGAAATCAGGGACAAGACAAGGCTGTCTACTCTCTCTGTATCTCTTCAATATAGTACTCAAAGTCCTAGCTAGAACAATAAGACAACTAAAGGAGATCAAGGAGATACAAATCGGAAAAGAAGTCAAACTATCATTTTTTGCAGATGATATGATAGTATACATAAGTGACTGCAGAAATTCTATCAAGGAACTCCTACAGCTGATAAACATCTTCAGCAAAGTGGCTGGATAAAAAATTCAACAAAAAAATCATTGCCCTCCTGTATACAAGTGACAAACAGGCCGAGAAAGAAGTTAGGAAAACTATACCCTTTACAATAGCCACAAATAATATAAAGTATCTTGGTGTTACTCTAACCAAGAAAGTGAAAGATTTGTATGAAAAAACTTCAAATCTCTGAAGAAAGAATTTGAGGAAGATTTCAGAAGATGGAAGGATCTCCTATGCTCGTGGATTGGGAGAATCAACATAGTAAAAATGGTCATCTTACCAAAAGCAATTTATAGATTCAATGCAATTCTCATCAAAATCCTCACACAAATCTTTACTGACCTTGAAAGATCAATTCTCAACTTCATATGGAAAAACAAAAACCCCAGAATAGCTAAAAACGATCCTATACAATAGCAGATCTTCTGGTGGAATCTCCATCCCGGATCTCAAGCTGTACTATAGAGCAACAGTATTTAAAAACAGTATGGTATTGGCATAGAAATAGTCTGGTTGATCAATGGAATTGAATCGAAGAGCCGGAAATAAACCCCCATATCTATGTACACCTGATTTTTGACAAAGAAGTCAAATCCATACAATGGAAAAAAGATAGCATCTTCAACAAATGGTGCTGGTCTATCTGGATGGCTACATGTAGAAAAATGCAGATAGGTACATATCTATCACGCTGCACAAAACTGAAGTCCAAATGGATTAAAGACTTTAACATAAAACCATACACACTAATTCTGTTAGAAGAAAAAATGGGCAAGAGTGTTGAGCTCATTGGAACAGGAGAAAACTTCCTGAACAGAATGTCAACATCTTAGGCCCTAAGATCAACCAGTAATAAGTGGGATCTTACGAAACTGAAAAGCATCTGAAAGGTGAAGGACACTGTCAACAGAACAAAACGACAGCCTATAGACTGGGAAAAGATCCTCACCAATCTGTATCTGGCAAAGGGCTAATATCCAAAATATATAAAGAACTCAAGAAATTAAATGCCACCAAAACAAATAATCCAATTAAAAAATGGGGTACAGGACTAAACAGAGGATTGTCAACAGAGGAATATCAAATTGCTGAGAAACACTTAAAGAAATGCTCAACATCCCTAGGTATCAGGGAAATGCAACTCAAAATGACTCAGATTCCATCTTATACTTATCTGAATTGCTAAGATAAAAAACTCAGCACATGCTGCCAAGGATGTGGAGAAAGGGGAACACTCCACCATTGCTGGTGGGAATGCAAACTTACACAATCACTTTAGAAATCAAGCTGGTGCTTTCTCAGGAAATTGGGAATAATTCTACCTCAGGACCCAGCCATACCACTCCTCAGAATATACCCGAAAGATGCTCCACCATACCAAGGATATTTGCTCAACTATGTTCATAGCAGCTTTATTGATAATAACCAGAATCTGGAAACAACCTGGATGTCCCTCAACTGAAGAATGGATAAAAAAAAATTGTGGACCATTTACACAATGGAATGGTCCAGCTATTAAATAGCTATTCAGCTATTAAAAACAAGGAAACCTTGAAATTTGCAGTCAAATTGGTGGAACTAGGAAAGATCATCCTGAGTGAGGTAACCCAGACCCAGAAAGACATGCATAGTATATACTCACTAATAAGAAGATATTAGGCACATAATGCATGATATCTACACTACAATACAGAGACTGAATCATCAACAAGGGACAATGTATGATGTGGGCCTAGACCCACTGCTTAGATGTAGTAGCAAAGTCTCATTGTGGGTCCTACATGTGGAGAGTAGGGACTACTTTGGACATGCACTCTGGCTACTGAACTTAGATCACTTCCCCCTGGCAGGATGGCCTGGCCAGGCTACAGAGGAAGAGGTTTAAAGCAGTACAGATGAGACTTGATAGGCTGAGGTCAGATGTCAGGGGAGGAGGGCTTCCCTTTCTGAGGACTAAGGGAGGGAGGGAGAGAAAATGAGGGAGGATCGGGAGGAAATGCGGGATGGGGATACAACCGGGATGTGAAGAATTTAAACTTCAGAACAAGCAGGTAACTTATATTGCTGATCCCACTATATGGGAATAGCTCTGAGAGTGGCTGAGACATGAATGTCTAGGCATAGACGATGCTTCTTGTTGTTACAGAAACCCTATGAATTATTGTTAAATGTCATTCTTCATGTGGAAAGCTACTAACCTGCACTCCTGGCATACTCAGGTAATCAAGTTTATTCCTTCTCAAGTCTCTGATGGAGTTGAAGACCAGGTAGCTTAGTTTTACAATGAAGCTTAGTTGTTTAGGTGTTAAGGTGCTTTTAGGTCTAGATAGGTGTTCTAAGTTGATAATGACAATATGTGATGGAGACTGATTTACATTCAGAATTTTAAACACACCAAGATAGGAAAGATGTTTTCAAGGCTGTCAAGTACAAATAACCAAAAGACTAAGAATGTAACATTTATGTAATTCTTATTGTGTCAGGTTCTTCTTCCTATAGGTAGTTTATCGTATATATATGTAATAGAATAAATGTATATGTAAAAAAGAATTTGTTTATGTTAAAGTCTTTTAAATAACCATGTTGTAAGAGACCATTGTAAGTTTGTATTAGTACATTTAATGCAGTACATATCTATAACTAGAAAAGTTTCACCTTCCTGTCAAAACTATATATTACACAAAATTTACAGACTTTAAAAGCATGTAAGGGTCAAACATGCGAAATAACCAACAGGTGCTGTTTCCCAACACAAAGCCTTCTCAGCAGCCAGGTGTGGGCTAAACAGAGACAACCATGGGCAGCAAAAACCCGGAGCCTGACTGAGCGATGGCCACAGTGGGCCAAGCCTGCCCTGTTTGTTTCCATTTGGCCATGGTCATGTAAAATAGTCTGTGCTAACCCCACTAAGGATGAGACTTAAATGTAAAAAAGTTCCATGGCGGCACTCTCAATGAGAAAGGGAGCCAACTTAAGGAGACTGTGGGCTGTGGAGGGCTAATAAAACTCTTCCCATCCACACAGGTTCTCCTAACTTGGTTATTTTGAAGGAGTAAGTGATATAAATGTTAGAGTCATTTTGTGGACTAAATTCTTCCATTGGTCTGTTTAGCTACTGGTGCCTTAAAACAACTACACTCCTTTAAAATGGTTAATGATGTCCTTTCAGGAATCTGCCCCCCTTCCACAAATCTATGCACCTTTAGGGTCTCTCCCACTCTCTCTACAAATCTGTGGGCCTTCAGGGCTTCTCACAGCCATTCCACTGATATATGGGCCTTCAGGGCCTCTCCCACCCACTCTACAAGCATTTCATTACATGTAAGGTATAATGATAAATGCTTAGACTTAAAATGGCATTAGCATTTGTCATTATTGACAATCTTGGTATTTAAAACCTGAACCTATATCTGTATCTATCTCTATTGATATTGATATATATGCATATTTACTCTGACAACGTAGATTTTCCTTTTGAATATATGATCTCTATGTGTACATATCTGTAATAATGAAGACTGTTCTCTAACTTTCTAAGAGATTTAATACTTTGATTGTCAGTGATGTAAAGACTTAGTCTATCAAAACAAAAGTTCTAGACTCTACTCTTTCCATTTTAGTATTTAAGTACATACACTACATTACTCAGTATCTAATGTGACTATGTTTAAACCTCTTCTCTTAGCCACTTTGAAATATTTAATTATCTCTAGAAAGTGCCCACAATGTAAGTTAACTCTGCATTTCATCTCACTACGGGGAAAACAATTCTTGTGAAGTAGCTGCCCTGAAGACTCAGGTAGATGCTGAGCGAGCATCTGTGAGGGGTGCTGGGAGGGGGCTCAGATAGGGTGGCAGTTAGTCATCAGGTTTACCAGCCTTTTCACCCCTCCAGTGAGTAATGGCACTATTTCCGGTTCCTTGTTCCTCACTGCCTACTTGTCCAAAAGTTTTAAATGAAGACTTGTTGATCTTTGTGCCTGAGCTACCTTCTGATGTCCATCTGCAGGTCTCGTTAGGCTCTCTGTTTGCATTCACAAGTGAATAGAACAACATTTCTTCACTATTTTCTTCACGAGTAAGCTCTTTTTAGCAGACAGTAACACTGTATCTGTGAGGGAAAAAAAAGTCTCATGAGAGGTTAAAAAAAAATTTCCTCTGCCTTAATAAAGCCACCCTTAATTTTTGTCTGTGTGCCGCGATACAGACTGTAGTGTTAATGCTTGTTTTCTGTAACACCATAATCTCCCCGAGAAAATTCTCTCAAATATTCATAGTGAGAATAAAAAGCTTAGCAATGAAGTCAGGAAATAGTGTGCTTGAGTGAACTTCATCAGGGCATCACATGTTCCTTCTCTACAGCACTCTAAGATCAGCATGTTCACTTGTGTTCCAGGTTAACGCAAGGTAAAGCGTTTCATCAGCAGAATGACTGCTTCATAATTAAGTTGCCATTGACCACAGGGGGAGTAGGGTTCATTTTTGCGAAAGTTATTGACATGAATATTGTGTTGTAATATCATGCATATATAAAATGTTCACCAACGTAAGTTCTTTGTCGTTGAACACTGTACAATCAATATTCTATTACCACATTGCTGGGCTTGCTGCATTGTACCTAAATTAGAATGTCACATATGGAGGGGCTACTATTAGACATTCAAATAAAGGGGATGATACAAGAATCCTAATTATGTTCTCACTTAACAAGCTTTTTCTTTTTTCCCCCCAGTGTTTTTTTAGAAATAGCTATCAATTTAAAGTCATTAAGATATTTATACATATCTAAAGAAACTTGCTATTTTGTATTATTAAAAATGGAGAGTTCTGTGACGAAAATCCTTATCACAGTAGAAATATTCATAACATTTGATAAAGCCTATAGTTAATATCCACTGAGTGCTAATTGGCAGCTTGTTGTACATGTAAAGAATTTAAAGTATGGAGATGTAGGTTACTTTATAAAACTGTAAGCTGGGTGTAGAATGTGATAGAAGTACTGAGAAAGCCATAAGCAGGTCCATAGCATCAATAAGTGCAGTTATCCAGAAACGTTTCCCTTGCCACTTATTAGGATAAAGAGAAAACAGGGTATACACATGATCACAGTGTTTATTTAGCACATACCACACCGACCTCAAAAGCTCATGGGAGAGTGGTATAGCTGCTAAGTAGTCTTCTATCATTGTAACATTTCTTTTTAATTTTTTTTATTTAAGTAATTTATTCAGATCTCAATTGTTATCCCCTCACTTGTATCTTCTCATTCCCCCTCCCTCCCTCTTTCATTCTATCCCCCTCCCCTAGATCTGTGACAAAAGGGGACCTTGTCCCCCACTATAAAATCACAGCCTGTCAGGTCTCTTCCTGGTAGCCTGTTTATTCTTCCTCTGAGTGTCACCAGATCTCCCCACCAAGGAGAAGTGGTCAAATAGGGGGAACCAGAGTTCATGTCCAAGTCAGTCCCTGCTCTCCACACTATCCATTGGCTAGATCTGGATAGGGGTTCTAAGTTTACTGCAGGCATTGTCCTTGGTTGGTACAGTAGTTTGAGCGGATCTGCCTGGGTCCAGATCTGCCAGCCTTAATGGTCTTCTTGTAGGATTCTAGGACCCTCTGGATCCTTCTATTCCCCATTTTTCCTTACCTCTCACACCTAGAGTCCCAATAGGAAGTCCCAGTATCTATTCCAATCTCTGGCTAGGTGAACACAAATGACTAAGGACCTAGACAGTACTCCAGTAAAAAGCGGTGCTCATATCAATTGCTTCACAGGAGTTATTGTGGATGCAGAGGATACATATGTATATATATTTTTTGTTGATACCTATTCTGGTGGTTCGTAAGCATGTCTTGCAATTTAACCTATAGTTTATAAGAATAAAAATGTTTATTTCACTTGTGATTTTAGAATGACCCTGGAATTGTCATTTCTGTGCTTTTAATTCTGAGATGTAGAAGTGAAAGGGATCAGGAATAACAAACATCATATGTAACCCTCCCGCCCCTCCCCAGCTGTAAAGTTGCTCAGTTTCTGTCCATCTCAATATCAAACAGAATGGTTTTGTTGAAGGTGAAGAGTGGTAGACTGGCTGTAGAAAGAACCAAGGAATTAGCAACAGTGTTTCAGATTTGTTTCTTGGTTAAGATCGTCTTCCACTTCTTCAGTACAGCACCTGGTCTTCTATACAGTTATATAGGAACATGGCTGGCTGTTTATACAGAACTGCCTTCTCCAGGGTTAATAGCCCAACAGTGGTTTCTTTTCTTTCTTAGATTTAAGTTGTCTCCACTGATGCAGAATGAAGATTCTACTTTAATACAAGTCATGCACCCTAAGAAGAGCAAACTGGGGAGGCTATGGAGGTGCCTATGGCATCACATGATGCCCTTCACCTCAACTGGCTGTTCTACAAATCATTTTCTTTTCACTGTCTGATCTCCAAAATTGTTTTGTCATGACACGTGCTGTGCTCATCCCAACTTCTGACTTGACATTAGCTCACTCACATGTGAGCAAAGAATGACCTGGCATGTCCCTAGCATTGACGTGCATAGAGCTATGACGGAAGGATTCAGAGACTAAAAGGAGAGTGCTGTTAGGATGTGGGGGAGAAATAACAAAAGTGAGACACGGATAGCAGAATACTAACAATGTCTGGGACTTTGTTTAAAGTTCAATTAGAAGGATGAAAAGAAAGGAATATTTTGTGTACAGTTGAGTTTTGTGACTAAAACTCAAACCAAGTACTCAACGAATTCTATAGAATGGGGGTTGTATGTCTACTAAGCTTATTCTTTCTAGAGAGGGCCATCTGCCATGTGAAACAAAGTGTTATGTATTCACCTAATCTATAAAAAAATCATGTGAACCTTGAATGGTCTGCATAGAATGTTAAATCTTAGTGGACATACACTTTTACTTTCAGTCAGCATGTTGTTTTGTCTGCTTAGTAATGGTTCTCTGTTTTCCACTTAAAAATCTAGAGCACGAACACCTTTTCTGGCAGCTTTCCAAAAATGTACTGTCTTATTCTTAGTTCTAAAGTGCCCAGGGCATCAATTAACTCTCACTTAGCTCTATAATAGTCCTCTCAGAATTCAGCAAATATGTATATAATGTTAATATAACAAAACGCTTTATTATCATGGTGGGGTGACAGATGGTATTAACATGAGGGGCTAGGCTGTTTCTCAAAGATTGAGGTCAAAGCAATTTATGTTTTTGTCTAAGGGTGAAATAAATATGTGTGTTTAAAAAGTAAGCAACGAGAAGCTCTGTCGATGAGAAGGTGAAATGAACCGAGTGAGTGGCAGAATTGAGCATAAAGTGGATGTCAGAGAATAGAGCCACAATAATTACTTAGCAGCAATTTCACATTTTGACATGTTCTGAGAATGCTGTTGTAATAACAGGGGTGGTAAGATCTCTGCATTGGAGAGTTGCTCTGAAAATGTGGCACTCTGGAGTCTGGCCTACCAGGAATTTGGTTAATTATTCAATTGTGATGCTTTCATAACCAAGCATCAGATGCATAAGGAGTCGTTTAAATAGGTCACATGTATTTATACTCGTGTGTTTCAGTTCTGGTTTGTGGCAAAACAAACAAACAAACAAACAAACAAAAAACCTAATGTAGCACTGTAAGCAACATAGACCCTCCCAGGTTAGTTTGTTCAGCCTTCAAGCCGCTTTGGCTGAACACAATTATCTTAACTACGCATTGAGCAAGAGCAGTGAGTGAAAGGGAGGGGGGAAGCTAGACTCCTTTGCAGTTTCTCAATCCTCATGTTAAGATGTTTTCGGGCTGTGGAGACTTCAGAGGTAGCTAGGTTAGTGAAGTGCTTGCTATGAAGTCATGAGGACCTGTGTTTGGGTCTCTAACACCCACATAGAGTGCTGGCTTAAGTGCCTGAAATCCCAGAGATGGAAGGCTTGCTGGCCTGCTCGTCTTGTTGAATCTGTGAGCTCCTGACTCAGTGAGAGATCCTGAAGATCCTGCCACACAAAACAAGGGGGAGAATGACGGAGGAAGATAGCTGATATCTCTCTCTGGCCCCACACCCTCACCCACCCTCCAATGCACATTCCTACCCCATCCCAGACTCACCCTGAGCATCAGCTAGTTATGGTTATCTTCTAGCCGTACTCTGAAAAGGTACCCTCACCTTAATTAAACAAGAAGAAAGGGGTGAAACCCAACAGCAGGGTAGGGTTTCCCATTCTAGGTGACCTATCCTTCGTTATCTGAAGCACATAGACTCTCACGTATGACACAGTGAAACCTATTCTCAGTGTGACTCAAACCTGTGGTTGTAGGGATGGAAAAAAGTCAAGTAGGTGGGCTTCCTCTACTGAGCCAGCTCTTGGGGTCATGAAAGTTGATCTGCCATAAAATTGTATTAGGACTTTCGGGTGGCGAAAAGGTTGTGTTAGAGTTCTTCTCTATGATAAATCACTTGGGGGATTTGCTCTGTGGGAAAGCTTAATTATTTTATGTATTTAAAAAAATTCTTGCTATGCTAGCAGTCTCTAGGTCCTGGGAGTGAACTTTGCAAAAGAGGGGGGCTGTGGAAGTTGTGGAAGATCATCTAGAATGTTTTGTTCATGTGGTGAATGTGAAGCAGAAGAAGAAAAACCAGCCTTTCCCTTCTATTGAGAAAGTAAAGACTCAAGCCAAGCAAGGTGACACACGCCTGTAGCCCCAGCGCTCTTGGAGGCAGAGGCAGGTGGATCTCTGTGAGTTCGAGTCCAGCCTGGTCTACAAAGTGAGTCCCAGCAAAGCCAAGGCTTCACAGAGAAAAAAGAGTAAAGATTCTCTTCTAACATACAGGGGCAATGGATGTCATCCCATCTTTACAGTGCTTCCTCAGCCTTCCTCCCCTCTCTCACAGTGGGTCAGTATCTTTTGTCTTTTTCTTCATTCTTTTTAAATTTTCATTTAAGTAATTTATTCAGATTACATCTCAATTGTTATTCTCTCACTTTATCTTTCTGTTCCCCCCTTTTCATTCTATTTTCCTCCTATAGGTCTGTGACAGAAGGGGACCTCCTCCCCCACTATAAGATCATAGCCTATCAGGTCTTTTCCTGGTAGCCTGCTATCCTTCCTCTGTGTGCCACCAGGCCTTCCCAGCTAGGGGAAGTGGTCAAATAGGGGGCACCAGAGTTCGTGTGAAAGTCAGTCCCTGCTCTCTCCACAGTTGTGGAGAATGTGGTGTCCAATGGCTAGATCTGGACAGGGGCTCTAGGTTTACTGCATGCATTGTCCTCGGTTGGTAGAGTAGTTTGAGCTGACCCGCCTGGGTCCAGATCTGCCAACCTTAATGATCTTCTTGTAGGTTTCTAGGACCCTCTGGATCCTTCTATTTCCCTGTTCTTCCTTACCTCTCTCACCTAGAGTCCAAATAGGAAGTCCCAGTATCTATCCCAATCTCCAGCTAAGTGAAGACTTTCAGAGGTTTTTCTTCATTCTTAAGGACAGCAAATGATAACATTCAGGCAACATGATGTCCAGGAAGACCCTGGATAGAAATGTAGATTTTCCTACTGGATGATGACTTAAAACAAGTGTGTGTATTTCCCACATTTTGATGTCTATTCATCTAAAAAGAGATAACAGAGCTTGCTTTGGAGGTCTCTTTTGTGAGTAATACACAAGATGGCATTGTGTGAGATGCATTTTGTAAATTTACTTACGTAAATTGTAAGTGCCATTTAATTAATATGGGGCTGGACATGAGAGGTCAGTAAACTAAAATGCTATTTAATTTTTGTGGTGCTGGACTAAGAAGAATGGTGTACAGTGAGCTGTTTTTAGGTGGCCATAGTAAAACCACGAACTAAGCTTGACACTGAATAGCATATAGCATGGTTAAAACAAATCCAGTTCTGATTAAATATAACTTTAAATATTTCAGAATCTACAAGTATAAAATACTTGTTAAAATAAAAATACCCATTTTATAATGAAAGCTAACTTTTAGTTAAAGACTAAATTGTTTGGAAAGTGCATACCCAATTCTCTGAACTCTTTAAACTTTATGTTTTTCCCCCCTGCTGTCTTCTTCCAGTTCCCCCCCTCCTTCCATCACATATTGTCAGCAGATCTGTGCTGATACTATGTCATAATGGAAAGTAAGAGAAAGTGCATTGGTTGACCATCACGTCACTTCATTCTCCATAGCTGTTCATTGAACTCTCTGTACCCTGACTTATCTGCTCACCATTTTCTCTCATCCTGTCTCTTTATTGATTCAATGGTTCTTAACAGTCGTGAACCAACTCAACTTCTTTCTTCCCCCAATGAATTAATTAGTGGTGATTCTTGCCTTCAGAGATGTCTCTTTAAAACTAAATTGTTTTGCCTACATACATGTCTGTGCATCATGTGCATGCTAAGCACCTGCAGAGGTTAGAAGAAGGCATTGGATCCCTTGCACCTGGAGTTACTAAAGGTTATGGGCAGCCTGTATGGGTTTTGGGAATGGAACCTGGATCATCTGGGAGAATAGCCAGTGCTCTTAACTGCTGAGCTGTTTCTCCATCCCTAGAGGTCTCTCCTTACTGAATGCTAAAATGTCTCATATTGTACATACTCATCACTTGCTATTCTGAGTGACTGCTAATGATTTACTGTGCACTCTATTTTTCTCCTTCCTTCCTTCTTTCCTGCCTGCCTTCCTGACTTCCATGTGTCCATCCTACAGATGCATAATAAACATAATTATATTCCCTATATCAAGCTGTGTAATAAGCATACAAAGCTATGTAATTCTTGTAATTCTTACCTTTTAACTCGCGTTCTCCTCAATTAGAGTATTCCTTGATTAACGTACAGAACAACTCATCACCAAGTCATTGAATTTATAAGTGAGACAAATGATATGTTCTTCAATTATGCCTATTCAGCTACTATCTCATGCCATATTTTGGTGGCTTCAGAATTTCAGTGAATGTAACTAGAGCAATTCAAAGAGCTGGGTGAAAAAAAATTTCCACAAGTCCCTGCTGTCACCTGAGGACACGGTAATTTGCTGAAATAGCTTTCCCTTCTCAGTTCGCTAGTCAGTGGTCCACATACTGGAATGCAACTACCTGTTGTTTCTGCCACAGGACTCTAGAAAACCAGAATACTCCTTGGCTGCTTCTTCATCACTTCTGGGTTTAGCAGCTCATTCCATGTGTCAGCCTTCAGTAGGGACCAGATGCTCCTATGATGCCAGGAGACCCTATCTGCCTCTACAGACCAACTACCATGTGCTCTTCCTCACCACTCCATTGGAACATAGTGGGTGGTACTTCTCTCTTGGTCCTCATATCTCTGTCTTCTTCTTCTTCTTCTTCTTCTTCTTCTTCTTCTTCTTCTTCTTCTTCTTCTTCTTCTTCTTCTTCTTCTTCCTCTTCTTCTTTTATTTCTCACTGTATATTTCTGTATCTGATCAATACAATTGAAATACTATTGCCAAAGAATAAGCTCCATGTGTTTAAGGGTACAATTTGAATTTTTCTGCTATATGAGTTTAATCAGGACACCATCACCACAGCCACGACCATCGACAATTCTACCACTCCCATGAGCTTTCCTTGAGTCCTTGGTCCTCTTCAAGTGTGCCCTTTATCTGACACCCCTAAAGCACTCTCACTCCTACATGCATGAGCCTCTTTGTCTGGGAAACACAATCCAGTTATCTTCAGTGTTTTGTTGTTTAACTTGACGTTCTTGTTTCTTTAGCTGAGAAGAGGCATAAGAGAAGAAAGCCTTGTGCATTGTGCTTCCTCTCACATTTCTCTGAGGCACGGATGGGTCAGTTATACTTTTGTACATGTCTAAGGGTGGGAAGGAAAAGGAATGAGTAAAATATGGGGCTAGTGTTATTAATTTTTTTCCATTGTGCAGCCATGGAACGTATTGTGATCTGTCCTACCTGGGAAACAGTGTATAACAGGTAAACAGTAAATGCTTATTCAGAGATCCGTCCCAGTGGCCTGGCATATATAAGAGTGCCATTGTCCCAAACAGATGGGACTATATGTAAGATAAAGATACTTTGAAGAAAGAGATCAATGGCAGTTTAGAATGTAAGATCTATTGTGCTAGAGCTTAAGAAGATAGGTGACTTCATTCTGTCTTTAGGAAGACTATCAAGTGCTGTTAAACAATTGGGTTGAAACAACAAGATGAATGCTTAGACATTCCTTCCTAAAAGCAAAAGATCCTGCCACCCTAATCATCAGTGGTAAGTTAAGATATGCGATTCCCAAAACTGCCGGCCGTTTTGTTTTGTTAATATGCAGAGTAGACAAAGCATATGTGCATTTTAATGTTGGCTGTAAGGAAATATGTGCATCAAATTTGTGATTAAATACAAAGTGGTGGAGTCCTTATGGTTTGTGAGGATAGGGCAACTGTAGCAATAATACTGGACCCTGTTTATCAGACCCCCTGTCCTGCTCCCTGCCATTGGCCACTTCGTTCCTTCTCCATCCTTCCCCTCTCCTCCCCTACCATACCCTCTGTCCTCTTCTCTCCTCTTCTCTCCTCCCCTCTTCTCTCCTCTCCTCTTCTCTCCTCTCCTCTTCTCTTCTCTTCTCTTCTCTCCTCTCCTCTTCTCTCCTCTCCTCTTCTCTTCTCTTCTCTCCTCTTCTCTTCTCTCCTCTCCTCTTCTCTTCTCTCCTCTCCTCTCCTCTTCTCTCCTCTCCTCTTCTCTTCTCTCCTCTTCTCTTCTCTTCTCTCCTCTTCTCTTCTCTCCTCTCCTCTTCTCTTCTCTTCTCTTCTCTCCTCTCCTCTTCTCTTCTCTTCTCTTCTCTCCTCTCCTCTTCTCTTCTCTCCTCTTCTCTTCTCTTCTCTCCTCTTCTCTTCTCTCCTCTCCTCTTCTCTTCTCTTCTCTTCTCTCCTCTCCTCTTCTCTTCTCTTCTCTTCTCTCCTCTCCTCTTCTCTTCTCTTCTCTTCTCTTCTCTTCTCTTCTCTCCTCTCCTCTTCTCTTCTCTTCTCTTCTCTCCTCTCCTCTTCTCTTCTCTTCTCTTCTCTCCTCTCCTCTTCTCTTCTCTTCTCTCCTCTCCTCTTCTCTCCTCTCCTCTTCTCTCCTCTCCTCTTCTCTTCTCTCCTCTCCTCTTCTCTCCTCTCCTCTTCTCTCCTCTCCTCTTCTCTCCTCTCCTCTTCTCTTCTCTTCTCTTCTCTCCTCTCCTCTTCTCTTCTCTTCTCTTCTCTCCTCTCCTCTTCTCTCCTCTCCTCTTCTCTCCTCTCCTCTTCTCTCCTCTCCTCTTCTCTTCTCTCCTCTTCTCTTCTCTCCTCTCCTCTTCTCTTCTCTCCTCTTCTCTTCTCTCCTCTCCTCTTCTCTTCTCTTCTCTTCTCTCCTCTCCTCTTCTCTTCTCTTCTCTTCTCTTCTCTTCTCTTCTCTCCTCTCCTCTCCTCTCCTCTTCTCTCCTCTCCTCTTCTCTCCTCTCCTCTTCTCTTCTCTCCTCTCCTCTTCTCTCCTCTCCTCTTCTCTCCTCCCCTCTTCTCTCCTCTCCTCTTCTCTCCTCTCCTCTTCTCTTCTCTCCTCTTCTCTCCTCTCCTCTTCTCTCTTCTCCTCTTCTCTCCTCTCCTCTCCTCTTCTCTCCTCTTCTCTCCTCTCCTCTTCTCTTCTCTTCTCTCCTCTCCTCTCCTCTTCTCTCCTCTCCTCTTCTCTCCTCTCCTCTTCTCTCCTCTCCTCTTCTCTCCTCTCCTCTTCTCTCCTCTCCTCTTCTCTTCTCTCCTCTCCTCTTCTCTTCTCTTCTCTTCTCTCCTCTCCTCTTCTCTTCTCTTCTCTTCTCTCCTCTCCTCTTCTCTTCTCTTCTCTTCTCTTCTCTTCTCTCCTCTCCTCTTCTCTTCTCTCCTCTCCTCTTCTCTTCTCTTCTCTTCTCTCCTCTCCTCTTCTCTCCTCTCCTCTTCTCTCCTCTCCTCTTCTCTTCTCTCCTCTCCTCTTCTCTCCTCTCCTCTTCTCTCCTCTCCTCTTCTCTCCTCTCCTCTCCTCTTCTCTTCTCTTCTCTTCTCTCCTCTCCTCTTCTCTTCTCTTCTCTTCTCTCCTCTCCTCTTCTCTCCTCTCCTCTTCTCTCCTCTCCTCTTCTCTCCTCTCCTCTTCTCTCCTCTCCTCTTCTCTCCTCTCCTCTTCTCTCCTCTCCTCTCCTCTCCTCTTCTCTTCTCTCCCTCTCTCTTCTCTCCTCTTCTCTTCTCTTCTCTCCTCTCTCTTTCTCTTCTCTCTCTCCTCTTCTCTTCTCTCCTCTCCTCTTCTCTTCTCTTCTCTTCTCTCCTCTCCTCTTCTCTTCTCTTCTCTTCTCTCCTCTCCTCTTCTCTTCTCTTCTCTTCTCTCCTCTCCTCTTCTCTTCTCTTCTCTTCTCTCCTCTCCTCTTCTCTCCTCTCCTCTCTCTCTCTCCCTCTTCTCTTCTCTCCTCTCCTCTTCTCTCCTCTCCTCTTCTCCTCTCTCCCTCTTCTCTCCTCTCCTCTTCTCTTCTCTTCTCTTCTCTTCTCTCCTCTCCTCTTCTCTTCTCTTCTCTTCTCTCCTCTCCTCTTCTCTCCTCTCCTCTTCTCTCCTCTCCTCTTCTCTCCTCTCCTCTTCTCTCCTCTCCTCTTCTCTCCTCTCCTCTCTCTCCTCTCCTCTCCTCTCCTCTTCTCTTCTCTCCTCTCCTCTTCTCTTCTCTTCTCTTCTCTCCTCTTCTCTTCTCTTCTCTCTCTCTTCTCTTCTCTCCTCTCCTCTTCTCTTCTCTCTCTCCTCTCCTCTCCTCTTCTCTTCTCTTCTCTTCTCTTCTCTCCTCTCCTCTTCTCTTCTCTTCTCTTCTCTCCTCTCCTCTTCTCTCCTCTCCTCTTCTCTCCTCTCCTCTTCTCTTCTCTCCTCTCCTCTTCTCTCCTCTCCTCTTCTCTCCTCCCCTCTTCTCTCCTCTCCTCTTCTCTCCTCTCCTCTTCTCTTCTCTCCTCTTCTCTCCTCTCCTCTTCTCTCTTCTCCTCTTCTCTCCTCTCCTCTCCTCTTCTCTCCTCTTCTCTCCTCTCCTCTTCTCTTCTCTTCTCTCCTCTCCTCTCCTCTTTTCCTCTCCTCTTCTCTCCTCTCCTCTTCTCTCCTCTCCTCTTCTCTCCTCTCCTCTTCTCTCCTCTCCTCTTCTCTCCTCTCCTCTTCTCTCCTCTCCTCTTCTCTTCTCTTCTCTTCTCTCCTCTCCTCTTCTCTCCTCTTCTCTTCTCTTCTCTTCTCTTCTCATCTTCTCTTCTCCTTACTCCTCCCCTCCCCCTCCTCCTCTCCCTTCCACTCCTCTTTTTCTTTCTTTCTCTCTGTCTTCCCTTTTCTCTTATGCCTATCCTTCTTTGTTTCTATGTCCTCCTTCTTTTTGAGACAGGATCTTACTATTTAACCAGGCTTCCCTCCAACTCACAATCCTCTCAATTATTGGGATTATCAGCATGTGCCACCATACCCCCTTTTTTCTTTGAACGTGTTAGCTCATTTATCTTTGAAATAATCCTAGGAGATAGATATTATTCTTCCCTGCAGCCTCCAATTTTTTTTTTTAGATTAAAACAACAAAACAATCTGAGTCATAAATAGATAAAGACAAGAGCACATAACTCATCTTTGGTTAAATTGTAGTTTAATACCAGGTTAGCTGAAGCTTTAGGCCACTATATCATATACCATTTTATATTATTTCATTCTCTTAGAACTGCATCTTGTCAAGAAAGATCCCCCCCCCCTTTTTTTAACCAATGATAGAATAGCACATCAGAGATAGTAAGGCCCAAAAGTATCCATCTCATATTTTCATGGGTTTAATAAATAATCAATCCATGGTATATCTGACATTAAGAATTTATGTTTCTGTATCATTATATACATAATGAATGGGAAAAAGCAAACAATCGACCTACTAATTGGACAATTCTATCACTGCATTAAGAAGTACCCATACATTTTGATAAATATGGGGCACAGAGTATTTGTATAAAAAATGAATTGTCTTCTAACTGAGCAGGATTAGCTAATTATGTACACCTGAATAATATTACAGAATTATGTTTATAAACACTTTTTATATGTGATATGAAGAGCATTCAAGTCCTAAAACTAAATAAAGCTACAAAAAAAATTAGTACTAATTCTAAAACCAATCTGATCAAAAGTTTCTGTTTACATGTCTATTTTTATTTTGTGCTTTGGGGAAAACCACTTGCTTTTGAAATTTTCCTATGAGTACAGGGTTTGCTTGAAGGATAATAGATACGTATTAGGAGCATTGAACACTTTGAGTGTGCAATTGGGAAGGCATAGAGAAAATATCCTTGGGAATATAACAGGAAAAATGCTGATTTCAGGTTAAATGGCAAAAGATACCATAAGAGGCAGAGCAGGGCTGAGCAGGGCCATCAGCATCTCTACTATACGAGCAGTAGGTCTGCATATAGGCATTACCTAGAATTTCTCAAACAGCCTTTCGATTAGCTGTAGATTGCTTCTAGGAATGAATCATATGGCATCTGGGGAAATACCTCTAGGGGTTTGAGACAAACCTTCTATTAGTCATGAGCTCAATAGGGATGAGTTATAAAACCACATCTGGAGGATTATATTTCAAAAGACTCATCCATTTCACTTTGATATCACCAGGTGCTGAGCCAGGTGCTTTACGTAAATTATCTCGTTTGTTTTCTCTGGCGGTAAGTATTGCGAATCCCATTTTATAGGTGAAGGAACAGAGACTTAAAATGGGTAAAGGGTTGCCTAGCATTCCACAAGTAGGGGCACACCCTCCCCCAAGCACAGAAATCTAGGGCACAATATTTAAAGGTGAAACATGAAAGGCACAGTAAATAGACAGTAGTTACTGTGTGGCTGGAAATAAAAGACAAGAAGAAGCCTGATGTAATGGGTACATTTGTGGTAATGACACATGACAGAGAAGTGAAAATGTGATGGGTGTGTGAACGGAGTGCTGATACTGTCTGGATAGAACAATACGGGAAAGACTAGCCAAACTGGAAAGAAGTACATATGCTGCTCGGTATACAGGCGGATCTAGGAAATTATAGATGTAGCTTAAGGACCGCCTCACTGGCCTAATATCCTTTGATGGATGTAGTTTCAAGAGCATGCAGGTTTAAAATAATTTAGCCTTGATTGCCTGTGGATGGAAGTTGAGTTTTTGGAACACAAAATGTATTTTCTTCCCTCCTGGGAGCCTTGTGTACTGCACCAACAGCCTAAATTAAAGGAATCACATTGGCTTGTGTGTGTTGATAAAGTTACTATTTAAAGCAAACAGAAAACTTCAATTTTTCAAGAGAGGAGGTAGTTGGACGATAGAAAATCGGTAAGCTTGGACACCTGCTCCAAATCGTTGCTGGTGTATAGAAAGGGAAGGAGCTATGTAAAACTTGTTTGAACTTTTTTTCCTTTGATAGATGGAAGATGTTCATACCATAGTCTAGAAATAGGGATGTGATGAATTGAGTAAATGATGCGGTAATTTCTATACAGTACAGCTTCCACGGGGAAAAAAGGAGATACTTTACTGGAGTTTCATAGTGAGGTGATTCAGATAAATAGCTGACTGAAGATGTTTTCTGGTTGGAGGCTAAAAGATAGGCAGAGACAGGGTATAGGGATCTGAGGCAGTGGTTGTATGTGGGAAAGCCTGTTCTTGAGAAAGGAATGGTGACTCCATGCCATACTGATGGATGAGCTGGGGCTGAGAGTGTCAAAGGTAGCCTGAAGAGGAGGAACAGTCATTTGCAGAAGACCTGTGAGGTGACATCTGGAAGGATCTTTGTGATCACAGCTGATTACAGTGAATGGAGCCAATAGAAGTGTTGTCACTGTGACTACTTGAGCTACTTTAAGGAGTAAAGGTCACCTATGCATCTATTAGGTTCATTTTGGAATCTGTGAGAAAATGGAGGAAATAGAATTTAGTTTGCTGAGAGTAGTATGGTCTCACAATGCACAGCAAGGTAATTCAAGAAAGAGACATCACTGTAAGGAATACCATGTGTTTGGAAGAGGCCTATAACTAAATGAGATGACCTTGTCTATAACTATTTTTTTTCTTTGTAGGAATAATTTTATATACATATGGTCAAAGACTTTAAGCTTAATGTTTTGTAATTTGTGTAGCTAAATGATCAATTATACTTTTCTACATCCCTGGTTTAAAAAAAAAAAGAAGGAAAAGGTTGCCATATTTGTTTATTGAGGGGAGGGTTACAGAAAGTAAAGGACCAAGTTTTTATGTAAAGCACCAATCTTGAACCAAAATGCTATACTTCTGGCAACTAGTCAAAGTTTTAGTTATGTGAGGACCAGACATTACTCAAAGAACATGGCTAGAGTCATGTAGCCTCCACGAGCACAGGCCTGCCTTTATAGGCACTGGCCAGTCACAGCTAGGGTTACATAGCCACAGGTAGAATTCCCTTACAAGCCTTTAAAAGAGCCTGCGAGCTCCCCTTTAGGCTGCCACCATTTTGTATAGTTAGTTGACCCCTTCATGCAAGCTGTTTCTGCAGAATAAACACAGTTTTTAAATACTATTTGAGTCTGGGGTCTTCCTTCATTGGTTTTTGGACACTTATAGTTAAATAAAATGTGTATGCTCTGAGAAGCATCATGGAGGCCTGGCCATTCAAAAGCTCTGAAGTCTTAATAAAGAGAGAGAAACTTTGGATAGAAGCAGCTCCTTTTGGATAAATCTCATACTTCATTTTTTCCGACCTAAAAATTCACTGATACTAGTGTTGTAGAATAACTATTGCACACAACAGATTAGGATAATGATTTTATGGATGCTGACTTTCCTGAGTAGAAGAAAAAAAGAAGTATTATTCAGTAATAAAGGATCTCTGTCTGTCTGTCTGTCTTTGTCTGTCTCTGAATCTGTCTCTGTCTCTCTGTCTCTGTTTCTCTCTCTCTGTCTCTCTCTCTGTCTGTCTCTGTCTCTGTTTCTCTGTCTGTCTGTCTGTCTGTCTGTCTCTGTGTATGTAAGAGGTGATGATTCACTCAGTTTCCCAGGGATACTAGGGATTATTGGTCAATGTATCAATTGATAAGAGGGGAAAGATACAACTACAACTGCAAGAGATGTCTAACCTTTTGGGGGGCCAGCATGCTCAGAGAGAGGGAAAATCAGAACGTGATTGGCTGTTAGACCATGAGAAAGGTTTCCAAAAGAGAGAAAACTTCTTTTCCTCCTCTTGTCATAATAGTCTAGCAGTGAGCTGTGAGTTTCCTAACTGAGCTGTTATGAACTTCCTTCTTCCAGCACGCTCCATGATTTTTTATTTGAATAACTCCACAATGACTTTCAAATTTTATAAGCTTTGTCATGCATTTTAAATTAGTATTTACAATTTTCCTCTGAGCTTTAGTAGCTTTAAAGGCTATAATTTGGTGCACATAAGAGTTGATGTATTTGTGAACATGGGGGATCTTTCCATCTTTTGATATCTTCTTCAACATCTTTTTTTTTGATGACTTGAAGTTATTGTAATGGAGGTCTTTCACTTGCTTAGAGTTATGCCACAATATTTTGTATTATTTGAGACTATAGTGAAGAGTGTTGTTCCCCTAATTTCTTTCTCAGTCCTTTTGTCATTTGTATTTAGATGGCTACTGATTTTTTGAGTCAATCATGTATCCAGATACTTCACTGAAAGTGTTTATCAACTCTGGGTGTTTGATGATGGAATTTTTAGGTCACTTATGTATGCTATAGTATAATTTTCTTTTTTTATTTTTTTATTTTTTTTATTTTTTTTATTTTTTATTATTAATTTATTCTTGTTACATCTCAATGGTTATCCCGTCCCTTGTATCCTCCCATTCTTCCCTCCCTCCCATTTTCCCCTTATTCCCCTCCCCTATGACAGTTCCTGAGGGGGATTACCTCCCCCTCTATATGATCATAGGGTATCAAGTCTCTTCTTGGTAACCTGCTGTCCTTCCTCTGAGTGCCATCAGGTCTCCCCATCCAGGGGACATGGTCAGAGGTGTGGCACCAGAGTGTGTGAGAACATAATATCCCACTCTCCACTTTACTGTGGAGAGTGTTCTGTCCATTGTCTAGATCTGGGTAGGGGTTTAAGGTTTACCGCCTGTATTGTCCTTGTCTGGTGCCTAGTTTGAGTGGGACCCCTGTGCCCAAATCTGCCTATCATAATGTTCTACTTGTAGGCTCCTAGGACCCTCTGGGTCCTTCTACTTTGCCTTTCTCTCATGAATCTCACATCTAGAGTCCCACTAGAATGTCCTCTCCTCTGTCTCTGTTTCCTGGTAAGTGAAGGCTTTCGTGGGACATGCCCGTTGGGCTAATATGCAGATATAAGTGAGTATATACCATTTGAGTCTTTCTGCTTCTGAGTTAACTCACTCATTATGATCATTTCTAGCTCAATCCATTTATCCACAAATTTTGGGAATTCCTTGTTTTTAATAGCTGAATAGTATTCCATAGTGTATATGTACCACAGTTTCTTTATCCATTCTTCTACTGAGGGACACTTAGGCTGTTTCCATGTTCTGGCTATTATGAATAGGGCTGCTATGAACATGGTTGAGCAAATTTTCTTGCTGTGTGCTGGAGCATCTTCTGGGTATATTCCAAGGAGTGGAATAGCTGGGTCCTGAGGAAGCCCTATTCCCATTTTTCTGAGATAGCACCAGATAGATTTCCAAAGTGGTTGTACTAGTTTGCATTCCCACCAGCAATGAAGGAGTGTTCCTCTCTCCCCACATCCTCGCCAGCATGTGGTGTCGCTTGAATTTTTGATCTTAGCCATTCTGATGGGTGTAAGATGGAATCTCAGCGTTGTTTTGATTTGCATTTCCCTGATGATTAAGGAGGTTGAGCATTTCTTTAAGTGTTTCTCAGCCATTTGATATTCCTCTGTTGAGAATTCTCTGTCTAGTTCCATGCCCCATTTCTCGATTGGGTTATTTGGTTTGGTGGTATTTAATTTCTTGAGTTCTTTATATATTTTGGATATTAGACCTTTGTCAGATGTGGGGTTAGTGAAGATCTTTTCCCAGTCTGTAGACTGTCGCTTTGTACTCTTTACGGTGTCATCTGCCTTACAGAAGCTTTTCAGCCTCATGAGGTCCCATTTATTAATTGTTGACATTAATGCCTGGGCTGTTGGTGTTCTGTTCAGGAAGTTGTCTCCTGTGCCAATATGTTCCAGGCTCTTCCCCACTTTTTCTTCTAAGTGATTTAGTGTCTCTGGTTTTATGTTGAGGTCTTTAATCCACTTAGATTTGAGTTTTGTACAAGGTGACAGATAGGGGTCCAGGTGCATTTTTTTACACATAGACATCCAGTTAGACCAGCACCATTTGTTGAAGATGCTATCCCTTTTCCATCGAATGGATTTGGCTTCTTTGTCAAAAATCAAATGACCATATGTGTGTGGATTCATATCTGGGTCTTCGATTCGATTCCACTGATCAACCAGCCTGTTGCTGTGCCAGTACCATGCAGTTTTAATTACTATTGCTTTATAGTACAATTTGAGATCAGGTATGGAGATTCCTCCAGAGAACCTTTTATTGTACAGGATTGTTTTAGCTATTCTGGGTTTTTTGTTTTTCCATATGAAGTTCAGAATTGAACTTTCAATGTCTTTAAAAAATTGTGTAGGTATTTTGATAGGGATTGCATTGAATCTGTAGATTGCTTTTGGTAGGATGGCCATTTTTATTATGTTAATTCTCCCTATCCATGAGCAAGGTAGATCCTTCCATCTTCTCATGTCATCTTCAATCTCTTTCTTTAGGGATTTGAAATTTTTTTCAAACAGGTCCTTCACTTGTTTAGTAAGAGTAACTCCTAAGTACTTTATATCACTTGTGGCTAATGAGAAGGGTGTAGTTTTCCTAATTTCTTCCTCTGCAAGCTTGTCATTTGTGTATAGGAAGGCTACAGACTTTTTTGAGTTAATTTTGTATCCAGCCAATTTGCTGAAGGTGTTTATCAGCTGTAGGAGTTCTCTGGTGGAATTTTGAGGGTCACTTATGTAGACTATCATATCATCTGCAAATAGGGATAATTTGACTTCCTCCTTTCCCATTTGAATACCCTTGATCTCCTTATGTTGTCTTATTGCTCTGGCTAGAACTTCGAGTACTATATTGAAGAGATATGGAGAGAGTGGGCAGCCTTGCCTTGTTCCTGATTTTAGAGGAATTTCCTTGAGTATCTCACCATTTACTTTGATTTTGGCTATTGGCTTCCTATATATAGCCTTTATTATGTTGAGGAAAGTGCCTTGTATTCCCGATCTCTCTAAAACTTTAAACATGAATGGGTGTTGGATTTTATCAAATGCTTTCTCTGCATCCAAAGAGATGATCATGTGGTTTTTTGTTTTCAGTTTGTTTATGTGGTGGATTACATTGATGGATTTCCGTATATTAAACCATCCCTGCATGCCTGGAATGAAGCCTACTTGGTCATGATGAATGATATCTCTGATGTGCTCTTGTATTCGTTTTGCAAGTATTTTATTTAGTATTTTTGCATCGATGTTCATCAGAGAAATTGGTCTGAAATTCTCTTTCTTTGTTGAGTCTTTGTGAGGTTTAGGTATCAATGAGACTATGGCCTCATAGAATGAGTTTGGTAATGTTCCATCCCTTTCTATCTTTTGGAGTAGTTTGAAGAGTATCGGTATTAACTCGCCCTTGAAGGTCTGGTAGAATTCAGCACTGAAGCCATCTGGCCCTGGGCTTTTTTTGGTTGGGAGACTATCAATGATTACTTCAATTTCTGTAGGGGAAATGGGACTATTTAGCTTGTTTATCTGTTCTTCATTCAACTTTGGCAAGTGAAATTGATCAAGAAAATCGTCCATTTCCCTTAGATTTTCAAATTTTGTGGCATATATGCCTTCAAAGTAGGATCTTATGATTCTTTGTATTTCTTCAGTGTCTGTTGTTATGTCTCCCTTTTCATTCCTGATTTTGTTGATTTCAATACTGTCTCTCTGCCTTTTAGTTAGTTTGGCTAAAGGTCTGTCTATCTTGTTGACTTTCTCAAAGAACCAGCTCTTGGTTTTGTTGATTCTTTGGACTGTTTTTTTAGTTTCTAATTTGTTAATTTCACCCCTGAGTTTGATTATTTCCAGGCGTCTACTCCTTTTGGGTGTTTCTGCTTCTTTTTTTTCTAGGGCTTCCAGTTGTGTCATTAAGGTGTTTATGTGCGATGCTTCCAATTTCTTTTTAAAGGCACTTAGTGCTATGAATTTTCCTCTTAGCACTGCTTTCAGTGTATCCCACAGATTTGGGTATGTTGTTCCTTCATTTTCATTGAATTTCAGAAACTCCTTGATTTCTTTCTTTATTTCTTCCCTGACCCAGGTGTCATTTAGTAGAGAGTTGTTTAGTTTCCACATACGTGTAGGCTTTTTGTTATTTCTGTTGTTGTTGAATTGCAACCTAAGCCCATAATGATCTGATAGGATACAAGGTATGATTTCAATCCTCTTGTATCTGTTGAGGCTTTCTTTGTGAACTACGATGTGATCAATTTTGGAGAAGGTTCCATGGGGTGCAGAGAAGAAGGTGTATTCTTTCTTGTTTGGGTGCAAGGTTCTATAGATATCTGTTAGGTCCATTTGACCCATGGCATTGGTTAGTGATGTTATTTCTTGGCTTAGTTTCTGTTTTGATGACTTGTCCTTCAGTGAGAGTGGGGTGTTGAAATCTCCCACTATTATTGTGTGGGGCTTGATGTGTGGTGTAAGCCTTTTTAACAGATCTTTTACAAATGTGGGTGCCCTTGTATTGGGAGCATAGATGTTCAGAATTGTGATGTCATCTTGGTTTACTTTACCTTTGATGAGTAAGAAGTGTCCATTCTCATCCCTTTTGATTAATCTTGGTTGAAAATCTATTTTGTTCGATATTAAAATGGCTACGCCTGCTTGCTTCTTGTGTCCATTTGCTTGGAATATTTTTTTCCAACCTTTTATCCTGAGGTGATGCCTATCATTATGGGTGAGATGTGTTTCTTGGATGCATAAGAATGTTGGATCCTGTTTATGCACCCATTCAGTTAGTCTGTGTCTTTTTATTGGAGAATTGAGACCATTGATGTTGAGAGATATTAACGACCAGTTACTATTAAGAGTCTTAATTTTGATGTTGTTTTCAGTTGAGCGTTTGTGTAGTTGTCTTTTTGCCATGGTATAGTTATCTATTTCCTGTGTAGTTTTGGTTGTAGCTTGACCCTTTGGGATGGAGTTTTCCTTCTAGTACCTTCTGTAAAGCTGGATTTGTGGATAGGTACTGTTTGAATTTGGTTTTGTCATGGAATATTTTGTTTTCTCCATCAATGGTTATTGATAGTTTTGCTGGGTAAAGTAGTCTGGCCTGGCATCTGTGGTTTCTTAGGGTTTGCAGGATCTCTGTCCAGGCCCTTCTGGCTTTGATGGTCTCTGCTGAGAAGTCGGGTGTAATTCTGATAGGTTTGCCATTAAATGTTATTTGGCCCTTTTCCCTTGCAGCTTTTAATATTTTTTCTTTGTTCTGTATGTTTTGTGTTTTGATTATTATGTGACGGGCAGTTTTTCTTTTCTGGTCAATTCTATTAGGTGTTCTGTATGCCTCTTGTATGTTTATAGGCACCTCTTTCTTTAGATTGGGGAAATTTTCTTCTATGATTTTGCTGAGAAGAGTTTCTGGGCCTTGGAGTCTGATATCTTCTCTTTCTTCAATGCCTATTATCCTCAGATTTCTTCTTTTCATGGTGTCCTTAATTTCTTGGATGTTTTGTGTCAGGAGTTTTCCAGATTTGGCATTTTCTTTATTGGTTGCTTCAAGATCTGTGATTGTATCTTCTAGACTTGAGATTCGCTCTTCCATCTCTTGGATTCTATTAGAAAAGCTCAGCACTGAGTCATTCACCTTCTTCTCTGAGGCCTCACGTTCTCGTTTTTCTTCTGTCTGTGTGTTTATCATTGAATCCATTTTCATCTTCATATCTTGAACAGATTTTTTAATTTCTTTCATCTGGTTGCTTATGTTTTCCTGAAAAATTTCCAGTTCTACTCTATGTGCTTCTTTTATGTCTCGCACCTGCTTCGCTGCTTCTTCGTGCATCTGATTTCTAATTCTATTTGTTTCCTCCGATATCATCCTCATTACCAAGGCTTTGAGGTCATTTTCTTGTGTTTCCATTGTATGTGAGTTCTCCGTGTTGTTTTCTTTGGGATAGCTGGGAGCTGGAGACTCCATGTTGTTTTGGGGTTTTTTGCGAATGCTTTTACGCTGTCCCTTAGACATCTTGCCGTCTCTGTTTTTGTTGGGTAACTTCCAGAGTTGAGTGGATGGAGTCTGATGATAGATTCACTTGTTTTCTCACGATTTCCGTAGGCTGGAAGCCCTGATACTTCACTGGTGTGGATGGCAGGAGGTTAGCCCTGTAGTTTTGGGCTCTCACCACCAGTGATCCTCAGCTCCCCTTTGCTGTGGATCCTGCAATCTTTCTGGGTCTCTGAGTGATCGTTGGGTCAGGCCAAGGTAATCACAACCTTTTGGGTCCCTTGCCAAGTCCCGCCAGAGATACTGGGCCCGAGCCACGTGGCGAGCTCAGCTAGTTTCTCAGGGCCTGAACCATCTGTCACAGCAGGAGAACTGCGATTGCACTGAGCAATCACCCCGGGTGGAAGTGAGTGCTCCACCCACCCCGTGTCTCTAGGGTAGAAGTGAGCGCTTCTCCAGGCTTGTGTCACAGCAGGGAAACTGGGACCTTGATGAGCAAGCACCCAGGGTAGAAGGGAGCGCTCCACCCAGCTTGCGTGGTAGTAGAAAAACCAATGCTGAGCTGGGCAAGCACCCAAAGTATTACTGAGCGCTCCGCCCTGCACGTGTCACAGCAGGATAATTAGGTCTGCGCTGAGCCGGAGCGCAGGATGGAAGCCGGCTCACCGCCCAGCTTGCGTCACAGCAGAAAAACCCAGGCTGCCTGAGCAAGCACCCAGGGTATAACTGAGTGCTCCGCCCCGCTCGTGTCCCAGCAGGAAAGCTGAGCTTGCGCTGAGCCGGAGCCCAGGGTGGAAGCCGGCTCACCTCCCAGCTTGCGTCAAAGCCGAAAAACCAAGGCTGCTTGAGCAAGCTCCCCGGGTATAACTGAGCGCTCTGCCCCGCTCGCGTCACAGCAGGAAAACCACGTCTGCGCGGAGCCGGAGCTCAGGGTGGAAGCCGGCTCTCTGCCCCGCCTGCGTCACAGCAGGGGAGCTGCGCCTCGGGCAGCCGAGCCAGCCTCTCCACAGCCCAGCTCACTGAGCCCACCCAGGATTCTGGGGCCGAACCGTCCGCTGAGTCCAGCCTGGGTCTCAAGGCACCACGCGACCCAAATCCTGTCCAGAGTCCCCTCTCCCGCAGCAACTCCCACTGTCCACCGCACTAATCGCCTCCACTGGAAGGCTCTGAGCTGCAAACCTCAGCCACCGCCTCTGGCGCTGCCGGAGCCGCTGTGGGCACTGTTGTTCTCACCGCCGCCGCTCTGATCCGAGAAAGTCCTCGCTCCTCCTGTGTGCAGGGGCCGGCAGGTCCTCCGCACCCTGGTCCCTCCGGACCGTGGAGCACTTCTGCTGCCGTGGTGTGGGGACCTTGGTGTTCCTGGCTCAGAAATCTGTGCAATTCCCTGAATTGTTCGCTGGAGCTTTCAAACACGGTCCACACTGCTCGCCGCCATCTTGGATCCCCCCGTATAATTTTCAAATAATATTACTTTGACTTCCATTTCCATTCCAATTTGTATCACTTTGATCTAGTTAAAACTTTAAATACTATATTACATTACATTAAGAGAATGCACAACCTCATCTTATTCCTGATTTCAGTGGTATTGCTTTGAGCTTGTGTCCATTTAAATGGATGTTGTCTATAGGACTGTTATAAATTGTGTTTATTATCTTTGAGTATGTCTCCTGCATCCTTAATGTTTCCAGGACTTTTATTAAGAAGGGCTGTTGGATTTTGTCAAAGGACTTTTCAGCATCAAGTGAGATGGTCATGTGGTTTTTTTCTTTCAGTTTGCTTATATGAAGGATTACATTGACTGATTTTTTTTATATTGAACCATCCCTGCATCTTTGGGATGAAGCCTACTTGATGATGGTGGATTATCTTTTTGATGTGTTCTTGTATTGGTTTGCAAGTATTTTATTGAGTATTTTTGCGTCTGTGTTCATAAAGGAAATTGGTATGTAATTCTCTTAGATGAGGCTTTATGTGGTTTGGGTATCAGGGTGACTGGTGGCCTCATAAAATAAATTGGGGAATGTTCTTTTGACAGATGGAAGATATTAGTACCATAGTCTAGAAACAGGAATGTAATAAATTGACTAATTGATGCAGTAATTTCTACATAGTATATCTTCCAGGAAATAGATACTTCACTGGGGTTTCATAGTGAGGCAGTTCAGATATATGAGACAATGTTGTAGACTAAAGAAAATTTCTGTTTGGAGGCACAATGATAGGCAGAGACAGGGTATGGGGATTGGAGGCAGCAGCAGCAGCAGTATATGGTTCTTTCAGCCTTTCTAGCCTCTCTTCCATAATGGTTAATGAGCCATAGTGAGAGGGGCTGTGATGTAGACATCCCAGCTAGAGTTAAGTATTATGTAACCTCTTATTTTCTGCATGCTGACCAGTTGTGGGCACCTGTACTAATCATTACCTACTGCTAAAGAAAGTTTCTCTGCTGAAAGTTGAGAAATGTAGTAATCATGACTATAAGCATAAGAACCTAGGGACCAATTTATTACTATGTCCATTATCATAATAACAGTACTAGGTTATTCCCTAGGGCCTATGACATAGCCAGTCACAAGTTTGTGGCCCACTGAATGGTGCCAGGCAAGGGTTCCATATTGTGTAGCAGGCCTTATATACAATCAGAAAATGGTTGGCTGCTCCCCCTATCACTTGTGCCACCATTGCATCAATGGACAAAAAGATACTTGTTACAGCGAGAATTTTGGATTTGCCTGTAGACTTTGATCTTTTAAAAACCTATGTTTTTTGGGGGGGTTTGTTAATTCTACTTCCCTTCCAACCCACCTACTCTACACAGGAGAGAAAGAAGGTTAATAGGGACAGGAGAAATAGACCCTCTTTGACTCGGTTCCTTGGGCAGATTCTACTCTTCATTGGCAGGATTCCAGCAGACCCATTAAACAACAAGCCAGAAATCCAGCAACCTCAGCGGCTGGAACCCAAAGCAGCAGCTGGAACCTAGAACCTCAAAGCATTCTCTGGAGTGTGTTTCTCTAGGAGTGTCTGGAAGCAGAAAGATAAACAGCCATGAAATTCGAACAGATGCACAAGCCAAAGCCAAGGCTCTGGTTTGGGGCTCACATTGATCTCCTCTCAGAGTCTGTACCAGGATGTTTATCAGTTGGCAAAGACCATGTCTCCACTCGAGGCAGCTCCTCTTCTAGCAGACAAACAGCAGCTGCCCTCTCACAAGTTGGCTTGCGGAAGACAAACACCTCACACCCACTCAAAAGTCTGACATCCCACACCTGGGTTCAAAACAAAAACATGTTTACATCCACTACATTGGCCACTGATGATTTGAATGGAAATGTCTTCCATAGGAATAGGTATTTGAACATTCCATTCCCAGTTGTTGGTACAGTTTATGGAGACACATTGGAGGAAACAGGTAGCGGGAGGCAGCCTTTAAGTATCTATAAACTTGCCCTACATCTATTTCTTTCTCTACCATGCGCTTGCAGTCCAAGATGTGAAATTTCAGGTGCTTGCCTTGACTTTTATTCCTTTATTCTGCCATCCCTCCCATCATAATTGAGTCTTATTCCACTGGAACCACAAATTCAAACAAATGTTCTCCTCTGTAGGTTTCCTTGGTAATGATATTTTATCACAGCAACAGAAAAGTAACTGATACAGCTGACATTTCATTTGTGTGTTTAAAGATTTAGTTCCTCTGCCTTTTGGCTTTGATTAAATCTGATGAGAAATGCATGCTCATTCAAGTTATTGATCCAGTGCACAAAAATGATTTTTATGCTACTTCTTTTTGAGATTCATTTCTTTATAAGTTACGTAGGTTATGTTGAGTATGGAAATTGTCATTGTTGTTTAAGGCTAAGAACAGAAAATGTGAAAAGGGTGATATTACCTGCTATAGTTTCTTGGATGCTGGAAAAAGTATTAAACCATTGAGCAAAGAACAACAACAACAACAATAACAATACAATGGTATTCACCGCACCACATGTAGCAAGAAATGCATTCAGAGACACCTACCTTTCAAGCCACACAAGTGGCGTGGAGTATTGCAGTAGAATGCTATTCTTGCAGTGGATTTGATTCTTCTCCTACCTGAGAAAAGCCAATATTTTAAGAGAAACTGATAATAAGTCTGCCCCGTTCTTACTCTGCAGGAGACAGCTATCATCTTTACTGTTGTATAGGTCATGGGAGATATTTGGCCTCAGAGGTAACAGTATCGTTTGAGTTTATTTGCTATACAGACATCCTTGAAAAGATAATATGAAACAAAAGCTTGTCTAAAAAGTACAAAATGCACAATATCCTAGAGATCTAAGAATCATGGACGTTTTGGTTTTGTTAATATATTTTATCAAAATTACATACCCAGGGTCTTTGCTTTTGAGACATTTTATTTCAATCTATTTTCTTCTCTTGTGGGGCCTCCACATTATGGAGATTGACACTTTGTTAACATGCTACAGATCTATGACACACAACAGACTCTGATAACTTATTTTTTTTCTTTCTGTACCAGCAAGATGGCCCTTCTGGTATTCTTGACAAACTGAGTTCAATTCTCAGGAGCTACATAATAAAAAGAGAGAACTGACACACAGAAGTTCTCCCTCTGACTTCCACATGTGTGACTTGGTGTGTATGTGTGCACATAAAATAAGTAAGCAAATGTAAAAGAATATTCTTTTATTCCAAAAACATAATTTCTCAAGGCAATATACAGTTATAACATGATTGTATGAGGTGTGCAGGATGCACAGAGCAATTAAGGCTGGTTCTCTGCTCATTGTATGAGTAAGACATCTGCAAATCTTCCCTCATGCCTTACTAAGAATGGCCTCTAATTATAAGTCACAGAGAATCTGTGACCAACATGAAGCCTTGTAAATGCGTAGACCTACATATCTCAGCCAGTCTCAGAGCTATTCCCATGTAGTGAGATTAGCAATATTAGTTACCTGCTTGTTCTGCAGTTTGAATTCTTTACATCCTGATTGAAGCTCCATCCCTCATCACCTCCTGATCTCATCCCCTCCCTCATCCCCTCCCAATCCTATCCTCTCCCTCATCCCCTTTCCCTCACTGCCCTAATCCTTAGAAAGGGAAACCCTCCTCCCTTAACATCTGACCTCAGCTTATCCAGTGTCCTCTGTACTACCTGCAACCTCTTCCTCTGTGGCCTGGCAAGGCCACCCCACCAGGGTGGAAACGAACAACATTAGGAGGCCTGAGTCCATGTCAGTAGTAGTCTCTACGCCTTATATTGTGGGACCCACAAGGAGACTGTGCCGCCTATGGACTAGAACTGTGGCAAAACAGCTGCTGCACAAAATGTCCTAGCTTCTGCCACAGACAGAATTCTGCTTAAAAATAGGCAAGTTTAGTTGCAGGCAGAGTCGATGGTCAAACACAGCCAAGGCAGGATAAGCAAGTCCTCAACAGTTCCTGCCTCTCAAATATGTCTGTCAGATATATTGGGCTGGAAGGCTGACGATGATGCTCCAACATTATAGAGAGTTTTCGGCGACTGTTCAGGCAGCGAACTGTCTATGTCACTTTTTTTTTTTTTTTTTTTTCATTTTGGAAGCTGCTAACCTGCACTTCTGGTTCACTCAGGTATTTAAGTTTTATTCCTTCTCAAATCTCTGATGGGGTTGAAGACCAGATAGTTTAGTCTTTTAATTAAGCTTAGTAGGTTAGGGGTTAAGATGTTTTTAGATCAAGTTAGATGGTTTAAGTTAATAGAGATGAAATATGATAGATATTGATCTTCATTCAGAAATTTAGACCCAACAAGATAGGAAAGATATTTACTTTAAGTTTACCAAATACAAATAGCCAAATCGCTATGAATGTAACATTTATATAATTCATGATTGTCTCATGGTTCTTCCTGCTGTATGTAGTTTATTTTACTCATATGTAATAATATAAATGTATACATTAATAAGAAACATAATAAAAAATTTTTAAAGAATATTCTTTTCTTTCCTTTTTATAGATTTGCTAATTTCTCCAATCTGATTTATCTTCAAATTCATTAAAATTTCCCTCTGTTGCCTTCCATCTCTTATATTGAAGCTATCTAGTGATCTTTAATTAAATATTGCTTTTGTAGTTAAAATATTTCCATTTTGTCATCTTTATAACATGGAATTTATAAAGATACTTATCTCCGCTCACATTTCAAATATACTATTCCTTAACTCAACAGCATGGCTATCACAGCAGCTTAAAGTTTTTTCCCCATAATCAAACACTTATATCCTTTTGAGAATGGCACCTATTTGTTTTATTTTCTCTTGAGAAGTGTTGTGCTTTTCCTAGTTTGGGCCATGCTGTGCAAGTTTGGATAGCAACCTGGACATATAAATGCCATATTATATGATTTTTGGGTCTGGTTATAATCCTCTGGAAAGGCTGATGCTTACAAGGAAATGATTTGACTAATGCCTAATGTTTTTTTTACCTTCTTTGGCTGTGTCTGTGGTGCAACTCAATACTTGCAGCATTTTCAGTGCTCCTTTGAGTTTGTTCCACATGTGGATAACGGTCAGTTAACTTCTCAAAGTCATCACTGTACGGACTTACGCATAGACTGTAGTGTGACTGACGCGTAAACTTGATGCTTGCTTAGGGCACAAAGTTAGGAAATCTCATTTCCTAGCTCTCAATGCTATGGGATTTTCATGAGTTCTCCAGCCCAGACAGTCTACTTTCATTTATTTCTGGGGCTGGAGAAAAAGTTTTATGCTGGCTGCCACTGCAAGGCCATTGGTGTAACTGGAACTCACCCTATGGGCAAAGCTGTGACAAATCTAAAAGGAATCCATTGCCCAATTTCTTTGGCAGCTTCCAGCTTTTTGTGCAATCTTTATGCCTTTGTTTGCTTTTCACAACCCTCAAGAGTCCCAGCTTTCAAAGGCCACAGTAAGTTTGACAACAACATTCTTAAAGTTAATTAATGAGAGAGATGAACTGTGAGGTGTCTGTATCCAGTGCTGAATCAAGAACAGTGCCTATCTTTTAAATTGTCTTAATAAGAATAATAATTATCTCTGTAAGATGTATCCCAAGAGAGAAAATTTGGGGTCAGACAGGAAAGAGAGAGAGAGAGAGAGAGATTTGATCTCTGCATTCCTTTTCTTACTTCTTATCTTATCCCTGCCCCTCCTTCTTGAAAACCCCACAATACTTACGTCTGCTAATAAAATCTTACCTAGGCCAGTTCTCATGTCTGTCTGAGGGTTTTCTCAACTCTGTTAAAAAATCCCATTTTCTTGGTAACCCACTTGAACTTAGTTATCAGGTAAAGAGCATTTGATAAACTAATTCTCTTTAAGGTGCTCTTGCGTGATAATGCTTATCTCATTCCAATGTCTGCTTTAAAGTTTATTTTGGAAGGAGGCTTTGCACTAAATCTAAAGCCTGATCTTTGGAAGTAGAATTTTTTAGTTTCAGCATTGGGTAATTATAAAGATATTTTCCTATGCAGGATAAACAGGAAACTTTTACCCAAACACAAAGACAATCATGGCTAGTTATTTATATGTTCCTAGGTTGTAAGGATCTGTACAATAACTACACAGTTATAATGGCACTAAGTGTATGTAGTTTATATTATACACTTTCTCCTTAATTTTTACAATTTAGCAATAAAATACAGAAACAAAATACAGAAACCTGTCATGACTAGCCAGGACTATCGCCTTTGTTATGACATTCATGACGACATTTAAGATGTCATAAAAGACTCCTGTTAAAGGGAAAGAGAACGATAAATGTAATGAGCTGTGAAAAATAGATGAATGTTTAAATATACGCTTAAGACATTCTAAGAACTATACAGATACCCTTTCCTACCTCCCACACCTATTTGAATAGATAATATATCTATTCTTGTACATTGTTTTCTTCATATTATCTGGGAGTAATGCATGAACACATGGTCAATAGCTTAGCATTTTGGAAACCACTTAATAGTCCTTAAAATTGGCACATCATCTCTATTATTTTCTTTTAATTCCCTAGAAGACTCAAATAGTTCACTGGGTGTGTGGCCTGAAAATATCTTCCGTACAGCATCCGAATACCTAAATTGCAGTTTCCTTATGAATTCCTTCAGGGAACCAACTGTCTCCCTCAGTCACTGCTTCTTTGGAGTCAAAGCAAATCTTAATTTAATTCTTGTCTAAATGGAACGTGAGCATGAAGAAAGAAGGAAGAGTGATGTGAATAGAGAATGTCCCCCACAGGCAGATTTTCCTGATGGCTCTTTCCCCAGCTGGTGTGCTATATTAGAAGGTACCATAATCTTTAGACTGTAGACACAGCTGCGGGAAGTAGGTCACTGGGGACACACTTTTGAAGTGTGGTCTCAGCATTTTATACCTGGACCCCGTTGTGCCCCTTCCTCCCAGGCCTTCCATTTCTCCTCTCTGTATCCCCGCTTCCCCACCTTCCTTGAGGTAGAAAGCTTCCTCCTCCATACATTTAAGTCCAATAGTTTTAAATCTTCATTCAGGCCTAAAAGAATGGAGTCGGCCCACCGCAAAAATGAGACCTCTGAAATCAAGAGCCAAAATAAGCATTTCCTCTTTTTTTTTTTTCCTCACAATATTCTTTCAGATATTTCACTACCACAACAAAATATCTGACTAACACATGAACTCATGTGTGATCCATAAGAAAAGTGGTACAGGAGAGAGACAGCCTAATGTTGGTTAGAGTGAAGTAAGAGGGAACCAACGTGCTGATGTTTACTCTTCAGAAGGGACAAAACGACTCAACCAATCAGGAGGAGGGATAAAGCAGGCCTGAAGAGATGCATGTACAGCATGGCCACCTGCTGCAGACAGCCAAACGTCAGAAGTAAAGTGGGAACTCTGTAGGCAGCCATACTCAGGAGCAAGCGCTCCTCTCAGAATGATGCTAAGCCTGGTAGTTGCAGAGAAATAGTGGCCTGCTACCTTTTTGTTTTAACTGCTTTTTAAAACAAACAAACAAAAAAACACCCTAAAACAAAACAAAACACCAAAAGCCAAACAATCAAACAACCCCATTCTTTAAAAAAAAAAAAACACAAAAAAACCACAAAAAAACATCCTTTGAGAATTTGTTCTACGTGCAGTCTTGAACTGTTTGAAAGACTCTCTTAGGACAGTAAGCTACTTAAAACAGTAAGTGCTTATTAAGTGCCCAGGGTGTCCAGGCAGCTATGCAAAGCATTGTGTGCTGTGTTAAGGAGAAGCTCAGCAAACAAAGGATCTGCTTTAGGCAAAAGTAATATGTCCTTTGTGTATATGTGTGCAAGACTTTAACTGGGCTGAAATAATGGGTTTTAAGCTTCGCCTGGAAGAAATCCATGTTGTGAAAAAAACTCTTAAATACTATTGAAGGGAAATTCAACAAAGACTAGAAGATCAATCACGGCTTAGAGGTTAGGGGAGGTGAAGCGTTTTCCCCTTGTGCTTTAAAATTTTTTGTTCTATCCATCAAGATTCTGGACTAGATTCTACCATGTAATGAGTAGAAAATTAGGAACCTCATTTGGGAAACTAGCCTTTCAGTCAATTCAGTTAAATGAGGATTTTCAAATGCTTCCATGTGTCCAGTCTTCTGCCAAGTGTGTGGAGGATAAGGGGGGAATTCTTGGCACCATCTTGTCTTTGCAACTTTCCTGGAGGAAACATGAAGCAGTATGAAGAAGAAACGAGAAGACTTAGAGCAGACTTTCTAATACAGTTAGCAAAAGTGCTGAGGGCACCGATATATGTAACAGCCCCGCTGCATTCTCAAATTAGACCAGCCGCGGTATAGGCAAGGGCTTGGCTGATCAAAGGCCTTAGAATCTTGACCTCTCATGGATTCGTACCTGTTCTTAAGATCCTTAACTTTTTCCTGTTGGTTTTCTGGGAACTCTCATGCGATTTGGTGTCACTGATTTGTGTTTTATGCTGAGGTAGAGTGGGGCCGCTGGACTTCCCAGTAGAGCTGAGTTTCTTCTTAACTGACAAAAAGAAGGGAACAGAGCAGCCACTAAGCCTTGAGTGACTGTGTCTGAAATAGCTGGAATGAGCATGGGGCCGTGCCCATAGGACAGTTACAGTTGGTAATTTATTTGGTTGAGAGAAGTCATTTTATTCTCCTCTAGTGATGGTTGCTACCACCAAACCTAGGTGTCTTTACCTTGGGTGATCCAAGCTACGGTGTTGGTTCTGTTTCTTAGCAATTAAACTTTATTATAAAACCCAACTAGCTTACACAAAAGGGAAAAAGGTTAAAGGGAATCAAAAGTGAACCTTCCGCTATCCATTCCATGGAACGGGTCCCTAGGTGTCTCTGGCCTGCAAGCTGGTCTGGCCTGTTCGCTGATTCTCTTCCCTATCCATGTGCCCTCAAGCCAGTCTCCACCTGCTGCTCCTCTCTCCTCTCCGTCTGCCTGTCTATCACTTGCGAGGGGCGGTCTCCCTCTCCCTTTGAGGGTCGATTAGAAACACAATAGTCCAGGTGGAGTCCCCAGGTTGGCTTCCTGAATTCCAGGCTCAGGATGGCTCCACCCAGTCTATCTCCAGGTTAATCTCAGGGAGTATCCATGGTGTGTCCAAGGGCAAAGCCCGCCAAGGCTGTTTTCACCTGTGACAAAGTTTACAATCCTTCCCACACTACGGCACTTCAGTTTCACAAGATAGGCTATTGAATGTCTCAGCATGTTTCTTAGAAATGTGCATTAGGCCTTTGATTGCAAGGGGCTATGTTGAAGGGTGCCAGATGAATGATATTTACTTAATACAGTAAATGTGGAAACAAATGGGGTCTTGGAAGAATGAAGTTGGCAAATGGAAAGCCGAGAAATGGAGACCCTGGTGCTTGTCTCCATCTGCCTGGACTTTCTTGTTTGTCTCTGAATGAGACGTTAGACTTTAGGGCACTCAACAGTCAGAAAGGGGCATCCTGGCCCCACCTCTGCACGGACATTCAGTAGAAGCCTCTATCACCTGACTCTAGTCCTAGGAATCTCAGTTCAAATTCTCAGGGAAGAAATCAGTTTTGGAGACCGGTGTCCCTGTTTCTCAAACACTGTGGCATGGGGACAGGGTCATATATAAATATATCCCCAGCGTCCTCACCCCAAGAGTAAGTGATCCGTAAGAGATGAGATAACATCAGCTGCACAGAGAGCTCCAAAGCTACCCATGGAACTGCATGCTGGCCCCAGCCTAGGGGGGCAAATTTTCCTGCCAGTCGAGTCACTTTCTTAGCTCGTTCGGAAGCAGGGTGACTCATTGCATTTGCCAAGAGCGGTGGGTTCTTCCTTTGCTCAAGGGCCTCCGTGATCTTCCTGGTGAATTCCAACGCTGCCTTTAGTGTCTGGGTTAAGACATTTTATGGAAATTGAGTTATAAAAGGAAGCCTGGTGTCCTGCTTAGGTATCACAGCATTCTGAGTGGGCTTATACTGATCTGGATGCCAGCATAACCGGGACATACAGATAGGGCTGCGACCCATGGTTGTTAAAATGGGCAGGAGAATACGGTATAGTTAGGTAAGAAATAGTTGTTAGTAGGGAAGATTCTTTTGACATCCCCCACCCCACCCCCAATTTTTATTTTTTGAAGCAGGGTCTTGTGTTGCCCAGGCTGGCCTGAACTCAATATATAGTGAGGCTGACCTTGAGCTTCTGATATGCTGACTTCTAATCTGAGTGCTCAGATTACATGTGGGCAACATCACAGCCAATATTTATGATGCTGGGGATCAGACTTCGGATTTTTCCGCATACTAGACACTGTTTTAACTAAGCTGCCTCCTCAGCATCTCCCCAAACAACTTACTGAAAGTCAATTAGAGCAGACAAAGAGTTATAAATTGGTCTGCCTTGAAAATGAGGGAAGTGATTTTGACTTGATTCTCTCAGTGCACATTTTCTCTCTGCACACTCTGCATCAGGCACTGTGATGGGCCTGTGGCGTGGGAATGAGCTCTCACAGTTTAATTAGTCGCTCTGTGTACTGGATTGACCACAGAATATGAAGGGCAGTGTGCAAATTAAAAACACAGAGTCCTTCTTAAAAACCTATTACGAGTTTCCAAGGTGGCAAGAAGCACCTTCTGAAGCTAAGGTCTGTGCATTGTGTGGCACTTGCGCGAAGATGGAGCCACCCAGCTTGAGGAGCTTGGGCAGTCCAAGAGTATGTGTAGCCTTTGGTGTCTCATGAAGATGAGACGGGAAGCTTTTACTTTCTATGGAGCAGATCTAACATGACCCACACAATTCTACCCATTCTAATTATGCCTCAAAGAAAACAATTCAATATATATACATATTTTAATATATATATACATACATATATATATTTAAAGGAGAAAACTATTTGTAGTTCAGATATGCTCTTGCATATTCAGTTGCAGTCATTACATCCCTATTTATTATATAAAATTATTCCAACAGATTTCATGTTAATTCCCCCTTTCTTGTGTTTTATTGTTATTGTTTAAAATTTTCAGGTGATGACATTTATAAACTTCTTTTTGTTGTAGATTTTACACATGCCTAATGTGGGTTGACTTTATATCTTGCACCATAATAATCCAAAAAACAACAGCTCAAGACTTTTAGCCAAGAAAGACATCTGCTGACCAGTGGTGCTTCAAAGGGATGCACTGATTTATAATGCCTGAATTTATTATGCAAAACTAGAGGGAAGTGGTGTATCCTGAGGGGAAAATGGCAGTTTTCTACAAGCTCTATAATGTATCTTAAAATAATTTAAGTAATATGTTTCATCCCAGGATTTTCATTAACTCAAGCAGCATGCATTATAAAAATACTGGAATTTTTAAACCAAGGTCTTACATAAAATATCTCTATGAAAAAGTATTTAAAAGAAAATAGCCTTTTTCACATCATTATTAATAAAATCATCCATTGTAACATCAATATTTGGCCTGAAATTTAATAATGCTATTACACCGTGTCTTAGCTAGGGTTTTATTGCTGTGAAGAGACACCATGAGCACCACAACTCTTATAAACGAAAACACTTAATTGGGGGTGACTTATAATTTTAGAGAATTAGTCTATCATCTTCATGGTGGGAAACACGATGTCTGGCAGGCAGCAGGAAGCAAGGCTGTAAGCCACTAGGCCTGGGTTTGAGCTTCTCAGACCTCAAAGCCCACACCCTAGTGATGCATGTCCTCCAATAAAGCCTCACCTCCTACAACAAGGCCATACCTCCTGTTAGTGCTACTCCCTATGAGCCTATGGGGCCATTTTCTTTTAAACCACCACATATTGTGATGGTCATCTTCTTTTCCAAGACTAAGCTTCTGGCCTGGGATGTCCCATGGATGGAGGATTTTACTGGACTTGGTTCATGCTTTTTCCCTTGCAAGTGTTACTGTGTCTGACTCAGAGAAGGTCCTATCTCATGTGCAGTTAGGAACAGCAGCTTTGAGATTTACATTTGCCATCCACAGGTTGGTCCAGTGCTAATTAGATCCTAAACAATCAGTAAGAGTTGGGCTGGTGAGACACTGAGGGTCTTTTTTCCTTTGCATTCATTGGTATATAATGAAGATCCATGATGTCTATGTAAGCAGAGGTCTGAATCTTTCTGTTTCCGTTTCATAGTCGGTGTGGTTTGTCTGCTGCTATACATGGTTTCTGCCAGATGGACATTCAATTCTGGTTCCCATTCTCCTGGGACTAGACACTAGACTGAGAAGTAAGCTATGACAGATCCTTATTTCCAAGCTCCTGTCACTCACTTGTCTCTGGAACAAGATCTTGCTTCAAGTATCCTTCAGAGAGACTTAAATTTCAAGTGTATTCTGATTCTGCCTCCTACTGAACTGCAAAACTCTCCCATTGAATGAGCTCGTCTCTTGTTTTTAGTGTATATACATATGCATGCATGTGTGGGTATGGTCACCTATGTGTGTATGTGGCTGGGAGTCAATGTCTGGTGTCTTTTTCTATTGCACCTCCTCTTATTTGTTGAGACAGAGTCTCTCATTAAACTTGGATCTTGTATTTAAGCTGGAGTGGCTGGTGAACCAGCCCCTGGGTTCTTCCTGACTCTATGGCCTCCCCCTCCGACCCTGGGGTTGCAGTTGGACTTAGGGGACTGGAACTCAGACTCTCATGCTTCTGCACAAAACAATTTCCCAATTGATCTATCGTTCCAGCCTGTAACTGGACAGTTTGAGACATTCTTCTGTGAACTTTCCTCTACCAATTCGAATGAGATGTTCACAATGTGGCCATATGCCTGCCTTATTCACTGATCTATTGCTGTGAAAATACACTATGACCAAGGCAACTTGAATCAAAACAAACAAACAAACAAACAAAAAAAACCAAAAAACCCCTAAAACCTAAAACCAAACCAACCAAACAGAACCCCCACAGACACACAAAACCAGTTAATTGGGGACTTGCTTAAGTTTCAGAGGCTTAGTTCATGATTATTCTGATGGAGAGGATGGCAGTACACAGGCAGACTTGGAGCTAGAGAAGTAGCTTATCCACAGGCAGAAAGCAAGAGAGAGGTGGGGGGGGGAGGGGGAGGAGAGAGAGAGAGGTACTGGACCTGAAGCATCAATACCCATCGCCTGTGAAGCACTTCCTCCAACATGACCGCATCTACTCTGACTTCATCTTCTACTCCTTCTCAAATAGAGCTACTCTACTCACTGATATCTAAGCATTCAAATATATGACCGTATTTGGGGGGCGGGTCTATTCTTATTCAAACCACCACAGTTCTCAAATTCATTTACTTTCCCTCTGCGGCAGCTCCTGGTGGATCCCTTTCTATCTTTGGCTTCCCCTTGTAATTAGAACAAATTTGTTGGTTTGCTTGGTTTGGTTGAAAGGCCACAAAATGTCGCCAGGGCCTGTCCAACTATAAACAGGAATCAGAGGATTGATAAAGTATAATCATTAATCTACAGTGGCTTTTCAAAGGGCTTTGGGTGAGATTTGAGTTGAGTGACAGCAGCCAAGGTTATCTCTACTGACAAAATGTGTGTTTTCCATGTGTTGGAAAGGAGCTATGGATTAATAAAGGATGGGATGCTGCTGTATCATATGAACACTCATCAATCTGTCTGTCCTCCAGAATGGAGCTATTTCTCTTCTAACTACAACTCTTTTTCATTGGTTCCAATGAACCAAGAGGTTATAGATGTTCCACTCTGATTTGGAATTGGTTCCAGAGCCGTCTCCAGCATTATTGGGGTCCAGATGGTCTGTAGTTCTTTTCCAAAGCACAAATCCTGACCCAGATATGGTTCTGTGATTGCAGAAAGCTAGAAGAAATAGTCTCTCCAGGGCAAAACAAAGGCCACAATGGCAGGGGAGTGCAGAAAGAGCATCTCAGGTAAGTGGGTCAAAGATACTGTTTGCAGTACTATCAGTAGTATCTTGCTAAGCAATATATAAACAGCAGTAGGAGAAAATAAAAATGTGTTCATTCGTGAAATGAACCCATGTCTCTGTCTACTATTACCTTTATTTCCAGGTTTCTGTGATGCCCATGTATGGGCTGGCCATGGCATAACATGATCAAGGAGACAAAATTTTCAGCTCTCATTTAACAAACACCTGACTCTGAAGGACCTGCTAGCTTACATCACTTTCTTTTCCACCTAGAAGCTGCTCTAAATCAGTATTCTTCTTTGACTAAGTTGACTTATGATTAATCTGACAAAGAATCTGCCTCTTGCTCTTTACCCTTTCTATGTGCTAGTTTTTGTTCCCCACTTTCCCTGGTTCCTGATTTCATGTCAAAATTCAGTCTCAGATCCCATGTGAGAAAGATCAAAACACTTTTATTATAAACTATACCTAAATAGCATGCATTAGTATATTTTATTATCTACATATATGTACATGTATAATATATAAACACATATCAAATATTTCACCATTTCACCTATATGTATAATACTCACAAGCAAAAGGAACAACAAATATTTCTTAATGCCAGATACATAAGCAAAACAATCTTGGAATTATTATGATAAATAAGAATATTAATTATGAGATAAGAAGAAGGACCCAGAGGGTCCAGGAGTCCCACAAGAAGATCATCAAGGCTGGTGGATCTTGACCCAGGGTGGCCTTCACAAACTGCTGTACCAACTGAGGGCAATGCATGTAGTAGACCATCTGTTCAGATCTAGCCAATGGACAGCTCATTCTCCACAGTTGAGGGGAGATCAGGGACTGCCTCTGATATGAACACTTGTGCCCCCAATTTGATCACTTCTGCTCACTGGGGAGCTCTGGTGGCACACAGAGAAAGGGGAATCAGGTTATCTGGATGAGACCTGATAGGCTGTGGTCATATGGTGGGGGAAGAGGTTCCCTTCTTTCAGGGGTCTAGAGGAGGAGTATAGGGTGAAAGAGGAAGGGGGAATGGGAAGATACAAATGAGGGGATAACAATCAGGATGTAATCTGAATAAATTATTAAAAAAATAATGTATATGTGTACATATTATACATTTGTTTAGGTAGAATATGTTTAGAGAGCATATATTTAGTAACACATATATTTATATATGGCTGTCTATTTATATATACATATATGATTATATTTTATTATAGTTAGTGAGGAATGATTGTGTAGTTTAAAGGGAGAGTGAAACGACATTAAGTAATGTGAAGTCCTCCCTGGTAATGTTAGCACCGGTTTTAGGACCATCATTCCCCTGAAATATCTCTAAAGCTCTTTATCAAGTAAAAAGCATATTCTTATTACTCTCTAGGGTGTATCTAAATTTGAAGTTGTACAAATAATTAAAATTCCTCAGACCTTTGATTACCCTCTAATGATGTCACCCTAGTGTTTAGGGTGGGAAGACAGACTCTTGTTGGTAGGCATTGGCTCTTAGTCGGGTCATTGTTGTTTTAGTTTTGATTTTCTAAGTCAGCCCAGTTCTGCAACTGTAATAGCTGATGTCATGGAATTATAAAGATGTATTTTCTACTCAGGGTACGTATCCTAACCAAATGGATTTTCTTTGGGTTATTATTAACTTCTGAATGATAGATTAATCTTGGCAACTTTAAAATTATTTTCTGGTTGCTTTCATATAACTTGTAAATACATCATTAGGGATTTCTTTGTTTACACTCCTTTTATTCTTTTAGTAGTAAGATATCATTAGCAGAATTGATTTTCTGCTAGAACACATTTTAATCTATGCACACACATCCCTTCTAAGATAGCAGAAAAATATGCATTCATTAGAATCCAGGGTTGCATGAAAATTTAAAGAATGAAGAAAGGCCTATACATTTTTTTTTCTTGGAGATAACAGAATATTAATATCAAAGGGTTTCAGGTAATTCCTAGAGATAAACATCAGTGCTATTCTGGCTATAAGAATTTTCTGTTAATTATACTTATGAGGGGTTTAATCATTGTAATCAGTTACTAAGTAACTGTTCAGGGCTTGGACAATTGGAAATATTTAGCTCAAGGTTAGTATGATTTATAAGTGGTATCAGCTTAACTTATGCTCAGGAGCTCATATGCTACCTTTCCTGCTTGTGTCAACATGCAAGCTCTGAAACTAATCATACCTGTTGTGTCCATAGCTGTTCTTCTTAGAACCCCTTGCCAAAACATTCTTTCTACATCTACTGATGCCTCGGTTCTTGTTTTTGGCAGCTGCTAAGTTTCCCTGTCCCTTCCAGATATTGTTAAGGGCCACTTGTTCTGGTTATCAATTAATGCAATCAACATTCATTACACCTCTGATTAAAAACTTGTGTGCAAGTGTCATGTTTATCATAGATGTAGTCAAACAACTTCCCAAGTAGACTGCTTTAATTTGAAATCCATTTGGAGATGAGGCTGTCTCTACTACCTTCTCTCCAGGCAAGTAGAGGTCATTACAGAACTATATTTTGTGTACACTGTTCCCATGGCATCTTTCACAACATGTCTGTTTTACCTGTAGGTTAAGTCTATAGGTGTCCAGACCTACTACTAGCTTTATTCTCCTTTAAGAAGAGAACTGGAAAACAGGAGTATTAATCACATGATTAAATACAAGATGTAGAAGGTTGTTATTGTAAGAAAATATCACATGTGGAGTTAAATCTATCCTAGGATTCAAATACACCTGATGTCAGTGTACATAAGGATGTGAAGAGAAAGAGAAAGAAAGGGAGACACCAAGTGCTTCCAGAGTAAACTTGGGAACAAGCAGAGGGAAGGAATTTGGTAGATGATGGGAAACAGGTGAACACAGAAACGCAAAAAAATTCTTACATTTGGTCTACTTGAAAATGATGTCCAAGTTGAATGCTGTCAGTACATTCCTGTAATTGCAATTCTTTGGAGGCTGATGAAGAAAGATTGTCAATTTGAATACAGGCAGGATATTCTTCAAAATACTCCTCCATACCCACACATAATGTGGTTGAAATAAGCTCTACATAAGACACAAGTAGGCTTTGGAATGTTCTCCTATTAATTATTAATAGTCTCCATTGGCTAAGGTGATTAGAAGTTGATTGTACATGTAAATCTTGGAGGAACATTCTAAAAAGAAGCCAGTTCAATAATTACTCTGCAGGATGGCATTCTCATTCTCAATTTTCTTTTCCATTTCAGCCCTGTATACTTTATCATTAGTTCTCTCCATTTCTGTAAATGATGTTATCATGTTTTCAAAGAATAAGGCTGGAAATGTTGTAATCTCACTGAGTCTTCTGTTGTTTTCTTTTTTGTTATTGTTTTGTTTTTTTATTTTTGGCTGTGGTTTCAATGTAAGATGTAATTTCATCCCTATAACCTATGTCCTTTCAGTTTCACTTCTGGGTAACAGGTGACTTCTTCTTCTTCTTCTTCTTCTTCTTCTTCTTCTTCTTCTTCTTCTTCTTCTTCTTCTTCTTCTGTTTCTTACTCTTCTCCTCCTCCTCCTCCTCTTCGTCCTCCTCCTCATCTTCCTCCTCCTCCTCCTTCGCACTATAATTTCATCAACTTCCAGCTGTTATTGAAATGCATGTGCACACATCCTTGGCACATGCAGATCCCTCTTTGTCCTGCCCCTTCCCTGTATTTCTCTGTGACTTACCCCCCTTTTGGCAAATTCTATGCTTCTGTGCATTAGACAGGCTTTCCCTGCCCATCCGGTCTAAAATAGTGTTTCTCATTACTCTTTATTTTGTTTTATTTTTTCCATTATAGCACTGACTTGACATGATACTTCTATGTTGTATTTATGTAATGGATTGATTTGTGCTATCCTTACCACTAAAAATATTCCACCTTACTTATATCTGCTATTTCTTTGTTGTGTGCAAGATCTAGATTTATTTTATGAAAAGAAACTGTCAAAAAAAAGATGGTGTGCTGTTTAGAAAATACAAAGGCTGACAGCAACATATATTTAAGTAGTTTTGTGTTTAAAGACAGATGACAAATAAGTGATGGCATCTTTTTCCAAGATGCAGAACTCACTAGATGTAGAATTCACTTCTGACCCAAACTTCTATACTGTTTGCTTTTGGTGACTTAAGAAAGGCTCTCCTATCTATGGGTCAGAGGCTGGAATTGTATTGAAGTCCTTCCCTGTGGGAAGCCAACACGCCATGCAGAAACTGATGACAATAATTGTCAAGGAGTTGTTTTCAAATTCCCAAAATACAGGTTTTTAAGGAAGTAGATTCCTTGGAACATGAATTCATGAAGAAGCTTATATAAAAAGCACTTAAAACACAAAGGCAAAATCAAAAGGACTATGCTAACTCATTTATTGGGAACTGTGGGAAGGAAAGCGATAAGTTTCTACTACAACTCAGTCTCTTGTAACTTGGTCCAAAAACCATCACAAATGGTGCTCATGGCCTATGGAGGGCACTCCACAGTCTAGGCTATTTGGAATGATGGCATGAATTATAACAAAATTTGTTAACATATTGTAATGACTTAATTGTATAACATTAAATCCATATGATCCTCATGAACCGGGAAGTTCTGCCCTTGTAAAATAGAAGAGAGACCTTACGTGAGCCACTGAGAGTGCTATATAGAATTTGAGAGACCATGACTGGACAGACCCTCATTTTTGAAGCATAGTAAAGAATAAAATGTAAACTTGTGGTGAATTTAGGAGACATGGGAGAGCTTAGCTACAGCTGAGATGAAAGAATGAGAAACTACAATCCCAGAAGAAGAAAATTGGAAGCTGGCACTGTAGCTGTTTTCAAGTGTATAAAGAGCTCTTTTGCAGAGGACGAGGCCTGCTGGCCTTGCCCCTTCCCTTTGGAATGCTCACTGTCTGCTTCTGTGAAACTCACACCCGTCTCCTCGCAGTTTGTTAACTATGTGGCACTCCAACTGCTTCTCGCAATGTCCTTCATCTCTCTTTGTTCTGTGGTGAAACTTATTTCTGTGAAGGAAGGCACACAGCAAGCCCATGCACAAGGACAAAGGCCCTGTGTTCTCTCCTTTTCTGTTGCTGTGCTTAGTTTACAGTTTGCAACATTGGTCCATGGTAGGCATCAGGCCTCGCTCTTCTGGTAGATGTTGGTTCTTCATAAAGCGAGGCATTACCTTACTCATATCTGTTTGAATGCGGTACAGAGTAGCTTTTTTCAGGACATTTTAACTTCTCTACCAATATTTACTCTGTGCCAATTTAAAAGTAGCAATTGATGGGATGGGGAGATGGTTCAGTCAGCTGAACCTGAGTTCAGCCCTTAGTACCCCCATAAAATCTGGGTGCATCTGTAAGCCTAGCACGGGTGAGGTGGGAAGATGTCCAGAATGGGCTGATGAGCCATTCAAGTCACTTGGTGAGCCCTGTTCAGTGAAAGAGCTCTCTCAGAAAATAGAGGAAGATACTGAACTCAACCTTCTGATCTCCACACATCCATGAACACATGTGCATGTATCTCTATATGGTCATGTGCACTGACACACAAACCACACACACACGTATTTGGCACATCTGCTGACAATTTGTTTGTACCTCTTCTCTATTAGTCCCACTGTTTATTGTCTTAAAGCTTCTTGATTTGACGTGGGAGCCTCCTGAGGACAGGATATATCTAGTTTTATATTCTCTAATGCACGGACAGCAGAATATGAGCCTTAGAGGGTACTCAGGACTAATTTTGAAATTGTGCTAAGGAAATGCTGACTTGTGCTTGTGAATGAAACCATCTTTTTAGTAGATAAATTATCTGCCTGGGTTAGTTTAAAATATTGGCTGAGACATTAGTATACATTGTTCAACTTATTATATAATTATGACTCAATATTATATAATTAAGACTATATAATTAATTATTAATTAAGATTAATAATGAAAGATGAAACAAGAGGTTTATGACTTAGAAGGAAATACATGTCATATCATTATTACAAATCTTATTTTCTATGAAAGTTTTAGTAAATTTCCTTTATTTTCATATTAATTTTCAACAATCTTTGCAGTTTTACTTAATAGATTTCAGTATGCTTCTCTGAACATTCATGTGAAGTTTTATAAACAGAGATTCAAATATGTCAAGGTTTCTAAAAAACCACAACAGGCTGAGCCACTTAAATTAAACTTCATAAAAATATTAAAAAATGACATGGTACCTTAATAATATATGCATATTAATATTTTATGTACCCGAGATACCATCAGAGAGGTATTTTTTGTTGCTTTTTGAGACAGGGTCTCTCTGTGTAGCCTTGGCTGTCCTGGACTTGCTTTGTAGACCAAGCTGGCCTCAAACTCACAATGATTGCCTCTGCCTCCTAAGTGCTGGGATTAAAGGCGTGTGCCACCACGCCCGGCTTGCCATCAGAGAGTTTACACACAATGTAAATATGAATGAAGTGGCATGTGTGTTGTGTGTGTGTGTGTGTGTGTGTGTGTGTGTGTGTGTGTGTGTGTGAGAGAGAGAGAGAGAGAGAGAGAGAGAGAGAGAGAGAGAGAGAGAGAGAGAAGAGAAGAGAATAAGTTAGAGGTTAAAATAAAATCTGGTGTATTCCTTCGTTCTTCAACTTTGTTTGAGACAGGTTTTTTCCTCACTTGAAGCTGAAAACTATCAATTCAGCTAAGATGACTAGCCAATGATCATTAGAGATCCTCCTCCTCAGCCTTCCAGCCCCGGATTACAAGTACATGCCTCCACACTGTCTCTGTTTGTTTGTTTGTTTTGTTTTGTTTTGTTTTGAAGACAGGATTTCTCTGCAGCACTGGCTATCCTGGACTTTTGTAGATTAGGCTGGCCTCAAATTCACAGAGATTCACCACATTCATCTGCCTTCCCAGTACTGGGATTAAAGACATGTGCCACCATGCTTGCCTCACATTGTCTTTTTACATGGTTTCTGGAAATTGGAACTCAAGCTTTTATGATTTCACAACAGACATTTTATCAAAGAGACACCTCTCAGTCCTCCACAGATCATGGCAGACATGGGTTTCCTCCATCTTGTGGATCCTTTCAGACCCTACCTTTCTAGCCCATCCCTATTATTTCTTTTTAGCTCCCATTATCTAGGAACAAATTCTACTTTGGTCTTACATTGGGCACATCTGGGAGGGACTCAGAATCCATAGCTACCACATGATTTGTAAACCTAGAGAGGACAACAAAAACCAAGGAATGGAAAAATTGCCCAACAAAAGACAAGACCAAAAAGCAACACCTGGTACAATCATCTCAAACCCAGATGACTAGACACTATCTTAAATACATAATAACAGCTTGATGAATATGCTATTTAAGAAATACCTATCTACAAATCTAGAACAACAGAAGGTTCTAGAAGGAAAACTGCAACCCAAAGAGGTTAATTATACCCAAGAAAACACAAGTAATAAATAATCTCATATCAGAAAATCAAAAGAGATGGAAAAAACCTACAGCACCACAACAAAACAGTAGGTATCAACAAGCACTGCCCATCAATAAATCTCAACATCAAGGGTCTTAATTTTCACATAAAAAGATATAGAAACACAAAACAGATGTGCCAGGAAGATAAATCCTTCTGCTTTATTTGAGGAACATACCTTACCATCAAGGATAGACATTAGCTCAGAGTAAAAGGATTCAACAAGCAAGGTAGACAAATTCTATTTCAAACCAAAATTAATCAGAGGAGATAGAGGACATGATACACTCTGTAAAGGAAAAATTCACTACCTGGATATTGCAATTCTAAAATCCATGCATCAAATACAAGAGAACCCAAGATCATAAAAGAGGATACTATAGCTATAATCACACATTGATACTCACACAGAGATGGTGGCTGACTTCTATACCCAATTCTTACCAATAGATAGCTCATCCATGCAAAACAGAGAAATGTTGGAGTTAAGTGTCATTATAATCCAAATGAGCCTAATCCTTATTTATAGAACATTTAATCAATACAAAAGACTATACCCTCTTTTCAGCATACTCAGATATTGTGGGGCTTTTGAGGATCCCACTTGAAGTTTAATAATTAAGATACGGAGACATTTATATAGTTTAAGGTGTTGGCCTATTTTTGGGGCAGTCTGTCAGCTACAATCTAAACTTAACCCTACGTCCCTGCTACTGTGTTCCCACCATGTTGCTCTCCCTCTTTACTTCCTGGCTTTATTCCCCTCCATGCTTCTGTCTCCTCTAGGACAATGCTGGATGCATGCCTTTGGGTGATCCTTTGGCCAGAATGAGGGCTACATGACCTCTTTCTTACAGCTTCCTTTTGAACATGATAATCTCAGAGAATCATCTTTTAGGCAGATGAGGAAGGAAAAGCATTTACATATAGAAATCTGATAATGGGATATTGAGAGGACAATACCAAATATTCTGCTAGTACTTAGCTCTCTGCAATTAGTAGTAATGGACAATTGAAAACACAGGGGCACACCTACAAGCCATTTGATACAATATATGGGGGAAGGTCATCCCAACACTAAGACAAAATGCAAGTCTCAACAGAACCAAGAAAACAAAAACAATACCCTGTATCCTATCTGACCACCATGGTTTAAAGTTGGATACTGACAACAACAGAAAGCTTACAAACTCATGGAAACTGAACAACTCACTACTGATTAGAAAATCAGTTAAGACAAAACTTAGAACAAAACTTAAAAACATTTTAGAATTGAATGAAAATGTAAAAACAGCACACCTCGAATTACTGGACACAACAAAGTCAATTCTGAGAGGCAAGTTCACAACACTAACTGCCTACATAAAAATATCGACGAGATCTCATATTAGTAAATTGACAGCACACCTAAAAGCTCTAGAATAAAAAGAAGACATAACATCCAAAAAGAATAGAAGAAACATTGTCCAATGTTATTGGACAAAGAACATTGTTTGATGGTGTCTCAGTTACCCTGATATCTAAATAACATAAAGGCCTAACAAAGGAAGAGGGTTACAGATCAATTTCCATTATGAACGTACATGCAAAAATTCCCAATAAAAAACTTGCAAACCACATCCAAGAACACATAAAATATAACATCATCATGATCAAGTAGGCTTTATCCCAGAGGTGTAGGGTTGGTTCTATATACATAAACTGATAAATGTAATCCACCATATAAGCAAACTGAAAGACAAAACCCAGGTGATCATCTCAGTAAATGCAGCAAAAATCTTTGATCAAATATAACACCTGTTCATGATAACAGTCCTGAAGAGATTAAGGATATAAAGGACTTACTTAAATATAAAGGCTGTTTACAGCAAGCCCACAGCCAACATCAGCTTAAAATGTTATGAAGCTCTAAGTAATTACACTAAAATCAGGAACAAGACAAGTTTGTCTTCCTTTTCCGTATCTAGTCAATATAGTAGTTCAGCTAGAACAATAAGACAAATGAAAGGAAGAAGTCAAATTATCTTTATTTGTAGATAATCTGGTTCTATACAGAAGTGATGCTAAAACTCTCACCAGGAAATTCCTTTCTTTAAAGTAGCAGCATATAAAATTAACTAAAAAAAATCAGTAGTCTTCCTATAATACCTTTCATAATAGCCCCCAAAATATATTTTGATATAACAGTAACCAAGTATCTGAAAGGTTGTATGGTTAAAAACTGAAGAAAGAAATGGAAGAAAATATCGTAAGATGGAATGATCTCCCATGCTCATGGATCAGTAGTAGGGTTAATATTGTAAAAATGGCCATCCTACCCAAAGCAGGTTACAAAGTCAATGCAATCCCATCAAAATTCAAACACAATTCTTCACAGAATTAGAAAGGACAATTTTCAGTTTCACTTTGAGCTTGCACACACACACACACACACACACACACACACACACACACATACACACACACACACACACACACACACACACGATTATTAAAATAATCCTAAATAGTAAAAGAAGTATTGTGAGAGGTATCACTATGATAAACTTCAAATTAAACCACAGGATAAAGGAATAAAAACAACCTGGTATTAGTATAGAAACAGACACACGGACCCATGGAATCAGATTAAAGACATAAATATAAGTCCACCTATTTGATTTGACATCTGCTTTTTATATAGAAGCTAGAAATACACTGGAATACAAAGGTGTCTTTACATCATCTTCAACAAAAGGTGTTGGTCAAATTGGATGACTATGTAGAAGAATAGAAATAAATCTATATTTAGCACCTATAGCAAAACTCAACTCTACATGGATTGAAACCTCAACATAAAGCCAAGTACACTGAATTTGATAAAAAAAAAAAAGTGGGGAACAACCTTGAACTCATTGGCACAGGAGCAGACTTTCTGAGCAGAACACAGAGTGCATAGCTCCTGAGAGTAACAATTAATTAATGGGACCTCACGAAACTGAAAAGCTTCTGCATGGCAAAGAACATCATTCAGACAAAGGAGCAGGTTCTAGAATGGGAAAAGATTTTTACCAAATACAAATCCAACTGAGTGACAATTGTAAAAATATATAAAGAATTAAAAATAACAACAAAACTGGATATCAAGAAAACAAACAACCTATTAAGAATGGAGCACATATGAAAACAGAAACCTCTCAAAAGTGGAAAAGCAAGTGACTGAGAAACACATAAAGAAATGTTCAACACCCTTAGTTGTCAGGGAAATGCAAATAATAACTACTTTGAGATTTCATTTTATACTAGTCAGAATGGCTAAAATCAATAAGACATGACAAAACTCATGCTGGCTAGGATATGGAGTAAGGGGAAAAGTGGGTGGTCTACTTTGTATACGTATTTACAAAGTTAGAGGAGTGCCATGCACAGTTTATGAGTCTAATAATACCCAGTGTTTTTAGGATTTCTTAGTCTCTCTTGGTCAGGGAAAATAAAACTTTTTTTTTTACATTAAACAAAAAGAAAAGGTAAAAAGGATTACCATTTCAAGGATTTTCTATGAATTTCTCATTTTATTCTATAGAATCAATTGTAAAAATGACTTCCAAGAATTCTTCAAATAATCTGATTGTATAATCTCTAGTGTTAGAGGGGGAAATTACCTTACTGGATCATCTTTTTTTTTTTTGTAATTTTTATGAAGATACAATATTTCAGTCTAACAAGAGAGTAGGTAAGTCTGACACTTTCCTGTCCTCTGTCCTCTCTCTTTTTTACAAGTTTCGCAGCAAGTGTCTTTACTCAGTGAGACATTTTGTTGGCCCATAAAGTTTTTCAATACAAGGTGAGTCATGGAGTTAACAGAAAACCTGGATATTTTCCTTATAATCCTCTGGGTAGAATGATAATTAATCTGTTAACTGTTGCTGTTCAAAAGCTATTTAAACATAATAATTTAAGCTGTAGCCATTTGGTTATTTATCATGAGTTTATAGGTCAGATGGGTAACTCTTTGATTTTACTGGTTTCACTGACCTTTTCTTGGTTCACTTGTACAAACTGTTCGACATTAGCTGGCATAACTGAGATGTTTGGGGCTGACCCATCTACTCTCCAACATTGGGATAACTGGGTCCCAGGCTCTCCAGGTGGCTTAGTTTAAACTTGCTCTTACAGGGGTGGGAGGAGAAATGGCTATAGGATCGCTTAAAGCCTAGGCTCAAGAGCGGCACACCATTACTTCTGCTGCATTCTATTGGCCAGATCAAGTCAAAGAAGAAAAAGAGGCTCCCCAGCAGTTGCAGGAGCACACTACACAGGTAAAAGGGTACTGACGAGGCACTGGGGAGGAGCAGTGAGAAAACCAGCATCATTTCATTAAAGATACATTTTGTTAAGTCCCAGGATTTTCAAAAGCTTCCATCAACCATGCCATCCTGCTTGGATTCCAGAGATGAATACATCACTCAGAATGAGAGAGAGAGAGTCCCTTTGGTATGTTCTTCTTTTATTTGGGGACATAAAAATTTAAAGTATGAGTTAGGGACCCTTCGGTATATCTTCTTTTCGTTTGGAGAAACACAGGTTAAAAAAGCTTGTCCCCATGGTTAGCATACAGTGTGAGGCAGGAGTAAGATCACTACTAATGGCCCCCCTGGCGGAAGACAGGAGACAGCCTCTGATGGTTTGTCCAGTGAAGATTCTTCTGGGGACACATTGCACCTTCCCTGTCCTGGGCTGTGGAACTGCTTTGTGCTCAGATCATGGCCATGCTCTATGGGATTCTTCTCCTCTCCCCTCACTAATTTATTTCCCCTGTGTTTCGTCCCTATCCTCTCACACTCTCACCAGCTTCTGAAGAGACAGCCTGGTTCTGCCAACTAATTTGGCATTTGTACTGAAAGTCCTTCCTGTAAGAAAGTTAAAAGATGGAGCTTTTTTATATTTTAACAATCTCTGTCCCCTTTAGCCTGGAATACTAGTGTATTGTCATAGATGCTTCTCGAAAAACCTCTGTGATCTTCCTAAGAATTGAATAAAGAATCAAAGTGTACCCCTTTTGATGCCTTTCCTCTCTAGATGTATTGTTACTTTGGGATGACTTCTGTGTAACCATAGTCTTATGATGCCTATAGGCCCTTTGAATACGTTTTAAAAAACTATCAGATAGTCTTTCAGTTCTGTAAGATATTTTAACTCTTGTATAGTCTTTTTTTTTCCTCAGCCTGGGACCACTGGCAGAGAGAAACAGTTCTTTTTTTTTTTTTTTTTTTTTTTTTTTCTGAAGTCCAGTATGGTCTGTGATGTCTCCAAATCCTTTCAAATAACTCAGTTGTGTCTACATCTCTTCTCCTTGCCCTATCATATCAGAGTTAGAAACTTTTTATTCATAGATTGGCTTACCCCTCATTCAAATCTAAAAGCTCATTTAAACACCTTTCCCCCACCTCAAAACACCAGATAACTGTTTTGTCCCCCTCTCTAGTAGTCTATAATATTACTCAGTTTTCATCCGCTGGTGTTGACTCTACACTGTTTTTCCATGTTTTGTTATTAACATTTTGCTCTCTATTTTTCCAGCTCCTGCTTCTTATTCACTCCCAAAGCCAATTGTGTGTCTTGTGTTTGCCTTGGCAGCCTCCATCCTTGGTATTAATTTCTGTATTATTTTGATATTGCTGCATAGTTATTCTCACCCCCCTTCAAGAGGAATAAGGAAAACTCAAACTCTATACTTTTCCTTACAAGCTTATGGACTGGTTTGATAAGTTTGATCTTGGTTGGGCCTGTAGACATGCATGAGTCACTCAGGGAAATATCCAGAGGTTGCTTGAGATGGGATGTCTGGGGTATGTTGCTTATGGCTGGTAAAGGAAATGCATTTATTATACAGCAGACCTGTCTGCAATTGTCATCACAGTGCTGGACACATGAAAGAAGTGTGCCAGGTCTCTGGTTGTCTCTCTCCAGCCTCTCAAGCCACAAGAGGAACCTACATTCCAGCACAGAGAAACAGACTTTTCTGCTTGATAGAAGAAACTTCAAGGCCCCATTGTAAAGCATGAGTAGACAGAAAGAAACGAATGCAGAATTGGTTCACTTTGGACACCACTCCTTCACAATCCTTAATTCTCAGAAGTCAGTTTCCCAATGTAAGGTAGACATTTCCTCAGCATTTTTAACTAGCGTGTGAAAGGATAATGGGGTCTAGGTCCTACCATCTTTTGTCTCAGGGACCATGGTTGTGTTTAAGACATACTTGGGACTGTGGCTACAGGTGGTCCCATTGTCTGTCACTGTTGACAGTAGACAACTCAAGATACATTGCAATTCCTTATTGTGAAAAACAATACCTTCAGTCTTTTTAATTGGGACACACTCTTGAACGAATGAAAAATAGTTTGCTAACTCTATGGTTTTCTCCAAAAATTTCCCTTCTTAATAAATCTAGCTTAAGCCGGGCATGGTGACACATACCTTTAATCCCAGCTCTTGGGAGGCAGAGGCAGAGGCAGGCGGATCACTGTGAGTTTGAGGCCAGCCTGGTCTACAAAGCGAGTCCAGGACAGTCAAGGGCTAGATAGAGCCCTTGTCTCGAAAAACAAACAAAAAACAAAAACAAAAACAAAAAGCAAACAAACAAAAAAAGAAACCCACACAAAAAACAAACAAGCAAGCAAAAATCTAACTCAAGGCACTGTTAGGTATACTTATTCCATGTGCTTTAGACCAGGAATCACAGAATTACTGTGATGGTGTGTGGGGAACCCTGCGGCTGAGTTAGAAGTCTGACTTTATTGGCAAGCCCTGAGCTCGATGCAAAAATGGTGGACTCTCTTTGTTAACTAGGATCCCTCTTCTCTCCTTGATCTCAAGGAGCTGGAATCCCCACACCCTCTACCTGAGGGATGTCATGTAGCCCTTAGGGAAATTACACATTCAGCTCCTTTTCTCCCAATAGAACCTTTTCAGGAAGCACCAGGGCTTCCTGGAATGTTACCCTATGCTAATGAGGCCCAGGTCTGTATATTCCCCTCGTCCCTGGAATAAAGTTGATCTGCTTCCCTGGAGCTGATCTACAAAGGTCATTTCTGTCTGCCATGCTCAAAGCCCTCGTAGTCCCTGTCCTCACACCTCTTTGTCCTCAGGACGATGGCTGGATTTGGGTGGAGCGCAGGAAGAGCCACAGTGGTGGAGCTCTGCTTTTCAATTTATAGGATTTACTTTTCAGTTTCTTTCTTTTTCCCAAGCTTTCCTTGTGATCTGCCTTCAGAATAAAGGATTAGACTAAGCAAGAAAAGAGACAAGCCTTTAGCATTTGAACTTCTAAAGAGACACTTACACAATATCAAAAGCTTTGATTCTGACATAAACTATAGGCTAATCTGGAGGCTTAGCAAGATCATTCTTCCTTTAAGAACAAAGATGAAGCCAGTTGACTGAAAGAATGAGTGACATTGCAAAGGGAGGAGAATAAAGTTGACGGCGAGTTCTACCAGGGTGGAAGCCCTTTAGTTAGGGGAAACAACAAAAACCTAAAAGCAGTTCATAGTGTCTGTATGCAGAGGGAATTTTGGAGTCAACTGTTCATCTGAGAAGTCTCAAGCCTGAAGCTGGAACAGGAACATAACTCTGACTGATGGACATGCATAAGCATGTAGGTTCTACATCTCCCTGAAGGAGGGGCAAAACACCCAGGGATGTGTGAAGATCCCAGTAATGGCCTAAGAGCTGAAAGACTTTAGGTGCCTTTTAGTTTAAAAAACAAAACAGAACAATTCAACACAGGATCTTGCTATGTAGCCCAGGCTTGACTTGAGCTAAGGATCCTACACACTCTGCCTCCCAACTCAAGTTATAACATTATAGGCGTGCATACTGGGAGGCACTGTACTTTTGTTGTGTGGACCATGGGACACAAGGTCCACCATGATAAAGGCATGGGGGCGGGGTGCTGTGGGTGTCCATGGCTGTTAGATGGACATGCCAACTGAAATACTGTGGCTGGAGCAAACAGGAGAACTCCCCCTTGTCAAACTGAAGACAGTCTCTTCTTTCTGAACTATTTGAGAGAATTCTATACTGCTTGTTTTCTTGAATGAAACTGAGTGAAAAAAAAATCACAGAGGTCTGCGTTTACTTTCAGGTAGTATGATCAGTGTTTTTCTTGTCAATAAAAATGAAATTGAGAACTAAGTACACTTATAGAAATATTTTAGTTCATTGATTCAAAGGCATGTAATTTTCTGCCGTGGATTAATGCATTTGAAAGGGCGATGCAGCTCAGGATCCATGGCACATCAGAATTTAGTTGGCAGTGATTTCTATTCCTTAATGGGATGTGAAACAGCACATTTTTAGAAAGGATGGTGTCTTAACTTCAATAAAATACAGTTTAATCAAAGACATCTTTGTATAGTTGGGATTTGTAAGTATCACTTACTGCCAATGAAACTGCTAGTAATTCAAGACCTATAGCTCAGCCCTCTTGGAGTTCCTACCTTAGGAAGTAACAGCTTAAGAAGCATAGAGAAGTAACATGGGAAGAGCAGGAACAGCTTCTCAGAGGCGAGGCCAGTATGGCAAGCGCATGCCATCCTGAGGGTTGTCTCTTTCCCAACTATCTTTAACATTTGCATCTCCATCATAGTTTACTGGAAGTCCTTGGCAGGTCATCACCATGCTTCTCTTCCCCTTGGGGTCACATAGTGGAACAGCATCACTGAAGGATTCTCTGTACCACAACAGGTCACTGAGTCCTCGGAGCCTTGAACAACTCTAAGAGAAGCCGGGTGAATGGTGCCTTCTAAGTTTTTCCCTCCAAACATTCACTAAACATAGCAGGGCCTTCCAGTAAATATTAACAATGTGACTTCTTTTCCCTTTCCTTGAGTGGATAGAGAGTTCTCAGTTGGAGTCCACACCTGGAACCCTTCACAGTAAGGAAGGGTTGTGGAACCCTTCATGGTAAGTTGAGCACACTGGCCCACTATTCTGTTCCTGGTATCAAATGTCTGAACTCTTATGTCCAATACTATAACTTTGGAGTGGGAAATGCCATATTATCATTGACGTGAGGTCTCACTTAATTCTGTTATTTTATCCCAGCATTTCCTGCCACTTTCTTCAAAAATGACCCACCTTTCTCTAAGTATTCTTCACTCAAGAATGCATGACTGCTAGCTAATATCCATGAGGCCATATTATCAGTACTCTGTATCAGATATTTTTTAGAGATTTACTCCACCGTAATTCAGTTTTGTAAATTTCAGTCTTCTGACTTTGGGTATTACTTTCCCAGAGAGATTGTGGTGCCTGGTTCGTTCTGTTTCTGCTTCCATTTCTCTCCCCTTTAAAGATGCATTCCTGTCACTATGATAACACAAGACGAATCTTCTGCTTTCCATGATGAGGCTTTCTAAGAGTGTAATATCAATAGGGCGTCATGCTCCTGGACCTGTTCCATGCAAGCGACTTCATGTTGACCCAGTCAGAGACACTTCTTATAGATCAACAATCCCACATCTTGTCTTCTCAAAATATATCCTCCTAATTATGTTCATAATACCCTAAAGAGCATGAAAGCATGATCAGCCCCTGAAAATTAAAGTGTGTTAGAAATCTTGTGCTGTGAAACCAGAGACCTGCAGATCATGGCATTCCCACCGAACCATATCTACACTCAGAGACTCCAGAAAGATGCTCCAGATCTCCTCCATCACGAGAATGCAGTACCAAGTTGCTGAGGTTCTCAGAGTTTGTCCCAGTGTTGTTCTGAAAGTGAATATTCCAATCTTTCCATTAGGAGAAGGAAGAAGGTTAGATCAGTAAGAGTTTTAAAAATGAAGGACAGGCAAATGAAAACATCTTTCTTTTGAAAGTGCTTTTCATGTCTTTATGCAAATCCATGATTCTTAGGCTCTCAGTCTTCAAGTCTTCTTTACATTCTATTGAGGAGCTACTGCCAACCCTGAGAGATGAGAAGGGAATGTTTAAAAAAGAATAATGAATTGAGAGAGAAAGGGAGAGAGACAGAGAGAGAAAGAGAGAGAGAGAGAGAGAGAGAGAGAGAGAGAGAGAGAGAGAGAGAGAGAGAGAGAGTCCCCTCTGAGAAAGAAAATATTCACACTTCTTTTGATTCACTTTTCTTTCCCCCAGAAAATATATTCCATCTTTAATAACATTTTTTGACTTCTTCAAAGTAAATACATTCAATTAATTAGTTGGGATTATCTTATAAATTTTCCAGGCTATAGAGAATTACTCATCGCATTTTGTTCTATTCCAAGGAAGCCAAGAAAGCAGCAGATTTTAAAATAATGCTGCATCTCCACTTGGCTGAATATTACGTAGAAATATTTTTGTCTTGGATGCCATAAAAGAGACTTAGTTACTGAGATGTCTAATGTACCTTGTACTTACTTATAGAGCTGTTTTACTTATAAAGTATGACTCTCTAGCAGAGACTTTCTGGGTTATATTGAGGTAAAATTTAGAGGCTACATCAGCTAAAACTAAACAATACATGTCTTTAAAAAGTTCAGAGAGAAAAAATTCCAAGCATTCCTGAGATGAAACTATTTCAGGACTTTGATCAAATTTGTCATTGTGTGCTTTTTAAAAATTGTTCTTTACTATCATGTTATATGGCATAGCTCCAAGGCACACAGTGTAGGGGAACTGGTTTTGGTAAACTATTATTATTTATATAATAAAATATTTGGCACCACTAGCTATGTTTTTTTCCAGACCTTAAAAAATGAATTTTATCAGAGTACTGTAAACATGGTTACGTTTTGTAAAGCACAGTTCAGTGCTCCTTCTATCTTGTAGATATAAAATGCAATGAAAAGCACTTGTAAATTAATTTTAATAATAACATATGGGGAATGGGATGATGAATTATTTTAGATTTCTCTTTAGTAATCTATTGTTTCAAAGTTTTATAACTAATATACTTTCATAAATTGTACAAATAATTTTGTGAGTTAACATGACAGGGTCTACTGGACAATTCCCAGGGTACTCTCCATCCACACTCTTCCTCTTGGGTGCATATACAGGCAGTGCCTCATGAGCTGTTCCTTTAAGAGACTCATGTGCAAATACTGTTCATTTCTTTCCCTTTTATTCTTTACATCCTAAAGTAGATAGTAAGCACTAGCTAAGTGGTCAGTTAAACATTAAATATGAGATGTTTTAAGAAATTTAAGATCATAATTCTAGAATTAATTGGGCATTGAAGTATTTCAACATAATTTATCCTATGATATTGAATAATTGCAACCTCAGAACTGTAAGCATATTTAATATCAAGTAGGATTTACTTTCTTTGAGTTCTGTTAATTACTTTGTTTTGTAGTTTGTTTAATCCATGATCAATGAATTACAACATTCTACACAAGTCACTGTTAAATAGTCTATGATTAACTATACTTGTAAAAAAATATCTGAGAGACTATATAAACCTTCAAGTCTATGTTTTATAATGTTCTTGCTTTTATTAGTATCTTTCACATCATGTATATTCAGTAAGCTATTACTGAACAAGGTATAATGTCTAAAGTAATATCTTATACTATAAAATAATATGACAAATTAGGCCATACTTCTAGAGTTTTATGCTCTCATAAAATTGTTTCAGGAAATAATTTTTGGGGCTAACCTATAGGTCTTTTTGGTTTGAGTCCACATTTTAAAGAAGTTTCGTTAACTTTTATTTTCCTTAAAAACAAAACACAGGGAATGTGATGCTACATGATTTGGCAGCTCATCATGTGTGAAGATTTAAGCAGAGGTTTCATTCCACACAAAAGATGGTGACTAAGAGAGGAGAGACACCTGGGCCAAACTCTGATCCCAAGATCTAGGCAGGTAGTGACTGCCTTCACTGTTAGAATTTTGGTCCATTTATACATACAGATGGCTTGTGAGTAAGGAGAAGCTTCTTTTTTTTCCTGCACAAAACATGAGAATTTTACATTAATGGATCATGAGTGATTTTGAGCATTTAAAGATGTCCCTAAAACTGGTGAAAAAGAGAAACAAGCAAAATTACAAAGTAACCACGTGGCTGTATTGACACAATATTCTTTCAGGTTTTATCTCAAACAGGTGCTCTTTAAAGAGATTAAAAGATGGCCCAAGGAAAAAGGTAACTATCTGACGTTTATTAGAAAAAAAATTAAAGGCTATTTTGGTTATTTCCTAGATGTCTACTAAAAGCAAATAAGGGTATAGCAGCAATTATATTTCAATACTAATAAAGAAAGAGGAAAGATTTGGCCATTTTGTTAATTAAAAAATTAAAACAGGATGCACTTCATCAAAACTAGCAACTTCTGTGTTTTAAAAAAAATACTGTTTGTATATGGCAGTGTATGTACACATGCATGTGCAGGTATGCGCATCTGTATGCATGTGTATGGTGTCCAGAGAAGGATGTTGGGTGTCCTGCTTTATTTGCCTCATTTCTCTGGGGGCAAGATCTCTCTCTGAACCTGTGGCTACCTGAGAGCCAGGAAGCTACAGTAACACTTATTTCTACTACTCACAGCTCTGAGATTACAGGTATGCCTGACTATGGCTGGCTTTCTAGAAATGTGCCTGCTAGGGATTTGAACTCAGGTCCTCATTCTTGCACAGCAAACATCCTTCATCCACTCAACCATCCCCCAGACACACTCACCTGCCATTTAAAAAGCAAAAGAACACTAGCAGAATTGGAGAAAATACTTGCGAAGCATGTGGGTGCTTATATATATGAAACTGGGAAAGAATCTTACAACTGGTTGTAAAAAATAACCTAGTTGGAAAACATTCCCATGACCTTCTGAGTGGGTATCTAAAATGATACAGAAATTGGTAATTTGTACCTGAAAATATGCTAGATGATATCAAACCAGCAGATAAATAACACATATATTCCATCTCCATGAAAAAAAACTGTGCATACATAGTTATGGAATCTTTATTCATAAGAAAAAAGGGAAAGAGAAACAACTTAATGTCTTCCTATTAATGAATCGATAAGAAAAAGTATAGGGTCTGGAGAGTTGGCTTGGTGATGAAGAAAGCTTGCTTGCTCTTTTTCCAGAGGACTTGAGTTCAATTCCCAGTACCCACCTCAGGTAGCTCACCACCATGTCTAAATCCAGCTCCAGGGAATCCAACATCCTTTCCTGGCCTTTGAACACACCTATACATGTCATACCCACACCCACACCATTTTCTCTGTCAACCTCTTTCCCTCTCTTTCTCTCTCACAAAAGATGGACTAGGCTATACACAGGTCTATTTTCTAGGCATAAAAGTGAATGATTTACTCAGCAGTGCAACATCATCAGTGAGCATGGGGACCGTTATGCTACATGACAGAAGCCAGTGTTTCCTAATTCATTCATAGGAAATCTCTAGAAGAGATAAGTCTATTGAGATAGGAAGGAATTAGTGAATTACACAGAGTTAGGCAGGACGTGGGAAATGGAACAGGACTGTTAATGTGTGATTTCTTCCTGAATGATGGAAAGTGTTTTAACACTGATCATAGTGACAGTTACCTTGCACTGTGAGTATACTAAAGTAATCACTTAGTTATGTGCCTTAAACCAGTGTACTTTATGGTGTTTGAATTATAACTCAATAAAAATCTTCCCATGGATATTTTGAGAGACATTCTTCTGGTTCTGGACAAAATGGATTTGCCCACCATCATCTCATGTTATTTTATACAGTTAAAAAGCTGTCACTGTAAGCCTGTAGGTGTAAGAATATATTGAATGGGAGAAATGAGAAGGCGAGAAACCTAGAGATCTCAGATGTTCAGTGTGCGATGGACGGGAGCAGGCGAGGGCGGTGCGAACGACTTCCCAACTTTTCTCCTTGTTTTCCATGTAGTTCAGTGACTCGCCCAAGCCTCCAACCTGAAAGTGGCAAGATGGACAAAAGATCTACAAAAAAATCGCTTTTCTCTTTAAGTGAAAGTTTTAAACATGTGGGTTAGGAAACTCTGCTGGTGAAAGCTGCGCTACTGCAAACACCAGTGGAACAACCAGCTCCTTTGTCTACCAGAACTCTGTAGTAGTCACCTGGAAGTTGATTACCTAGCACCCTCCTTGCTGCCCAGTCCCAGGAAGAAGGCAGCACAGGTTGTGTGGTGCTGATAGGATCCAGCTGGACGTTGCTTTTAGTGTGCAAACATATTCCTGTGGTGATGTATTACTGGAAGGATGGTGGGAAGACAGCTGATCTCCGGTTTTCAGCCTCTCAAGAGGAGTTAGTTCTCTGATTAGAGCAGGGTTTGTCAGGTGATGAAAGGACGACTTTTATTTCACCTGACAGTAGCTGATGATGTTCTCATTCTCCCTGTCTGTAGGGTTGACTCAGTCCAGTGGTGAGGTGGCGCTCTCCCCTACTCACTCCACACACCTCAGTGAGGAGACAGTGAAAGACTAGGTAATACATGGTACATTACCAGCATAGGTTCAGTAGGGAGCTGAGCCTACCCTCGACCTGCAATTAGAGATGGAAGAAGGTGGTCCTAAATAGGGCTAGTTGGCAACCTGGGACCTATCTTCCCACCTTCACTTAGTGGCAGTGGGGAAAAGTAATGAGTGGAGGTTCTGGCTGTGACTTTTCAGAGGGAAGTGATGTTCTACATTTAGCGCGAGTGGCAGTGGAGCCGAGAGTAAGGGTGGTAATGGGATGAGCCTATCAGAGGCAGAGCACGGTGCGATCAGCCAGTCCTCTTCCTGGAATGGTCTCTTACTTAAAATTAGTATACAAAGTCATAGGTTTCGTTAGGACATTTTCATACACGTGAGTCATTTTGTTTTGTTCTCATTCATTCTTCTCCTTTGTCCACCACATAGTCTCCCCTCCACAGGTGCCCCCTCCTGCGCCAGTTTTCTCTTCTGTCTTCCTATCTCATGAGCTCAATTGTCCTTTCTATTTTACATTTCCTTTAAGGGCCAGTCTTTCCTCCTTATGACCATTTGGCAGCGACTTTTTAGGTTTTTTTTTTTTAAGTTTTTTATTTCATGTAATCTCATTTGTCTGTTCTTGGGATTTTTTTCTATGCTATTATTTTCGGAAAGCTTTTTGCCTAGCATCTTTGAAGTTTCTGGTCTCATATTAACTTCTTAATCTACGCAATGATTTTTGTGCGGGGTGTGATATCTGTGTCGAGTGCATGTGGACATCCAGTTTTCCCAACACCATTTCTTAAAGAGGTTGTCCTTTATCTGTATTTCTTCCTGGTCATTTTTTTTCTGTCCCATTCTTCTCCATATGTGTTAGTACCATAGTGCATGTTAGACCTTAACAGAACAAGTAATCAGGTATTGTGATAACTCCTGCACTGCCCTTTCTGCTAAGGACTGCTTTCAATATTCATTGTATTTTGTGTCTTTTTGCTATTTCTAGGAAGAATGGATTTAAATTTTGATGGTGATTACATTGAATCTGTAGACTGCTTTCTGTCAGATAGTCATTTCTATAATATAAATCCTGCCTACTCAGTCTTTCCATCTTCTCCCGTCTTTACCAATTTATTTTTCCAGGATCTTAATACATTCATTCCTGGGGCCTTTAATCTCCTTGGTAAAATATATTCCTATGTATTTTTAAAAGAATTTTAAACTTATGTGTTTGTTTGTTTGCTTATTTTATGTGTATGGGTGCTTTAGCTACATGTATGTACGTGCATCATGTCAAAGGCTGGTGCCTATGGAGGTCAGAAAAGGGTATTAGATACTCTGTGATTGTACTTCCAGATACTTATAAACTGCCATGTGAGAACTGGGACTTGAACCAAGTCCCTGGAAGAGCATCCAGTGCTCTTAATCAATGAACCATCTCTCCAGACCCTCCTAGGCAGTTTTGAAACCATTATGTGTGACTGGTAATTTTTTCCTGTGTTCTTTCTCAACAAATTTATTATCAGTATATAGACACTGATCTTTGTATATCGATTATGTATCCTACTATTTTGCTGAAAGTGTTTATCAATTCCGATAATTTAGATGGAGCCTTTAGGATCTTTTAAGTAAAGGATTATGTCTTCTTCAAAGAGGGATGATTTGAATTCTTTCTTTCAAATCTGTGTCTTATTTATTTCTATTGTTATATTGCTGTATCCATGACTTTGAGCACTATAATCAATAAAAGAAAAGAATAAGCACCCCTGTCTCATTGCATATTTTAGAGGAAACCTTTCAATTTTTCCTCATTTAATATATTATTGGGTGTAGGTTCATCATATATAATCATTAATGTATTAAAGTATGTTCCTACTATCTTACTGCCTTCGAAGCTTTTCTCAGGGAGAGGAATTAAACTTTGTTGGAGGTCTTTTTGTATCAATTGAATGGCTATGTGTCATCTACAGGGTTTAAATATTTTGTTTTTATGTGTATGGGTGTTTTGCCTGCATGTGCATGTGTACACCATGTGTGCACCTGGTGCCAGTGAAGGCTGGAGGGCAATGGGTCTCCCAGAACTGGAACCCAGTTGTGAGCTGCCATGTGGATGATGGGAATTGTATTTTCGTACTCTGGAAGAGAAACCAGTGATTGCTAAGCCTCTCTTCAGCCCTTCCTCAATCTATCTTTGAAGGAAACACTACAGAAACAAAGGTTTGGTAGGATCATCTATCCCATAGTATAATATGCAAAATTATGCATGGGGTAATGCATTTACTCACTGTACCCCCAAACAAGGCTAATAATAATGTGAATAAAAAATGAAAACCTAAAGATGCTGAAACTGATAGGTATCAGATGGAGTTACTAAATAAGGAGTTTTTCTAGCAATAGGAAAAATGCTTCCAGAACATTATGGATCCTTAAAGCAAATAGACAACTAGAAAATTCCAGTGAAGAATAGAATTGTAAGAATTCAACAGACATTGTAGAACCGACAAATATAAGAACAGACTCTAGTGGAGATGCCTCTGTACCCTGGAAAGTGTGAGCACCATTTTTATGAAAAGGATCACTATCTTGCCAGTCCTGAAGGGCTGAGGAGGTGGGCACAGTCTAGATATGCAGGGGAGAATCTTAGTCCATTAGATAGCATGACTTATGATTGGCTCAGCCCAGAGAGAACACATGAAGAATCCAAACAATCGGATTCTTCCTGGGGTAGAAAAAGAACTGGTCTTTGTACCCAGTGCCTTAGTTCTTCTGGGCTGCTCAAGAATTGACAACTGCCTGCAATTCTTAAAGTGCTACTGGGAATGGGATGATGTAAACACTTAAAGGAAAAAGAAAGGTCAGTGTGAACTGGTTCCAGTGCCATATGTAGCCATTCCTTTTAGGGCAACAAAAAGCAAAGAAATATAAACCATTGCTGTCTGTTTTTCCCTGGGGAAAGAAAGAATTGCTCCCATCACTCAATACATAACTTTCATAGGTGATACCAAAATCCTAGTTTCTGAATGTCCTATTTTTGAATATTGAAGGAATCTGAAATAATATTCCCACTTATAGAACATTTAAAACAAAGATGGTGATTTGGAGTGGTAATTGCCATAGACCGTTGTCTTACACTTGTACATAAGATGTGAATAAAAACTCAGTCTCTTAGCTCCTCAATTATGAAAGTGACTGTCATGAGCAATTGTTCTCTGTACCAAGAACTTGACATCTTGGGGACATTTAGCTGTGACTCCTTGCAAAAGAACATCCCACTTGGGCTTGTTGATGGTTTATATGTACACTATCTCCCTTGGAAGTCCTGCTGGTCCTTTCCTATCTATTGTCAACTCTGCATGTGGCCTGAGGAAAGGGTTACAGCATATATACATACATAGAGAATACACATATACATATGTACATACATATATAGATATAGAGTAGTCCACACACCTACTATGTGATGAGTAGCCTCTTGGGAGAGGAGTGTCCGCATTTCCGGAAGTATCCCTCATGTCCTGCAAGAAAGCTCAATGAACTCTTTGGTTTTCAAGATTGAACTCTGCCTCAGTTTGCCACTGGGGACTTTGGAGAAGGGGTAGTAGCCATTTTTTACGTCTCTCCCTGGAAGGAATTTTAGAAACAGTGATCTGAGTTTTAGGAGGGTTGCCTAAGGAAATACTTTCAGTCTTTTGTTCTACATCATCTAAGAAAACCAACGTACTTTAGATACCTCAAATGTACAAAAAACAAAGGAAGTGTAGGCAGTAGAAAACTACCATACCACCACACTTTTAGAGATCTCTGGAGTTTCTGGTTGATTGGCAAAGATTTTCCTCACTATAAGGCAAGTGTTTAAAACCAGAAGGGGAACTTTGCGTAGTACACAGAGACTGACCTAGAGAGTGAAGCAAAGTAGAAAAGACAGGCAGAGACTGAGCAAACAAAGCAACAAAATAATTCTTCTGAAATAGACTCTAGACTAGAGTTAGGTGACTTATTTAACAGAGAATTCAAAGTAATTCTCACAAAGAAGCATACAGAGTTCCAGGAAATGATGCATGAATAAAAAATTCACTAAGGATATAGAAAATATTAAAAAATGTACCAAACAGAAACCACAGAGCTGAAGAACACAATTTATCCTTGTATTAAAAAAAAAAAAAACAACAACAACCACTAAACGTAGACCAAGTCAAACAGGAAAGAGTATCAGTGAACTCAACATGGGAATAATTCAATTAAAGGAAAGAAATAGCAATAAAATACTTTGAAAGAATAAAGAAAAATATAGGTGGTATATAAAACAACATTAATCCAAACAAAATATGCATTATGAGAAAAGTCAGAAAGATAAGATGTTGCACATTGAAATGAATAATATCTAAAACGTTCCTAAATCTGTGAAAATAAGTGGGCATTCATATCAAAGATGCTTAAAAGTTAAGAAATAGGGTATGCCTAAAGAAATTTACACTGAGAAGCACTATAATACATCAATCAAATGTCAATGATAAGGCAGATTTTGAAACCATCAAGAACAAAGTAACTTGTCAGGTAAAAGGGAAGTATAAAACGCTCACCTGATGATTTTCTGACAGAAACATTGTAGGCTAGAGGGAACTAGGATGATATATTGAAAATACCTGCCACGATTACAACAGGCTCATGTTTGAATACTTGGTCCCTACTTGAAGGAACTATTTAGGAAGGACAGAAGGTGAAGCTTTGTTGGATGAGGCGCATCACTAAGAGCAGGACTTGAGGTTTCAAAAGGTTACTGCCAAGCAGGCCCTCAGGTGATGAGAGTGGAAGAGCTGACCCCGCCCCTCCCTGGCTGCAGCACTCGGGACAGTGAGCTTTGCACCTTTCAAGGGCAGCACAGAAGAGCAGCCATGGTTGAGGGGGTTGTAGGTGAGCCATCTCCGAGGGCATGAAAGCAGGAGTGTAGGAGTGTTGGCCCTGCCTCTCACTGGCTAAGAGTACCTAAGAGAAAACTGAGGACAACGACTGAGGTAAAATAATGAACAACAGAGGGGACATTACAACTGAAGTCATAAAAATGACAAGGACCCTAAAGGACTGTTATGAACAAATATATAGAACAAATTATACAGCTTAGAGAAAACTGAGTCCTTAGAACTGTACAACCTGACGAGACTAAATCATGAATAAATAGTAAGTTTGTACAGATCTATAATTAATAAGTAGAATGAATCAGTAATAAAAATCTACCAACAAATAAAACTTCCATATCCTGCGCTTCCACTCTTGGATTCCACTAAATATTTAAAGAATTAATTACAATACTCCTTAAAATTTTCCAATGAAATTTAGGAGACCACTTCAATCTTCATTATATGAAGTTACTAATGCAATAGTAAAGTGAGACAGGCATCACAAAATGAAAACTATGGCTGTTTCTCAGGACCTATGAAGGACTGATTGTAGTATATTCTGTACCAAAAGCTGTTGTTACTGAAGTCAGTTATATACATACATTATTAGTATATAAGCTAAACATATTCTAATATATTAAATGCCACTCCCTCATTTCTCTATTTCTGGGTGTGTGATACTAAAGACAAGGCCTTATGTAGCTCAGGCTTGCCTCAAATTTGTTATATATCTGGAGATGGCCTTAAATTCTTGACGTTTCTGCCTCCACCTGCCAAGTTGTGGGGTTACAAGCAGGTACCACACATACAATGTAGTTCTGGAGGCCAAACCTAAAACATCATGAATATTAAGCAAGCATTCTATCAACTGAGCTGCATCCCTAACACTTAACACAAGTTTTAAAATATCTCTCAGTTATTAGCAATACCTAACACAAGTAATGTATACATGTTGTATATTTTATTTTTATGCAATAATGGCAAGATCAAAACATTTAAAGAAATATACATATTTTTTTACTCATATAGACAATTTAGACCTAACTACATAGAACACATGAAAAATAAGATGTGAAATGCAAAAAAAAATTTTGGAATGTAAAGACCTATAAAATAATAACAGGTTGCAACAGAATATGCCTATATATCCTTTTATAATATGCTGCATTTAAATAGCACTAGACTTGTGGTAGGAGATTAAATTTTTACATTTTGAACTTTCTGGAATTTTTAAAAACACATTTGATTCTGGGTCTGGGTTACCTCACCCAGGCTGATGTTTTCTAGTTCCATCTATTTACCTGAAAATATCATGATGTATTTGTTTTTAATGTCTTGAGTAATATTCCATTGTATAGATATACCACATTTTCTTTATCCATTTTTTGTTGTTGTCGAGGGAAATCTAGGTTATTTTCTGGTCTGGATATTATGAATAAGGCTTCTGGATATTATGAATAAAGTTATAAACATAGTTGAACAAGTGTTCTTGTTATACAATGAAGCATATTTTTGATCCATGCCCAGGAGTGGTAAAGTTGAGTCTTAAGGTAGAAGTAGTTCCAGTTTTCTGAAAAATGGACAAATTAATTTCTTCTTAATCACAGCTAATTTCTTAGCTTCAGCTGAGAAGTATTAATTGTCCTAGTATCTGATATTGTTACTATGAAAATGATATCATAGTAATTCAGAAATTACTATAAAGCTCTGCTATCAAATGAGACTACAATACAAACTGTAATACAAATATCTAAGGAAAACACAAGACATTGAAATAGATAGACATCTTATTTTTATAGATTGGAATATTTAATATTGTTTATGTATTGGTACTAACTATGATGTGAAGATTCAATGCAAAACCCTACCAAAATTACAAGGGCAGTTTTATATACAAGAGCAATAGATTCCCAAGATTCTTCTGGATACACAAAATCACAATTAGTGAGATCAGTTGGTTGGTTCATACGTTCAACATCCCTTGGTTACCCACCAGTTGATGCCTAGGCCCCATATTGTTGTGAGAAGGCAGAAACTTTAACAGACAACGGATCTGGAGGTGACAGGAGTTCCACAAGAAGACAACTAAGCAGCGCCAGAGGGTCTTGCTGACCAAAGACTATTGTGGTCCTGATGTAGCAGATGGGGGCAGCTCAGGCTTCATGTTGGTTCCCTAGTAAGGGGACCAGGGGCTATCCCTGACATGACTCTGTTGCCTGCTTTTTTTATCTTACCCTGCCAGGCCACAGGACAAGAGGCCATGCTCAGTCTTGATACAACATGATGAGTTGGGGGTGGGTGGGTAGGGATGACTCCCCTTTCCTGAGGAATAAGGGAGGGAACATGGGGAAGAGGAAGGGAGGGTGGGATCGGGAGGAGAGAAGGGAGGAGGTTAGGATCAGGATGTAACATGAATAAATATATAAATTAAAAAATTAAAAAAAGAGAGACAAAAGCCATATGGGAAGTGCTTAAGTGAGTGTTGCACACAGATCAGAGACTATGTGAGTCGGCTGTCTCTCCTCCCACTGCTTTCTGGCTCTTGTGATGTTGGTGGGGTCACTCTGCTGCATACTTCTGCTGTGGTGTGCTGCCCTTATTAGAAGCCCAAAGAGAAGCAGCATGTAATTTTGTACAAAAAGTTCTCAAACTGTGAGCCAAAACAAGCCATTTCTTTTTTTCTCTATTTGTTTTAAAACAAATATTCCTGATAATTTCATACATGAGTGCTATGTTGACATTATTTAAATCCCACATTTCCCACTTTCCCTTTCTTTCTTGACCCCCTATTCTGGCCCAAAGTCATGACCTCCTCATCTCTTTCTCATCTTCTTTAATTACATACACACACACACACACACACACACACACACACACACACACACACACACACATACCCCATACAACATGGTGACTCCATTTAGTATTGCTTACATGTATTTGTGTTTAGGGATGGATCCTTGGATTAGATAAACTATCAGAAGGATTATTCCTTTCAAATAATGCTTTTTCTGTTTAAAGAAAAAATCAGAGTCTAATTACCTATAGCACAGTTCTTCATCTAGGGGTTGGGCCATGTAAGATACACCACATTTATTTTGGGTGTCAACGGGTGTTGTTATTTTGTAGATGTTGCTTGTGACAATACTGTTAGTATTATAAGGGCATAGTTCCTGTCATGTGTAGAAGAAACGATCTTGTAGCAGACATCCTGGGTCTCTGACTCTGATCATCTAGAGGGCACGACCCTGTAGCAGATGATCTGGTTCTCTGGTATTACTGACTGTCCACTGCCCATCTGAAGAGATTCATCTGAACTGTTTCTTTTTGTAAGTTATTTGGTTTGGATATTTCTATATGCTGCAGGAAGCCTAACTAATATAGAAAATTGGTGCCATCACATTGTGTTTTGCTGTAAATATGAAAAAATGCTATGAAGTAGCTTTTGTTAGCGAATTGTAGGACAAATTTGGAAGAGTATGAAAAAAGTAGGTTAGAGAAAATCTACAGTGCTATAACCGGAATCTAATGAGTGATTGTGTTGGAAGATGCTAATAGAAATGTGGATCAAGGGACTGGAGAGATGACCCAGCTGACGGAGTACAGAGGATTGCAGCTCAGTTCTTAGCATTCACATTATGCAGCTCAAAACTGCCTGTAACTCCAGAGGCAGGATATCAAATGTTTCTGTTTTCTACAAACCATCACAGCCAGACACACACTACACATCACTAAAAGTAATACACATAAGCTAAAAAAGAAGTGTCCATGCTCACAATGTTTCAGGTAGGAGTGGAGACTCCATTATGAGTCAGATTCAAGGCTCTTGATTATATCATGGCAAAGACTCTGTATTGATTTTGTCTACTCCTTGTACTGTTGTGGGACCCTGATCATAAAGATAAGTCACTTTATCTGCCAAAGAAGCTTTTAAGACAGCAAAACTGTGACATGAGTATCATTGGCCGTTGGAGCTAAATTGATAGTGAGAATTGTAGGCAATGATTGAAAACTTGGCAATTTGATAAAAACAAAAACAAAACAGAAAACAAAAACACCTCCTCCAAACAAGAATGAATTAAAAATGCGTCTATGATGGGAACATTAGCTAAGGAAATTAGCACCAACAGAAAGAAGTCACAGGTTTGACATCCTGCTCAGTTTAGATATCTTTAAATATTTTTTGTAATGTGGGTTTGGTGGTCACAAATTCATTTAATTGATGCTTATTTTAGAAAGCCTTTATTCCTCCTTTGGATTTGAAGAATAATTTTGCTGGAAATAATAATCTAGGTTGACAGTTCTTTTTCTGAGCATTTTAACTACACCATTACATTGCCTTTTGGCCCTAAGAGTTTCTCATAAAAGATTGTATTTTACTCTCAATTCTTACTCAATACACTTTTTTTGAAATTCGAGAACATTCTGGCCAGATAAATGAAAAAGTTATGAATAGGAAATAAAGGTAATTATATTATCCCTGTTTATAAATGACATTAATCTTATCAAGACAGACTAATTTGATAACAAATTCAGCAAAGTGTCAGGATCAATATACAATATATACAATCAGTAAACAAAGCACCAGTAGCTAATAGTTACCTATCAGAGAAAGAAAACAGGAAAACAATCTCTTTCAAAAATAGTCTCAAAAATATTTACTAGAAAATCTAAGCAAATAATAAAAGAGCCTCAACCTACAATGAAAACGTGTGCTGATATAGCAGTCAAGGAAGATGTATAAGCAAATGCAGACATTCTTTTTATCATTTTCATAAGCATGTCACAGTCATAGATTGGAAAACAAGATTATACAGACATAAGCTTGCTCCAAATTGATCACAAGGTTAATGGCCTTCTATCAAAATCCATGAAATTTCTTTGTAGACATTGTCATGCTATTTCTAAAGTTACATGGGAAAGTGTTGCCCTAAGCATTGCTTAATCTCATATTGAAATAGAAGTAGAAAGTGGAAAAGGAATGGTCATTCTACTAACTATTAACTTATATTACACAGCTACCACAGTCAGGATCATACAGTTTTGGTGGAAGGAAAGAGTCATAAGCCATTAGGATAGAGAATACAGAAACAGTTCCCAAGAAATATTCCAAATAATGGTTTGACAAAGATAATAGAAGAAAGACTGATGATATTTTAACAAATGTTGTTGGAATAGAGATGAAGAGGAAGAAGAGGATCTCCTGAGGAAGGGAAAATAGAATGTAGTGTCATAGAGATATAAGGGGAAACTACACTAAGAGGATTAAATAGGGATGTGCATTTGAGAGAAGAGTCAAGGAGGAAATGTAGGGAAATATCATTTGAAAAACCATATAAAGACCCACTACTTAAGAAGCTTCCTAAAACATAAGCATATATGGAAGGAATCTGAATGGGATCACCAAATAATAGGGGAGACAATGGCCAAATTAGACATCTTATACCACCAAATAAAGCCTCCAATGTCAGAAACGTGTTACATCTTGTTGAATTGTTGGCCAAAATGATCCTATGGAACCCCCAAAATACCAAAGGCTATTGACAAGGTTGCTCTCTAAAACCTGATAGTAAGATCCTATTGGTAAAGACAGCTCTTACTTGTGTTATTAATGATGGAAAAGTCAAGGTGGTGCCTTATGAGAAACTCTAACCCTACAGACTAGTGTTTATGGTTCTGGAAGGTTCTCTGTGCACTGCCAGAGGAGAAAGACACCAGTTCCTGCTTCCAGGTTCCTACCTGGTTTGGGTTCTTGGCCTGATATCCTTAGATGATGAACAGTGTGATCTAGAAGTATAAGTCAAATAAATCATTTCCTCCTCAATTAGCTTTTGGTCATGGCATTTTATTACAGCAATAATAACCCGAACTAGGACAAGCTCTCACTACTAATCAAGAAACTATCCTCAATAACACCTGCTGACAAAGGAGAAATCCGCCTTTTTTTCCAGTAGAGTCTCACTGAAAATATTAACCAAACTCTAGAGCAGGTCTCATACCCAGGAGCAGTTGGCCAACACAAAATAAACTCTGGGTTTTCTTGTTTGTTGGTTGGTTCATTGGTTTGGACTTTGTTTTGTTTTCGTTTGTTTGTTTGTTTTGTTTTGTTTTAAATTTGAAACATTTTTGTCTCATGTTTTGCTTTGTTTTGCTTATTTGTTTAGACTTAGGTTTTGTGGATGTCTTGTTTTGTTTTGTTTTAGTTTTTGGAGAGAGAATGAAAGTGGGTGGCTAGGAAGGGGGAGAGGATCTGGGAGCAGTGGAGGAGCAGGAACATGGACATATGCTTCAATTAAAATGTGAAAATGTTTCAATTAAAAAGCAATAAAAAAAAAACCAGGAAAACTCTTAGCCAACAAGAAAGAGAGAGAGAGAGAGAGAGAGAGAGAGAGAGAGAGAGAGAGAGAGAGAGAGAGAAAGGAGTGAAAAGAGCAAAATGAAATTGAGTCTCAAAATTCATTTGAGTTTTTTAATTTTTGCATTAGGTTTGTACTAGTATTACAAAATGACTTAGTTATTTTTTTCTTTCTTTCATTGGTTTTTTCTAAGATTATGTAAGATTCCTATTGATTGTTTCTTAAAACTTTAAGATGGTTCACCAGAAATATTTTTGAGCTAAAATTTTTTTCTGGGATGATTTTGAATTATACGTACAGTTGTTTTCATTTAAACAACAATTTTGATCTATAATTTATTCAAGTTTTTAGGACTGTCTCACTTTTAAAAGAAATTTATACAGTTGTTTAAGTTTTATCTTTTTCTCTTTTTTCTTACAGTATTTTACTATCTCCAGAGGTTTCAGACTCATATTTTTACTTTTTTATTCTTTTGATTTTAGTTGATATAATATCTGTATATATTTCTGTCTTGATACTTGTGTATATTGCTTTACAATAAAATCAGTGATTTTAGCATATACACTACATCAGAAAGTTATCATTTCTTTAAAATAAAGTCAAAATCTTTGCTTCTGTCTATTTTTGAATTAAATAAAAATACTATCACAATGAACACTCTAATATGCAAAAAAAACCTCACACCTTCTAACTATAACTTTGTACACACTGACCAACCTTCTCTTGTCCCCTTTTAATTCTGAGAGTGAAAATTTATTTTTTCCGTTTTTTCATGATAAGAGAGATAAATATTGAATTTTCTTAAACTTTTAAAGAAATCAACTTTGATCCTCATTCTATTTTTGGCATTACTGAATAGTGAGCCGAAGGCCCCAGTACGGTAGCCACCTGCTCTACTGTTATCAATAGCCTTCTCTTTTCTTTCCCATTTTTAATTTTTCTGACACCTTCTAATTTCTTGGAAGTATTGTGTTGTGAAGGCTCTGGACACAATTATCATTTTCTCAGTGAGATTTTGTTCTAGTGAGAGTTAAGTACTGAGAGGGTACTTTAGTTGGCAGTGTCTTGTTTTGTGCTTTGTTAGACACAACTGTGCTTTGTGGTCCACTGGCTCTTCAGGAATGGCTCATGGTTTTCAGTGGAAACTCACTTTAAGTCAGCAAGACATGAGCTACAAAGTGTATGTCTATCCTCTCCTGGGAAAACTGTAAACATTCATTCATAAGACATCTTGCTGACTTGAAAATAGAAACGTGTGAGATAAGAGTTTTCGTTTTGCTTCCTTTCTTGAGTTGGATCCGTAATTCCATTGCTAATCCTGATTAAAGCAGTTTTAACTTCAAGCGTCAATGGGCTGTTTGTTTTAAAAAATACACACACACACACACACACACACACACACACACACACACACACACCACACACACACACCATGCACACACACCACACACACACACACACCATGCACACACACACACACACACACACCACACACCACACACACACACATACACCACACACACAAACACACACCACACACACCACACACACCACACACACCACACACACCACACACACCACACACACACACACACACACACACACACACACACACACACAGAGAACAATGGAGAAGAATGAGGGGGCCAAGTGAGGTAGCCATGAAGCAGGAAGGAGTCTGTACTTGAATAATTATAAATTGTTCGTGGGGGAATGATTGAATATATGTTAGTGCTCTTGACGATTGGTAGCACATTTATAGAGAAAATAGCTCCAATTACTCCACAGTGAGTGTTCAACAAGTTAACAGCTCAGGGCTCGACTTTCCTTTCCTTTAGAAATTAATCTGCCCACAGTCTTTCTTCAGGAACCCATTAGTGGGTCAGGAGGTCTACCATCCATTTCACTCTCCTCTGCTCTGTTTCCTTTCAGAGCTCTTTTTGTTTCCTTACTGTTTTCATCTCTTTTCAGAGGCAGATAAACTATGTAGGGGTAAGTTTCTTCCTTCCAGTGGGAGTCCAGGTAGCCACACATAGTAAGGTCATAATCAGCACTGAATGGAAAGATTGTTTGGTAGGTACCAGCTGCAGCAAGCATGACTCTGGAGCCTCTAAGTGATCTGAATCCTTTGCAAGCATAAAAGCTAAGGTAAATACTTTCGATGAAGGAAAATATTTGCAGGGGATGCAAATTTTCAACCCACCACTCTTCTGAGAAGATTGCTTTAATTTTCACTAGGTGTGTTGGAAAGCTAACGGTTATAAGGCCATGGTTGAAACATATCCAGTTCACAGCTCTCAGGCAGGGCTTTTATTCACGTGAAAAACAGCACAACGTTTAAACATTCCTGAGGAGAAATGCTGCATTCTACTGTTCCTGAAGGTGTAAGGCTGATACTTTTAATCTCCTTGTCAAGTTTCTCATCCAGTATCTCTCATCTTTCGATGAATGTAAATAGGACTTGGGGAATGTTAATATGAGACAGGCCTAGATCTTAGTCACCTAGATTTGGCCGAGAGCTTACAAGCAAGGAGTTATGGCCTAAAGTGGAAATGAAAGTGCGCAGTAAAGCTCTTAACAGAAACTAAAATTATAGACTCAGTAGAAGGAATGACTATCTATATACCCAAATTAAAAAAAAAAAAAAAAAAAAGCCCTTCCAAAAAGCCTAGCTAAATCCTTCAGCTACTTCAAGCTGTCTTAGTCTCTTGCTGCCTGGCGTTGGCGCAAGCTTGTGTCGATTTTCTCTCTACTAAAAGAGCAAAGGCTTCCTCTGAGAATTTCATGTGTATCTGATCCATATAATCACCCTGCTTTGGATTAGTACTGCTCTTTTTGATACCGATAACCCATAATACATGGCTCATAAGCATTTCTTTTAAAGTACCACGAATAACATAAGGGCCAAGATGTAAGGGTGGTGGCACCATCATGGTGCTGAAAGTCTGTTTCAGTTTCATTGATTTGCCAAGAGGGCTGACTTCTCCTCAGCTGGTCCTGTGGAGTCCATCCAAATAAGGACATTCAGGTAAAGATGGCTACCCTTTCAGAGATTTTTCTTTTATGAATGATTTGTGGGTAGTTATCCTCTATTGAGAGTCTTAAAAACAGCACAGAATGTTTAGTTTTTCAGTTACTAAATTTGAAGTGATATTCTTTTTTTTTTTTTTAACAACATAAGGTGAGACTTGGACTTTTATATAACAGTTGCGATTTGAAATTGTAATGAGGTGAAGAACTCACCAGAAAAATGCTCACAAGTGTGTCTCATGAGAAATGACTGAAACTCAGGGGAAGTGAGACTGAAGAGGAGCCTCAGGAGAGACAGCAGGCAGAGAAGGGCACCTCTAACCACCAGAGCCTCTGCATCATCGAGGTCTCAGGGGCGAGGCTGAAGGCCTCCTAGCCTCTTCCTTCATGGGAAATGGTGTTCCCTGAAATCAGGGACGCTAGGAAGGCAGGGGGAGGCTGGAAAGCACAGAGGACAGGGCTTGGGGTAATAACACAAGAAGCCTTTCTGGGTGGCAGATGAGATAGCACAGAAGGCTGTGAAGGCAAGAGTACAGGAGAGGGATAAAAGACATTTTATGGCATTGCTGTGGATTATAAATTGAGTCATTTCAATTTTATTAGTTATGCCGGGGAGGCCTGCAGGTTTGGTTTTTTTTTGTTTTTTTTTTTCATACTTTAGGTTGCTGGCCTGAGCTGCCTTGAATCCAACTTTGATCTGACCCACATGGGGTCCTGAGCTTGTTTTGTTCACAAAAATTCCTGGTTTCTGAGTGTGAAACTTACATTAAATGTTGATTTATCTTTTAGAACAAGAGGCAGGGACTTGGGGATAGAACTACGTCCAGTGGGGCCCTTAAATTCATGTGCTGCATCTTCCTTCAATTCCCTGAGTGACTTCAGGGGGCCCTTGACCTATCTGGGCCACATGTTTTTTTTTTTTTCAATTCATAAAATAAAAGGCCAAATGAGGCAACTAAAAGTTTAAACCCTCAGCTTTAAAATGTTGGGACTTTTAGTTTAAAAAGTATTCTACAGATTTTATTTGTTTCTTCCACTAGTCCAAGGGATATGTTCCATGAAAAGCTTTACTTACCAGGAAACCGGGTCAGAGGAGAGGACATCCTGTTGAGACTTTAGGTGAGAGAAGCATGGAAGAATGGGGAAATAGAAGGATCCAGAGGGTCCTGGAAACCTACAAGAAGAACTTTATGACAGGCAGATCTGGGTCCTGGGGTCTTCCTCAAACTAAGGCACCAGCCAAGGAGAATATAGGCAGTAAACTTCGAACCCCTACCCAGGCCTAGCCGATGAACAGGATATTCTCCACCGTTGAGTGGAGAGTGAGATCTGACTCTCACACAAACTCTGATGCCCCTTTTCTTACCACATCCCCTGGATGGGGAGGCCTGGCAGCACTCAGAGGAGGGATAGCAAGTTACCAAGAAGAGACTCGATACTCTAAGAGCATATAGAGGGGGAGAGGTCTCCCTCAATCACAGACATAGGGGAGGGGAGACGAGGGGAAGTGGGAGGGAGGGAGGAACAGGAGGATACAAGGGAAGGGCTAACAATTGAGATGTAATATGAATAAACTAATAAAAAATGAAAAAAGTATTCTACAGTAAATGCAGTTTTAAACAGAAGATTGTTTACAGTTATTATCTGGCTCACTTATAAAATTACGACAAAAGTAGCAATGTGTAAATGAGTCCAATCGGAAATTATATCTGTATTATCAACTGTGTATTTTATTTAGTTTTAACAATAATTCTTTAATGTAGGGGCTGCTATCACCATATCAGGGCTGTAGAAATGGAGGCTGAGAAAGCTTGATTGGCTGAGGCCAGACATTTCACTTAGTTAACGGCAGAAAATGGATTTGAACCAGGTTTCCTGAGCCCAAAGCCAGGCCAGAATCTCATATCTTTGCCTACACGTTCACGAAAGAAGGTTTGAATAATCTGCCTTCAGTGTTGGACCTAGAATTTTCCAGAGAGTACTAGGCTAATTTCCCAGCATTCCTCAGAGTTAGAGTTGTCATGGAATCGTCATTCAACCAATTCGAACTTGGGAGCTACATTCACCCTGCTTGTCCCCGGGCGGAGTTCCTTTATTTCCATTTCTCCTTGAAAACATCTCTTCTTGTGAGTAAGGTATGTTTACAGCTTGCAAAGTTTGTACGGGTTTGACTACAATATCTGTGTTCTAGGCAGATGGGTGCAGAGTGGAACTTTTTATAGTCCGCTAGCTCCTGTCTCTTTTTTTTTTTATTCTTTGTAGTAGAACAATGTCAGACCTTGTATTAGTACTTTTGTTGCTGTTATGGCAGTGACAAAACAGCCTACCCCCCCCCCAAAAAAAACCCCAAACCAAACAAAAAAAACTTTAAAAAATGTTTAAGCCAAGCATAGTGGCACAGGCCTTTAATCCCAGCAGTAGGAAGGTAGGACAACGTGGATCTTTAGTTTGAGGCCAGTTTATATACTAAGACTCTGCCTCAAACATAACAACAAAACAAATGAAGAGTTTATATGGGCTCGTAACTACTTGAGGGGTTTACCACGGTAGGGGAGTTCAAGGCAGGAGGAGTCTATGTGCTGATCACATTGCAATTGAAGTCAGGAAAAAAAAGAGACTGGGCCAGGGAGACTGCCAGTCTCTTTTGTTTATTTTCCTTAATCTGAGACCTTAAACCCAGGTCCCTGGGAGAGTGCTGCTAGTAGTCAGGGCATTTTCTCTCCAGTAATACCCCTCCAGAAGACTCTCAGAGAGATTCCTAGACATGTGTCTCCTTGGGAGTTTCCAAATCCTGGCAAGTTGAGAGTGTAGGTGAACCATCACACAGAGGGTACATCTCTACTTCTGCTCAGTTATTCTTAATATTCTGCTTTGTTTTCACTTTTTTTTTCCTCTAGTTACTATTTACCCAGGTTGCAGAAAGTGCTTCAGGGGAAATCAGTTTTGAAAGTTTGATTTTCTTGCTACTAATATATATATATAATCAGCTCACAAGCCAGGCAGGCTGTAGATAAACTACCTACACCCTCTGTTTCCCCTCTTTTCACTTCCCCTAAGGCAAAAGCATCCTTTACCTTCTCTCCTTACATAACCCGAGGCCCCATGCATACCAGAGCCTTTCCCAGAAGGAGAAGGGAGAATGATGTATTGAGCCATCTGCATCCATTTTTAACCACACAAAATACCACCTTCTACCCAAACCAAATTTATGAAGGGAATATCTCAAGCTGAGCCTTGGACATAGAGGTTGTTGTTTTGACATCTAAATTAAGTCATGAGATTTTGGAGAATGCATCACAGTCTTCTTGCACATAAATTTTTATGCACATTATGATCTTTTCAGGTAAAATTAATCACCGTCTCTCTGTAGTCCTATACCATATTTATTTATATCTCTATTATAATATGGGCCCTACCTTTTTCTTCCATTATCATGATTTATGTGTGTGCCTCATCTCTCCTTCTAGACTGTAAACTTGTTAAGACTGGAGATCATTTTTATAGGCTTAAGCTGAATATTTAAATCTGTAGAGACACAGCCTAAGTCTGTATGATATTCTTTTATGATACACCTAAAAAGACACCAAAAGTTAAAAATTTAAAGTTTGAGAGATTACTTTAATTCAGAATTCAAGGTTGGCTAAGACGGTTAGAATTTTTTTTAATGCTATGGAACATTTTGGGAAAGAGAATTATTAAGACGAACAACATGTCCTCACCATTTATCCAAGTTAGATTCCAACACTAAGAGAGATTTTGCTGGATGGATAGAACTCTTTTTCACTGGCAGTCTCCCTTCCCAGAGCAGGATCGGTTTTCAATAGAGTAGTAAGCCCACAATCCAGGCCTGGGAAGACATGAAATTGTCATGTCTTTTTCAGATTCTTCACTCATAATAATAAGGATATGCAGGATAATTAACAAAAAGGAAGAAAACAAGATTACCAGATTATATGCTGCTAAACATGTTAAAATTTATTTACTTAAGGTTCAGTCAAAGGTGGTCAGGTTTACTGATGTCTTAAAATACCTGTTAGCAATGCTTGTTATTTTTAATGTCTTCCCCATTTTTTAAATTGCTCTCCCCAAAACGATCAAAATCAATGTATCAGGTTTTAGAAGTTTTCACTTCTTAGACTCTGAAAGATTAATAAGTATGGCAGTTAGCCTGAGATGGTAAACATTAAGAATCCAAGAAGCTGCCTTTGCTGCTGATCTTGCTAGGAGCTTTCCTGCTCCCTTCCTCCACTCCCCACTTATCTTCCTTCCTGTGTGCAATCTCTTCCTTTGAGTTCCTTTAGGCCTCCTACTGTATAGGAGGAAAACGCATATGCACTTTAGTATTAGGACAAGAGGACTTCCCGGCCTACTTATGCTGCAAACCAGCAAAACGCTGAAGATAAGCAGCTCACACGGATAGAGCCAAATGTAAAATGAGAGCAAGGAGCAGGCAAGAAAAGAGATAGGATTTGAAACAGATTCTGAAGAATAAGTGAGGAGGAGCTTTTGCCCAGCCATCTCAGGCGGAGTTATATGTGTCATGACAGAGATGAGGTGGGAGTCAACAAGTGAACATTTCTGTATTGGAAACACTAATATTAACATTAAGTCGAATTATGAAGGAAGAGTGGGGTGAGGTGCGCCAGATGATGACCTTGGCTGTTATGGATAAGAGTTTGCTCTTTATACCAATCACTCTAAGAGCCTTTGGAGGATTCTGAGCAGGAAGCAACAATCTGAAACTTTGTACACCCAATGGGTCCTCAAGCAAGACAGGACTATGTGGAGACAAAAGTCCCCACTATGCACTAAGGACCTCTCAGGGGAACTGTATTGGGCGAACACTGTGTGACATGAGCATTTAACCTGTTCTGATCACCAGAATAGGTTATACAGATCAGTTGAACAGAAGGTCCACCCTGAGCCTTATGGAAATCATAGATCCCATCCTCCAGGGATGAGGTCTTAGATTCGGAGTGAGAGATCTTCTCATGCTATAAAGACCCCTCTCAGATCTGTAGTCCTAGGAGAATGGCTTGAGTGGTCTCTCAGCATTTGCGTCCTGAAGCCGGAGGGAGGCAGTTTTATTTATAAATGTATGAACTCTCTTAATAAAGTCTTATTCTTCACAGAAAGTGCCCCATAGATTCCTTAGTTCCTGTGGTCATAACAAGAACACCAGAGAGACGCCTATTGATTTCAATAGTATTGGAAACCACATAGGCTAACCTTTAGACATTCTGATCTGACACAATTAGATCTGTGAGATTTCCATAATTACCAACGCATGGAACTTTTCACAGTTTTAAAAGAAAAAAAAATGTGGTTGGCGTGTTTCCTGTCTAAAAGTTGTGTTTAAAATTCTTCTTTTGTTCCATCTTGAGTAGTTGGAGGAGTGCATGATTGAGCCTGTCAATTTGAAATATGGTTTTCAGACTTCAAGATATGGTAGAGATATTTTTTCTTCTTCTCTTCACATGACTGCAGAAGCTAAGCAGCTATTTTATAAGATATTTTTGTTTCCATTTTGTGAGGCAGTGCACTCAGCGACTCACCTTCTTCCCATTTTGTAACAATAAAACCCAATAATACTGCTACCTAAAGTTTGCTGAAATACAGGCATGTTTTTCACCATACATTGTATCAACTATTGTATGTAACTTCACAGTATGTATGTTGTTGCCTCCACTTTGCATGTAAAGAAAGAGGCATTTTCAAAATGCTACACAGGTAGTGAAAATAAATGTTAGATTTGAAACTAATCTCTCTAATTCTACAGTTTTTGTTACTTTATTGTATCAGACCTATATTTTTTTCTGAATTACACACACACACACACACACACACACACACACACACACACACACACGTTTTTAAAAGGAACATTGTCAAGTCTGTTAGTCACACAGTTCCATACTGGACTTCTTATATTTTCATATGATATGTGTCTTTTAATGAATTACTACTTTAACCTATAAAAAATATCCTTCTAGGTAAAATAATAACAAATACATGTGATAAATAGTATTTATCTTAAATATATTCAAATTTTAACTTTTGCATGGTTTGAACAAACTATATGGTCTTCAACTCCATCAGAGACTTGAGAAGTAATCAAAATTAATTAATTACCTGAGTAAACAGGAAGTGCATGTTAGCAGCTTCCAAAGGGGAAAAATAACAGAGACAGTTTGCTGCCTAGACAGTCATCCAAAACTCTCTATATAACATTGGAGCATCATCTTCAGCCTTCTGGCCCATATTTGTGAGGCAGGAACCATTAAGGACTGGATTATCCTGTCTTGGCAGAGTTTAGCCATCGACTCTGCCTACATCCAAGCTTGCCCATTTTAAGGCAGAATTCTGTCTGCAGCAGAAAAGAGGACTTTTTTCCCAGTGGCTTGTTTCCCACATTTGAATCTATCTCCATAAGGAGATTCTTTGGTGCTCATCATCTTCTTTGAGGTAGACTGGGTATTGCCAGGAGTTTAACCTGTCTTTTCAGAGAATCTTTAAAATAATAAAAAAAAATCTTTAAATGCTATCTTCTGTAGGCCTCTGAGGTTTTGAAAACTGTACCTAACTCAAATATCTATTTTTATTTCAAAGTCTGAGTTATAATCTATAACTCACAGAATTTTTAAGTAAATATAGCTTCGTTCAGGATATTTCTAGAAGTATTCAAAACTCAAAACAGAAAGAGTATCCTTAAAATGCAGGGAAACCATGGATAGAAATAGTTTCCACAGTGCTGCACAGATCACAGCTGGCTTTCTGGGTTACCAGCCTGGCCTGTGAGCCACTAGCCTTGGCTTTTCTCAGAGATCATGCTTTCTTGGGTTCCTCAGAGTGGAAGAGTCTCAAAATCCAGAGAAATAGAAATGGTTGTTTCCATTCATCAAGGCTGCCGTGTCCTTTTAGAAAGCACACATGGGTACTTCTCGTTCGCTGTATTTTATCTTTTCTCAGGATGAGCTCTGTTTGATGTTGGCTCTTCTCTAGTCAAATCACTCAGGCAGCCGCTTCCGAGTGTTGTGTGTACGCAAAGGGAATTTTTTAGCAATGGTTCCTGCTCTTTAATTTCAAACTAACATAAGAGAAAGCAACTGCATGTAATAAAAACCACAATTAACATTTATTTACTGTCACAGTTTATAAAACACTTTTAATATGAACTGTCTCATTTAGTCTTCACTGCAGTTCTGGGGGGGAAAAAAAGCATTTTCTTTACTGTGCCCTGCAGCTGAAGACTAAGAGAATCAGAGCCAATCTCACGTCATTTGGCCACAGAGCAAGGGCTTGAACTCATGTCACTGCCTTCGACAGTTCTTGGGACACGGTAGCTAAATGAACATTGATTTTCTTTCTCATTCTTTGCTTGCTTACTTCCTCCTTGCCCTTAGCCATAGTCCCTTTCTTTTTAACATCTATTATTCCCGTTGGTTTTGTGTGTCCACTTGACACAAGCAAAAGCCATCAAAGAAGAAAGCACCTCAGTTGAGGAAATGCCTCAATGAGATCCTGCTGTTAAGAAGTTTTCTCAATGGCGAAGGGCCCAGGCTATTGTGGGCGGTGCCATCCCTGGGCTGGTGGTCCTGGCTTCTATAGAAGGAAGCAGGCTGAGCAAGCCAGGCAGCAGCGCCCCTCCATGCCTTCTGCATCACCTCCTGCCTCCAGGATCCTATGCTGTTTGAGTTCCTCCCCTGACTTCCTTCAATAATGAAAAGCAATGTGAAAGGGTAAGCTAAATAAACACTTTTTTCTTCAATTTGCTTTTTTGGTTACAATGTTTCATCACAGCCACAGAAACCCTAACTAAGACACTCATCAGCTCTGCAGTTTATTCTCTTAGAAGTCATATAATGTGAGATGCCAGTAGTCATCACATGAATAAGTTTTAATAATTATTAAAACCTTAAAATCATCACATAATAATTGTTAAGGGAACAATAAAGAAGGGATAGTGAAACGCATATTTGTTGAACGGCTGCATGGTGACTGAATAAATAAATTAATAGAGTAGAAACCATTTTTATAATGGTTATTTCAGATTAGATTATAAACCCATAAGGTTTCTAAAGGTTTAGGTTTTCATTCTTAATCTCAAATCACAGGAATTTAGTGGTCCAATTCTAAGGTTTGATCACAGGATCCCAAAAGGAGTTTTTAAAATTAAAGTACCATTACGATTGTGGTCAACAGAACCTGTGAGAGACCAAAAACTCAACATCTAATAAATACTAGGCAAGCCAGGCATTCGTCATTCTATGAGGAGCTGCTATGTGGCAGCATCTGGAAGACGTTGGGCCTTTTCTCCTTTCTTAAGGTATGCACAGTCACTGTGAGCAAGGATCTCACTCATTGTGCTCCTTAGCAAGCCAGTTGCACACAGCCAGCTTTCCCAAACAAAACTTCTCATTTAGAACTGAATATCTGACATGTTTTGGGTATGAAGCATCGTGAAAACCAAAGCAACATCTGTACATTCAGAAACTGGTCAGTTTTCCTGTTTCCTTCCTTATGACGCCCGGGCTTCTCTTGTGCTGAGGAGCTGCGAAGATAAAAGGGGCCCCCATGAATATGGGTGAAGAAGGTCCATCTCCTAGCTTCAGCCATACTAAAAGCTAATTGGTATGATTTCTCAGTGTCATTGTCCCCTCCTTGTTTTTTTTAAATGTGGAGCAGAGGGTGGAACAGTAGGGAGAGATTGATGATACTAAGTACTGGGAAGGTCAAGACCGCGGCTTCGAATTCGGCAAGAACAATGTGGAAGTGTGTGTGAAAGGGGAAAGCAGAGGAAGTTTGTCAAAGGCAGACAGGCAGGACAGTGAGGTGTAACTCAATGAGAGCCAAGATGACATGTGAACCAAACTAGGAAGGGGGCGGAGGCTCAAAGCAGCCGGACTCAGGCTCTGTATCACCATTTCCGGTCTGCTCAGGCATATAACTTGTCTTGTTTTTTTGTTTTTGCTTTTAACAAAGCTCAATTGTTTTAAAAAAGAGAATAACCATTTGTACCATCGTTTCTTAATTATGTTGATGCTTTCAAAATACATAAAAAGAAATAACATAATCCAGTTTTGTTATTATCAAGACCATTCAACATATAAGAGATGATGGCTCCCAGGAAGATGCCTTGCCAGTGGAATTGGGAAATGGTGTTTTGTAAGCAAAAGAGAAAGCTGCTTCCAGGGGGAGCTGATGGCATGCGTTCTTCTTTGATAAACAATTTCCTTATGCATAAAATGAGAGTGTTCAGAAAAAATTGTGCTAGGAAGTATTCAAAATTCAGCCCCATATGTATACACAAATATACACATACAAAGACTACTCAGTCTATACACACAGACAACCACAACTTACCCTCATACACACACACAAACACAACCCACACTCATGCACACACAATACATAACTCATTCTCATACACACACAAACACAATTTACCTCATAGACACAAACACACACACAAATACAACCCACTCTCATATACACAAACAAAACTCATCCTTAATACATTCCTAAACCCAACTTACTCTCATACGCATACACAAACATAGCTCACCCTCATACACACAAAAACAACTCACTATCATATACATGCAAGCACAGTTTACCTCATACACACACACACACACACACACACACACAAACACAACTTACCCTATTTCCCAAATTCTGCTGATCCTAACAATCAATTAAAGTGTTTGCTAAAAAGATATAGATTTCTAGGGTCCTATTTTTAAGACTTTATTCTTCAGGTCTTAAAGCCCAGGACAAATTAGTTTGAAGGCCAGCTCTAAAGATTATCACAGTTGTACCCTGAGTACACAGTGGATTAAGCATACTGTATTTTATGTATTGAAAAAATATTTCAAAATAGCTTATATTACAACAAACACAATTATATCAGGATATTTTACATATTTCTGTTGGGTTTTGTGTGTGTGCGTGTGCGTGTGCGTGTGTGTGTGTGTGTGTGTGTGTGTGTATGTGTGTGTTGAAACTGGAGAGTCCAAAGATATTTTAGACTTTGTGCTAGTAGAGCCTATGACTCTCATGATTTCCAAGGCTCTTGCCTGAACCTGAAATTTTGGTAGGCTCTTACATTCACTCTTCTCTTTCCTTAGGTAGGTATAGTGAAAGACTTTACAACGTCCTGGGTTCAATTGCTTTTGGCTTTCTAGAATACGGCAGCGCAAACTAATGTGCTGTGGAATTTATACTTGACTGACCCTCCCGTACTGTCCCTTATGTGGACTTTGCTCCATTCCTCCTGTCCTGGGAGCATCCTCTGTTGAGATTTCTCTGTTAGGTCTCCCCGTTTCAGCACAGCCTCCTCATGAGAAGTCTGTCCACACCTGCTCAGGGGCTGTCTTAGTGATGGATGGTTTCTGAGTGACTGATGTTTCTAGGCCCCCATTATACTAACTGATACAACTCCAATGAACAAATGTACACATGGATAGCTGTGATACATAGTTTCCCCTTGTTGTGCCAGAATGTTCAAGAGAACTTAAAAGAGTAATGATTTATTTTGAAGCATGGTTTGAGAGGCAAGTTCGTGTTCACTTGGCGCCACTGCTGGTAGGCCCATTGTGTGGTGAGGCAAAAATATCATGACAGACGGGCATGGTTGAGCAAAGCTGCTCACCTTATGGTGGCCAGGAAGAAGAAAGAATGACAGGAACATTTGGAGACCCTTCAAAGGCAAGCTTCTAGTGATCTATTTTAAAGTTCAAGGAGGGCCCATTTCATCAGTCTATGAATTTATCAGTGGATTAAGTTAGATTCTTCATAATTTAATCATTTCTCCAATGCTATCAACTGGTGAGGAGGCCTTTTTCATAAGGGCTTTCTGTTGCAATATCTCATAGCCAAGCCATAACAGAACACTCATGGGCACTACACAGCATCTTGGTGAGTTAGAGGTCATATCACTAGGAAAAGCCAAATAGAAGAAGCGGGCAGCGTTTCTTCACACCATCCCCCCTGGAGATTGCTAAACTTAGTGAGGCCTTGAAGGGCATCAGAGTTCCTTCATGATTACAGATACTTGCAAGAGGCTTAACCTACCTGTCTGAGACACCAGCACAGGTGACAGTCATATCTTTACTTTCATCAAGCCAGCAACACTTTTTTTTATTGATTTTTTTTTCATGGTTCAGAGAATGGCGTTTAACTACTAGACTTATCTCAATGCCGGTGTTGCTAGGTTATTTGGATTGGAAGTCATGGGAGCAGAAAATCTCAGTAATATAATAAAAAAAAAAAAAAAGAAGTCTGGTTAGCCTTCAAGCATTTCACTCAGTGGGTGAATCAAAAAATCATTTTGAATCTGAAGGTTATTCATGTAATAATTAAGATGACACATCTCGAACTTTCCCTTCCTGACAAATGTTTCTTTAAAGAGACACGGATGCCTCATAGAAAACTTGCAAGATGTGACACGTCGGCAGAAATTGTTTCTGCACAGACTGTTTTGCAATGATTCTTTTTTCCTGAGTAATCACTGGCATTTCCCCCCATTTTCTTATAGTCTTTGCAGAACCTTCTGTTACTGCATGCTTTTTTTTTTTCATTTAGTAAAGGTTTCATTTTTAAAACAACTTCTGAAACCACAGTATATGTAAAATTGAGTTTAGAATAAGGCAAACACTCCGATTTGAATACTGATTAGAATGGAGCACGCTCATCAATAAACATGGAGCATGAATGACCTCAGGAGGACACGGAACTTATGCTGTGCATCAATTGTTTGTGAAATAGCTTTTCCTCGTGACTTGGAAGTCTACTTAATCCGGGTTCCCTGGTGCAAAGGACACAGAATTTCGGCCTCACCTGCCAGCACTCCCTGCAGCACGTAGGCTTGGCTTCTGTTCTTGTCAGGAAATCAGGCAACATAGTAACAATGTAGTCATTTCTGCAGACCACTTTTCTCTTCCACTTAGCTCATGTTGGGGTTTGGGTGTGTGTAGGGGAGATTTGGGGGAGTGGTTTTCTACTTAGGGAGGTGACAAATCATTCATTATTCCTCAACTTTGTTCTGTTTGTATGTCACAGGCTTAAAAACAAGAGAGACAATGAAATAAAAATGTACTAATTTCCTAGCGGTGGAGTACGACAGTTTCATGCAGTCTGACTAGATATGGATTCTGTAGTAGACTGATGAAGGGCAGCTGCTAGAAAATAAACATCATTCATGTGATGCTTGTGAGAGAGGTTTGGGCACCTTGCAAAGGAGGCAGAGGGTATCCTACTGGACCCAGTCTTTCAACCTCTAGGGAGCTGGTGGACACAACCTTCACAGTGTATGCCAGTGGGTATTGAAGGCCAGCAGAGGACAAAAAAGGACAAGGGCTTTCTTCACTGTGGAATCCCAGAGCCAACGGTTTAGTTCTATGTGCCTTGGCCTGAATCTATGCCAGCCCCAGACAGTGGTAGGCAGGTGAAGTGAAGTGTTGAGCTCCATAATGCCCCTTTATGACACAGGAATGTGACTGGACTCCCAAGGGAGGAAGGTATAGGTGGCATGTGACACACAATCTGTGCAGAGGGAAGTCTTGTTGAGCTGTGCGTGCCTACCAGGTTCCTCTCACACTCGTGGCCCATGTATGCATTTTCCTCTTGTTCCCTAGTTGAAGAGACTCACCGACCTCTCCCAGGCATGTTCAAACCCAGAGCCGACTTGCTTTTCTGTGAAAAGAAACCTCTGCACAGTGCGGAGATTTCTGGGCTTGCTTGAAACTGAAAGCAAATAACTATGGGCTGGGAAGGAGGAAGACAGCAGGGTAGAAAGACGGACGGAAGTCTGGACTAAGTCCCAAAGAGGCATCCCAGAAGGCAATAATCCGTGAGGGATTTACAACCCTACTGATGGCCACTTAGCCATGCATCTGGAAGATCCTGGGCAGGTTAATAAGCTTTGACAACTGGAGGCTCAATCTCATTTTTTTTTCTTTTTTGCAGTGTTATGAAATACTCTACAGCTCCCAGCTTATTGCTGATGTAACAGCTGCACAGGGTTACTCCACGTGCTGTCACTGCTTTGTGGCTTTGTGATCAAGTCCACCATGGCTGTGCCCTAGAGTTAGCTCCTATTCTACAGGAAGATGCTCCCTCAGGATCTGTCATGCACCTTCTGCAGATGTTTGGGACAGAACTTTCAGGACAAGTTGACCTCCTGACACTCCCGAATCAGCATCTTTGTGATATGTTCAGATTTGCCACAGTTTTGTGTCCTTCAAGGTGTAAAATGCCCCGAAACAGGTGCCAAGGGAAGGCTCGTTTTGTTTTTAGTCTCAGACCACTTTTGGACCTCGGGTTTTACAACGGAAATGACCCATGAGAAACTAATTAGATGGATCTGTCTGGTTCTGAAAGAGAAAGGTGATATAATCTTTATTTAGCAAGTTCCATAGGTGTGGCTGGGACACTTGACACCGAGTCTCACACTGTAAACACAGCCCTGGCAAGTACATTGGCTCACCTCTAAACTTTAAGTATTTTCTAAGTGCTGAGTTTATCTTATCTCTGGTCTTAAGAAACAACAAATTATATTGGATTTACTAAAAATCACTTATTAAGTGACAGTGGGGATGACTTAATGCTATTAGAGAAAGATGGCAATATTGATTTCTGCTTGTGTTTCCTAATGGAAAATAGCTGCAGTGAAGGGTAATAAATATTGATAGGGACAACAACAACAATGACAACGACAAAAATGACTATTAGGAAAGTAATTATCACTGAAAGGTGGTATAATAATAAATTGATGATTATGCCCAAATATCAGCAGTAGCTTGGAGAAGTTCATGAGGTGAAGAAGTCACAGAGGATTAGAACTAATTACAGATAGGGTGGGAGTCCGGGATCTTTACCACTGACTCTGTCTTGTGAACTGTGCCATGTAAGTTAGGTGTTTGACATCAAAGAAGAGGCTGCTTGTTTATCTGACAAAGCCCCGTAGCCTGAAGCACAGTTTCGAGAAAGTGAGCAACATGTTACTTTAATACCTGTACTTCTGAAGGCCCAGAAGTCACCTTTCAAGAGGAGGTCTTTGTGTGCACTTGATTATACATTCTAGAACCTTCTACCCAGCAGAAGAGGGAGCAGGTCCTCTCAGTATTCCTGTGGATTTCCCTCCTGTAACATAGCCATGATCACATATGCCTTACTCAGGGTCATCATGCAGGTTAAGGGAAGCAATGTGCTGAAATGTCTTGGTGAAGCTCTCTATTGCACAATACTTTACACCAGAGGATTGAAACATTGAAATTTTTAAAATTATTTCTTTCTTTCTATAATTTGGTTAGCTAGGAAGTCTAAGATAAGTGCTCCTGCAGATTCTGTGCCTGGTGAGGGCTTGGCACTCATGGATAGGACCATCTATGTGTCCACACATGGGGGAAGGCCAAGGGAGTCCCCAGCACCCTCTCCTATAAGAATTCTGATCCCATTCTTTAGGGCTGATTTCATGCGATTTAGTCATTTCTCCAATGCCCAACTTTCTTTTTTTCCTTTTTTAAATTAATTAATTCATATTACATCTCAATAGTTATCCCATCCCTTGTATCCTCCCATTCTTCCCTCCCTCCTCCTTGCCCCTACTCCCCTCCCTATGACTGTGACTGAGGGGGGCCTCCTCCCCCTGTATATGCTCATATGGTATCAAGTCTCTTCTTGGTAGCCTGCTGTCCTTCCTCTGAGTGCCACTAGGTCTCCCCATCAAGGGGACGAGGTCAAATATGGGGCACCAGAGTTCGTGTGAAAGGCATACCCCACTCTCCACTCAACTGTGGAGAATGTCCTGTCCATTGGCTAGATCTGGGTAGGGGTTGGAAGTTTACAGCCTGTATTGTCCTTGGCTGGTGCCATAGTTTGAGTGGGACCCTTGGGCCCAAATCTGCCTATCATAATGTTCTTCTGGGAGGTTTCTAGGACCCTCTGGATCCTTCTACTTTGCTATTCTCCCATGCTTCTTTCATCTAGAGACCCAATAGGATGTCCTCCTCTCTGCCCCAGTTTCCTGGTAAGTGAAGACTTTCATGGGACATGACCCTTGGGCTAGTGTCCAGATATAAGTGAGTATATACCATTTGACTTTTTCTGCTTCTGGGTTAACTCACTCATTATCATCATTTCTAGTTCAATCCATTTGTCCACAAATTTTGGGAATTCCTTGTTTTTAATAGCTGAGTAGTATTCCATAGTGTAAATGTACCATGGTTTCTTTATTCATTCTTCTACTGAGGGACACTTAGGCTGTTTCCATGCTCTGGCTATTATGAATAAGGTCACTATGAACATGGTTGAGCATATGTCCCTGTTGTGTGCTGGAGCTTCTCCTGGGTATATTCCAAGGAATGGAATAGCTGGGTCTTGAGGAAGTCCTATTCCCAGTTTTCTGAGGTAGTGCCAGATAGATTTCCAAAGTGGTTGTACTAGTTTGCATTCCCACCAGCAATGCCCAACTTTCCAATGCCATCATCCTAGTGATTACATTCCAACATATTAGTTTTAGGGATACCCAATGTTTCAGATCTCAACAGGGACTTGTGAAGACCTTCAGCTTGTGTTAACGCAAACATGTTCATCTGAAATTGAGTGAAGTATTAGGAGAGCTGATGACTGATGTAGTCCCATAGAAAGAGCAAAAAGCCACAGACATCATTTTCTGAAACATTCACCAGTGGAAGAACAACAGGGAATAGGAAGTCTGGAAATATTAGTATTTGTAGAATGACAGAATTTTATTGAATAGCTAAAGGAGACAGGGCATTGTTCTAGAACACTTGTTCATATTTTTAAGAACTTGGGGATAACAGTTTTGAGAAATCTTTCCAAAACCTTCAATAAAATTGGCCACTTCCACACTTTGCCCGTGAATACCCTGTAGAGTAGCTTAGAGTTTGCTATGTACACATTTTACTTACTCTATCCCATTGCATTCTGAACGTTGAAGGAAGTGATATAATTTTAAATGGCCCATTTGTGCACATGCTTGACAAGTGGTAGGTGTCTAATACCTATTTCTTGCCTAAATTAACACATGAATGCTCATGCATGGGAGGCCTAGGAACCAAGATGTGAGACTGAGACATTCACATGGCTACAACATCCTCACTCTCTGCTGCTTGGGTTTGGGATAAATTGAGTTGTAGGTGGGAACACATTTATGGACAGTAATGTTAAAAATATGAGATGTACAGGATTGGAATTCAAGTTTAAGAAGTTGGGGTGAGGCCGGGCATGGTGGTGCACGCCTTTAATCCCAGCACTCGGGAGGCAGAGGTGGGCGGATCACTGTGAGTTCGAGGCCAGCCTGGTCTACAAAGTGAGTCCAGGACAGCCAAGGCTAACACAGAGAGACCCTGTCTTGAAAAACCAAAAAAAAAAAAAAAAAAAAAAAAGAAGTTGGGGTGTACTCTTGTGAACTTCAACTATATTAAGAAGAGAGTAAAGAGAGTATCAATATTAGAGAAACCTAACAACAGCAAAGTAAATGGCGAGGAGGAAAGGAGACTTTCCAGGGGTGTGGAGAAGAGTAAGGGCCCTACTGCAGTAACCCTGGGCAAGACTCTAGAACAATGGGAGCTTGAGTCAGGGCCCCACAGCATTGCAAATATTATTGGAATGCAAAAAAGTTTAAATCAGTTGAAAAGTAATTTTAGGGTGAGGTTGTTAACTTTTATTATTCTTTATCTTAATTATGGCCACCCATAAAATATTCCTATTGGATCCTGTGTTGAAATAAGCCTGTCTTCTTTCAAGAGATATGTTTAACTTTTACTTCCCAAAGCTTGATACTTAAAGAGATAATCAAGGTTATTAAAACAGGCCATGGGTGGCATCTTTAAAGGGGATATTTGGACAGAGATAGAGGCACACAAGAGAAATATGGCCTGGAAACCCAGAGAAGAAAGATGGCGATTTGACAGGAGCCATACCTGAGAAAATTGAATAGTGCACCTTGGCACACCAGAGACTAGAGAAGAAAAGGAAACTTGCCTTTCCAGAGACAGCTGGGGAAGCCTGTGCTGCTGACACCAATACCTTGGCCTTGGCCTTGTAGCCTGTAGAATAAAACAATAAATATTTTTCTGTTAAGCCATATAGTGTTTGTTACAGTAGCTCTAGGAAACGTAATAACAGTTCTACAATGTAGCTTATTTAATATAAGATAGGCACACAGTAAGCACACAGTAGCATGAGAAAGCATTACAGGAAAATACTTAATACTAATTCCATCAAGTGTTTACTACTTATACTTTGCTTTTGTTTCTTTCAAATTTCTGTATATCTACCTTTTCTAAGAAGCAAATGGAAGTGCTTGATTAAGAATTTTCTATCTGGCATTGGTCATCATACACTGTATTTACTTGCCTAACTTTGTGTATACTTTGTATAGACAACTTCAGAACATTGTAGTGGCCACAATTCCTTTTCCTGTTCAAGGATCACAAATCCATACTTCTGTGCAACTTAGTATTTTAATGTATTTCTTCTCAATTTCCTAGAAGATTTTTTCATGGTTTAATTTATAGCATATCACAATATAAACCGTGTCTTTTGAAGAAACATTAAATTACATTTGTTTTCTCATTGCAGAGAAAGAGCTTCAGAAACTTGGTATTTTAATATCTATCATAATGTTTCACCAACAGATACAATCAGTTCCTTAATGACAAGTTTTCGTGTTGTCTCTGGGTTTTATTTGACCATTATTAAAAAGTGCAATAAAAGCTTTTTTGTTTTTCAGAAATGTGTTTATATTTCTGGTTCTGTCCTTGAGGCATTTTCACAGAAGAGTAATTACTTGGAAAAGAGGAAATGAGCAATTACGAGACTCAATACACATCATTTATTACTTTCTGGGGTGGTTGTACCAATTTTTCTTCCTATAAGCAATGCATTGGGAAATCTAGCTCATTCAGTATCATTGTAGACTTTCATTTAAAATTCTTTAATTTGACAAGAAAAAACACATTATATTATTATTGCTTTCATTTACCAATTCTTTCATTAATAGTGGAAATTAATATTTTTCATGTCTTACTTAGATATTTACTGCTTTAAATCTTTTGCATATTTATGCATTATATTTTTAGGTTTTTCCTATAAATTCTTTTCTTTATTATGTAATATAAAATATTATAATACTATGTATAAATATAAATATTTATATGTACATGCTATTTGTAAGTATGAATAATATATACTTATAAAATGCTATATACCTATAAATATATCATCATAAGCAATATATAAAACTATATAATTTAAACTGTGCTGGTTAGTTTTTGTCACCCTGATACACATCAGCGCCTCCTGAGAAAAGAGAAGCTCAGTTGGGGAACTGCTTCCATCATACTAACCTGTGGGCATGGCTGTGGGACACTTTCTGAACTTCTTTGTAGGCTGATGCCCAGGTCACTGGGGGAAGTACCAGATCTGGTGGGGTGGACCTGCAGGGTACAGTATCAGTAGGTGAATATGAAGCAAGCCAGTAAGAAGCTTTCCACAGTGCTTTCTTCTTTAGTTTTCTGCTTCCAGTCTTCTTGCCTTAGCTTCCCGTCATTGATTATAACATGTATGATAATTAAAATCTTTTTTCCACCACGTTGTTTTTTTGTAAGTTTTATCACAGAAACAGAGAGGCTAACTAGAACATCAATTTTTTTCAACATCCATCCACATTATGTATGTGTGTGTGTGTATATATATATATATATATATATATATATATATATATATATATATATTCCTTTTCCTATTCAAGGCTCATAAATCCATACTTCTGTGCAACTTAGTATTTTAATGTATTTCTTCTCAATTTCCTAGAAGATGTTTTCATAGCTTAATTTATAGCATATCACAATATAAATAGTGTCTTTTGAAGAAACATTAAATTACATTTGTTTTCTCATTCTCATATGTATATACATAAATTAAATATATAATTTAAATTACATATACACATATACATTTTATTTAATTTAAATATTTATTTAATATATAATAATTAATTTATTTAATATATAAATATATTAACATATAATATAATTTTTTATGCTAAGGAATTAATAATACTAGAAAATATGTCTCTTCAATTCTGGGTCTCAAGCTAGAGCCTGGTGCAAGCGCATTGGTGTCCTACCAGTTAGCGCCATCAGGAGCCTTATTTCCCCCATTTTAAATATTTTCCTATGTGTTCCTCTGGACTTAGGGCCTTTGTTAGGATTTGATGTTTGGCTATTTGTGGAACATACGAACTGGACAGCCTCATTTTTGAGACATGTTTATCAGAGCCAAACGTGTTGCGGTTTGGAGAACTGGGTAGACAAGGAATATGATGTTATTTTTGCTGACTTGTTCAGCAGAGAGAATTGAAAATCATTATTAACTTCCCTAAACCATGGTGTAGATCTAGGGGGAAAGCAATGAATAAGATGATGGGGGAGCACTTTTTAAAAAAAAAATCAAGACAGGGTTTCTCTGTATAGCCTTACTATCCTGGATTTGCTTTGTCGACCAGGCTGGCCTCAAACTCCTGCCTCTGCCTTCCTGAGTGCTGGGATTACAGGCACACAGCACCATGCTCAGACTGATGAGGTGCACTTCTAAGAGAGTTTTGTCCTGTAGTTTTAGTGCTCTGTTTTGAGTATTATCCCTCTTCTGTCATAAAAACCATATATTAATCCTATCAGTAGCCTAGGAACTTTACCTGAGTGTCATGCTTTAAAAGTCAGGGCCTCTAGGAAATAATTGAGTTAGTTTTGGTCATCAGAGTAAAGTTTCCACGACTGAATCCTGTTAGAATATTAAGGACAAAGAGACCCACGGGCACCGAGAGAGTCGGTATGTGTTCCTGATTTAATGTGCTGCAGCCAGGAAGTCCAGACTGTAAGCGAAATCTTTTTTTTTTTTCTTTATAAAGTAGCCCTCCTCTGGGATCTTTGTATAATAATAAAGGGTTGACTAATACATTCTGTGAAGTGCTGGCTGTCAACAATTTTGCTTCCAGGTTAGGAAACAAGATGAAGTTCGAAGGATATAGAGGGACAGTCTGTACTTGAATGCAAAAATTGACACTCCTCGATGTCTCAAAATATGTAATTTAGGGAAAATATGAGATGTTTACGAAATAACTCAGCAGCTTGCACAGGCCAGGCCCATTCCCAGATGGAGACGCTAATTCAGTGTGAAAAACTCTCATTTTCCAGAAGTCTGACTGACAACATGAGGCATCTTTACTACATCTTATTAGGGTAAATTAATATACATAATAGCGGGTTTAGACTATGGTGTTTTCATAATTGTAGATAGTGATTTTTTTTTCTTTCGTTTTTTCGAGACAGGGTTTCTCTGTGTAGACTTGGCTGTCCTGGAGTCGCTTTGTAGACCAGGCTGGCCTCGAACTCACAGCAATCCACCTGCCTCTGCCTCCCGAGTGCTGATATTAAAGGTGTGCACCACCACTGGCCGGCTGTAGATAGTGTTTGTTGATCACCTTCATCCTCTATTACCTTCTTGTCCTCCACCCCTCCTGCCAATGCTCCTTCCCAACGATCCTCCCTTCTACATTCAGGTCCTATGGTTTTTGTATTTCTTTTGATTTTTGTTTTTGTGACTTAGATTTTTTTTTTTTACAGAAACATGGTACATTATCACTGACCACACTACTGACAAGAGTGTTGTAGGCATAAGGTTACTGTGTAATTCAAATGCTGATTTCTTACCCCAGCCCCATATCCGGTTGCCATCCTCGGTCTGAGAATCGCCTGTCTCAATGTTGTGTAAACACTGCTCCCCAATTGTCCCTAGATATGCCAATAAAGCAGCTTACAGCCAATCACTGAGCAGGGGAGAGAATAGGGCTGGACTTCCTGCCAGCCAGGGGAGGAGGAAGTAAGGGAATCAGCCTCAGGAGAGGTCTGGCTGTCTTCAGCAGAGGAGCTCAAGCAGGAAAGCCACAACGGCAAGCATCTCTGGGATGTATGCTGGGAGGAAGTCAGATTAGTTTACAGGGTTAAGAATAGAGTAATTACTGCTCAAGACTGTGTTGTGAAGCTTATTATTAAACAGATATAAATGGGTCTCAATTATCTGTGTGATAGCTTGTTTAAGAAAGAAACTGAGAGACACAGTGTCATAAAAATAACTATCATAATGTCTTTCTCACTTTTCTCCTACATGAACTGTTAACTACACAGAGATTATTAACTTTGAGGATTCAAGGTGTGACAGTGGTCTCATATACCCTCTGTCTTTCCTTAACAGGGCCCAATCTCATGGATACAATCACAGCTGCTATGGGTTAAGAGCCGTACCTGGAAGTCAGCATTCTGGACCCTTCTCTGTTTTTTGTTTTTGTTTGTTTGTTTGTTTTTTGTTTTTTTTTTAAACATCCTTTCTGTCCCAGTCTGTGATGAATGTTCCCTCATCCTTGGAGAGGGTAATGTGATGTCTTATTTATGGCTTGGCATTCAACAGTTACTTATTCACAGTACTTTGGCCAGGTATAAGTCTCTGCTATTGGAAATGAAGCTTCTATGACCAAAGCGGACAGTAGGACTATTCTACAGGCATAAACACAGTTGTTTAGAAAGTCAATTTGACAGGATACGATGTGCATTTTGAAAAAAAAAAAGTAGTAACTTCTCCACTAAGGCTTTAAGCTCCAAGACATGGGTTTTTAACTGGTTTTATAGTAACAAAATTGATATCAAACCCTGTAAAAAAGAAATAAAATGGTTACCTCCATAACTGACTTGCCGCTGTACACAAGTGAACTCTTCTTGTCTAGACAGTTGGAATTGTTGCACAAAGGGTCCACAGCTGAGTAAATGTGTTAAGGACAATTCTTTCCTAGCAGCCTGCATGACATCTATCACTATTGTATAGACAACTCAATAAGGAGAAAACTCCCAGACCAGTTCCAGATTGACTTCTTTGTCTTATAACAAAGTTTTGGTAGGAAACCTACAGCAGTGACTATTTCCTGTATTGTTCTAAGGGCCTCACAAATCCTGGTTACCGTAACCCTTGGGGATGTAGCCCATGGAGATTTCTTTTGTTTAATGACTTTCGGCTTTTGGGAATAACACTAGGCCCTCACACTCCCTGTTCATGTGCTTTTGTTCTTGACTAGCTTATCAAGTATCCCTTATGGGTTTTATCATTCGGTATTAGTTTTATCTAACACTATATGCTCATACTTTCCTCTTCCTGTTCTCCCTGCCTCCTCCTGCTTAACCCTTTCATCCCTAGCATTTTCCTATCCACTTCTGCATCACATGAGTTATACTATGCCCTGGCTTGCCACCTCACAAATCTTTCCTTCTCCACTCATGGCCCCTGTCCAGTCTTCTGTGCTCCACACACGTGCACTCTCACATAATTGCTCATATGTATGATCTACTGTGAGAGAACATGTGGTGTTTGCCTTTCTGAGCCTGGGATGCCTTACTCAATAAGGTATCTTGAAATTCTATCCATTTTCTTGAAGTTTTTATAATTTTATTTTTCTCTATAGCTGAATGGAGTTCTATTGCATATATGTAGTCATTATTTATTCATCAGTGGGTGGACAACTAGGCGGATTCCATTTCCTTGGTGTTATGAATATAGCAGCAAGAAACACAGATGTGCAGACAACTTTGTGGTGTGATATAGAGTCATTTGGGTGTATGTATGCCATGGGTGGTATAGATGGATCACAGAGAGGCTCTATTTTTAGTTCTATCAGAAATTTCCATACTGACTTCCACTGTGGCTGTACTAGCTTATACACTCACCAGCTGTGAATAAGCTCCCTGTCCCCCACCCTACACCCTGCATTTCTTCTTATGTGACCCTTGGAATGTAGATTGGCTGGACTTAGCCACTGGTTGCTTCTGAGAGCTCATAAAGAAAACAAATTCAAGGGGCCCGCTGTACTGGAAGGTCTAACATTAGTAACAGGTAGATTCTTTTTTTTTTTCCTTTTTTTATTAATTTATTCTTGTTACATCTCAATGGTTATCCCATCCCTTGTATCCTCCCATTCTTCCCTCCCTCCCATTTTCCCCTTATTCCCCTCCCCTATGACTGTTCCCGAGGGGGATTACCTCCCCCTGTATATGTTCATAGGGTATCAAGTCTCTTCTTGGTAACCTGCTGTCCTTCCTCTGAGTGCCACCTGGTCTCCCCCTCCAGGGGACATGGTCAAAGGTGAGGCACCAGAGTATGTGAGAAAGTCTTAACGACATCTTTGCTCCTGCTCCATGATGTGCCTTAGACTGGGAACTACAAGCTTGGTTAGGATAATGTTCCTGAGGCACTTTGAAACTTAAGTGATATGAGGTAACAGTAAAAACCATGAAAGTAGAAGAAAAGCCAGGAGGGATACTGCCTATTCGTGGATTCACGTGGTCTTTCTCTTCATGATTCATTCTACAGCTTTCTTAGAAAAAAATAATAAATTTGTGAAATTCAGAGCGCTTGAGAGTTTTAGCTTCATTTCTTTGAGACACTTCAGCAGAAGGAACAGGGAGGAGCAGATTGCAGTGGGCTGAGGGAGCAATGTTAGGAGAACTCGGGATGCACAACTCACGGTTGAATGGAAAAGACAGGAGTATTGTAATAAAAAATGGGAAACAGATATTTTGAGAGGCAAAAAGAAAGAGAATTATGTTTACTAAGTGTCCAGGATCCAGTCTGAGCACTTGACATATACTATCTTTAATTATTTCTGAAAACTTTTAAAGACACAGATTATATTTCCATTCTTTACAAGAGAAAACTGATGCTAGATACTTGCTTATGGCTACAGACCTAGAAACAGATGTTGTAGCTAGGAGAATGTATTTGTTTCCAAGGTCTCACTGTGAATATAGAAAAAAATTAAAGTATAAAAATAAAAATGAAGGACTGGAGAGGTAATTCAGAGTGAGCATGCTTGTCATGCGTGTGAGCATGAAGAACTGAGTTTGGTTTCCAGAGACAGCATAAAACAACAACAACAACAACAACAACAACAACAACAACAACAACAACCAAATAAGCTCAATGGTTTTATAACCCCAGTTCAAGGGAGGCAGAGATAAGAGGACTGATGGCCACTCCAATTGAATCAGTGAGCTCCAGGTTACATGACAAATATTATTTCAAAGAAAAAACATGAATAAATGACTGAACAGTCAATGTAGACCTCTGGCCTCCTTATGTACAACACACACACACACACACACACACACACACACACACACACACACCCCACACACATCTACACAAACAGGTGGCTAATTGATGGAGAAGAATACTGCAGCCTGTTGAAGAGGAGATCCTTACAGATGTAAGTGGTTCACAATTGAAAGGTCATAGAGTGGGGGAGGAGGTCCCCTTCTATCAGTGCTATAGGGGAGCAGAATAGGGATGAAGAGGGAGGGAGGTTGGGAACAGAAAGATACAAGTGAGGGGATAACAATCGGGATGTAATCTGAATAAATTATTTTAAAAATAGGAAAAATATGGCATTTCCTCTGAGAGAACAGGAATAAAAGATGAGGATAGAGTTATATAAGAAAGCAAGGGGACAGATAAGAAAGTTGAAAAAATTGGTACTGGTGCCCTCTGATTTTTATTAGGATATTATTATTTCTACTGGTAGTCAGATTTCACAAGCTATGGTAGGGGCTTCAGGAAGTGATTAAAACTTGAAGCAGCCTTATGGGGTATATATAGTACAGACCATGGAGTAGAAAAAGTGATGAAACTGCTGGGCTTTACCAGAGGTCCATAGAGGAAGGGAGCTATATTTGAACAGGTTTTAATTAGTGTGTCTATGTGATTATTCATCAGCCAAGTCAAGCAACCTGGGAGTAACAACAGATATTCTCTTTCCTCCAGGCTGATGATCCACAAGAAAATAGCTTTAATTTATCCACCAGACATTTGCTGGGTATTAGTGCCTGCCCTAAACTGCTAGCATATAAGCACAAATGAGTCAAGGGTTTACCCTTTGTAAGCCCAATTCTTATGGAGGGAAATAGACAACTGAAGAGATCATTACATTGAGGACTATGGTAACACCACAGTGGAGATGGACTTAAAATGTCCTTGAATCCATTATATCTGAGAATCCTGTACCTCCACTGCTGTCTTGGAGGACTTTCTCCTTGACCCTTGCAACAGCTCACGAGTCCCAAGCAGCCTGAACACGCTCGGTCTTCAAAGGTGAAGACTCCTTTCACACTCTGATATCTTGAGAATTGCATTTATTGTCTATCAGAAATCTCGGGTATTCCATTAAAACCTACCCAAGGCCACAGGCTATCTAAACTCAACCAAAGTACTTTCTGTTTTTTAAAGCTAGAGTGAATTAATTGAACATGCAGAGGTGACCCAGGAAACTAGAACGGTTCTCCCCACACTCTCCAGCTGATCCTGCGCCACATGTGTAACAGAAGGCCCTGCTGCCAAGAGTAAATGTGATGTCATGGCTATCTGCCAGTGAGCTGGACCAGGAAATTCGAGCCTGCCTGAATTCTGGACAGAGGATAGCATTCAGCGATTTTTTTTTTTTAATAACCTTCACTCAGTATGTTTCAGACAGAGGGTATAGAAATGGGATTGGCATACCTTTCTAGGTCAGACAAGCAGAAAACATCCATTCTGTCTCATGATAACAAAACACCCTTAAAAGGCAGCCATGGAATGATGGAAGGGAACACTGGGTTGAATAGCTATTTCTCTCTCCCCTCAAGTACAGGGCTAATATTGTCCTTAAGCCCCTCTGTATTAAGGCTACCGGATATTCTCCGTCTCCTCTCTGTGAGAATGAGGATTTTCTAGGCTAAGCTCTAACAGACTTCTAGCTTCTCATTTGCATTGTTGAGTTGTGCTCTTTCATAGTTTCATGAACAATAACCTCCCACTTCTCCACAGGCTGATAGGGTAATTTGCTCTGCCGAGGAGATGAAAACCAAAATGCAGAGAGGTATTTTTTTTTTCAAGACTGTTGTTCAATGGAAAAGCATCCAGCCGTGCAAGCAGTAAAAAAATTTTAGCTCTTTTAGATTATAGCTTGGCATAAAAGGTCTTCCGGTAAGAAAGATGACATAGTTTGCACGTGCCTGATATTTTAGGCTTAAAATAAAACAAAACCCTTTGACAATGTAGCTGCTTTCCCTCAGTGTCCTGACAATGGTGGTGGGAGAGAGTAACATGCTTGCTAGGTCAATTGACGGGCCCTGGAGTCCAGAAAGCGAGGGTAGATCCCGGCAGTGTTCGCTGTTCTGTAAAGTCCTTTGTGGGCTCTGGGTCTTGTGATCGGAGTGGAGATTTGCTCCCAAGAGGCCCTAGATGCCCGCGTCGGTGCCGGTTGAGAGCTACAGCATACTGGCCACTCAGTAGTCTCTCAAACCTACATCCCACGGGTAGGAAGGTAGAGGAAAATCTGTCGAGCTTGTTGGTGTCCTGTTTGGAGATATTGTCTGTGTTAACATCTAATGAATAGCTAGTCGAGTAGGTTTTTTTTTTTTTTTTTAATTATATCTGAAATAAACTAAGAACAGGTGTGGAAACCTTTGGCTCATTGCTGTACTTTGCAGACTTGTAAAGAGGACCTCGCCTTAGATTCTCTAGCATAGTCATTTACCTTCTCCGTGAAAGAGAAAGAGTGATGAGTCTCACCAGGATATTTTTTTTTATTAGTGCTGGCAGGAGAGTCTAAGGCAGCCCTGGTGGAGCATAATCCTAGGGAGAAGTAATAATGGATTATGCTTTATATTAACTTTGGGTGTTCAAGCTTTGTTTTGCTTCTGAGTGACTGACTCACGGGGGATTCTAACAGAAGCATTCTGTAATCATTACTGTTGTGCTTTCTGAAGGAAATGCCATAATCTTAACAGATGTTATTCATATTCATGGAAATGGCCAAAGCTATTTTTTAAAAGATTAGCTACCTCCCATCATGGTGCCAATGAACTCTGCAGGCAAGCATGGGGAATAGCTCACTGCTTTGCTTCACTTCTTCAGCCTCAGGCCACCCATGTCCACATCCCTAGGAGAAAGGGTATAGGCGGTTTGAACCTCGAAATCCTCCCCTAGAAGACAAGAGAAATGAGAGGGGTATAAGTATGAACGATGTGACAATACACAGGTCTTTTAAGATGTCGGGTCCCAAGCCCACGGGAAAAATTGAATCAGGGTTCACCTGAAAGAGGGAGTGGGGATTGAAAGTAGGATACAGAGATGCGAGAAATAACTAATCAAGTCAGGACATTTCTGATCGAGATTCACTTTATTGCCGACTAGCAGGAACATATATAGGGCAAGGTCAATAGGATCTATTCTTATCTCACTCATCCTAGCCCCAGGGCAAGAATGCAATAGCCTACATCGTTCCCTGTAGAACTTCCTAGTTCTCTGAGTAGTTCCTTGTTAAGAACTTCCTAGATCCTCTGGGTGGTTCCAAGTTGAGACTTCTCTCCTTCTTTCAAAGGTAAATAGTCCAAGGATGGCCTAGAACACAAGACCTCGTGGTGAGGTAAAGGTCAGCAACTCAAAGGTCACAGCATACAGCCTAAGCACAGGATTTCTGACATGGCAGAATTTGGCATGGGTTCCCACATTAAGATTATTTTGTTTGTTTGTTTCATGTGTGTGGGTGTTGTATCCTCATGTGTAGCAGTGCACCATGTGCAGGCAGTGTATATTGAGGCCAGAAGAGGGCATTGGATTCAGGTGGCACATAGGTAGGCCCGAGTCTCTCATGCTGTCCTTGCTAGGAAGCAAACCCAGGTCCTCTGGAAGAGCAGCCTCTTAACCTCTAAGGCACCAGACCAGCACCTATGCACATCTTTTGGATGAAGAGCTTCTTGATTACTTTAGTGCCTGGTAACTCATCTTCTCCAGACGTTAACAAGGTTCCTATGTGAATTTTACTTGTCATTCAGTGTTTTTCACGCAAGCAACCCACTCGGCTACAGTAGCAAATAGATTCATCTTTTCTACTCCTTTCTAGGTATGAGAATGTCTGTAATTTTTGAGGGTAGACTAAAAGTTATTACGTAAGACTAAAAATCTGGCTTCCTGATCAATTCAGAAAATTTAATGCAATGAACTACCTTAGGCCAAACTCAGATTTCTACCTTTGTCTGTTATGTGTTTGTGTAGTTTGCATGGCCAAATCATCTTTTGTTTTATACGTATCATTTTCCTTGCCTTTTAGGATTGGACTTTCTATATTCTTATTCTCAGACACGTCTTTGTTCATGGTGAGATTTCTTGGTTCTCGGTGTGTTGAGTGATATCTCGATTGAAATCTGTGCATCGGAGTTTGTGTCTGAGATCCCAAAGAGTATTTGGAGCTTGTGTTTTTACAAGTCTCTTCTGTCACTACTCTTGCAGGGCAAATGGGACAGACATGACTGCAATATAAGAACGGAGGCCACTCTTGCCTCTTGACTTGATACCCTATGAACATATACAGGGGGAGGAGGGCCCCCTCAGTCATAGACATAGGGGAGGGGAGTAGGGGGGAAGCAGGAGGGAGGGAGGAATGGGAGGATAAAAGGGATGGGATAACAATTGAGATGTATATGAATAAATTAATAAAAAATGTTCAAAAAAAAAAAAAAAAGAGAGAGAGAGAATGGAGCCCACAATTCCAGCTTCCTCATTGGCTTTTGTTTGACACCGAGAATTGGTTTTGCTAGTTATTTCTTAGAGGAATGGCTCCCTTGTCTTGCCCCGCTGCGGCTCCCTCCCTGGTTGTGAGCAATCCTAAGCTAATGAGCAATGCTGAAACCTGCCACCCCTCCAAGGTTCCTCTGACAGCACTCAGAAGGCAAGAAGTCCTGGCTACTGTACTGTGGGGATGTAATTATGGCCCTTGTGTGAATCTCTGCTGACTACACGGGAATGTGGCCAAACATTCGCTCCTTACTGGACTTTCTGACCCTGTTTCTTTAGAGCCAGGAGTTGGGAATGATTCAGCAGAGTCTCAGAAGGGTTAAAATTGAAGCTCCCCACTAGGCCTTTTATGGCCTGGAGAGGGTGACCACTTTGCCCGCCCCTTGCCAAAATATTTGCTCAGACGGGAACACCTATTGTCTAAAAGTAAGGTTTTATGTCTGTGTTTGTTTTTCTTGCTGGGTTGATTCTTTCATGGTCATCTGCTAGAAAGAACAGATTTATTTTTCTTCTGTCTGTTTTGTTTTTCTGGTGCTTGATCAAAGCCCTGACGTTGCACCTATTAAACCAGCACTTCAGTACATCCTTGACCAGTTTGGGGTTCGATTCTTGTTGCACTTTTGACATTTCCAGTTTGTCATTTTTGTCTTTAAATGCATGAGCCTAAAGAATTTTCTGTCCTGTTGTTTAGAGAATCTGATGGTCTCTAGCAGGTCTGTCCTCTCTTATTCTCAGAGTCATTTATATTTGTATTCTCTCTCTCTCTCTCTCTCTCTCTCTCTCTCTCTCTCTCTCTCTATATATATATATATATATATATATATATATATATATATATATATATATATACACCCAGACTGCTTAGCTTCACTTAGTGGGAAGATTAGGGGAAACTATGTCTCCTCCATCTTTCTGGAAAAGTCTGTTCATAAACAGCAGTTAGCTTTTTTTGTTTATGATAACTACTGACAGTTTAATGTCTAAAAGGATCATATTTAGTCTTCTTATATATTCGGTGTAGTTAGTGATACAACCATGTATTGGTCATTCCCCATTTTTTTGTAGATTCAGTATTTTGGGGTTCAACCAAACATAGACAGAAGATATTTGGGAAAATGGTTTTCAGAAAGTTCCAGAAAGCAGGACTTTGAATTTTCCATGCATCAGGTTCTCAGCTGCATCTGTGTGACAAGAATGGTGAGCAAGTATCATGCTTGGAAGCCACGGGTGAGCTAAAGGGTGCCCAGGAGCTCCCACAGATAGGTATCTAGGTATGTAAAATCATGTGGTATTTGCATACAACCCGAGCAATTTTTCTGTGCTCTTCAAATTGTTTCTGCATAACTGAGACCTAATACAATGTAAATGCTAAGTAAATTGTAGTTATACTGTATTACCTAGAAAATGGTGGCAGAAGCCTTGGCATTTTCAGTACAGATGCAACTCTCATAAACCTAATCACAATCTGGCCCATGAATGGTTGAATCCATACATATGGAATAAGCAGAGCAGGGGCCAGCCAAGTGTATACACCCCATGTTTGCTTTTGTGATGGTGTGTGATTAACGTAAGACTTTAAATTACATAACACCTCTTTTTCCTCTTCTTAAACAACATGAATGGTCTCAGACCAGTTGGCCCTGGGGGCCCCAATGTTAGTTAGTTCACTAGTTTTCATGGCTCTGGTTTAGCCTTTCAGCACATGGATACTGCTGCCCCTCCGACATGATCATTCCCTGCATTTATTCTTGGACTCAGTTTCTCCTGTTGCAGCCAGTTGCCTTCTTTCTGAAATGCACACTCCCAGATTTCTTTCACTGAGGAGTAGCTGAATAGAAACTCATTTTTATGAAAATGTCATATTTCCCATGCTCTTAATAGATATTTTGGTAGGTACACGTTTATAATTTTCTCTCAGCATACCAAATACATCAGACTAATTTTAAGGCTTCCATAAATCCCGATGAGGACCCGGGTCCTTTGAAGGCAAATGCTTCCTCTCTGCTGCTTATAACCTAATTTCCTCCTCAGGGTTTTTATAATGTATGTATGTGTCTTGTTGGGCTTTTGATTTCATGGATTAGAGAGCATGATTGATCTGGAAAGTTTTTCAACTCCCACTCTTTTAACTATTTGCCCTTCTACGCTTTTCTGTGAGTCCAGCTGGAACTGTGCAATAGGTCCTAGATTTCATGGTTCTGGCCTCTTACTTTTTCTCTCTTATTTTCCTGTTGCTTTATACTTCTGTGCCATGTCAGTGTGTGTGTGTGTGTGTGTGTGTGTGTGTGTGTGTGTGTGTGTGTGTGTGTGATTTCTTCCTGCCCAATGTCTAGTTCACAAACCTTTCCCTCATCTTCTTGCTGTTGAACCTATGCATGAATTCTGAAAACTTCTTGTACAGAGTTATATTTGGTTGGTTTAAAATACATTCTGTCCATCACGTTTTATTTTCTAGCCTGAAAGACGTCTGGAGTTGGGTGTGGTGCTCCATATGTCCGTAATCTCAGTGCTCAGGAGGTGAGGACAAGAAGACGGAGAACACAAGGCAAACTCGGGCTATGTGGACCCTATTATACACACTTTGCCTTTGCACATGGTCAGCACAGTGATCTTGTGATCTGGGCATGAAAATGTCCTCATTGGAAAGGAGTTCTGGGATGTTTTCTCCTCTGCTACCCCTCAGTAATGATTCCCCTTGCAGAAAGTTTAATTTATGAAACTGGCTTCCCCTGAGCTGACAGAGGTTTCTATTGAGATGATTTTCATCTGCTTCTGACTGACAACAAGGGCATAAACACCTAATCCTTAAGTACCCACATTTACTCCTTAACTTGAATCTTTTCTAAACATTGAGGCCACAGGCTGGTATTATGTGGACATTTCTGAAAGGAGACTTCAGATTCCAGATTCTAGGCAATGACTTCTCTCTTTTATTCAGTTTTGAGGTAGGCAGATCTATATGACGACTTTGTAATGGAGGTGGGACAGGGGATTCATTTTGATTGGATATTTTAGGGAAAGTCTGTATCTTTGGGGATAACAACCTAAATAATGTTATGTCTATAGGCATCAAACTCATTCTTCCTAGATAACAAGGAAATGGCCTAAATACAAAAAGCTATTCCAGTATCTGATCTACTTCTCTGGGTTATACTTTAACTATAGATCAGTTTTTAACTTGAGAATTTCTCTTAGTCCAGGCAGGTATTTTTTAAAAGAATATTTAAAGTATTTACTATTCATAGGAGAATCATTTCTTTTCAACAAAATACTGTTCCATACACTCAAGAAATTATAGGAATGGAAACAGAACCTCAGCTATCAACATTTCTATCTGAAGTATATTCATGCTATTTTTTTTTCAGTTCTTCAGGTTTATTTATTGCCACCCACCTTAGCATACACTGCTCCTGTCTACTAACTCCTTGTTTATATAAAGCTTTTCAGTGCTAGTGCACAGATGTTTTCTCCTGGTATTGCGTATTCCTGACACTGTTCACTGTTGCACTGTCCAAAGAACAAAAATAGTATTTAAAAATTCCTCTTGTGTGTGTGTGTGTGTGTGTGTGTGCGCGCGCGTGCGCATGTGCACGTGCATGTGTGTTTGTGCATGCATGTGGTATACTCATGCTCATACAGTTAATAAAAGTGAATCTCAAAAACCTGCTGACCAAATATATCATTTCACCAATTACTCTCTTCGGTGGTTTATAGTAATGTTGTTTAACAGTGTTCTTGAGGAATGATAGTACAAAAATGTTATGATGCTGTTTCTTTTAAAGACCAAAGCTTTAAAAAAAAAAAGGCTGACAGTTAATTAAAATGTTAATTTGTAAAACTTTAAAATGTGCCCATATTTAAACACTGGAATGTATAAGTTTTACTTCACCAGAAGATTTTATGACAGCATTAGACTTATTCAAAAACCTGAAGTATGAGCCACTTAAACAGAACTTAGCTGCTTATGCGATCAGAAACTTGATATAACTTCTGAAAAGATGGTTTTCCAAAACTCATTCATCACACAATGCTCAAAGTTCATTCATCAGGAGTACTTTATGTCATTCTTAAAAAAAATAAAACTTTATCAGGGATTCAGATTTCTGTAGCACATTGTGATGTGTCCATATGGTGCATTTTGCAACCAACAAAAGGAGAAGGAAATAGCATCCTAATCTGTTCCGTTCATTCATCTGCTCTCTTTATTTCTCTCAGGAGAATTTTCAGCAGTGTGTTCCAGTGATGGCAGAAGTGGAAGAAATGATGCCGGGAATGCGTTATTGGATGCAAATTTCTGAGAAGGGAGATCAGCCTGAGTAATTCTTCACGCTCTGCTTTGCATAGCCTGGCCTATGTTGTCATAGGAAAAGTCAGAAGATCCTCTACAGGAAACAAAGGATAGAACCACTGCCCCGCCTCTCTCTGTTTGTGTGTTATTTGCCAGGAAATCCTCTAGTTAGCACCTTAACTTAAAATCCAGGGAGGCAAATTCTTATAAAAAAAAATGATATAGCTTTTGCTTTAAAGGAATTATAACAGTTATAACATATAGTTTTAGTGGTAGAACTTGCTTAGCATGCAGGAGGCTCTGGATTCCATCCTTAGTAACACACACACACACACACACACACACACACACACACACACACACACGAGGGGGGGGAAGATAGAGACAGAGGGAAGAAGAGAGAGGCATAAAAAGAGAGTAATTTAGAGAGGCACAAACATGGAAAGGGAGAGAAGGGAAAGAGAGAAACAGAGAAACAGAGGAGAGAGAGAGAGAGAGAGAGAGAGAGAGAGAGAGAGAGAGAGAGAGAGAACAGAGAGACAGACAGAGAGGGAGGGCAACATGTAAAGTTATTTGAATAGTATAACTTGCCTAAAATTACATAATAATTATAGAACACAACAGAAATTAAGGTAAATAGGCACATGGCTATCAAGGTGACTAAATAGGTCAAAACACTAGCACTTGCTTTCAGTGCTAGTGACCTCTGTTCAATCCCCAGAATGCATATGGTAGAAGAGACTCAACTCTTGCTGATTGCCTGGGCTTACATACATGTGTAACACCATGGCACATGTCTTGCCCCAGTGCATAATTAAAGGAAAAAAATGGCCAAACCTTTTGTATTATGTTCTACTTTACCCAATATATTCAAAATAGTATCATTTTAAGATACAAACAACTCCAAAATATTAATGAGACATTATTTGCATGAAGTGTGCAAAACAGTGCATAGTTTGTACTTACAGAATACTATAACTCATTTATTAATATTGGAAATATTTTTCTGCCTTTAGGCTCCATCTCACAGACAACACAGAAATCAGGACTTAAATGACCTTTAGTTGCTCTAGAAATTCTTAATTTTTCTAATAACTGAAGTGAATACATAATTTACAAATTGCACCTCAATTTAAACTACATAAAACCAGGATTATACTAGCCACATCTCATGTGTCTGGGAGCTTTGTGGACAGCACAAGCAGAGTGATATTTAAGAACTGAATCCTTATTTACGACATACAAGTGAGCTTAAACTAATGCTACTGCTGACGGCTTGGCGAATTAGTACAATTTATATGAAATCACAAATTTCTTATAAATTACATAAGAGTTTATGTTGTGATTTTTAAAATAGTGATTTGTCCTCAAGACCCAAAGTTCTATGGCTAATTTTGGCACAAGCACAGATGCGGTAGTCGCTTGCTCTAAATTTGCTGTCTCCCAGCCGATCCGAGGCAGGACTCATAGTTAGCAATAACAAAGTGGAATCTAGGTTACATGCTCGTCTGGGTCAGAGCCTTGGAGGTCAGGGTCCACTTGGTGTGAGGCAGAGGCGGTGAGGTTATAGAGACAAGGGCTGGCCTTTTGTTCCTGGAGTTCCAAGGCTCAGAGTCTTGTTAACTCCCAGCTGCCCACACAGCCTCCTGCACTACCCTATTGTATCCTAGGGAATGTGTGCATGTTGTGCACAGGAAAGCAACCAGCACTGATTTTTTTTTTAAAGTAGTTAGTCACACATAGAAATATACTATGCCTTCTAGGCTTTCTCTTAGAGTTGACTTATGCAAGACCACTGCATCCAATAATTTTGAATGTGAAAAAGAAAATACAGTTCTACTCAAAGCATCAATTTGTTTAGCTAAGTTACTATAGGGAGACACACTTAGTTTTGTTGTAACATAGCATTTTTTTGCTTCTTGATCTATATGGGGCATGTTGTTTTCTTCTTAGCCAGTATTTGGCCATAGTGGGAGTGAAGGTGGGATTATGTCCAGCTCTGCGCTTTTGCTGAGCCTCAAAACACTAGAAGGACTACACCACCAGTGTTGGTATTTACATCAGTCTTGTCTACTTCTAGAATCAGCCTAGGACCGTGAACTTCCTCTCTTTAGAACCCAGGCAAACCCATGTATGTTCTGATCTCTTGGTGACTGGGAAATTGCATCATTTCATTGAGGTATCATCCAATTTTTCCATGTTTCTCCTTTCAGTAGTTTTTAACCTTTCCACTATACCAGAGTATGTATGATACACAAACTTGTACAACCACTTTGGAAATCAATCTGGCACTTTCTCTGAAAACTGGGACTAGTGCTAGCTCAAGACCCAGCTATACCATTCCTGGGCATATACTTGAAAGATATTCGACCACACAACAAGGACATTTGCTCAACTATGTTCATAGCAGCTTATTCATAATAGCCAGAGTCTGGAAACAACTTAGATGTCTCTCAACTGAAAAATGGAAAAGAAACTGTGGAATGTTTATACATTGGAAACTATCAAAAAAAACAAAGAAATCTTGAAATTTGCAGGCAAATGGATGGAACTAGAAAAGATCATCCTGAGTGAGGTAACCCAGACCCAGAAAGATACGTATGGTATATACTCACTTACTTTTTTATTTAAGTAATTTATTCAGATTACATCTCAACTGTTATCCCCTCACTTATATCTTTCCTTTCCTCCTCCCTCCCTATTTTATCCCATTCCTTTCCCCTGTGACAGAGGGGACTTCCTCCCCCACCATATGATTACATCCTATCAGGTCTCATCCTGGTAGCCTGCTTACTCCTCTGAGAACCACCACCAGGTCTCCCCACCAAGGGGAAGTGGTCAAATAGGGGGGCACCAGAGTTCATGTCAGAGTCAGTCCCTGCTCTCCACATAACTGTGGAGAATGTGCTGTCCATTGGCTAGATCTGGATAGGGTTCTATGTTTACTGCATGCATTGTCCTTGGTTGGTACAGTAGTTTGAGCTGATCCGCCTGGGTCCAGATCTGCCAGCCTTAATGGTCTTCTTGTAGGGTTCCAGGACCCTCTGGATCCTTCTGTTTCCCCATTCTCCCTTACCTCTATCACCTGGAGTCCCAATAGGAAGTCCCTGTATCTATCCCAATCTCTTGCTAAGTGAAGACTTTTAGGGGACATCTCTGTTGGGCTAGTGTCCAATTATAAGTGAGTATATGCCATGTGTCTCTTTCTGGGTCTGGTAAGGGGATATTAACCCAAGCTAGAAGCTCTCTGAGAAACTCCACCCATCAGGGGTTCAGGACAGATACTGGAACTTGCAGCCAGACCTTCGGAGGAGAGCTGAGAGCTGTGTAGAAGATTTGGGGGCATATGGAAGGACCTGGATGGGTCAGGAGCTCCACAGGGAGATCATAAAAGCCAGCAGATCTGGACCCAGGGGCCCTGCACAAACTGATGCACCAACCAAGGACAATGCATGCAGATACCTAGACCCCTTGTTCAGATGTAGCTGATGGACAGCTCATGCTCCATGTGTGCATGGGTATGGGGAAGAGAGGGGGACTGCCTCTGACATGAACTCTGGTGCCTGTGAGGTGATCACTGCCCCTTGCCAGGGTGGCCTTAGGGGCACACAGAGGAAGGAAATGCAGGCTACCTTGATGAGGCCTGATAGACTGTGATTATATGGTAGGGGAGGAGCCCCCATATCAGAGGTCTAGGGGAGGGGACTAGGGCAGAAGAGGGAGGGAGGGCAGGAACTGGAAGATAAGAGAGAGGGGATAACAACTGGGATGTAGTATGAATAAGTTATAACAAAAATAAATAATAAATGAAAGGATCCATCACACAATTTGCAGTAGGAATATCAGCCTGAACACATAAGTCAGCTATGGAATTATTTTGTTTTCATTTCTAGAAAGTATTTTTTTTTTTTAGCTTGTTCCTCCTATACCTAATGTAGAATTTGTAAAGCATGCATAGCAACAGGGTGAGAGCCAAAACAGAGACAAATATTTGGTGGTGAGTGTGAGGGTAGGGGTTGAAAAACCGAGGCTGTTTATTTTCTGAAAGCCGAGATGGTACAAGATTTGGTCACATCCTACATTTTGAAAGAATATGCATTTTATTTGTAAAACCTTCAAATAAGAAGTGAGAATTGGGGAGGGGAATAAGGGGAAAATGGGAGGGAGGGAAGGATGGGAGGATACAAGGGATGGGATAACCATTGAGATGTAACAAGAAAAAATTAATAAAAAATAAAAAAATAAAAATAAATGTATTTTCAAAAAAAGAAAAAAAAAAAGAAGTGAGAATTAAAAAAAAGAAAATCTGAATGGCCATCCTTTAAAGGACCAGCACTTCTACCTATCTTGAAGAGAAACTTGATCACATGTTGAAAGATGACCATGGGTCGAACAATTTGAAAGAGACAATATGGGGTATTGTGACACTCAGGAGATTTTGAAGGATGGAGCAGTGGAATTTGGATATCAATTGAGTGAGTCTACTAAGGAAAAACCGAGGACAAGGAGAGTTTTATACTGGCCTTATCTTGCCACCAACTGCAACAAGGAATGGCCGAGGAAGAAGAAGAAGAAGAAGAAGAAGAAGAAGAAGAAGAAGAAGAAGAAGAAGAAGAAGAAGAAGAAGAAGAAGAAGAAGAAGAAGAAGAAGGCTTTTCAGGAGGGAATGGGGCTCTGTGATTGAGTTTATAAATATGAAAGGGCCTTTCACTATCAAAATGAACTGTGGAGCAGGTTGACAGTGAGGCTGGAATTCCAAACAGCAACTCGCTGGCTTATCAATGGTTAGCGCACTTCTCTTATTGCTGTGATAAGAACAGCACAACGAAAGTAACTCACAAAAGGAAAGGTGAATTTTGGCTCTACAACTCAAGAGTCCTGTCTATATGGTCGGAGCTGGCCCACTGCAGCCACAGTCAGGAAGCAGAGAGTGTTGAGTGCTGTTTCTCCTTTCTTTAGAGCTGGGAACTGACCACAGCGTAGTGCCAGACGCGTGTGAAGTGGGCCTTTCCGTCTTCGTTACTCTAATCTAGAAAACCCTTACTAGATATGCTCGGATGTTTGTGTCCTAGACGATACCAAGTCCTAACAAGTCAACAATTGAGAGTAGCCATCCTGGTGTGATAAGGTGCTGAGTCCAAGTAAGAGTGAGCGTAGGCAGGGAAGAAGGGAAACAAAGGCACAAAGGATGGGACTGTCCAAGCTCTTAGATGTGTGGGAGAAAAGGAAAGAGCTGGTTAGAGAGGACTAAGGAATGTCAAGTGAGAGGAAAGCCACGCCCAGCAAGCCTCCTCCGTCCTGCCATGATTATGCTCTGGTGAGGTCTGTATCACTTGAATGAAGAACATCTCCTATACGGAAAATGGGCGGGGGGTGGGGGGCGTGTCACCACCCTAAGTCCACACAGTCAATTTTCTGTAAATGTCTACGGCTTTGCAGGCTCATTGTGTCTACATAAAACCCTCAGGCCTGGCTCAGCATCTGCTCTTGGCAGAGCTGGTTGGTGTTCTGCCTGACTGGAGTCCGGCTTCCACTCACCGGAGTAATTTTCTGTAGGATGGCAGAGAGTTATCCGTAACTCTAAGCCAAAAGATGAATATTTCAACGTTCGCACTTTGGAATCATTTCCTTCCTTCGTCTCCAGAAAAATCTGCAGCTCTACTTGAACAGCTTCTTGTCATGAAGCTTTCTGGATGTGTCTCTCTAGACGATGTGCATTTTCTAGTTGTGTTAATTGGCTTTCTGCCGTAGTGACAGGTCTGAGAAAATCACCTTCCATGAAGAAAAAAAAAAAGAGTTATTTTGGCTCATGTGTTAAAGGTTTCAGCCCATGATTGGCTCTGGGCTTAGGGCCTCCAGTGAGCTAGAGCATCGGGGCTGCAGGAAGGCACAGGGAGCAAAGCTGCTGTCCCCTAGCAGCCAGCACACAGGGAACAAAGGACAGAGAGGGAGAGAGGAAGGGAGGAGAAGACGGAAGTGGAAGATGAGGCTAGGAATAAGACAGTGTGAATGCATCAGTAGCTTAACTTATCAATGCAGTTAGTAACTTTTGATCTCATTGTTGCTCAGTACTACGACCAGCTAGGGACCAGGGCTTTAGGACATCAATACACATGTTTATTTGGAGGGCCATTTCATATCCAAAACCATCAAGTCATTCTTTTTCCACTTTGGGAATGAATTAAATTGGGTTAAGAGAGGACAGATAATGTTTCCTGTTGTTTTCCTTTTATAATAACTTTCTGCTTAGCAGCATTTGAATTCTGTCTATATAACCAGTCCATGTTGGGTTGTTATTAAGCCTCTCAATTCAGTGTCAGAATTCAACATTTCAAAAAAAAAAAAAAATGAGATAGTTTATGGAGGAACTAAATGAAGATGGGAATCATATCACTTAGTATGTTAAGGAAGAACATTCTATCTTTCATTAAAGATTTGTATCTGAATGAAAGACCTCTGGCTCATGTGGATGCACCGTGGTCATCAATGGGTGCCTGAGGTTAGTGCAACACTGCCTTCCGGGGAACAGAGTACCCTCCACTAGCTGATGATAAGGCAGAAGAAGTAACCAGCGCAGCATTCCACTTCTATGTTTTTTTTTTCCATTGTCTTCTTGAACTTTTTGACACAAGGGGACAGTAAATGTAATAACTGATGTCACATTTTATAGAACAGTATATTCATTTCCTTTTATGCAGAAATTCAGTGAGCCATTCAGAAAGCTGATTCTGGAAAAATATTTTTTATGTCTTTCCTACTATTTATTTGTATATGGTACAAGTATGAGTCTCTCCTATGAATTAAAAGCTGTGGGTCCTGAAAGGAAAATGCTGTGTTTCCTCTTTGTGATTTGTATAACAGCTAAGCAAAGCATTCTACTTGCACTTAAATTAAGTACAGTTTTCTTGGATTAAGTACATTAGATTAAGTCATTATGCTTGGCTGCATCAATAATACTTAATTCTGCATTGAGAAATAATAGATATTTAGCTGTCAGACAGAGAAAATTTTCTCTTTTGATTATCATTTCTATACAAGAGAAAAATTAAGATAATTTCTTTATCTTTAGCTAAAATTGCTTCCAAGTATTAGTTACATCTTGGGTTGCACACCGTGACGTGGTATACAGTGCCGGAGTCTGACCGTTATGGTATTTGCCAAGCAGGAACAAAGGTTAATTGAAAATCCGTAATAGCTACAATACTATACTGACAAAAATCCTCATAGCTATTTTATTCATTTATAAAGGCTTGAGCCTCTCTTACCATTAATGTCAGAAGCACAAATGGTTCCTTTGAAAGGGATTTGAGAGCACATAGCCTGCAAAGAGGAAAGAGTTGATGCATGTGGATTGCTTTCCAGGAGGTATGCAATTCCTTTCATAGGCTTACTTTAAAATGCCTCCCTTCATCTACTTAGAACATGAATACAGTGGTCGACCTTATCCGCAGGGGAGAGTTCTGACATCTCCAGGGGATGTTTAAATGCTGAAGTAGAACTGATGCTATACCCTCTTCCCATACTCACATATATACTCTGATTACATTTAATTTATGTATTGGGGACAAGAGGCTACTAACAATAATAGCAAAGCAGAAAAATCATAGTAATATACTATAGGAAAGTTATATGAATATGCTTTATAAAAAATATATTATTGAACTTTCATCATTTCATTTAAAGGAAACCATTTAAGGCTTCCTTTAGACATATCCAAATTGCATTTGTCACTACTCTTATATTTTGGGGCTACTAGTAAGTAAAATCTGGGTCAGTTGGACATGGACGTTGTGATAATGTGACTGTCAGTCTGGTGGCTTAGATTACTGACGGAAATGTCAGAATGGGCTAATTGCAAGATGAAGTCATGGTACATAAATACATGTTTATTGGAAGCAGCTTTTGGCTGCCATGAACAGAAGGGAGGGAGGGAGGGAGAGAGAGAGGGAGAGAGAGAGAGAGAGATAGAGAGACACAGAGAGAAAGACAAAGGCAGAGACAAGGAGACAGAGAGGAGAAAGGCAGTAGGCTAAGAAGAGGCAGTATGATACAAAAAGAGAGGGGAGAGCAGAGAAGTGAAAGCAGGGAACCAAAATGTCTGGATTATATAGTGAAGGGAATGAAGCCCCTGCTCCTGGGCTGGAAGGTTCTGGGTACAGGGTGGAGTTTGCTAGCTGTGCATGCCCTGCAGCAGATGGAGACTGAAAGAGACCTGAAACTGCTGGTAAGGGACTAGCTACATGGTTAATCTTGATTGTCAACCCGAGGGGGTTTGAAATCACCAAGGAGACAAACCTTTGGGAACATGTGAGGGCATTTCCATAGAGGCTCAGTAGAAGTGGGAAGACATGCCTTCAGTGTGGGTGCTGACATTCCATAGGCTTGAGTCCTAGAGTGAATGAAGATTCTTTTTTTTTTTTAGCATATTTTTTTCCTCCTTTATTAATTTATTCTTGTTACATCTCAATGGTTATCCCATCCCTTGTATCCTCCCATTCTTCCCTCCCTCCCAATTTCCCCTTATTCCCCTCCCCTATGACTGTTCCTGAGGGGGACTACCTCCCCCTGTATATGCTCATAGGGTATCAAGTCTCTTCTTGGTAACCTAATTTATTCATATTACATCTCAATTGTTATGCCATCCCTTGTATCCGCCCATTCCTCCTTCCCTCCCATTTTCCCCTTACTCCCCTCTCCTATGACTGTTCCTGAGGGGGACTTCCTCCACCTGTATATGCTCATAGGGTATCAAGTCTCTTCTTGGTAGCCTGCTATCCTTCCTCTGAGTGCCACCAGGCCTCCCCATCCAGGGGATATGGTCAAATATGGGGCACCAGAGTTTGTGTGAAAGTCAGACCCCACTCTTGACTCAACTATGGAGAATGTCCTGTCCATTGGCTAGATCTGGGTAGAGGTTTGAAGTTTACTGCATGTATTGTCCTTGGCTGGTGCTATAGTTTGAGCAGAACCCTTGGGCCCAGATCTGCCGATCATAATATTATTCTTGTAGGTTTCTAGGACCCTCTGGATCCTTCTATTTCCCCATTCTTTCATGCTTCACTCACCTAGAGAACCAATAGGATGTCCTCCCCTCTGTCCTACTTTCCTGGTAAGTGAAGATTCTTAAGTTGAATACAGCACCAGAAGTCACCTGTTGCTTCCTGACTGCACACACGTGACCAGCTGCCTCAAACTCCTGGCACTATGGTCATTCCCACTTTTTCCTAGCCTGAATGGATTGTACCCTTAAATTAGGAGTCAAACTGACCCTGTATCATACCTGACAGGATTGATTCCTCTCAGTGTGTTGGACACTGACATCCTGCATTCTCCATGTTCCAGCACCAAGTGCTTTAGTTGCTGTTCCTCACCAGAACAAGACAGCTCCCAGGACACCTACGAAGAAAGTTTCCATTCCCAATTGGTCCAACATTTCAGACTGTCCTCCACAGGACTCTAATTCAGCCTGGAATTTCTCAATACTTAGAAATTGGACCACAAATTCTATTCCTAGCTTGTTTAACCATTTCCCCAATTTTATTTGGGTCCCTATAAAGGTATTATTTATCCCAAATCAGCTAGAAGAAACCTTAAGTGAACAATGCCCCATTTCCTTTAAGGGGGGTTGGGTAGGTTTTTGGTTGCTTTCTTGGCCTATAGAGGATTTTTTTTTCAATGGAATTTGGTTATAAGTTATTATTAGTTTTATTTAGAGAGAAAATAAGGTTAAACTCAGGGATGTCTCTCTCTCTCTCTCTCTCTCTCTCTCTCTCTCTCTCTCTCTCTCTCTTTTAATCTCTCATTCTTAGGTTTGGAGATAGGGGTTGAAAATAAAGAAGGAGGAATATAGAAATATATAGGGGAGTTAGAACAAAAAGTAGGTTAGTGAATCTCTTCCTCAACTAAATTCCTCAATTGTCACTCACAAGATTATTTTTAATTCAGTGGTATAGAATTTTGTATATAGATGCAACATAAGTTTAATTTTAGATATAGTGTTATAGAATTCAAATGTAAGATTATTCTTCACACACATTAGAAATATTTCCACTCTAATATGAAGTATTATTCCCATATAATTCATTATAATACAAAGTTTACTTTCAATACTTTGAAAGTGATAATGCAGGCTATTTAGGATAAATAAATTGTACAAATTAATTGTTAGTTGATCTAATCAAGATCACATCAAGTATTAGTCTATTTTTAGCACAAGAATAAACATCTTAAGTGCAACATATAGATTCTATAGAAAGATAAGGTAAATAGTTAGACAAGGTCTTCAAAAACCTCAAAGACGTACTGAATATGGCATTTAAAATTTTTTTTAAAAAATCATTTTAAAGATTCACTGACAATGAGACAGTTAACTCCTGGCAACACCCAGCCTACCTCAAAGAGGATGATAAACATTAAAGAACTTCCTTATAGAAATGGCTTCAAATGTGGCAAACAAGTCACTGGGCAAAATGTCCTTGTTTCTACCACAGACAGAATTCTGCCTGAAAAAAGGGCAAGCTTGGATGCAGTCAGAGTTGACGGCCAAACTCTGTCAAAACAGGGTAAGCAAGTCCTCAATAGTTCCTGCATCAAAAATATGTCTATCAGATATATTGGGCCAGAAGGCTGAAGAAGATGCTCCAACATAATAGAGAGTTTTGGGTGACTATTCAGGTAGCAAACTGTCTCTGTCATCTTCTCATTTGGAAAGCTACTAACCTGCACTCCCGATATACTCAAGTATTCAATTTTATTCCTTTTCAAGTCTCTGATGGGGTTGAAGACCAGATAGTTTAGTTTTACAATTAAGCTTAATTGTTTAGGGGTTAAGATGTTTTTAGGTCTAGATAGATGTTTTAAGTTGATAATGATGAGATATGATAGATATTGATTTACATTCAGAATTTTAGATGCACCAAGATAGAAAAGATGTTTTCCTCAAGGTTGTCAAATACAAATAGCCAAAACACTGAGAATGTAACATTTATATAATTCCTGACTGTGTCATGGTTCTTCTTGCTATAGGTAGTTTATTGTATGTATATATATATATATAATATATAATATAAATGTATATGTAAAAAATAAAAAATGTTTAATAAAAAATTTAAAAAAATAAATTATGAGTCAAAATAAACTCTTCCTTTCCTAAGTCATCTATCATTTTGTCATGATAAAAGTAATTAGTAACAAGCATTGGGACTGTGTGAGGCTCTTGCTGTGACAAAGCTGACCTGGTGTTTCTTAAGCTTTTGGAACTGGTTTGTGGGAACAGCATAGAACAGCTTAGTGTTGTAAGCTAGAGAAATCCCGGAATGGTTTACGCAGAGCTCATTGGGCCATTGTGGTGGGAGCTCAGAAGACCACGGTGCCCAAAGGAAGCACAGAACAGCAAGCAGGACCACAAGCTTCCGAACGGGAATGAGCACCCTACCTAGGACCGGGCTAGATGCCATTGGCATGATGTTCTAGCAAAGACGCTGAGTACATTCTGCCTGTTTCTGAAGAACTTCAGTGAGATTGAATTTTAAAATAAGTGGGCTGGTGGATTGCTTCGTGGAGGATGTTTCAAGACAGCATAGCTTAACAGCTGTAGTACGATGTGCCGTGCAATAAGGAATGGATAAAAGTGTAAAGTTTCTGACCATGATGCTTTTTTACACCTCCAGTTCTCAATCTGTGGGTCAACAACCCTTTTGAGGTCAAATGACCCTATCACAGGAGTCGCATATCAGACACTTGCCTTATAATTCATAACAGTAGCAAAATTGCAGTTATAAAGTAACAACAAAAGTAATTTTATAGTTGGGGGTCACCACAACAGGAGGTCACATATTAAAGAGTCACAGCATTAGGGAGGTTGAGAACTACCCTGGTGCTGACAAAACATCTGTTAACTGTTAAAGGGATTACTAACGTTAAAGAAAACCCTCACACTCTTCCCTGAGATAATAAGGTACCCAAGGGCAATACACCGACCATCCAAAGCTCCTACTTATAAGAATGCAGGTTCATTTGAAAAGATGGGGTGTAGTGTGAGGATGCAGCTGAAGGGTTTCCTCTGCTTAAAAACAATTGTTCAGGCAAGTGTTTTCCCGCTTTGGGCAGCTAAGGTGAACAGAAACCACTACAGATGTGGCAGAAAACAACCAGGCTATATTTTGAGCTCGCAGCAGAATCTGGAAGTGTCATGCACCTGGTCCTGCTTGTGAAAACAAGCAAAATGCCAAGAGTCACGGGGTTATGCAGTCTTGCACCAAGTTTCAAAAAGATGCTGAGATCAAGCGATGGGGCAGGGGGAGGGTCAGATTTCCTGAAAGAGACTCCGAGGCACTGCTCCATAAAGCTGTAATGGTGAGGTCGAAAGTGCATTGGCAACCTGAGGAAGTTTGACATACAAGGACCTTGGGATATCTTCCAGGGAAAGTTAGAGCTAGGACGTGGAGATAATTCAAGTGTGACACGTATGTGCTGCAGGGGGCATAGCTAGGAGAAGGGGCTTTGTGTATCCGGGTAGAGCCCACATGGTGCTTCTGCAAGCTCTGGAGTCTGGACATGGAGGTTTGAGATTTGGTCTTTGCTCTGTTGAGTTTTAGTCAATCTTAGTTTGATGTTTCCTTGCCTTCCTCCCATACCTCCATTTTGCATAGTAGAAGTATTATTATTAATATTTTTAATTCTACAGAGGCTTGTAGTTAAGAAATCGCCTTCAATCAGAAGGCGCTGAACTATAGGCTTTGGAAAAATACTAGACCTGTTAATATTTGGGGGGGTGGTCTTTACTATATAAGCTATTTCCATGAGGATAGTTTTAGAGATGTTTATAAGAAGTTCCCATATTCAGGGCAACCCACCCTGAAAATAGGTATCTGTCTTAGGATTCTATTGCTGCAACGAAACATCATGACCAAAGGGAAGTTGAGGAGGAAATGGTCTAATAGGCTTATACTTCCACATTGTTGTCCATCATTGAAAGAAGCCAGGACTGGAGCTCTAGCAGGGCAGGAGCCTAGAGGCAGAAACTAATGCAGAGGCCATGGAAGGGTGCTGCTTACTGGCTTGTCCTCTATGTCTTTCTCAGCCTTATTTCTTTTTCTTTTTTTAAAGTATTTTTTTAAAAAGATTTATTTATTATTATGTATACAGTGTTCTGCCTACATGTACATCTGCAGGCCACAGGAGGGAATCAGATCCCATTAAAGATGGTTATAAGTTACCATGTGGTTGCTGGGAATTGAACTCATGACCTCTGGAAGAGCAGTCAGTGCTCTTAAACACTGAGCCATCTCTGAGCCATCTCTCCAGCCCCCTTATGTCTTATAGAACCCAGGACTACCAGCCCAGGGATGCCTCCACCAACAATAGGCTCAGAGCTCCCCCATCAATCACTAATTAAGAAAATGCTCCGCATGCTTGCTTACAGCCGCATCTTATGGAGACATTTTCTCAATCAAGGTTCCCTCCCCTCAGATGACTTTAGCTTGTGTCAAGTTGACATAAAACTAGCCAGCATGGTATCACTACCCCATAGGCTGTGGTCCTGAAACTAATAAAAAGGAGAAAAATAAAGGGAGTACCGGAAGTCTTCACTTTCTGTTTCCTAACTGTAGCTGCAATGTGACCGGCTGCCTCAAGGGCTTGCTGTCACAGCTGGATCCACTTTCCTTACTGCACCTTCTCTGTGTGTGGTGTGAGCAACGCAGTGCTTCCATACTATACCTCCTCTACTTGGTAGACCATACCCTTAAAATGGCAACTAAAATAACCCCTTACTTCTTTCAGATTCCTTTGTTAGGGATTTTGTCATAATGACAAGAAACACAAATACTACACTAACGGATGGGAGATACCTATCATTATATAGTGAACAAGAAGGCGATTCACATGCTGGGCAGCGTAGGTTAGGGAAGCCAGCAAATTATTCACACTCCCTGGAATGACATGCTAATTTGCTAATTATTTACTTTGGGCGTCTTTTATTTTGTATCAGACTATGAATGGGTATGGGAAAACACACACACACACACACACACACACACACACACACACACACACACACACACACACATACCAAGGAAAGGAGTACCATGAGTAAGGGGAGACATCTGTATGAGCTAGCCAAGTGTAGAGACCGACTAATTGTATGGGTACTGTAAGAGATAGCTGCATTCTGCATTACATACACTTTGGTTTTTCTTTTTCTTTTCCTCCAAATAATTAATTTTCAATTAGTACTTTCTGATGACACTATGGAAAGTACCATAATTTTGTATATAAAAACAAAGCTTCTCTCTCTTGTTCTCTTCTTTTCTCCCTCACTCCCCCACCCCCGACTGTGTGCATGTGTGTGTGTGTATGTGTGTGTGTGTGTGTGTGCGCGCGCGCGCTGTAGAAAACTAGAATGAGATCCCATAGACCTTAACGTTTGATGCTGTCATGTTACTTTCTCACATAATACCCCGAGAAATGACTCTCTGGCTGAGGCTGTCAATTGAGACCTGAAAGGCCCCAGTTTCGAGGTTGCTTACTTACTGACATCTGATCTTAACTAAATCACAGAAGCTTCTTTGCTCCACTTTCTCATCAGCTAAAGAAAGATGATCCTCCTCAACACATTCTCAGCTCCTAAGATGTTATTAGAATCTCTTCGTTAATGTGGAATTGAGGAGAATTTTCAGCATCCTAAAAACTAAGTCAAAGCTGTTGGCGCTTTACGTCATGTCTACTGACTTTCCTGACTATAAAGGAAACACTCTCGTTAACGCTATGCTTGGCTCTTTAGTCCTTCTAATGCCAGGTAAGTAACAAGACTCCATTTGTTTTTGTAAAGAACAACTGATACAGAAGATATGAAGTCAGGAAGAATTATTGGTTGCTGCAGCGCATTAATTATTTTCAAATCCTGCTGAAATTTGAAAGGTATTTGCTTCATTTCAAAGGTCTAGCTTCTTTCTGTCATCAGTTTGAATTAGAGTCTTTAACATCACAGCAGAGAGCTTGCCACGTAAATATTTTAAGTCCTGAGTTCCCATCTCCAGCTAAGAAGTGGTTATCCTTCACAGCAGAGCTACAAATGCATCTTAATTAATGACATCTTAAGTGCCTTTTCTTGCTACTCTGACATAAAAGTAGACGGCCTGAGTAGAAGGTGTAATTGCTTAGAAGAGGGAGGCAGGCCAACCACGCACATCCGAGAACCTAAACTCAAGAGTTCTCAAGGCATTCTCCTTTTCTCTCTTCCTTGGCTTCACTCACCTTGCAGCAGGAAGCCCCATCATGCCTTTGTGCCATTGCTGCCCACTTTGAGTGATTCCTAAGACTTCCTGTTTGTCTCTCCTGCTGAGAATTGCTTCCTTCCCTGACACTAAGATTGTTTCTCATTGTGCTTTTCCTTTACAGCTTCATAACTGTAAAATTTGTTCCCTTCCGCAGAAAGTACTTGCTTGTTATTTTTCCACCTTCACTTATTTCCAATATACCAGCCAGGCAGGCAACCAGGAAAATGAAAGGCCGGCTGGCTTCATTATGTGTGAGAATTTCTATGGGAAAAGATTTCCTTTCAGTCACATTTTTTAATGGTGTCTGAGATGAGGACATGAAAGGAAAAAAAAACCCTCAAATTGGATTTTTAAAAATAAAAATATAGGAAAAGGTCCCAGCTCACAAATAAGAGGCTAAAAGCCATCTTCGTTCTAAGCACTAAGACCCAGCTTTCAAACTGCCTTTGGGGCACTTCTTGGGGTAAGCTGAGCTTAAAGGACAGAAGGCACCATATGGAACAGGAGCTGAAGCAATTACACCAATAAGAATTTGTAATGAAATGGTTTAGAAATAATAAAAATCTAGATTAACTAGATTCAGATAACAGGATCTTTGAATTAGCCACATTTTGGGATGTTTTTCTTTAAGAGGCACAGCTGAGTGGCAATAGAATCAGTTCAGGGAGCTTAAAAATCCCTTTTGTTAATATTTTGGTTAGGAATTGGTATCAATTCTTGTGCCTAATTTCAGAGCTCTGCCAACTCTTTCTTATGAAAGACATAGTGAGAAGAAGGCAACTTTCCATTCCTGAGCATCTGAGACCACTGTAAAGCTAACTAGCAATGCTGGAGTGCCCGAGGCCCTGGGTTCAATCCCCAGCCCAGGAAATAAGTGGCAAAAGTAAAGCCAATTTTCTTTTACAAAGATTCCAATATGTTTATTCTATTGTTTGAAGATGATTTGGTATTGAGATGAATCAAGATCTGCTACCAAGTGTGTAGCCTTAGGTCACATCCCCACTTGACTATTAGTGTGTTCCTCTGTGATGAGAGGGCACGGGAGCTGTTTCTTCTAAGGACAGTTAGTGTCTGGTCATCACTGTTTTTCAGCATGAGCACCCCAGGTATGATTTGTCCTTACAATTATTATAATATATTGTGCCCTGGAGAAGTTGCATACTTTACCACAATTACAGTGATAAAGACAGCCCAGAGTGCTTAGTTAGGTAACCAACTAAAGTTTCTGGCTAATAACAAGAGTGTTGGGCTGAGGAGTTTTAGAGTTTCACCCTTCTTTTTGCTTCAATAGATATATCTCCAGGGCTCTGTTGAACTGGGGATTTTGAAGTAGGAAGTCATAATTCTATATAACTGTAGGATGAAGGAAGGTCAAAAATACAAATTAAAAATTTCATGAAATTTGACTGAATGTTGAGACTTGTAGATAGAATGAAAAGACATTTCCACATAGATCAAAGACAGAATATAAGTGATAGACTATTAATTTGTCTTAGTTTACAATATGCGTTTAGATATTTTCGGCATCCGAAATGGATAGCATTGCTTCTGGTGAGTTAAGAATACCCGTTCCACTGTTCACTGGCGTATTGCTAGGGAATCACATCTAAAGCACGTGACACATTACAAAATCAGCCTTGATGAAGGCAATCCTAATCTTCTAAAGATGGCTTGTGTTGTGGAATAGGTAAAGGATCAATTATCCTGTAAGGGAAAAGGCTGCATCTCCATCATTCTTACCCTATGATGCTATCCTGCTATCTCCTGCCTCCACACACACAGAGACAGCCAAGAAACAGCTCTGAGAAATGTGTATTATTTATTTTATCATATTAACATACGAACGGGCACTGTGTGAAAAATTCTTGCTTTGAGTAGATTTTCATGGTAGGGCAAGGGGGATTTATTTAGGATAAGACTTTCTGTTGTTTTGTCTCCAAAAATGTTCTTTAAAAAAAAAAAAAGCACTGGTAACAACCATTAAAACTGAGGTATCTTACATCTGACAGAATTCATACAGGCATGTTTTGGCAGTAGGAGCAAACACTTGCCACATAGGAGCAGGTTTCCCATCTTACTAGAAACATGAAGATAATGCATTTTATGGGATTCTAAGTCACAGCTGCAAGGAAGCTCTCCAAACTGCTTATGCAATTCCTCTGATGAAGACTTAGCAAGGTAAAATTAAAGTGGAAGATGTCCACTTAGCCTAGAGATTGATGGCCTTGGCAAAGTCCTGAGGGGGAAACCAAACATCACCTAGATTGTAAAAGTTGCACCTGGGAGGGGGCGTTGTCCTGATTGTCACAGGCAGTGGCTTATTTCTCTGCTCAAACACGATTCTCAGAAACAACCTCATATGTACCATAGGACACTGGTGTCAAGAAACTGTAGACCCTGGGGATGAATCACTTGTCTTGGTTTTAGTTTATAGTAGATATTCCTCCTTCATTTTCTCCTGTGGAAAGTATATACACAATGGTATATATTTCAAGATGGGGTTTTTCCACACCTCTGATCATTTGTTGCAGACTTGGAAGATTGGGATCACGGTTTCAACCTAGAGAAATCCCTGTGATGCTACAAAGACATGGTGGGTGTTTGGGAACAAGGCCGTGATGTAATTTTCTACAAAATGAAAATTGCACAGCTAAGTTATCTTAAAGACAGAAACATTTTATCTATACTCTAAGCTTGGATATAAGGATTCCAACAAGGTTCATATTTCAGAAAGAGTTGCACCAGGCCTGGGGCAGCAGACAGGCAGACTCTGGGTCAGCTTCCACCTGCCTGTGAATTAGCACATTCTACTGTTTTTAAGAAATCACATTTTGCTGCCCCTGTAGTCCTCTAGTGTTTCTAATTAAAAGTGCCAGCTCTACTGCACAGGCTCTGGAAGCTTTCAAAAGGCACTTTTGTGTTCTTTTTTCCCCCCTTATTTGTGTTTTCAGTGCCATTTTTTTATATTGCCTTTAGCAAAGTGAGAGGAATATGGCATCCTTAGATACAGAGCTGTTAATGTGCTTATGTAGTGAGAGAATGCTTATTCTGTAAGTGGATCTGCAACATCTGTTGGAATTAGGTTTCAGGTAAAACTAGGCTTTTCTGAGGGTGAGCGTTGGAGCGGAGGTAGACAAGCTGGTTGGAAAGCTGATCGAAGGTCGAGTTTCGTAGGAACTGGAAATATTTGTTTAATTTGAGGAAGAATATAAATGTAGAGGGATGGGATTAAGATAATTGGTACGAGGGAAAGCAAAGTCCGAAATGGCCAAAGGGGGACAGAGCACTCCAGGTTTGGGGGAGACTTTAGCATGTGGGAGAGATGTGCTATCACTGAGGACTGAGAACTGGTCCCCCAGCTCTGACTCCCCTCTCTTTTGGTCCAGCAAAAGGCAGGAAGATTAGGCAGTTAGTAGAAAGTCCTGAGTAGAGGGTGGTGGGTCTCCATCTGCCAACCAGGACATTGGCAATGAAACCACGTTATTTTATTATTTCCAAGGCCTTTTTGATATGTCTGCACAGTGCCACCTCAATTTTAGACACAGTTTCCCCCAGGATTGTGTCTTATTCCTGTTCCTTCTTGCCAGTGTGAAATTCCATCAGCTCCTTATGTCTGTAATTGCCCTTTAAATCAGAATAGACTGTCACCAGGTGTTGGCATTCTACCCTCCAAGTGCCATGAGCCCATAGGCCCGTGGCTGTGGTGAAATGCCAGGACTCAAATTCTCATAACTCCTTTTAGAACGAATTCACTTCCTCCCCTGTTCCTAAGTAAAAGCTCTGGTTTTTCTTATCCCAAAGGCAGTGGAGAGCTGCTTCCTCTACCTTTGATGGGATGATTATTCCAGCAGTTACAATGGAAATGGAATTTGAATACCTTAAGGGGTGTGAAATAACCTCATTGTTAGGTAGAGGGGAATAAATAGATGCTGAAGACCAGCACTATTTCCCTGGGAGAAGATTTTCATTTGTTTAACTGTCTTCATGTGTAGGAGTGCTGTTTAGTTTTCCATAGAATACCCCTGAGTGCTCTTTCACCTTCTTAATCTATTTGTTTGATTATGTTGACTTGGCAGGAAAGGGTATTTGAACGCATTAATGTTCAAATACTCTTGTTTGAAAAACAAGCTAGCAGAACAAACTATACCCCTCTCGTGGTGCTACATTTGCAAATCCCCTTATTATGAAAGTCACAGTGTGCTCCCCACCAGTGCCCGCTGATCTCACCCACTCTAGGTTTTCATGAGAGTATAAAGGTTACTTTCTGATAGTTGTAAGAGGATCAACACTATTTTACTGATTTTTTTTTGTGTCATAAAATGAGTACTATTCAAATGAAATGCTGACCAACAAAGGGAATATATTGTCAGAACTGTTTTTCAGAAAGCAATTAGGAGTTCTGAAGCATTTAAGCAAGTATTCAGGCACATATACACAAGCATATGCACACACACACACACACAGGCACACACAGACACACACACACACACAGACACACACACACACACACACACACACACACACACCAGTCTAAAAATAAGAGGAATAATCATAACCAAAAGCCACAGCAGTGTGTAGAAGGGAAAGAGTTTCAGAGAATCCCATTTTGTGAGCATCTGTCTTAATTCTTCTAGCGTTTGTGGCATCCTACCCAGTGTTGGCCTGAAGCATGCATACAAAGGAACTAGAAGGCTGCATTTTCCTTAGCTTGAAGTATCATTAGGTTCAGTGTAAAAGTAAATACCAGGGATTTATACAGAAGAGGAGGTGGAAAGATTATACGAGCCAAAGGACGTGGGTGACTCCAAGGAAACAACATCTTCCAGATACAGCAGGACTGATAGACACATGAACTCAAAGACAAGGGGACAGCGTGCCTAAGACCAGCATAGGTTCAAACCAGACAAAATCTAAGCACTGAAAATGGGCAGTGGATACAAAGCTGCGCCTCTACCAAGAAGCTATTTGCAATTTATACTTGATGGGAAAATCAGTTTTCCATAATGGTGTCACTGTTTATATGAGCACTCTCTAGGGCAAGCCCCATGCCCAATAGTAGTTGAGCAAAACTAAATGGACTTCTTGTTTATTGTCCTTGTTTGTTTTGGTGTGTGTGTATGTGTGTGAGTGTGTGTGTGTGTGTGTGTGTGTGTGTGTGTGTGTGTGTGTGTATGAGATTTGGTTTGGTTATTTCCCGTTTTACAGATTTTCTTCTTTTTTTTTTTTTTTCGTTGTTTGGTTTGGTTTTCTTTTTGCTATTTTTCCTGTTTTGTTGTTGTTGTTTTAGTTAGTATGTTTGTTTTTTGAGAAAGAGCGAGAAAGACCATGAAGTTGGGAAGGTGAGAGGGTGAGGAGGATGTGAGGGGAGTTGGGAGTATGATGAATGTATATTGTATAAAATTTTTAAGTAAAAATTAAAACTATCTAATCACATGGATAATTATTTAACATATATAAATTAAGTGTTTCTACTGAAAGACACATAGTCAAAACTGACAGAAGTAAAATCTAGTGATGTGCTCTGTATAAGAGACACAATTCAAGTGTTCAAACACATGTAAGTTTAAAGCAAAAAACAGAGAAATAGTTCATTTTAAGAAGCTGAGAATAGGTTCAATGTGTTTCTTCCTCTTGCCTAACACTGTGTTTTAAGGTATAGCTAATGTGGGACATAAGGACAAAATAGCCACAGCAATACAGAAAGCTGCATAAATCAATCTAATAATCACTGACCATGTAGAAAACCCTACCAATAATTCATTTTCAAAGTCCATATAATTTAGCAAACAATGAAAACCTATTATAACTTACAAATGAATTTAGCAAAATTTCAGGATATAAGGTGATATAAGCAATAAATTGTGCTAAAATCTATTACCCAGAAACATTTAAAATATTGAATTAAAAATTTCCTAATTATTACAAATGAAAATGAAGAATAAACATAGCAAAATACATGTAAAGTTTTCCTATACAGAGCACTGAAAACACCTCTACCTGAAATTCAGGGTACCACACATGAATGGGAGGGGTAGGGGATTTACCACGTTAAAGGAGTGATCGGAAGACTAACAGATTCTATGCACAGTTACTCTTTCATCTCAGCCGATTTCTTAACCAAAAGGAGAAGGAAAACAGTGGTGTTTTTTGGGAGTCGTAGAAATGCTTTACACTCCTGACTCAGGTATAGTTATCCTGTGGTATATTCTTTGCAAAACCAACTCTTCCGTACCTTAGAAGCATTTCACCTTCTATTAAAATTCAAAAGATGAAATCGCTGCTCCCCTGCTTGTGTCTGGGCCAGTTCAGGACCCTGGTTTGGCTATTTGTCCTTCAAAACCCTCCTCTCAGCTGCGGTCTGGCCTTATGTTGATAGGTCACCCTGCTCTGTGGTGAAGACTTTAGGTGCCCTGTGCATTCTTATCTTGATTTCGCACAGTAGGTGTTGAAGAGGGCTTGTCTACCCGACTGCCCATACCTGGTACATGACTTGGACCTTTGTCAATAGACCTGTTTCTAGAAATAGCTTTATTTCATTTGCTGCCACCTTAAAGTCTGCTGAGAACCAATCAGACACAATTTAGTTTTCTTTATTGGTTCAGTTCAAGGAATGCCAAACTCCATTTTAGGAGGCTCATTCGTTGTGTGAAGACTTGCGACTGTCCAAATCACTTCATCTATTCTGTTTTAAATGAGGAAGAAACATCTTTGTGTGGCCCAATGTCTATATGGAGGAGGATAAACACATATAATATGTGAATATTTGTGGAAATAGAAAGTACCCGTACTGTTTGTAAATAAATTACTTAGTTTGAGCTCTTTACCAAGCAGAACAAAGTTAATTGAAATATTTAGTAAAATGGAGAAGACCACCCTGCATTCAATATTTGTAGCAAATTCAAAATGCCTACACTCTTAGAGACAGGAGCCTGATTGAGATGATCTCTCAGAGTCAAATTCTGGCAAATCCCTAAAGAATAGTGAAACTCTTCATAAAGATGTCAGTGAGCAGCTGGGCAGTCAGCTCAACACTAATGCCATCTGATACACAGAAGAAAGTAGCAATTTTCCATCTATTGAGGGGGAAACAGGCAAGTGGCATTACCTTTGCCTGTATCTAATCAGGAAACCAAAACAGGCGAACTTATATATGTGCCCGTCAGGGAGGCTGCTGGGCTGTGTGGCTGGGGAGAGACAGATTGTGACTTTCAAAAGGAAGGAAAAAAAGTTTACAAATGTAGTAACACAAAGGTAGTGACAGATGCAGAACTGCAGAACCACGGGGTGGAAGGAGGCTTTTTAGCTGTTGCTTATTAAATCCTGTGTGGGAAGTGAGAAGCTTTTTGCTCTGCACCAACACATTCATCTAAGGATATTTATGTTTGTGAAATGAAAGAAGCAAACTTCTGTGATTCTTAAGATTCTTGACTCAAGTTCCCTGCTATGAGATGGAGTCCCACGGTTTCCTGGAATCCCTAGGTGGGGGACAGCATAGAGGAGAGGGGCTTTGACATCAAGGGCTATAGTTTAACATGGTGCTGTGTAAGCAGAACGTGTTCTGACTGTGTAACTTTAAACTTATGGAAATGGTGCTCGCGTTTATTTGAAGCACCTGATAATAGTTTCAATTATTCACCAAGTGAATTTCTTATGTTTAGTCATGTGAATTATTATTTGTCTGTGTGTCCTCATTTGGGAAACTAAGTGATTTGGTTTTCCTGTTAAGTCTTCCCGTACTTCGTGAGAATTGTGTGGGGTGCCTGTTGTTTGAATTCTACTCTTTCCTTGCCGTGCTTAATTTTAGACAGATGAGCGTGGTGATGGTTAGTGCTGCTGGTGGTCATAGAAGTGGTGACGATAGTGGTGACAGTGGAGGTGGTGAGGGTGGTGGTAGCATCGGTGAGAGTGACAGTGGTAGTAGTGGTGACAGTGATGGAGTGATGATGGCAACATCGTAGCAGTAGTAAATGTTGGGAGAGCAACAAACAACAGAGGGTGGGATGTAGGAGTCTAGCATACACTTCTTCGGGGACTTCAGTCTTGGCAAGCGGGCTGATTGACACAGCATGGGACTATCACTTGGGGACTCGTTTCTTAACAAGGAGGTCATCCAAGCTCATCAGAGGGCACCTCTGATTGTCAGTCTCAGGCAATCAATCCTCTGATACACCAGGCTCAGCTCAGACTTTTGCAGTCGGTCACATTCTTTTTTTCTGATGGGGTTCTTTTTTTTTAGAGACCAACATCTTAAAGAGTTTTATTCTTCATGGACCCACCCATAACTCAAATTTCCTTGAATCTACATTTTATTATTCCAACCTACATACCACAGGTGTGGATCTTAAGGACAGGAAATATAACAATTGCACACACAGCGCGGTTTTGCCTGAGCCTGGCCTCTCCGTGACCACCCTCTCATGGTGTCTTTCCTCACCATCAACTATGGTCCAGAAAAATGGAAATTATTTCACTCTTCTCATTCCTTCATCTCCTAGTTTAAATGCCTTCCCCCCTCAGTGCCTGTCTTGCCCTCTCCTTCCTCTCTCTCTACTGTGAACCTCAAGACTGGCACCATTTGGAAAACGTTCCCCACTATTTTAAATTTGATTCCTGTAATGTAACCTTTATGCTTTGCCCTTCCAGCTGTGTTTTCCTTGCTGATCAGTATTTACGTACAAGCCTTGCATGAATTACAGTGGTGGCAGTGACAATAATAATAGCAGTACCTTTCATTTCCAGGACTTTGCAGGGAACATGTTTGCATATACATTATCTTAGGAAAAGAAATGGAAAAAAAATTTCATGGCCAGTATGTGCTGAGTGTTTATTATATGCCAAATATTCATTATATACATGTATTTAATACTTAGAACTTTTCAAATTGGCAATTATTATTTTTATATTTTGTAGGAAGTGAAGCAAACACAAAAGGCTCAGCAATTTGCAAAAGGTCAGTTCTTGCAGCAATAAACACAGAGCTGGGATTTGAAAGTCAGTCAGTTTCATTTCACACTCTCTGCTATGCTTTAATCGGCACTACTTCCAAGAGCATTATTACAGTGGCCAGTTTGATCAAGATCTTTTACAAAGCCTTAAGAAGCAGTCAACACTAGGTTCTAATGTTCCTGCAGATCCCTCATTGGAATGCACCAATAGTTTCAAACTAGATAGTTTCAAGCTATCAGGAAGGTCTTCATGCTAAAAGCAAAACAAAACAAAACAACAACCACAACAATCCAGGCAGACAAGTTATTAGCTTAATATTGACTCGAGTCTTCAAATAAGCGTCTGTATAATGTGGTTAGATATTTATGAATTTACTCAGTACATTGTCATAAAATCACTGACTCTTAAGCTTGAAAGGATCCTACATAATAATCCTAACCCTCAATATCCATGGGATGTTTCAGATGCATTATATCTTATATCCTTTTCTAAGATCATTATATATGTTATTTTATATCATTCAATTCTCAGGATAATACTATGAAGTAAACTATCATTTTGTACTGTGGTCTTTTCACAAGCAAGAAAAATGGAGATGCTCCAGTTCGGTGATTTGCCTGAGTGCCAATTAAAAGAGCAGAGATTAGGATTCTGCAGACATGTGGTGTTGGACTCTATGTTGTTTATTAAGGCTTCTTATACCCACAAACATACATACAATATATACACAAATGATAAAATTATTGTTCAGAGAAGTTGTTACCAGTTCCATTATGACAGAAGGCTCCTGAACCCCTTTGCTCTACTCAGCGACTGTGGCAGCTGTGAGGCAGATCTTTTGATGCTGGAAATTCCCATCATCCTTTGAATGCCTAAGGCCTTGGGGCTTGACTGGCAGATTCAGAATTTAGACAGTTTTAATGCCGGAGCTAGGGACCTGTTGCTCCAGGCTTTAGAGTCGAGAAGCTTATGGCTCAGCACACACAGGATGGAGGCTTACTGCCCTGGACTTTAATCATCAGTTGCCCCAGTGCTTGGCAGTGTTTGCAATCCTCGTGTTTTGGCAGTAGCGAGCAGCAGCAGCATGCAGGAGCAGGTGCTGACTTTTCCCGGTCCACATCATACACAGACTCAGATCTGTGGGCCCGGGAATTACTGTTTTGGGGTTGACAGTGTTGTGACCCTTAGTCCTTTAGCCAAGAAAGGATACAACTCCAAAGCCCAGGGATATTGACTTCTTAGAAGTTGACAGTGGCTAGTGTGATAGCTTGGGTTTCTTAGCCCCTTGGTTCTTTGGTAGTTTTATGGAATTGTTTCAGTGACCAGAGTGAGCAATATTGTTTCTGACATCTTATGATTTTCATTTTTTTATCTCCCTTTCCTTCTCCTTCCCTCCCTCTCTCCCTCCCTCCCTCCCTCCCTCCCTCCCTCCATCCCTCCCTATTTCTTCTGTCTCTATGTCTGTCTGTCTGTCTGTCTGTCTCTCTGTGTGCACTTGTATGTTTATGTGGAGACAGGGGACTGGTGTCAGGAGTCTTATTGTTCTTCTACTTTATTCAGAGGCAGGAATTCTATGCATTAGTCAAGGTTCTGTAAAGGAACTGGACTGGTAAAATAAAAGTATTTTAATGGGACTTTTATTTTAAAGTGGCTTACAGAATGTGGCCCAGGTTTTCCAATAATGGTTGTCTCATGATACAAAGGCCAAAAATCTGCTAGTTGTTTAGTCAATGAAATTGATGTCTCCAAAGTCCCAATCTGGTGCTGGCATCCCATAAGATTCCTAGAGAGTGTCTGAACTTCAGTCTACATTGCAATCTTGAAGTAGGCTTTAACACCAGTGAGAGCAAGGGCAAGTAGGAAAGAAGCAAAGCTTTCTTCTTCTGTGTCCTTTTATGTGTGCCACCAAAAGGATGGCCTAGATTTAGTGTGAGTTCCCCCATACCAAAAGTCCCAACCAAGAAAACCCTTCACAGCCATTCTCAGATGCTTGGGTTTTAGTTTGTTCCAGGTGCAGTCAAGTTGACAACCAAGGGTTGCCATCACACTCAGTCAAACCAGGTCTCACTGACATGGTAGTCTTGCCATAGGGATCCCCTGCTCCTACCTTTAAGGCTATAGTTATAGGCAGATAGATACACCTAACTATCAAGTGAAAGACTTTGTACAAATCAAGTTGTCTGCTGGCTCAACATGGGAAAGGGTCTATGGTGACTTAGATGGAAATGGTTGCATATTGTTCATTGGTCATTTGGAGCTCACTGATGCTCTTGAGACAGAAGCTGTTTGAAACAGGTGCTGGGGTGATGACTTCAGGAGCCAGAGTAGCGTTTCAGGGACCAGTGGTCATGGTAGGAGTGTGGCTTCCTCAGTGCATCTTCAGACTGTAGAAAGCAGGCCATGCTATCTTGAGATCAGTCCAGCTGGCTGTTTGGCTGACTGTCTTTCTCTCTGGGTAGCTATAGGCCCAGGGCGGGTTGTAATATCTATCAATTAAGGAGTCAAAATTGTCCCAAGTAGCCAATATTTTAGCTTATTTAATGGGGAAAAAACTGAAAGGAAAAGGAACATTTCCATAAGACTTGTTGACATCAATACTGGTTTTATAACAATGCTCTGACAATGCTTCGGAAGAGGCTTCCTCTCATTATGGATGGTTGGGCTGTCTGTAAAATGATCCCCACCCTACTCACGTGTTTGTTATATCCTGTCCTAACAAGTCACATGATGTAAGCTTCCACCTCCACAGTTTGAGCTGCCCATTGCCATTCCTGCATTGCTGAGTTGCGTGGTTGGTCCTGAGCCATGTGTTAGAGCAACCCCAGCTTCCCGTACATTGCATTATGTAGGTGTTTTCTCATGGCGACAAGAAAAGTAAGCAATGTGGTCAACTTTCCATTCATTTTAGCTTCTTTTCACTAAAGTTTCACTTCTTAGCTCTATGTTTATTCTTGGTGCATTTGGTCCAAAATTGAGGCTCAAATCTGTGGAGAAGACCAAGTATGAGGAAGGATGCAAAATGAGTGTGCTTTCTAAGACTGTATAGCCTAATATGGCGTGAGGAAACTAGATAATCAATTAGCTGTTTCAAAAGAGAAGGCATATACTACATTGTAAGTACAAGTCAGGGGTCAGCAATATGGCTCCACGGATTAAAGTGCTTGCTGTGCAAGACTGGTAACCTAAATTGCGTCTCATAGGGGAAAAAAGAAAAACCTACCATGGAAGATTTCCTCTGACCTGTGCCATGGAAAACACATACTCACCATAAACCTCTTCTCCCCTCCCACACAAAAGAAACAAACAAACAAACAAATAAACAAACAAATAAAGGATACAAGTGCTATATACAACAGTGTGAGAGAGATACAGTATTAGGTTGGTCTTGTAAACAATGTGTAACTTGAGCCTTGAAAAGAGTTCAGGAGCTAAATCTATGTTATTCTGTCAAGTTAACTGTTTAGAAGCACTCAGGCGCTGTGCATGGTACAAAGGCAGTGCCAGGAATGACAAGGCAAAACAGAGCAGATAAAGAGAGTGTTATGTTTAAGTGCTGTAGGGGCGAGAGACGAAGGGATATGGGAGAACCAGAGTATGTAGAGAAGGAATACAGAGAAATCAGCACCTAAGTGGTCCTTGGTCCTTTAAAAAATGGCCACAAGTCTTGGGGGAGGAAAAAAGTAGTCAAAGAGAAGATCCCTGGTATAGCCAAGTGGAAACACATTAAGGATTGATGACAGAGTGGGGAGATGTAACTCTCAATCTCTCTCTCTCTCTCTCTTTCCAGCCCCCCCCCAGTGTATGTGTGTATGCACGTGTGTATATAGTAGTCAAAGAGTAGTTGTGTTGACAGAAGCTAGGCAAGTGCCTGTATGAGTAGGATGGTGACATGAAACAATCAAAGGATTCAATAATACAGTGTCATGGAGAGCATAGAATGGTGACAAGCCCCAGAGGATATCTTTGTTTATGTAGCATTGTGTAATAGCAGTTTGTGTGTCAGTCCTGTGGCCACCTGCTGGGTGAAATAATCTTGCTTATATCCTGCTTCTCCAGTATGAAGAACAAAGATGATGCAATACAATACAAATTATTTGTTTTTGAGACTTCTTCTTTTGACATGGAAATAATATTTGTTATGTATTGTAAATCTAAACAAATGTTGAATTCTGTGTTATTATTCATCAGGCTGGTCACTAGCATTCTCTCATGACACTCTAATTTGGACCCATATTGGTGATGTATTTGAACTCTGGATAACAGACATGGAGGGGTAAAGGAAGCAGCAGATATGAACCTAACACAGGTTAGGAATTAATCAGGATGTAGGAGAGCTGGCCATTGGCATCCACCACACATTGGGATCCACATCTGAACCACATCCATACTCTACTTGAACTGCTAAGCCCTGAGCATGAAGGCATGAGTAGTGTCTAGAAAGATCTATCTGATGAGAGCCTCTTTTCTGAGTAACTTCTGTATTGGGATGGCCCCACTGGGATGGCCAACACACTCAAAAACTATCCTATCTTTGAGCCTTATCCAGAAAAATAATTTTTTCCCATCATGTCCAGTTGTAGATCAGTCTTGCATCTTGATCTGAAGGCCTCCCCTGACCACTCCTCTTAGAACACTTCTTATTCTTAACTACTTTCTTGGTATCTGTTTCCCTGAAGACCAGATCTAATATTTTATCTTTATCTAGATCTAATAAATAGAGCAATAGAATATGGATCAACAAACAAACACCAAAACAAACAAACAAACAAACAAACAAACACCCTTTTAGCCCACATAGGATCCCTTGTAGTTTCCTTCTTCAGTTTTTTGCAAAATGTAAAGCTCATCTTCCATTTGTGGACTGAACACTAGACTCGGTCGCTTCGTCCTGCTCTGAGGATATACAAGATGTAGTTTGAGGCATTTGTCTACTTGCGGCATGTCTCCATTATCTTATCTGCACAATGAGGCTTCTTTCTGTGCAAGTTCCCATAAGTGTTTGGGGGTTTTATCAGTGACAGTGAATAATTTCAGCGTGGTTGGATGCTAATAAAAACACACAGGTCTGGGACAGGTAGACGCTGATGGTGAGAGAAACTGACAGGGACAGCAGTAGAGGGAGCCCCAGAAGAGCTCTCTTCCTGTTTTGCATGCCAGGTGTGAGTGAGGATGGGGGAGGCCGTGCTGGGCAAGGTGGAGAAGAAACATAGGTGAAGAACCAGACAGCGAGGTGGGCAAGGAGGGAGGCCAGACTATGATTTTGTCTGTTGTATTCTACATAGAATTGGTCGAGAAAAGAAAAAAAAATCAAATCAAGCTGCCTGTGGGAGTAGACTAAAATCTGATGGAAAGGAACACTTAGCTAAAAGTTATGTTCTTGCTGCACAGACGGAGCTTCAGTAAGAGACAGCAGTGTGCAGTGCAACACTGACTGGAAAGCAATTATACCAAAGACAAGAAACACACTGTTAGTGATTCAGATTTGCTGTGAATTATGGCTTCCTGAAAATTGGTGTGAATTTAATGACTGAACTACAAGAAAAGGGGAAAATCCTTTAAAGGGACAAATGTAGAGACTAGTTTTGTTTATTCTCTCTAAGGCAGAAATATGTTTCGGCATGTTAAGGGTCTTTGTTCTTTATTAAACGTTCTATAAAAAGCAACATGCTAGTGTGGTTTTCATCTAGAGAGTATAAAGATGAAATTACATTAAAATGAAGGGATAGTCATGGCAGCTCATCCCTGCCCTGCTCAATCGTGCCATTTCTTGTTCCTGGGCACATTCTGATGCTAAGTTGAAGGAATTCATGTGAGTCTGGGATAATGAGAATCGAAATACAAAATGTCTCTTCAAAGATCTATTTAGACCCTCTAGTGCTCTCTTCTTTTACAGTGAGTGACCTTGAAGGCCAGTTGTGGCAGATGCAGTAGCTAGAGCTTAAAGGAAGGGAGACTATTGTTCCGTGGCTGGGTGAGAATTAAGGATGTATGATCTTTTGTTGTTACTTACTGTTTTAACAAGACCTAGCCAGTTCTGTTACAAACATCCTATATCAGGATCTAGTCAGTGATTTGTTACAAGAAAAGGCCTGATTATTTGTTAGGCAAGCTGATATGATCGGGTGCACATGTAGGAACTCGGGAAAATTTCTGTTGCAAAGAAGGTTAATAGAAGACTAGATATTGATGGAATTATTCCAAGGACACAGAACATTCAAAGGAAAAAAGAGAGGGCTAGAGGATGAAGTGAGAGAAGAAAAGCAGTGAGGAGAGGGAGAAGAAAGAGAGGAGGAAAAGGAGGAGGAGGAGGAGGAGGAGGAGGAGGAGGAGGAGGAGGAGGGACTTGTGAATGACTCCCAGCCAGGTAAATTGAAGTGACCTTTCCTACTAGTCCCTCTGTGCTGTGAGTATCCGCATTCAGGCAGGTTATTACTGCTATTGCTGGCAGAGGCTATTGGCTCGGATTGGATGTAGTAACACATTCTAATGATCAAAAATTATTGAACCAGGATGTTTTTGACTGAAGATTGCTGTCAAATATAGAGCAGCTAGCATTGAGACGCAGATATCCACGGAGTAGAAACCGCATGGAGCATTCATTGAGACAAAATTCTGTTTTTCCTGGACCCTGCTTCTACCTCCTCCCTGAGGCACCATGCAAGCTTGTCATACTGAATTATTTACTGTTTTCTAAATGAATCATCTGTTCATACACCTCTCTGCCAGTTTCTGCATCCCGGAACCATACTTCTTTTTTAAGGCCTAAAAACATGGCACCTTAGAGTCTTGCTGCAGCTTGTGGGCAGAAGACCCAACTTAATTCTATTCCCTGAGAACTCTGCGTCTTGGTGAGGAGCCAGGGTCCCACTAGGTACAGCTCACTGTCCGTCTCAGTCTTCTCTTCTATCCCATCTCCACTCCTTCGTCCCTTTTGCCAGGAAACTCTGGTAGATGCCCTGGTCTAAAATCTAGAAGAACCATTCTGTACCAAGGACCTCACTGGCACTTTGATTGCCTAGGATGCAGAAGGGTCAACAGGACTCCTCAAAAAGGACATTCACCTGAAAATTTCAAGACCAGTTATCTACATCTAAAACCTCCCTGAGCATCATAACTCAAAATGCCTAGATTCCAGAGCCAAGACAAAAACAGGAATGGCCAATACAGTATGCCTCCTCCAGACGCCAGCAATTCCATTGCAACAGGCCATGAGAAATGCAATTTATATAAAGCACAAGATAAGAACTTTAAAATAGCAATTATGGATATGTTCACAGACCTTAGAAAGGATATGAATAAATGCTTTAATGAAGACCATGAAAACATAGTTGAATAAAATTATTATTTTTTATTATTATTATTATTATTATTATTATTATTATTATTATTATTATAATCTCTGTTGCAGGATATTTGATCACATTGTGAACCTGGAGATTGTGTTGTTTACACATAAAAAACTATTTTTAGATGTGATGTGGCTTAGCCCTAGTACACACCTTTAATCCAAGAGCTTTCTGCTTGAACAGAACTAAATAAAATTAGCCATAGGTCAAAAGGCAGAGCAACCAGTTGACGGGAAGTTAGTATAGGGAAAAAAACCATAGAGAGTAAGAGGAAGTCAGGAGAATAGATAGAGAGAGGCACAGGAAGTAGAAGGGAGGGGGGCTCAGTTTGAAAGGGGTGGTAAGACAGTGTGGGAGGGAGGATTCCTTGTGGGACTTTGGCTGAGAAGGAAGGTCAGCTGGGTTCTTTTTCTGTCTCTCTGAGCTAGCAGGATTTTATTCCAGCATCTGGCTCCTGAGTCTTTATTGGTAAAATCAAACAATTGAGATTTTCATTAAAAGTAACACATTTCACCAGAACTATTATTTTGCTATAAACATATATTCCATTAAATCAAAGAAAATCAAAATGTGAAAATACTGCTTCCTTTTGTAACTCTAAGAAAAAATTAAAAAACATTAAAAGTGATAAGTGAAAATATTGCTATGAGAAACGAGGAATGAAATGGAAGGAAAATGGATAGCTAAATATTTACTAGCAAATACAATGTGATATAAATATAAATTGTTTTAAATAAGTCATGATATTTAATTTCTAGATGAAGGAAAAAGTAGGTTAAGATCTATATATTCTACCAAAATACACAATTTCAGATACATGTAAACATTTAAAAATCAAGGTATAAAACAATGTCAATGGTGGCACATGATTTTAGTCCCAGTACACAAGAGGGAGATAAAAACAGACAGATCTCTGAGTTCAAGCCCAGCCTGGTCTACAAAGTGAGTTTCAGGACACAGAGATACCCTGTCTTAAACAACAACAACAACAACAACAACAACAACAACAACAACAACAAAATAAAAAGTCTCATAACATTGACTAAGGTTAATATTGACCATATATATCTTGTATCTCAGTTTGAAAGGACTCATAACCTTAAAAGCCATGGGAAATGACAAATAAATATTAAAAATACACATAGACATCTGAGTTCAAATAATCTTGGTTCTTTAAACAAAGCAAAATATAATTTGAAGATGATTAGACATTCTTAGCACTATTTTCCAGAAATAATAAAAACAAAATTTCCAACCAGAGAATATGCAGCTTTCATAACTTAAGCAGACAACGGGGGAGTCTGCGGAATATGAGATATGTTGGAAGAGTGGGGGAGAGAAATGAATACGATCAAATTACACTGTATAAAACTCTAAAAGAATAAATAAAATCATTTAAAAAATAAAAAAGAAGTAAAAATATCCAACCTTATTAAAGTTAAACAAATGCAAATTTAAAGAACAATGGGAAATAAGTTTGAGGCAATTGATAGCATTAAGGGTTTACAATCGAAGCTAATTAAACAATTAGATTTACCCATTTTATTTTATGCGCATCGATGTTTTGTCTGCACATGCGTGTATCTCCCATGTGTTCACCTGGTGCCCTTGGAGCTTAAAAGAGGGTTTCAGATCCCTTGAAGATGGATTTCGGTACGTTTGTGGCCCATCATGGGAATACTGAGACTTGAATCCATGTGCTCTCTTCAAGAGCAAGTCTCAAGCACTGAGCAAGCTCTCCAGGGCTGGTAAGCTTTATGCTGTTGTTGTTGTTGTTGATAAAGTCATGGCAAAACAAGCAGCTTCGGAATTTAGTCTGACAGGAACAGTTCAGCACATTGCGATATGTCTAGCAATAAAATTCTACTCAGATTTGAGGCCTGCTCCGCAGGAGGGAATTTCATGCCTCTCACTGTAATCCTGACGCAAAGCTTGTGGCTGGGAAGGGGGCCTAGGCCCTAGGGTTGAACTCACTGTTGTCATTTCGCAGGAAGATCATGTTGCCGAGTTGCACTCTAGATGTCTTCATTGATATCCACACTCCTGAGGTGCATGCAAAGAAACCGCTTACTGTAGTAGGCAACAGTTGGAGCATAGACATACAACTGGCTAAAGGGCTGAGAGTATGTGACTCCGAGTGATCTTTTGTAAACAGCACATCTCTATAACTGTCCTGCTGGAACTCTGTTCTTAAGGCTCAGGGAACATTTCGGGGGAGGAGGTAGAAAGACTGTTAGATCTGGATGCTGTGACACTGTCTTTGGGCATGTCATGGCTACTGCATTCCTGATCTTGTATCAGCTGTGGTAACCTGCACAGGATCTATACAAGATCAAGCCAAATCAAACATCCAGAATCCATGAAAAAGATGAGCTTCAGGCCCCAACCCTCACTGGGAGCAGTTGGCAATTGATAGCTCCTGGGAGAGATCTTATTCTTCTTTGAGCTTGTGTCTACAGATAGGCTTGCCATGTTCCAGTGGATGGTCCCATACTCACATTTGGGCCGCACTAACTGGACTTCATGGAGCATAATGGAGGGCTTTAAGGGGGATTTGGAGGGGACAACTGGGAGGTGGATATGATCATATTTCCTTGTATACATGTAAGAAATACATTTTAAAAAGATAATATAAAAAGATTTCCATCCAGGTACTGAAAATAATTTTTAGAACTTAAAACATGAATACCTAATGATATGGTTTTGGTCCAAACCATCAAATACATACCTTTATTAAATGTCACAGACAGAAAAATAAAAGAAGTCAAAAGGGAAATGTTTGCTATACATTCCTGGTGTTAAGAAATTGAGCAAACAGCCCGGCGTGGTGGCGCACACCTTTAATCCCAGCACTCAGGAGGCAGAGGCTGGCAGATGGCTGTGAGTTCGAGGCCAGCCTGGTCTACAAAGGGAGTCCAGGACAGCCAAGGCTACACAGAGAAACCCTGTCTCAAAAAAACAAAACAAAACAAACAAACAAAAGAAACTGAGCAAACAAGATGATAAAAGAAACATGTACAAAACAAAATTTCATGAACTTGAATCTGTACAGGGTACTTAGTGAGGAACCCCAAGGCTACCAAAGTGAGGGTCTGTCACACTCTTAGATCCTCAAGTGGCAACAGGATAGAAACTTTGCAGAACCAGATAACGCCAGCTGTGTGGAGCATATTTTGTGGCAGGGCCACCCGGTACTCGAGGACCGGAAGGAGGAAGCAAGAGGAGAAATGTCGTGATTTACCTGCCTCTCCAGCCAGTCGCCCGCCCCCTCTTCCCCGCTCTCTCCATGGTTCTTCCCAAGGATGCAGATTACCTCCCAGGTCCAGAGCAGAGCAGAGCGATGGGAGGAGCCTGACATGCAAAACAGCAAGGCAGTGACGGGAAGGCGCAAAGGCAGGGGACACGAGTGCCTTGAGGCTGCCTTCACACTTGGACGTTCAGTTATAGTTAACATTTACGATACAGATAGACTGACTCAAGATTTTCCAATGGACCTGATCATACCGCGTTTACATAAATTTCAGGGGTTTCTTGCTAACAGTGTGCAGTGAACAAAATAGGCTGTTGTGACAAGTAAGCAGGGTATGAAGTCTTATTAAAACAGACGCGAATAAGAAAAGAAAATCACCAGTTAAAAAAGAAAGAATGAAAGAAAATCCCCTGGAAGAGCAGAAAGAACTCCAGTAGCTTACAAATAAATACAAATAAATGTGTATGGGGGTCGGAGGGAGACCCACAGATGTCAGCCAAATCAGAGCAAAGGCTGTGAGGCGGTGAGGAGATGGGAAAGGTTGGAATGCTGGAGAGATTTACATAAACAACACGCCCTTTCAGTATGTTTCTTTATTAGGCAAAAAAGTATAAAAGTGAAAGTTTTGTCGAAAAATCTGTTATGCCTTGGCCATTTGAACTAACTTAAAGCTAAATTGAGTAATATTTTTTTTTTTGCCATTTTTTTCTGCCTGCTTCATTGAGTGTTAATTTTCAGTGAGACTGAATATACTTCAAACATTTTTTTGTGTGTGAATTACTTAGGAATGAGGTCATGCTTTACAGAGAAGGACTGCAGTAGCTTGCCAAAGTTTTTGGGTAATTGTTCTAAGTGGCCACAGTACGACCCTTGGCAAATAAGATGTGGCTGTTTTGAAAAGATAGCATTTCCTTCAAAGGTTAAAAACATATTGACAGGCCTGAGACTTAGCAGAAATTCATCTTTCAGATAAGGCCCGCATAAATATTTTAGATATTTCCTGATGGCACAGAGATAAATGGTTGTCACAAAGTGGAAAAGGCTCATTTTCTAAGTCTGAGTGGCAATTTTCCTATAATTCTGCCACATGGATAAAGTCCTTTCTGCAGCAGGCTGGCTGAGCGAAAGGAAGGGATGGCCAAGATTAATGAGATAAGCAAACATAATATTTATTTTCTGAGGCACTCTATTACCATCTCAGAGTGGGCCCGCCAGAGCCTTTCTCCCAGTGCTGTGATGTGGATGACATAGTTGAGACATTTATTAAGTTAATAGAGGTGAAAAATATTGTAACCCTGCAAAATCATCTCGGCAGAAATGCACGCATCTCCTGCAAGCCTGCACATGCCTGATGAGCTTCTGGTCATCTTCATGGGCTGAAGATTTGGTCAGTGTTTTCCATTCTACTTAAAGCCTGATGAAGGGGCCTTTAATGTATTGTGTGTCACTTGTAACATTTCAGAATAAAGATAACCCAAGGCTTAGCAGAAAAGTGAATTCTGCTAAAAAGCTTGCTGATATATGAGAGACACACAAAGACAAAGATGTACACACACATGCATAGGCACATGTACGCATGCAAGCATCTTCTCTCTCTCTCTCTCTCTTTCTCTCTCTCTCTCTCTCTCTCTCTCTCTCTCTCTCTCTCTCTCACACACACACACACACACACACACACACATCAAACACCAAAAACTAAGTTCATCATGCATGTTGGGACCTAAACGTACACAGCAATTTTATTAGGCTAAGCTTATGCATGTTTCATGTCTTAATCCTTTTCCTTTATCTTATTACTTATCCATTACAGAACATATTCATATTTAGCAGAGTTTGCTCTACACACTCATGAAAGGAATGCTTAAGGAAGTTGGATACATATATGATAAATTTGCAAATACACTATAATTTCCCCCCTCACTTACCCCAAATGCATTAATAGGATGTATTGCATTAACATGTTAATGCATTAGATTAATAGGATGTAAGGCCATCTAGGGCACTATATAATGAGAGTACATCTTGGCATTTAAAGGTAAATCTTATGCAAAAGGCACAAAAATGTAGCCAGAGGTATGGCAATGTATTGGTGAACTTTGCCTTTTGGCATCTTTTCGGTTGATCTGGCCTAGTCTTTTGTTCTGCATATGCATAGAAGAGTCTAGCATTTCTACTTCTGAATTAAACCACACTTAAATTTGTGTGTGTTCTCCATTATCAAACACACTGTAATCTGCTCTGACTCCTGCAATATATGATAAGCCGATATGTAGCAAGGTCTGATCTTTCTGTCATTTCTTTTCCCCTACTGCTGAGGATTGACACAAGAATGCTAGGCAAGTGTTCTAACACTGAGCCATTTCCCTATCTTCTTAATCATTGGATATTTTGTAGCCATTACAAAATATTTATATTTATAATGTAAATTAATTTATATTAATTTAACGTAAATTAAGTACAGCTTGATTTTAACGTAAATTAAGTACAGCTTAATTTACATTAAAATCTTTCTACTAGTGAAATTTTAGTTCATTCTCAGTTAATGAATTAATAGCCCTATGATTTCATAATGATATGCAACTTTGCATTTTGGAGTATTTCTATAGGACAAATACAAAATGTATTTAGATTGTTTCATGCCTCCCCATTTCTGCTTCTCCCTAAGCTCATTGTGCACCTGGCTGGACCAGAGGGAAGGAAGCTTAGCCTGGGCAGGTGGGTGCAATGCAGAATCCCAGTTGGCAGTGCGTGCATGAGAAACAGCCTTGTCAGGAGCCAGCTCCTGTAATGGGGCCAGGGGTGCTATTTAAATCTTTGGTAAATGGGTAGAGGCTTTCAGGGTGAGTGTACATCATTGGCCAGCGCCAAGGTGCCAGCAATGCCTGATCTTATAAAAATAGAGGAAGCTTAACCTGTAAGCTGGCCCACCAGGCTCCATGGCTACCTCAAGGGTGGCAGAAGTGGGAGCCATAATGCTATGTGTGCTAAGACATGAAGGCCCAGGACAGGGAGGGAGCAGTCCTGATTCTGCCATTCCCAAGATAAGATTTTTGGGGTTTGGACACACCTAGACCTCACTCTTGCTCTAGGCCAGCTCCCCAGGTCACACAGCTCCCCAGCTCCACAGTTTCAAACCTTGCAACATAGACACTGGCTTATGATAATAATAATTCCATTATCTCCACATTAACCAGCATCAAAATGTACAACTCTATACAAATGTGGCGGAATTATAGGTGAAAAATAATATTTTGCTCTTTTATTTTGTTTTAATCAGTAGGAAAAATTTGATTCAAACTTTACTCTTTAAAGGTTGAGTCTACGATAGGAAGGGTATTTCCAAGCATACAAGCTTTTTTGTTTTTCATATGCAGACTTGAGAACCCTATATGTTTGTCAATGTATTTCCTGTAATGCAGTGGCCTGAGTTTCTGGTTCTCCTTAGAACTGTGTGGCCCCTCTCTCCCTGGAATTAGCAAGAGGGAAAGTTCTTTGTCTTCTGATGAGATTGATGCTAATCTCTTTGTGACTCACCAGTTGGAACTTATTTCTTCTTGACTCAAAGGTGATGATTTTTATAGCTTTGTAAATAAAATTCACCTAACTGTACCTGTTATTTAGGATATTTTTCTCCTTAGCAGTTCCTTTTGTACAGCAGTGTATATGACTGTGAATTCTGTGTATGTGAATTTCAACTGGATCAGAGAACAAATGTTCAAACTCAACAGTCATTTGATACTGGTAGCTTAAACTTCTACTAGATGCATTATTCCTTTGTGTGTTCAAGCCAGGATTTCACAGTAATAATAGAAGGCTCCCCTCACTCCCATGTCACAGTATAGAAATCCCATCGAACTTACGAATACTGTAAAAAAAAATGTGGCTAAGATGTAAAGCCATGTATAATAATGCTTCTGTTTTATAATGGTACACACTGTTGTAGTAAAAATTCATTTTCTCTAGCTTTGTGTGAGATTGATATTATGATGTGATGATTCGTAGGTACACAGGAAGAATTGATAAGACATAGAACTGTGGGTAAATTTTTTATCAGTTATCTCTGGGACCACAGCGATATGTTTATCTAGAATGAGATTACTGAGTTCTTATCACACAACGGTTTCTAGGAACCCAACAATTTAATATGTAAGTAATTTATCCTCTTGGCACAAGGGTCATTTAACCTAGTAAGTGTTGATTGTAATATTACCCATCTCACATATAAAACAACGTTTTTATAATCTAACAAGTCCATATATCTGGTGAAATGAAATGCATACTCTTGTAAAAAATTTTCTCTTATTATATAAATCCTATATTCTCATTGATGGTGAAAAATCAGGAATTTTAAATGGCTGCTCTTGATAGGTTTTGTTTGTTTCACAAATGGTTCCAAGTGGTTAGTCTTATCTCAAACTTTTCTTAAAGATAGATTTTTGAAGAGAGAAATGAGCATTATTGAGAGACACAAGTCCAAGAAAATATGCTCTATCAATATTTTTCACCTTTCTGGTTTCCTTTGTCACACTTTTGTGTGGATTTTGAATACTTTGGTTCAAATGTGCATTTTCGCTCAGGATGTGAGAACCATATAAAACACTTGTAAACTTTAGAGCGGATAACACCGAATCACAAGAAACTGACTCAAGCTTGCAAGGCTGCAGTGGAGCCTAAACTTGTTGGTTCTTAAGCACTGTTCATATTTTTAATATTCCTCTGCATCCTGAGCCACTCATGCTCATCCGCGTGAATTGTACATCCTTTGTATCTCCTGAGAGCCAGCTTGGTATAGGGGAACATATGTTGTATTTAATGGTAGACATTTGAATTTCTTAGTCAATTTTCCAGTTTCTTAATAACAGTGAGGTCTCTGGTTCTGACTTAAGCTTTTCTGGTCTTTTGGTTCATCCTAAAGGGAGTATAAACCATTCCAAACTCAGACTGCTTGGTCTGCTCTCTATTGACTGGCTCCCTACAGAAAAACTGGGAGGCAGAAGGTGATGGGATGAAGTAGGCCTAATCAAGTTGGCTCTGGGGAAGATGGAAGTGACTTTTCTGTGCCACATGTACATCTTCGAGAGGGTGAAATGATCTTTATTGGGTATGAAGCATTATCATTAGACAGGGGACAATAAATGGCCATGATGTGGGTCTGACTTTGGCCCTCTGCATATATGTTACGGTTGTGTAGATTGGTACTCTGTGGAACTCCTAACAGTGGGAGTGGAGAGTGCCTACATTGGGACACCTTTCTTTTTACTGGGTTGCTTCCTCCAGCCAAAATACAAGGAGAAGTACCTAGTTTTATTGTAACTTGATATGTATTGTTTAGTTAATATGCCTGGGAGGCCTGCTGTTTGCTGAAGAGAAATGGAGGAGGAATGGATGTGGGGAGAGGAGAGGTTAGGGGAAGGACTAGGAGGAGAGGAAGAGGGGAAATGGCAGTTGGGATATAATAATAAAGATAATAATAACAACAGTAATAATAATAATAATAACAACAACAACAACAATAAAACAACAACAACCATGGTGGCCAGTCATCCTCTTCACAACCTGCCTCCCATTTCTTTTTTACTTCTTTTGGCCAGTATGTGCATATTCTTTTCTGACTGACACATTATCTTTTTTAGTTTTTGTTTTGTGAACTATGATCTCACAAGTCACTGACTTCTATGTCACTATGTAGTTAAGGACAATGTTGACTTCTTGATCCTCTTGACTTTCCCTCTCAATGACTCAAATTACCTGCAAGCACCACTAATCCTGCATAACGCGTCTTTCCACATATCAATTTCTATGAGCTTGAGAAGATGAGGGAGTGTTGCAGAAAGTGCCGTAGAGAGAAAACATAGATTCTTAAATGAGTAGGGAAAAGATGGGGAGATAAAGGTGATAGTTCAGTTCTGTTTTGTTACTTTTTTTTTTTTTTTTTTTTTTTTGCTGTGGTTCTTCCATTTCCACATGTCTCTGGGCTAAGCCAGTTGATTGGGTTGCTTCTGATGAGAATGAGTCAAGCTGGGGGCTTTGAAGTATTTAGGACATGAGAAGGCATGTGCATGTCCAGGCAGGTTTTGCAAAGGGGCCCGGCAAGTCTTGCTCCAATAGAAACATCACAATGGGTTACAGCCTCAGGCAGCCAGTTAACAGAACATCAGGATGGAATTTCCTTGAGAACAAAAGATTAAAGAGAGATAGAAAGTAAGGGCAAAGACTAGGGAACATGCAACCTTTTCAAATGAATCTCTCACCCTATCCATTTTTTTTACTAAGATAATGTATATACAATGAAAATTTTATGTATTGTAAAACTTTATTTTTTTTTAGTGGATTGTATAATTGTTTGAAATTTTCACTGTTTTCTGTGTTTCAATCTTTTTATTATTATAGCAATGCTTGTCATTCATTTTTTTTTCAGTATCTTTTTTTTTTTACTGAAAATATATTCTTCTCCTTTAAGATATTCTGATTATTTGATTTCCCATTCTCCAATTCTTTTCATATCTTTCCCACCTCCCTACCCACCCAAACCCACATCTTTTCTTGGTATCTCTCATTAGAAAACAAACAGGAATAATAATAAAAAAAGAGAGATAAAACTAAAAAATAATAGAGTAAAATAAAAATTACCCTGAGTAAGACAAAACAAATAAATGACAGAAAAACAAGGTGCCAAAGAAAAACTATATGAAATATACACAGAAGAACAGAAGCAGACATTGACAAACACATAGATACCATAAAATAACATAGCTAGAAACCATAGCATATAAGCGAAAGACCTATAGTATAAGAACAAACAAACAAATAAATAAAATGCCCAGAAAAAGCGCTATGAGACCCAGAAGCCTCTAAAAATACCATTGAGTCCATTTTTCATTGGCCATCTCCTGCTGCATGTGGACACTGGCCTTAAGAGTGATTTGTATCCGCGGTGAGACTGTGTAGTAGAAAACTAGAAAACTTCAACATCTTTCACTGAAGGATTAAAAAAACATAGTTTTCTTTTAAAAATATTCTTTCTTTTGCTTTTGGAGATTATAATATAATTATATCATCTGCTCCTTCGTTTATTGAAGGATTTATTTTTTTCATTTCCCTTTCTTACTCATATATGACTTGGATAGGAGTTCTACCCTGATCGACGGTGACAGCATGGCTGAAATGTGGTGTGGAATGGATTCTTACCATTTCTTCTCCCTCTCATTGTTCTTTCTATTTTCTGCTTGCAAACTGGCCAGTTCTTTTCCGAGCTCATCTCTTTTTCATAATTAGTACTGAACACAGTCGGGAGTAGCCCACATACCATATTAACAAGGCGCCAACTGTTAAGAGATAAAGCTACAAAGTCCTTGCAGCAACATAAGCTCCTCAAAACATTAACAGTGACTTAGATGAAGGGTGTAGCTCTAAGTCCTTCTGTTAAAAGACCTTGCAATTGCCAGAGGTGACACCCACTAAATTCTGTCAGTCAGATGACATTTCCTAGGATGACGGTATCAAAATCATGATTGTTTCATACAGCCTGATAAGCTACATCTAGGGTGAAGATTGACTTTTGACATGTTGATACTGAACTTGGCAAATAATACTCATATGTGTCACATGCTATCTATCACTTTCTCTCACTGTGATTTCCATTTCCTTGGTTTTAGTTCCATCAAACTGTGGTCCCCAAATCTGATGTGGAAAAATTCTAGCAATAAATAACTTATCACTTAAAAACCATATGCATTTTAAATGGTGCACTAGTTGTGTGCGTCAGTTCTCCGTTGAGCTTGAGATAAGGGGCTTGTATTTGCTGGGCATGTGTGGCTCATTCAGCCATTGAGCATCATTGGCTGTCATGTTAATCACAGTGGTTGTTAAGAAGACCTGATTTTATTTAGTAGGGCTTCACCGTGGGACAGTGATTTTTTTTTAGAATGAGTAGCGCTATGCTGTGGAGAATGCGAAAAAGCTCTTACATTCCAAAAGGGTGAAGCTGTTGCTGGACCTCGTAGCCAAAGTCAATAATACACCTAAGACTAAAACCAATGCCCTACTGTGTACTCCGCCTGCTTGGCTAACCTGCCTCGTAGAGAACAAAGTGATGACCAACCTAATATTTCCTTGGATTTCCCAGGTATTTTTATTTTACAACCTAAACTTATGTATAGCTTGAATCTTAAATGCACTCCTCCATGCCCAGACAAGAGGGTAATGCCTACATGTATGTAGGTTGTAGTAACAAATTCTGAAAATGGCCAACAGGTTGAAAACAACCTTGTAAAAGAAATACCTGTCATAAACTTTGGGAGCAACAGGGGTAAAGCTTAAAGCTTCATAAATCTGTTTGCAGTATTGTTCGTTATCTGGGTCACTTAGGGTCAGCTGGCGTAAATAAACTTTCAATCCCTTTGTTAAACCCTGTTAAAGATTTCTGCAGTATATCCCTGATTTCTCCTTAATGTGATGTTTCCTCTTCTGTTCAATAAATACAGGACAAAGTTCTTTGTTCAGGACAGACAGATTTACAAGACAGCATTCTGGCAGACACAGATTCAGACTCCTACAAGAGGTAGATTACAGAGGAGAGAGAGGGAGGGAGATGCAAGAAGAGAGATGGAGAGAAATCAAATCCAGGCTCACTCTTGGTTAAACTATTCCACTGGAAAATGCTTCTATTTATTTTCCTTAATGTGACACCAAGTGCACCTTGGGTATTCTAAGTTTACCACTATTGCATTCAGACGGATACATTCTACTTGTTAATTTCTTAGTATGCCCCTAGACCGTGCTTCAGTATGATTGTTAGTTTCTGGCATCCTCTGGGACTCTGCAGATAAAGCAGGAACTACTGTAGTTAAGAAATCTTTTGTAGACTACTAGTGAGATCCAAGAATTGACTATTCTTAATGGACTTAATTTTCAGAACATACTATGCCTGCTGGACCTATATTATGAGAAGGAAACAGGATGTGAAATTTGCTCCACTTCCAAGGTCATGTGCTCTTATGTCCCCCAAAAGAAGGCAATGGGGATTTTGCTGAAACAACTTCCAGAGAGCAAAGGCAAGGGTTACAGAGAGCAGTGGCCTAGAGAACGCTCCCCAGACAGAAGCAGGGTCAGGGTTGTTCCCTTTCTTTCTTATAAAGCTGAGAAGAGTTGCTTCAAGATCTGTTATTGTATCTTCTAGCTGCAACAAACAACAAAATTGCAAAAAAAACCCCCCTCAAACAACAACAACAACAACAACAACAACAACAACAACAACAACAACAACAACAAAACCCAAAGAAACCTTCACAGATTGGATAACTTGAAAAATAAAATATATGTTTTTCACCAATTCTGTAGGGTAGGCATCTGTAGGTAGGTATTGATCTACCACAGTGAGTTTCAGGTGAGGCCGTTTATCCTAGCTTGAAGACACCATGCTCACGTTGCCTTTTCCTGCATTTGCTCTCTCTGTCTCTCTGTCTCCGTCTCTCTCTGATTGTGTGTGTGTGTGTGTGTGTGTGTGTGTGTGTGTGTGTGTGTGTGTGTGTGACAGTCACATGAATGAGTGGCATAGCTGGGTGCAAAGCCATTTTCTTGTCTTCCTTCTAAGGCCACTAGTCATAATCAGACAGGACTTTCTGCTTTATATCCTCACTAACCTTAATTACCTCCTTAAAGGCACTTAAAGGCATTATCCCCAAATACAGCCTTATGGAGGATTAAGTTTTCAATTTATTATTTTGAGGGCAAACATGACCAAACATTCAGTTGTTTATAACTACCTTCAGGATAGGGTGCTTATAGTGCATGCCGGGAAGAGTTTAGAATTCATTTGTTATGGAGGGGGCACTCAGTGTGTTGAGAGTGGGTAAGGACAGATGATACTTTCATTTTTTTTTCTGGATCTGTGGCTCAAAATGAAGCTCATGTTTGTTTCATGTTGACACTCCCATACGATTTTCATCTTGGTTTGAGCATTAGTATATTTTATATGTAAAAAGCTAATGTTGACTATTTGCAAGAGAGCAATCTATGATACACTGATAACACTGTTCAATTATTTTCATGTTCTCCTTGTTGAGTCCCTTCTTGCTGTGTCCCTTCTGGTGGAGAGATAATAGATGTAAATCCCTTTGACCTTATGCTGTGCACCAAGAGTCTCATTGGCCAAGAACAGGTGAACAAAAAAGTGATGCTTGTCACTTTCACATGTAAATGCTAAGCCAGAGTCAGCTTCATGAGAGGTGACTCTGCCAGCCTGGCTGCTGGTAAGCAGATAACACTGGGCAGAACCTCATTGGGCTGTGGTGTGGATGAGAGAGAAAGCACAAGAGAACAAAGCTTTTACTGTCCCGAGCCACTGAAGGCTGAAAATGCTGATCTCATTAGAACCCTCACAGTCAAACTGATGGCATCACCTCTGTACGTGTGGAACTCCTGTTGTACTTAGTGCATAAGTTGTACAGTGGTTAGTATTTACTGTCAACTTGACCCAAACTTGAAGAAAGACACTCACTTGAGGACTTGCCTCCAACAAATGAGTCTGTAGCGGCATGTTCTTAATTGCTAATTGATGCAGGAGAGCCCAGCCCACTGTGGGAGGTACCATCCCTAGCCAGCTATACCAGAGAAATAGCTGGGCAAGCCTTAGGAGGCGAACTAGTAATCACTGTTCCTCCATAGTCTCTGCTTCGATTCCTGTCTCCAGGTTCCCACTTTGAGCTCCTGCGTCAACTTCCATGGGTGATGGACTCTAGTCTGTAAGTCATATGAAGCTTTTCCCCCTGAGTTGCTTTTGGTCATGATGTTTATCATATCAACAGAAAGTCAAACTAGGGCAGAAGTTGGTACCAGAGAATTGATTATTACTACAAGGGATGTTCCATTGTTGTTTGGGGGTAAGGTGGAAGATTTGGGAGCTTTGGGCTAGAAAGGCCATTGAGTGCTTAGAGCTTTATAAGATATTTTGGAAACTTAGGAGATAATGGTTAGGGGAAACACGTGACTGAGGCCTCACTGGGGGAAGTTTCAGAAGGTTCCTCAAAGACTCTGCTGGGCCTATCGATGTGATATTTTGAATTGGGAATCTTGGTTTCTATTCAGCTGGGCCTGAAGAATAAGCTATGATTAACAAGAGACCAAGCATCACTAAAGGGAAATCTCTTTGCTTTCCCGGGGCAATGGATGTTGGCTAGCTGGTGATGAAAATTCAGCTGAAATTAATTAAGAGGCCAGTATCATTGAAGTGAAATCTTCTGGGAAGCATTTCCTCAGTGTCAGCACACAGATGTTATGGTTCAGAGGAGGACAAGGATTCATCCCAAGCCAGAAGCCAAGCCAGTCAATATAGAGAAGTGTCCTATGCGGTACTGGTTTTGAAGGTAGAAAACTAGGTGGTCATAGAAAGCAGCTGAAGTTGGTACCAGGAGAGGCCAGGAGAGGCTACTGGCTGATAAACTGTGAGACTATCAAGTTGTCTTTTCTCCATCAAGTTGGTTTTACATGATGTGCTTTATCATAGCAACAGAGAAGCAAAATAGACCAAGTTATAATTAATTTTTATAAGTGAGTTAAAAGATTGTCAAAGACACTATTTTGTTTACTTTACAGTGGTGTTGGAGCGAAGACCCATAATTACATGGAAAAGTATATTTCTTTTTTTTTTTTTCATATTAAGGGCTAGTTCAACCAAAGAAGACATAAGGACCCAGTTTTACTTCACTAATAGCATCATAAGATCCATTAAAAGGCTCTTGGTACAAATTGGGAATACTGTTTTAAAGGGAAGAGTCAAGATTTGTGAAAATAATTAGTGCTTGTGGTGAGTGTCCCATGCCTCTGTCTAGTTTCTTTGTTTTGGTGTGGGAGAAAGCACTATCTATTCCCACAGAGGACAAACATGCTGACGCAGCAACTCCGTTTCATTCTAATACATTTAGGATGACTTCAGCAGCATTTTCTATGAACTGGCCAAGCTATTAAGCAGCTAACTCTGCTTCCTTCTGATTTAAATTCAGTTGATGCTCCAGCCTGTGATCTGTAGCTTATCTGGTCTTCATTAAGAGCCTGTTAAACCAGGAACAAGTAATACATTTTGAATGTGGGCGCCATTACAAATAATATTAATTATCACAATGTGCTAATTGGCTAATTAGAATAAGTGATATATATATACATATATAACAACTTTAGAGTTTGCCTTCTGAATAGCATTAAGAGAGAGATTTTTTTTAAAAAAGACTTTTAGTGTTATAATGGAAAGGGAACTCCACACATCCCATTATCATTGATATTCTTTTCAAAGTTGCACCAAGTAAAGTTCCTTTGTTACCCATTGTCAGAAGGATTGCAACAACCATGATGGTCTTAGCATTGCAGATAGCATCAATGGACCTTCTAGGCAACACACAGTTTATGTGTTTTTCTACTTATGGCATTTCTACATGGGGGCATCTGAAGTCCACAGACCATAGCCAGTTAGATTTAGGATGTGGTATAGTTGGTTGGCCTGCCTGTCCACCACCTTTACAGCCTGGGCTTATTTGTGCCATGAAGGCCCATGGCTTCTTACTTAATGTATCAGAAATCCCAAAGTTAGAGTTCCTCTGTTAGTTCAAATGACGTCAAGTAAAAGCCACAGCCAATAGAAATACGTGATGCTATAGATATGTACTACAAATAATGCACAGAAAGTTCATATAAAATGAGGAGAAAAATAAGATAATTTTGCCACTAAAGCAAAATAATTCTGCTTTCTCCTATTTCTGTAGCTCAGTATAACGGAGTCACTAACATCCAAAATTAGGGAGATCTTGGGGATGAGAAAGCTCAGTGCTCTAAGAGGCAGACATCCAATCATGAGCTCTCCTAAAAACATGCGACCCTATAAAACCAGAAGGTAAAGCTATGTGTAGCATCAGTTGTGTGTTACTGAGAAGTTTTTCTCTACTTTTCTCCTCACTAATGCCATTGAAGATTCTGATAATTCTTATACAAATTTACAAATACCATCCAAGTGTGCATCTATTTTGCTATTTATCTAGTTTAGTGCTTTATTTTATTTTAACAATTTTATGCTCCTTAAGTATGTGGAGAAGGTAAATCTTATTGTCAAGGCCTCCTAAAAAATAACACGGATGATTTAGTATTCTTCTTCATATGTATTCAATACTTGGTGTGCTGTAAGTGCTTATTCAGTTTTAACAATCGGCTTATGTGTTGGCCACAAGTCTCTATTGATCACTTACTTGAGTAATTTCTTATACAAAGGCAAAGATGAGGCTTAGATTTATCTTGCCACTCATTTTCAATGTTGACATCCCTGCTGTATAAATAAGACCATTGTTAAAGATGATTATAATTTTTCATAAGTATGTGGGAAGACAGCCTAAGTATTTACCATTGGGGGGAAAAACATTAAGAGATGATTAGCTAAAAATCTGATAGTCTGGAGCCCGGGGAGATGGCTCAGTGGTTAATCTGCTTGCTGTGTAAGCATGACAATCAGAATTTGGATCCCCAGAAGCAATGTAAGTGAAGTATTGCCATAGCAGCCCACCTGTTGGAAAGTGGAGACAGCATTCTTATAGCAAGCTGCCTAGACAGCATGCCCAAATCTGTAAGCTCTAGCCTTAAAGAAGAGATGCTGCCTCAATGGCTAGGTGGGACATGATGGGTGGAGACTCATAGTATCACACTTGGGCCTATACATGTAGACATATGTGTGAACGTGCATCCACAGACATATATGAGCCTACACATGTGTCAACAAGCATACACATGCGTACTACAGATACATACACATAAGAGGCAAAAAAATTGATAGCTTTTGTTGCTATTCTAGTGCAGAATATGGTATAAATGGGAAACTACTGAGAAGCAGATAATGAAATAGGAAAATATTTCAATGTAGTTTTCACTTTGCTATAAAATAATTGAGACTATTCAATAAGATTACAGGTGGGAAAGTAACAGAAACCAAAATGCTGAAAGCACTCTCAGGAATTACGTTGTCTAGCTCCTAAAGTTATAGATAAGGATGGTGTCCCAGGCAGGCTCAAGGCTTGGAGATAGGACTCTGTGACAAATTAATATTTCTTATGTCTACAGAAATCATAGCCTAGTGGACTGATTAATTTTCATGTGTATAAATATGTGGATGTATGGCCTGGTTATATGTGTAAAATTCACGTGTACAAGGGTATATGTGTGTATGTATATGAAGCCCAAACATCAGATTGTGTGTGTGTGTGTGTGTGTGTAATAGATAGATAGGTAGACAGATAGATAGATAGATATATGGAGAGAGAGAGAGAGAGAGAGAGAGAGAGAGAACACATTTACTGGACTGTAGGCTTAAATAAATATCTCAGAGATGGGGGAAGGTTAAGCCTGTGTCATGCTTGCTGTACAAACATCAGGGCATGAGGTTGGGTTCACAACACCCATGTAAAAACCTGGACATGATGTTTATGTCTACACATTTAGCACTCGAGAGACATAGGATGGTCTTTGGTGCTTTCTGGCCACCAGTTTAGGCAGTTAAATGTGTTCTAGGCTCATCAACACATCCTGTCTCTGATAAATGGTGAAAGCTCAAGGATAAGTTCAAGGATAAGTTTTAGAATGTAGTGAGAACTGATGGTAAAGAGGTGGTAATAGGTTCTCCTGTGGAATCCAGGACATAAGCTTTTTTTTTTTTTTTTTTTTTTTTTTTTTTTTTTGTAGTAGATGGCAAACATTATAGCATACCATGATTGAATACAATGCAGAGATCAATCCATCACCAACAGATACCTCTACAATACAACTCTTGCATCCAAGGTTCAGGGAGCATCATAGACTAGGTGGCAGAGGACCAGGAAGTTGGCTCTGAGATTATATCTCTTAGAAAGGATAGGAAACTATACCCATGATTCTTCAACACTATGGTTGCCTAAGCAAGACCTGATCAATGACAACATCGTTAGACATATTAACGTGCGTGGTGAAAATCTCACTGGGCCCTGACCCTACATGGGGAACTGTAGGCAAATAATGATTGTTGATAATGACTGTTGATAAGGGGCAAATTAGTCTCTCCCAGGGCCAGTCTGCTAGTTGGTTATTCAATACCAAGTGATCAGCCCTGAAATAGACACACAATAACACTAAATGAACTCAAAACACTGTACATATATGTTACAATAATAATGAGAGGAGAAAGAAGCCATCAATTTAAGAGGGAGCAAAGATGGTTGGGATGGGAGGGTGGGGAGGCCCATTGGGGGGACCAGAGGAAGAAAGAGAAGGGAGGAAATGATGTGTAATTGTATTTGAATAAAAATGAGATAGAGATAGACACACACACACACACACACACACACACACACACAGAGAGAGAGAGAGAGAGAGAGAGAGAGAGAGAGAGAGAGAGAGAGATCCTTTTTCAAAAACTGAAGTGAAAAGCCAGCTTGAGCAAGACACCTAACAGTTAACAGTAACGTCTGGTCTCCACAGGGGCATTCCCAAGTTGAACATACACACACACACACACACACACACACACACACACACACACACACAGAGAGAGAAAAGAGTGGAGCAGTGTGCATACACACTATAACCCATTCAAGATCACCAAAGACAGCTATTGAAGCTAGCTGGCTGACAGTCTCTAGCAGTCTCCACAACCATGCCTGCTCAGGGCATGGTTCTCTTCAGCTTACTCCTCAACGTATTTGTTTAAGGTTTCGTACATATGCACACTGAGTGTTGAGCACATTCCCCTATACCCTCTTAATCTCCAGTTTTCTCACCCCTCCGGCTCCCTCAGTTCCCTTTACCCCCACAGTTTTCCTTCTACTTTCATGTCATATATAATGCCCCATTTTTTACAGTAACCTGTAAGATACAGTGTAAGACATATGCCATCGAGTTCCTTTGTCATTGCATGAATGTCACTGAATGTATCCCCACAGGCCTGGATGGTGGGTGTCAGGTACTTGACCTGAACTCTTGATATGATCAAGAGACATGCATGATGAAACAAAACAAGTAAGAGGCTGGCGCTGCTGTAACATGGCACAGTGTTTCCTAGGAGACTACATTTAAAAACCTGGTGGCACTCAGAGGAAGGACAGCAGGTTACCAAGAAGAGACTTGATACCCTATGAACATATACAGGGGGAGGTAATCCCCCTCAGGAACAGTCATAGGGGAAGGGAATAAGGGGAAAATGGGAGGGAGGGAAGAATGGGAGGATACAAGGGATGGGATAACCATTGAGATGTAACAAGAATAAATTAATAAAGGAGAAAAAAACAAAAAAAAAACCCCAAAAAACATATATCATGTAATAATATAAACGTATATGAAAAATATTTAATAAAAATTGTAAAAAATAAAAAAAATAAAAGCAAATTAGAAGAATTCTCTAAAATAGTGATAAAAAACATTTTATACTTACTGGGCATGATGGCACAGGCCTGTAATCTCAGCACTCAGGGAGACAGAGGCGGGTGGATCTCTGTGAGTTCAAGGCCAGCCAAGTCTACAAACTGAGTCTAGGACAGTCAAGGCTACACAGAGAAACCCTGTCTTGAAAAAACAACCCCCCCTCAAATTGTATAAGTTAATATATAAACAAGCAACAGTTGTTTGCCATCATCAACTATTATACACTCTACATGGTTTTTCTCTGCTATATGTCATGTAACTAGTGTGCAGTAGATTTGTTTACATCAGCATTACTGCACACGTCTGCGGAATGTGCTGGTACCATGCTGTGACAAAGACTTTCAGCTTTCCTATACTCTTGAGACCATTGCTATATGGAGAATCTTTTACTAATCAAAATGTTACACTATGCATGATCGTACTGAGCAAGTTTAGACAAGGAGAAGTCAGGGATAAAGTCACCTAAAGACAAAATCACGGCACATGTGCTATATGCGGAAGACGTTGAACAAACTGCTCTTTGATGAACTGAGGAAAGATGGCTGTGTTCAGGGTAATATAAGTCCTCCTCCACTAAGGAGAACTCATCTCTAGTCTATCAGCTTTGAAGACCCAAAAAAATAACTCAGGTGATGCTAACAAGATGAACGGCTAATCAGAAGAGAGAACCAGTGGACTAGAGGCAGATGCAGAATCAGAGCAGTCCCTGTCCAATGAGGAACTTTCTAAAGTGAAATTGTGATTTCACCTAAAGTTTAGCTCTAAAACAGTGGCTCTCAAGCTGTGGGTTGTGACCCCGTGGTGGTGGTGGGGCAGCTAATGACTCTGTCATAGGTTTTGCCTAAGAAAGATATTTACATTTCAACACAGACATTTACACTGAAAATTATAATTAGCAAAATTGTAGTTATGGAGTAGCAGCAAACAATTTTATGGTTGGGGGGTCACTGTAGCATGAAGAACTGTATTAAAGAGTTGCAGCATTAGGAAGGTTGAGAACTACTGATCTAAAACAACAAGGAATAAGCTATTGACTCTGTGTCAGAGACTCAGGCCATGAAGGAACTAGAAGGAACAGAAATATTGCCTTCAAGTAAGCTGAGGCAATTGAGTGACATTTATAGGGAGAAAGACATTATTCATACTTACCCCTCTCTTGAGGGTATATGTCGACGTTAATGATTTGAACGTGACCTTTTGTGAAGAATTTTAGACTTCTAATGCCTGTTTCTGCACCAAGGGCTTGTTGGGCATTGAGACCAACATCCACTTGACCCCGGCTCCTGATGACTTTGGGTTCTATCTATTGGTAGGCAGCACCCTTTTCAGGAAGATTTTGTGTAATTTTAGTCAACATTAACTGAAACCATAAAATGAAATTAGGCTGTATCCAGGAGCTAATGATGAAAAATGATAGCTTTTCCCAAAAATCCTGTTGTATTTTTGTTATTATCAACTGAATTATAGACTTTTCCTTATGCCATGTAATTATTTCCTTCTAGAAGAGAAGTCACACAAAGCAGGCTTTGAGCTTAAAATGGATTATATTTTTATAAGTAGTAGGTGGTTTTGTTCCTTTGCATTTTATAAACATTGAGAACGGTTACAAAATCCTCTGCTCTTCAGGATCCTTCGAAAAAGTGGAAGATCTGTAGCAGCCATCCTGTTCTGTTCATTGCAACGATGCCATGAAGCCATGCTGAATATTCAAGGGGGACAGCTGCCTTCTAGTGTGGTGCAAGCCCCTGGAGTCTCTCTCATGTTTTCACAATTTCTTGAACTTCAGGGTCCCTGATGCTATTCGAATTTGTGGCCCTACTTTCGATAGTGTTGTCTAGCTGCTGCTTCCTGTTCCAGCTCCTTATTTTCTTCATAAGCTCTCTGAAATATTTATATTTCCAGTGGCATTATTCTGATATACACCAAGAAAACAAAACAAAACAAAATGCCAGGATAGGTTTGAAAAGTACACTCTATACAAGAGATCCTATCTGGCCTAGAAATTTAGATCAGATCACCATTGAGTGAAAACAACTGCAGTGTCCTTCATGTTGGTGTGGTTCGAGACAGTGAAGAACGTGAGATTAAGAGCCATGTTGTTATGTTGTTGTTCTTTGTATTAACACTAGCTAAGCTAAGTGAGCCAAACTTTTGTACACGTATTTAGTTTATGAAAAGGCATCCGTGCTGTCCTTCGGACCTCCGTCTGCTATGAGAATACTATGATCTGCTGGGTTTTCTTTGAGATCTAACCAACCTGTGTTTCTTTGCTGACTTTCTTCTTTCTGGCAGTGGGTTACATGGTCAATGATTATAATTCAGTGTGTATGTATAAAAATACCATAGTCAGTCTGCTACACAGGCGCTTTCTCAGCAGCTATTATTTTTCTTTTGCTTACGAACTACTGAAATATTAGCTTGATGTTTTGCTTCATTCAGTGGGCTAGATTAGAAATAGATATATCTGGATTATAATAGCAGTTGTGATAGGTACACACTGTTCTGTGGGTTTCATTTACTATCCTTATGTTATTCTTATGTTTTAGTCTTGGATAGAATTGAACCACTGAGCAGTCACATACTGACCAATAAGAGCCTATGGAGATAAACTGTTTTGTTTTATTTTGCAAGCACAAATAAATATACGGAAGCATAAACTAATGCTCATTTTCCTAAAAATCTTTCTTTCAAAGGGGGGCTTCTATCTAATGCTTCTTCATAAAAACTACCATGAATTTAAGAGGTTCCACTGTGTGCTGCTAGATTATGGGTGATTGAAATTGCGAGAACTTGGTAAATGAAAATATCCTGCCGATCTGCTTAATTTCTCTACCTTATTGGGGAGTAAAGCAAACAGCAACATATTTGCTGAGACACAGTTTGAGAGGAAAGTTAACTAGTTGAACATTAAGGAACAGATGTTTCAAGTGAAAGCATGGCAGCTGCTTGAAGGTCGGAGTACATAGGGATGCTTAGAGAAAGTAGTGTCCTTAGCAGAGGGACTATGATCCTGAACCCAGAGACTGGTTTTTTTCCTCTTTGAGTCTTTGATTGAGACCCTCCCCCTCCACTGGTTCATGGACACAGAATCTAACTGGTGGGTATATCAACATGAATACAGTGTGCTAGAAGGTAAGCAACTGTTTAGATTCCTGTGGACAGAGAAGTCTGGTGGGAAATCATCATCTCCTTAAGATCTATTAGTAGAACTCAGAGTCCTTCAGATGGCATAGAAGTAGTAGTGAAACCTGTCACTGGCTGAAGCAATAGAAATTCTTAGTAATTTATGACTATTTAAACTATTTAAAGAGACCCACAAGGGCATGCATTGAAGGCTACCCTAGCTGACACATGAGGAAATTACATTGAAGGGTGCAAACATTATATAATAAAGAGTAATTTAGATTACTACATTGGTAATTTAACGTTGTAAAGCCACATAGTTTTTAAATCTGGAGAGCTTTTTTTCCTAATAGCAGAAAGTATTGTAAAACTTGATACTAAGAATCATATTTATTGATTAGACTAAGAACTTTGATAATGACATAATTCTTATTATCTAGAACAGTGGCTTCCTAGTTTTTTTAAAATATATTTTATTAATTTATTCATATTACATCTCAATTGTTATCCCATCCCTTGTATCCTCCTATTCCTCCCTCCCTCCTTTTTTCCCCTTACTCCCTTCCCCTATGTCCGTGACTGAGGGGGACCTCTTCCCCCTGTATATGCTCATAGGGTATCAAGTCTCTTCTTGGTAGCCTGCTATCCTTCCTCTGAGTGCCACCAGGTCTCCCCATCCAGGGGACATGGTCAAATTCCTAGCTTTTAAGCCACTACATATATTCCTCTTGAGTACAGTATATATACAAAACTGAAACTGAAACCAGCACCAGTGGAAGGTTTCTCCTCACTTGAGATTTTATTGATTTCAAGATCTCAAATGAACTTCATCACACTCACTCAGTTGCTTCATATTTCTCTTAGTTCTCTTTTAAAAATTATTTTAGTTAAAAAGAAATCGCTTGCAATTCATTAAATTAACTAAATGACTTATTAATAGATTGTAACCCAATAGTCTGAAAATAGTCTCTGTAGTAGAGCAACCAAACATACAAGGCACTAAATTCATATTAAAATTTTGATTTTCTTTAAAAAGCTGGATTCATAAGTGTCTTGGCAAGTGCTTATTCGAGAATGGTTTCCCTAATCACCAGTGACAAGGCCCTGGCCAGGCAGTTTTTTAAGGTGGTCTACAGGATCCTCCCCACCTCATGTTCTTGCCTCACATATATTCCTCGGTGGCTAAGAGCATGAATTTTGCATCAGGCTAATTATCATATGGCTTACTTGATTTGGGGGAATTTCATATAGTGATCTGACATAACCACCCGAGCCATGTATTTGTGTGAAGGTCACCGCTGAAATGGAAGTCAGGGACTCAGATCATGAGAATCTGTTGTTCTGTTTTTGACTTTAGCTTGGATTGATCTATCCAGAAAGTGCTTTGGACCTTCTTTCTGTAAGGAGCTAAGACTGGCCTAAAGATAGACAGGAAATAGGACCCTGTCCTTAAAAGCAAGGAATTCAGTTCCACCAACAATGACAACAGTGTTAAAAAGTATAGTTTTTTTTTCATGCCTCCATTAAAAAAAACTCAACCGTATCTGATACCCTGATTTCAAACTGTGACTTGCAAGTTGAGAACTCAGTCATTCTAGGACAGACTTCCGGTGACTATACACAGAGTGACAGTGTTGTGTTGAGATGCATAGACTTTTTCTTGACATGATAGAAAGTTAACAGGACAACTACGGTACCTTCCCTCAACATTAGAAAACATTTTCATTTTGCATGTCCTTTCTCTAGGAGGTAGGAGAAATTCTAAACAATTTCAGAACAGTGCTTAATTATGAAGTATAGTATTATACGAAAAAGATCTCATTCATTCTTAAATAATTTTTGTTAATGTGATATTGCTTTGTTGATCCTTCTGTCATATGATATATATATATATACACACACACATATATATATATATCACATATCTGTATATCTATCTATTTAATTTAAAATTGTCACTAAAAATTTAAATAAACCCAACAGCTTGTAAAATTTGTAAAACAGGTACTGGCTTCATTTGTAAAATGAGAATGAAATGAAAAAAATGTTAAAACTTTCTCAAAGTAGCAAGCCCAGGAAATTGTGGATCTGGCTAGAACACAGCTATTAGCTCAATCATTTACTTACTTGGTGGCATTTATTGTGAAAATTATTGTCCTAATCCAGTGATTGGTATAATAGTGAAAATATTTTTTTAAAAAAGTAGTGCTTTAAAACATTTTTTTCTTGAGATAGAGTTTCATATATCCTGGGCAAACTTTGAATTTACTTTGTAGCTAAGACTCACCTTTGGCTCCTGAATCCATTGCGTCAGCCTCCCAGACTGAGATTACAAGTATGCACCACCAGTCCCTAGAAAAGCACTGCTCTGAACTAGATGGAATCCATGTCTGGAGATCAGGAGGTGGTGCCTGTCTCACAGTCTTGAGAGACCCTTTGCTGGACTGGTAGTGTTGGGAACTGGGGTGGGAGAGGCTTCTTCAAAAATACTTCTGGAAGAAACGTGTATATGAGAAGAGAAGGCTGGTAGAGAGAGAGCTGAGAAATTCCAGGGCACAGATTCAGCACAGGACCAGACTAATACTTTAGATACTGGGAGATCAGCAGGAGATCAGTATTTCTATGTTGGGTTTTTATATACAGCATAGTGTTTCCTGTTTCCATTAGCTTACTTGTCTATGAAAGCTCTGGTGTACAGAGACTCAGTGTCTTCAGATGGTATCAAAATCAAGAACTAGGAAAAAAATAAGTGCTTTTACTATAACATGATTTGGAATCCTTTTACGCCTACACCTCTATCAAGCTTTTGTCATCTATCTGTCTGTCTGTCGATCTATCTATCTATCTATCTATCTATCTATCTATCTATCTATCTATCTATCATTTCTCTGTCTGCTATCTATCTACTGTCTATCATCTATTTATCTATTGTCTCTACTGGTTTATCTATCTACCTACCTATCATCTACCTATCTATCTGTCTGCCTGCCCGTCTAAACAGTGACTGAGGATAAATGCCAATAGATCTTAATGCATTATAACAAAGAAAACAGTTGCATAAATACCAAGCAACATTTGATAAGATCTACAGAAACTACAAACTATGCTATCTGGCCTTTAGGAACTCTGGGACTATAGTTTTGTGTTTATTAAGATGCTAAGGTGTAGGCACTTTCAAAGAAGCAAGAAGTCATAGCTATTTACATTCCTATGAACAATGTCTGACTACAACTGTTACTCTTTAGTCCACATGCTTGGACACATGTAGTATGGCCGGGGTTTTAATTTTAGCCATTCTACTAAATCTGCACAATGTCAACAATGAGGATTTAATTTGTACTTCCCTATTTTCATTTAAGCTGAGCAGCATGTTATGAACTTACTTGCCGTTTGGTTTCCTGAAATGCCTATTAAAATATCTTACTCACTTTTTCTTGAGTAGCTTCTTTCTGTTGATTTATGAGTCCTGTATCTTTTCTAGACATGAAGCCTATGTTGTTTAATTTGGTACAGCTAATAGATGACCTGCCTTTTTCCCACTTAATGTGTCTTTTGATGAAAGGAAGTTCAATATTTTATCTTTTTATAACTTACACTTTTTGTGACTTTCTCTAACCTGAGATCACAATATACCATAATCTTTAAATTTATAACTTTTTTTTAGCCTTATATTTACAATGTAACTGTAATTGGTTTTTATGTCAAGTATGTTGGTAGAGAGTCACTTTTTTTTTTTTTTTTGAGATATACCTACACAGCTATCCAGTCTTGTTCATATCTAGTTAACCCTTTGAAGATCTCCTTTAATATAAATCAACTGTAATAAGCTAGCTATGCCTTTTGGCTTCCTGTTCTACCCCAATGGTATAAATCTTAATTGTTGACAAATATGATCTTTTTAATAATTGGCATGCTAAATTTTGATATTAAATATGTTAAGTCATTCCTACTGTTATTTTTACTACAAAGGTGTTTTGACTTTCTTGATAATTTTATTTAAAATTTGAATTCAGAGTGCCAAGATCATTATATGCAAAAGAAGTGAGTGAGATATGCATTTGAACTCTCAAATCAATTGATTTGTTAGAGTGATCAATTTTTAGAATTTATCTGTATACATTCAAATTTTCTATAAATAATGATATTTTTGTCATTATAATATTCTTTTTATTGCCATAGTCTATTGGTTAGCAATTCTAATACAATGCAAAAGTAAGTGATAGCATACAACATTTTTATTCATCATAAAGTGAGTTAATATTTCATATTATGATGATTTTAAGTGATATATTATAAAAGGTGTTTTGAGTGGCTGGAGAGGGATAGCTCAGTGGTTAAGAGCACTGACAGCACTGACTGCTCTTCCAGAGGTCCTGAGTTCAGTTCCCAGCAACCATATGGTGGCTCACAACCATCTATAACGTGATCTGATGGCTTCTTCTGGCCTGCAGGTATATGTGCAGACAGAGCACTGTATTCATAATAATAAATAAATAAGTCTTTTTAAAAGGTGTTTTTATATATTCTCAACGTTTACAATTTTAAATAAATGAGCATTGAATTTTATCCAAAGTCATTTTGGTATTCCTTAAGATAGATATATTAACTATCATTGACTTTGGTAAAGGAATGTATTGATACTGGAATGTGAAAGCACTTCACATTTGGCCTGGGAAGAAGCTCAGTGGTTGAAATATTTTCTGTGTAAACACAAGGACTAGAGTTCAAATCCTTAGCACCCATGCAAAGCTATATGATGTAGTGTACATTTATGCTTTCGGCAGCTTACAGTGAGATCAGAGGTGTGGACAGGAGAAGCCTCTAAAGATCCTGGTCCAGCTAGTTGGCCTGAGACCCTACCTTAAAAAAAAAGATACAAATCAAGGACTGACACCCAATTTCTGACCTCTGTACCCATGCTGTGGCCAGTATGTGCTTGCTCTCTCTTTCTCCTTTCTTCTCCTACATATTGTGCTACACATTGAAAACATTTATTGATGGATTCCTGGACGTGAGCTGCTCATAACTTTGATCTCTATATCCACTTATTTATCTGAGGATTCACATAAGCACAGCCTGAAAATATTAGAAATACATTTGAAGTGAATATGTTTATACCTTTTCCTTTTCATCAGTACCTAGAAAACAATATAGCCACTATTTACATAGAAATTATAATGGATTAGTTGTTGGAAGTCATCTAGTAATATCTATAGTTCATGGAGAATGAGTGAAAGGTTATATATAAATCATGTATCATGTATGAGAGACTTGAACATACATAGATTTTCGCATCTCAGAGTATATATTTATTTCCTATTTGCCTCTTCTCCACTAGGTCTAGCTCTTTAGACTTGTAATGCACAAGATGGTAGATTCACCAAAAAGTCCATTTTGGTGAATGCTGGACTTTATTCATTGTCTCTCAAGTCTCATGAGACCGTCCCATGTTTTATTCAACCTTTTAGCATCTCAGCCACTACTTCGACAACCAATCATCCTAGAGAGGCCAAAAGGTGGAATCACTATTTAGGATCACTGAGTTTCCATGTTTTCCGTGTTAAAAATCCTCTATTGCTTTATATTCCTTCAAACAGATGAAAAAATGTATTGCATTCACTTTCTTTTCTTACTTTCAATTGGAAACTTGGTTCATTATAAATTCCATTATCAGACTACATGTTTTCAAAACCATTGGTTTCTTGAGGTGCTTTTAAAAACGTGTGCTCATGACAAAAAATTTATATGAATGGCAGAATTTATGTTGATGTAAGTACGTTTTGAATCAGATTAATCTCATCTTAACTGAAAATATTCAATTATTCTTTCTTCAGAAATATATTCTCTTTTAAGTGGCCATTGCATTTTCTCTCTTAAACTGGCACAAACTCAGCTGTTTGGTGTTCTAATACAACTTTTAAACTCTCTACATGTATGGTTTTGTCATTTCAGCACAGAACAGCACTGTAATGAACACTATCACATTTCTCCTGCCTTCCCTTTTCATCATCCCTTAATGGCTCCAGTGAAAGTAGTGGTCCACTGAACGCTTTGTTTTTTTCCTCAACAGCATCTTGTATAATCTGCAATTTTTGACCTACACACGTTACCATTTTGTTTTTCCTCTTCATAATGAAACCGAAAATGCATTTCAGAAAATAATGTGTAACTTTTCAGAGGCATGAATTTTCCTTGTGAGATCCTAGAAGCTGATGTGGTGGTGATTAGCTAAGCATAGCACAGTGACTAAACATAACCGGCTCCCCAGTACCCCACACCCTGATCAGACAGGCTGCTTTCTATACAGGTCTCAGAGTCTCTGTGGTGATACTTAAAAATCTGAAAGTTGTGAAAAGTTCCAGGAACTTCCTGAAAGGATTGTCAGGGGCCTAGTGTGTTCCATTCTAATTAGTGTAAAGGATGTGTTTTCCTCACTTTTAAAATCTTACCAGAGCATTTGCAAAATACGAATTGGAGTACTGAGTAGATAAAACATCTTGAGTAAAAAGCTTGTGAGCTGAAAATTTTATGAGGATCTCTAAGCCAATCAGCTTTGGAAGCCAATCCCATGGGACTGTGGGAAGATGCATAACTTTATCTCAGACCATCACAGCATCCTCTAGCATATCAAGATAAGTGGTTCCATGTCCTAGATACGCAGGAAGACATTAAGATCACAAAACATCCTATTGTTGGATTGAAAAGCTAAATTAATACATAAATTTATATAATTTGGTGGCTCATTATTAGAATAATATGATACATTTTTGCAACATTATTGAGACATTTTGATTAATTTTGTTCTTTGTCTCGTATCTTTTTTACTAAAGCTTAGCAAAAGGATCAGGGAACAAAGAATTTGAGTTCACAGAGTTTTCTGATTAATTAGTGCTAGCACAGTCTTTTGAAGCATATAGAAATAAAACATTTGGATCCAACTTGCTAATTTATAATAGTTGTAATTGAATTTCCTCTTTTGATTCTAACACAATATGATTCATAGTGACAATACACAGCATCGCAGCTTTCCGCATTGTTGAGGAAAGTGAAGCCAGTAGAAATGGCTCTCTCAAATCATATGGCATCAGCTTCTTCTCTTATCATTTGGTTTTGTCCCTTAGGGTTGAAGACGAGATAATGCAATCATCCCCAACCGAAGGTTAATGAAGACAGTACATCTAAGTGTTTGGATGGATCTATTTATTATGATTTGGGGAAGCAAAACACTCACTTGGCTGGCACAGATAAGAGATGCAAGCAAAAAAAAAAGTGTATAAGCATATCTAAAACAATATTTATGTCATAGGATATATTTGTGTGAGTCTGGCAATGTCTTTGGCTTGCTAAATGATTGATAGTTTGTATGTAATTGGAGAAGCTACAGCAGCAGTTTCTGTAATAGCTTCTAAGCTGGGTCTAATTTCTCCTTGGGGGAGAATTTTAATTGTGTATTACCACCCAAATATGGACAAATTTAGCTCTGAGCTCTTTCTTTGAATTTGGAATTAATGGGTTTTTTTTGTTTTTTTGTTTTTTTTGTTTTTGTTTTTGTTTTTGTTTTTGTTTTTTGGTGAGCTTGCAGTTTTCCTGCATCTTTTAAAATATTTTTGATATGAGGAAATAACAAAGTTCCTTGATACTTTCACAATCAGAAACTAAAGCCTTTGTTTAAGAAAAGAATTAGGACAAACATAAGACAAATCTCTGTGGGAGAAGTTTGTGACACCAGATTTCTGTTCTAATGGTCATAATTATAATTATAATTATGAATAAAGAGGTACCAAAGGCCGGCTTTTCTGTTATGTGTCAGGTGATAAACAGACCTATGGCAAGAGTGTGGAGCACGGTGACTCTGACTCTGTTTTTTTCTTTTTATTAACAATGATGCTACTTTATATACTCAGATCCATGTAATTGATATGATTTAAAAAGTATACTTGGAAACTGATTAGGTCCCTGGAAGCGAGAAAGTTTCAAATTGAAAATTTAAAACTTTCAAAGATTTTTCACTATGTCCAGACATAGTATTTACTGGCCACTTGAAAACTGTGAAGCTCAAGTTTCTTATAGGGATTGACACCCAAGAGATAGAACACAAGTGGACAAGTTGGGCTCATTATTACTCTTGTTTTAGTGTCAGGTGATGGCTAAGGACCTGAGTTTGGATGCTGTCCTAGGTCAATCACTCTTAATACTCTGTTTAGTGTTTTGGGTCCTCCTTTTGCAGCGGTAACTTGAGTGGGACAGAGAACCCTAGTTTAATTCATGAATTGTTGCTGCTGAATTTCTGGATCTAGTACTTGACTACGCCATGCGTGGTTTACTACATCAAATTGCCCATCAGCTGACTGACTTGGGAACTTTTCACCAAAAATAGTTTTTCCTTATGCAATCTAATAGAAAAGATTTAAACATGATATTAATAAGTTTTAAGACATTTATATGATATTTCAACAGAAAGACATTGTGTAGGTTAACTAAAAAGTGGTTAAGCCTGATTCCGTTCGGAGACCACAACATGACAAATAATGAAGATCATGGAGACACAGAAGGTAATAAGTTAAAGCTTTATGCCAGTTCTACAAAAATTGAAATAGAATTTAAGTCATGAACCTTGGTTGTAAATGTTTTTTTGGTATGATAAAGAGTACCTACCCAGAAAGGACATCTAGTTCTATCCGAACACCTTTAAACTTATCTTCATCATGGTTGTTTTTTTTTTTTTCCAATTACAAAAATATCACATGTATTCTATTTCAAAGGAAATACAATAAGCATACTTTAGAACATATATTAAAATTTGTTAATGAGATACACTAGTCTTACCATACAATTAGAAATGACATATGTTTTTGCCCAATTGACATAAGCTTTTATAGGTCTAAAAAACTGTATAAAATATGCATTGTATTTATATTTTCCTTTTATAAGAAGCAACAAAGAGATCCATCAGTAGTTGAGGAGATAAACAACCATTGCAACATGTATGAGTTGACTATATTCAGCAGTAAAATAATTGAGATTTCATGATACTTAAATGCATATGGCAAAGAGAAAGAAACAAGTCTTCAAAGCCTACATATGAACCTTACACATGCTCAATCATAGCCAAGTGACAATATGCAGAGAGCACATGTTTTTATGTATCTCCGTCTTGTTTTAGTGCCTTCATTTGTGACTATGGTTTTTGGTTGGTTTATTTTTGCATGCCACTTTGTACCTTCTTCCCCATAGTCACATGGCCTCCTCAATTAGAGTCACAGCATGTACTCTTCCAGCTCTAGACAGACTTCTCAAAGGCAGAGCACACAACTCATTCTCCATCTCATTAAAATTGAGATTCTCTCTCTCTCTCTCTCTCTCTCTCTCTCTCTCTCTCTCTCTTCTTTTGAAGCAAGGTGATTTCTTAGCTAGGAACTCTATAGTTCAGGATAGCCTTGAGCCCATGGTAACACATTTGCTTTCCAAGGGCTGGGATTACAGCTCTGAGCTACTGTGTTCAGTCGATCTCGAACAGAGCACAAGATTTTGCTTTTAGAATCCATTTCCAGGTCATGATGACACCACCGTTCTGAGCTTATACTGGGAGCAGCAAGCCTCTCTTTGGCTTCCTGTTCTTTCCATCCTGCAAAATATTGACCTCCCAGTTCTACTAGAACCCTGTCATCCAGTAATACAATGTACTCTGCTATGGAAAAGTATGTTGAATGTGCACATGATAGCTATAAAAATCAAGTTGAATTCACCTTAGATGACTTTCAAGGTGCATAAGAAGGACAGTTACTGAAGTCTCTGTCTGCTATGGAAATACCAGGTCATTAAAAGTTCCAGCTTTTATGACTTTTATGCAAATACACTCAGAGTTCTTTAGCAACTGGCTATATATCTTAGAAATCAAATAAATTGCTACGCATTTAAGATATGCCAAGGTCCATGTCTAGCCATTCTGTTAGACATGACTACCACAGTCAAGGTGGAACTCTGAGTTGAGAAGCTGTGATTACTAGATATATTGACAACCTGAGAGAAAATGACCCCTAAAATCTCATGAGGTTCTGAGAAAGCTGATTTTTTTCTGTGAACAATCATGTGAGAAGGCATAAGCATTTAGAAATGTCATTGGGATTGGAACCTTCCTTTTATCATTTTAAGTTATCAGACAAAAGAAAAAGATACTTTATGTTGCTTTTCTAGATTCTGAAAATTGTGTTTATATTTTCTGTAATAAAGTATAAAAATTCAGAGTTTAAATCATGACTTTAACTTTATACTTACCTGAATTTTTACAAAGTATGCTTAGGAACATTTTAGTGCTGTCTAGAATATTCTCGTTCGAATTTTTATATGAGAGAGTTATCTTTGCTTTTAATTGCTATACTATATGGCAATTTGTGTATGTTCAGGTGTTAATTAAATACCGTGTGAATTCAAATATATTCCATATGTCACTGTCCCAACTTATACCACTTTGAGGATGTAGTTTACATATTTTAATTAAACAAAAGAAGCCAAGCAATTGGGGAAGAACCCTGATTTTAAAAAAAGTACTATTATTGGCCTTCAAAGACAATTTTAATCCACATGTAAAAGACAGAAGGGCAACCCAGGCTTTATTTCTGGTTTACTTGTAACAATTAGTCCACTATAAACCAATTGCATTGTATATATGTCATTCACTGCCCCCAAAGAGCTGGTGTCTAGGACTGCCATTTATTTGCTAGGCTAGGCATTATATTTGCAAGAAAGCAATATAAAGGTGCTTTTAAATATTGGTTGTGGGCAGGGGGCGGGGGCTGGGCTGTGTGTTTTACACCAGTTAAATCTTGTAAGGGCAATATTTTAGTTACCCTTGTGTGAGATGATTATACACTTGTTCTCTGTCTTTTTATGTAGTGATCAATTGAGAAGCTTTAAATGCTTGTTTGAATTTATGGTTGGTGCCTGCCTCTCGTCTGGCTGCAGCCCAAACAAGGCAAACAGGTGAAGTCACCCATGTTGGCTTCCTGTTTGGCAGCTCACTGGGGTTTGCAGGCATTGTTGCATGCTCTGCCTCCAGTCACTGTGTATGACACTGCTGGTTAGCAACATGGCAAGGTTTATCTGTACTCTGGAAGTTCCTCCTGAGCAGTGCATCTGGGGCTGATCTCTTTAGTGCTCCATAGACGCAAGACAGGACAGGCTCGGGAGCCAGCTTCCTATTTATGGGCAGAGTAATTTGTAATGTGTTCCAGAAAATGGAAGGTGAGTGGCTTAGCCTCAAGCTTGCTGCTCCTAGGTAGCTAAAAGTTATTATTTAAATTAGTCTGAAGCATTGCCTTTCCCTTGTTCCTTCTCATATTCTAAAAAGGTATCAGACTCAGGAAATAAATGTCTTTCATTTTGCCCCTGAGAGGTAGTATTAGTGTTTCATTTTAAAAAATAACCACACAAATATATTTGACATTTCTGCCACTAGAAGCAATGCAAAGTAAGCACACTACCATTGACATCATCATTTTGTTGAGGTGTGTGAGTCTGAGCCAATCAGGTAAATGGGTTCCTGAAGCTTCCGAGGTCTATAAACAGGCACCTGGGGAAAGGTCGTGGCTGTGCTCTGCAACAAGTACAGGATAAAGATGTAAGTGTCTGCCCTGGGTCGTTCTTCTAGGAAAGGCATGCTCATGAGCAGTTCTGAATTGGACAAATGACTTAAACCTCGCTCACTTAAAGGCAGGTTTAAAAAACTCCTCCATCATATCACAATTGTGTATTTTCTAAAATCTGGACTGCAAGTATCACATCTTGAGTCACTCAATGTTTTAGTAGACAGTTAATTCTCCTGCTGTACATCTGAGGAGACCTGGTTATATGACAACAGCAGGGGGCTGGTGTATTAGGCATGGTTCTCTAAAAAACAGAAACAGAAACAATAGAACACACACACACACATATAGACACACACAGACACACACAAACATGCACACACACATGGTTTATTGTCCAACACCAATGGCTATCTCACACCGGAGAGACAATGAACATAGTAGTTGCTTAGTCCATGAGGCCAGATGTCTCAGTACCTCCAGCCTAAAAGCCTGAGGATTCCTGGAGACCTGCCAATCATCAATCTAAGGTGGAATCCCAAAGATGTGGGTTCTAATACTAAGAAAGGAATGCATCAGCCACAGGACTGATGCACTTGCCAGTGAGAATGAGAGCAAGCAGGCAACAAAATCTCAGTTTCCTTCTTCTGTATCCTTTTGTCAGGGTCCCCACCAGAAGGTGCGGCCCACATTTAGAATAGCTCTTCTTCCTTCAAATACTCTGATTAAGAAAATCTATCCCAGAAGTGGGAAGCAGGTTGGGTTGTAGTAGAATCCAGATGCAATGAGTCTCCAGATGCAATGACGTTGACAATCAAGATTAACCATCACAGCTGGTAGGGAAACCATTGCACTCAGATTAAAATATTGGGCTAAAAAGTTAACTTCAATTCTACCGATTGTTTTAAGTACTGGGTATTTTATTTTTCCCACATTTTATCTTCCTTAATCAAGAATATAACCTCTATAAAAGACTCTTAACTGTGAGAGAAAAATAACCTAGTTTCTCTTTGTTAGGATAAAAATTTAAAGACAAAGTCTATATAAGCCAATATGACTTCAAAGATACTATATTCTGTAGTCCAGGGTGGCTTGGAGCTTAAGAGTCCTCCCTCCTTACCTCTTAATGCTGATAGAACAGCCTGGTGTCTACCACTGTGCCTGGCCTTGTTAGAATTTTTATTGCATATGTAATTCTGAGGTTTTCCCATAAGTACACTATATATTGATGGTGGAAAGAGAGAAAATATTGGAGATTTACCACAATATTTTTATCAGGCTTTTCCATATCCTCTTGTTTCCTCCTCCTCCTCCTCCTCCTGCTCCTCCTCCTTTTTCATCATACTTTTATTGATGGTCTCATGTCAGAAAGATATTTCCTAACAAGCAAAGAGAGAGAGGTTCTCAACTGACTGGCTTAAGGGGAAGGACTAGTTTGATTTGCTCTACTACGTGGCATTGTAAGTTACCATGGATACTCTCTGTATAACTTTAATCTAGCATTAATTCTGGCTCAAGAAACCTGATGTTTGGGGGCACGAGAGTTACAAGGTGACTTGAATTTCTCCAGAACTGAGTACCTGAGAATAAAGCTTTTCTCTCCAGGTGAGCTTTGGGAGGCCTGTGCATTATTACAAATGATTCCATAACCAGGAAGCTGGAGTGCTGTGATCCAGCTAAGTGTTGCCTTCTACCACATTAGTTAAAGATCCAGAACCCTGCTTATGGCACTGGAGGAACCTTAAAAAAGTGGGGCATACAGAGATGTGTCTAGGTCATTGGAGAAATGCCTTGACATTTCGATCTGGGTACAATCTTCTAGAAGGTAAGCAAAATAGCTCTGTTGTACACACAGTTGCAGGCAGGGTGCTGTCTCTACCCAAGAGGAACACTGCCAACTGATACAAACTGAATTTTTGAATATATGAGGTAAAATAAACATTTCCTCCTTATAAATTGATTATCTTGGATACTTTGTCAGGGATGGAAAGCTAACCAATACATCAGGGTCTATGAAAATGGTGGGTTAAGTATCTTTCCAGCTCATTTTTCACTTTTATTTAGATGCCAATGTCAGCTCTATGCTCTACTGGGATCTATAATAAACCCTGAAAACAAGAACTCTGAAATCTTTGTACAATCTATGCTCTTATTCTCTCCTTTGTGGACTCATAAATTAGCATTCTATGCCAATGGACCAAACAAACATTCTCTTCCACAACTTCATTAACTTATATTTGTTATATGAATATATATATATATATATATATATATATATATATATATATATATTCATATATGACCTCTTATTTTGGACTATTACCTGCTAAGTTTGAGTATGCCCTACTTTCTTCATTGACTAAAATGGTACTAATGAAAAGTGATATACGAAGCCTATGTGGGAAACATTTTAATGAGTGAAACTAACAGAATATGTGTGTTTTGATAAGAATGAAAAAGCAAAGAGTGCAGCTTCAGCTGAGGCTAAGGTTAGCAGTTTCAAGTGGCTCACACTGCAACGTGAGGCGCTAGACTTCCTGAAATGAAAAAAAAAAAAAAAAGGTGTGAACAACCATGGGGCTTTTTATCTTTCATTGAGAATAAAGGGAACAGAAAGCTACCTCAGATCTACAATGGCCTCCTAGATCATGGCCTCTCTAGAGAAAGGTTTGAGAATGTCTGAGGGAATTACTTGATAGGCTTCATTCAGATGACAAGGGAGGAGGGCTTCCCCTTTTCTGAAGACTAGGGGAGAGGGAAGGGAATGAGGAAGGGAGGGTGGGACTGGGAGGAGACGAGGGAGGGGCTACAATTGTCATGTAAAGTGAATTAAAAAAGTGTATCCCAATATAAAGAACCTATATGAATTCCTACACTTGCAAAAAAAAGATCAGAAGGGTCTCCGTAGCACCTGAATGGGTGACAAATACTTAGTTTTGAAAAGTTCAAAGGTGCCATTTCCTGGATAGGATAGTTATGCCTTTGAAGAATCCATTAAAGTTCCAGGGAGAGAAAACAAACAAACAAACAAACAAACAAGCAAACAAACAAACATCCCAAAATGTCTTCTTAGGACAGAGGACTCCAGTGGAGATGTTATTGGTGTTAGTCTTGGCAGATTATTTTCTGTATACTTTTCTTTCTTTTTCTCTTTCACCATGGAATGATCTAGCATACACAACAAAGAGGACAGAGTAAGTACTACCTAGAGATCTAGAGAACTAACACAGAAAGAAAGTCCATCTGTGTATCTCTCACTATAGTCTTCCAGCCTGCAGCAGGCTTAAGCTGAGGAGAGGTACTTTAGGTCTATCTGGGAAACAGGAAAGGCCAAATGATTGAAGACAAGCTGGGGGCATCAAGCGTGTGTACAGTCTTGCTGGGTCTGGTTACCTCATTCAGGATGATCATTTCTAGTTCCATGCATTTACCTGTAAACTTCAAGATTTCTTTGTTTTTAATATCTGACTAGTATCTCATTGTGTAAATGTACAACAGTTTCGTTATCCATTCTTCAGTTAAGGGACATCTAGGCTATTTCCAGGTTCTGGCTATTACTAATATGACTTCTATGAACATAGTTGAACAACATAGTCTTTGTTGTATGGTGGAGCATCTTTCAGGTATATGCCCAGGAGTGGTATAGCTGGGTCCTGAGGTAGCATCATTCCCAGTTTTCTGAGAAAGGACCAGATAGATTTCCAAAGTGGTTTTACAAGTTTGCACTCTCACCAGCAATGGAGGAGTGTTCCCTTTCTCCAAATCCTCACCAACATGTGCTGTGACTTAATTTTTTTTTTTATCTTAGCCATCCTGATGGATATAAGATGGAATCTCAGAGTGGTTTTGATTTGCATTTCCCTGATGACTAATGAGGTTGAGAATTTCTTTAAGGGTTTCTCAGCCATTCTATGGTCCTCTTTTGAGAAGTATCTGTTTAGCCATGAATCCGGTTTCTTAATTGGTTTATTTGGTTTGGTGGAGTTTAATTTTTTCAGTTCTCTATAAAAGAATGGGGGGGGGGGATAAAAGGACCCAGAGAGTCCAGGAGCCCCACAAGATGATCAAGGTTGGCAGATCTGGACCCAGAGAGGCCTGCACAAACTGCTGTTCCAACCAAGGACAATGCATGCAGTAACCTAGACCTCCTGTTTAGATTTAGCCAATGGACAGCTCAATTTCCACAGCTGTGTGGAGAGCGGGGACTGCCTCTGACATGAACTCTGGTGCCCCCCTATTTGATCACTGCCCCTTGGTGGTGAGGCCTGGAGGCACTCAGAGGAAGGGAAAGCAGGCTATTAGGATGAGATCTGATACTGTGGTCACATGGTGGGGAACGAGGTCTCTTGCTGCCAGAGGTCTAGGGGAAGGGAATAGGACAAAAGAGGGAGGGAGGGTGGGAATGGGAAGATACAAGGGAGGGGATAACAATTGGGATGTAATCTGAATAAATTATAACAAAAAAAGAAAAAAAGAGCAAAAAAAAAAAAAGAGTATGGACAGTGAAGTTAGTTACGTGGAACTCATAATACAGGGTTTGTGATTTATTGTAAAACAGGAAATACTGGAGATTTGAGAAACAGGGAGTATTATGGTCTGAGTTATATTTGTAAAACTACCTAGCTATAACTTAGAGAAGGATTTCTGAAAGCAACAAAAGGAATAAAAACATCAAGCCTAGAGATTTCTCCACAGGTCATGGTCCAGGTGACCGTGAACTGGATGGGAGAAGCAGCAATAGAAAGGTAGGGGCAGCTGGCCTCCAGATTGGGAAGCATTCAAAAGCCTTGGATGTAGAGGTGGGGCTTGCACACTAACTGCCACAGCAACTGTGTTTTTGTTGCAGCTCTCTGTCAGCCTACCATGGTGAAGATGCACGCACACACCTTGCTTTTGCTATAATAGGATTACAATAAAAGGTTGATCAAAGTTAAAAAGAAATTCACCATCGCTATCAGGAAAGCCAGTCCTTAGAGCAGTGTCATGGTACTTGCATTGTTGGTGGTATGCTTGAGTACAAAGGCTAACTGGTTCGTTAGCAAGGGAATGTTGGAGACAGTAGAGTGGGTAATTATAGCTGTATGTTTTAGCTATTTTATTTGGGTTCTTATATATGTCATCCTTCTCAATCCCAATCACCTTGAACATTCCAATACTAGGTAGGAGAGACAGAAATTTAGTGGGGAGAGGGGTGTTAAGATCTTTTCAGACTACTTTCTGTGTCTTAAGGGCACTGAGTTCCTTGGGACAAGTCCAATCTTCATCTCATCAGAATATCTCCAACTTCTTCCTGTTTCTTTCCCCTTGACCACTTGACAAACCAGCAGCAGCAGCAGGAACAGGAATCAGCAGGGGAAATAGCCCTTCCTCTTTTCTTTGGGCTCTGGTCTTTTTATCTCCTCTCTAAATCCCAGAATTAAATCATCTTCAGTGGGCAGAATCATGCCGCTGCCAGAACACTCAGAAGGCAAATAATTTCTTTCTTCTTTTTTTTTCCAGAGGCTTTTAAAAAAAGATTATTTATTGTGTACACAGTGCTCTGCCTGCATGGACACCTGCAGAACAGAAGAGGGCATCTGACTGGATTGTAGATGGTTGTGAGCCACCATATGGTTGCTGGGAATTGAACTCAGGACGTCTAGAAGAGCAGTCAGTGCTCTTAACCTCTGAGCCATCTCTCCAGCCCAGCAAATAATTTCTTGCTGTGGACAGTCTGAGGCATCTCCATATCCCATACATGATTTAAATAAAAACACATTTATGCAACATAACTGGGTTTTTAAAGGCACTGAAATTCTTATTGCAGGTTATGGGAATCATGGAATTAGTTGGGATGGAAATTCATGTATCAGACATGGTGTAGTCATTGGTCTCCTATTCAGTGCCAACAAAAGCATCTCAGTAAGAGCTACCCATGGCATATTCCATCTTTGATGATGGACATGAAGTAACAGAGATCCCATTGTTGGTGCTGGTTACAAAACATAAAAGCAGCAGAGATTAAAAGTGGGGTAGTGGTGAGGAGAATTGATTATGTCTTGGTTTGCATTTGGGGAAATCCTCCGCTTCTGCTTAGAACATTTTCCAAGAAACTCGGAGGATGCTTGGGTTCTCAATGAATGAGTGGGAGAGGAGTAGAAACATTTGTTTTGTGGGTATGTGCTTGGGTAGCCTGAAAAATAGTGCCTCAGCTCTTAAAAGGGATAAAGCATATAAATGTGAAGCTATGCAAAAGTGCTGCAGAGCAGTACAAAGGGCTTACAAACCCAAGCTCTTCTCCACCCTAGGACTAAGGAGTGGCATACAGAGATGCCATACAAAGTCATGTAGGTGGGAGCGAGCACGTTATTCTGGTTGCAGTGAAATGTTTAGGCATACATTGTGATCTCGGTGTCTTATCCCCCTTGGAACAGGAACTCTTGAAACGTTTCAAGGGCTTCCTGCTTCTGTGGAGGATCTTACGACAATAAGTCACCATAAAATGGATGCTTGGAGCCAGGTTCAGATAATGAGCATTGGGGAAATACAGTTTTAGGACAAGTCAAGGTTTTCCTAACACGTGATTTAACGGACTGGCCATAACATTTGTTATAGCATGATTTTCTGGGACAGAGTCTATTCCCAGAAGGGCTGTGACTCAACCTTTCAAGCAAACAAATGGAGTGCTAGCCAGATGATTCAATAAAAAATAGGGTTTTGCTTAGACTTTGGGGGGGGGGATTCAAGAGTCCATATCTTTCCTATAAGGTTTTGGCCAACAGAAATTGGTCTGAATTACCCCCTTTTCCATGCTCACTAAAGGAGTTCTGTTCCTCCTCCTGTCAAATTTTTCTTCTATTCCTGAAGGGGTTTACATTTCTTTGGTAAAACTGTATGTGTGGGATTTTGAGAAATGCGTTCGCGTGAAGTGCTATCTATCAATCTAAAACACTACCAGGAGATTTATTTGTTGTTTGCCTCTTCCTCCCACCCCTCTCACCTCTTTGATTCCCAACACATTTCTCTTCTATTTCCATTTTTTCTTCCCTGTGCAGCAGAGAAAGGCTGTCTGGAACTTTTCCCCAGAGCCACCCAGCACAATAGTCTTAGAGAGGAGTTAATGTCTTCAGTGTCTCCCCTGACAGGCACTAGAACTTTTTTTTTTTTTAACTCTCACATTGCTAATCTTTGCCTCCAATTATCTCCCTCTTTTCTCTGCCCCAAATACGATATTCTCATTGATGGTGAGTGGGTAGATCAAGAGCGCGTTACCCAGGCTGCTTTCACTTCTGTTTCATTCTTTTTGCTTTTTATAGCAGAAAGATACCTCGATAGACTTAGTTTTATGGGTAATTAGTGGTACTTTGAACATGATTTAAATTGGCCAAATAACTCACCTGGCAAATTTTGGCTAGACTAGAAGCTGTTAAGGCTCAGACAGCTTAATTAGGATGAGGAGGGAATCTGTCTCAAAGAAAGAACATTACAATTAGTAGGAAATAAAGTAACATGTAGACTCATTCTGTTTTGCCCACCAACACCACCAACTCTTCCCCTGTCCTTCAAGCATGACTGCAGGAAAGCTCATGTTCTGCTAGATTCTTCTGCCTTATTAGTTGAGCTGTAAGTATAGAATCACAAAGTCTGTGAGTCGGCCTCACTGTACTGCTTGCCTTTTGGTGCTGATATTCCTTACTCACTCAATAGTGTAAGAGCTTCATTGATTGAACCTCTGACCTGATCCTGAGATCCAAAAAGCTTGGGCGATTATCTAAAGCCTGTAGGAACTTAATCACATTGCTTTAGTTATGGAAATCAGCCAGAATACCACAATCAGCTTTCCCCAAGCTATCTGAAAAATCTAGGGTTGAATGAGGATAGTGTGCCTCTTCTCTTTAAAATCAGTCCATCTTAGGAACAGGCAGTGATGAGTTTGTGTTTTAGGTTGTTTAGGCAGAATGGAAGGGGAAGCCATTGTTGCCAGTGTCACCACTAGCTCAGAATTTCCAAGTCTTGTCCCTCCATGGACTGTGATTGAGAACTCAAAATGTCCAAATCATTTCTGTGAAACTAAGTAAACATTTCTTTCCTCCGAGTCTTACAAAGAACTACTTTACAAACAGCTGAGTTCACTTTTCAAATAGTATGACTTTGAAATTTTACAAGATTGAATTGATGTTCCAACGCAGCACTTGAATATTTAGTTTATGTGAGTGATTTCTTTCAGCATTGGAGAATTTATTTCCTTCTGTTCTTCCTTAAGACCATCAGTTGGCCCCAGATCATGAACTTTCCCAACCCTGTCTGCCCAAGGTCAACTAGAAGACAGGGTGGTCAATTAGAGACCAGCACAGTGTTGCCAGAGGCCCAGCTACTACACTCTTCCGGGAGGAAAGATTTTTAAGAACACAATGATGCCAATATTACATAAATGCTTTGAGCTTCTATGTGCTACAGTAGGAGGTTTGAGAGGATATGACCTAAGAAAATCTTGTTTAAAATATCATAATATTTCTGGAAATCAAATATTCTAATATATGTTAAGATATCTAAAGAAATATAGGGTTATTGCCTTTTTTTCATTACGTGAACCTTGATTGTACTTCTCAATAATCTCTGCATAGGAAAAGTCTGCAATAGTGCTATAGTCTGAGTGTTAAAGGAAGCCCAAGGATCTATGTGCCAAAGGCTTAGTCTCCAGTTTAGCAGATTGAGATTGAAAATTTCTGGGGCCTAGTGAAAGGTCCCTAGATTAGTAGGGATTTGCCATTGGCAGGGATCATAGGACCACAGTCAATTATTATTCCTATTCTTTGCTTTCCAGATCTATGTGTCTCTGCCATGGTATTGCCTTACCACAGGACCAGTGCAATGGGACCAGTCACTCATAGAGCCAGCCATCTCTGGACAGGGACTATGAGGTAAATAAATCTTTTCCTGTTCTAAGTAGTTTATCTCAGGTATTTAGTTATACTGATGGAAGGTTGACTCAAATGGATGGGATGATTTGTGAAGTGAATAACCAGGAGGTGGGTTGCCAGCTGATAGGCGCCATAGACAGAACAAGAGATGTTTAATCTGTTAGGAAAGGAGAAAGCACAGCATGGTGGGAATTATCTATGATACCAGGATGAGCAACTAAAACAGAATATTTTTAGATCTAACTTAACTTGTCAAGTTGGTCATTAAGAATAAGAAAAGAAACTCTAGGAAACAGGGCATAAAGGAGACTTGGAGCTAATAGTTGAAGAAAATGAGAGCTAGAGGTCTGTCAGAAGGACAGTTTGTCAGTATTATAGATCTGAAGGACAGGAAGTCATTGCTTTGTAATGATATCAGTAAAACAAAACAAAACAATTCCTGCCAGAGCACTTGATGAGTAGACTAGGAAAGTGCGGTTCAGCTGTTTGGTGGGATGGGTTCAAGGATAGGCCTGGGGATTTGTCATGAGAAGAGGTCACAGTGTAAATTGTAATGACAAATAAAACTTTCAGTGTTTTGCATCGTGAAGGCCGGTTAAGGAAAGGATTAACTGTTACACGTTCAGAATCATGAGCAGCACACCAGCTACCAGACTACCATGTTAATACACTCCAGCCTCTCCTCCTGGCTTTGCATGTTGCTCTAATAGATTAGCAATGGGCTTTAGTAGCCTCCAGCCTTGAGCTAATTTAATAGTTGTGGCTGTTCTGAAAGGGATGATCTCAGGTGGAGTTGGAACCAAGTCTGAAAAATACTTGGTTTAGAGAAGCAACCTGTCTGCTTGACTTGAGTTTCTCCTGTTTTTTGCTGTGAACATTTTGTCCTCTTCAGTCTTTCCATTTTTTTCTCCTGTCATGAGGCCTTTTGGTATTTATTTATTGAATCGATAATCTGTATGTGTAATGTTTTAGGCACTGGAATGAAAGTTTGGTGAGCTCATCTGATCTGGGATATTTAGTTTTAGAATTTAGGACATAGAAGATCTTTGAGAATTATTTTTATTTGTACTATGTTGGGAGAAATCAGTATTTTCTACAATTTCTTCAGGGTTCCTAATAGAACAACCGTTTCATACAGTTCCTCACGTTTTTGTGACTCCCCAACCATAAATTTATTTAATTGCTAATTTATAACTGAAGGTTTCTCGCTGTTATGAATCATAATGTAAATATCTGATATGCAGGATATTTGATATGTAACTGCCAAAAGGATTATGAACCACAGATTGAGAACCACTGTCTTAGAGGGAAAAGACTTGTACTCTCAGTCTCTCTGAGAGTGTATGTACAATTTATGATAAGATGGTGGTAGGTATGGTAACTGAGTGATATTCTACATGAATCCCTCTTAAATTTTCTTTGAGATGGATGCCCTTTCTCCTGTTAGATTACAAGCACTTTCTCTTCAAGATATAGTTGGATATAGGATATTTACATATCAGACTGCAAGAGCAGCATTATTACAGTCAAGAGATCTTCCTGATAGATGACAAATTACCAAGAGAATCTTTCTGTCCTTTTGGCATCAAACAGGTTGATCATGTTTATACTTTTTTTCCATGCCATTGGTTGCTGTCTTCAGTAAATTCCATTGCAAATGTCCTCTAGACCACCTGAACCTGAAAAACTCATCCAAAGATTGCACATTGTCACAAACTATTTTCTGTTGCCAATCACTATCTGCAGATCCTTAGAATATGCAAAAGCCTGTGCCTGTGATTGTTCCGTGCCTTCAAATGTTTTTTTCTTTTTAAATCTTTGTAAGCAGACTTCAAGATTCCTCTACCTCTCAACTTTCCAGTACTTTTTATTTAACGAGTGTGGATAAAAGTGTAGGGTATTGTCTTTTTTGAGGACCCCATTTTAATCTGATAGTGTACCCAGTAGAGAAGTCTGACCTTCACCTTGCAAGTCAAGGGACAGGTTTAGAAAGAAAAAGTAGGTTGACAGTAGGTCATTGCTATTGTCAAAGAGGAGAGCTTTATTCAAAGACCTGGCCATGCGAATACCAGGCCCAGGAGGGATTGCCCACATTTTGCAGATACGCTGAATTTAGTTCATAAAGAGAAATTATCTTCCCCAGATGACTCTCCTACTATCAGTGTGAGGCAGAGACAAGGATTTCAGCCTGATACTAACTGCGAAGTGTGTGCTTCTCCTGTCTGGCTGACTTGTTTAACTAAGGGCTTTTCTCTCAACAGGGGACCAATCTTGAGTGTGTACGGCTTCCCTGTAACAGGGAAATTACTGGATAAAATTGTATCCTGTCTTGTCCAATTATAAAGCAATCAGTGCTGGAACACCTTACAGGCTGGAAGTGAGAGTTAGGGCCTCAGTTCTATTACCAGCATGTTTTCTTCTTGCTCTTAGGCAAGTAGAGTGATAAGCGCAGTGAGCTGAAAAAATCCTGAGCTGTGGGCTGCCTTGTCTTTCTTCTCCTCCCGTTCCTAGGTGGTGCCATGGTAATCGCTGAGTACTCAGCTCTCGGGAGTGTTGTGCTGCCAGAAACAGAGGTGCCATTTCTGTGCTTTATTTGATGTGTGTTCCATCTTCAGTCAGATGGAGATTTGCCATAAGAGATACCGGGTGGCTTTCCATTACAGAGAAGCAGTGGCCAGGTGAACCACGTCTGGCTTCCTGTTAGTGGAAAGAAGAGCAGTAAAACAAAGTGAAGATGAAAAATCCGTTTCCTCCATAGTGCTACCCCAGGGTAACTTTTCTATCTGGGCGCTTAATCAGATAAAATGAGATGATAGAACCAAAGCCCTCCTCCCTAATTATTCTTGTTAGTTATTGTCACATTGTCATTCTTCTAGCTGTCATCTGCTTCTAGAACAACTATGATAATTTCTACTTGAGAGGCTCAAGATGTGACATTCCTACCAACACAGGACAAAGGACAGTGGCTGGTCTGAGAGTTCAGAAGGAAACTGAACCCATCACTGCTTGCCTACATGTGTATGGCGAGTCTCTCAGGTGGCTGTGGTTAGTTATAAATTATGGGACCCATGAAGACTAAACTCCTGGCTTAGACAGGAGCTCACATTACCCAGTTCCTTCTTGGTACATAAAGAGTATCTGCGAGACAGAAAGGGAATAGATCTAGACTTAGGGCATGGGGACGGGTTAACTGGTAGGGGTACAAAACATAGAGTCTGTTTGTATTGGCCAATTGTTCCTGGACAGAGCCTGCCCTGTGGTGCCGTTAGTATACCCAGAGACACTCCACTGTACAATACTGATTTTCTGTGCCCTAATGGATATCAGTTGGAAACAGCTTCCTGATCAGGAGTGGGTCTTTGTACCCTGGTCTCCTTTTCTGTGCTGGAGTATTTTCTGGTTTGAACTTGTGTTGGTGCTGTGCATGCTAATGCAACCTGTGTGAGTTTGTTTGTGTACCAGCCTTGATGTATCTGAAGATGCTGCTCTCATGGAGTCACCTATCACCCCCCTCTCTCTCTTACAGTGCTTCTGTTTCCTTTCTCTCACGTATCTCTGCACATTGAGGGAGTGGGTTTGATAAGGCATCCCATTTAGGATTGAATGCTCCAAAGTCTCTCACTCTGCATGTTCTCCAGTTATGGGTCTCTTTGTTATTTACCGCCTAGTGGAAGATGATGCTTCTTTGATGAGACCCGAGTAATGCTCTACTCTACGATGTATAGCAGTCAATATGTAATTAGGAGTCATTTTATTGCTATGTTTCTTTAGCAGAGTAATAATAGTATGGTTCCCCGTCGGCTTATGATTTAACTAGTTTTCAGTTCTTGACCACTTTAACAGAGTCAAACAAGGATTCAGTCTCATAGAATGGATAAAAATAATGATAATGATAACAACAACAACAACAATAATAATAGTAATAGTAGTAGTAGTGAAATGGTTGGTTTCTCCACAATATCTGTGCCACTACCATATCAGTTTATCTTGCAGGCAGGTCTCTGTATAGGCTTTAGTGTTTGTAGCTGAGTGAAATATGAAATGAGTTAAATATAATCATAATATAATGGAGGGGACAATACCCATCTAGAAATCTTATGCTACCACGTGTACCTCCAGTACCAAGACCGTGTTACCTCTTAATAAGTCATTGGTCAAACATCGCATGGATGCCCCCAACACTAGGAATATTGCCATGGCTATTAGTTACTAACTTGATGGTAATAGACTATTGCTGAAGACACAACTTCCTTATGTCATCAAATGTAGAGAAATTCTTAATCTAAACTAGTAGCTCTAATTCTTAATCCAACTATTTCAGGTTTTTCTTAAAGCTTGTTTGACCAATAGTTTTACATTTATACATGTACAAAACACATACACACACACACACACACACACACACACACACACACACACAGAGAGAGAGAGAGAGAGAGAGAGAGAGAGAGAGAGAGAGAGAGAGAGAGAGAGAGTTCTCAAAGTTAAAAAACAAAACAAAACAAAAATGCCACAGTGAAACAAACTAGAATGAATCCTTTTTTTTCCTAGCAGATCTCCCTGAAGTCTTAGATTTGTCTTTCTGCACCTCTATGAAGGAAGTGATAAGCAGAATTCCCTAGACTCTTTGATTATTGATTTGTCTTTAGCATGTATTAGAAATAATGCCACCTAGCTGTTTCTGCTGACATTTTGCTGTGGCTTGGCAGTTGTTCCCTGGCAAACTCATACAGCTACGTAATTCCCAGAACCACTTGGTAATGGCATTGGGAGGGTGGGAGCTCTTTTTCAATTCATGTTAATTTGGGTGGTGCTGCGAATTACTCAAGCTAAGCTTGTACTCTACTGCTGAACTACTCCCTCAGTCTTAGAGGGATAACCTTAACCTGCCTATGCTATTTAGAGGTTGAGTCATTGGGTAGTGGCTAGGTTAGGTTAGATAGGCCTGAGCTCACTTTATTCAATATAATGGTTTTATATAGAGGAGAGAGGTCACTAAGAGACATACACCTGTCCTAACCACAATAGGATACAACCAGGGGAAGTGATGGGTTTCACCAGAAGCTACATAGTATTGTTTGAGCCCTCAGCTCTAAATATGTGAGCTAAATAACTTTCTTCCTTTTACAATCTGCCACAGGTATTTAATTATAATAACGAAAGATGGACTAATGTATTTTTCTTCTAGAGGAAGTGGAAGGAAATGGTCTGTCAGCTGCATTGTCTAACCCAGACTAACTGAAAGTGCTGGGTCGAATGTCTGACTAGAACTTTGGCTTCTGGCAAGCAAAGTGAAGACTTTTCAGCAGCGCTCAGCCTCCACAACACGAGTTTTCCCTATACACCAAGTGTTCTGAGAGCAACAGAACAGGTTTGACTGAAATTCCAGGGTACCCACCTTTATGAGTTAGCATTCTGAACTTTCACTCATAATTGGAAAATAAATAGAAAGGCAGTGCCTGGCCTTTTACATTCTTGCTTTGGGAAAAATAGAAGAGGTGACAATAATCCAGATAAACGTGGCCCTATTTCAGCAGGAGAAGGAAATGAAAAATCACAGAGTGTCTGTGTCTATAGGCCAGTAGGCCTAAAAACAAAACATGCACAGCTTGAGTGACAAGAAAATTACGGAACACAAAGTGAGTATATTAAAGGAGTGTTACTGCTGTGGAAAACAAGAAAAATTTAGAGCAGGTTATTACTTCCTGTGTGGCAGGGAGAAAGGGGTCTTGAAAGAACATGAATGGGAGAATAGTGACTAATTTTCGAATAAGATAAACACATTTTAAAAAAATGCATCATAGTTTTCCTCCAAGCTCTTAACACAGGGCATCTAAGAGGTAGGTAGGTGGATGTTGCAGGATTATAGAACAAAAGAAATGAGTCAAAGAAACACGTGAAGTGGTAAGACAGCAAAGAAAGATAAAAGGATCAGAGTTAAATGCTCTAACTTCAAAGTGCATATCATGATGTACAGTGTGTGAAAGTTTGAGACAAGGTTAAAGTGAGAGAAAGGGACGTGGTGAGTTTTTTAAATGGCAGCACATAGTTTTGTTTTTGTTTATTGTTTGTTTGTTCATTTGTTTTCATTTGCAAGCTGTAGCTGACAAGGACTGTGCAAGCAAGTCTGGCTAGGGTGAATTTTTCAGCCCAGCTCCAACTAGGTTCCAGACACTCGCATGTACAGAAGTAGCAGAGATAAGTGTCAGAATCTTTGCCGGGGTCATATTTGTCAAAGTAAAATATTCTTTGAATTAGGCAAATGTTTAACACCATGCATTCTCCAACCATCTTCTGACGGTCTCTGCAGCGTTCAATATTATCCTACGGCAAGCTTGCTGGGGAGAATTTGTAAAACTGAGCCCTGTCACACGCGGCAACCTCGCGGTGGTGGCATTTTTGAAGCTGTCTTCTGATTGTAGGCACCTAATCTTGGGAGCAATCTGCAAACTTTCCCACAAGCCTGGGACTCTTTGGAGCTGAAAGGAATTACATAAAAAGAACAATGTAAATGAATTGCAAATTAAATACATACATATATAACTCTGGGTGTGTTTCTCTGTGATTACGAACAAGTGAGTGCCTCTTCCATATGCCTTTTGCAGATAAGCTTGTTTAGGAACCCTCCTGTTCACTTGGGGATGCTCCCTTCTACGTGAATCCTAGGAACGCAAGCCAGATCGCGGCCGCAGCTTTACCAACTGATCTCCTTTTCATTTTCCTGAACTGGTTCTGGTGTGGCTTTTTGACCTATTGGACTCCTTCTTCCTTTCATTTGAGCTCCAAACTTATCGTCCAAGCACACTGGCCTTTCCCACAGTCACTGCCGTCTCTGGGGGCTGTCGCTGCCATTAGCCCCTCAACCCCCACAGTTTTTTGTTCACTGTGCATACTCATGTATTCACTCTCTTCTGCGCAGGTGGACACTTGTCTATTTAGTCAGAAAAGGTGACTTTTTCTTTCTTTCTTCCACTGTAGCAACGTTTTTTTTTCTGGCATAGGGCATTGTGGTAGATCTTTGCCAAATGCATCCTTGGATGGGGTTACACTTGCAGCTTAGATTGCTCCCCATAGTGGTGGCACTGAGACATGGATACTCAAGTGGTTGGAGCATAGTGAAAAGGTACGAGTAGGCTTGGGTGTACCACCCTAGGAAGGTACTTACACAGTTCTTAAAAAACCTGGTTAGTTTTCTGAGAGTACGCTGTTACATAATGCAAACACTGTGCATGCTTGGCTTCTTCTCCGCTATTTCACTTTCTACTTTCTATTATGTGGTCCTGCAGTCAGGTAACTTTTGCCAGGATACTAGCACTGTGATGTTTGGACTATCCAGACACCATAAACACGAATCTATTTCTTTATAGATTTTCCAGCCTCAAGTGTTTTGTTATGACAAGCAAGTAGGTTGCAGATTAAGACAGGTTAAAATTAAGCTTTTTCTCAAATAACAAATTTAAATAATTACTTAATATTGTAGTATGAGGTTTACATAGATTTTTTTTGAAAAAACTTTGTTATTTTGAGAACTTGGATAAAAATTATGAAGGCAGGAATCAGGGAAGGCTTTATAAGGATAATGTTTTAGTTTAGTCTTAGAGCCATATATTATTAGAAAGGACACATTTAGATATCACTTTTCTGATCACCAATAATTTTTTTCTTCATGGCCCACATATTTTCCTGTGTAGCATGTTAATTTCAAAAGATTAAAGTTTACATATATCAAGCCTATACAAAAGAGTGATCAAACATACACAAGACTAAATCATGATTTTCCAAAAACTCCCATCAACTAAAGGAGCCCACAGAGAGAGCTTTTCTGTTTTTCCTTTTCCTTTTTAAAATAAAAGTTACTAGATATAAGTATGTATACATATTTTTAAATATGTATACTGTTAAGTGGTAGACACTTAGTAACAGGTCGAAGAAATAAAGCACAGCTCTTGTCTCATTGCCTACTTAGAGAAGCTCATTTTGATTCTGGGATTAAAAAAAACCAAAACCAAAGCAAACCACCACCACCACCACCATCACCACCACCACCACCACCAGCAATCCAAAGCCAAAATCAACAAACACAAAATGATCATAAACCATAGTAGCCCAGCAGTTATTGAAATTTCACAATGTAAATTTAGTATAGCTTGCTCAGTTTGTATGTTCCTTTCTGTATTTTTTCAGGACTCACCATTTGATGTTTTATAACCAATTGAAGATAAGCTCTCTTACTCTCAGCATTCATTAGTTTCACATATAATTAATGAAAAAAAAAAAAAGACCATGAAAGAAAGCAAAGAAAGGTATGCAAGAGGCTTTAGAAAAAAGAAAGGGAAAAGTGATATATCAAAAATAAGAGAAATAATAATAATAAGAAAGATAGCAAGGTGATTATTTTGCATCATTTTTACTTCAATATTTTTCTTTTTAAAAAAGGTTTCATTTTCAAATAATTTCCCAAAATGGATGATATTAATTATAATTTTATATGCTTATTGACTAAAATTATTTATGCTTTTTATAATTTTTATTCCTTATCATTAGACATTTGAAAATCACATTCCATTTAACATTTTCATGGGCTGTATACTTTTTACTTATGACTTTCATTAACATATTTTGATTACTAGAAATATAATAGCATTTATTTTGTGATAGTTCATATAATTTCTATCAAGTTACAAGGCAATCTTGATGACAATTTAATTTGTCATATTGCTGATCTATGAGCATAAAGTCTAAGAAATAATAATTTATTATATGTATGCCTCTTTTTTCTATACATTGAACATGACATCAACATAACAATGAAATACAAAGAAAACTAACATTCAAATACTTCGATTTTTTGCATGTTATTTTCTGATTTTCCCTGTGACTACACTTCATCATTAAACGTGGGAAATTTACAATGTGAAATTTTAATAAGTATTGGCTGACAAAGTAGTTTGTGATTCTTATTTTTTATTATCCCAGAATCAAAATGAGGTTCTCTAAGAAGACTAGGAGACAAGACCTTTGACCTGTGACTAAGCATCCACCACTTAACAGTTCTCTAAGGCAGCCATCAACGGTACCATGAACCTTTAGTGATATTCAGAACAGCTTTTTCTGCGATCCCCTTCCGTTTTCAACACCCTAAACAAATTATTACAAAGATGTAATCCAATGGGACCAGCCTCAGGCAGACACAACACAACTTGGACCTTCACTTCTTGTCTTGGCTTCCCTTCTTAGAGCACTGGCTTAATCTCTTCCCTTGGACGTTGGACTCCTAAGTCTCACTTTTTCTGGACATACATATCCTGGACTCTTCTGTTTGCTTAGCTAGTTTTAGTTTCTAGTAATCAGGTGAAGACATTTTATTGGGTTTATTATATTTTCAATGATACTTCAATAAGAACACCAGTTGTAACCACACTAGTACCTTCCTTCACGTAATTTACACACTGTGGAAACAATAGCAACAGCAACGAGAGCTGGCTTCTGCTTCACTGCTACCCATGCACGGGGTAACCTGCCCATAATGTGGCTCTGGCTGGGCTGCTCCAAAGATAGCTTTTGATAGTGTTATCAGCTTGACACATAACTTACCTATTCTTTAGTTCATCTGGCTTCTTAAGACCAATATATCCACCCAGAAAAGCTGTTGTTTTTGTAATGCTTTCCAGTGGCTCTTTGATGGGCACTCAGCCTTCTGTTTCTTTCCCCATTGTAGGCTCGTCAGCAGAGATCTGGCCAGTCATGATTTTTAGGTGCGCGACATTGGTCCTAGTTCATTTCTCTCCTGCCACGGTTTAAATATTCATGTCTTGTAAAGTTTGGATTTTAAAAAAACTATTATTCAATGTGATAGAACAAGGTGGAGACTCATGGGAAATGATTGGACTGTAAAAGTAAACCTTATTTTGTGGTACTAAGGATTGAACATGGAGCTTCTAACATTTAGTCTAATGCTCTACCACTGAAGTATATTTCCAGTGAAGGACACCAGAGGCTACCACCCAACATCAGAGATAGAAAGATGACTATAGATGGCTTTTGAGCCACCTTCTGGTTGCTGGGAATTGAACTCAGGACCTGAGCAAGAACAGCCAGTGCTCTGAGCCATCTCTCCAGCCAGTTGCTCGGTTTTGTGAGACAGGGTTTCTCTGCGTAGTCCTGGCTGTCCTGGAACTGGCCCCATAGACTAGGCTGGCCGGAAACTCAAAAGATCTGCCTGCTGCTGCCTCCCTAGTACTGTGATTAAAGCTATACACCACCACGCCTGGCTGCTAATGCTATTTTAAAAAACTTTTTATTGATTCTTTGTTAATTCCAACAATCTCCCTGTCCTTTCATGTTTAGCCTCGACCCTTGAAACCTCCCTTCCAAAACAAAACAACAAAACAAAAATCACATTGTGGAAGCTGAAGTGTACATACCACAGTGCGTCACACAGTTTCTCCATACATCTTTACTTGCAAATGTTCATTGCAGGGAGTCATCGATCTGGTTTGAAGCCTCTGGCTTCTGCTACGCTATCCATACTGAATCCTAACCTGGGCTCCTCTTAGTTATCTTGTTGTTGCCCTGGATTGTGGAGTTCCTGCAGCTTTGGATATTCAGGCTTGGGACCCTTCCTGTGCTGCAGAAATCCGTTGATAGGGATAAATGTTGGGGTGAGCCAACTCAAAATCCTTGATCTGTGCCTGGGTAGTAGCTGAGTTGGTCAGCCTGCCAGCTCTCCTGCACCCACACTACCAGTCCAAGCTTCCAGCACTGCCCTGGCTAGGCCACCCGATGGAGAAACAAAGTGAATATGACACTCATGCAAAAGAACAAAAGTCCTAAGGCCACCAAATTAATCACTGCTTTAGAAAAACGAATTGGATTGGCTCTCTACGAACAGCATTTTGATGGCTTGCGTTAAATCATCCATGACTCCCGGTATTCTGAATTTTTCATTGGAAATCTCCAAACCGATTCCTCATGAATTTACGTTTTTACATTGCAACTAGGAAGGTATTTTATGTATGGTGCCTCATATAATTTAGACATATATGTACATGTGTGAGCTTAGGTAATACCATTTTAATGCAGATGTGAGTGTGAAACCCGCCAGAGAAGCTCTTCTTCTATCTGTCACACAACGGACCTGCAGCAGACCCTGAGTCTACTGCAGCATGCTTTATAATATAGGCATTAAAAGACCCTGATTGAATGACGGTGCATATGTATGTGTGTGTAAGTGCATCTATGTATATCACGTGCACACAGGAGCCTGCGGAATTCAGAAGAGGACATCGGATCCCATGGAGATGCAGTTACAGACATGTTAGTCACTATGTAGGTGCTGAAAACTGAACCAAGACCCTCTGGAAGAGCTGTAAGCACTTTTCCCTCAACATAATATTTTAATTGAATATATTGGGAATTTCACATAACATCCCCGATCACACTTACTTATCAGTCCTCCCAAGACTATTCCCCTACAGTTTTGACTCCTCTTCACACACACACAAGAAGTTTAGTTTTACAATTAAGCTTAGTTTAGGGGTTAAGATGTGTTTAGGTCTAGGTCTAGATAGATGCTTTAAGTTGATGATGATGGATATGACAGATACTGACTTACATTCAGAATTTTAGACTCACGAAGATAGGAAAGATGTTTTCTTCAAGGTTGCCCAATACAAATAGTCAAAACCCTAAGTGTAACATTAATACAATTCCTGATTGTTTCGTGGTTCTTCTTGCTGTAGGTAGATTATTGTCTATATGTGTAATAATATAAGTGTAAATATAAAAAAAATTAATAAAAAAGAAAAGAAAAAAATAAATAAAGCCTCCTCTGTTTTCAGATGAAAAAAATTCAATTTTGTGTTCCTCATATACTCACTGGAGCATGGTCATACTCCCATTAGCCAGCCCCTTAAAGAAAACCGAGTCTTTCCCCACCCCCACCCTCATCAGAAGCCATTGACTGTGAAGAACTGCACTTCAGCATCCTTATCACATTTTAAAAGTATTTTTGGGGGGAGTGGGTCATAGAAGGGGATGGTTTGGGTGTTAGGGAAAGAGAATGTCACTGAAGCCTTCTGTGCATCATTCTCTCTCTTTTTTTAATTTTTTAATTTTATTTTATTAATTTATTCTTATTACATCTCAATGGTTATCCCATCCCTTGTATCCTCCCATTCCTCCCTCCCTCCCATTTTTCTCTTACTCCCCTCCCTATGATTGTGACTGAGGGGGACTTCCTCCCCCTTTATATGTGCATCATTCTCAACTGTGAGTCCTTAGTCATTGACAGTGCTGTAAACGACGCTTCCTTTCCCTTTATAGTTGGCAGGAACACACATCATGGACTTCCACGTGGTTTCTGGTGAGAGCATGGCTCTGGACATCAACATGGCTTCAGGTGACAGCACAGACCATGAATATCCCCATGGGCTTCCATGATAATATGGGCCTTAGACATCAACATGGCCCCTAGACACAGCTAGGCCATGGACACCAGCGTAGCCCCTGAGAGCAGCATGGACCACAAACCTCAGCATGGTCTTTGGTGACAGCACAGATCATGGACATCTACATAGCCTTCAGTGATAACACAGACCATGGACATCATTATGGCGTCCTGTAAGAACACAGACCACAGACATCTAAATGGCCCTCGGTATGGACCATGGGTACCATCTCAGTTTTGGGTGGAAGCACAGGCCGTGCACATCAACATAGTCTCTGGTGGAAGCATGACCTAGGGACATAAACATGGCTTCAGGGGGCAGCATCAACCATAGGCATCCATGTGACTTTGGTGGTAACACAGGCCATGGGCCATGGACATTGACAAGGCCCCCAATTAAAACACGTGCTACACATATTGACATGGCCACCAGCTTGGCTAAAAGGGACCAATACTCTTATTCACAGATTGTTTTTACATACAGACATGACCATTTTCTCTCTACTAAGAATGGTAGCATGAGGCCCGGACCCATGTATTCACTTTCTATTTGCTGTTCCTCCAGAGAAACCAAAACTTAGCATAAAATAAATGATTAATTCTGGCATTGCCCATTCTTTTCCAAAACTTGGTTTTATTCAAATCCCTTAGTTTTGGTGTGTAATATACTCATTCCTCTGGTAGAGTCTGAGAGCTGGGGCCATTCTTTGAAAATGCCTATTCATTCAACTTCCACACTCCACCCTGAATTTCCACTTGTTTTCCTTTCTACATCTCTGTTATCAGATTATTGGAGTAGTTTTCCCTTTTCGCCATCCTTAGATTTATCATCCACTTTGAAAACAGAACATTTTGTTTAAATGTTGATTAATAGAATTCCACATTTAATATGTTTCACAATGCCCAACTACTCGTTTTAATAATACCTTTATTAATATACAATCTGAAAAATATGAAATTCACCACCCATTTTCTCTTTTCAAGATAAGCTTTCCTTACATAGCCTTGACTGTCCTGAAACTTGCACTGTACACCAGGCTGGCCTCAAAGGCACAGGTCTACCTGCCTCTTTCTCCCAAGTGCTGAGGTTAAAGGAGTGTGCTACTTCCTGGCTATGGTTCACTCCTTTAAACTTCAGAGCTTTCAATGTATCCGCAGGCATGCAGGAGCAGCGTTAGTACCATTTCAGGACATTGTCGACACCTCTTTTCCACCAGAATGGACGTTCACTAGGATGGTTCTCCACTCTTCTCTCACTAGAGCTTCTGATCACCACTAATCTCCTTTATGGCTCAATGAATTTGTGTACTCTTTTTTAATATGTCATATAAATCAAATTATAAAGCTACATTCTCTGTAGATAAACACCAAGCTCTAGTGTTAAATCTGAAATTGTGCAAGTACAAAACTTGTCCCTAGCTCCGTCGTTTCACTTCTCATCCTGGGTCCTTCCTTATTTTCTTGCTTTCATTCACACTGGACTTCATTCCTCACCAGCAGTCCTTCTTCTAGAGGTCTCTCTCTGTCTCTGTCTCTGTCTCTCTGTCTCTCGGTCTCTGTCTCTCTCTCTTTCTCTCTCTCTCTCTGTGTCTGTCTGTTAGTCTCTGTCTCTCTTTCTCCTAAACTCTGCCCCATTTTAAAAAAATCTGCTTGCCTAATTATTGCTTTTAGAAGACACTTGTATCTGGAGGAGACCTGACAGGCTGTGGTCATATAGTGTGGGAGGAGGTCCCCCTTCTGTCAGAGGTCTAAGGGAGGGGAATAAACCAAAAGAGAGAGGGGGAAATGGGAAGATATATGTGAGGAGATAACAATTGGGATATAATCTAAATAAATTAAAAAGGACAAATAAATAAATAAATAAATAAATAAATAAATAAATAAACAAAAGATACTTATAGGCCCATGGAGCTGTGCAACCAAGGATGCTGGCCTGGAGTAAGAGTGAGATCAGGTGTGTCCAAACAGCTAAAATATTTTCCTGAGATAGGCAAGAATAGGATCATTCCCTTGTCGCCTTAGGTCTTCAGTCCTGGCCCCTACCTCTGCTACCTGCAGCCTGGTAGCCAGGTTACAGGTTAAACTTGCTCTTTCCTTATAAGGTAATGTCCAGCAAGCACCTGGAATTCCTCTTCATGCACCTTGGCTGTGGCTAATGATGCACACTTCCTCAGAAAGACTCTACCCACTCCCCGAAGATTTAAGTGGACTTTATTCTCTCCAGTTAAATGAGCTGTCTCACTGAAGATGCCTCCCAAGAAAGCTGTTTCTCCTGCACTCAGTGAAGAACAAGATTCTGATTGTACCCACCCACCCAGATTAAGCTTCATTCCCTCCAGTCCAGTGCAGTGAGACTGGATACCCCAAGGGGAGAAGCAGAAAGAGGGTAGGAGGTAGTGTTTCCCAGTCCCTCTGACTAGGCCTAGTCTTCCCAGCACATGGTCTGATGCTATCAGGTTCTGCTGTTCTGAAGCATTACTGTAGTGGGAATATCTGTTTTCCCACAATTAATTAATCAACGTTTTTCCCCTTCTGATTCTGATTTTGGTGATAGGAGTTATGTCTGGCTTTGTGTATCATTGTGACCCTATACTGAGTATTGAACATGACAGAAATGTGGAATAAAGGGATTTGTAGTTGGGACAATATTAGAAAGGAACAAGAAAAGTACCTCTTGCTATTTAGTACTAGCAGTGCAGTGCAGCCTGTAGGACTGGTGTTTTGTTTTGTTTTGCTTTGTTTTTGTCTTTTTGGGTTTTTTTTGGGGGAGGGGTTTGGCATACATGGACATACCAACACAAGGCAGAGAACCTTTCTTTCATTTTTCTCTCATTGTAAAATGAAGGTGACATTTGCCATTTTATACTCCATACTAATTCAAAGGTTCAAATTAGCAGAGCAATTTGCAAAAGCTCTACAAATTTTGTGTTATTATAAACTGCCTTTATTAAATCACCAAAAGTAAATATTCATTTTTTCTGTTACTCATGAAGTCATAAAGAGACTGAGGAAAGACAAAAAGTAGTGATGTTCCTTTATTTCTCTCTGTGACTATATACATACCTGTTGGTTATTAAAGTAATTTTCATTTGTGATTATTAAGAATGTGAAAGGCATTGCAATTTTATGGAAAATAGAAGCCTTTGGCTTTATTAGAAAGAAATATGGTATTACTCGACAGTAAGGTTAGATAGTAGCTGATACAGTGAGTGCCATCAGAAATCATTAAGACAATAGGTCTGCGTTAACTGATAAGATGTTGAAGGTGAAATTGCTAATATGATGTGATGGCAGATTTGTATAGAGAGAAGAACATAAAGATGTGTATAAGATTAGCTCTTGCATTTAAAAGTAGCAGTGTCTTATGTAGCTGATTGTATTACAGAATTGTAACTTAGGTCTCCTTGAATGTTACGCTCCTCAACACTCATGTATAGAATGTATGAGATAAAATTCTTCATGTGGAAAAGAATTGCAGTGTGACAGAGAGGAGAAAGATAGGTATTAGTGTTAAACATTGTGTTTGTTTAATAAAATGTGTATGTCGATGTATTATTTGCACTGACATGATTCCTACTGCCTTAATGTTTGATTTGGCTACACCGTCCCAGGAGTGAAAGACATCACTTAAGTGTGCTTAAATAACAAATATTATAGGACTTTTAGTGTGGAGGATGTTTCTGTTCTTTGTCTCATTGCTATGAGAACAAACAGATTAAGCAAAGGAGAGCTTATCTGGGTTTACAGGTGGAGGAATGGACCATCACAGAGGGGATGACACAGTGGCAGGAGTAGAAGGCAGCTAGTTGTGTTGTCAGCACAATCAGGAAGCAGGAAACAAGGAATCTTACTGCTCAGCTTGTTTTCTCCTGTGTATTCAGACTAGGACTACAGCTCACTCTGTAGTGGCATCCACATTTATGCTGCTTCTTCCCAAGTCAATAAACCAACCCAGAAATCCTCTCACAAACACGCAGGGAGGTTAGCGCTGTGTAACACTGGATCCTGTCCATCTGAGGGTATTCATCACCACAGACCCCTTGAGTTATACTCTAGCCTCATGATGCTGTAATTCAAGAACAGTACAACTCCCCTAGATGTCTTCCTTGGGATTTCCTTTCCTAACTTGGCTCTCCTTATCCACTATGTCCATTACTAAATAAAGAATATTTTCAGCAAAAAGAAAGAAATAGAGGAGCTACAGGTAATAAATACTCTTTGTGGAGGAAAAAGGTAACTCAAGTTACTTTGTCTTCTTATAAATTCCACCTCATCTATAAATATGTTAGTTTCTAGCACTATTTCCAAAGGTTTGTTTATGGTACCTTCTATTGGACACTGCTGATGGGTACCTGGTCAGATTCTATGACTCCTAGCTCTAATTTATCCCTTTGAGGTTTAGGGCCCCTATGGTTAATATGCAATGGGGAATGTTAACTGAGAAAGATTTGGGCATGAGGATGTGGGCACTGTCTAGAAGTCCTTGATTCCTTGTTTCTGTGGATTTAGTTGTTGTGATAGGGTCTTCTTTTTTCTTTCTTTTTTTAATTTAAATTTTTTATTGTAATTCTTTTTTACATATACATTTATGTTATTACACATAAATAAAATAAACTACATACAGCAGGAAGAACCATGAAACAATCAGGAATTACATAAATGTTACATTCATAGTGACTTGACTATTTGTATTTGGAAAACTTGAAGAAGAAAACATTTTTCTTATGTTAGTGAGTCCAAAATTCTGAGTGAAAATCAATACCTATCATATCTCATCTCTATTAACTTAAAATATCTATCTAGATCTAAAAACATCTCAACCCCTAAACAGCTAAGCTTAATTGTAAAAATAAATTATCTGGCATTCAATCTGGGTCATCAGATACTTTAGAAGGAATAAAACTTAATTACCTGAGTGAACAGGAAGTGCAGGTTAGCAGCTTCCAAAATGAGAAAATGACAGAGACAGTTTGCTGACTGAACAATCACCCAAAACTCTCTATAATGTTGGAGCATCATCTTCAGCCTTCTGGCCCAATATATCTGACAGACATATTTGTGAGGCAGGAACTGTTGAGGACTTGCTTACCCTGTCTTGGCAGAGTTTGACTGTTTACTCTGTCTGCATCCAAGCTTGTCCATTTTAAGGCAGAATTCTGTCTGTGACAGAAATGAGGACATTTGCCCAGTGGCTGGTTTGTTACATTTGATGCCATCTCCATCAGGAGATTATTTGATGATCACTATTTTCTTTAAGGTAGGATAGGAGTTGCCAGGAGTTAACCTGTCTTGTCAGAGATTCTTTAGAATAATAAAATCATCTTTAGATGCCATATTCTGTATGTCTCTGAGGCTTTTGAAGACCTTAACTATCTAACTATTTCACTTTGTCATTGTAGAATCATATCTATCTGTTAAACCTAGAATATATATTCTTGTGATAAAAATAGAGTAGTAATTGACATGACCATAATTTGATCAACTAACAATTAGCTTATATTACTTAATTATCCTAAACAGCCTACAATACCACTTTCAAGGTATTGGAAATAAACCTTGTATTATAATTGAGTTGTATGGGTACAAAACCTCATATTAGAGTAGAAATATATATAATGTTTGTGAAGAATAGTGTTATATGTGAATTCTATATCAATGTATCTAAATTAAATTTATTTAATCAACATACAAAATTCTATACTAATGAATTAAAAATAGCCTTATTTGTGAGTAACAATTAAGGCCTTAAGTTGAGGAATAGATTCAATAATCTTCGTTTTGTTCTATCATACCTATATATTTCTATATTTCCCTTTCTTTCTTTTCAACCCCTATCTCCATACCTATGAAAGAAAGATAAAGCAAAAGAGAGGAAACTGACACTGGATCAGACCTGACGGGATTCATTTCTCTCAGCATGCAGGACACTGACATTCTGCATACTTCATGTTCCAGCCCCAGGCACTTCAGTTGCTGTTACTCATCAGAACAAGGCAGCTTTGAAGAAATCTTCTGATCCCAATTGGTCCAGCATTTCAGACTGTCCACATATGACTTCTATTAAGCCTGGGATTTTTCAACATTTAGAAACCGTACCAAAAATGCTATTCATGGCTTGTTTAACCATTTTTCCCAATTTTATTTGGTCCTCTGCAAAGGTATTATTGGCCCCAAATCAGCTGGAAAAGCCTTAAGAGAATGATGCCCCATTTCCTCTAAGGGAAGTTTGGTGGGTTTTTGTTTGCTCTCTTTGGAAACAGATGTTTATTTTTATTGGGAGTTGGTTATAAGTTATTATTGGACTTATACAGAGAGAAAATGAGGTTGGACCCAGGGATGTCTCTCTTTTCCTTTATCTTTCTTTCAAAGATATGGAGCTAGGGGTTGAAAAGAGTCTCCTTTTATAAAGCTGGCTTCAAAGTCACTATGTAGTTAGTCTAGGATAGACCTGAACTCCTGCCTTCTCAACCTCCAGTGCTAGCATTATAGGGATGCGGCACTATATCCAGCGTGTTTTTCTGAGCTCAACCGAATGTCAGGAAGTATTGAAGAAGCAACAAAACTTTATGAGTGAATTAAATGAATTCCAATTGACAAATAAGTTGCATTACTCAAGGATACAAGGTACATCTGATTGCCAATATTTTCTCATCTGTTGAACCATGCCAGTAGTTTTAAAGTCATCACCCAAACTACATATAATTCTTCCATATTTTGACATTTATTTGTATATGATTAAGTGGCAAATGCTTTATATTTAGTTAATATCATATATATATATATGATATTTGATTTTTTTGGAAGAAGCAGTATAGGTAAATCTCATTTGCAAAGGGAGAAAATGATGGTCTCAGCCTCAGAAGTTACAGGAATCTGCATTTTGAAGAGTACTGTAGTTACTATGTGTTCTCCTTTGTTTCTAAATGGACCTGGATTGACTGTTTTCTCATTCACAGTGCATGGACAAAGCTGTTTGTTCACTATTGTACCATCATCCAGGGCCATTAGAATCAGCATCTGTAAACCACGTCCACCACAGTACCTCTTTTCTGAGAAATGAGCTTCCCTGAATGGGCCCTTAAGTTCAGTGAGAGACACTCGGCAGAACTATGGAAGCACTCTGTAAGTCATAGTTTGGTTTGTGCCTGTACCAAAACCATCTTCTTTGTTTCATAAGTAAAATTAATAGTTCAAAGATAAACAAATGTTTGAACAAAAATCTGTCATTAAGGAAAAATATGTAAGTTATCTTACCACATCCAGTCTGCTTATCAGTTATGAAGGCAAGAGAAGAACGTGTACTTAAACACAAAAGAGTTCACCATTTTACCTCCAGAAAACCTTGGGAGATTTTTCAGAAGGGCATTCTCTAACAGAATATAAGTAGAGAGTAAACAACAGGGCACCAGGGAAATCAGGAAAACATGGGATTGAACTTGAAAGTCTGTGAAAAGAGATGTCAGTATGAAAAAACACGTGAGTTTAGAAAGTAGAGCAGCAGGCCTCCAAGAGCACTGCTTACAAGAGGAAAAGATCGCCCATTCAGCGGGTTATTGATTAAGAACCGCACGACTTGGCTACTTGGCCAAGGAGGCAGATATTTCTTTTGTCAACAAGAACGTAAATATGGGGAAGAGAGTGGATATTAGAGTCTGGAGGGAATGCAGACAGACCAGGCAGCTGCAAACACTCAAGATATCGTGAAATGCAGACAACAACTGAGAGTTTAAGACAAGTTACTCATCCGCTCAGGCATCTTCAGTGTCCTCTCCCTCAAGAAGCATGAGATGCAAAATAAAATCACACTTCTCTCTTCACTTGTCCACTCATTATAACTGGTTCTGCAGTGAATTCTACTCATGTATTAACCATATTAATAGATTTTAGCCTTCAGAGGGAAAATGTGATTTTACTTACATTAGACTATATATTAACAATTATAAGATAAAAATCTGAATATTATAAGCTTTTATGATGGAAAATCATGTGTTTATTTAGAAAGGAGCTGGGAGATTGAAGACCTGGAGGGAACAGGGCAGGGGCAGTGGCATTTTCTAGAAGCAGACAGTAATGTCATCCATCTTAAATTCTTGATAGAATCCATGGGTAGGCCATTCATAAGCTCCTTGTGTGAACTATCATACTGTGATAACATTTCATGTATAGAATAACTATTAAAGATTATGTAGGACTTATCATAGGTCCAAATATGCTGTGCAGCAATGGGAAGTATAGATAAAAATATTTGAATAAAAATTACAGTCTCTTAAACTGGCTACAGTTTGAGAGGAAGCTAGAAGCTGTATTGGACACTTGACATACATGGCACAATATATAAATGACTGATTACAAAATATGCAACTGTCCCCTTGATGTGGTCTGTTTCTGTAATTTCCCATCCTCACTGTCAACCATTATGATCATGCATGTTTCCATGATGCTACAGTTCAGTGTTTCTTAACCTGTGGGTTCTCTATCTTCAAAGACGTTTACATTATCGCTTATAACGGTAGCAAATTACAGTTACGAAGTAGCAACAAAATGGTTGGGGATCACCACAATGTGAGAAACGGTGTTAAAAGGTTGTGGCATCAGGAAGGTGGGGAAGCACGAGACTAGCTGACATATTACCAGAAAGTTCCGTAGCTGATCTTGTGTAACAAAGGTAACACTGCCTACTTCGTGCGACCATGTAGGCACTGCATCTTCTCACATCAGCACAACATGGAGGATTAGTGCTGAATGTGATGGTATACATCTAAACCACTAGCACTTTTGACACAGCGGCGGAAGGACCAATCTGTATTCCAGCCAGCTAGGGCTATTTAGATGGTTCCTGACTCAGATAAGCACAAGGAAAAAACAAGTTAGTACAATATAGAAGACATCTTAGTATATCACACCAATATAATGTCATCAATAGTGCATTGTTATAGTAATATTATTTTATTATTATATTAATTTAAAAAGAATGAGTTAATATTTGTACAAAGCTAATAGTTACAGTTTTGGTACTTATTTGAACCTAGAATAAAAACATTAAAAGTCAACCCGTTGTTGGAAAATGTATAAAATTATTCATACTCACTTAGGTATCAAGGTATCAAAAACAGTTTAATAGATAAACTTTTATTTCCCTTCCAGTTTTAAATGGTTGTACTTCCAGAAACATATTAAAAATACATAAATTAATTTATTTAACAGAAATTATTATCTGGAACTCAGTTATATTCATATATTCCATAAATCTGTCCTAATACAATGTACTAGAAAACTTCTGAATATCTTTTATTACCACCTATCACATTTCCTGATGATAAAAATGCGTCTATAACTTAAAAATTTTAAATCTTTATTTTCTTCTTTTAAGGTTTTGAGTGTTAAAATTTTCTTCTAGTTTGCCTGTCATCATTGTTTTTTAACACTCAACTGATCAAAGCCACATAATATGAATCTCGATGATTATTGAATAGTAATCAGGTAAAATAATTAAAATTTATTAAAATTAATTTCTTAATAAAAATGATATGCTAATTATTATTGTAGTGAATATTAATGAGAGTGTTGATATTTCTCTTTAATTATATTGATATTTATACTTTTATGCATGTGTAAGTGCTAGAACATTAATTATTGTCAATAAGTGAATAGAATTGGGAGAATTCTCATAGAGCAATGCTGCTCAATTCTTTAACTCCTTCCAAATTAGATATAAAACCTTATAGCACTTTGTCATTAAACATTTTAAAGTAATTACCATTCATCAATTCATTTCCCTTCAGTCTTTATCCTAGCTTGCAATAATATTTGTCACTTTGTCTTTAGTGGTTTTCTCCTCTTGTTTATGTGAAATATATAAAAGAAAGTATTACCCCAAATAAGTAGCTATTATTGTTAATTTTAAAATGCATTTATTAATACAATCAATAATTTTGAATAAATATTCTTTATGACTTTGTATGCACTACTGATAAAGATCTTAGAACCAGAGGATTAGCTAGTTTATAGGAAATACATATTATTTACTCGACAGACTGTTGCTTTTATGAGCCAATCATTCAAATCAGATTTACTGTCTGCTAGACAATGCCACTTTTTATCTTAGTTTAAGTACACTCATTAATAAATGTCTTTATGAACCTCTCTTGCACTCGGATTCTAGTCCTAAGGCAGCCATCACACAGAGCCCGGACACGAGTTTATTGTTCTGATGCTAAAGTAAATTTTCAGTTCTGTAAATATCTTAGAATGAATAAAAGAAACATCAGCCCTAGACAAACTCACCTCTCATGTTAAAGAGTCTGGACTCCAAAAGTTGAGAATAAAAGGTAAAACATTGCAATTTTGATACTTGTAAGGATGGAGTAGTTCCTAGGATAAATAGTTCCCTTTCAAGGGAAAATAAACAGAAGAGCTGCCAGGACTCCTGTAGGTATTACAGAAAATGCTACGATGCTTGGTATTGAAGGAGTAAAAGTTAAGATGAGGAACGCTTTACCACATGTCCAATAAATAAAGCCAGAAGCCTGGAACAGTATCAAACAACATGGGGCTTATTTGATGAGGAATTTGTGCAAAGGTTAGAGAGCTCTGGGGCTTCCCCATTTTGTACGACGTGCAGGTAGATGCTTCTCTAGTATATTATTTTCCTTCCAGACTCAAGAGCCAGGGTTCCTACTAGAGAGTCTAAAAACCTCAAGGAATCAATAAGAGACACTAATCTCTTATTACATAAAATCATTACAATTTCAGTTAAATCATCCTGGCATTTACTACAAGGATTTACAAGCACACTCATAAACTGACCATCAGTAATATTTAGGACATACAAGATTAACTAGCCGGAAGGCACTGTACTTAACTGTCTGACAATTTTCTCATATATATTTAACATATATGTGTGTATGTAATATATATATATATATCCTATATATACCCATTATAATGTGATAATATACATATTATATATAGCGGGAGAGAAGAGGGAGACATACATATGTATCCGTAGATCTTAGACACTGTCCTATTCATAACTTTAATCATTTAAAAACTAAAAAGTGTAATAAATATTTGACTAATGTTGTCTAAGAAAAATCCTTTCTGTTGCCTTCTGCTGAGGATCAGCCAGAAATGTCTAAACCTTAAGGAATAAGCTCAAAATAAGATGTGTTTTCTTAACACTTAAGTGGCCCAGATTTGAACCATCATTGCAACTGCCAGCCCCCAATGTAGGCAGTGTGCTGAATCCAGATGCCGGCCACCAACTGCCAAGGGGGCCCTGACAAGATCCTCACACAGGATGGGGTAGGGATTACTTGATCCCAGAGTTCTTTTTCAAATTTTATTTCTAGAAACTCAACATACCTGTCTCGAGTTAATGCCGGCCACCAACTGCCAAGGGAGCCCTGACAAGATCCTCACACAGGATGGGGTAGGGATTACTTGATCCCAGAGTTCTTTTTCAATTTTTATTTCTAGAAACTCAACATACCTGTCTCAAGTTAATGCAAGAGATCTGCTAAATGGCACACATTTCAGAGAATGAGTCCTAGCTTCCAGTCATGGCCTGAGGTGGTACCTTATGGAGTGCGGATGCATATGGCAACCATCACTGACCAAGACAGAGGGATTGCCGTCTTTAAGCCCTAAAATCTGACGTCATCACCATGCTGCAAAGCTAGTGCAACAAGGGAGCTGGGCTTTCCAAGGTTATTTCCGTCCTTGACATTTGGTTATTTCCAGAGCCTTGCTGCTCTGCAAGATTTGGAGCTCTGGACACTTGGTGAAGTCCCTGACTCATTTACGGAACACTTCCTTTTCCCCACTTGAGGCTACTCTGTCAATTCATGACTTCTGCTGAAAAGCCCAGATGTATTCTATCGAACCTTCCCTCTGGAGAGACGGGCACTGGATTGTTTGGCAACGTGTTCATGGCTTCCTGCCTCTACCTTACAGGAAAAGATGGATTATCCAACTTCTTTTGGCGTTTTAAATATATGATCACTCTACTGTTTTTTGATTGATTGTTTGTTTGTTTTTTGTTTTTCTTCTTCCCCTCACGGTAGAAAAAAAAAAGGTGGCTTACAGGGTTTTAGCAATTTACTGGCTTTTCATGGTTAAATTATCCCAAAATTAGTTAAAACAGAGATCTTTAGTGGATGCAAGTGTAAAATATACCATCAAATAATTCTAAGGTGAGCAAGCAAGCATGTGTGTGTGTGTGTGTGTGTGTGTGTGTGTGTGCACGAGCGCGTGCGTGTGCCCATGTCTCATGTTGCAGTGAGTTTTTCAGGGGCACAGTGTCATGGAATGGGAGTTTTGAATAGGCTGTGGATCCCACTCTTACTGAGGTCTTTTCTAGCATCCTTCATTTCCAAACCAGGCACTTAGCTGTTTTATATAAAGATGCCCATGAATGCTGAAGTGCTTTGCCAACACAGACGTCAAAGGCCTCTTAGTGTCCTTCCCCCTCCGCCACGTTCCCGATGATGTTTTTGCCTTCATGTCTGATATCAGGCAGGGAGAGTGATAGAATGTAATGCCTCACACCTCAAAGATTAAACACCTTCTCAGCTGGCTTTTCTGTTTCAACTTCATTTCCTCCCCCGATAGCAGAAGCACCTTGCACCATACCGGGTCCACTCTTGCTTCCGTCTGAGCAATGAGATTAGTTTTCGAAAGTGTTTTCCTGCAAATAAGTAAGCCCTGCCTTGTCTTTAACGAGAGCTTAGTTGTTGAAGGAATAGCTTTGTTGGACAGTGAGATACGATTATAATAGAGACTGTAATAACAGTGCCAATCACAGATGGTGGGGAAACTGTTATTCGTAGACTGTTGTGTTGGTAAATCATGCTAGATTTCCTGTGGCTTAATCTAAAAATGCCACCTTGTCAGCGGGAGAGGGTTACATTTTTAAGTTCTCAAGAAACCGTGTTCAGAAAGAACATCCCACTCAGCTTTCTGAGCAATAAGTAAGTTCTAGAAAGGATTCTTCTCATCAAGGCCCTACCCAGGGGGTCCCTTTGTTTCCTCATCAAACTCTGCATGAGTTGGGAGGCTATCACACTCATTTGTATGCATAATAGTTTTTTTTTTTTGAAAAAAAAGGTATTTTTGTTTGCTTGGGGTTGGGTGGAGTTTGCCTTAATATTTTTTTTTTTGCTTGAATTGTATGTACATAAAGAACTGGAGATAAGGGGCTAGGGACAGGCCTGGAAATTGGCAGCCCTAAGTTAGAACACCAGTTGGGGGGGTGGGGAGGAACCAGAACTTGAGAAAAAGTGAAAGGAAAATATGTATTAAAAGGGAACAAGAGAGATGTTTCTAAATGCTCCACAGCATGTGTGAGAATTTTAGGATTTCATTTCTTCCTCCCAAAGCATGGAGGCCTCACAAGATGAGAATTCCAAAGCCATAAACTCCAACCTTTAGATTTCACTGTTTTTCTTATATCTAAAAAATAACTTTCTCATCTTTTGGGTTTGAATTGTTCTGTCTCCTTTCACGCCTTTTCTCTATGTACTCCCATGACAAAAAATAGTGGGATCCAAACTGTGTGGCTTTAGTAGGAAATGGAGTTGGTGCATTCTAGGACCAGGAAGTGGTTCATTTCAAAGAATATTCCTATGTGGTATGGTTTGAATGACTGTGTTTTCCTGAATCCACTGTGTTGAAATGCTAAGCCTGGGAGATGGCTCAGTCACCAAAGTGCATAGTGCATCAGCGTGAGGACGGCACCAATATAGAATGCTTGCACAGCAAAGTGCACCTGTAACTCTGTTTCTGAAGAGGTAGGCAGGAGTATTCCTGAGGCTTGCCACTCAGCCAGTCCAGAAAACACACTGTCACCACTGCCATTATTACCACTACCACCTCTACCACCATCACTACCACCATTACCACCACCACCATTACCACCACCACCACCACTGCCATCATCACCACTGCCAACATTACCACCACCACCACCATCACCACCACTACCACCATCACCACTGCCAACATCACCACTGCCAACATCACCACCACTACCACCACTACCACCATCACCATCACCATCACCACCACCACCACCACCACCACCATGACCACAACAACAACAACAACAAGGAAAGTAGTTGAGGAATAAAACCAAAGGTAACCTCTGTGTATACCTACACACACATGTTTCACATAGACACAATCTGAATCCCCAAGGCAATGGTGTACACACTAGGCAGTGATTATGTGTTGGGGGAAGCAAGTGCTCACAAATAGGATTAGACACTTTTGCAATAAGGCCAAAAAGAGACCCTTTGCCCTTCTATGACGGTAATGAGAGGCACATGAAGACACAATAAGAAAGTGCAACATATAAACCAGAAAACAACCTTTGTTGCACAAAGAATCTGTCAGTGCTCTCCCCTTTGTTTCCTGTATTATAGAAAGAAGGAAATAGAAAAAAGAAATTCCCATTGCTTATAAGCTTCTTCATTTATTGTGCTTTATTGTAGCAGCACTCACAGACAAAACCATTCTTAAGGGCTTCTTGAAAACTAGACATGGTAGCTCTACTAGTTAATGTCTCCTAATATTTAAGGGAATCAGTTGGAAAGTTTGTAAAGATGCAGTTGTGAAGTGTGGTCTTAGAAAAGTTATCAGACTGTCTGGCTGAAGCATTGCATTGTGTAGATAAAATGAAATCCAGAGAAATTACAGACTGGTGAATATGTGTTCAGTGAACTACTTATGACACCCTAGTTTCCAGAATGCTAGCCCTGGAATTTTGTATCTTCTAGAGTATGACGACTCAGGACAAAATTACCATTTTGCAACACCAATGGGAGGTGGGTGGGTCCAATTGGTGTTACAAACTAGATACAATTTTAATCGGAAATTCTCACTTGTAACAAAGCAGCTGGCAAGTAAAAAACAAGAACTTTCTTCTCTCAGTTAAAGAAGCTGGGAAAGGTTAAACTCATGGAGATGAAGGGAGTTTGTTTATTTTGTATCCTAATGTTAACTATAAAACATTTCCTTCTATATTTTCTTCAATATTGTCACAAACACCTGGGAAGCAGGAGCCCTCAGCTGCCTTAGAAGATGTGAAAACTTAACTTAAAATTTTAAAGGATTTTGTGCATGTTGGGGGGGTGGGGCAGTGGCCAGGAGATTAGAGGAGGAAGTAAGGGATAGATATGACCAGATACATTGTACACATGTGTGAAAATTGTAAAGAATTAAAAAGAAGTGTAAAAACTGCATGTAAGATGGCTCAGCCAGGTGCCCTGTGCACGTCCTCAGCTTTCCAACCAAAAAGGGTTGTTTTTTTTTTCACTGTCACAGAACTAAGCTTGAATGGTTAGCTACAGTTCAGGAAATGTTGACAGGATTTTAAAGGTCAAAGGACTTATTGAATACAAGTTCTAGAACTATTCTGAAATTGAGGAATATTGATATCTAATGATAACAATTAAAGGGAAATGAATTCTAGAAGCTATGAGAAATGGAGCAACTTGTATAGGCTTGCAAGAAGTGACTGCTTATTTACTGGAATTCCGCCATTAAATAGCAATGAGACCATCCATCAGGTAAAGGCACTTGTCAACTAGTACACACACACACACACACACACACACACACACACACACACACACAATGAATAATAATAAACATGTAAAAATGTAATTTGAACCAACTTTTAATTAAACGTTATGCCAAAAATCAAAGGGAATAAATACATAAATTCTCAGACTTCTCATTTCCTAATTATTTCAGCACATCTGTGCTATCAAGGCCCCTTTAGAACTCAGGCTTCTACGTTCTGAAAATGCCACTGAAGTGTTTGCTGTTATGTCCTATGTAGATAGTTTGAAATTGACTTTGATGGACTTGTCTTTTGTATAGAAAGTCACAAATGCTATAAATGGTTGTATTTTCCTTGTTTATGCTTAAAAATAATGAAGAATATATTTACCATGTTTACTAAATTTGGAATTATATTAAGCCTGTAGTGATTCTTTGCAAATATACCAAATTATCTTCCACTATTGAAAACTGTTATTTTAAAAAAGAAACTTTTCATATCATTTAAAAATAAGTGAGTCTCGGTCTATATCTTTATTGGTTTTCTTTCATTTTACCCTATTATGTAAGAGAGACTATCAAAGCCATATATAGTAGAGTCATATCCATTTGCTGATGACATGAATAACTTTTAAGAATTGCATTGTAATCACACATATAAACATAGTCTGTTTAGAGACACAATTGATAGCATTAGACCTTTTTAAAACTGGCAGTGGATGTTATAGGAAAGAGAAAGTCATTGAGGTAATTTATATAAAAATTACAATGAAGATAATTTAAATGCTAATAAATTCCTTGTAAATTGAACATTGCATGTTCTTAAAGCAATAATGTTTATAATAAAGTTAAAATAAAAAAGCCCTTATCCATATACCGCAGAGTGCTGGACTTGCTTTGTTGGAGGATATACACTCCTGCAGGGAATATAGAAAAAGTCTTGTGTATCCCTCTATAGTTGTCTTTGAACAGGAGCTCTGAGTACATTTATAATAATAATTGTAGTTTCATGTAACGTACCTCTGACCTTTTTCTCTATTGATTTGGGACGAAACCGTGTCCACACATGGAACCCTAACATCACATTTCAAAAACTGTTTCATGTTGTCCATAAAGAAGTCATCAATTCATATAGACAAGTGTAAGATAAGAAAGCTCTCATTGGCTGTAAGTTAACTTGTGGTCCCGGCCTCATATTCCACGTGGCTCGTTTTGAATACCTTCAAAAAGACGTTTCTTTCTGAAAGTAAGCCCCACTACTCTTTTTTCTTTTTTCCTTTAAAAATTTTTATTCACTTTACGACTCTATTGTAGCCCCATCCCTTCTCTCAGTCCTGTCTCCCACTCTTCCCCCTTTCACCTTCCCTTTCTTCTCAGAAAAGGGGAGCCCCCTTCCAACCGACATGCCCCAGCACATCAAGTCACATCAGGACTAAACGTGTCCTCTTCCACTGAGGACCAACAAAGGAGCCTAGCTGGGGGAAAGTGATCCAAAGGCAGGAAACAGGAGTCCATATCAGAGACAGCCTCTGCTCTAATTGCTAGGAGACCTTCATAAAGACAAAGCTGACCATCAGCTGCATCTGTGTAGGGGGCCTAGGGCCAGTCCACACATGGTCCTTGGTTGGTGCTTCAGTTTCTGTGAGCCCCCATGGTCCCCAGTTAGTTAAATCCATTGATCTTCTGGTGGAGTTGCTATTCTCTCCAGGTCCTTCTATCCTTCCCCCCAACTCTCCCATAAGACTCTCAGCTCTGGCTAATGTTTGGCTGTGGGTCTGTGCATCAATTTCAATACGCTTCTGCACAGAGCCCCTCAGAGGACAGTTCTACTAGTCTCCTGTCTGCAAGTATAGCAGAATATCCTTAATAGTGGCACGAGTTGGCTTCTCCCGTGGGGTGGGTCTCAATTTGGACCAGTCATTGTTTGGCTCTTCCTTCAATCTCTGCTCCATTTTTTTTTTAAAATTTTTATCTCTGTGTGCAGAGATACCCTTGTTGGCAGGGTAAATTTGGGGTCAATGGTTTTGTGTGTGGGTTGGGTGTCTCACTTAGGAGGCGGCCACTCCAGCCTTCATATCCCCCACTGTGAGGAATCTCCGCCAGAGTCACTGCATATTCTTCTAACAGCTTATCTTATTGTGGGTCTCCAGCTTGAGTAGACTGTCTTTCTAACACACTCATTTACATCTTTTCCAAACTCACATCTACTGGAGGCTAAGCTAATTACATAAGTATAAGTTGCCTTGATCAGCTTTGGAATTAAAATGAATTCATACAAAATAGAAATTGCATACTGAATATCCAACACATTTATGGTAAGGCTATTTTGGTTTTTAGAGCTGACTTACTTTGCCACTCATGTATGCCCCATTGATTTTTATTCGAGGTTTAGCGTGTACTGCAGTTAATCAAATTTAAGTTCTATTTCTAAAGGAATTGATGAGACAGCAGAAATGTCCATAGAGAAGAAGAAATCATAAGATGCCATGGTCTTTGATTTCCAGTTGAAGGGTGTAAGTAAGTTAGAGGTCAGCTGGATGAAGGGACATTTCTAAAGTAAATTAGAGAATTGTATTTAGAATATGTTTCTCCATTTAAACCTTCCAAAATGGCAATAATCACTTAATAATGATTAAAAAGGGATATCAGTACACTATAATTTTAATATATTAATTGAGCAGGTAAATATGAGAGAAGGCATGTAAAGAGGTTTTGAGTCATGTATTCTGATTTCCAACTTGAGTTTTGGGTGCTTAGTAACCAAGTCATCTCTCCTAACTTTAATTTAATTATCTGTAGAACTAGAGATGGTATCTAATACACTCATAATATTTATAAAATACTTAATACATTTCTATTTATATTTCTATGATGCAACATTTTGAAAAAGCAATTTAAGTAGCCATTTCACTTGGGAGAACCCTTTATTTTATAGGGTATAAAATGACATTCTTTGTTGTTTTCTAAATAATAATAATAATAATAATAATAATAATAATAATAATAATAACAATAACAACAACAATAAATTTCTCAAATTATTTTTGAGCTTTTAATGGTATCTCCTGTATTTTTTATTGTTCATAATGTGTGAAATGGAAATTACTGAGAAACACTGAGAGTTCTTGAAAGAATAAAATGATCAAACATCACCTATCTCATCTGGTGAGTGTCCCTCTGGTTCCTAGCGTAGTAATGAGATGTCTCCATACATTACTTCACTTTTGAATGTCCAAAGGTAGTTATGGGAATGCTTTTGTGGGGAGTTTATTAAACACATTAGCTGAATGTTACAAACTCTGAGGACTCTTGTGAAGTGTTTGTTTGGGCAGTATTTTCCCTCTTGTCGCATGTTTTGTAGAATTTGTGTTTGAGTAACAAGTTTGTAGGAACTTTTACTGTTTGGATGGTAATTCAGCTGGAAGCAAGGAGAAAACTGATATTTCATTCAACAAAGTAAATAGAGTAAATTTGGGATGAGAAGAATTGAGCTTAAGACCTTACTCCATAATTATATGCCCAGGTAATCCTGAGTAAATTATTTTATTTTTTCATGTCTTGATTTCCTTTTCAATGCTAGCATAAAATGCCTAATATTTATCTTAGATTTCATATTTGTTATTATTCTAATATAAATTAAATAGTACTTAAAAACAATAAATGTTACACATTGATGCAAGTTCCCCCCTCATAATATATTGATTTTATTTAGTGCACAGGCAAGAGGGAACTAAGCATCTGCTTTCTCATCTCATGCTACATTAGAATTAGGAAAAAATCTAATCCAGAAATCTTTTGGGATTTTATCGAAGAATGATCCCTAAATCAAATACAAACTGTTGACTCCTAGCACAATAATAGTTGGTTATTATAGTGTATCGAGAAATGATTAAATACAGGTGACATTCCTCTAATCAAAAGAATATAGGGCACAATATCTTATTTAGATTTTTTTGAAGACATGCTTATATCTTTGTAAAATTCAGCTTAACACATTTTTTTTAGTATTATTTGACTAATAATTCATTTGCAGTAAGCCCTTCTCTATAATTCCTAGATGACTAGCACTGTGCTTTTGTTTTTTGGAAAGTTTATGTTTAAAAAAATTGAATATCTGGTGTTTGAAACAAATTACACATATCTATGTTATACAATACAATATGCATAATTATTAATAAAAATAAGTACCATACTTATTAAAACATGGAATATCACATGTTCCCAGTTTTTTCAGAGTGTGCGTAATAAACTGTAGAACCATATCTTCACCTTGATATTTGTGACCATAATTGTTGAACAGAAGAAATATGAGTGGCCACCTGGAAGTCAATAGGCTTCAGCCGTGTGAACTCTGGGTTCTGGATGCTGCTGTATCCTTCTGACACCCAGAATGGCATAGTCTGTGAGTAAATGATTAACTGATGTTTCCAATCGATCTAGTTTTACCAGGATGGATTTTCTAAAAAGATGAGAACATCCACATCAAGCTCTGAGTCCCCTAAATTGTTACAAACCCATAGAACTCTTCTAGAAACTTCCAAATCCTATACTAGTTAAAACAATGCATACAGTTAAGTGAGACTAAGAAAGATGCTTTGAGAATTGAAATCAATTTTGTAGGCATTCTTCCACTTGCACATTCTCAGCAAATACATTTCCAACATTTCTAAAATGATAATTCAGCATCAGTGTGGTGCAGTCAGTTACATAATGGGGATATAAAAAGTTCCCAGAGTACCATCTTTTACAGATAAATCTCGAAAGGGCAGATAAATCTTGAAAGTGCAGGTAAATCTTTAAATGTTCAAGGACTTAGCAAATAGCAGCTTTGAGATACAACACTGAGCATATAAGCCAGGAATATAATTCACGGGAGACAATTCGTCACTCTAGGCAAGAAATAAGCAACTTGACTAATAATGCATGCAGTTCCTGAGAAAATTTTGTCATCCTCCTTCATTTACTTTCTTCTGTCAGGGAGAACAAGATCACAGCCTAAAAGTTGTCTGCCCAGAGATGCTATGGGGCATCCCGAGTCCATCCTTGTATTTGTACTTAATGCTTAATGAGCAGAAGTTACCGGAACACTCTTAGGTTTGTAAAAAGTGTGAGCGTATTAATTTCTTTACTATCTTTGTGATGTTTTGCACTCGGAAAATTAGTAGATCATTTACATTGTTTTCGTGTGATGCTTTTCAGGCTACTTTGCAGATTATTGATTTCCCGTGTAAGGGGACAATAGATTTTAAAGTATAGCTTTTCAAAGGTCATTTCCAAATACAAGAACCGTCCTTTGGTTTAGCAAAGAGGATGTAGAACCCAATGACATTCAGCATCCTGACTTTGGGTTTCACGGAGGTTTGCATTCCTCCCATTCACTTTGATTTTCTTACTTGCTTTTTGCTGACTATCCTGTGTGACCCTGGTCCTCCTGCCAAGGCACTGGTCTATGCAGTCCTTCTGCTCTTTCTTAGCACACTCACTCTGCCTTCGCATCATTTTGCTTGTCTCCTCTTCCTTCTTTGACCTCACCCTCTCAAATTTTTTTGATGAAATGTTCCTTACGTGTCCTTGTTTTCTCAGTTGCCTTGGCCAGTTGTGATTCTAAGTACCCCAGCACCCTTAAGTTTCAATTTTCTGGTTGTCATCCATTGTCTCCTGAATCCTCCCTGAATTAGTGGGTCATTTGTGATAGGCTCTGTTCTCCTCTTTTCCAAGGAGCCACTCTGATGTATTTTATCCCAATTCATACTTGAGACCCCCCCTCTAAGACTCATTTGGTTTGAGGAGTAGAAGAGTTGTTTACTCTGGGCCGAAGGGCGTGAGGTCCAGTGATTGGCACTTGTGGATGGCTTAGCTAAGATTTGCTTATGGCTAGAATACGACATGGGGGCAGTGTTCAGGAGAGCAGCTTTTGGATGTAGAGTCAAGAGTGTTCTGTGTGGCTGTGTAAACAATGGAGAGAGAGAAGAAAGAAACACTGCAGAAGGGAAGCCCCGGGGATAACGATGTTTGTCCTAACACTGGTGATCACGTGGCTGAATCTAATGGCGGGAGGTATCACAATTGATGCCAAACTCATTGTTCAAGTGTTCCATGTACTCTTGTCAAACCACTTCTTTCCTCTCTCACCAAACTCTTTCTCTTAGAACACATTGGAAACTCCAGTTATTGTTCTTTGCAAACATCTGCTACTCAAGTACCTGAGCCAACACCAGTGAAGGTGCCCATATCCGTCTGAAACTGCGATATTTCTCTCTGCTGTTCATACTTTATGCATATATTGATCTGATATTTTCTCCATGAGGGTCAGTCCTGCTTTTCTGGAAGGCTTTGCCATGTGGGTACAAGCCGAGCCATAATCCCCCAAATCTCAGTACCCTTGTTTAAAAAGCTTTAACTTTGTACAGGTCCAACTTATTTAATATTATTAAAATTTCTTAATTGACAATCATAAACCATACAGTATGCACCAAGCATAGTGGCTGAAGCAGGAGGATTGTAAGTTTGAGGCTATCTTGAGCTACACTGTCTCAAGAAATATGATACATATTAATTGTGTATAATATAATGGCGTTTTGATATGTGTGCTTTGTATGTTTAAATCAGATTAAACATGTCTGTCTCTGAAAACATTTATCTTTTTTGGTTTGGTTTGTTATTTCATTCTCTCTTTTTGAGAGGGAGATAAAGAATATGAAGATGGTTGATTAGGAAAAGTAGTATCCTGGAGAAAAAGAAAGAATATGATCAAAATATATTGTATAAAAAGTGTTATTTTAAAAGAAAAATAAAAAACAAACAACCAAATAAAAACTAGTCAGCATTGCTCTGATAACAAAATCAGACAATGGCATCAGAAAACAACCCACAGGAACTACTACTTAATACTATTGATAAGAATAGATATAAAAACTCTCAACAGAGTAATGGTAAACTAAATCCAACAATACAATCAAAAGAGTGTTTATTAGTATCAAGTATGATCTCAGTACTTCTATCCTCTTCTCCTTTCCCCCATCTCTCCCCTCCTTTCTCTCTCTCTCTCTCTCACACACATACACACATAAATATGACCTCTATCTCTAGCTCATTATTTCTTTCCCCACAACTATTTATACAAATGGATATATTTTTAATGTGTAGCATTTAATAAATGTTATATACAACATCAACAGAATTGCTGAAGTATTTATCAATGTCAGTAGATGCAGAAAGATATTTGATAAAATTAATAACCATTGATGATAAAAGTCTGGATAAACTACATACAAGATAAACATACCTTAACACAATATGGGTTAAACATAACAAACCCATAATTTATATCTTATTGAGTCAAGAAAACAATTAAACCTTCCTTTTAACATATGGGTCTGGAAAAAAAAAAGATGTCCATTTTTGCCACCATTATTCAACTTACTATCTGAAGTTCTGGACCACAATTAGCAGAACAAGAAATAAAATGGATTGTCAGGAGGAGGAGTCCAATTGTCACTATTTGCAGATGTAGTCCAAGTCTCCAGGAAAAAAATGGAGAAAACAAATAAATGAATTCAGCACATTTTCAGGATACATAATTATCATGCCCAAACTAGTAGTATTACCATGCACGAATAGTAAACTGTCTTCAAAGACACTTTTCACACATTCTGCTCATGTCTACATAAACAGATTTTAAAAGATAGCATCTCATGTACCTCAAACTTACTACAACTTATGACATAGTTGACAATGACCTTGACCTTCACCTTCTGATCTTCTGTCTTCAGCCGTCAGGATGGTGGGATTACAGTTGTGCCCCACCATACTCAGTCTCTGAATACTGGGTATGAGGCCAGGGTTTCTGCATGCTAAATAAACACTTTCTCATCAGAGGTACCTCCTCAGCCTAAATGCTAACTATGATGATTACATAATTTTACTTAATAACTTCTTATTATGGAAGCAATCTTAGTACTTCTATTGACTTGTATACACCACAGTATTATAAACATTAACTGTCTTAGAAGACTGGTATAATATTTAATTTGTAATGGGTAGATATTTTTTGGTATCCTTCGCATATATTGTTAGTGAATAATCACATCCCTTCAGTGCTATAAATGATTCCCATTAAGAACAGACTCTTCTATTGCTTGAACTGTTCTAGTCTTTCTAGGAGGTGTCAAATGTGTCACATATGTACAAATGTCATTTGTTTTTGTTCTGTAGTATACTCTCCTTGAATGGTTTTTGGGCTGTGCCTTTAAAGCCAAAACAAACTGGACATTTCAAGTAACCTACTGGATAGTTGTTAGGAACAACCAATTATTTGTCATTCATCCTCAAGAGATGCGTAAAGAGACATCCTTTCTGTAGTGCCTCTGTTCTCTTCAGAGAGTCCGTTTCAAATGCCGTGCCAAAGTATGTACCGCCACGTGATTCACATTCGCTGATACAGACTGACACTATATCCCTCTTTATGGAATCTGGAGCTATGAAGCAGGAACTTTTTCGTAAACATTTCAAGCTGTGATAGACGGTAAGAAAGAAATAGAAGCACCGTTCCTTCATTCATTCCTTTGAAAAATGGCGAGCTAGACAATATAGGAACGAAACGAGAGGCATGAAAACAGTGCCAGTGATAGGATTGTGTAGCATAATGGTCAGAGGCAAAGATGGAGAAAGTGTGACACAGAAACAGACTGACAGAAAAAAATGTAGGAACAGGAGCACTCAGAAGGAGAGGAGTGGAGAAAGGAGAAGCAGTACAGCTTTCCAGCTTTTGATTCTAATCTTTGCCTCCTACAAGGTCACATCAGAAAGCAAGCAAATGCATTCAAGGTTAAGTGTATAAACATGGTTCTTGTTTAAGATGTACCATACATGTGTTATCCGTGCATCTAAGTCTGAATAACTTACATCTTATCTGTGCTATGCTCTGGCTGTGAATCTAGACTTCACAAATTCTGTCTGTTTAACAAGTTGGCAAGGCTCATTACCAGTTATTACCATACAAAACCAACAATGAAGACATTTTGCTGAATAATATTGAAGCATTATCATTAGGATTTGTAATTTGTAGCATTTAATTAAATCCACTAGTTGGTTCAAATTATTAATCAACATTTAAAAGATTCTAATAATAAGAATCATCTACAATGACAGTGATCTAAACAATGGTTATTACTTTAAAAAACTATGTAAAATATGTATTTTCCCATGAAAATAATCTTAGTGATTTTAAAAAACCTAAAGTATGTAAATCAAATGTGCAAATTATTATTTATTAAGCTGTTGTGCCAACTTAATGTTTTAAATCTCATTCCACTAGTTTTAAATTTTTGGTTATAAAGTCACTCATGTAATTTAGCTATACAACACTTGTAAGGACTTTATGCTTAACTTTAATGTTATTCTACATATAGATAACATTAGGAAAATGATTTAAATATTATTTGATTGTTGAATATATTTTCCCAAGAAGTTCTACTTAGTATTCAAATTTGAAGACTATTGAATTAAGCACTCTGGTTTTCCGTTTAAATGACAGCTTGCTCTTGAATCATTTTAATTAAAAAGTTGTTCTATTTTCAAATTTACCTAATATATTTAATATTTTCTTATTCTGTGGTAGACTTTCCTGAAGGTAAAATACACTTTTACTTATTTTGTTTTGAACAGTTAAAAGGTCTCTCCCTCTATACCTGTCTTCCCTCCCTTCTCTCCCTTTGTCTCTCTGTCTGTCTCCTCCACTTCCCTGTCTCTCAGTGCCACTTCCTGACCACTCTGCATTGTTTCTGTTTTGTCTCTGAAAACCCAGATGCTACCTGTCTGATATTCAGTGAGGTCTGATGCAGCTCTGAGATCAACCAGGGAATCATTGCGGTGTTAGAACTGAAAGCTGGGTAGCTTCTGTTCGTGGTTCCTCACTGCCCACCAGAGGTGCCAGCCTCCTGGAGATATTGCATACGGCATCACAGAACAGCATGAACATAAAAACCATATTAACTGCTAGACCAAAAGCACCACTTTTGTATTTTCATTTTAGGATACTCCTGGCTTTGGAAAAAAAAATCTGACGTAAATAGCACAGATACCTTCTAAGTATAATACAAAATTTACAAAACAGCCATATAATACTTTCCTTTTCAATCCTTCAAAACCCACCTGATAAATATTAATTCAACAAATATAGCTCAAGTTGTCATTTTTCTTGATGACATGTGTAATGTCACTGAAGAAATGGCTTTAGTGCCATTGAAAGATACCTTAATCAAGAGATTATCTAAGTCATTAAAAACAATCTTACAGTGATTTTCCTTTTTATCCATTGTCAATATATCTGGTCTAGTTGTTAGTGGTGATCTCATGACGGTACATAAAAAAAAGGAAATTGAAAAATGAGTAGAAGGCAATGCAGTTGCTACCCCAAATTTGTGTTTTAATGAAGCATCATTGTGTAATACACCAAGAAAACTTGTGGATGCAAGCATGAGAAATGGATCACTCAAATCCTCATCAAGACTACAAATTTTACTAGGGATTAAATCAAGCTTCAGGAATCCCTTAAGTGCTGGCACTGACTATGACAACATTTTCTGTTTGGAACTAAGATGGCTAAGTCAAGGCCAAATGTTGAAACTATTCATGACTTGCAACATAGTTATCAAGTCATTTATGGTATCACAAAACTTATTTATGCCATAACTTGACGGTAAAAAGTTGTTTATAGGTTTACCATATTTTAATGGTGTTAACAGCTTGTATAAATGAGTCAAACATGAATCTTACGATGAAAATGAATTATTAACCAGTGTTTTCAATCATACCAGCATCCCAGATGAAACTGGAATTTTTGAAAGCTCAAATTAAGAAAAAGAATTTCATACATTTTGACATATATGCCAAATGCAGTCTTATGAACAGAAAAAAAATATTGTTGTTAAAATCTTACGGAAATTTTTGAAAACAGCTTTTGAGATTTCTGGAAAAATCATATTTTTGTGTATATTTAACTCCATTTCCTGTTTGTAAATACATTATCTGCTAATTTTCAAATGGATTTATAGAGATATAATTCAATATTCAACTTACAGAAACATTTGGTCTTGTCTTCTTATCGACTTTCTCATGTCCTGTCTCCCAGAGTCAGGTAACCCTTGATTCACAACCAAGCTTCATCCATGCTATCATATTTTGGCAGCCCATGCATTTGTGAGAAATTATTTTCAAGAATGAAGTGCAGGAGTGAAATTAGAAGCAAAGCATCTGTTAAGTATCTTGAGAACTTACTGAGAATTCCAAACATTCCCATAGGCCAGGTATTAATGTATTAATTTCTCAATTATAGGAAATATCCTAGTAGTTCTTATATATATATATATATATTGTGGTGGTGAACATCAGAAAACTTGTACATGTTTAATTTTGCTTATCATTTATCATTGTAATTGATGTATTTAATGCATACTTTAGGATGAATCTTCTTTGTCCAATGTGAGATGGAGAAGCCACAGTGCTGGACAGACTTAGCTAGAGTGTACCAACTGCCCAATGGATAGGGTCAGTATCTCTTGAACAGATAGGTACTTTATTTTTCTTGGCATAAGTCACATAAAACCCTGTTTGTCACACTGAGTCATGGCTTATGTGCGACAGGATCCAGTAGCAAACCAGGAACATCTGTACAAATGAAAGGCAGGTGCTTGCCACAGGAATTTGAATTTGTGCTGAAGTGTTATGGTCCACACTATTTATTTCAGAAAAGGATGTTGTAGGCTACAAAGGGAGCCTGTCTTTGTCAAAGAGGTCAAGCATCTTAATAGTTTATGTACCTTAAATGTTAGGCCAGCCTATATTACAACCTAGGCCTATAGTAAGCTTTTCTTGGTTTAAGAAATACTCAAAATTACTATTTTTATAGATTACTGGAAAATGAATAATAGTAATTCTATTAACTGCAATATGAACTTTTTCCAAAATATAAGGTGTTTCTTTCACTATTGTCATGAATTAAAAGTATGGTTATTTGTTGTCACTTTATGGAGAAATCTGCAAATGGTCTAGACCGAAGACTTCCTAGAACATTTGTACATTTGTACATAGACAGAATCTTAAGTCTTATGGCTTTCCTCTGTGATTTAAGCACACAAGTCTTAACAAGGCAAACTAAGTGATTTGTGCCCTGTGTGTCAGGTACAGTGATCATTATTTCATTATAATGTGTCAAAGCAATTGTGCTGGCAAGCTTTATGTTAACTTGACACAAGCTGGAGGCTAGAGACATTGTAATTGAGAAAATCTCTGCTCCCCACCCCAACCAGACTGGCTCATGGGCAAGCCTATGGGGGAATTTTATTGATCAGTAGCTGATGTTGTAGTGCTCTGTTCACTGTTGATAGTGCTTCTCCTGTGATAGTGGTCCGGGGTTCTATAAGAAAAGCAAGCAATGATAAGCAAGGCAGCAAGCAGCATTCTTCCATGGCCTCTGTATCTGTTCCTGTCTTTGGGTTGCTGCCTTGACTTTCTGCCCTGACTTTACAAGATGCTAGACTACCAGTTTTAAGATCAAATGAACGCCTACTTTCCCAGGTTTCTTTTGGTTATATTGTTTTACTTCAGGGACAGAACTCCTAAGATAGTAGTGTCATCAGGGATTTAAACATGGTCAAATTCACAGCAGACAGGTATTTCTGCATTGACTATTTTCTTACTATTTACATAAGGATCAATGTTTTTTAATTATCTATTTACGCATATGGAAAACACACACACACATACACACACACACACACACACACACACACACACACACACACAGATAAAGGTACTGTCATGGTCAATAACTACCTGCAGGAGTAAACAGATAAGTTGATCTGCCTCAGTGAAAAACATCAGGATCAATTTAGTGACACAAAGATATGATCCTAGAGCATCAATTTGGTAGCTGTGCCAGCAAAATGGAACAAGTAAATGAGGAGAAGGTAGCTACCTCCACCTTGTTTCTTGACTCCACTACAAAAGCATTTCTGCCCAGGGATATGATATTGATTTTTGCTTATTGTCCTATAGATACAATTTCAGTGGGCCTGTATGGCTCTTTAAAGTAAAATAACATTTATTTGATGCATCAGAAATGAATGTGAAAATATTTCTAGTTATTAAATATAATTATTTCATGCATATGATCAAGAATTTAGGAAATAATAGAAAAAAGATTTAAATTTATAAGCATTCTTAGACTGTCAGAAGATAAACCATATTTATTTCCTTACTTGTGACAGTCCTATTTAGCACCAAATCAGGGCCAAAAACAAATAAATTAAAGGTATGTTTTGCTTTTCTCGTAATTCTTTTTTAATAATTTAAATTGAAAATGTTTTGGATAGTATCCTACATGTATATAGTATCCACATCATTTCTAGTTTCCTTTCCCTCCTCTAAGTCTTCCTGTGCCCTTCACATTCCAAATCAAATTTAGACTTCTTCTTTAACCATTTGTTCACAAACACACAACATCTGATTTAGTGTTGCTTATATGTATTGTGTTTAATGCTGACCACTTGGGACTACATAACCTATTAGGAGCTCATCCCTGAAGATACCTCTCTCTGTCTCTCTGTCTCTCTCTCTCTTTGTCTCTCTTCTTTGTCTCTCTGTCTCTGTGTCTCTGTCTCTGTCTCTCTCTCTCTCTCTCTCTCTCTCTCTCTCTCTCTCTCTCTCTCTCTGTCTCTCAATTAACCATAGCAGTTCTTCATCTATGGGGGTGCTCTGTGAGACTGTCTGCATTTACATGGAATGACTTATCATGCTTATCAATTGATAAAATTAATATTGTAAAGGTAACTATCCTGTTGAAGGTGATTTACATACTCCATGCAATTTCAGTCCAAATTTCCACAAGATACTTCATAGAAACAGACAAAAAGAGGTAGATGTTCATATGAAACCATGAAAGACCCCCAGACAACCTGAACAATACTAAGCAAAAAGCAATTCTGGAAGGACTATCATTCCATGTTTCAAGTTTCAGTACAGAGTTATAAAAGTAGAAACAGCATAGTTTTTGGCACAACACTAGGCATGTAGAACAATGGTACAAATACAAGTTTTAAGTATAAGTATATCAAGCTACAATGTTCTTATATTTGACAAAGATGCTAAAAATGCACACTGGAGTGAAGATACTGCCTTCAACAATGCTGCTGGGAAAAGTGAATCTGGAACATGTACAGGAATGAAAGCAGACCTCCATCATCCTGACAAAAATCAGCTAAAAGTGAAACAAAAGCCTCAATGTACTGAAATGAAGAAAACTTATCCAGTACCCTACAAGGCTTAGATGTAGGAAAGGACTTACTGGATAGACTCCATGCGCTTAGGAAGCAAACCAACAACTGACAAGCAGGGCCTCTTCAAACTGAAAGGTTCCTGTGCAGCAGACACAACAATCCAGTAAAGAGGAATACCACAGTGTAGAACAGGAAGCCCAACCACAGTGTGGAAGAGGAAGCCCAAAGCATGGAAGAGGAAGCCCACAGCATGGAAGAGGAAACCCACAGCATGGATGAGGAAGCCCACAGAATGAAGGGGAAGCCCACAGTGTGGAAGAGGAAGCCCACAGCCTGGAAGAGGAAGCCCACAACATGGAAGAGGAAGCCCACAGCCTGGAAGAGGAAGCCCACAGTGTGGAAGAGGAAGCCCACAGCCTGGAAGAGGAAGCCCACAGTGTGGAAGAGGAAGCTCACAACATGGAAGAGGAAGCCCACAGCCTGGAAGAGGAAGCCCACAGCCTGGAAGAGGAAGCCCACAGCATGGAAGAGGAAGCCCACAGCATGGAAGAGGAAGCCCACAGCCTGGAAGAGGAAGCCCACAACATGGAAGAGGAAGCCCACAGCATGGAAGAGGAAGCCCACAGTATGGAAGAGGAAGCCCACAGCATGGAAGAGGAAGCCCACAGCATGGAAGAGGAAGCCCAGAGCATGGAAGAGGAAGCCCAGAGCATGGAAGAGGAAGCCCACAGTATGGAAGAGGAAGCCCAGAGCATGGAAGAGGAAGCCCACAGCATGGATGAGGAAGCCCACAGCGTGAAAGGGGAAGCCCACAGTGTGGAAGAGGAAGCCCACAACATGGAAGAGGAAGCCCACAGCATGGAAGAGGAAGCCCACAGTGTGGAAGAGGAAGCCCACAGCGTGGAAGAGGAAGCCCACAGCGTGGAAGAGGAAGCCCACAGCGTGGAAGAGGAAGCTCACAGCGTGGAATAGGAAGCTCACAGCATGGAAGAGGAAGCCCACAGCATGGAAGAGGAAGCCCACAGCCTGGAAGAGGAAGCCCACAGCCTGGAAGAGGAAGCCCACAGTGTGGAAGAGGAAGCCCACAGCATGGAAGAGGAAGCCCACAGTGTGGAAGAGGAAGCCCACAGCATGGAAGAGGAAGCCCACAGTGTGGAAGAGGAAGCCCACAGCATGGAAGAAGAAGCTCACAGCATGGAAGAGGAAGCTCACAGCATGGAAGAGGAAGCCCACAGCCTGGAAGAGGAAGCCCAGAGCATGGAAGAGGAAACCCACAGCATGGAAGAGGAAGCCCACAGCGTGGAAGAGGAAGCCCACAGCGTGGAAGAGGAAGCCCACAGTGTGGAAGAGGAAGCCCACAGCATGGAAGAGGAAGCCCACAGCGTGGAAGAGGAAGCCCACAGCGTGGAAGAGGAAGCCCACAGTGTGGAAGAGGAAGCCCACAGTGTGGAAGAGGAATCCCTCAGTGTAGAAAACCCTTTTCCACCTACAAAGCTGAAAAATAAATAATATCCAGCATACACAAAGAACTCAAAACACAAAGAATCAAGAAAGCTAATAAACCAATTTAGAAATGATCTATAGTTCTGAACAGTGTTCTCAACAGAAACTTGAAAATGGCTAGGAAATACCTGTTAAAATGCTGGCTATCCTTAGCAATTAGGGGAATGCAAGTTAAAGATACTTTGAGATTTCATCTCCTTAATTCTTTGTTATTCTGCTAAATGGCAATGAATTCTCTTAGAGAATTACCAGAGGCAATTATACACAGGGCATCCATGTCTGTGTTTTTAGGGTTGTTCCTTTAAACCACACAGCAACTGAAGCACAGTAGCAGATAAAACTGGCTTGTAAATTAGGTAAAAAGCCTCATAGTCCTGAAACACTTTGATTTGGGTTACTGCCTGTCAGTGGAAGAATTAGTCAACTAACAGAACAAGTAATACTTTAGAAGGCTGAGAATCTATTTCATTCCTAAGGTACTCAAAAAACCCATAGAATAAATCAATATGGATCAAAACTCTTGCATTGTCATGCTGTAACTCATTTATTGTGACAATTTCACTGATGTCTTCCCTGAACCTAGGTACTACCGCCTGGCCCTCTGTCACTTTTAGGTCAATATCATTTCTACTGAGATTAGAAAGTCTAACTTTTCTGCAGCATCTTTGGTCCATAAGTGATGATCGCACAGAGCTCTTCGGAGATGTAGCACTTACTGTAAGAATATTGTGTGTCAATTGTGGAAGAAAGTGCTTTCTAGTCCCTGCTGCAGGTGTGGTCACAGTATTGATCTACTTCAACACCCCACTTGCCTCTGAGACTTTCCTCTTTGCGTCAGAGAAGTATAGACATCTCAACTTATACTGTAGGTATAAGGTCACAGGTGAGCCCAGGTTCCAAAAAGTTGTTGGAGCTATCCCAAGAACTAGATTTCCAGTGAGCTTTGCCTTATTGATAAATTCTCCTTGAAGTGATCTCGGTTCTAATATCCTTGATTCAACCTCTTTAAACCTGTCACTAAACACAATTCTTCTGCTCTGTCTACTGATGAAAATAGCCACTGTCTTGTCACTTCTTTGATATCGGTCCTATCTATACTTGAAGATAGCTGGAAATTCTCCTTTTGGCCATGAAATCACTAAATGCTGGTTGGGGGTCACTCTTGGGAAGAATGAGGATATCCTCCATAGAGCGATGTGAATAAAGAAACTGAGAGTATTTTTAATTTTTAATGTTTTATTTTTGCTAACAGGCTAGAGGGATTTTTTTTCACCTGCAAGGAAGATATAATAGAATTTGTACATTTAAGTTAAGCTCCTCATCTTGAGTATCGTAGGACTACTCATAACAATAGTGCCATAGCATCTCTACTGTAAACATCCGGGGCCTGTGCTGTTAGTTTACTGTCAAGTTGACATGGGCTGGAGTCATTTGAGAAGATAGAACCTTAGTTGTGATGATCTCTTCATCATACTGTCCTGAGTGAATGTTTGTGAGAATTTTCATAATTAGTAATTAATGTGGGAAAGCCTAGTCCATTAAGCAGGTTGCTTTTTGTCGGAAATGGGCTATGGACCTGATGAACCAGAGCTGGCTACATCCATGTATAGACTGGCATTGAAACTTGATTACCAGCTGTGTTCCGGAATTATATGAGTCAAGACTTACACATAGAGCTAATTCATTCTTCTCTCTTCCTTGAGTTGAAATTTGAAGGTGTGAGGATTAAAATTGTATTTTGATAAATTCTTCAATATGATGAGAAGCAGCCGGCAATCATCAGCACCTTTACAGTAGTACGATACAGACATACCATCTCCCAAAGCTCTGTGGAACCAGAAAGACCCAAAATGTTTTCAGAGATCTCAACCTAGGAACAAACAGACTTGGAAAAACCAGTTTGATGCTGGAGCCAATGCCACACAGGGAAGTCTAAGTTACTGCTTCTGGAATCCCAACTCCTCCTATTGGCTGTGGTAATGTTTCCTAGGGCAGCTGTGTCTGTGTATTCTCTTTGCTAACACTGTCTGACTTAATTCTCTCTGATCTTGGTCATTCCCCCCCCCCTGTAAATATTATATAAGATATGGTACTTTCAAATTAATTTGCTTGGCTAAGATAAAATTTATTCAAGACCTCCAAACCCTGGATTTTTTTTTTATCGTCTTTATTTCTATCCTCTCTATCTTTTGTATCCTCTCACAACTCTCAATCAGGACCCTGTCACTGGAAAATGACCTGCTGGTCTAGTGCATAATTCCTTGTTCCATACTGTTAACTAACCTTTTCCCATACTGTGGGGCTGGGAAGTCCCCTGTAGGCTATAATATAGTATATATGTGAAATTCATACTAGGTTGTTTCTTGACAATACTCCTGACACCAATGTCTGCATCACCAAAAGACCCTGAGGTGTATTGAAACCACTCTTGGGAGACTAGAACAAAAATGCTATTTAGGACACGTATGGTCAGACAGCAGACAAGCAAAGTTGAGGCTCCAGTGACTGGCAACTATAGGAGGTGCTACTGTCTTTGAACATGAATCATAGCAAGAGTTCACAAAGACCTATGCGAGAGAAAGGCTTGAAGAAGAGACCTGATAAGGACTGAAAGTAGAGGGGGAAACATCAGCTGGTAAAATCCCAGCATGGGTAAAGATATGGCTAAGCTAACAACAAACCTTGAGTTTTCTCTTTATCCTCTTTCTGATTTCCTGCGGCTTGTCCATTAGCTCAGTTGGTACAGCTTGAATGGCTAGACTTTGCAGTATAAAACCGAAGTTGGGTCTGTGTCTGGGGAGAATGAAAGACAGCAGTGAAAATAACAGGGTTTTTGGAGGTGGCAAGAGCTGTCCATATAATAAGAGCAACTTCAAAGAGAGCATCTGTATTCAAAAGTACTCTTCCCTTTTCTTATTGCTTTTGATGGAAAATGTACTCTTTTCAGGATTATTGCATCAGTCTAGCTAACTATTTCTAAACCATACCCCACCCAACTATATTTTAAATTCGTTTTTAGGAAGCTCATAATGCCCAGGAAAATCAGTTGATCTGGCTAGAACCTATTTATGTGTCTTGAAGAATCCTGACAATGATGGTGATTATATGTACTTGTAGTGTGGGAATTTCTCTAGAGAGAATGTTGCTAGTCCATCTGAGGCTCCACCAAGATAACCTGTTAGAGTAGTGAACCAGAAGAAAATTAAGGTGAGCATTGCTTGGAAGCAAAATTAATTTCTAATGTGATGTGGCAGGAGAAAAGTGGAATGTTTTTTTGAGGACCAAGATGAAGAATAATCAGTCCTGAGCATTTCTTCTCACACAATTCAGTTACAATACTTCACACATCACATCTGATTTTGGATGTGTGAGTTACAGTAACTGGCAGACATTTGGGGGAATGGTATAAAGGAAATAATGTGTGATGAAATGAAAAAATAAAAGTCCTACTATTCAAAAGATGTTACTATTGAAAAAATAGCAAAAAAAAATACTATAGCAAAAAAAGAAAGCAAAATATATTTAAAGTGTATGAAATGGTGCAAAAGAAACAACAGGGAAATTAGCAAATGCATGTAGAAAATGATGAAGGAAGAACAGTCCAATGTAAAACATGTAATTTCTGTAGTACATGGAAGTTGAAAATATGACACAATATGACTACATCATCACAGTTCAAAAACCTCTCAAACCATGTCATAAGGTCAATCACAGTCTAATCTTGCATCACTGTGCCTGTGACCTTCATATCTCTTCATATTATTGTGAAGGATTAATCTCACATCACAACAAGAAGGATGAGCACATTTAATAAGATATTTTTTGAAAGAGACAGACCAGATTCACTATCTTTTATTACAGAGCATCCATTACTTTATTCTCTCTCTTTCTCTCTTTTTAGTAATTTAAGATAATTTATAAATTAAACTTCAGGTTAATATGTATATATAGGACATATACAGTATATATAGATTTTATATTATCTAAAGGTTTTTGGCATTGGGAGGAGGGTTTTAGAAAGTGCCCTGTGTATAAGAGGGACCAGTCTATATTGAAAACATTAATCATACATACAGGCATGGAGAGGTCGTGACTGTTACTGCAACTGTGACTGCCCAGTCATAGGTATGTGTCTCTTTTTAAATGCATCTATTAATTCCATGAGAATGAACATTTAAACTCATGATAGTTCTGAAAATGAGAAAACAAGAATCTTTAGTGTCTTTTCATGTCCCATAAATAGAACAAATTTAGCTGTATTTTGCCAGAGGCAAGTTTACTGAACTTGAATAACCTTTACATTGATTGCTGTAGACATCCAGTGAGATTGCAAGGTTCTTTCTGCGGGCTTGCATTTTTACGCGGTGGCACGATTTGCCTCTTGTGTCAGTCCCCATTGCTTGCCTCGAAGTATCTCTATTGGTGTGGCTGCTTTAAATAGAAAGGGGTCTGTACAAGAGTTAATGTGTTTCTCACTGCTATGTTGTGGGAGAAGACATGCAAGCTTAGAGGCTAGTTAACCTCTTGAAAGGTGGAATCTACTGAACATATCTTTATCTCCTGTGAGGCTTACTTTTCTGTGATATAGACTTACTAATGCTTATAGTAATTGTCATGGCTTGAATATAAGTTAATGTTTTGATTGCTTGTACCCCTATCTTGTGTGTGATTCCATTTTGAAGGCTGTGGATTCTTAAGGTGGCTGGTCTCCCTCTCAGAAGCAGCCCAATAAGTGTAGGCCTTTTAAACATCTGTCTGTCTCTGGTTCTGGCCACTCTTTCTGGTTCCTCATCAGGCACCATATGAGGAAGTCTCTGACCACACTTTTGTTGTTGCCTTGGCCTGAAACTTCTAGAAACCATGAGCCAAAATAAACTCTTTCTCCCTAATGTTGGTTTCCATTGGGTGTTTCATCATCAGCGATGTTCTGAAGACTGGAGAGATAATTTCACCTGAAGCATCTGCTGTGGTGTCTGACATACACAAGATTCAGGAAGTGCAGCATCCTGTCATTCTTCGTTCTTCCTAACCATCTTGTTCCTTTAGAGAAGCACCGAGGACCCTCCCCTGTAAGGTAGAAAGGCTGAACTTGGCAGGGTAGGTTTTATCATTTTCCTTCCCAGAACGGACTGATTTATCATCGTCACCCCACACCCAGGCCCCGCTAACTTCTGACTTCATCCCTAGTAAACACAAAGTTTGATTCTGAGGCCAGGTAACATTGTTTCTTTAAAGCATTGTCTTAAATGGATTTCACTTTCTTGCTTAAAAGAAAGTTAGGGAAGATTTGTTATAAATATCATCAGGAGGTTTCTTCCAAAATTCTTCCCCTTAAAGAGGTAGCTGCAAAAATTAGTACTGAGTGCTACTTTGGAGATGGGGAAAGTGGTAGTAAAGCCAGTCTGTGTGGGGGTGGTCGTGAATTTGGAATAGTTGGATGATGCTCAAAATTAGCTTAGAATGCCACAGTTGATTAAGATCCACATGTGAAGGCCTAGGAAACAATTCATATTTTTTCAATAAAAAGAACCAATTACCTAAAAAAAAAAAAAAAGAGATATAGTGGGAAGCTGATAAGGAAGCCAAATTCTATTAGGTAGCTCCATAGTGAAATCTGTCAGGTCAGTATCTGCTTAATAGATAATTGCATTGGTATTTATTTAAATTACTTTCATATATTACGCTTGGCTCAGATAGCAATTCTTAATTTGATTCAGATAACATTAATAAGTTTTTCTTTTTTTTTTTTCTTTGACATTTTATAAATCTTTAAAAATGATTTTGGGAGGAAGGGACTGGGGATAAGAAGGAAGGCCATTAATTTTGCTTCTGCAGCTGGCGTTTCCTCTTTGATGGCTGTACATTTTTAAGAAAGACAAAAACTTAAAAGTTTTAAGTTGTAAGCTTGCTTCATTTTTCCTTAAATCCTGTCAGCTGCTTAACATCCATTGAGAAGGATTACCACACACACAGATTCTCTGGAGCTGACCTTCTCTTTGAAGTATAATAATAGCGTGATGGATGAGCAAATCAAGCCTAGGACATGGTAATTCCCCTAACTGGGGGTTATCAGTTGTTTCTTCTCTGAGTATTACATTCAGCTGGGTCCTCTGTTGGCACCGTAACTTCTATGTTCTGTTCCTGGTCACTCAGTCGACACAACATCAGATCTTGTACAAGTCCCTTAGAATGTTTGAATCTCATCGTCTTTATGACACAACAATAACATCAACCCCAGTGGATAGTGGTTATGGTTAATACTTGGGGCTTAAACCTCTTCTTTCTATTTACTTTTGATTAACTTTCTTGTCCTGTAGAGGCTGCATAGCTAGGAACTAACACCCACCCCCTACACATACAAATTCACTGTATTTCCCAGCCCCCTTTGATGCTAAGAGTTTGGAATCAGGTTAAGACATTGTGAACGGCTTGATTACAAGTAAGCAGAGGAAAACAATAAGGGACATCATGCAACTGTGGTCATACTCTAGAAAACAGGTTGAGAAGTTGTATGATTCTTCACCAAAATCCCAGGGTCCAGCTCACACTAGTAGCTAACGTGTCCCTGGCCACAACAGCAACAACTTCCTTGTTTCCCAAGTGATTGCTTCATCAGAATGTTGTTGAATTTACAGTATTTTTTGGTGACCTCTTGCAGCTTACCTTCCAATGGTGTAGAATCAACAGTCCATTGGCTTAGTTGTGCATTGTTTCTTGATTAGTCTGGGTGCCGTTCCCACCTCAGTTCTTTCCTAACTTCAAATACTCTATAAATACATAATTCTTTGTTTTAAAGCCTATTTTCTTCAAAGCATCCAAAATGTCATTTATCCATATGTGGTCTCAAGCCTTGCCAGGATGAGAAAGAATTAATCATTTATTTAAGTATGCTTTGTTTAAATGCAACACAACATGTGGAATTATTATGATTGATAAACACACAAATTGAGTTATTATAATTGATAAACACACAAGGTTTGTCATGCTCTCTGAGCAGTGGAAATTAAACTCTATAAAGTGAAGTAAACTCTATAAAATTCTATGACAAAATACCTAACAAAGGCAATTGATGGAAGAAATGGTTTTTTAATTTTGGTTCACAGTTTGAGGGTATACAGTTCATCATGGTAGGAAAGGTATCATAGTCCGAGTATGAGGTGCTGGTCATATTGTGTCCAGTGCTGAGAAGCACAGAGCGATGAATGCTTGTGCTCAGCTTGCTTTCTTCGTTGTATTCAGTCGAGAACACTTGGTATCCCAGTGGAAACACTCCTTCACAAACATGTCTCCTAGATGATTCTAGATCTTTCAAGTTGATGATCATTAATTAGGCATCACACTCATCAAAGATGTCAGGAATTAGATTAATCTCTTTATAAAAGGAAATACATAGTTTAATAACCACTTTGCGTTATATTTTTTCCATTTATACTTTGGCAGTGAGTTTGTTGCAGGGTAAACTGGGGGGTGCAGTAATGTGGTCTTGAGCCTCACATGTAACTTGGGGTCTTCTAATGTAAGAACTCTTGGCTTTGGGTGGTCTTTGGTTCCCATACTTTATTCATGAAAACAGTTGTTTATAGACTAAAGTTTTCTAAGCATGTGTGAACTCAAAGTCTCTGAAAGTCAGTCCTAAGTTATTTCTTGCTTTCCACATATTTTTCTTATAAGCAATGTCCTTTGGGAAATTTGAGGTTAAAGGTTTGAAACTGTCAATGATTGAGCTAGTTCTTTACGTGATTGGGTATTCTGAGATGCAGTCTTGCTATATTTCCTGCAAGGAATCAAATTATTCAGATAGAAAATATGATGATTCTTGAAACATAACAGGAAAGTTTTACGTGCTAAATCAGCACTCAGGGGCCTGAAGATTGCTGAGTTATGATTGGCTTATCGCGCAGTTGTTGTTCACCTAATATAACTGCCTGTAATATTTGTGGCTTTGGATTTGTAGCCAGTATGGAGAGTCAATCACAATTTTTTTTTCTTCATCTCCAGGGAAAATAAGATTTATAATCAGTGAACTGCTCTGATCAAACACAATCATCTTAAAGCAAAGGTATGCCTAGGACCATTCTGAGCCGATAAGAATTTGGAAAAAAATGCCACTTGTACATTCTTCTATATTGGGAATGTGTGCATAATTCACGCTGCCTTATGTGAAGTGACTTCATCGTAGACATGGAGAGAAGTGAAAGGACACAATGACTCTGCTCAAGGCCCAGGGGCCTTCATATTTGGCAACACAGCAGCTCGTTACACTTTGGATTCTTTTTATTTTTCTTAAATAAAACATGAAATTGTACTAATTCTGATTCAGTCTGTTCTTTCTCCCCAAAAAGAGATTGTCATATCTGGATGTTAGCTATTATACTCGTGAATGAGACAAATCTACACAATGAAATAATATTTTTGACCCTCTTGGAATATAAGCTGTTACCCAAGTGAATCAGACTGTCTGGATGACAGTGAATTTAGGGTAAAAAAAAAAAACTCACTTTAAAGTGAAGGAAGTAAATGTTGCACAAGGGGGAAATACTTAACGCTCTTAACCTCTATTGATAATCAGACACGTATTGTCTCCAGGCATGCTTCTGCTATCACCTGCATTGTCTGTATAGTTGTAATTGTCTCTTTAACTATATTTGCATTTATGTATAAATCATCCTCATCCAAAAATGCTTGCCTATTTCTATACACATAAATATAAAAAGAAGAAATGTACAATAGTAAGACTGTACACTAACATCCCGTAATATTAAACAGCTTCTGTGTTTTATGGCCACCATAGATTTATGTGGCAGAACATCAGTTCTCATCCTAATAGGGATTGGATGCCAGAGTCAAGCATGTCTGTAGATCAGAGGAGCCCATTTGCCACCTCTATCCCCATGCAGTGAGGGCTGTGGTCCATGCTGATTAAACAGAGAAAGGAATCAATCGGGTTTTAGATGGAGAAGAGAGGATGAACAGCAGCATGGCACTGTTTGTTCCCTAGGCTCCCGTGCTGGGCGCCAACGAGGGAAGGAGGAAGGTACATGAAGAAGCCCCTAGGGAACAAGCAGATACATAAGAAAAGGAGTCAGACATGCTCTCTGCTGGGTACAGTTCAAAAGCGGCAGCTGAGCTGCTGGGCCTGTGCCTCACAGCACCCTGTACAGGCAAAGTAAGAGAGACATCACCTGCTTTGTGGAGATTTGGGCTGCGGTGGCCGGGGCGGGGGGGTGGGGCAGGGGGGCGGGCACGGGGCTCCGGCATCCTGGTTGCTAAGGTATCACCTCATCAAAGAACGGTATATTGAGAACTTCCTCACATGTTAGTGTGAGGGTTCACAGATTTCATGACGTGGAGAGGCTACTTATGTAGAAGCTGGCAGAGTGAGGGGAAAAGGAATGACAGAGCTCATGGCCAGGAGACGAGAGTAAGGCATTAAACCAAACTGAAACTGGCTTTTGCAAACTACAATGATTATTAAATCATGGGGTGTGACTGGTCAGGATAAAAGCTAATCTAAATTACTTGACATAAGCTTGGCTGGCAGAATGCATGAGTTAGACAGGAATTGTTTTTATATAATTAATAGATTATAATATGTTTAACATATATTGACCTAATTAATAATATAGTTGAAATATGTGTTATATAAAAACATGCCATTATTAAGCAAATAATATATTGATTTTAATCAAAATGAGATTTAAAATAGATGCATATATTTATTTACATATGTATTAGCATTATAATTTAATAGATGTCTAATATATATATTTTAGTGACAGCACATGCTGGCGAGGATGTGGAGAAAGAGGAACACTCATTCATTGCTGGTGGGAATGCAGACCAGTGCAGTCACTTTGGAAATCTGTCTGGTGCTATCTCAGAAAATAGTGCTTCCTCAAGACCCGGCTATTCCACTCCTTGGAATATACCCAGAAGATGCTCCAGCACACAACAGGGACACATGCTCAATCATGTTCATAGCAGCCTTATTCATAATAGCCAGAACCTGGAAACAGCCTAAGTGGCCCTCAGTAGAAGAACGGATAAAGCAACTGTGGTACATATACACTATGAAATACTACCCAGCTATTAAAAACAAGGAATTCCCAAAATTTGTGGACAAATGATCATGTGGAACTAGAAATGATCATAACGAGTGAGCTAACCCAGAAGCAGAGAGACTCAAATAGTATACACTCACTTATAACTGGACACTAGCCCAAGGAGCAGGTCTCATTGAAGTCTTCACTTACCAGGAAAGTGGGATAGAGGTGAGGACATCCTATTGGGACTCTAGGTGAGAAAAATATAAGAGATAAGGAGATAGATGGATACAGAGGGTCCTAGAAACCTACAAGAAGAACACTATGATGTGCAGACCTGGGCCCAGAGGTTCTGCTCGATCTAAGGCACCAACCAAGGACAATACGTGCAGTCTTCACCAAACCCCTACCCAGATCTAGCCAAGGGACAGAACATTCTCCACAGTTAAGTAGAGACTGGGGACTGACTTTCACACAAACTCTGGTGCCCCATATTTGGCCATGTCCCCTTGTAGGGGAGGCCTGATGGTACTTGGAGGAAGGATAGCAGACTACCAAGAAGAGACTTGATAGTCTAGCACCATATTCAGGGGGAAGAGGTCCCCCTTAGTCACAGTCATAGGGAAGGGGAATGGGGTGAAAGTGGGAGGGAGGGAGGAATGGGAGGATGCATGGGATGGGATAGCAAACGAGATGTAATATGAATTATTTTATTTTTCAATAAAAATGTGTAAAAGAAAAAATATATTTTAAGTGTATGTAAAAGTAAAATGGTGTGTTAGTCAGGATTCTGTAAACTAGGTGAAGGAATGCCTCAGCAAGAGGATAGATGACCCTGCTGGTGAGGGGAAGGGCAAGCAGGCAAAAAGCAAACCCTCCCTCTTTCACATGCCTTTGTGTGGGCTGGCACAAGGTGTGACCTAGATTTTTCAGGTGGGCTTTTACTCCCAAATGAACCAATCAAGAAAATTTCTAACAGACACCCCCAGCTCCTTGGTGTTAAATTCATTCCAGATGTAATCACGCTTGTCACTGGCATGAGAACCAGTTCTTAAGGATTCCAACATAAGTAGACTGAAGGCCAGAGATCTTAAGAATGTTCCAGGGCTCCAGCACCAAGCTGTGACTGCTGTGTCAGCCAGGACTATGGGCTCAACAACTAACTCATTTTTGGCCTATTCATCATGAGACAGCCTTGTTGGATAATCCAGACTACACCTTGTCAGCTACTCTAATAAATCCTGTAAATCTATTCTGTCAGTTCTGTTCCTTTATAGATTTTTACTTCACATACACTATTTTACTTTGCATATACTTAATATATATATATGTATATATATACATATATATATATTAGACATCTATTACAGCAATAATGCTAAAGTAATGCAGCCACAACTAGTGATCGCAAATAGTTTTATTATATAATAGTTGCAATTTAATTTCTATAATGTATTTCATAATATATAAAATTATAAAATGTGTTTTAGAAAATGCATATGCATCTCCGGACATATATAAAATTTGGTCATACTTTTAAATGTAACAATTTAGTTTGTTATTTTTAAGTGTGTGTGTTTGTGTGTGTGTGTGTGTGTGTGTGTGTGTGTGTGTGTATGTGAGTGTACTCGCATGCGTGTGTGCTCTCATGTTTGTGCTCACATGAGTACAGTTTCTGGTAGAGGCGTTGGATCACCCTGGACCAGGAGTTACATGGAATTGTGAACTGTCCAGGGTGGGCTAGGAACCTAACTTGGGTCTCCTCTGCAAGAGCAGCAATATTATTATTAACTGCCAGGCCACCTCTCCAGGCCATAATTTAAAATATTATACATTTTCAATGTACTTTAGGGTATGGATGAGCCAGGAATCTAATTGCCTTCTTTCTATATTGCTCACCGAGTTGATTTATTATTCTTTCTCCAGTGTGAAATTGGAAAACCATCGTTATCTTGGATGGGTTTTGTATGCATTTGATTCCTATTCAGATAGAAGGCTTTATATTTTCTTAATTAGGATAAATTTCGATGATGCGCTAAGATCAGAAGTGTCAGTTCTCCCTCTTTACTCTCTTTCCCTTGGATACCCACAGGGCATTAGGATAATTTTTATTAATTCACCAAAATATTGACATTGTTACTGAAGCTGAAATAAATCTACAGCTTAATGCAAGAAAAATTATCTTTATAAGACTTCTCCACAAATTGTATCTTTTATTTATATTTCTTTTGCTCATATGCTTCTGAGTAAGATCTGGTAAATTTCATCAGATAAGTAGGTATTTTAATTTCCCCTCAAGTTAGATCTCTCTCTATTTTTTTTTTTCTGTTCTATTTCATGCGAAATGTTCTGAGCTGTGATTGGGTTATTTGTAGAGAACCTGTTTAGCATTTTCAGCACGAATGGCCATGTTGAACATTCATGGTTATATGGACAATGCTTAACTGTGAGACTAGCTTTGAGAGTGATGATTGATGATTACATTCATATTTTAATGAGATTTCCCCTTAGGGATAGATGTTTAAAATGACACAATATGATCTTTTTGAGTGCACTAAAATAATTTTGAGCTTCTGTCTTTTCATAGTTTATATATCCATTAGAAAAATAAAGAGGATGTTTATTTTTTTAGACACATAGTTGTACTGATTAGCATTATACTTAGGATGTTGGCTTGCTATATATACTGTTTATACCATGATACAGAGAAGAAAAGATGGTGGTATAGTGAGCAGCATGGCTGCTTCCCAGAGTAAAGAAACACGCGGAAATAAAAACATCCTTATTTATATCCATATTTCATTAAAAAATATGGCCCTCAACTCTTTAAACTCTCTATTAGGGAAAAAAATCACTCCCTCTCATTATTTGCTCACATAATCCTTGAGAAAAGAGTTTCAGTGTTACTTGGAGAACAACTCTTGCTCGTTCTTGCCTTGGAAGAACACTTCCCAGTTAGAGGATTCACTTTACATTATATAGAGACTATATTTTACCTTTTCCTTTAAGTAATATAACAATTAATTTTAATTTAAATGATAATCTCTGTGTCAAAAAAGTAGCAAAAAATCCTGGATTGCATTTTCAAATTGCTTCTTATCTTTGACCTATTCACATTTGAATGGAAAATTAAATGCATTTATTCCAATTCAGTTTTGTACATAGTAGCTCATACTTGAAAATTATTTCCATACAATCTTCTGCATGTACAGAATTTACATTCTGACTTTTCTTTTTATGAATAAAATTAACACTAAGACAAAGAATGGGATAAATTGATCTGTATTCAAATATAGTCTTCTAAGAATGAATTAATTGAAATTGGAAAGCTATAACCAATTTTTATTTAGGTCATCTTCTTAGTGCTTAAAATATTTCTGGTACAGAGCTAGGCCAAAATGAGAAGGGCATCCAAGTTTCAGTTATTATTGTCAATTATATGAATATAGGATTCAAACAACGACAAACCATTCTTAGACTTGGCAAAGGATTTAAAATGTAGCAAATCATTCCTAGACTTAGTGTAAAAGCATAAGCTAATAAAAGCTAGGACCAGTTCCTAGTGGAGAAGATAGAGATAACCTTCCATGGATGAATGCTATGAAGCAAGAAATAAATTAAAAATGTTGATAAAGCCTGTAAGCTAGGAACTTGCTAGAACACAGACTAAGTGGAAGAGAGTTGCCACTGTGACCCCCACCAACAGGACAGTGGTAAGAACCTAATCTCTTAGGTTTGTTATTTCAGTTTGAACCTAAAGGATTGATAAGGGGAGGTGGTGAAATTCTGTGGTTGATGGTGCATAGGAAAGTTTATCCAGTCCTGTTATAGATGCCCTTCATCCCATGACTAAGTGAAATGACCTTTAGGAAGTGACAATCATGATTCATCTTGATTGTCAGCTTGATGGATTTTAAAATCACCATGGAAATTTCTGGGCATATCAGTGAGGTCGTTCCTCCTTCATTGGGTTAGATGTGGTAAGAATGCCCACTCTGAGCCTGAGTAGTACAATTCTGTTGATCAGGACACTAGAGGGAATGAAATGAAGAAAATCAGCTGAGTGTCAATACTGGTCTTATCTTGCTTCCTGACTATGGATACAGTGAAACTGGTGGCTTCAGGTCTACAATGTGATACAAGGTCCCTCCCATTATGAATTGTAACCTCTAGCTCTGAGCCAGAATAAAACCTCTCTTCCTTTAAGTTGTTTCTATCAGGCATTTTGTCATAGTAATGAGAAAAGTAACTAATGCAATGTTCAAAGAGATGAGTTCGCAAAGGAGACTCTGACACAGGCCCCACCAGTGGCTCACAATTGTGAATCTACCTGAAAGTCCCAATTCTACTTCAGGATCAAAGTTGAAGTTAATAAGGAAGATATGATAAGAACTCACCATATGTACTAGGAGTTTTAGGAGGCACAGAGGCAGGAAATACGTAACATATACTGAATGGGACCACCTGATAGAACTAAGTGATCAGAAGGTCTCCTTTCTACAGTTTGTGGAGCAACAAAAGGAAAGCAAACAAAGCAAAATCCTAGCTCCTGCTAATCCACTGTACAAATCAGAAAAACAAAAACAAAAACAAAAACAAAAACAAACCAAAACCAAACAAACCAAAAAACCTCTCCTCCAGGTCTACATAGCATCATTCTAGAGCTCAGTGAGTTCCTGATCTGACATTCACAACACTGGCTTTTCACAGTGTACAAGACTTTATGTAAACATGCTAAGTTTTTAAGAAGGCAAGGAAGACACTCCAATAAACACCCGAGTCAAAGGCATTTTAACAAGACCCTCATCAAACGGAACTGTCCAAAAAAGGGTGACGTAATCCCAACCGCATGGAACTGTAGATCTGATAGGGTTTTTAACTGATGCAAGACATCCAGAGTCTATAGAGATAACTATGTAAGTTGCAAATGAACTAGATGGTTTCTGAAAGGAAACAAATACTCCTGTGTGAAATAAAATGAAATCAAACAAGTGGCACAGTGTGGGTCAGTGTGGGACAGGAGAACTGTGGGAGCAGACACAGCCGACCCTGTTACCTGTGCCAGAAGGAAATAGAACTCTGCCTATCATTGAAAGATTCCTGGTTTCTTGCCACAGAAGGGTTTCCTAAAAGCAGCCATTAACTTGCTTTTAAGTGCAAAGAGGGAAAGTAGCTTTCTTGACTTTCATGTTGCAGCAAGATCCAAAATCATTCTCTGTATAATTGCCTTTGATATGGGGACTCACGAGTAAAACTTGTAAAGAAGAGTGAAAACCATTCCAGTTATAATGGTGTGAATCTCAGGAATATACCTTTATAGGAGACTGTGCCTCCTTTTCTTATCAATTGGGAGGATTTACCAAATAGATTAATGGTGAAGTCTTCAAATCTTAGTGATACGTAGAAAAAGAAAGTGCCCCCAACTTCCCGTGATCAACAACTCACTGACAGTGGAATTATGCTTATCATCCTGACTCCTTCTGAAGCCACCAATAAAACATACTTTACTAGATACTGTCTTGGTCAGTATTCTATTGCTATTAAGAGACACCATGGCCAAGGCAACTATTATAAAATAAAGCATTTTAATTGGGGGCTTTCTTACAGTTCAGTCCATTATCATCACGGTGGGGAGCATGGCAGTACGCAGGCATGGTGCTGGAGAAGTAACTGAGAGCCACATCTTGATCCTGAGAGAGGGGTGGTGGGGGAGCATGGAAGCCTGGCTTGGTCTCCACCAAGGCCACACCTCCTTTCAAAGAATTCCATTCCCAGGTGACTAAGCATTCAAATATGTGAGAAAACAGGGCCATTCTTATTAAAACCACCACAGATACCTATCATCTAAGATTTAAGTGGTTAAAGTAACAAGTGGACTACTGCACATTTCTGATGTTTAAAACTTTGCATTGAAATAAAAACAAAAATGAAAGAGAATCAGAAATGCCCAAACTCCTATAGCTTGAAAAAAAAAAAACAAATTTAACCTACTGCAAATGAGCCATGTGGATATAAGAAAGGACATAGTAATCAGCCCTTACTGATTAAGGGGCTGGTATCACTATTAAACTCTGAGATGAATTTCAAAAGCATGCCATGATGGAATGGATATTTACGTTATTAAGAAATCATGGCAACTGATCTTCATCTTGTCTGAGCGCTACATAGAGGTCAAGTTGAAGTTCTCGGCTGATTGACATCGTGACAATTAATAAAGATGATTTAATTGTCAGTCTAACTCCACTGGAATGAAGATTACACAGAGCTAGGAGAGCCTAATGCTAACCAGGCGTGTCCTCTGCTAAAGAAGTGAGCGGTGAATGGATTAAAATACTACTGCCACTTTGGGACACCTGTACTCTGCATTACTAAAAAACCGAAGGCAGAACTCAAATTTAAGATTAGCCAGATCCTAAAAACAAACAAAACCCCAAAATTGAAAACAAAACAAAACAAAAAAAACCCCACAGCTCATTTTTCAGCAAACATCCTCAAGCAATTTGAATCAATATAGGAGGTCTCCAATTTTGTGAAGTTGGAAGCCGATGTCCTCTTTTTGTCTGAAGTAATTTCCTGCTATATTTTCTAAAGGAACTTCTTCTTAGTATGTCAGTTTCTGCTAACAGTTTTTTTTATTACCTCTGTCATTGCCTAAATTGCCACAGATTTTAAGTTTGGGGCTATGCACTCACCACCACGCATATAAGCAGCTTGCAATGTATTCGTTTGTACTTGTTTCTGTGTATAAGTTACCACATTAGTGCTTACAGAGCAACTGTTCCAGAAAGTCCTGTTCTCACTCCCCCTAGTCAGTCACATCTTAAGACTGCATCATTATCTACCTTTTGCAGAGCAATCACTTACAAGCCACCCCTAATTTTTTTTTTTAATTCTTGTGACTCACATTAAAATATTAGAAGGCCCTATGTCCAGCTCCACTTTCATTATACAATGAGAAAGTTTGACTACTTCTTGACACCTGCATGGTTACTGCCTTAATCCAAGGACCTGCCTGCTCCCAACTTCTCTGATGCAATATCACCCAAAGGATCTCAGCTTCTGTTTGGAATACTCCCTTCTATTTGCTGCAGGTAAACCAGTAATATAATATTAAAATACAAGTTAGATTAGGTCACTCCCTTTCTCAATGCGCCATAAGATTCCCATCCCATGATTGTGAAACATAAGCTGTTGTGTTAACAAGCTATCCATTACTCTAACAAATGTGCAACATGATCAAGTGATGAAAAAAAAAAGGCGTAGGTTTTTTTTTTCATTACATGATAGAGTGCTGTTCTCTGAACATGACACAGCCACTGCCCTTTTCAGGAGGCTATGAGACCCTGTTTTTCCCCAGGGGTAAAGGTTATTTATTTATTATTTTAATGAAGGAGAGAGGGAAGAGGAGAAAAAGAGCAAGGGGCTGGATTGGAGTGGGGACACAGAAAGAGGTTTTTTTTCAGCAGTTCAGCCATTTGTGACTTGTCCATGTTCCTGTAAATAACTGCTTAGGCATGATTCGGTAAGTAACCCTAATTATACTCATTGGTTCACCAAGCTTCTGAATGGATCATTACTTTTATCTGCCAGGCATGCCCTATCTGTGGAACATACACATTTGTTTATCTCTTCTTGAAAGGCTCCAGGGGCTTACGGTTGTGAAGGCTTTGATTCAGTGGCCCTGTCTGAGCCTGTGGAGAGACAGGCAGAGGATGGCAAAAGTGTTCACTTCATTGTGGTCATAGAAGGGAGGAAAAGAAAGGGCCTAGACTCTCCAGCTCCTTCTGCCATGACCAAGAGACCCCTCCCCCCCCATTAGGGCTTGCCACTAAGGTCAATATTCTCCCATCTTCTCATACTGGAGAACAGGCCTTTGGGGTTAAACTAGGTTTAAACTAAGTGGCTACTTTCCATAGCCTGGTGCGCCCTCAAGCCATCTTAGGTCTGATGGTCCCACATTGAGCTTAGCTAACAACTGCTCATCTTTGGGAAACTGACAGGGCTCTTCAGCCTCTTCCTCTTTTAACTTTCTCTGGCCCAGACATCCTTTCCTCTAGATCTTCTGATGATTTCCTTAATACAGCCAGTTAGTTTTCTGCTGAAATGTTCTTATCACATCACATTACATTGGCATAAGCTTCGTTTGTGTTAAGTTTTTACCAATCTGACCTGCTGTATATGTTTTCACAGCACTTTCGCCAGATAACATTCATATCCATTGTTCAGCTGTTCATATGCTGTATCCGCAGCCCAGTTACACCTTCAGTAAATCTCCCCATCCTCACTCTATGCTACACCCTCAGTACAGCTCGCCATCCTCACCCCTGTGCTACACCCTCAGTACAGCTCCCCATCCTCACCCCCGTGCTCCACCCTCAGTACAGCTCCCCATCCTCACCCCTGTGCTACACCCTCAGTACAGCTCCCCATCCTCACCCCCAGGCTACACCCTCAGTACAGCTCCACACCCTCACCCCCATGCTACACCCTCAGTACAGCTCCCCATCCTCACCCCCAGGCTACACCCTCAGTACAGCTCCACATCCTCACCCCCATGCTACACCCTCAGTACAGCTCCCCATCCTCACCCCCATGCTACACCCTCAGTACAGCTCCCCATCCTCACCCCTGTGCTACACCCTAAGTACAGCTCCCCATCCTCACCCCCATGCTACACCCTCAGTACAGCTCCCCATCCTCACCCCTGTGCTACACCCTAAGTACAGCTCCCCATCCTCACCCCTGTGCTACACCCTCAGTACAGCTCCCCATCCTCACCCCTGTGCTACACCCTCAGTACAGCTCCCCATCCTCACCCCTGTGCTACACCCTAAGTACAGCTCCCCATCCTCACCCCCGTGCTACACCCTCAGTACAGCTCCCCATCCTCACCCCCATGCTACACCCTCAGTACAGCTCCCCATCCTCACCCCCGTGCTACACCCTCAGTACAGCTCCCCATCCTCACCCCCATGCTACACCCTCAGTACAGCTCCCCATCCTCACCCCCATGCTACACCCTCAGTACAGCTCCCCATCCTCACCCCTGTGCTACACCCTCAGTACAGCTCCCCATCCTCACTCTATGCTACACCCTCAGTACAGCTCCCCATCCTCACCCCCGTGCTACACCCTCAGTACAGCTCCCCATCCTCACCCCTGTGCTACACCCTCAGTACAGCTCCCCATCCTCACCCCCGTGCTACACCCTCAGTACAGCTCCCCATCCTCACCCCCGTGCTACACCCTCAGTACAGCTCCCCATCCTCACCCCCGTGCTACACCCTCAGTACAGCTCCCCATCCTCACCCCCGTGCTACACCCTCAGTACAGCTCCCCATCCTCACCCCCGTGCTACACCCTCAGTACAGCTCCCCATCCTCACCCCCGTGCTACACCCTCAGTACAGCTCCCCATCCTCACCCCCGTGCTACACCCTCTGTACAGCTCCCCATCCTCACCCCCGTGCTACACCCTCAGTACAGCTCCCCATCCTCACCCCCGTGCTACACCCTCAGTGAAACCCCTCAGAGATGAGAGTTGTATCTTCCTCAATCTTTACTCCACATCTTGGGTCTAACAGAGCAGCTGACCCAGAACTGGTCGCAGTTCAAAATGTATGCAACCTGTGAGTGTACAAACTATGTGTGAAAGGGCAAAGCTGATATGAAGGGGTTAGCTAAAAGAGCCGCCTATAGCATCAGCGAGGCCCGCTCCCCATTGGTTAGAGTGTCAGAAGGAATAAAAATAGAAAAAGGAGACTGCCAGCTTGGCCTTGACAATCTGCTGTTAAGAAACTTCAAGGCAAAGAGCCACACCCATGCAAAACAACACTCAGTGCTACAGATTGGATACATACAGCTCAATAAGGCAGAACAGAGCATGGTATTTTATTATGTATATTATGTGCGGCCATCTGCTTCTCTCCTGTTTCTTTTGCTATTCTGCACACTGCCTAATATGGTCTGCGTACATAAATGTTGACTATGACTAATTGATTACTTTTAATATATGCAAGTACAAGCAGAAAATAACATTGAAAGGAAAAGTGAAGTGAAGGCTCTTGAATTACCTTGAGTTACCTGGGACTTAAAGTTTCCATACTGGATAACAAAGATGAATGCGTTGTGGCTTTTGTTTACATCTTGGGCCTTCATCAGAGTAATTTCTTTTGACATAGCACAATATTTCGAAGCTCCTTCTAGTTAAAAAGAAATTTTGTTAAATTTATTTCACTTTTAATGCTTTGAAAATTCACTTCTATGATCCTTAAGTGTAGTTTAGGAAACTATATTTCATACTTTCCTAGAGAATCAAGCTATAAATGATATCGATTCTTAGACTATAAGGGAACATCTACTTTACTGAGGCGTACAGCTTTGGGTGTGCTATGCAAGGGTTTTCAGAGTAATAACTGAGCAGGAAAGGCCTATGTGGTTTAACAGTCACATAGATTGAGGTCCCAGACTGAATGAAAAGGGAAATGGAGAAAGACGGCAGCACACTAGCACTTATCTCTCTGCTTCCTGACGGCAGGTGCAATGTGGCTCCGCACCGTGTTGCCATGTCTTCCTGTCATAACGCATTTCGTTCCCCCTAACCCATACGTCGGAATAAATTTCTCCTCACCTGAAGCTGCTGCTTGTCAGGTGTTTGGTTCCAGCCCCCTGGAAAACAGATAATATAATTATTGATTAAAGAAAAAAAGAAATTGGCTCCTCACTGACTGAGTTGACAAGAGATAAACTTGAGTGAAGATACAGTCCGCAGAGACTGTTCAGTAGAGAGACTGTTCAGTGGTGAAGAGTACTGGATGCTTTTCCAAGGGATGCAGGTTTGATTCCTAAGACCTATAGTCACAGGGGATACATTGATGTTTTATGTCCTCTGTAGGAACCAGCCACATATGTGGTGGACATACATATGTGCAGACCAACACTACACAGATAAAATAATCAAATAAACAAATAAGTAAATAATGATATCCCTCATCTCTCAAGGAGAGTCAGTTGCTCACTTCATGTTCTCAAGCAGCTGAGAATTTACAGATTCCAGACACCGTTTCTAGCACTGGGATATAAGTGTGAACAAGGTCATCCAGCCCCCAACAGCCAAAGTATTAAAGGTCCTGAACACTGAAACAGCAAAAAGACCAACAAGTGCAATCATACATAAAGGAAAAGCAGATTAGGGAATATTTAACAAAGAAGACAAATTTGAAACCTCAAGAAAGGCCTACGGGAGGAGTGATGTTATAGCCAGACCAGAAAGCATGGCCTATACACAGCCCAGGGAAGGGGAGTACACACACACACACACACACACACACACACACACACACACACACACACACGGGACACCACTGGTAGTGCAATCTGTCCTTTAACAGGAGTGGGGAAGTGCTAGTGGAATCTTCTGGCTGCTCTGAGAATCCAGAGATAAGCATTTCCATTTGATATCAGTTAAGCCTTACCCAGGAAAGATGCTGGGCCTCTGGACTGTAGATTGTCAGATGCATAAGGGTGTAGGACTCAGGCTTCTGAGGAACAATATGTACACCATATGAAGGTTTAGCATGGAAAAATGTAAACAAGAATGGCTCAGCCCCACGCAAAGTAGACAAGATGCCTGATGTGAACCGGTCTAGGGAGCCTGGCTAGCTGAGGAGTCTCGCTTTTGTATCTGCATATCAGGCGCAGTGGCCTTTAGAGGGGCAGCTGACAGTTGTGGGAAAGTGGGCAGTGTTCTGGACAATGCTGTGTCTAAAAGCTGTCTCCAGCTAATTCCAGATGATACAGCCTTGTTCTGTAGAGGAGTGATTCACTCTGGCCTGGAAGCCCTGCTGATTAAAAACTGGGCACAACCACAGTATAGGGAAGCTGGCTTCATATTCTAGATGGCATTGATTCTGGCCCTGAACATAAGGAAACAACATTTCATAGTGTTTGAGAGATGGAAAATTATGTTACATAAACGTGGATTATATTGCTGTTATATGTTGGTCAAGTGGTCTTTTCTAACATTAGAAATAAGCAGGTACTATTTGAAGAAATGTAGTTATGAAAATAGTTAATCTTACAAGAACTGGTAAACTAGATGACTATTAAAAGACATCTTTCCACAAATTAAAAAAGATTATCTATCTATATCTATCTATCTATCTATCTATCTATCTATCTATCTATCTATCTATCATCTATTTATCTATCTGTCATCTATGTATCATCTATCTATCTTCTATCTCTTATTATTGATATACAATTTTATGAACCGCTCCAGAGGAAATTATGAAGAGATTCTCATAACTCAGATTTAAATTCTCTGAGGCAAACTTTTGACCACGAATTTATCTGCATTAGAGACACTTGGTATTTCAAAGGAGTGCAATTTTCTCCTTTGGTGTCGGTTTTGAGAACATGGATTTACTTGACTGTCATATGCAATTGCTGTCTTTCTGTGGGTTGTCAAGTGACAGCACTTTTCATATATGCAGAAGGAAGCAAGTGGGCTTGCAAAAAACGATGTCTGGGTCCATGTGTTGTTTTTGTTTCTTTAGCTGTGTGAAGGCTGCCTTGCCATGAGAAGTCTTAATTGTAATAATTCTTTAGAAGAACTCCATGGTGCCTTTTAGGCAACGCTGCTATTTAAGGCTTTGCTTGTGCCCTCGCCAAACAGATGTGTTTATTTACATGTCTGATCTAATCAGGAAGACAAAAGAGACTCTGCTTACAGCCTTGTACTTCTAATACAAGATAAAAGGGGAGGAGAGATATGAACAGTAGAAAGAAGAGTGAAAGAAAAAAAAGCCTGTGCATGTGACTCAGTGAGCAGCTGTGTGCTCCCAACTCTGTACTGTCACAGCTGTGTGTGGGCTGACATGAGCAGCAGGGAGAGTTAGCCAGTGGTACTGGTTTGGGGTCAGTGGTTTTCTTGCCTTTATCTGTTTTAAAATAGATCCATGGTTGTCCTGCCCATATAGAAATGTCACTGTCAGGCTTTCTTTGACTCTGTGTCAGTTCTGTCTGATGCAGCTGAGCAGGGCCTTGTCCCTGACTTAGTTCTGAGCTCTGGCTGTGCAGGAACCTCCCTCTCACTATGGTCTAAAGGTTTGAATAGTTGGAAAAGCTTTGCAAGTGTAGAGTGCACAGAGGAAAAGGTCATATTAAATCATACTGTGGTCTCTCAGAAATAAAATGAGCATGGTGGGTCAGAGTAGCAGTGGAGACTCAAAGTGCAGGGTAGATGGAGGTGAGTGGACGTCTGTATATGGCAGTAGAAAATCGTGTCATTGTATTTACTTCACTAAAACACACTGAAAGCATCCTGGATTAAAGTTTTCATCTTCTCTCACCTCTTGATCCTTTCTTGTTTATGTTTAATGACACTATACAGTAATGGAAATCTTAGTCAAAAAGCAAATTCTACCCACCACAGACCCATTGGTGGCTGTGGAATTTTACTGACTGCTCTGTGAAATGAATGATATATATGAAAAGCTTATATATTTGTGATTCTTTTCAGTCATTTCTTAGGAAAACAAGTCACACACACACACACACACACACACACACACACACACACACACACACACACACACCTTGTCATTTGACCCTGAATATTCTCTTTCTTAGAAATCTCTGTCCCAGAAAACACCTTACTAAAGAAAATGAACCGTCAACTACGGGGCATCATTCCTCAGCATGTTGGGTCCTCTGAGTTGATCATGCACCGAAGAAGCTAATTGGAAATGATGGAGTTCTTTGAGCCAGAGTTGATCTTTGTCTGCTTATTTGTTTCTGTTTGGGCCCATACTGGTTGAGTGCGCTTGCTAACAGTACAGCAGCTATCTCCAGCTTCTTCCTAAATATTTGGTGCTTTTTTTCTGGTAATAAGAAGGGTGGCCATCCTTTGTGCTGCATTTATTACTACCCTTTGATGAGACAGAAACAGAAGCCCAAAGGGAGATATAACTTAGGGTTCATATCACTGTTTTCAAGAGGGAGCGCAGCTTGACAAGTCCAATTCATTTATGTGCACGGATTTGAAGGGAATTAATGTGCTCTCTTTATCTCTGCAGTACATTGTGTATTAGTCAGGGGTGTGTGCATGTGGGAGAGTCAGAAACCAGAGTGAAGGCTTGTTTAATTTGATAGGAAGATCCTAATAGCCAACATTAAGAGATGATATAAAAATGCATATTTTAAAAATCCTGTTTCCTTCAGTGATGAAAAAAATGTTACTTTTATTTCTTTTTCTCTTCATGTAGTCATTAAAAGAGGAAGGAGTTAAAGGAAGAAGTACCAGGAGGTGGCAGGGGCAGGTGTGTTGGCCTCTAGATTGTTCTAGAAAGGAGTCGGTACCCATGCTTACCCTCATAGCCCTGGTAAGCATCCTGCAGTAGTATACATCTGCCTGGGGGTTATAGAAAACTATCTACTGGGTCTCCCTGTGCTTGTGTTTAGCTTAAAGGTGCTTTCAAACAGTCAGTGATTTCTTCCTAAGCAAACCATTTTACCCGAGAACAGTTTTGATCCTTGGCTGGATGTTCTGTGTATGAGCTGTGCAGGTTGTTTAGTCTTTCAAGAGTAAAGAAGAAAAGTAAAAAGATGGCTGCCTCTCAGAGACCTGAGCACTAGCATGCTTTCCTATATGATCATCTTCAGGATAGAACCCTTTAGTCCTAAGGATAGCCATAGCCATTAATTTATATGAATAAGTGGCCAGTTGTTGCTCTATACTAAAAGGAAGAGAATAGAAACAGTTTCAGAGTGATGCTAAATTTCATGTTCTAAGAACCTCATGTGTATGACCTGCGGGCATTACAAATGTCAGCATTTAGTGGAGTGGGTGGAGTGAACATTCTGTCCTGGGATGTAAAAAAAACACAGCCATGGAGAGGAATGGGGGTATAAACGTCAGTGAACTCTACTTTTCATCAAAACGGAATGACTCTCATCCTATGTAAGAATCTTTTTGTTTTCAAAAGTCAAGCATATTGACTGCACTACATACAGCCTGGAGAGTTTGTCAAGAGTGTAAGAACCTGATATATTTGGTTGAGACCAAATAGACTCTTAGGATATCCATCCAGAATAGCACAGTCAGTGCACCTTGGGAGCTTATTCAGTGGGAGTTCAATGGGAGGGCTTAAAGTGGGACTTTCCTGCGCTGGCTGTGCTCTCCAAGTGATGGATTGCAGAGGATGATACAGTTCCTGAGCTTTGAACTTCTCCGTTTTGCTCAGCAATCTCGTTTCATTTTACTCCTCCCCGCTATTCAAGAAGAAAATAGACTTAGAAATTAGCTGGGTGCTTCTAAGAGATTTCAAAGATCAGGAAAGAGAAGTTTGTTTCCATCTCCTCTGAGTGACTTGCAGATTTGGGAGGCAGGAGAGTGCCATTTGAATGTGACCATAACTCATTAAACACCATGCTTAGGGATGAGCTCAGGATGCAGCTAAGGAGAAACCTCCCACAGATGCTCAGAGTCTGAGAGGCTTTTGAATTAGCTGAATCCCCTGGCGAATCCTTATTACCAACGATAGGAAATTATATGGTATTCTCCTTCTTTGCAAAGCTTGAGAATTTATTGAATTGCTACTAAAAGCTGGCAGAAGGTAAGGCGCCTTCCCAGAGACAATTATGCAACATTTTGGTGGCTGAATTTGCTGAATGTTTCCTGCGTGTGTCAGGGTTTTAAAGGAAAGATGTTAAAATAGACTCTCATTGCCTCTTCTTCAGCAAGTCCAGACTCGAGGTTGGAACATGGCAGCTGAATATACATGTCTCAGAGTATGACATATCTGCCGAGTGACAGGTGGTCCAAAGCTAGAAGAGGAAGGCTCAAGAAGATGTAGCCACTCAAGGAAGACAGGTTCTGATAGGAACAGAGCAGCTGTTTAGTGGTCATATCACTTCTCATTATTGTCCCTGGCTCTGTTTCCTTTTGTCATATTCATTAATGTCTTTCCACCACATGATGATTCAGCTATACTGTATTATAAAGGATGAAATGGTCCTGGGGGCTGACCCAGAGAAAAGACTCTGGGTCAATTACACTGAGCCAATTAGTAAACGTTTTCTTCTCTGTGCTGCCTTTCTTTCAACATAGGTACTTAGAAACTGATTTTTGTTGTCTTTCCTGATATGGTTGAGAACACGCCATCGAGGGTTGCTCTTAGAATTTGCTAGGAAAGGTTCCAACAAAGTTTCCAAGCTAAAAACAAACAAAGAATCAAAACAAACAAACAAAGCAAAAACCAAACTCCTTTCAATCTCATGAGCTATCAATCATGATCTTTCAACTGCCAAATATCTATTTAAATACCTACTTCTGGGCTATGGAAATAGTTTAATGATTAAAGGGGTTTCGATACAAGTTTGAGGCCTGGAGTTTGGATCCCCAGGGCCCACATAAACACTGGCAGTGTGCATGTTTACCTGTTATTTCCGTATGCAGAAAGATCCATGGAGTAAGCTCACTATCCAGACCAGCTTTTATCAGGGAGTTCTGAGTTCAAAGGAGAGGTCCTGACTTTCTGAATAAGAGAGAGACATCAAGGAAAACTCCCTTGGCCCTATACATGTGCACACACATATGGACCCAGACATATATATGCAAGCAGGCACACACACACATACATATTAAAAATAATCACAATAAATACATGAAAATAAATGTCTATGTCAATAAACAAACTCTATAGTGTATTTCTGAGTGCATGTGCTGTTAACACATTTGAATCCTCTATGAATGTCATCATGTGAAAATAAACATTTTAACTTTTTACTATTTTATTTATTTCTTTTTAAATTTAATTGTAAAACTAAACTATTTGGTCTTCAACCCCATCAGAGACTTGAAAAGGAATAAAATTAATTATCCAAGTAAACAGGAAGTACAGGTTAGTAGCTTCCAAAGTGAAAAATTGACAGAGACAGTTTGCTGCCTGAACAGTCACCCAAAACTCTCTCTATATCGTTGGAGCATTATCTTCAGCCTTCTGGCCCAATATATCTGACAGACTTATTTGTGAGGCAGGAGCTACTGAGGATTTGCTTACCCTGTCTTGGCAGAGCTTGGCCATCAACTCTGCCTGCATCCAAGCTTGCCCATTTTTAGGCGAATTCTGTCTGTGGCAGAAATAAGGACATTTTGCCCAGTGGCTTATTTGCCACATTTGAAGCCATCTCCATGAGGAGGTTCTTTGATGCTCATCAGCTTTTTGAGGCAGGCTGAGTGTTGCCAGGAGTCAAGTTGTCTTGTTGTCAAAGAACCTTTACACTGACCAAAACATCTTTTAATGCCATATTCTGTCGGTCTCTGAGGTTCTTAAAGACCTTAGCTAACTATTTTACCTTATCTATCTGTAGAATCATATCTATCTGTTACACCTAAGATGTATATTCTTGTGATAAAAATAGACTAGTAATTGACATGACCATGATTTGATCAACTAACAATTAACTTGTTTTAGTTAATTATGCTAAACAGACTGCAATAGCACTTTCAAAGTGTTGAAAGTAAACTTTGTATTATAATTGAGTTGTATGGGTACAAATCTTAAAGTATATATAATATTTGTGATGAATAATATTAAATTTGAATTCTATTCTAATGTATCAAAATTAAACTAATTTTATAACGATATACAGAATTTTATATCAATGAATTAAAAATAACCTTGTGAGTAACAATTAAGGCCTTAAGGTGAAGAGCAGATTCAATAATCTACTTTCTGTCCTATCATCCCTATATATTTCTATATTACCCTTTCTTTCTTTTAAACCCCTATCTCCCAACCTAAGAAAGAAAGATAAAGGGAAAGAGAAAAAAATCCCTGAGTCTAACTTCATTTTCTTTCTGAATAAGACTAATAATAACTCATAACCAACTCCCAATGAAAGTAAACATCTCTAGCCCAAGAGAGCAACCCAAACCTACCAATACCCCCTAAGGAAAATAAACATTTTCATTATCTATCCGTTTTCTGCATTCATATTCATTCTTAATCACCCTGCCAGGGTCCTAGTAAATCATTGCTCTCTTTCCTCTAAACAAGTGTCAGACTAGGCATTTCTAGAGTTTCCTGCTTTCTCAATGAAATGACACAGCATGAACACCTTTGGTTGTGGCATCTCTCGCTTATCTGGTTCATTCATTTGTCTTCTTTTTGATGTCCTTAATTGTTTCAATTGCTCATTCATTTTCATTAGTGAGTAGTATTTCTTTAAATAATTTCCCCACAGATTATCCAGTGTAATGCATTTGACTTACTTGTCTATTATCAGTAAAACTGTTTTGAATGTTTAGTTATAACTCTTTGTATGGGTATAGGTTTCCATTTCTGTTGACTGAACACCTAGGGAGCAAGCTGTGGCATGTTTATTAGTGTATAAGAAACTGCCAAACTGCTTTCTAAAGCATCTGTATTATATATCAATTTATATTAATAAATATAATATTTACTAATATAAAATAATGAAATAATTTATTATTTTTGTTGTTGTTATTATCACTGTTTGGCTTTAGGAAATATCTAAGAGGTTGGTGAGATGGCTTGGTGGATAAAAGTGATTGTTTCTCAGTGTGATGACTGAGTTTAATCCCCATCAGGATTAAGTGGTGATCTTTTATCCATATTTATTTTGGCCTGTTTTTTCTCATTGACTTTTAAAAGTTATTTATGTAAGATAGAAGCAATCATCATTCAAAAACAGGTATTGTCATTCATTTTCACCAGTTTTTAGCATATCCTTTTGTTCTTTTTAAATTAATTTTTAAATTTTTCACACATACACTTAAATTAATACACATATATACAATAAACTACCTATAGCAAGAAGAACCAACCATGACACAATCAGGAATCATATAAATGTTATGCTCTTAGTGTTTTGGCTATTTGTATTTGGCAGCCTTGAAGAAAACATCTTTCCTATCTCGGTGAGTCTAAAATTCTGAAAGTAAATCAATACTTATCATATCTCATCATTATTAACTTAAAACATCTATCTAGACCTAAAAATATCTGAACTCCTAAACAACTAAGCTTAATTGTAAAACTAAACTATCTAGGTTTTAACCTTTGTCATTTTCTCATTTGGAAAGCTACTAACCTGCACTCCTGGTATACTCAGGTGATCAATTTTATTCCTTCTCTAGTCTTTTTGTTCTTAAGTGCTTATAAAAGAGCCCTTTGATGAAATTGTGCACACTGAGTTTGTTTTGATTTTTACATTATACTGTGACACTTGCCTCAGTTAACTCTACCACCTTATGTACTCAGCAACCCAATAAAAATCTTTGACGCCTCGCATTCCTCATAGCTTGTTGTCAGGGCCTCCTGAATCTTTCCATCTCCATTCATTTATCTTCTCCTATCTTCATCTATCGCCTCCTCCATTCACCTATTTGAGCCTGTCATTCTCTCTGTCTGAACTGCCATAAAGATGTTCTCAGATGATCTTTGGAAAGTGCCCATCTAACCACAGTGCTTTTTGCTGATGACAAAGCAGCTGGTCCTCAGTGTGGTTCCGCAACAAAAGGTGACGTGTTTCATGGTCCCTAGTGATCAGTCTCCTGTCTTCCTCTTCCCTACTTTCTTCTAACCCAGTTCTCTACTTTAAATGCTCAATTCTTTAGCCCTGGTAAATGTTTACAATTCTCAGAAATTCACCTTTGTCTCTGTGGCATATCTTCTTCCAAGATTTATTGTACCTACTTTTTATTAACCTAAGAGGCATTGCTTATTCGGGAAGGTCAGGCCTAATGTTTAACTGTGGTTTCTGTGCCTCTGACAGTATTGCTCATTTTGTGAGATGAAAAACAGACAAAGAAACATGCCCTTTGGGTAAAGAAAGACCAGAAAATGAAAATGGCTTCCTGAAACACACATTTTAAGGGTATCTTTTGTTGTTCACAGACACACTATATGGTGCAAAACATTGATAAGACCTGGAAATACTCTGAGCTTGACACTATCCAAAGGAGGATTCTTAATAGTTTTTGCATAGCCATGGTCCAAGGGCAGTGGGCAGAGTGACGAGAGGCCCTTAGGGGGCAGCAGAGGATCAGGTAATAAGACCATTGTCATCAGGGGCATGCACTTGCCTAAGCAGAGACCTCTGTCATTGGTCTTGAGCTTAAACTTTTACCCTTTTACTGTCTAATAATAAACAAGAATAACATCTAGAGGAGTTGATGTTGAAAAAAATCTCAAACTCAAATGAATGTGACAAGAAACATACAAAAGACAATTGAAACTCTGTGGCCAATGTAATAGTTACCCACTTTATCTGGAACCATTGGAATAAATTCAAATGTTTGCCCTTGAACCAGAACTTCAGAAGAAAAGGCTCTGTAACATCTTTGCATATGGGACATGTGTCTAACTCTTAGATGGCATCTAAAGGAGAGTGGGACTCTGTTTGAAAATGGGAGAGGACAGAGAATCACCCATAGATCAAAGCTTGAATCATGACTGGAAAAAGATGGAAATATCCTAGGGCACTAGGCTGGACTATGTCATGAGGAAGCTGGTAATGGTGATGGAAGAGATACCTAATGCCTGATGTACTTTTTAGGCTTCTTGGCAAGACACATACATAACCTTTATTAGTTCTTGTAAAAACACTCCAAGGAAAGAGTTAGCATCCCTGTTTACACACGAACAGACAGAGTCTCCTTGTTCGAGTTCACCTTGTTCGAGTCTTGCAGGCTCTAGCTTCAGTTCACTAAAATGTTGGTAAACTGAGGCTTTAGAATCACAGGTCAAGATCAGCATGTCCAGGCTGCAGCAAGACTCAGTGTTGATCACAAATCCAAGAGAATTGTGTCAAAACTGATTCTGACTCAGAGGCCCTAATATGAAGGCTGAGATTCCACATATCTAGTAAGATAATGCTCCCAGGAAAGATAGTGTGGCTGCTCTGTAGTCAGCATTGGGAGGAACATGGGTATAGCAATCCTTACTGGGCCTTCTATCATGACACCAAGTTTTATTGTCTTCCGTTTGAGTTGAAAAGCAGGATCATGTTGGCATCACCTTTATGGGATAAGGAACTGAAAGCACACAGTAGCTTGTGAACAATGAGATTTGCCTGTTTTGGAACCAGACATGGATTTTTCTCCTGTATCTCATTTCTACATGAATGATTTTGGGGCAATTATTATATTTAACCTAACAAACACGACACCAACTATAAGACATTAATTAAGTTTACTAATGTCAATAATTCATACAGTAAGCTAATTTGGATGATGAAGATCTTTCTAAAATTTTGGACATCATCTCCATTTTCATCTTTCCCCCTTTTACTCATTTTTTAAAAAAATTCAGAGCCTGTTGAAAATAAATACTCCTATAAACCACAGTTAACCGTTCCATCCATGTGAAGCTGCAACATGAGGCACTCACTCAGAGACAACTCTTTTCCTGTGCTTTCCTCACATGCATGGTACCTGCACTCAACTCTCAGTTAAAATACCTCAAATGCAGCCCAATGTCTGCAGCTTCTTCAGAGCTCCCTTTGAGCCTAGATTTTATATATATATATATATCTTCATGGCCTAGCATAGGGCTATTTTTTAATATTTTTTTCTCCTTTATTAATTTATTCTTGTTACATCTCAATGATTATCCCATCCCTTGTATCCTCCCATTCTTCCCTCCCTCCCATTTTCCCCTTATTCCCCTCCCCTATGACTGTTCCTGAGGGGGATTACCTCCCCCTGTATATGTTCTATTTTTGTAACTGGCATTTGAGTTAATTCTTTTGGGAAAAACTAGTGGAATGTATATGAAATACCGGTTTTGAAAATTAAAATGAATATGTTAGTGGTTGTTTATACTAGCTTCCTACATCCCCAGATCTTGGCATTTCTTATAAGAAACTTCCTTTAGTGGGACACAACTTGCAGTTGACAGACTTTGTAATAAACCGCTGGGCTTATGTTACAACAAATTAGATCAGATCAATTTCATTCATTCTTAATTCCTCCCACATCTCATCAGAACACTCCTAAAGTGAGATGCGTGTAAACAGATCTATCTCCTTTTGGGAGATGACAAAATATGAGCATAAATGTCAGAATGCTTTTCTGAGGAGATTTCCTGCTGTGACTGATCAGAAGAGGAATGACAGTGCTGAGCTAATTTTAAGGATACATTCGAAGAATAAGAATATTCAAAAATAATTATTTGTGAAAATGGTCTTGATACAACTGTCAACATATTCTCTACTATCTTTATTATTATTATTATTATTTTATGTAATAATAAACAATAAGTGTTTTTTGTCATTACCTTAACTCTTAAGGGAAAGATATGTTTCTATTTCATATGCAGTAAAGAAACACATGCTTTATTTATTATTATTTATTTATTTTATTTATTTTTTCTTTCTCCTTTATTAATTTATTCTTGTTACATCTCAATGGTTATCCCATCCCTTGTATCCTCCCATTCTTCACATGCTTTATTTATAAGAGACATGAGCCTTAGTGAATATCACAGGTTTGGAAGGCCTCTTGTGTGTGTTCCATGTTATAGCACTGACTCCCCAACAAGCATGTATCAGCTATATTACTGTGATTAAGATAGGTGTGGCCATCTGCTCAGGTATTCCATGCCAGGAAACACTTCTATGGGTTTTCTTCTATCACACTAATTCAGAAAGTGCCTATGATTCTTTGTAAACTTACCGGTCCAAAAGAAGAAGAAGAAGAAGAAGAAGAAGAAGAAGAAGAAGAAGAAGAAGAAGAAGAAGAAGAAGAAGAAGAAGAAGAGGTTGAATAATATTTCTTGACATAACATTTTTTTTTAAACCAATCAGATATTTTACTTAAGACCAGGACAGCCATGAAATTTCTTTCTTTCTTTTTTTTTCCTTCGTTTTTTTTAAATTTCACTGTATTTTGTGTCCATTTTTGCAACCTTTTTTGAACATGTATTTTCTTTCTACAGATATCTACCAGATGGAGTGATTAAAGGATGAATGGGGGGCTTAGATGACTACATATATTTTTCCTTTGATAGAAGGAGTAAGTGTGTTCACTTATATACTAAAATAAGAGAAAAAAGAGACCAGGTTGTTTCACCTGCTTTCTGCCAAACTAAAATTGGATAATGAAATAGTGTGGTTGGTTGTGCCAAATAACTGTTTAGTCATAATGATTTTTAGTGTCAGGTCATGGCATGCTAAAAGAGAAAGACAACAAGAAAAGGTTTTAGCTAAGGAACCCATGAAATCCTTAGACAGGAAGACTGTCAGGATCGTTCTGTATATTAAAAACCTTTAAATTATTTCTCCAAAAAGACAACTCAAATGTCAACTCAGGATGAGCAGCAACTGTGACATTCTGAGGCTTGGGTTCCAGCTTATATTCTGGGAGGGCGGTCTTTGCTGGAACCGGCAATCACTGGAAAGTCATCTAAAAAAAGGAGGAGGAGATTGATGAGATATTTGATGCTTTATTTTCCCACTAATATTTTAATGTTCAAATCAGTTAAACAGTTAATGATTTATCCCATGTTTAAGGACTATTTTTCTGACCATAAAAATAATAGTTTATGCTGCGGGATGATAAAGATCGAGATTGGACAGATGCTTCCAGTGGTATCCGTAACATATCACTGTGTATGAGCTGCTCCTCTGTACCTTCAGACACAACATCTGCAGGCCCATCACCCAGACATTAAAAATATTTGTTCCAAAAATGGCATCTGCTAACAATAACAGACTCTGTTCTTGATTATTCATTAAACAAACAGCAGAGGTTAACAGTCATCTGCATAGCATTTGCATTACATTCAGTGACATAAGCCATCTAGATGGGTTTTAAACTCTATGAAATAGTGTTTATAGATTACATGAAAACATAATGCTGTTTTACACTAGGGCCTTGATCCTCTGAGTTTTTATGACTGTGATTTAGGGAGCCAGTCCCCATACGGATTGGAATCTGGACATTAGGATAGTTAGATTGATTCTTTTTTACTTTGTAAAATGTCATGTGAGTAGTTCTTAGCACCAGACCAGGGAACACGGAATTTCAGTACCAGGGTCATGATTAATCTTGGGCTCATTGCAAGATACAGCAGAGGTGCAGGCTGCTGTCTGCTTTGAGCAGTAGTAGACTGCAACTTGCTTATCATGCTGTCTGTACCAGAGTCTTCCCCAGGAGCTGTGCCTTGGCAATGCAAACTTTTAAAAAAATATATTTTATTAATTTATTCATATCACATCTTGGTTGTTATCCCATCCCTTGTATCCTCCCATTCCTCCCTTCCTCCCATTTTCCCCCTACTCCCCTCCCCTATGACTGTGACTGAGGGGGTCCTCCTCCCCTGTATATGCTCATAGGGTATCAAGTCTCTTCTTGGTAGCCTGCTATCCTTCCTCTGAGTGCTACCAGGCCTCCCCATCTAGGGGACGTGGTCAAATATGGGGCACCAGAGTACATGTGAAAGTGAGACCCCACTCTCCAAACTTTAGGTTATATCTTACAAGCTGAAATTTCTTCTTGTTGATTAACATTTAAAGCTGCTAAGCAAATAAACAGAATGATGACATCTTCCTCATAGGGAAAAATTTTAGAAAGTAGCAGATTTCTTTGTTTGCAAGACACTGTTAAGAAGGGACTTGGCTATCTTTCAGAACAGCTCAGTAAGTATCCTGCGAGTTAGATGTCATTTCTATTTATACTGCATATGGATATGCTAGCAAATCTGACAGTCTCCAAATGTACTCTCTCCTTTTATTTTTCACCTGGCTTACACAATTTGTTATATTTAACCCCATGCTATTGAGACTTCCTATACTGTTAATATATTATCTTTACCTCATCACTACCCTCTTTATTTTATCACTGTTTTATTTGCCAATTCATACGTGGGCAATTTAAATATGATTGCGGCTTAAAACTTGGGTTACTCTCAGAGAGTTCAGATCGGTCCGTCTCTTCCTTTGTTTCTACAGCATTCTTGGATCCTTGTTCCCATATCTGTTCAAACTGCATGGACGCAAAGCCGTGCTAACCAAGTAAGACTGAAGCCAGCAGCATTTTGTGGAACAGCTTCACTGCTCCACTGTTTTAACTTTTCTCGTTAAACTCATCTGTCATACCTTCTAAGCTTCTCTTGCAATCAAGTTTTTAGCATGACTGAATCACCTTTTTCCCCTCCAAAACTCCAGCGTGTCCCACACCACAGACTTCCTGCACGTCAGATACGCCATTTACCCCAGCAACCACTTCTTCTGAAAGCATCTGTCTCTTTTCTACCTGGTTTGGGATGAAGATCCTGGAATCCAATTATCTCAGTCTTTCACATGTCCCCGGTTGGCCATCCGTCACGTGCTTTAATCACAGTGTCCTCCATTGCACAAACTGCTTCTTGCTTTACACTGAATTGTCCCAGCTGCTTGTCATATTTTGACTGCATTTGAAGATCTATCTACTGCATCCATCCAATCTTATCGCCTAATTCACGGGATGCTCTGTACACTGGTAGCTGTGTGCTCTGACGAAGGAACCATTAAAGGACCGATGTCAGATGATCCGACTTCTGCTCTGACTCAGCCAGTTCTTGGATTTTAGTAGCTTTGAGACTAAAGTGTGGTTTACAAGATCGGCAACTTTAGGGATGTTTATATCATGTTTTATACAAATTATCTCTCATATAGTTGCATGGAAGTCAAATATAAATACACTTTAATTAGGTATTAAACCTAAATCGTTGCTTATTGCTATGTATCATATGTATAAAAATCTATTTCCTCATTCATTTTCAAGGTTGATGTGCTTTGTTTAAGATGAGTCACTGTAGTCATTTATTTTTCTATATTTTAGTTTTATTTAAAAAAACATTTTCAAGGGCTGAGTTGTTTCTGCTTTGAGTGGGTGCTGCTCCTGCCTTTCTGGGTGTTCCTGGAGAACACGGGAACATTCTCTATTCATTAAACAACTATCAGGCTTCTAAAATGTAGGCTTTTATTCTAGGTTGAAAAGATTTCAAGGATAATCTCTAGAAATCATGTTCAATATTCTCTATGATTTAACTGTCATATCGGCAGATGACTAAATTATCCTAACATCCCTAGAAAGGTCAAATGAATTATGTCAAGCCCTTCAGCAAAGACTTCAAGGGCTAGCTAGCTACAGGAACTGCTCCTTATGTGGAATTATATCAGACACAGATAGAAGAAAGTAGACAGGTTCTATGAAGAAAGACTCATACAGTATTGCTCTCATTTATGCTAAAAAGTGTTCAGTAGATATCTATGGCTCAGGATAGTAGCACATCCTACAGAAAAACCCTATGATCCTGTGGCTGTTGTCTGATGATTAAGATGGAGACTAAGACAAATGGGTGAGTAGTATATACAGCAAAGGCCCCTGAAAAAGAATGATTCATGCTCTGCATATGGCATAGTACATTTATAAGGAATTCTATCTCACTCAGAATTGTGTGTAATTTACAACTTATTAGTTGTTGGCTCCTAGAATTCTCATGCAATAGTTTTGGTCTATAGTTGATTGTAGATGATGGAAACCATGGACAAATAAGACTGAAGATACTAGGAAACTACTTCATAAATAAAAAAAGGACATGGAAAACTGCGTGACATGTTTTGGTAATGGTGAAATTTCCATCCTGGTAAAAATACAACATTATTTCTGTGATGAAAACAAAAAGTAGACATGGGTACACACAATTAATCCCAACATACAGAAGGCAGAATGAGGTTTGAGTCCAATTTGGTTTCCATAGTGAGTTCTAAGCCAGCCAAGCACTACATAGCAAGACCCTCTATGAAAAGAATCTTTTAATGAGAAGATTGTGAAGTCTGTTCTGAAGTTAATTCCAAAGCACCAGACTGTCTTTACCAACATCATTCTGAGGTTCCTGATTCATAAAACACTACAATGATATTTTAGCTCTCATCTATTAATTGTGATACTCAACAGAGATAATCTGTGCATGTATTAACACAAATGTTAGCAAACCTCATAACACAGTGTTAAAAATAGGAAATGCTAGGCAACGTGTGCTTCAACATATGATTTCTTTTAGGTTATGTTTATTTAAAACTGATCTGGAGGAAAGTTTACATGTGTAGCCAATGCGGTGTTCAGCCTTAAAAACTCTATTTAGATTATATTTATGTTGCTTTGCACTTATTGCTTTACTTGTTAAATGTTTTTAAAGGTAGATGCAAGAAATGAAATTTGATTTCAACCCTTACTACATGTTCCCCACCACAAGCCAATGGTCTTTACCCTTACAGTAGAATCTGGCTTGAAGATAATTTATACTCATGCCACTTTGTGGCATTTTCACAGGTGAAAAAAAATCTGACATGAATATTCAGTTCTAGAATAAAAAAAAAGATATGAGTGTTGCAGAGGGACTATTTGGGGAGAGAAATGATTTAGTGGGAGTTAGGAGTGGAGGCCAAAGAAATGCACAAGTGTCCATATGTTCAAATTATGCAGTATCTATGTAAAGAATGTTACAGTGAAGGCTACTATCTCATACATTAAAATTAATGGATTTACAAAACCGTGGTTGGGGAGAGAAATGAGACTTAGGTGAGATAAGAGCCTTTTTACAATTTACTGTTGATGTGTAAGCATGAGGCTTTCCCCTTCAATTCTAACACTATTTTATTGTATGGATTGCAGAATGCTGTTTTATACAAGCGGGTAGTTTGCTCCGAGCATATTCTTTTCCCATCGTCTTACCAACCCTTTTCTTGTTTGTGTCTCTGCCATTTGTCTCTTTTGCTGCCTCTGACAGTTTCATTTCTACTTTCATGTCATAGGCACATGTGCAATTTTATAGTTGTATATCATATGAAGGGCCCACCAATGAAAGAAGACAGGCAATACTCATCTTTCTGAGACTGAATTAATTTGTTTAATATGATTACTTCCAGTTGCATCCATTTTCCCTACAAATCACATAACTCTACCGGGTATTTATGGCTGAAAAATTCTAATATGTATATAAATAACATTTTCTTTGTCCATGTTTCTGACAGTGGACACATACAAAATTTAAACTAAATCACTATCTGTCACTAATGTCAACTTTAAGTGCATAAAGATTGTAATGGAAGACTGAAACTCTAAGACTGGTAAAGAAAAATGTATAGAGAACACTTCAAGATATCAACATAGGCAGGCACTTTCTAAACAGGAATCCTGTTGCTCAAGTAATAGCACTAAATACTGATACTCAGGATTTCATGAAATTAAGAGTCCCCCTCAGTCACAGTCATAGGGGAGAGGAGTAAGGGGAAAATGGGAGGGAGGGAGGAATGGGAGGATACAAGGGAGATGTAATATGAATAAATTAATAAAAATTTTTAAAAAAGGAAAAAAAAAAAAAGAAGCACCACAAAGCAACTGAGTAAAATTAGCCTACAGAGTGGGAGAAAATAGTCTGGCATAGAAATACTACATGAGACATATGAAAAAAAAGCATTAAACATCAAATAAGAATTCCCTTTAAGTACTTTATTATTAGGAAAATATTATAGGATGCTAAATGGAGGATGGCTTGAATTACAGAGATTAGAAGTTAGAAGACAAATTTGTTGTTGAGGGCAGGATACTGAACGACTCAACTGGAGCAAAGGATTAAAGAATCTCCTTAGGCACAGAATGTATAAGAAGACGTTAGTTTACTAGGGAATGAGGGCTGGTTGTGTGAATTCTGAATTGTCTAGATCGGGTAACTGGTTGAACAAAAAATAGACTGGATCTGTTGAAAATAAAGTGGATAAAAAATAGACTGAGATGTTAAAGGAAATGGTAGGATTTTAGAATGGCCTCATTCCATGAAAGAAATAGCACCGATGATAGTACAACAGAAGTGAAAACTCCCACTGAGCCTCAGTTAGATTGTAGCTAAGAATTGATATTGATATTCAGGTGACTTTTAATATTCTCCCATTTTAAAAGCTATGAGTGGCAATATTCACATTCTAAATATAATCAAGTTTTGCATAGGCAGCCAAAATTGGCTTTAAGCTGTGTAAATTTGCCTTTTAGCTAGCTCTAATTGTAGTATTTTCTTCTAAATATGCAAGTGGATGAAGGTCATATTAAAATAGCAACAACTTTATATGAGCTCTATCATATTTTTTATGTAGTATTATCTTTGCTTTGATTATTTCAACCATTATTTGAGTAAATTGTACATATTATTACTTTTAGCTAATCTTAATACTAAAGCTTATTATTCTTCATTTTATGATTGTTGACCCTGTTGGTCAAGCATATGGAGCCTTCAAAATTAGATTTTATGCCAGATTTTCTTTTCTAAAGATTGTTGTTAAGAATGTAGCTCAAGCCATATGATTTTTTTGAGCCTTTAGACTTGAGTTAAAGTAGAAGCATCTTCCTCGAACCCAAGTATATTTATGATCTGCTTGCCAACAAAGAAATGCAATAGAAATGAAAATGCATGTTCTGAGGCTGTATTTAAAAAAAAAAGGAGCTATGCAACTTTAACATTGTTTGCAGGAATTACAAGTTCTTGGGCTGCAAGCTAATACATAAATAGTTCTGACTGCCCTGAGCTTGCATACTGTGAGAAAACTGAAAGTAGTTCACAAACAGAGAATGCATGAAGATGACCTGAAATTTCAGGGAAATATATTCCTAGTGAGATGATTAATTTTCTATGTCACCTTGATGAGCTAAGGGATAACGTGATAGCTGGTAGGGCATTTTTTTCTGGGTGTATCTTTGAGAGTGCTTCAAAAGAGATTAGCATTTAAATTAGCCAACTGAACAAAAATGTGCCTTGACTAACATGCACTGGCATTATTCAATCTGATGAAGGCCAAAATAGAGCAGAAAGATGGCAGAATGAGCGACATTATTACTCTGCCCTGGGCCATCAGACGTATGGATTCTTGGATCTCTAACATTTAGGATTTAAACATCATCAGTTCTTTAAATTCGCAGGCTTTAGACTTATAACAAAATACTTTTATATTGTTTCCAAGTTTTCCTGATTTTACATAATATATTCTGGGTACTTCTTCATGACTACAAACCATTGTCATCATAATTTTTTTTCTAAAAATATACAGCCCCTGAATTACTAATTTTTGACCTGTAAGTTTTTGTACCTTATGATGATGCCAAAGTCATATATACCTGTTATCAAAACTATACTTAGAATCTTGATCTGCTTTTTATAAATTTTTATTTTTATGTATGTGTCCAGTATGCTAAGAGCATGGAGCTTCCCACAGAGACCAGAAGAGGGCATTAGAGTCTTTAGGGCAGGTGGCTGTGAGACACTCAACATGGGGGCTGGGAACTGAACTTGATTCTTCTGTAAAAGCAACAAAAGTTCTTAATCACTGAGATGGACATCTGTCCTCAGAATGCTGGGTGTTTTTATCTTTTCCAATCCAGTAGTGCTGATGTGCACTAGAATTCATTTTTAAGATGTATGTCAATGGCAAGTGAACTCTTAGTCAGCTTATATCATTAAGGGAAGCACAATGCGATGTATGGCAAGCATTTCTTCCATGGACAAAGGCATTCAATAAATTACACAGTGTATACAGCATTTCATTATAGAACAGGCTCTGTGTAGATGGGTTTTTTCAACAAGCAAGTATTCTGCGCATGTTTAAGGGCAGGAATATACTATGGTGTTCAGTTGAGCTAAGTATAACAAATATATTTTCAAATTATTAAACAAGAAACACCTACATGTATATATCTATCTGTCTCAGTTTCTTTTCCTGTTTCTGTGGCAAAAATAAACTAAATGAAGAAAAGAATGATTTTAGCTTACACGGGAAGTCCATCATCATAGGAAAATCAGAGCTACAGAGTTTGAAGCAATTGGTCCCATCCCATCCACAGTCAGAAAACAAGAGGAAGACCACATGCTTGCTGTGTAGCTTTCTCTCTCCACTTACGTAGTCCATCCAGAGAATGGTGCCTCCCTTCAACAGAGGGTGGGATTTCCAATCACAATTAAAACAATAAGAGATAATGTTGCCTATCACGTATGCCCAGAGATGCATCCTGGGTGACTCTAGGTTCTGACATGTTGATAACACTTACTTTCACAACTCAACTCTTTGTCAATTTAATACCCAAACACATCACTTTTATGTGATAACCTTCCACTTCCTTGTTTTTGAAGACTCACAACAGTGTTATCATTTCCATTAAACATAACTTTAAAAGTCCTCATTATCTGTTAACACATTTAACAGTTTAGAAGTCCAAAGTCTTTTACTATGAGCTTCTATAAAATAAGATAAAACACGTTATAAACATTGCCCAGCACAGGGTTAGCATTTCTACACCAAATTGGAAGGACTGGTAATAACAAGATATAATCATGCCAAAACAAACTAAGATATAGCATGGCAAACACCAATTCCTGCAGCTCTGATTCTGCCATTGGGACTTATAATCAACTGGGCTTCAACGTTCTTGGGTATCTCCATTCCTCTACTCATGCTGTCCTCAGCACATAGAGATTCTAGCCTCACGTTGCTGCAGTCCATGCCCGAAGCTCTCAACAGTTCGTGTCCCAAGGTCCTGGAATCTCAAATATGCTTCCATCTCCACTGTCTCACCTTCACAGCTTCACACACTGTCTTTCAAGACTCCCTTCCATGTACTCCTATCTTAATATACATTGTCTGTCACCAACTGCCTTTTGAAACTGTGATATGAGTCCTCCAGGACCCCCTTAATATTACATCCTCCATGTCTTTAAAACCAGCATGACAGGGTCAATGGCGTCAAGTTGTGCTGACAATATGAGATGAAGCCTTGTCCCCTCGGGTTTCCATTATATCACCTTCTGTATGCTAACCCTGGTGTAACACTTCCCTAGGCATCTGCTTTTGAGGAACAGAGAATGTGTCCTTGTTTGTGTTATGAGTGGTCTGCCTTCTGATACATGGGCAGAAGTATGTCCATAACTGTGAGGGCTGGGAAAGTAGCCTAGCCCTGAGGTGAGACTGTGTCCCAAGGGTATCTTGATGCTTGAGAGTCCAGGAACCTCATAGATCTGAGAGGAGGCCACCTCAACAGAGAAGATGCAACTCCCTGGGTGGTTCACCCCAAACCCTGAATATCTGAGGAGCCTTGGAGCCTGAGCTCCACCCCTTCTTTGTTTCTTCTTTCATTTCCTCTTCTTTGTTGCTTTTTCTGAGGAATGATTCACAGTGGGAAGTCCATGTCTTAAAAGAGATTTATTGGAGGAACAAATCCAGGAGTGGTTGCCTCTGCACCTGGGAGAAAACAGCAGGGAACTGGGCAGATACAGCTTTTATAAAGTGTTTTTTTTAGGGGTTGGGGTTTTTTTCTTTAGTGGTAGAGGTCTTTTTATTACATATGCTTTTTTTGTACTAACATTAATATTGTCTTTTTGTATTGAAATTTCTTTTATCAAATAAATTAAGCCATTGTTTTAAAATTCTTTGCTCAGGTTCTTAAGATCGAAGCAGAAATAAGCCAGATTCCGGGCATAAAATATTGCATGAACGTCCCCAATCCAAATTTGTTATTGAACACTTATTACACATTAAGAGCTCCATAGCTGGAACTCCAAGGTATATATTTATCGGAGCACTCTTGCCTGCCAAGCTTTCAATAGGGTAGTCCGTTATACTCAGCTTCCAGAATTCTAGGACTTTTCTAGCCCAAAGTTCCAAGCTCTCTTACATTCTACCTATAATAGTTCCAGCGCCTTAAGAACCACTATTGATTTCTATCTTAGTTCATGTTCTTATTATTGTCAAAAACAACTTATTGGAGAAAAGGTTTATTGTATTTTACACTTGGTGGGTCTTCCAACCTCAGTTGGCACAATGAACACAACCCAATGGGCATGGCTATTTATTCTGTATTTATTCTCAGTTATTCTGGATTCTGCTAAATTGACAGCTGACACTAACCACAATGCTATTCTCCTCATTTCTTCCTTTAGGGAACCCTGAATGACAAACATTTCTTCAGCTGCCCAGCTTCCGATGTTCTAGCTTCAGAAGTAAAACTACAATAAGGTAAGAAAACTTAAGTTTGAACTCTCCACCTGAGCCCACTCTCATATCCATAACCCAGGGAAACCATGGAGGCCATATGGTAATATTTTCACTTTTAAAACTCTGGATAATATTTTATATTGGGATATGAACTAGTGGCAGAATTTGGCTTTTGCAAATGGTGATTTTCTAAAATATAAATCTAAGCATATGATGATGGAGTCGGGACAAATAATCAGGGTTATTAAAAATTCTTAAGGAACATTTAAGCAGATGTCCAAACTGATCAGTAGTCTTAGTGATAGCTAAAGGCCTCCAGGAAGGTGTCAGAGGAGGCTAAACAAAACGAAGGGTGATGCCAGAACATTGGTGAAAAGACGGACACTAGTGACGTGGTCAGAAGTGGTTCAAACTACTGCCCACATTATTGCAGAAAAAAGAAAACAAGCCTTTTCATATAAATGCTTAATACTAAGGATGGTGAGGAAAACTATAGTAAAGTACAATTCATCTCACTTTAAAACTAAATTTGGAACAGATATAAATGATTCAGACAAGTTTTTTTTCCCCTCAGCTAGCAAAGGGCTTTAGAGTTACAAAGGTCTTCAGTGTAAAGGTCAAATGCAGGCTGGGGTTATGAACATCTTCAATAAAATTAGAGAGCTCTGTACAAACAACATTTGAAACTTCCAGAGAAAATGTCCTATCCTTAGGGACCCTTTACAGATCCGTTTAATTAACAGCAAGATGTCTAGGACTAATAAGATATCATCCACATTTATGTCGAGCCTGAAGTATAGAAGGAATTCTCTTGAAGAGTCTGTATTGTCTCTAATTATGTTACTGAAATTTTTCAAAAAGATTTATAGAAAGCCCACCAAGCTTTTAAAGTTTTAGGATTTACAGGAAATCCACAATTTGTAAGGCCCTCCGAAATGGGTTCTTGGATTTGAACAAGTAGAGAGAGAGAAAATACAAAATGAAAATAAGCTTTACTGTCAGGAAGCAGGCCCAGGGGGCTGTACAGTCACACACAGGCTTACTTTATTACATAAACAAAGGATGACATAGAGTAGTTGGAGCCCAGAGGCATAGAAACCATAGATAATGGAACCAAGCCATCATCATGGAACTGGCAACGCGAGTCTTGCTAGATTTCAGCGTGTTTAGAGACCACTGTTCTGAGGTACATTTGTCTCGGGCTTCTTGTCCTTGCCTGAATTTTCACAGGTATGGAAAAAATAAAAGCCAAGCCATTGTTTACTTGTGCCGTTGTTTATAGCTGTTTTACAGTGAACAACTTAAAGAGTGAAGAAATTTCTTTAGTTGGGATGAAGAATCAACTTGTTTTCTTCTTTCCTTGGTAGTGATGGGTTCCCCAAACTTAAGAGTCTCCAGACCTAATGTAGATCTGCTGTGTGAACCTTCTGTTTGTGCTACTTTACGTATCCAGTGGTACTTTGAGTTAAGAAGAGCTGTTGCATATGTACTGATGCTTATTCTGTGTCTGTGACAAGAGCAGCACATTGTTTTCTTTCTGCCCCACCACTCCCGTGCATTCTGCAAGCATTTATGGAGTAGTCAGAGTTTAACAGTCAATAGAGTAGACTCAAATTCCAGACGAGGCCATTAATAACTACTGTAGGTTGTCAGCTTTTCCCTTTGTGAATGCAGGTATATATTATGGTTCTATTTTTCAGAAAAACTTTCTAGTCCCTAAGTCTCCACATTGAAAAATCATATTCAGCACTGTACCTAAGGGATTGCAACTGAGATGCTTCCTTCAGCTATCTTTGATGATGAGATCCGTGGCTTTTTGACAATTTCATAATGAAAAGGACCCGGGGACTTGAGAGCAGAGCTAGCTTATTTCTACATGTGATAGAGGATAAAAACTATTATAGCCACCGTGGGGACAGTGACATGTTCTAATTTCTGCAGGTGACTGTGCCAATATATCAAATTATATTTGAGATTTCAGCAATGAGACCTTGACCTTTTTCAAATAGTCATTCATCTATGTATTCATCCCACATTTCCCTAGGAGATGCTCAGGTTTTGTGGCTTAGCCATCGACTATGAAAGGTCCTTCATTCTTCCTTGCCCTTCTCTTAGCATCAATATGGTCTGATACAGCCAAACACCTTTGGTAGTTTTAGAATCATTTTTTACCCTGTGTTATTCTTAAACTACAACTATCACACTGTTGAGGATATTTCCTCCATATAGATATATTTCCAGATAACCTTCGGTGAGCTATGAAACAGTTTAGTAATACTCAGGCATCAGACCTATCACTTTATGGTGGGCAGTCCCTTGTCAGATGGTTAGTAATTGAATCCCTCCTCAGGCTTTATTGCCACTATTTTCTCTAGCCCTGGCAGTTTTAGTTTAGATTGTCTGTGAAACAAGGCTCAAGATTAGTCCAGACATGTGAGATATTTGTTTCGGGAAATGCCTCTGCCATCAAGGGATGAGGTCATCAAGAATAAGTGGAAGGCTTAGACTGTGGCTCAAAAGGGGTTTGCTTTGGTTGAATAAGTGCTGACAAAGTCTTAGCTTCATGGCAAAGGAGGTCCTGAGGAATACATGTCCGTGAGAAGAGTTTTCCCACTGGAAGAATTTGACATGGGAGGGCCTGGGATGCCCCTGAAGTTCTTGATGTTCTTTGTTATGTTCCAGAGCACTGTGACTTCTACAGAGGGATTCAGAGGTAGGTTGGTGGCTAAAGCAGTTTGCTGTCAACCCTACAGACCTGTGTTTGATCACCAGGACCTACATGGGTGGAGGAGGAAACTACCCTCTGACCTCCATGTACTCATGAACTTACCCTCACTAACATTCATAAATGAATAAGTAACAAAACACATAATTATGATACTTTTTTTCATTTTTTTCTTCTTTATTAATTTATTCTTGTTACATCTCAATGGTTAATTATGATACTTTTTAAAAGAGTGAATTCAAAAGAGTAGAACCTGCACATCTCATGTAGAATGTTTTTCTTGCAAAGGATATAAGCAATATACTTAGTTCATATCGTGTTTTCGAAGCTGTTCAAATCTGAACGGCATTCTGTCTTGTGAGTGGAGGACTGTGAGCTGCCATGACGTTCATCAGGAATCTTAAGATGTAAGATCAGTTTTTTTTTTAACCTAAGCCATTCCCAAAGAGCAAAACAAACGATGAGAGCTACTAAACGATTGCTACCATTTTCGGCTACTGAGACTTGAAGTGGGAAAAGTTGTTAAGCTACAATAGATAGCTAGAGCAGATGTATTCTAACACTAGACACCTATTCTATTCCTATTATGAGACAGGTATATTGCCACATACATCCAATTTTTTCCTATAACCATGTAAGACAAATATTTACCACTATTTTATGGGTACTTAAATTGAGCCTTAGGGAGGTTAAATAGCTTTTCCAAGGTCACAAAGCTTAAAGTTGAAAATGTTGGATTCATAAACAAATGCATATTTTTATTTTATAGCTTTCAACAGTCCTGATTCTGTATCTAGAACAGTGTTTTCAAAATGGGTCCTGGATTTGGGGCCTTAAGATACTAACTAGGGTATATCAGAATGAGGGAAGGACTACACATCTTCCTCTACTGTGGAGGGCTCTTCATTTTCATACTGTTTAGTATTTCTTGGTGCAGACAGAGGATCAATTTGAAGAGGTTGCAAGGAAGGAGATAGGTTTGAGAATAATAGTACGATCAGTTAGAACATAGCAGACTGCATGGCTCTATAGTAAAATTTAAGGTTTAGAAGCATACACACATACTTGGGAAGACTATTGTGAGTGGCATGGTTTGCCAATGAAGCAGATCCATTTTCAATTTGATGGAGAGGAAGGCAATCAGTGTAACTGTGTAGCATCTGCACAGTTGGAAAAAGAGACAGATGAGTCAATTGATGAATTACAGCGGTAGACAGGGCTATCTACTGCAAAGAGAACCTGCTACTTCATTTCAGAGAATCACATCTGCAAACAAAAATATACTTCCATAGTTTGATTCTTACACACAAGCCTCATAGATACTTTCTCTATTATTGCATCTTCTTCTTAATCTAGTCCTTTTTTACGTGTAGGAGAATTGGTCAATGAACACATACATAGTGTCTCTTTTGGATATTTTGGTCAATAGCAAATGGGAATTGAATGGGAAAGTGACTTTATGGAAATACCTTAATTTTCTTTTGGCGTTCTGCTCATTAAACTTTTATATAAATAGTTCACGGAGACATTTTGTTCTTGCTTAAAACTATAAGCAACAGAATAAAATCTTTGCACACTTCATCTGGTTTGAAATTTTTGGTGTTTCTCACTTATATCTTTTTATACCTAATACATAAAGGAAATCTTTTAAAGTAATATGGTATTTTACATCAATTCCTCTAAGTCTAACATTTATTTGGCTAAATATGCCTTTAAAGATTTGTTTATTACACAGTATATAACAATACACATCTCAGTGTGCTCCATACATATGCTCAACTATTATGTGCTATCTTATTAAAGTAAAACATTAAAAAAACCATAGTATAAGTTAAAGAGGTTGATTTGGCATCACTGTGGAAGATGGCACTCCAGGGAGCAGAGGTCAAGATAGTCCGTCCTCAGCTGTGCTTTCTTCTGGTTCTTCTTCAGGTTCTTGCCTCTTGCAGGTGTCACTCTAAGGCCACTTTCGTCCTATACCTTGCAATCCTGAACTAAGATCCAGGAAATGATAGCTCATTTTCATCATGTGCCATTGGATTTGTGAAATTTTAGGTAAAGCTTTTTTCTAAATTTTAATCACATTGCATTAAGAAGTTAGTGGCAAAAGTTCTGAAAGCATGGTCCTAAGTAGAATTTCACGACAAGTTAGTCCTCAGGACTTGTGATGATGCCACTGTCCTACCTGTCCTTTAAGAGTATTGACTTAGTGGGAGGTCACCAAACCCTAACATGAGTGCTGAATACATAGACGTCTGTAATGGGTACTAGAGTGAGCTAAAGACTGGTGCCGTTTACTGTAGGCATGACTGGAACCTGCAGACTATTCTGTAATGACGAAACTTGCAGTTTTCAAATCCACTGACTCATTTAATAAATAGAAACGTTGACAGAGAAAATTCCATGAGATAAATAGACACATCTACCATTCAACAGAATTGTAAAAGAAAGCACTTTATCTTTCTAATTGGAGACTCATTTTCATGTCACAGATAATACATGTCAGTGTGAGCCGAGGCTGTTCAAGCAGCTGTTCTGACACTTTAACCAGATGAGAAATAAGAAAGGTGTATTTCTTCGCCCAGTCTGCTCTCCCTTCCCTCTTATCCACTTACACCCTTCTTCTTTCTCCTGTTCCTTGCTTTCTGTTCCTCTTTCCCTCCTTCTCCCCATCCTTCCCAGCATCTTTTCCCAAGACAGAGTAGTTACTCAGATGTGGGCAAGGGGGCAGAGCATTCTTTAGTGTAATCAAACAATTTAATTACATGTAGACCTTAATCACATAAAGTTAACTATACCAAAGTGGGCAGCCTGCTCCATCCCAAGTCGGGAAGAAAAGCTTTCACATGGACAGCTATGAACAAGCTCACTTGTGAGCAAGATGAAGTTATGTTCTCGGTAACTGAGATCACCGAAGCTAATGTTTCTAATAGAAGAGGCGCTTGATTCTTACCAGTCCTACTATAGAAACAGTTTATCTGGCCTCAGATGCTGATAACCCTAAGCTTATTGTACTTCCGGACTAACAATAGAGACCAGGAGAATGGAAGGTTGTTTGTCCAATAATATTGCCTACTCAATAGACTGGGAGCCCCTGTACAGTCATGTTTGTTCTTCAGAGATCAAGCAAGCATAGAAGATACTCTTCTGTATAGGTTTACTGGAACTAATTCACCATAATTTAGGTTAAAAAAAAAGTGTTCTCAATACTTTAGAATCCATACTTTAAGTGTGAGAGCTGATTTGAGCTAAGTGTATCACAGTCATACAAAGGCATCACACTGTTTCAACAAAGTGGCACACACCAGCCAGTTGTGTTGTCACTACTGCATCTTACGATTGGGATTCTGATCCTGCTTCAATAGAATGTTATTTACCTCAGCAACTATCAATAAGAATACAGACAACGAGATTAAATGAGCACACAAGAAAAAGTAACTGGCACTTAAGAAAAGTAAGAACCAGAGCTATTCTGGTAAAACTACCTTTGCATTAAACATTTATTTGTGACAACTGACTTTGAACATCTGTTTTAGGGGTTCAGCACTTGAGTTTTAACCTTGAGTCTTTTCATGATAAACAGACACTGCTTTACCCAGCTATCCCTAGCCTGATTAGGGGTGCTAATGGTAGAGTTTATGTCTATTCCCTTTTGGCCCCCAAATACTCAACATACTATTGGCATACGCCTTATGTGATCCTATTTGTCACATATAATTCTAACTAAGAATAATAATAAAGAGAATTTGACTAACATTTGACTTATGCAGGGCAATATGGAAAGCCTATTGCATGAAATACGTCAAAACTATCGCTATCATATAACTGATTTTATTTTGTGCCTTAGTGGTATGAAGTATGGGCAGGTTCAGGAACTTCATAAGATAAAACACTTTGTGAGAATGAGTTGGCTGCACTTTCAGTCACTATAATATCTTATGGTCTAAATTAAATTCTTCTAGAAGTTTTGGGGGACAAAGGGCTGACAATGAGAAAGATAACTTCTGGAATAAAGACATTTGCCATGCAAGCCTGACAACCTGAGCTCAATATCTAGAATGCACGCAAAGGCAGAAGGAGAGCGCATACACCACAAAACTGTTCTCTCACTGCTACACCCTTGCCCTGGCACAAGTACACTTCTTTATATTTTTACCATACACATATCCACAATAACTGATTTTTTTCTAAGGAACTGAGAGAGGTTGGGCATTCTTTAATGGGTCCGTTAGTTCATTCTCTTAATCAGTTTAGTCAACAAATATGTATGTCACGCACAATGTGCTACTTGGATATTGCAATAAACAAAACTGTCAAAATATATGCCTTCAAGGAGGCTTTGTTCTCCTGGGAAGACAGTGAAACTATAGTCACTCACAAATGCGCAGCTTAGTAGAGTGATGAGTGCTACAGAGAGCAACGAGTCAAGGTGAGGAGGAGCCCCAATGCTGTTAAGAAGAGAACGGTCTTTTCTATGTATACCCAGAGGAAGGCAGTCTCATCAGGGGAAAATGGACAAAGACATGAAAGCAAGGGGAGAAAGAGAGGTACATTTCTGGATTTCGAGTGTGAGTCATTAAAGAAATATTTTTTTTGAAGATTCCCAAGGCAGAAGAGGCCTTCCTAGGAGAAACCATGGGACTAGGTTATGAGGCAGAGTGCTTTATGGGTTGGCTTTTTACTATGGGAAACAAGGAAAGCCCTTGGGAGCTTGTGGCAGAAGGAGACTATGATCTCTATATGCTTTAGCAAGGCTACCTGGAAAGTCTGTGCTGTTAAACCTTAAGAGAAGATGAAAATGAAAGCCAACTAAGGCCTGTCAGTTAGTTAATCAAGAAAAAAAAGCACAGGAAACTTAGATCATATGATCAAGGTGGATGTATTGAGAGGGGTCAAGTTCTCATTATTTTCAAGCAAAGTTGACAAGAGGTGATTATATTTTAGAATTAGAATGCAAGGGGAAGAGAAGCTGGGTGTTGGATTCACAATCTGTTTGATCTAATCAAAGAAGGGAGTTACTGCTTACTGACGGAGAGAAGACTGTGAGCTGTGCGGGGATAGAGAAAATCAAATGTTGAATTAGATGAGAGTGAATCCCAGGGTAGTTTGATGGGAGAGCTGGGGCAAGGCAGGCATTAACACTTCTTTAAGATGAGCAATACATGAATTTGAATTTCAAATTGCTCGCTCTTTGGTTTCCTTGCTTGTTCTGTAATCCCCAGACTTCATGGCTGTCATTTTAATGATACATTTAAAGAAAAGAAAAACAAAAGCTAAGTCAATGAAACTGTTGAGATTTACCATAGTGGCTGTGAATAAGCGTGAGAAAGAGGGAGGTGGAAAAAAACTAAACAAAGCAAAAAGCACTAAGAGAAAAGACTTCAAGCTTTTTTTTTCCAAATACACCTAAGTAATATTTTAATATTTTAGAATTATGTTTTGCTCATAATTACAGCTTTGGAATGCATGTTGCTATTCTAATGTTTGGATGATTTTTACATTTATTTTTTAATCATGTGTATCTGTATTTGTGTCTATATATTGGTATGTTCATTTGAAATTGGGCGTTTTAGACGACCAACAACAGGTGTCTAATGTCCTGGAGCTGAAGGTACAGTGGCTGTGAGCCACCCAGTGTGGGTGCTGGGACTTGAACTCAGATCTTCTGCAGGAGAAATGAAAATATTCTATATTAATTCCAGAAAAATTGTATCACCTTCTCTTTCATTTTGTCTACTAATAATCTGGAATATTTGACAGAAAGTACAGCTCAACATCCTTGTTTCAACGTGCCTCTGCAGTGCACACAGGCGGGGTTAAAGTGTCTGCTAAGTGACCTCAGCATCTTTCCCACACACCATCTTCTATACTTGTCCATGTGCCAATTCTACAGTGTCGGTAATTCTCAAACTTTGATTTGTTTTCCAACATTGCCCTTATTTTTCAAGAATATCTTGGCTGGATTCTTTAATAAGCTTTCTTATAAATTTAAAAATCAACTTAAGAGGGGAAAAAAACTGCCAGAATTTTGATCGGGTTTGGGAGTTTATTGATTCTATAGCTCCTGTGGGGACGGGTGTGGAGAAAGGGGAACATTGCTAATGGGAGTGCAAACTTGTACCACCACTTTGGAAATCAATCTGTTGCTTTCTTTCTTTTTTATTTCTTTTTTTTCATTTAAAAGCATTTTTATTAATTTATTCATATTACATCTCAATTGTTATCCCATCCCTTGTATCCTCCCATTCCTCCCTCACTCCCATTTTCCCCTTACTCCCCTCCCCTATGTCTGTGACTGAGGGGGACCTCCTCCCCCTGTATTTGCTCATAGGGTATCAAGTCTCTTCTTTGTAGCCTGCTATCCTTCCTCTGAGTGCTACCAGGCCTCCCCATCCAGGGGACGTGGACAAATATGGGACAGCAGAGTTCATGTGAAAGTCAGATTGCACTCTACACTCAACTGTGGAGAATGTCCTGTCCATTGGCTAGATCTGGGTAAGGGCTCGAAGTTTACTGCACATATTGTTCTTGGCTGGTGTCATAGTTTGAGCAGAATCCCTGGGCCCATATCTACCCATCTTAATGTTCTTCTTGTAGATTTCTAGGAATTGGGAATAGTTCTACTGCATGACCCAACTATACCACTCTTGGGCATATACCTGAAAGATGCTCCACCATACAAGAGTGACACTTGCTTAACTATATTCATGGCAGCTATGTTTGTAATAGCTGGAAACAGCCTAGATTTCCTTCACCTGAAGAATGAATAAAGAAATGTGGTACATTTAGACAATGGGATATTACTCAGCTATGAAAACGAAAGCTTGAAATTTGCCGGCAAATGAATGGAACTAGAAAAGGTTATTCTGAATGAGGTACCCCAGACCCAGAAAGACACACATGGTCTATACTCACTTGTAAGTGGATATTAGCTCAACATGGATGTCCTCTGAGAGACTTCCCCCCAGCAGGGGATTGGGACAGATGATGGGACTTGCAATTGGGCTGAGTGCTGGGAGTGTTATGGAAGAGTGAGGGATTGGAAGGACCAGAAAGTACAGGAGCCCACAGGGAGACCATCAAGGCCTCTGGATCTGGACCAAGGGGGGCCTGCATAAACTGATGCACCAAACAAGGACAATGCATGCAGAGAACTTAGACCCCTGTTCAGATATAGCCCATGGACTGCTCTTCCTTCAAAGATGTTTGGCCAGCCAGAACTGCCTCTGAGGTGAACTCTGGTGCCAGTGATGTGGTCACTGTCCTTGGTGGCCCTGTAGGCACACAGAGGTGGGGATACAGGCTATCCAGGTGACCTGATAGGCTGTGGTCAAGATAGTGGGGGAGGAGCTTCTCCGCCACTCCCTCCCCCCACTGTCAGAGGTCTAGGAAGGAGAACACAATAGGATAGAAGAGAGGGTGGGAGTGGAAACAGGAAGCTACAAAGGAGGGGATAGCAATTGGGATGTAAGATGAATAAATTATAATAGTAAAAAAATATCTTGGCTAGATTCTTTAATATGATTTCTTACACATTTAAAAATCAACTTGAGAGAAGAAAAGAAAAGCTTGCCAGAATTTTGATTGGGTTTGGGAGTACATTGATTCTATTGCTCCTATGGGGAAACCTGACATGTTTATTTGGTTTTCCTTTCCATGACATTCCCCCTACTGTGTTTAGAGATTCGTGACTTATCTATTAGATTTTCGAACATTTCTTTCTGGAAGTTGTAGGTTTCTCTGCATAATTTTGCATACTTCTAGGTTTATTTCTTGACGTTATGTCTCTAAAGCTATTATAAATGATATAGAAATATTTTATTTCTAGTAACTTGATACATCTATGTAGAAATAATTATCTTACTATATATATATATTTGAGAGATGTTTAATTTTGATTGTGAGTTTCACTGGATGAAGAAAGCTGGCACCATGAACTTCTGGGTGTGTCTGTGAGGCTATTTGCAGAGAACGGATATGAGCTCAGAGAACTAGATGGAGTAGACCTGGCCTGGACAGAAATGGGTGGGGTGCCTATATGTGACTGTCTCATCCTTCTACGGGACTACTGAGCATCTATCTGACTGGTAAAACAATCCTGCAACTCTGCTATTACTTACACACTTTTCTGAGATCTGTTCTTCTTGGAATCCCCAAATAAAACAACAGTGCTTTCTAAGTCAAAGTTATTGATTCTCCTTGTATGTTGCTTCCCTCTGATTTCTTAAAACAAGTAACCGTGTTACGAGGGATCAGAGCATCTTCTATGTAAATTCTCTGTAATTTACTTCTTTAATGCACTAATTCCGCCACTACTACGCTGAGTAAAATGAGTGATGCATTTTCTTATTCCCCAATGTGGGAGATATGTGTTGGATATCTAAATTTTAAGCATTCTTTAATAATACTTTACTGTAAATATTCTATAAGCTTACTAATTTTTATTATTTTATTAATATATTATTTGTACATAGAAAGCTCTTGAATTATATCAGATGTAATTTGATCCATTTGAAAGTTCCTATGAGTTTTTGTTTATTTAGTTCATATAGGAATTATGTTGATAGATATATTGGTGGGGTTTTTTTGAATGATACACTGACAGTGTACCTTTGAACTAAACTCTAAGATCACACACACACACATACAGACACACAGAAACACACACACACACACACACACACACACACACACACAAAGAGAGAGAGAGGGGTGGGGAGAGACAGAAACAGGGAGAGCTTACTAGCTTACTCTCTGTACATACTATCTATAGCTGTATGAAGATTTTGAATTGATCAGGAAAATGAAAGATATGTTTATTTATTGCAAGGCTCTTTTCAAGTTCTGGTACTGAAGCTGTGTCAGCCTCATGAAACACATTAGAAACTGTTTTTTTTTTTTCTCCTTTCTGTTAGAGTTTGTATAAACTAATTCCCATGACTGTGTCTTCCGTAGGTAGGAATTCACTACAAAATTCCTGGTTTTATTTATTTATTTTTTTCTGTTAGCGAAAAAGGCCCTCAGATCTTCCAAGGCTTTTTTTCGTAGTTTTGACAAACTTAGTAATTTGGCCAAAATAAAATTGTAAACCTAATGTGTTCTGAAGCTAGGTGGAGTTCTGCTTCCCTTGGGAGGCTCTTTCTGCAGTGCAGTCTGGTTCTCTGTTGTATTCTAATCATGGTAAACACCTTCAGGGAAGCCCAGGACAGACGATTGGTTTTCATCTTGAAACGCTAGCGTGCGGAGTCTTTCTTGCTTCAGCAATTCTAAAAAAGTCTTCAAAAGCGTAGCTTTGTAAAAATGTGATTTAAAAAAAAAATTATACCTTTAAAAATATATTGTAGCAGGAGCAATGAGTCACTTCACCAAATGCTTCTCTCTGGAAAGCTTTAGTGATAATCACGTTCTTTTCTTTAAAATTCATTTATTCACTTTACATCCTGGTTGCAAACCTCCCTCCTTATCTTCCAGCTCTCCCCACTCACCCTCCTCCCACTCTCCCCTCCCCTTCTCCTCAGAGAAAGCAGAGGTCCTCCATGGGTACCAACCCACTCTGGCACGTTAAATCACTGCAGAAGTAAGTGAATCCTCTCCCACTGAGGCCAGACAAGGCAATTAGGGGAATAGCATCCAAAGGCAGGCAGCAGTGTCAGAGAAGGCTTCTGCTCTGGTTGCTGGGGGGATCCACATGAAGACCAAGTTGCACATCTGCTACATATGTGCCGAGGGCCTGAAATCACACTGTGAAATCTAATGTTAAAATGAGATACTTGTTAGTTATTTAGCGCTGTCATCTTTAAGTGTGAGAAGAAATGATTTCCCTTCATCCTGTCTGTGAATATGGAGACTTTATTCAGAATTAAAGATTGCTCAAAGATCAAAAGTTTTTTTTTTCCCCAAGACATAGCAAATGTCTATGAAGCTACAGATGTTCTATATTTCTTCTCAATTAAATTGGACATTTTTAAGAATAGTATAGCAATGCCTGGAAATAATGTGATTTCCCTTTTCTTTTTTATTTTTAGTTTACATATTTATTCATTTTACATCCTGATCATGGCCCCCTTCCTGCTCTCCCTCAGTCCTACCCTCTTTACCTCTTTCTCCCTCACTCTCTCCTATTCCTCAGAAAAGAGGAGTCCCCTACCCACCCACCCCAGCTCATCAAGTCACATTAGGACTGAACACATCCTCTTTCCCCTGTGACCTGTTGAGGCAACCCTGCCATGTGGGAGTGATCAAAAAGCAGGCAACAGAGTCCATGTCAGAGACAGCCCCCACTCCCCTTACTATGGGACCCACAGGAAGCCTGAGATGCTCTTTAGCTACATCTGTGTAGGGGATCCAGGTTCATTCTATGCTGTGATTTTCTTTACAGCTGGAATTTAAGACAAAGTCTGTTTGGCTTTTGTTTATGTGTTTTTCTTTTTCTTTTTATGAGTTTTGTGACTTTCTAATGATATCTTAGCTACTTTGCAAGCCAATCATGTGATCAATGAAAATTAAGCACCATCCATCCAATCCTTGTTAAAATTTCACCCAAACACATCTTCTTAAATCATCTAATTTCACTACTATCCTTTAAGTGATTCATATCCATCTTATAGGGGGAAATACATTAAACCCATCTATAAGAGTCCTATTTGGTGGGAAAGGAAGAAGTAAAATTATCCCTATTTGCAGATGATATGATAGTGTATATAAGTGACCCCCAAAATTCCACCAGAGAACTCCTACAGCTGATAAACACCTTCAGCAAATTGGCAGGATACAAAATAAACTCAAAAAAGTCAGTAGCTTTCCTATATACAAATGACAAACAGGCAGAGGAAGAAATTAGAAAAATTACTCCCTTCACGATAGCCACAAGCAATATAAAATATCTAGGAATAACCCTAACCAAGCAAGTGAAGGATTTATTTGAAAAAAACTTTAAACCTCTGAAGAAAGAGATTGAAAATGACATCAGAAGATGGCGGGATCTACCATGTTCGTGGATTGGAAGAATCAACATAGTAAAAATGGCCATCTTACCAAAAGCAATTTACAGATTCAATGCAATCCCTATCAGAATACCTACTAAATATTTTGAAGATATTGAAAGAACAATTCTCAACTTCATATGGAGAAACAAAAACCCCAGAATAGCAAAAACAATCCTTTACAATAAAAGATCCGCTGGAGGAATCTCCATACCTGATCTCAAGTTGTACTATAGAGCAACAGTAATTAAAACAGCATGGTACTGGCACAGCAATAGGCTAGTGGATCAATGGAATCGAACTGAAGACCCAGAGATGAATCCACACACATTTGCTCACCTGATTTTCGACAAAGAAGCCAAATCCATTCAATGGAAAAACGACAGCATCTTCAACAAATGGTGCTGGTCTAACTGGATGTCTACATGTAGAAAAATGCAATTAGACCCCTATTTGTCACCATGCACAAAACTCAAGTCCAAGTGGATTAAAGACCTCAACTTAAAACCACAGACATTAACCCAGTTAGAGGAAAAAGTGGGGAAGAGTCTGGAACTCATAGGCACAGGAGACAACTTCCTGAACAGAACACCAACAGCCCAGGCCTTAACATCAACAATTAATAAATGGGACCTCATGAGGCTGAGAAGCTTCTGTAAGGCTGGTGACACTGTCAAGAGAACAAAGCGACAGCCTACAGACTGGGAAAAGATCATCACCGACTCTTCATCTGACAAAGGTCTAATATCCAAAATATATAAAGAACTTAAGAAATTAAACACCACCAAACCAAATAACCCAATAGAGAAATGGGGCGCAGAGCTAAACAGAGAATTCTCAACAGAGGAATATCAAATGGTTGAGAAACACTTAAAGAAATGCTCGACCTCCTTAGTCATCAGAGAAATGCAAATCAAAACGACACTGAGATTCCATCTTACACCCATCAGAATGGCTAAGATCAATAACTCAACTGACACCTCATGCTGGCGAGGGTGTGGAGAAAGAGGAACACTCCTACATTGCTGGTGGGAATGCAAACTAGTACAACCACTTTGGAAAGCTATCTGGTGCTTTCTCAGAAAAATGGGAATAGGGCTTCCTCAAGACCCAGCTATTCCACTCCTTGGAATATACCCAGAGGATGTACTACCACACAACAGGGACATATGCTCAACCATGTTCATAGCTGCCTTATTCATAATAGCCAGAACTTGGAAACAACCTACGTGTCCCTCAACAGAAGAATGGATAAAGAAACTGTGGTACATTTACACTATGGAATACTACTCAGCTATTAAAAACAAGGAATTTCCAAAATTTGTGGACAAATGGATTGAACTAGAAATTGTCATAATGAGTGAGTTCACACAGAAGCAAAAAGAGCTAAATGGTATATACTCACTTATATCGAGACACTAGCCCAAGGTGTACGTCCCCATGAAAAACTGTACCTACCAGAATAATGGGTAAGAGGGGAGGACATCCTATTGAAACTTTAGGTGTGAGAAGCCTGGGAGAAAGAGGAAATGGAAGGATCCAGTGGGTCCTGGAAAACTACAGGCGAGTCTGGGCCCTGGGGCCCTCCGCAAACTGTGGCAACAGCCAAGGAAAAAATAGGCAGTAAAAACCTTGAACCCCTACCCGGACTAGCCGATGGACATTCTCCACTGTTGAGTGGAGAAGAAGATCTAACTCTCACACAAACTCTGGTGCCCCATATTTGATCATGTCCCTTGGATGGAGATGCCTGGTGGTACTCAGAGGAAAGATAATAGGTCACTAAGGAGAGACTTGATACCGTATGAGCATATTCAGGGGGAGGAGATCCCCCTCAGACACAGACATAGGGGAGGGGAGTAGGGGGGGGAAGTGGGAGGAAGGGAGGGATGGGAGGATACATGGGATGGGCTAACAACTGAGATGTAATATGTATAAATTAATAAAAATGTATTAAAAAAAAAAAAGAGTCCTATTTGGCTTAATAGTAGTTATAGCACTGATCAAAAGTCAAATTGAAATTTTCCTTTGAAACTAAAGGCAATGAACTAAGTGTCAATCTATATAAAAATAATAAAAAAGTCACATGCTTTTAAACCGTGGTGGTATGGTATTGCCACTCTAATCAGTGACATGAACCTGAGAGAGCAATCTTAAAAATGAGGCAGAGTAAAGACTCAGGTAGTAGCCGACTTATTCAGAGCATCAGACAGCTTATGTTATTAGACAATTCTTGAGGCCTAAGCAAGGTCATATGAGCAAAGGTCACATGAGTTTAGGTTTATTCAGTTACAAGGGGAAGATCATGTTACTTCAAACTGTATATAGTCAACAGGACAACTCCTGCTTGGAAACATCATACTAAGTAACAATGAATAAGCTTCTGGGTCATCTAAAGTAAAACTCCTATTATTACACCTGGGAGGGGCTTGAAAGTACATTCCATGAACAACCCATGTTATGGAAGACCAGAGATTACAAGACTCTTGTCTTATTTACTTGGAATTTTCTCACAGGGTATCAGAAATATGCATATAGCTCCATTCATGGACTGTGTTATGACAACATGGTGTAAACATTCTCATTTGAAAAGAGGGCTTGGAGATGGGGAGAATGACATGCAAGAATGGGACCGAAGCCAAATAAAACTCACATAGACACATTATAGCACTATGATCAGCATTTTGGGCACTTGGTGACATGATGTGCTATCTGACCTGAAGACCACAGGGAGGACCCTGAGGATTGGCATTCATAGTACACGAAGCTGATATGCAAGCTTCTGATGGAGAGAAACAACCCAGTGGCTATGCTATGGACCACAACAATCAACCAGCATAATTGCACAGTAAACCTAAATGTGCAACAGTGCTACACATAGCTTAATAGTTGCAAGATCTCTCTAACTGGACATAAGCCCTATTCCACAGGAGGGAAATTACACTTAAAACCAAAACCTGACCAGGGCTTGCAAGATTATAGATCTTAGAGGAGAATCAACTACCTTCACTTTCCAAAACAAGTATAATTCCTAACTACTTTCTAAATACCTATCTTTCTACTCACAGGTAAGCTTAAGTTCTCAACCATCATCAAAGAAACTTCTCTTTGTAACAGCAGGAGAAAATAGCAGAGAACCACAATGGGTCAAAGTCTAGAAAACATGTGATCCTAAGGTGTCTAGTCCAACAAAGGCATCTATAGCAGGAGTCCTATATGAAAGCTCAAGGGACATCATGGGAAGAGGTGGTAGAACGATTGTAAGAATCGCAGGACTGGACAAGGATGTGACATTGTCTTCTACATATGACAAGAAGCTCCCCTCACAATACTGCAACAATATGGCTGCCTAAACAAGACTTACAATATGGCTGCCCAAACAAGACCTACAATATGGCTGCCTAAACAAGACCTGAAGAAATAGGTTTCTTTCTTTCTTTTTCTTTTTCTTTTTATCTGTTTTTGTTTTTGTTTTTCAAGACAGGGTTTTTCTGTGCAGCCTTGGCTGACTTGGACTTGCTTTGTAGACCAGGCTGACCTTGAATTACAGAGATTCACCTTCCTCTGCCTCCCCCAGTGCTGGGCTTAAAGGCACATACCACCATACCCTGCTGAAGTATGCTTCTTGAGGAAAATATTTTCACTAGGAGTTAGAAAAGTCTGTATATTGTGTAAGAATAACAGGATGTTATTTTAGTAGCTTTATGAGGAGCGATATGGCTGAGATGCTCAAATTTAATATATCTCCTCCCACACAGGACAAGAATACTAATAATTATATGATAGTATATTTGTTTTGGATGCACATCTTTAATATCTTGACATTTTAGAGAAGAAAACTAAGCAATCTTCTCCTTGTTCTCTTCCTCCTGCTTCTTCCTCTTCTCTTCTGCCCCATTTCTTCTCTTCCTTTCCTCCTCCTTTCCTCCTCTTTTTCCTTCTCTTCTTTCTCCCTAGCTTTTCTCCTCCTCCTCCTCCTCCACTGTTTCCTCTGTGAATGCCTCATCTTCCTCTTCCTTCCCCCCTCCCTTTTATCTTCCTCTGCTCCTGCTTCTGTGAATGGTCTTTCTTTCCTCTTCATTTCATCATTGGATAGAAATCTGAAGTTTACTTAATATTAAATGTGAGAAAAAGTATATTATCAACTTATAGTTCTTCCATCTATGGTAATATGAAACTTGTTCACAGGTGACCTGTGTCTACTGTGGATTTGTAAAGGATAACTAAATTATTAGCATTTGAAAGCAAGATTAGGTAACTTTTAAACCAACCTGAACAGTTGGTAATGCTGAATTTTCCTCAATGCTACCTTGAAGAACATTATTCCTAGTAAGAGCTTACTTGAAATACTTCAAATTCTTTTAGCAGAGTATACGAGCTTCCATTTCTTAAGATACTGTTGGACTTTGCTCATTCATTCAGGAGAAAATATTCCCAGAGCAAGGACCAGATCTTTTGTTGATAGCAGTTCTATTTAGTGCAGTATTTGTGCCTATTAATCAAAATCTCCTTAACTGTCCCTAGAGGTATGCTACTAGTAATAATCAGATAAAGAGATTCAGAAAGACCATTTTCAGATAGGGTGATAATTACTTATTTATCAGTCTCCAAAGGAAGGAAGAAATCTAAAGATTGATATTTCATAAATATAAATAGATAATTCCTATTTTATTTATAGTTTTAAGAACCACACAGTTGGGAGTAGGAAAGAGTAATGAGTAAAAATGGAAGTTAGCCAGCTGTGAATCCTCTTGCTTCCAGGAGAAATTTTATAAATAGGGTGAAATTTCTGAAAACAAAGTTTTCAAGACAACGATGTGCTTGTAGGATGGTGTTGGGGGCACAGTAGGCATTCCATGTTTTTCCATTATACGTTATAAATTGTCAGGCTATCAACTGCTCAAATTTATGTCACATCTCCCAGGGGCAATGGAAGATAGGTGATATATATGGTGCACGCTCCAGAAATTTAGGCATCATTGAAAGAAAAAGATGTTTACCATGTGTTCTTCAGACATTTAAATCTTTTCAGACAGCAAAGAGGAGCAAAACACAGTCACCAAAATGAATAGATGCGTGCAGGTGAGCAAGCACACCACGACTATGCATGACTTCCTCCTGGGCCTCTGCTGTGTGCCCTCACTAATAAATCACAATTTTGTGTATCTTCGTGTGAATGAGACAGGATTTGGGGGTGGAGGACATGCTTATGGATGTCCAATGTGCATCAGTGCCAAGTGGCAAAAATTCACAGCTGCTACTTGACTTAACTTTACTTCACCGAGTTCCAGTCATTTTACCTCTCCATTCTGAATAAAAAAAGGTTGCCTCTGACTTCTCTCTGATGTTTGGAGATGAGATTAAATGGTACCCATGGTGCGTTTGCCCATCAGCACTAGTCAGGTATAGCCCCTGCAGGTTCTGTCCTGGAACCCCAGGGCTCCCCTGACTCTTTATGCACTTGACATTCTTGTTTCTTTCTGGTGTGGCTGTGTGGTATAGGGCAACATCTGACAGGGTTTTCTGGCTGGGCTGCCTGGGTAATGTCACATTTCCTGGATGTCTTGTCTAGCGATGCAGATTTAGAAGCAACCTCAAAAATACTGCATTTTGTGTCTGTGTGACATAAAGGTTGTGGAGCAAACTGAGCCATCAGAGATGACTTAATGCATCAGGGACAAAAATTCAAAGAAGATTAATGAGTCCTTTATCTTCTCAGCAAGTGGTTATTTACCTGAAAACAATAAGGAGCAGTTACAAAGGAGTTTTCGAGCTCCTAAAATTCCCAAGATAAAGCTGCGGTATAAAACAGAACAGGTAGGCAAACCCTGTTCAAGGAGCATGGAACCTTTTAGCAGAAATAGAATGAATGATTAACTGTGTTGTAAGGCATAATTTCCAGTTGTGTTGTGTACGGGAGTTGAGACAGAAAAGCACAAGGACCTCAGTGAAGTTCTCATGATTTCAGTCTTTCCTTGAGTTTTTTTTTTTGTTTTTTTGTTTTTTGTTTCTTTTAAGCTATAAGACTATTGAAGAATTTCAACAAGAGAACAAGGTCTGATTAACTTAAAGAAGTTTTTTTTCCAACTGAAAAACCCAGTGACAGATTGAGTGGCTTGCAGGCAGGACTTTATTAAGTCCCTGTCTCCATTGTGTGTGTGTTTTCTCCCCATATTCTTATAAAAGATAAACAATTATGTTTGGCAAGCTAGTTATATAGATCCCTTCCAGAACTCTGGTGCTGAAATCCTAATCTCCAGACCTGGGGTAGGATGTGGGATTTGGGTGACCTAAGTGAGCCAAGAGGCTGGAGTCCACATGGATTGTTGTCCCTTTATGGAGGATAACAGTGTGCTGGCTCATGCTTTTGCTGTCTGAAGGCACATCTCTAACCAGGAAGTAGGTCTTCTCCATTAAAAAAAAAAAGCCCTTGAACTTCTACTTCCTGCTTTCAAAACTCCGAGTAATGAATATTGTTTAAACACCAAGTTTGTGTAGAGTAATACAGAGTCTACAGCAATGAGTACACATCCTGTAAGTGCTATGAGGAATAAGGGGTTAACAAATAAAAGTGTTTACTGTAAGCCTGTATAGGCTTCTTTAGAGCAGAAAATCTTAGTATTCACAGCGATCTTACTTTCCTGCCCCCTGCTCAGTTAACATTATTAAAAGCCATTGAACTCATGACAGTACAGAAGTTTTAAAGTTTTAAACAATAGCTACTTGTATGAAAACTAGTAACAGAGACTCTTTGTGCATTCAAGTTATATTGACACTAAAACGTCATGTACACAAATATTTATCACACAGGGCATGACCGCATTCATAGCATTGTGGCTAATAATTATTATTTGCCGATAATTCTTTTTTTTTTAAATACATTTTTATTAATTTATACATATTACATCTCAGTTGTTAGCCCATCCCATGTATCCTCCCACTCCTCCCTTCCTCCCACTTCCCCCCTACTCCCCTCCCCTCCCCTAAGTCTGTGTCTGAGGGGGACCTCCTCCCCCTGAATATGCTCATACGGTATCAAGTCTCTCCTTGGTGACCTATTATCTTTCCTCTGAGTGCCACCAGGTATCTCCGTCCAAGGGACATGTTCAAATATGGGGCACCAGAGTTTGTGTGAAAGTTAGATCTCCTTCTCCACTCAACAGTGGAGAATGTCCATCGGCTAGTCCGGGTAGCGGTTCAAGGTTTTTACTGCCTATTTTTTCCTTTGCCGATAATTCTTAGAGTCGCCTTCTCTTCTGTTGCTTTGTGTGGTAGGCTTGCTACCACGGTGGCATACTACAAGACGACAGAGTAATTGTGCCAATCCGAGAAGCACATATTCTGCATATCATTAGCTGTAGATGATAGAATTTTTATTTAGGTTGGTATTCTATTAAATATCACATGGACTATTCAACTGCAGAGTCTGGATTTCAAGGTGTGTTTATTGGACATGAAAAAGTAAAAGAATGATTCTCCAAGCACTTGCACAGATATGCAGGAACTATTTATGGCATTTATTAAACGATCTTCACATCTTGAGGCATGACATATGAAATGCTAAATTCAGAAGGAAAATACTATTGGGCTTATTTAAGCCATATATTGGAGTTAGAGATTTGAATAGTTAGATGGGGGTCATTTTGATGTCTGTGTTACCACTGGGGACCATGTGGATGACTGTGGCCTGTGCTGCCACCTGAGCCATGTTGATACCTGTGGTTGGCACTGTGACTGGAAGCCATCCAAGTGTCCATGATCCATGTTGGCCCTAGATGCCTTGTTAAGATGCATGTGGTCTATGCTGCTACAAGGGACGGACTTTATTCCTGTGGTCAGTATTACCACAGGAGACCATGTTGATGTTCGTGGTCTGTGTTGTGTTGATGCCTGTAGTCCTGGCTGCTGCTAGAGGCCACAATGATGTCTGTTGACCATGATGTTGCAGGAGACTGTGTGGATGTCTGTGGGTTGTAGAGACCCAGGAAACCATGTGGAAGTCCATGATCCATGTTTCTGCTGGTTGTTATGGACAAGAAAGCTTCTGTTGTAGTGAGTCCAGCCTAATGATTGAGACCAAATGCTATTGAAGACTTCTGCAACAACCTCCCTCTACAAAATCCTCCAAGATGAAAGAGCATAGACAGGAAGCTGTAGAAGACAACCCTTAAAATTGTGATAACAATGCCAAAGTATTGCAGCTCTTCACAGTTGATGGCTTACAGTAGTGGTGGGGTGTGAGAAAAGGTCTTTATGGGCTGGCCACTGTGTATTTGACCATGCTCCAATGAATATATGGGCAAAGCAAACTTGTACTTTGTCTATTATCTTGTTTTGGCTGGAGACGACATGAGGGTGGGAGGGTGGAACTGGGAGGAATGGGAGGCAAGTGTGATGCATGCATTCACATGCATGTGGGCACATATGTCTATGTGCATGGACATGCATGCCACATGAATGTGGAGATCAGAGAACAACTTACTTGAGTCAGTTCTCTCTTTCCGCAGTGTGGCTTTTCAGAACTAAACTTAGGCAGTTGGGCTTGGTGGCAACTGTGTTTGTCCATTGGAGCCATCTGACCATGATGAAATTCCTTGATTTAAGTTTAGATCAAAATAATTTTATACTTTAGGCATATAAAACAGATGCTTAAAGCAAGACTAGTTAAAGAGAAGACAAAGATGTTAATTTGTAAATATTTTTAAACACTTTTCTATTGTTTTTGTTTTGTTTGTTTGTTTGTTTTTTGCTTTCAAAAATGGAATACTCAAAGAAAGTGGTCCATTTCATTTTTTTTATTTTCCTATAACTCATCTCTTTTTCATCTCTTATTCATCTTTTATTTATGTACTTCTGATTGTAGTCTGTGTGACTAATCTTACAATCTCCATTTTATTGATTTAGCGTTAAGTACTAAATTTAATTATTTGATCACAGTCACATTTAATGGTGCAGAATAAAGGATCTTTTTTTTTTTTTTGTATACTAGTTCCTATAAGTTCTAAGTCACATATTCAGTCCTTGAGCTCTGAGGTTGTGATGGATGGTTTTAATGTCAGCGTGTCACAAATTAGAATCATCTGACAGGGAGCTTTAATGGAGGAGTTGCGATTGTCTGAATTGGAGAGGAAAAGCCCATTCATAATATGGGTGGCAGCACCTTTTGGTAGTAGCCCAAATGAAGGAGGCATTGCAAAAGGAGGATTGTCTTTTGGTCATTTGGGCTTCTCTCTTGTGGTCAACTTAACTTACCATGTTGCAGCAGCAGCTGCTGCTTCCTTTGGTAGTATCAGAACCATGGGTTCCAAGATTCCATTCCTGACAGAGGACCCAGGAAGCTTCCAAATTCTTAGTATCTGGTTGGAACTACTGAGGCAAACAGTATCATAGATCCAGTACCTACAGGCTTATCAGTTGCTCAGGTATGAGAAACTAGTTGTTATTATTTTGAAATAAGCTGATATATATATATATATATATATATATATATATATTCTTTCTAGAGAACCCTGACTAGTACTGAGGCTAGTACATAGCTTTCCAGGTTGAATATTTACTACTGTTAGGAAAGCATCCTCTGTTTGTTTGTTTCGTCTAATATTTCTCTCTTTAATAATCCTGTACTCTTTTTATTTTTACTCTACTTATTTACAAGTGTCCATTACCCAGCCAGTTGTACAGGGGTTAGAATAATTGGGGAAGTGACTTTTACTATAAATTTGAGCCTGAAAATGATCGGCTATGGTTTTAAAGAAACTTCTAAGTACAAAACACAGTGTAACTATGGGGAAAAAGAGATACTTGCTTGTTTAATACATGAGAATATTTTAAACTGCTATTCTAAAGTGTATTTAAATTGTTTCCCTTGTAATTAACTTTTCTCTTGTAATTTTAACTTTTTTGTTATGGTTAAAAATTAACATTTATAACCTAAATTAATACATAGATACAACCATAATTTGTGTAGTTGTTGATATTCTTTACCCAGAATACCACAAGTATCTTCTAATAATTATGTACTGGAGGCAGAATTTATAGAAACTAAAAACACTCTTTTAAAATTAATATCCATCATAAATATTGAACATACCATTTATAGATAATGTTGAATGCTACACTTGGATATTGCTTGATAAAAAATGATGTTTACAATACTGTTTGCTATCTGGGTCAGGTAAAGTCTGTGACTTAACTCCTTGTAAGATTCTGTTCAAGTATATTTGGTTTTATATTGAGGTCTTTGATCCATTTGGATGTTAGTTTTGTGCAGGGTGACTAATATGGATCTATTTGCATTTTATACATGTAGACATCCAGTTAGACCAATCTTACATCTGACAAAGGGCTAGTACCCAAAATATATAAAGAACTCAAAAAAATTAAACACCAACAAACAAAATAAGCCAATTAAAAAATGGGGCACAGAGCTAAACAGAGAATGTTCAACAGAGGAATTGTGAATGGCTGAGAAACACTTAAAGATCTTGAAATTTGCATGCAAATGGATGGAACTAGAGACAATCATCCTGAGTAAGGTAACCCGGGCCCAGAAAGACATGATGGTCTATACTCATAAGTGGATATTAGCCCAACATAGATGTCTTTAGAGAGATTCCACACAGCAGGGCATCAGGAAAGATACTAAGACTCAAAGCTGGACTTTTGGTCAAAAGCTGCAAGTTGTATGGAAGAGATGGAGGATGAAGGAATGGAGGGGGCATGTCAGAAACCCCACAAGGAGACTATCAAGGCTGGCAGATCTGGACCCAGGGGGCCCTACACAAACTGACACACCAACCAAGGACATTGTGAGCAGAGAACCTAGACTCCCTTTTCAGATGTAACCAATGGACAGCTCATTCTCCACATGGAGAAGGGAGGAGAGTGGGGAACTGTCTCTGACATGAACTCTGGTGCACTAAGTTTGACAAATTGCTGTTCCTTGGTGGAGAGGCCCTGTGGGGACTCAGAGGAAAGAGATACAGGCTATCCAGATGAGACTTGATAGGCTATTGTCAGAAGGTAGGGAAGGAGGACCCCACCTGGTCAGAGGTCTTGGGGGGAGGGGAATAGGATGGAAAAGGGTGGGTGGGTGGAAACAGGAAGATAAGAGCAAGGGAAGTACATTTGAGATATAATGGAAATAAATGAAGAAATAATAATAAAGAAATGCTCAATGTCCTTAGTCATCAGGAAAATGCTAATCAAACTGACTCTGAGATTCTCTTTTATACCTGTCAGAATGGCTAAGATCAAAAACTCAAGTGACAGCACAGGCTGGTGAGCATATGAAGAAAGAGGCACAGCTCTCCATTGCTGGTGGGAGTGCAAACTTATACAACCATTTTGTAAATCAATCTGGCACTTTCTCAGAAAATTGGAAACAGTACTACCTCAAGTCCCAGCTGTACCACTCCTGGGCGTAGACCTGAAAGATGCTCCACAATACAACAAGGACATTTGCTCAACTATGTTCATTGCAGCTTTATTTGTAATAGCTAGAATCTGGAAACAACCTAGATGTCCCTTAACTGAAGATAAAGAAACTGTGCTACATTTATACAATGGAATACTACTCAGCCTTAAAAACAAGGAAACCATGACATATGTAGGCAGACAGATGGATTAAATTAGGGACAATTATCCTAAATGAGGTAACCCAGACCCAGAAAGACACACATGCGTGTACTCACTTATAGGTGGGTTTTAGCCTGTTAGTCCAAGATGACCATATCACAAAGCACAGAACCAAAGAAAATAAGTAAAAAGTGAATAAATATATACATTTAATTTAAAAAATGTATTTGGTTTCAGCCATTAATATTTTAAAAAGGGAGAGCACACATGGGAGTATGCTTAAATCTCACTCATAAGGGGAATTAGAATAGATAGAGATAGTATTTGAAGAGAAAGAGAAAGGTAGAAGATGGAGCCTAGAGACCTGGGGAAAGCAGGGATGGAAGGACAGAAGGCCCACAGAGAAAAGAGTAATGGTGTATAGGGGCATCTCTGTGACAAGCTGGAGACCTAAGTCAGAATAGGCTTCTGGGAGGACATGTGGGCAACTACAGCTGAGACTCCTAGTAGCAGTGGCCATGGAAACTAAAGAGGACACCCTCTAACTTGGAGGGAGGAGAACACCAACCCACCCACAAACACCTTGACCCAAAACTCACCCTGACTAAAAGACAAGCAGGGATAAAGATAGAACAGATAGAGCAGAGATGGAGGGACTGTCCAACCAATGCCTGGCTCAACACAAGACCTGCCCTATAGAAGAGAGACAACCCCTGACACTATGAACTAGGCAATGCTTATGGACAGGAGCCTATCAGAGTTGTCCTCTGAGAGGCTCTACCTAACAGTGCTTCAAAACAGATGCTGAGACTCACGGCCAAGCATTGGGTAAAACATAGAGAATCTACTGGAAAATGGGGGAAGGATAAAAGGACGTAGAGCTGACAAGAGCTCCACAAGTAGACTAACACAACCACAGAGGGGTCTGTGGAGTCTGAAGCACCAACAAAGGACCATGCATGGACTGGACCTGGGTCCTCTACATACACGTAGTCAATGGGCATCTCAGGCTTTGTGTGGGTCACCTAGTAAGGGGACTGGGGGCTTTCTCTGACATGGACTCTGTTGCCTGCCTTTTGGTCACTTCCCCTTGACAGGACAGCCTTGCCAGGCCACAGGGAAAGAGAATGAACTCAGTCCTGCTGCGACTTGATGAGGTGCGGTGGGTGAGTTGGTAGAGGGGCTCCCATTTTCTGAGGAATAGGGGGAGAGGGATGGGGGAGTGAGCCTAGGACTGGGAGGAGAAGAGGGAGGGGACTATATACCGGGACGTAGAGAAAGTAAATAAATTTATTAAAAAGTGATTTTTGCTTTAGCCATTGATACATAAGAAATTAAAACATGTCATTAAAGATTTCTGTAAATTATCTCTCATTCCTTACCCCATGCTTCTCCGCTGTTCACTAAAAACAGCGCAAAGCTCTTTGTTAGGTAGAGACACACAGAGACACAGAGAGACAGTCATAAGGACGGGGCAGATTCATGAGACAGCCTTCAGGCCAAGTCAGAGTCAGACTCACACCCCAGACAGAGGATCATGAAGAAGAAAATTCAAATCTGGGCTTTCAAGTGGTGAAATGACACCAAAGGAGCATGTTTTATAATCCTTATGTGACACAATGCATTACTGAACGTGAGACACCCCCCCCCCATCTCTTTATGTTGTATATTTTTGATGACATATCCAAAACACAATGTCTGATTCCCAAGCACAGCCATCTGCTTTTAATGTAGATAACTATAGTAACACATTATGAAAGGATCAGCATTTACCAATTGGTATTCTGGGAGAAATAATTCTAAGTCTATGAATGAATTATGATATATATATATATATATATATATATATATATATATATATATATATATATTTCTAATGATGTTACACACACATATATACACACACATACACATACAAATAAAAGAACTTTAAACACTACTTACAGTGCTGTAGTGTAAAGTGGTCAGGAAATCACTGTCTTTCCCTTCCTCCTTTAGGTTTGGCACCTATTTAAACACAGGCTGTATGGAAGAGTTACAAAGAGTTAGTTGGGATTTAGCAACTCAAGGTGCTTGAGATCTTTTTCAATATACTAATAACCACTGAGCATTGCTGATCTGGGCTGTAATATACTTTTACATTAGGAGATACAAAGATAAATAGGGCAGTATTCCTGCACTATGAAGACTCAAAATCCTCAAGAGAAATGAACACACAGAGAATAATAAAGGCAGAATGTAATATATGGTACAGCCAGAGAGAAGCTTCTACTGTTTTCCAGTTATGAAGAACAGTTTTCTTTCATTTTTTTGAGCCTGCCTATTCTGTTTATAACGGAACGGGCGCATAATGGGAGCCCTTTGCTTGCTGAAGAGCACTTTAAATCTTTCTTCAGAATGGATTTGAATGTAAGGGAACCTAGGCTTGAGGCTAATTAAAAGGTAACTGCAAGTGTTGAATTCATGCTTCAATTTTGTTTCAAGTATCTTTTTCTACAAAATATTCCACCAAAGACACAAAAAGAGGAAGTTTCATGTTATAAATAAAATGACAAGGGATTGGCGCTGTTTAATTGAACAATTGAATACCTGAGTGTATGTAATCAGAATTTTCCTGACCTACAGCAAGTACTCGCTGATCTTATACAAGTACAGGATGCAGAGGAGTTTAACAGTATGGTGTCTGAGCATCTGGATTCAGTAGATGGATGCCATGTAGCCACCAAGAGAAATGAAGTTTCAGGTTTAATCTCTTTACTAGTCTTTTCTCTTGATTGGTTCCGTGCTTAACAACTGATTCTCAAGCATAGACATCCATCTTTAATGCAGGCAGCAATAGTAACAAGAAACTTCAAAGGGTCAGCATGCATCCCTCTGTACTCTGGTAAAAACCATCCACATCCAGGGAACAGGTTGTTAATATGACCCAGAGACCAGGCCTCCCTAGCAAACCTATATCTTAATTTTATATTAGAACACAGGACCCAGAACATGTGTATGAAGTTTTATTATACCCACCAACTGTGAAAGTTACTATATATCATTTTTCAAATACTATAGACTAAGGTAGTAGATAGTTTCAAATAAAGGCAAGAAAATATTGGTTTCATAGCTGAAATATGGCAGGAATTTCTCTCTTGAACTCCCTCATATTACACCCTATATTTTATTGTGGTTAGTTATGTGTTTTCTCTCAGCAGGCTATGAGTCCTCAGAGGGCAGATATTATGCTATTTATCTCTGTTTCCTGAAATGTCTAGCACATTGCTTTCAAAGCAATGGTTTTCAATGAAGGGTTTGTTCATAAGAACATAATTAAATTTGCACATTATTTAGTTGTCTGTGATGTCCGTCAGTCATTAATGCCTGGAAACTGGGTTCTCTAGAGAGAAGACAATGTAGCCAGGACTGCTTATGTGTTGCCTCACCCAATACTCTGCTGTTCTGAGGTAGGCAGCATCCTTTCCTTCCCACTATGGAAATGGCGGTGCCCAGATAGAAAAGGACATCTTCAAGACACACACTTTTGTGTGGCTCAGGGGCTGAGACCTGAACCACTTTGCTGCAGCACATGTTGATTCTATTAAAGCCACCTTTAATATAGGAAAAGCAGACAGACAAAAATCTTTATCTCCCCGGCACCTCTAAGTTAATGTAGACGTTCCATGTTACCTACCTGCCATTCTCAAACAACTGTGACAGGTCAGGAGGGCACGCATCATCTCTATCTTATAGGTGTAGTTACTGAAGCTAAGAAAGGCTGTGATTTCCCCAGAGCTACAGAACTCATAACTGAAAAGGCTTGCACTAGAATCATATGTTCATGATTATAGCTCAACTCGGTTTCCTCATTTGTGATGTGGGAATAATAATACCTTCATTGTTATATTGTGCGAGTAATCAAGGTAATGTAGTTTGCCATAAAATATACATTGAATTGGTCTGATATCGTTCTGCTTTCTATTGCTTCATGACTAATACTGATGACATCCCTTTAAAACAACAAATTTGTCTCTCAAGGGTTAGGTTGGAAAATTTTAATGCTTCTATTTGATATGTTATTTTTCTGGATCACGCCACTCATTTGTTTCATTCTATTTGATTAAGCTTGAATAATAACGATCTCATTTGAGCACTGCTTACTTTGGGATGTACATAAATATTACTAAAATGACATTTATAATTTCTTCTTTTCTTTCTTTCTTTCTTTCTTTCTTTCTTTCTTTTTTTGACACAGGATTTCTCTGTGTAGTGGCAGTCCTTGACTCACTTTGTAGACCAGGCTGGCCCTAAGACCATAACCTCTGCCTCCTTGAGTTCTGGGATTACATGCATACACTACCATGGCTGGCCATTTAAATTTTTTTTATTTATATTTTCTCTGTTCTAAGCTTGACTTTTGTAGCATCATAAACACGTTCTTTGATTTACTGTGTCAATACAGTTTATAGATATTTTTCCTTTCAGTGTTTCTATACTGCTCATCAAGTTGCAAAATCTTGAAAAATGTGTTTAAGTTACATTCTAGCATTTTACTTATTTATGTTTCTTTATGGAATTTAATGCTTAAGTACAGTGTCATCTTTGAGCTTCAGTTAAATATTGGAGTTAGTCTTTGACAACCAGACAGGTTAACTCCTGGCAACACCCAGCTTACTTCAAAGAAGATAATGACCATGAAAGAACTCCTTATGGAGATGGCTCCAAATGTGGTAAACCAGCCTGTGGAGAGCTGCGATGTGCCATGCCTTAACAAGGCGCAGGCTTCCGCCTTCCGCCATCCCGACGGCGAGCGCTCTCTAAGATAAACAAGTCCTTATGTGGCAAAAGGCTGTGCAAGGGTAACTGGTGATCTGATGACGAGCAGTCCTGCTCTGACGCGGACCTATGAGGAGGTGACACCTGGCATGAGCTGATTGGCCCTTGAGTTGTACTTAAGCTTGGCCCTTCCCTTCTTCGGGGCCATTCCCACTGAGCATAATCCTGAGTAAAGATCTCAAGAAGAAGTCTAGTTGTTGGCTTCTTATTTCCGCTGGACGGTCCGGTGCCGACAAGTGGTTTTAACTGGCCCAACTGGGCTGTGAACAAAAATTCCCTGGATTATGTGTTATCTCGGTTCAATATGAAAATTTCACTAAAGCAGCTAATCTGTCAAAGAGTCTCTCTCAGTTTATTTTACAGAATTGGACAGCGGAGTTTGAACAGACCTTAAGAGAATTGTGGACTGCTATCATTAAAGTCAATTCCCCACGGCTGGATCTGTCACTTACTGAGGGATTCTCGTCGTGGATATCCTCAGCCTTCGCCTTCTTTAAAAAATGGGTTGGGGTTGGATTGTTTGGAGCTGTAATCTGCTGTGGATTAGTGTAGACCCTATTGGGTGTCTTATTGCTTCTTAATAAAAAGAAAAGGGGGAGATGTGGGAAGCCGCGCCCACATTCGCCATTACAAGATGGCGCTGACACCCTGTGTCCCACGCTGACGAACAACTAATCTGCGCATGTGCGAAGGGATTTTCCACTCGTTGTGCTCCGCCTCTCCCGTGGCATCATCTCGCCCGATGAGCAACAGCCAATCAGGGACTGACACGTCCTAAGCGGAGGACAGTTTTCTATATAAGGGAGGGGTTTCTGCTGTTTGGTCTCTCTGTCTCCGTTTTTCGTGTTGTAAGCTTATGCTCTTCCTCTCAAGAGGCAGTAAAGCTTTACTGCAGAAGGATCCTGTTTGTGTGTGCAGCGTCGTTCTTGCTGACGAGACGGTAACGCTAGCCACACCAGCCACTGGGAAAAATGTCCCCATTTCTGCCACAGACAATATTCTGCCTAAAAATGGACAACCTTGGATGTAGGCAGAATCGATGGCCAAACTTTGCCATGGCAAGGTAAGCAAGTCCTCAATAGTTCCTACCTCACAAATATGTCTGTCAGATATATTGGGCCAGAAAGTTGAAGATGCTGCTGCAATGTTATAGAGTTTTGGGTGAAAGACAGTAGTGTTTCTGTCATTTTCTCATTTTGGAAGCTGTTAACCTGAACTTCTGGTTTACTCAGGTAATTAAGTTTTATTCTTTCTCAAGTCTTTGATGGGGTGAAGACCAGATAATTTAGTCTTATAAATAAGCTTAGTTGTTTAGGCGATAAGATCTTGTTACATCTAGATAGTTGTTTTAAGTTGATAGAGATGAGATAGAATAGATATTGATTTTCATTCAGAATTTTAGACTCACCAAGATAGAAAAGATCTTTTCTTCAAGATTGTCAAATACAAATAGCCAAAACAGTAGGACTGTAACATTTATATAATTCCTGACTGTTTTGTGGTTCTTCTTGCTGTATGTATTTATTTTATTTATGTGTAATAATATAAATGTATATGTAAAAAATAAATATAATGAAAAATATTAAATGTTAAAATATAGTGGGGTCAAAATTTGAAAATTTGGGGGTTTACTATGCTTTAGATACAATATCAAAAGAATTAAAAATTAATTTGAATTTTTCTCTAACACTGAGAATATCATGGATGATGATGTAATCTCTAAAAATCACTATAAATAGTAAATAGTGTCCCACTAATATTGTTAATGGATAATTACTTAGATTTAGTTGGCTTAACTGTATTTTAGCTTGCTTCTTCATTTGAAATCATCAAATGAATGTTTTCATTTATTTATTTTTGTTGATAAGTATTTACTGAATGCCTTCAAGGTACCTAGTATTGAGTCAATTATTGAATAATGACAAAACAATAAGTATAGCAAACTAACGTTAATAGCAATAATGACACCCTTTATATATTGATGGAAATAAGTTCAATGAGCTGTGACAGCACGTGGTTTAAGAGCATTGTAAATGTCTGATCAGCTTTGAACGACTGTATGTGCACTTTAACTTTTTAGAGGGATTTTACTCATAAGCATTCTATACTTAACTGAGTTTGTGCCTCCAATTTTACGTTTTCAGAAATATTTCAGAAATATATTACATATATTTCTTGAGGTACAAGTTACTTAAAGATTTTATTCTATTGGGAAGATTGATGCTGTGTGTATCTTTGAGATTTGTGAGGCCCACAGTCAATGAGCATCTTTTGTCAAATATAAACACAAATATTATTGAAAAATAGTAACTATACCCTTCACATATCTAAGTATTAGGCTCTGACTTTCTGTTGATTATTTAAAATGTTTTTCTATTTTATTAATTTTACTAGCATATAAAATATAACTTAATCATGACATTATATATCACTATTATATTATATTAATTATACATTGTACATACGCATTAAATGTATGCGACATGAGCCAGCTAGAGAGATAAGGCAACACAGATATCACTTGTATGTTGGATAGTAAACAATTTACCCTTGTGGGAATTGAAAGTAGAACCTTGGTTCCCAGATTCTGAGCAGTGTAGTAAGAAGTGATAGGGACTTGGCTTATATATTATGCTATATATATTTACTATATATATTAATTATAACTTGCTCATATTCTCTACCTCTGCTTCAACCTCCTCTCCAATGGTGTTCCTTCAACTGATACACTAAAACATAAAATTGCACTTGCAGTGCTATAAGATGTAATGGTTTAATACCTGTGTATACATATTGCATAATGCTTAGGGCAAGTTAAACAAAAGTATCTTATAAAATATTTAATATTTTCATATGGTAAAACTAATACAATATTTATGATTTTTTTTCATGGTGAAATTTCAAATAATTTTCTTTAGCTTTGTTGGATGCAGGGCATTTTTATCCAGAACCATCACATTGTGCAGTAGTCCAGCAGGATGGCTGAGTCCATCAAACTGTGTCTTTCCACTCGCACAGCATACTCTCCTCACTGCCTCGGACTCTCCCCGGATGTTAGGAACCACTGCTGGTCTTTCAGCTTCCATGACAGAAAGTTTGTCTTGTTTTGTATCTACATATAAATAAGATCACATCTTTCTATTTTATCTTCTTTGCCTGATTTATTTCAGCTAACATAATAATCTCCATTTTAATTCTTGAATAATATTAAGTGAGCCTTCAACAGTAAAATTTTATATTAAATATTTCTATAGCTTATGCCTATGTTTTTCCTCAGGAGCTTTTTGGACTCATTTAGCAAATGTATTAACACTTTTCACAATGCTGCAGCACAAATTATGCTTATTTGTAATGATCTATTCAGCAAAAGTTGAGGGGTATACGTATTTCTGATTTTAAGCTGAAGTTTTGTATATATAAAACATCAACCAGTTTTCAGTATTTAATGTAAGTTGTTTGTGGCTTATATTTTTTCTTTCTTCTTCTTTCTTCTAGTTTTGAAATTAAGATAAAATTACATCATCCCCTTTACCTTTCTTCCCTCCAATACCTCCATAAAAACACCTTGATCCCTCTCAAATTTATGGCCTGTTTTTCATTAATTGTTATTGTTAATATAAGTATATTATATGTAAATAGATAAATATATGAATAGAACACTCTCAGTCCTGTAGTGTTATTTGTACATGTGTAAACTCAGGGCTGACCAACTGGTATTAGATCACCAGTCAGGGTGCTTATCCCTGGGGAAGAATATCTCCACCACTTTCAGCATCCTTTGGTTGCTTGTAGTTGTTGGTTTAGGGATGAGGCTCTGTGAGATTCCCCTTCTGTGTGAGCATTTTTGTTGGTGAGTTACTTGGCCATGTCTCATTTAGCCAGTATGGGTGCTACTTTTACGTTCTTATGAGCCTCACTATGAAAACTTTGCAGTTTTCTTTATTTATTCTAAAGGTAAAAACATAATCTAAAATCAATGTGGTATTTAATTAACACAATGGAATTGTGTACACATTTATTATGTCTGGTGAATCTACTTTACTGTGCTGGTAAGTTTATGTCAACTTGTTACAAATTGGAGTAAATTGGGAATAAGGAGCCTCAACTTAGGAATTTTCTCTATCTGATTGGCTTGTGTACATGTCATAGTTTATCTTTCAAGATAAACATTAAGTTGCTTGTGTTGTAATTTTTAAAGATAATATTTGGTAATTTTGCTGCTATCTTCTCTCTTTTTCTTCTTCCACCTATGTTGAGGTCAGAGGACAAAGCTTTTATGGCTTCTTGGAATCAAAACTTGGTTCTTCAGACCTGTACAGCAAATGAGTTTGCTCACTGAGACATTTTCTCATCCATATTGTAAATTCCTTGACGGGTTTATAATGACAACAAGAAGAACAACCACTATCACCACAAAAAAGTCTATTGAATTCTTTTCACCTGTACATGACATAAGGAAAAATATTATTTGTCAGAGTCAGAGTGAATCTCTTTAGAAGTCAGATGTGTCTCAAGGCACCACACGACCCAAATCTTGTCCAGAGTCCCCTCTCCTGCAGCAACTCCCACCGTCCACCACACCAATCGCCTCCACTGGAAGGCTCTGAGCTGCAAACCTCAGCCACCACCGCCGCTGGTGCCGCTGGAGCCGCTGTTGCCGCTGTTGCCGCTAGTGGCACTGCTCTCTCTGCAGCTGCTGCTCTGATCCGAGAAAGTCCACGCTCCTCCCGTGTGCAGGGGCAAGCAGGACCTCCGCACCCTGGTCCCTCTGAACCGTGGAGCACTTCTGCTGCTGTGGTGTGGGGACCTTGGTGTTCCTGGCTCAGAAATCTGTGCAATTCCCTGAATTGTTCACTGGAGCTTTCAAACACGGTCCATACTGCTCGCCGCCATCCTGAACAGAACACTCTCCACAGTAGAGTGGAGAGTGCGATATTACTTTCTCACATACTCTGGTGCCTCACCTTTGACCATGTCCCCTGGAGGGAGAGACCTGGTGGCACTCAGAGGAAGGACAGCAGGTTACCAAGAAGAGACTTGATACCCTATGAACATATACAGGAGGAGGAAATCCCCCTCAGGAACAGTCATAGGGGAGGGGAATAAGGGGAAAATGGGAGGGAGGGAAGAATGGGAGGATATAAGGGATGGGATAACCATTGAGATGTAACAAGAATAAATTAATAAAGGAGAAAAAAATTAAAAAAATGTTTTATAGTGTCACATAAATTTAGGGAGTCTGTGTCCATAAAGTTCTGTATATATGTGTGTCTCTGTGTGTGTGCGCACGTGCATGCACACATATATACAATAATAATAAAAGAAAGAGAGGCTATTCCTTTGAGACAGATGGATATAGGAAGGATTAGAGGTAAGATAGCTATGAGGTCATAAAGGAAGGAACTGGAAGGGTGAAAGGGAAGTAATTCTATTTCAACTAAAAACATAAAGAATAAAAATAGGTTAAAATAAAATAGAATAAATGCCAAAAAGATGAACTGAAGGATGGTAGAGATCTTACACAATTCAATCCAAAAGTACAAGTAGTTTAAAACAGTAAATTTGAAACTGAAAGAATGAGTTATTTAGAAGTCTACTAAATAAGACAAAATATACAAAGACAAAATAAAAGAAATAGTGGAATAAATATTTTTCTAAGGACTCAAAACAGTTGTATTTTGCTGAAGGACTTACTGAGCATGTAATAAAATAATTGACAGAAAACATATTTTAACGAAGTGCGGTGAGATGTCATAATTCTAAGGATGGAAAGAGAATCTAACGGTACTTCAAGAGGAAAGTCAGGTTCCCAGCAGCATGTTTCTGTGATGATACAATAAACATTTATTCTTATGAAAAAAATCAGTGTGCTCATCCCATGAACAAAAACACAAAACACAGATGAAAACTAGTCAAAAGTCATTGATACAGAATAAGACCATTATGAATGCATCAACTGTATATATCTTATAAACAATGATTCAATTTGAGAGAATGGGAAGATGCCTTAATTGGTAAAGTGCTTGGTGTGCAGACATGAAGACCTGAGCTCAGATTCCCCGGAACCCATCACAAAAGAATCCTGGTGTGGTAGTCGCTGCTCTAATGCCAGTCTTGGAAGGCAGAGAGACACCACCTGTCTCAAAAAAATAAGGTCTGGACAATGGTAGAGGAAGATTTCTGACTTCAAGCTCTGGTGCAGACCATGCACAGACAAAACTCCTCCTGTAAAATAGCCATTTAAATACCCCTTGTACTCTGGGTACTTGAATTGCCTCTTTTGATTATTTTGCCTACATTATTGGTTATTATTATACAATAAAGACCTTATTGTCTATGTTGAAAATATCATATCCCTTTCAACTCTTGGATTTTGTATGCTCTTGTATTACTATCTGCTGAAGAGAAGTACTTATCTATTTTCAATAATTTTATTTATATTTGTAGGGCTGGAGATCATACTCAGAGTCTCACACTTGTTAGGCAAATGCTCTACTGCTAAACTATAGCCATTGTATTTTTTTCTAAAAATTATTAATATGTTTTGTGTTTTATCTAATACTACTATTAACCTATTGAAAAGTAGCAAAGATAGTCTCCAACTTTATCACTGGGAAATGTAATGATACCATGTCACATTTATATCTATATTCCATCTGGAATTAATCTTTGTGAACAGTACAAAGAAGGGTTAATTTCTTTTGGATCCACAAATCCTTCAACTCAACAGCACTCACAGAATGATGTTCCTCCTGCGCTGCTGGGAGTTGTCTTAGCTCTCTTGAAGGATTCATCTACCTGCTACGGCTCTGTGGCTGAGGACCTCCTGTTCGATTTCATTGGTCTATTTATTGTTCTTCCAATACTGCAGTCCTGAATGGCTGAAGCTTTACATGGCTTTAATAAGGTGTGTAGTAAATTTTCTCACTCTTTCTTCTGCCTTAAGATTGTCTTGAGTTTTTTTCTTCTCTTTGGACTTCTATGTTTTATCTCTTTGCACTAAGAGAAACACCTATCTTTACACTCCTAAATATATTGTAATTTAAATTTAAATAAGTCTCTTGATACTTTGGCTGAAATTTTGTTAAATGTGATTGGGAGACAACATTTTGTGGACACTGAGTTGTTCGGTCATCGAATAAGTACAGTGTTAAGTTTAGATTTGACTATCTGGTGGCGTAAATATATATATTGTGTGTGAAGTTTTTAACACACAATATATATAACTGGAGTTTGGATGTTTTATACACTTCTCTTTTTATTTATGTATTTATGTTTATTTATTTACTCATTCACTTTACATCCTGATCAGAGCCTTCCTCTCCTTTTGGTCCCACCCTCCCTCTCTCTTCCTCCTATTCCCCCTCCACCATCCCTCTGAAAAGGGGAAGCCTCTACTATCAACACCCCCACCCCCTCCACACCAGCACATCAAGTCTTTTCAGGACTGAGTACATCCTCTTCCCCTGTGGCCTAAGGAAGCAGCCCCACCAGGGGGCAGTGATCCAAAAGCAGGCAACAGAGTCTATGTCAGAGACAGCTCCCACTCCCCTTGCTAGGGGACCCTCATGAAGACTGAGCTACCCATTGGCTACATCTGTGTAGTGAACCTAGATCCGGTAAGATGCGTAGGGATAAAATAGAGCAGAGACTGAGGGAATGTCCAATCAATGCTTGACCCAAATGGAGACCCACCCCATGGGAGAGAGCCAACCCTTGCACAGTTTCGTTTTTCCAGACAAGGTTTCTCTGTATAGCCTTGGCTGTCCTGGACTAGATTTGTAGCCCAGGCTAGCCTTGAACTCACAAAGATCCACCTGCCTCTGCCTTTCCGAGTACTGGGATTACAGGCATGTGCCACTATATCTGGCTACCCCTGACAGTACTAACGATACTCTGCTATGCTTGCAGACAAGAGCTGTCCTTTGAGAGGATTATGGAAGAGTGGAAGGAAGGATGGAAGAAAGGGAATAAGAGTGCCACAAAAAGACCAACTTATTTTCTTTTAAATATATTACTTTGCTGTTATTTAATTTATGCATAGGGGAGTATGACTGTTTCTTATATAAATCAAAAATGTGCACTTTTAAAGTCCAGATGTCTACATATTTGTCCTTTTTGGGACAGAGTATCACTTTGTTGCTTTGGCTGGCCTAAACTTGTGGTCAGATAAGGCAACCCAAATGGAGCGAAGGTGGTGTCCCAGTAGCAGGCAGAAGAATCAGAAATACAACTGTTGCCACCATTATGAGTCCTACAAAAGTACCAAGCTAACCGCTATTAAATCTATGTAGAGATTCAGGTCACAGCTTATAGTTTCAGTCTCTGTACCAAAATGACTGGCAGGAAAAAAAATTAACTAAATACTTCTTAATGATATTCTATTGGCTTGTCCTGTCATCATCACTGTGGCTTCCTCCAGCAGCAGATGTGAGTGACTGCAGAGACCCACAGCCAGATATTATTCAGAAAGAGAGTCTGAATTGGAGGTCTCCACTTGGTCCCTCCACTCATGGGAATTCCTTGGATGTCAGGGAAGAGAGACTGTAGGAGTGAGAGAGGATGGAGGACACCAGGAGAACATGGCCCACCTAATCAACCAAACAGGGCTCACATGGGGTCATTTGAGCATCTTTAAATTTGTATATTTATCCATTCTTTTGTTTGGCAGTGACTTCTATGATTTATACACTCCTTGCATCAGATCCAGCATTATACCATGGCTGCACGTGACTTAGAGCCAGCTCTTGGGAAGCACGAGTGGTGAAGCTTGTCTATACTCCTAAGATATAAAGTTGTAGGTCTCTCTTAACCTAGTGCACTTCTGTGTATTGCCTGGTGCATTTGATATTGGCTTTATACTACCAGTAGTCTGCCATATTACGTTGAACACCTTTTATTTTAAGCAGGATCTAGACACACACCCATGCAAATTGGCCACATTAACAGCATATTTGGCAGTTATAGAGTCAACAATGGTTACTGTACTCTTTTTTTTTTTTTTAATATGGAACGCTTCACGAATTTGCGTGCCATCCTTGCACAGGAACCATGCTAATCTTCTCTGTATCATTCCAATTTTAGTGTATGTGCTGCCGAAGCGAGCACTACTGTACACTTTTCAATGTGTGGATCACATGATTTTCTCAAGAAGTTTGTTAAGATTGCAATCTGTTGTTTCATACCTACCTTAAGCTCACCAAACCACACCCTTTTATCAACAATTTTAGTTTTATTTCATTTAAGATTTAGAGTGAGGACTTTTTTTTCAGAAGCATGCTATGTATGTAACAGAAATTAAGGAGGGGGCAAACATACCAGCTGGTGATATTTCACAGAATATAGCTAACATTTTGCTTTCTCTTTTCCTTGAATGCTGGTGGATTATAAAGTATTATTAGAGAAATAATTCAATCTATTGTTTAGGTTCATGGTATATTTATCTCAGAAGAAGTTATATTTCAATGCTGTTGGTATACACAGTTTTGTTTTTTTTTTGCGGGCAGGACTCACTTTTCTTCTACATAATTTTAACTTCAGAGAAGTCAGGATTATATACCAAATGTTCTAGTTTCATTAATAACCTATTATAAATTTATCATCCAAAAATATATAGAGAGCTATATTTTTAGGTTATTCTGCCAGATAGGGGAATAAGTTTCATGAGCTGACTGCCTGCTGTGTAAATTCATACTTCACTTCTGTTGTTTTATAACTACAGCTTTTAGGCTACCTAGGGAGTCCTTTCTTTCTGCCATCACAGAATTTGGTGAAGGAGATTATAGTGGATGAACATGAGTTTTTGGATTCTGAGGACGTGAAGAAACTGTTTAAAATGCTACTGAATTGCATCTACGTTTGTGTTTAAATAGTTGGGAAAAGGTATGAGTACTTTTGACACTTTCATTGTAAGCGGGATATAGCTCATTTGAAAACTGTCACTATATCAGGCCCATGTCTATGCAAGAGAGGCTGTTCTCACAATGCACTGCAGTTATTCAACTCAATGCTGGAGAGAAACCAGATCTCAGAGAAAAAGTAAGAGAGCTAGCTGTGATGTGCAGTACGGGAAGAGACTCCAGAACTTTGTCAGGGGAAACTTAAGTGGTCAGAACTATAATATAAGCCGTGGTAATGGTTTAAATTCACTTAACACTCACTCTTGCATCACAAGGGCTGGATGAATCTTCAACAGTTGGCAAGATGACCCATTTATTTCTGTATCTGAACATCTACTATTTCCTAAGAAAGCATCACACTTTGGGGTTACTTTCCTCACTTTAAATCAGTACCCTCCAAACATGGCTGGTGCCCAGAACACCCAGCACTTTGCCTTTGCCCGGAGGAAGGTCCATCCTATTCCTCTCTGCCATCTTGCTACTCCACTACTTCTAATCTCAGAGCTGCAAAGCTCCTTTTGAGACAAGAATTTCTGCTTTGATTTTTTTCAGAGTTTATTTATTTCCATTAATCCTTTCTCTTCTGTCTGGGCTCCAGTTAATATGCATTCTTATTACAACCTTCGGAATCTTCTCTCTTGGAATTTGCCTCATGCAAGTTTTGCTCTCAATGAACCACTCACTCCCCACTGCTTCCTTCCTTTCATATCCAATTTAGGTTCTATATTCTAATTTTAACGTTGTCTCTTTATGAGTACTCAAGGATTTTCCCCGTCTCTCCCTATTGTGATATATCCCTTTAAAACCTTTGACTGGATTTCAACTGTCTCTCTTTGCCACAGTCTCAACAGAACAGGTGGACTGGGGAAAGACCACAAAACAACACCAATCTGTAATACTTAAATTATGCTTTAATTGATGAACTTGGATAACACTTGATAATGTTCATCTTTAGCATTAGACTTCCACGGTAAATCTACTTTACCATTCTTTGAAAAAAGAGTGATCCTTGCATTCTAAACCCACACCTCACCAATCAAGAGCAATTAGAAGGGGGGATTTCCCACTTTTTATGAGTAAGTAGACACATGTATCTGCCTGCTTATCCAATCTGTCTTCTCTCCTTTTATAATTAAAGAGGTGAGAGTCTTTGTTCCTCTCAGGGTCCTGTTTCTCCACCTGAACTCTTCTGATCTGTTATTTTCCAATCCAAAGTTCAACCTTCTCACACATTTGCATCATCATCATCCTTTTTCCTTGCTATTTTTCAAGGCAAAACTGTATCCCTGATTTCTCCTTTTTTTTTTTTTTTTTTTTTTTTGTATTCAAACCATGTCAATTTGTTTTCTTTCCATTTCTGTTCCACTGCCATAGTTTGGCAATCACCAGTTGTTAGATTTTGAAAAACAGCCCTCTGTCTTCATCCCACTTAATATTTAGAGCACATGATTCAGCTTGCTAGGTTCCTGTTTAGAAAAAACATTCCTAAATACCGTGGAACTACTTTCTACTAGAACTATCTTCAACCCACTTTACCTGGCTTGTCACTTTTCAGTCTCTGCAGTCTTCATTTGTTGGGTGGGTACTGTGCGTTCATGGATGCTGTTATTTTTGTGTTTTCCTTAACCAACCTACTGTCATGGTTTAAAACGACCTACAGATTGGTATTCCTTAGATTTATCTCTTAAATATTTATTTCTGATATTCAGCCTCAAAATAATCAATTTCTTATTACCATTCCTATAGATTGTTGTAAGGTAGTTTCCTCCAAGATTGAGATATCCCATCTCCCAAGGCACCTTAATACTGAAGATAAACTGCTAAAAATAGCTTCAGGGAGTCCCTGAAACTGACAAGTTTCACTAGGCCCCTCCTTTCCAGGGTAAGCAATAATCAACAGTGAGGGTCACTCTCAGAGAAGACAAGGTGCAAAGAAGACTGAGAGAAGACCAGCTGCCTGGAAAAGGCCCCTACCAGCTGCGTCGACTGGGAAGAATTCTCTCCAGTCTTTGATTTGCCTCCAGGATGTGCAATGTATTCCAGGTCCCTAGATTTGTGAGCTGTTATGATGTTGCCGTGGGCCTTGGTGATGCAATCGTCTTTGAGTCATTTCTGCTCAAAGAAGCCACTCACCAATATTTCTATAAGGAACTCCAATACAACTCATTGGGTCATTAAGTTGAGCTTTTGTGATATCTGTACCTTGGCCTGTTTTAGATTGCCTATCTGGAGCAAGCAGATGTATGTTGCATTTCTCCAGGAAAAGTCTTGTCGCACAATCCACATGCAATAGCACCCATCTAATAATACATGTCCCAAACTTAACGTATGTCAGGTGTTATGCTGTAGCCTTCACTTATCCTCTCTTCCTTCTGAGTTTTCCTGTCCTAGATAATTGACACTTTTCCAGAAAGCCCGTGTAGCAGAAACATGCTATTTGTTCTTGATTTCAAGTCACTCCCTAGTGACATGTTTTGAGGATATGATTGTGTCTCTCACTCTGCAGAAAAGGCTGGCCAAAATTTAACGTGATCTTCCCACTTCAGCCTCTGTAATGCTGAGACTGCAGCTGTGAGCCACTGCAGTGGGAACGTGCAGTGTCTTTGTGTCCTGTTAGGTATAGCAATAGTGTGCATTAGTTTTGCTGGATATCTTTAAACTCAACAAAACACATCTCTGTATGAATTTCTCAGGTACTTATATTTCTTGCCACAGTAAAGATTCATTGTGCTTTGTGTATTGTAGTTTCCTACTTAAGTCTGTTATATTTTCCTCCACTTTCTTTATCACTTAATTATCAGTATTATATTCTAAAAATTTTTAAATAGTAATATGTTGTTTCTGTGCGTAAATGTTCTAATTGATCTTAAAGTTTCTTATAAAGGCCTGCATGATCTGATTTCTTTCTACCTACCAGACTTCACTGTAACCTCTTTCTCTTGCTAGCATTTGAAATTCCTTTCCACTTTTGCCTGTTGTCCTCTCTACCTTATTACTTCATATGTTTCCCCCGTGTTATGTGACTTTTCTTGGAAAGATGTGAGCAAACGTCTTTGTACATCAGTTATGGCAGATCAAAGATACAGTTACACTCAAAACTAATTTGTCTCACTGGTGAATTTTTGGGAATTACAAGAGCACTGGGGACTCAAAGGTAGCTACATCACCAAAAATTCACCCCAGCATTTGCAAAAGCTGTATTCTCAAGTGTAGCTAGCTCCACGCAAGAGTCTCTTCCTTCTAGCAACTGTTTAAGCTTTTATAGCTTTGGGAAGGTGCCTCCTAGATCTTATATGTTTCTGGTTATCTTGAGCCTTGTAAGCCTTGTTGGCTTCCCGAGTCTTATGATGCTGCATCCTCCTTCCAGGAAGAATTGTTTCAGTTCCAAGATACAGTCACACAACACCCTGCCATTTCAACCATGCCGAAAACAGTAAACCCACCATTTACTTCCTGCAAAAAACAAAAAACAAAAAACAAAACAAAACAAAACAAAAAACAACAACAAAAAAATGCCACTTGGGGCCACAACTGAGAGTCAAGGAAACTTCAGAATGCACGCAAGGTACTCAGAAGGAAAACTAATGTTATAATCAGGCAAAATCTGACATGAGAACAGTATGGGAACATTTTGTCCTTTTGGGAAAAAAATTGCCTCCTGGGGATCAAAGCCAGGGCAATGTCTACATTAGGCAAGAGCGCTATCACCGAGCCATGTAAATGACTTGCATTCCCACAATTTAAAGTGCACATCACTAAAAGTCTTTTATTCTTTAAACATTTAAATGGACACTATTATATGTATACATACATACATACATACATACATACATACATACATACATACACACACACATTTATTTGGGATATATAAGCCTCATTGTGTGTTGTGTGTGTGCACAGAACATTTAATCTAGCCACATGGCTACACGGTGTGATCCTGCTGCATCCTGCTGGAGTACAACATGCCCCCAGTACCCATCATTTATTCCTCTGGCTGGAATATAGTACACACCTTTAATACCAAACAACGACATCTAATTGAAGGGCAGACAAAGTGATGAATCAGAGAAAAGTCTGACGGAATGAGTCAGACACAGGATATGAACAACTCCCAGAAGAACAGACAGGAAAGATGAGCTACTTTAGAGCAGCAGCAGCGTGTGGGGGGAGGGGGAAGCAAAGAAGTTTGTGGAGATAGTGCAGTTAAAGTTTGGGAGTACAGTACAGTCTGGTGACATTTGGTTCAGTTTAGTTGAGGGAACTTGACTTCGTGCAGTTCAGTTCATGGAATTCAGAGGCAGTTTTTCCGAAAGAGAACAATTCATTGAGCCAAACAGAACAATTCATTGAGAAAGGGAGAGAAGCCAGTTTGAATCAGTCATCTTGGAGAGGATTTTTTGAACCAGAAGAGCTAAGTTGAAATAACCACCTAAAATTCATAAGGAACTAGAAAGGGTGAGCTTATTCAGCAGTAAATCTTGGAGACTGAAAACACTCTAGGTTTAAGTTAGCAGAAGGAGGCTGGAAGCTGAAGCCTTCAAGGTCCAGGCTGCAGAAGATTAGAATGCACAGAGTCTGGAGGCTCTCAGGCCTGGGGATATTTAGATAGAAACACTCTGGGCTCAGCCCAAGCCATGTATTCGTGAAGCTTGGGTATGCCTCTCACTTCATCCTTTCCTTTTAGGAAAACAACACTTACACGTGTGGCTTTTTATCCAGGTAGTTGTGTTTGCTTGGACATTTGAATCTTTAAAGATGTATCACAGATTTCTAAAAAAAGAAGAAGAAGAAGAAGAAGAAGAAGAAGAAGAAGAAGAAGAAGAAGAAAAATTATTTCTCTAGTGGCTTTAAGTAGGTGGTTTATGTGTCGTCCTTGTTTTATTCTGTTGTTGTAATAAAATATCTTGACAAAAATAACAAAAATAACTTAGGGAAGAAAAGGTTTATCATTTATTTTATATCTTTAGGTTACAATCTGCAGTGGTCACTTTTGGTTGTCAGAGGGAATCTGTGATGAAGAGATGCCTTTGTCAGGTTGGCCTGGGGACATATCTGTGGGGGAGTTTCTTGATTGATAACTGACATAGATGCACCAGGTCCACTGCAGGTGACACTTTGGTGGGGATTAGAGGTGGGAATAAGAATTGAAGTAGTGGTTTGGAACTAAGGGGTGGAAGTGAGCTGGTCTTTATAGGAGCGGCAGCTGAATATGGACCTTGATATAACTCTGTAATCAAGATTCTTCTGCTTTCTGCTTCAAGCTCCTATCTTAAATTTTCTCTGGCTTCTCTTGATGATGCACAATCTATAAGCTAAAGTATGCCCTTTCCTTCCCAATCTGCTTTTCAGCATAGTGTTATTACAGCAACATAATATAGCCTCTAACTATGGAGAACTTAAAGCAGGAACTTCAACTAGGCAGCCATCATTTTATCTACAGTCAGGAGTATAGAGAGATGAATGCATGCAAGCTGCTTCATTTCTTCACTCAGTTCAGGACCCCATGCCTAAGGAATAGTGCTGCCCACACGGAACTCGGTGCTTTCATATCCATTGAGTTTAGATTATCCTTCACAAACATGTGAGCAGCCTAGTCCAATGTAGACAATCCTTCATTGACAGTCTCTGCCTAGGAGATTTGAGATTATGTCAAGCCAACAATTAAAACTAATCATCACAAGTTTTGACCAATTGATAGTACCATGTAATGAACTTTTTGTTTTATGGGAAAGTCTTTAGTACATTTCTTAAAATTTTGTTTCAGATATGCCCAAGAGTTTGTATTATTTATTTTTGTTATCATGTATTTATCCTTTCTGATCACATGGAAATGTTTGTTTTTGTTTTTGTTTTTTTTTTTTAATGGCAAAACTCTCTAAGCATCAGAAGCATAGTACAGACATGACATAATGAGTTTCACATCTCATAAATACATAATAATGGATAGCTCACAGACTGCCTCCATGCAGCTGGCATTGTTTCTTGTTGTGTTAAATCTCACCCTGCACTTTATCTGTTTCACATAATGAAGGAAGCTTTTTTGATAATTTCTTACATCCTAGTGGCATTTTGCTAGCAAGAAAGCAGACTTCTGGTGAAACTAAGAGGTTTATTTACATGTCTAAGTTTCATTTGATTTTTCATGATCATTTTGTCCCATGTGGACCCCGTGATGTGGGCTCACTCTGGAGGAACCACTGTTTCCTTCTGGTGTAGCTTTTTAGTGTAGTTTATTCAAGTTTCTAAGCATCATTTGATCACACAACAATGTTCCCTACCCAGTTAGCCACTGAGGTCTGATGATAATCGAAACTCAGTGCCAGATAAAAAGAGGCTGGTCTTCAGTGACTTTGGGAAATGCATAAATCGCATCCACGTGTTTTCAATGCACTTATTTTATGTGTCAAAGCAGTCAAATTTTATTTCTTGCCATATTACCATTTCTTTCAAGATAATGCCTGCCTCAGCACATACTCAGTTTACATTTATTATGAATCCAATCAGCTTTCCTAGAATGGAAGGACGATCCATAGGTTGTGGTTCCACAGTAGTCTTCGAAGTTCTTTCAGAGAGAGACATCATTACTGTTTCAACAAGCTTCCCGCATAACAAATGATCTGGTTCAGAAAGCAAGTGTATTCACAAATCCCCCAAAGATATAAAGAAGATATTTTTATTTCTTAAATAAAGAAACATTATTTACCGAGTGAGGCAAATATTTTTCCAGTAGCTTTAATATTATAGAAGTCAAGTGGAGCATATTTTACGTGACCTTTAAATACTGAAGGAAATTCTCGCAGAAGCATTAAATAACATTAAGATATATATCACAATGTAATGTTTTACCTGAAAATAATATACACGTGCAGCTACTTATGTGCAATGTTGCATGCTATTTATAAAACTGAACTCACCCAGGGAATGATAACTTTGACCTTAAACATTAATGAATTAACATAGAAAACTGATCTAGCTTGAACAAGGCTTTGTGTTCTAATGAAAAGAAGAAATACATTGGAATGTAAGCAAGGGCGACGATTTGAGAACATACATAGTGCTTTAGTGCACATAATTGAAGTGCAGCGAGATGATTCCTATAATGGATGTCAGAATTAATAGGTGTAGTCTGCGTGGGAGAGAATAAAAGGAAAGAAGGGTGGCAATTTGTGCCAAAAAACATTTACTAAGCAATTGGGGGTCTTTAAGAAATGTTCAAAAGAAGAAAATATGCAGAGTGAGAAGTCAGATCTCCTTAGATTGTATTGAGTTTAATTCCTATATTTTGTCAAAGTCCATTGTTTTTCTAGAGCTACTTTTCTGTATGATTCTTATTTCTCTGCTATATACAAAGGAATAGGTAGAATACTCAACAAATTGATGCCTATTTTGAGTATTTGAAGGCAGTCCTACATAGAAACAGGATGTTTGGATGTTATTTTTTTCATTCAGTTTCATTTCTAATTCATAGCCAACATTAGCTGTGTTGTTTGGTTAGAAGTAAGAAGTAAATTCGTTTAGTCCTTTACGACTTATTACATACTCAAACTTCTTCCTTCAGCCAATTGGTTCCATAATCCTTTAATTTACATCATTGGTGGTCCTGCCTCAGCTCATGCGTGTTCTATGATGGAGTCCTAGCTTTTAATTCTTCCATAAAAATGTCATTCTCTTTATAGATACCAAGTTTCTGTATTCCTTGCGAAAGTCTCAACGTGCAATTCCTTCCCTTATTCCTGACTCCCCTCTGTTTTCTTTGATTTCATAGAATTAATAGAGAACTTATTAGTTGTTAAACTGCCTCTTAGGAAATAGCAGACAGAACTGGAGTATCATGAGGTGAGGACCTAAGATAGGAAGAGCAAAGAGCGAGCAAGAAAGGAGGTGAAAGGTGAAGAGATGAAATGAAGGGAGGAAAATGGGGCGCATAGAATTTCACAAATCAGTGTGTGTTGAAGGACTTCAGTGTAGCTGCCAATGTCCAAATTGGCTTCTAACTAGCTTTAAAATCCAGTTTTTATCATTTTAATTGCTTCACAATTTTCTTTTTTACAATACAATACCTAGCACCGAAAGTCTACTTATTGGGCTTTCAGTAAATTTTTAAATGAATGAGTAATGAATGAGTGAAGTGATTCTTCCAATATGTTAAAAACAAAACAAAACAAAACAAAACAAAACACCATTTAACATAATTTAATGTGACACCAACTCAAGCCACTTCTGGTGGCCCATTTGTTGGGTATTTTTTCATAAATTCATGAGCATTAGAGCACGAACAAATTCTCATCCAGTCCCTTTACTCTACAGAAAGACACAGGCTAGTGATGAAAAATAGGTGACTTTGTATTGGTAACATCTTTCAAAGGCAATAAAATCTACTCAGGGAAATATATATTTTTATTACTATTACTAAGTGGGTGCATGTGTGCAGTGTGTGTGTGTGTGTGTGTGTGTGTGTGTGTGTGTGTGTGTGTGTGTGTGTGAATTGTTTAGGCACTAGCATATGAATTGGGAAACTTATCATTAGGTAAGTTGCTCTCTCACCCCTGAACCACACAAGGATGGGCTGGATGAGGTTTATAAAATCAGAAGTAGCTCTGATGTTCTCATGGCCCATTAAAACATGACGTTCTGTTTCCTGGAAGTTCAGTAAACCGTTTTGGGGCAGAAAGGATATTTTATAGGCATATCAGAGAAATTTAAAACTCAGAGGCAAAGTCTGAAGTTCCTTTCTCTGACTGAAGAAAGAATTTGCTGCTTTCATTTAACTGACACTCCTCCAATTTGATCTGTAAGAAGCTTTTGCAAATGTTTGCTAAGGAATAAAAATGGGATGCCCAGATACAGCGCATCATGACTTTGGCTCAGTGGAGCACTACAAATCCTATCTTCAGTCTAGAAAGAGAGGCCCATCTTCTTAAATACCAAGGCCAAGTCTAAAAGTGTATTTACCAACTATGTAGCACTCTCTGTTTCTGGAAGGGTTCTTATAGCTGCAACGTGTCCTTCTACACACTAACCACCGTTGCTTCCCGATTAAAGGAGGCTACCAAATACCACTCTGTGGACAGACTTACAGCTTTGAGGGAAATAATTCAAGATACCCATGTAATATACTTTGTGCATTGCTGAGCAATCTTACAAAAGCAAATGAGATTATGCATCTCTTTTAGATTGCGAGATAGATGCTGATATCTAGATGTGACCTCTACAAAAATGAAATCCTGACACACTCTGCTGCCCGACTCATATAGCTTGTTGCAAAGATGCTTGCCATCATCAAAAATGATTATTGAAATATTCTGGCTCTTCATCATCAGTTGGTCCTTGGATTAACCCTCTTCAGAAGCTTGTTGACTTCTGATCTTTCTTCCCTTACCCTTTTGCCAGCACAGCACTCCAAAACTTCTAACAGCATTAGGGTGACCACTGACACTGGGGAATGAGAGAGTTAGATAGATCCCTCTCGTAGTCCAGAACTATTTAAAAGAGCTAGAGGTCTCTGCTATACTAATGTATAAATATATGAAATTCACAATTAAAAATACCACTATACTCACCTTTCCAATAATCTAATCTACGTATTTTGTATTGAATATCGGAGTGTAGGTGGTTCTGTACTGCATTGGACTTCTAGAAATTGAATATCTTATTGTATCTAAATCAGCCATCTTTTTGCTTTCTCATGGCCCTTTTAGAAATAATTAAATGTGGTTTTAGTATGGCACGTTAGCTTTATAGTTGGTATATGACTATTATTTTTGTATTTAATTTATATACTTTAAGAATTTCATTAGCTTTGCTATGTGTTACTTAACAGTTTACTTTCAAATGATACTGCATCACTTACAGACAAGACTCTTCTGATAACACAGGCTATTTCCTTCTGTTCTTTCTGCTGCTGTTGTAACTTAAATCTACAATGCTATAAGCCATATAGGATATTTCATCATTTTGCATTGTTTAAACTTTATACTTTTAATTAATTTTCAGGTTACTGAAATGCTGTAAAAAAATAAGTTCTTATATATTCCTTTCTGCTTCCCAAAGTGTTAAAATCCCACATGACACAAGACAGTTTTCAACAGACAACTTACCGTTTGCATGATGCTATGAACCGAACCAAAAACCTAATTAGAATTCTAATAGCTTCAGAAAGGTTCAAACAAGAAATATTTTCAGATTAGACAACACCCTTCCATTTATTCCTCTGTGGAGATAAAATGATCTACTTGATGTTACTTTTTTCTTCTGTCTAAATAACTTCTTTTATCATTTCTCATAGCAAAACCCCGCTATTGACAAAAGTTTTAAAGTTTTATTTGTGCGAAAAAATTTCAGAATTTCTCAGTTTTGTTTGTTTTTAAGTGTATATGTGTGTGGTGGGTGACATGTGTGTATGCCTGTGTGTATGTTTCCAACAAGCTTCCCCTTTTCTGTGGTGTCCTCCCTTTCCACTTTCTGTATGTCTCTCTCCATCAGTCCTCCAGACTTCCTTTCCCTCCCTGTGTTTTTTTTTTTTCCACATGGTAACTTCCTGTCAACTGGATGTTTGCTTAGCCTCTTGATTTAGGGTTAACTCTACTTAAGCCTGTTTACAGAAAGTCCTTGGGTTAAAGGTGTGTGATAGCGTTCAGCCATACCACAACTACCTGTTTATAATAAACAAAACATTCTTGGATTAAAGGTGTGTGCTAGGGCTGAACCACATCACAAGTAGAAACAGGTTTTTCCAGTACACAACCTTGGGGTTCACAGCGTGATACATATCCTTACACAGACCAGCTTTTTTTTTTAATTGAGAATTTTATGCATTTATACAATCAAATATGATCATGTGCGTCTCCATTCCACACTTGCCTCCTCCAACTCCCCCCTTGTCCTCCTAACACCTCCTCCTCACTTCATGTCTTTCCCTGTTTTGGTAGTGCACCAAATCCCACTTTACCCTGGCTGTGGGGGATCCAAACCCTAGAGATAGACTCAGAAGTGTCTTGTTATTAGGCCTGTCTCGGCAGCCATTTAAATTTTAGTTTTAAAGAATATTCTCACTCGATGTGGAATTTAGGCTGAGCTATTTCTCTTTTAGGCCTTGTAAGATGTCATTCAATTTTCTCTGGCTTTAGTTCCATTCTACTTTTCCTTTTTTCTCTCTCTTTCTCCATTCCTTCCTCTCTTTCTTTTTTGAGTTATTTGTGGCAGTTCTTTCCTTATATCATTTATGTGTCTTTTTTTTTAATGATTATTTGAAAAGTTCTTTCTGTGTGTCTCTGCTCCTAAATATTTTAATTATGACATGTTGGTATGATTCGCTTTGCTTACCTTTAAAAGATGTGTGATTATGTAAATCTAAGAATGTAAAGATTTTTAGAGAGTTTGGAACATATTGACATTATTTCCTCAAATGAGTAAATTTTTTTTTAGAAAATTCAAATGTCTCTCTAGACTTAAAATCTTGTGAAAATTTTTTCCTCATAAGTCACTGAAACTCTATCTTTGAAAAACATTTCTTGTCTATTATTTGAAGATTTTTCTTACCAGCTCTTCAAGTTCACTAAGGCATGTTTCCACAGTGTGCAATTAGCCTATACTACCATTCAATAAATATTTAATTTTAAATGCTAATTATGACCATACTTTGACATTTTATTGTGTGTGTATGTTCATGCTTAATATATGTGTTCAATTTCCCTCTAATTTTTTCTTGCTTCCCTTTGAATTTTATCATCCATTTCCATTGTTTCATGTATATCTTTACCTACAAGTAGATAAGGGTCAGAGTTCCTGTGTTTTCATGTTTTTTTAAAGCATTGAGTGATTTTATTGGATACTGTATCCTGGGAAGTTTTTATTGTTGACTTTGGAGATTGTTGTCTCTCAAAGATTTTAGTGTTTTTTTCTAGCTGTTAATGTGGTATGTACATAAGTTCCATTAGTTTAAATTTGTTTAAAATATGTTGATAATCTTCAGTCTTGTTGTAGCTTGATCCTACTACCTAGGAGTGGTCTTCTCTGTTCTATTTAATTCCTAAGGCTTTAACATGAATTCTATCTATTCCAATGGAAACTTGGTTTGTTCAGTCTCTGGTTTTCACTAATTGACTCCAACACTTACTTCCATCCTGTGCATAGGCACATTAATATTCAAGCATTGAGTTAGGGCAACTTTAAGTAAATTTCTGAAGACCTTATGTTCCATAATGTCCTTGGCTCTGAATCTGTTATGACTGCTTGCTTTGCCTATTTAGAAAAAATGCACTCCTCCTACAGTGTATTCTTTTTCATTTTCTTACAAATCTAAATTCTGTATTTGATTAATATCTCATTCTACTATTACAGAATGTTTTATATATATGATGAAGAGCTTGTTTTGCTATGTTATGGCATCATAGGCTAAAGCAGAAATCTATTGGGTGCTGTGTGTATGTGTGTACACGTGTGTAGGTACTTGTGTGTGTGTGTGTGTGTGTGTGTGTGTGTGTGTGCATGTGTGTGTTTGTGTGTATACACATGAATTCCTGGGTATGGGTATGGTCCTCTGAGGGTTTCAGAGGACAACCCATAGTGTCTGTCCTTATGCATCTTTCAAATATCTTTGGAGGGTCGGATGTCTTCTTCACTGGCCTGGAAATTTGTCATACAGGCCAGATTATCTAGTCTATGAACTTCCTAGGAATCTGTCTTCCTCTGCCTCCCATTTTGCCATTGCTGCCCTGACAAGAATAAAGGAACTATACCGAGTGATCCTTGGCCCCTTTAAATATTTTCATACAGGAAAATTAGTCTTATATTTTTAAAGTACTGTACTATCTGCTTTACAAACTTTTGCTGATAAAGGTAGATGGAAAGATATCTTTTCAGATATTTGTCAAGAATTATTATGTTATAGGACTATGATAATGATAACCTGCTTTCAGGGGGAGGAAATCCCCCTCAGTCACAGTCATAGGGGAGGGGAGTAAGGGGAAAATGGGAGGGAGGGAAGAATGGGAGGATACAAGGGATGGGATAACCATTGAGATGTAACAAGAATAAATTAATAAAGGAGAAAAAAAGACTATGATAATGAGTATTTTGGCTGGAATGACTTTAGTGTGTTTTATAGGAAATGATGGACTGTGACTTTGTGTTGATCATAAAGTGGAAGCTCATTTACTCCAGACTTTGGTGTTGTCAATAATGGTAGATGATAAATCAAGAAAAATAATATCTTAATTATTAATGATGTACTTCCGAACAGGATGAAGACTTGGCCTTGTGAAACTTTTGTGTTAAAAGAATTGAAGAAATAACAATATTAAGAAATGTAACTGTGGCTTTAGTTTCCTCAGGAATGAAATGTAGAAACTAACACAATAATGAAAACCATATTAATAAACCAAAAAGAGGAAAAATAATATCAAGAGTAGCTTCTAAGCCAGGCATGGTGGCACACACCTGTAATTCCGGCACCCGGGGAGGCAGAGGCAGGTGAATCTCTCTGAGTTAGAGGCTAGCTTGGTCTACAAAGGTTACACAGAGAGTCCAGGACAGCCGGGGCTACACAGAGAAACCCAGTCTCTAAAAAGAAAAGAAAAAAGAAAAGAAAAGAATGTCTTCTAAAGCTGTTTCTTAGAATGACCATCTAATTGGATAGGGATGGATTAGTAAGGAAGAGATTTAGGAAACTGAAAAGCTAAGTTTTGAACAATCTAGCTTTAGTAAGGATATAAGAAGTCCCAAGTAGACAAAGAAGTTTGAGATTCTGAGTGTAAGATGTTAATAGTTTAGAAGGCTTTAGTATAATAGAATGCACTGTGAAATATCAAGCCAAGCATAAAATGTTCTGTGTTTTCCAATATGTTCTCAGATCTTTGTTTCCAAGAAGCATCTTGCGGAACCAATGATCTATGGAATACATTTTAACAACTTTGCTCTGGGAAATACAGAAGCCAGTGACTAATTGGGGGTGGGTGTGGGTAGTCACATGGACAAGAATAGTCTTTAAAGGTTATTTTGACAGGGGCATGCTTTGATGAGAAGGAGCCCGGAGGCCCAGGGAACAGATGGGAGCCTGTTGATATCAGCACTTAAAACATTTGCGGATGAAGGTCCAGAAGAAGGATGACAGTGGGAATCAAAATGAATATGTAGATGCAAAGGAGTGTGAAGTACAAAAAATATCACATACCATCTTCCATTTTAAAGATATATGTGTGGTAAGGTGGCTAAGTCAAAAATTTGGGGTAGGTGAATATCTATATTCATACGTCCAAGATTCACAATGACAAGGCTGAAGCTAGAGTCAGAAAATTTATATTCAACTCATTTTAACGACCAAATTAGTAACTCTGTGCTGCTTACTCTCTTGTAAGCTCCTAGTTTGATTTCTATTGCTGTTATAAAACATCCTCATTGGAAACAATCTGTGGAGGAAATGGGTTATTTCGCCTTACACTTCCGTAGTACATTTCATCACTGAGGGAAGTCAGGGAAGGCACTCAAGCCAGGGACCTGGGAGCAAGAGCTGATGTTGAGTACATGAACAATGTTTTAGCTTACTGGCTTGTTCTCCATGGCCTTTTCAGTTTGCCTTCAAATACAATGTCGGCTGATTTCCAGGAATGCCACTGACCACAGTGGGTTGGGGTTCTTCCACATCAACCATTATTCAAGAAAATGCTTCACAGGCATGCGCGCAACGTCAGTGTGTCGGAAGCAACACTTCAGTTGATATCCTCTATTCCTAATGACTCTAGTTGGTGTCAAAATGACAAAGAACTGATAGGAACAAAGCAAATGAAGAGAGGATTTGTTGTAATATTATAGTTAATATGTGTTGAAACATAGGTCTAAAAAAGGGTTCAGTTGTGGAGATATGGTTCAATTCAGTTCTTGCAGCTCTTGTATCGGAACCCAGTTAGATTATGTCCTACGCAGAGGCTCACAACTACACGTAATTCTAGTTCCAGGATGTCTGACCTTTTCTGTAGGCTCACAAATGCACACAGTATGCATAGAAATGGATCCTGACACCCACAAGTTAAAAATGATTACTGTGAAGCCAGGCATGGTGGCGCACACTTTTAATCCTGGCACTCGGGAGGAAGAAGGAGGCAGATCACTGGGAGTTAAAGGCCAGCCTGGTCTACAAAGTGAGTCCAGGACAGCTAAGGCTACACAAAGAAACCCTATTCTGAAAAACTGAAAGAAGAAGAAGAAGAAGAAGAAGAAGAAGAAGAAGAAGAAGAAGAAGAAGAAGAAGTTGTTTACTGTAAACGATGCATACATAACCACTCTTCTGCAATGGAAATTACCTTTATTTAAATATTAGGAGATCCTTAAAATGGAATTCTTTAGATAAAATTTATAACATAAAATAGTATCATGTGATATACAAATATATTCACGGTATGAATGGCTATGATATACTTTCATAATTACAGGCAGAATTAAAAGCCCCTCCCACATTGTTTTACTCCTGAAAGTTACAGCTGATAAAATTAGATAAACTTTTGAAAAGAAAGTAATAGACACTCATCTTTCTTGCTATTTTATGCTATAGCAACAAAATTCAACAATGATTTAGTGCCTCACATGGTAGGTGATTTTTATGTAATAATCACATAAATACAAATTATTGATTTAAGCTAACTTAACATAGTTTTGGAGGCTGTGTCTATTAGGGAGCTGTATTGCTTGGTCTCTGATAAAGACTGAATGGTGATGGCATCATGGTAGTAGAAAACTTGGGAACCTGTCAAATGGGAAGACTAGAAGCCATTTAGATTTATCAGTGAGGTTTGCTTTTTTGGATTAAATAACACGTTATTTTCATGAGATACTAGAATCTTCACATCTTCCCAAGGCAATGTTCTCACAGATCAGTTGCCTTAAACTGGGTTTAGCCATTTAACCAACCAACATCAACATACTTATGTAAGGCGCAGCCTACAAAATGGAAGAAGATTTTTACAAACTCCATTTCAGATAAACAACTAATATCCAAAATACATAAAGAACTCATAAAACTCAATATCAAAACTTCAAGATAATCCAATTTAAAAATGGAGTATAGATCTAAGCAGAGAAGTCTCAATAAGGAATCTCAAATAGCTGAGAAACATTTAAATGTTCAACATTGTTAGACATCAGGGAAATGCAAACTAAAACTACTTTGAGATTTTGTTTTACACCTGTCAGAAGGGCTAAGATCAATAACACAAGTGACAGCTCATGCTGGCAAGAATGTAGAGCAAGGGGAGCACACTTCCACTGCTGGCAGGAGTGCAAACTTGTACAACCAAACTTGTATGACAATTTTTTAGAAAATTAGAAATCAATCTACCCCAAGACCCAACTATACCGCTCATGGACATGTACCCAAAGAACCCTTTATCCTATCACAAAGATGCTTGCTCAATTATGTTTATTGTGGCTTTATTCGTAATAGCCAGAAACTGGAAACAACCTAGCTGTCCCTCAACTGAAGAAAAGATAAAGAAAAAGTGGTACACTTAAATTACATAATTGTGTACTCTCAGCTGTTTAAAAAAAAGACATCATAAAAATATGCAAATAGATAAAACTAGAAAAATTATCCTGAGTGAGTCAACACAGACCCAGAAAGACAAATCTATAACATATTCATTTCTCAGTGGATATTAGCTATTAAGTAAAAGTTAATCAAGCTACAGTGCATAGATATGGAGAAGTTAGGAAAAGAGGAGGGCTCCAGGGGGACATAGGGATCTCTCAGGGAACAGGAAATAGAATAGATTTTGTGGGCATGCTGGGGATGATGGGGACAGAAGAGGGACAAATTGGGTGGTGGAGGGATGAGGAGAGAGCACAGGGAGGGCAATTGAAATTGGGGACACTGGGGCAGTGGTGTAGAAACATAGTGCTGTGGAAACTTTCTGGAGTCTATGAGGGTGGCTCTAGTGAGGATTGCTAGTAATGGAGAATTAGGAATCTGAACTGGCCATTTCCTGTAGCCAGGCAAGGTTTCCAGTTGTGGAACTGGCTTGCATTCCATTGAGTTGTTGACTGAGGTAGTGGCATGGAGAGTCCCCAAATAAAGCAGGCTGATAATGGGACAGTTTTAAAAAAGATAATTTCTCTCATTAAAATGACAGAGGGTTCCCATTGCTGAGGACAATATCTATGGAACTCACTGAATGTGGAAAGGTTGAGCTGGTGCCTGTGAAGAGCTTTCACTCCCATATCTAGTCTCTTTATACAGGATGGTACCCTACAGGATACAGGAAAAAAAAAAAACCAGGACATCAACCTAGAGACAAAATCTTGGACCTATAATCTGTCGAATCTGCAAGATGTGCTGGGGCAACGGTGGCACACAATGGTGGGAGTGGCCAACTAATGTCTGACTTAACTTGAGGTCCACTCCACAAGAGGACACTGCTTGAATGTCCAGGAACTGGAAACTGGAAAGCCCAGAGACCTAAGGTAGAAGCAATCACTACTGATCTTTTTTTTAAAAAAAGATGAAATCATCCCTAATGATATTCTGTTATACTCATAGATTAGATAGATAGATAGATGTTCAGTTATCATCAAAGAGGCTTCCTACAGAAGAGACTGACAACAAGGCATATGTGGAGAGAGAATCTAAGTTGTTGGTCTCAATTGAGTTCCTCCTCTTAGGGTTCAGAAAATCCTGCAGAAGTGGAGGCAGAAAGACTGTAGAAATCAAAGGGGATGGAGGACACAAAGGGAACAATGCCCACTGAATCAAAAGCAAGGCACATGTGGGCTCACAGATGCTGAAGTCACGGCTTTGGCTTCCATATATGTAGGAACAGGGGTTTCTTTGATGAGTATGCCTGCTTTTGGGACTCTTCCTCTTGTTGGGTTGCCTTGTTCAATCTAAGTGTGATAGCTTTTGCCTTGACTTATTGCATTTTGATTTATCATGTTTGGTTGTTGTTTCTTGGGGGCTTGATCTTTTCTGAAGGGAAACAGAGGGGGAGTTGATCTGGGGAAGAGGGGCTGTGTGTGTGTGTGTGTGTGTGTGTGTGTGTGTGTGTGTGTGTGTTGGGGAAGGGGTAAATGGAAACACTGAGAGTAGTAGAGGGAGGGGAAAGTGATTGGCATATATTGTGCGAGAGAATAAGTTATTTTCAATATAAACAGAAAAACTCTTCTAAAAAACATTTTCTGTGAAATACACATATACTCAAGGGCAATTTTAAACTGCAGTAAGAAGGTTAATGTTTTAATCCCAGTGTAAGTTTTCACAGTATGAAACAGGTTTGACAAAGCAATGCTGTGTACTCTTTTTTTAAAAAAAAGTATTAAAAACAGTTGACATAGTGATGACAAAGGAAAAATACACAAAAAATAGGTAGATGAGGAAATGCAAATGAATATTAGTGTCTCAGAAAATTATTGAAAACAAGATTTTTAGAGAGCATGGATAACATGAGATAGTATTGAAAACATAGCCATAATAATAGGGGTAATGGGGAAAACATGTTGAAAATGATATCAGCCTTGCTTTCAGAGCCATCGAAGGAAATTAGGCAGAAGGGTGCCCACAACCACAAGTGGAATGATAAATTCCCTTCCTGTTTATGGTCCTCACTACCAGGGAATTGCAATCCACAAGACAAAAGAAAACAGAGAAAAGCATGAACAGCAGAAGGAAAGACCAGGGATGCTTATAAGACTGCTTAAAAAAAGAAAGCCAAATAGTTTACTAAGCCACAACCTAAAGAAATCATAATGACATGGGATAGTTATCTCTAAAGAAAAGGGCTTAACAATAATTTAGTAAGGCTTGTCAATAAAATCATATGGTAATATGTATGATAATACTATAATTAAAAGGAATTTAGTCACATAGGAAAAGAATAATTAAAAAATCCCACAAACCTTAAGAATCATTTGAAAGGTGACTGAGAATTGGTTATGGTTCAATGCGGAGGTTTGTAGCTTGTGATTTGGTTGACTGGATTCTGAGTATTTCTAAAAATTTCATGTATTCTTCCCTTGTTATTCCTTCTGCTTCTTATGTTTTTTTTTTAAACTGTTTTATTTGGTTTATAAGTCTGGATTGCTTTGTGTCCATACATTTTCTGGATAATATGTGGATTGATGCCCACTTAAATAGAATAGCTTTGAAATTTTCATGTTTCAGTTTTGAGCTAGCAATCACTCAAAAGTACAAGAAACAGGGTTTTTTTTCCCCTTAAAAATCTACTATAGGCTTTGATCTTTCACAAACCTACTTTATTTGGGGTTCTTTAATGCCTACACTTCCGTTCCAACCCACCTATCCTAAATAGGAGAGAAATGAGGTTAATAGGGACAATGGAAGTAGACCTTTCAGACTCAGTTCCTTGGACTGAGTCCACTCTTCCTCATCAGGGTTCCAGCGAACCCTGCAACTTAACAAAAGGGCTGCAACTGCAGCAACTACAACATGGAACCTCAGACTGTTATCTGGAGCAGCTCCCTCCAGGAGCATCCCAATGTGAAACAATGAACAGCCAAGCGATGCAAGGCGGTGTGAAAGGTGATTGATCTTGTTATTTGGACTATTTATACTCTCCCAGAGTCCAGACAGGATGTTTGACAGCTGGCAAAGACCATGCCCCCACATGATGCAGTTCCCTTTCTAGCAGACAAATATCACATGCCCTCACACAAGTCTATTTCACATCCCACACTTAGGATCAAAACAAAAACATGTTTACATCCACTACAATCTACCTTCCCTTAATCCACCAGGATCATATTTTCAAGTACTACATAATGCATTCCGTAACCAGAATTTTCTATGTCCAGAAAGAATGGCTATTAGTAAGTCATTTCAAGTGTCTTACCATACCACTGTTATTCATTTAAATATTTCCTGGCCTAAAAGTTTGTGGAGTTCATGCTGAGTAGAGTGCATAGCGAAAGCAGTAACCTCAAGTTGAGCAGAAACATTACCCAGAACATTGTGCTCTTTCACTGTGGGACAGCTGTCTTCTTTCCAGAGGAGAGACTACACTCCTTACAAGCCTTGCCACTTAAGTTTTAGTCTTCCTAAAACTAACTATGAGAAGCAGAACTGGGGAGATGCTTTGGAAAAACAACTGTCTTGGTCCCCCATGCTAAAGAAACAGATGGCAAAGAAGGTAAATATGTGAGCCATTTACCGGGAACAGTCATTAATGCCTGTGTTCTCCACTCTCTTAGGATAGATTTCTTTTAATCAACAGTGAAAACACTGTGTGTTCTTTGCATAATCTGACACCATTTCCAGAACATCTGAAGGGTGATGGGGGAGTATGCATCTCACAATTACCAATAGAGAAAAGCATTTTAATTACTTTTAGGCTTTTAAAGATTTGTTTATACACAGTGAGTTTTTTCCTCTTCCTCTTTCCATGCCTTCCTCCAACCCCCAGCACCCCCTATCCCCACATCTTGTTTCTTGATTTCCTTAATATGACCGAGCATGAGGAATTGGCTTGGTTTGAGTGACTTAACTGTTATTACAGCCTCTGGGGCTCATCAGAGAAGTACAGACTTTGAGGCCTCTTCTGAATTAGGGCAGGAAAGGCTTAGCCTGCAGTGACAGGCACAGTGTCCTCTTGCAGCAGGTAGTTAGAGCCACTGGGATATCACTTTGTGTTTATATATTTGTGTTTTGTACAGAATGTACAGACTTCATACCCCAAAGTCAACCATTTTTTTTCTCATTTGAGTGACGAACATTTCCCATCTGTACAGATACTTGGAATCTTTGAATCCCAGCCCGCTGGAAAATATAGTCTGAGCACGAAACACATTGGGTATTGCTTGATGAGGAAGTCCACTGGAGCTCTCACTCCTGACGTAGCATTACCAATACATCTGGAGCCTGAGGATAAAGTTGCTCATCTGTTTATGCTACTTTGCTAGGACTATAGAGATGACAGAAAGTAGGGGTGTCCATGGGTTCATTTGGGTTCCAAAGTCACATATTCTTTTAATTTAATGTTTTCCTATGGAAGTGTGACACTAAAAGGAGCAAAAGGGAGAGTACGTGGTGGTACTCAGCAGAATGCCACCTGAAGGGGGACACAGAGGTTGTCTGGGAAGTTAGCTCCTCATCTTTGTATTTCATAAAGCCATGTTTAACATAGGTACTTATCACATACACACCACGTATACAATCTATATTTACATGTGAAATATATGTATTTTGATAGGCTATATTGTGATAAAATACTTGACACATACAACTTAAAGAGAGGACATATTTATTTTGGCTCAGTTTAGGAGGATTCAACCCATGGCTGCTTGGCTTCATAAACTGGGTAGAATATTTTGGTGGCAAGAGCCTATAAAATGGGACTTCATTCCTTCATGGCAGATAAGAAACAGAAACAAATGGACCAGAGACCAGGTCTCATTTGCAAAGGTCCCCAGGGATCCATTTTCTCCAGCAGGCCACCCTTCACCTTCCAGGACCTCTCAACATAGGGTTAGGAGCCAGGAACCAAGTGTCAACACTTGAGCCTGTGGGGACACTTTATATTCCAGCAATAAGACTGTATACAGACTCCCCACCAAATCATATTGAAAACGCATTTTCTCTTTCTCCAGGGGTCACCTAAGTGTTCATGACTCCAACATTATTCAAGACTCTTAAGTTCAAAGTCCCCTCTGAGTCTCTAGGCAATCTCTGATCTCTTAGCTCTTGTAAAAGAAAACCCAAGTTACATAATCTCAAGTTATGAAGGAACACAGAGGAGTGTCTCATTACAAAAAGAAGAGATGAGAGAAGAACAAAGCAGGATTGGAAAGAAGCAAGACCTTTGTGCACAGGAACGTAGCCATAGTGGCTTATGTGTGGACACCTAAAGGAAGCTTTACGGTGACAATTCTCTTCCTCTCTCTTAATGTACGCTCCAGTAATAAAATTCAGTCACCAGGCATATGTGGCAAGTACTTTATCTGATAAACCATCTTACAGGCACCTACTGGTCAAATATTTTTTATGACATTATGATCTGAGCTCCTGCAGAGTTGCACATTCTGTTTATAACATTTTATGGCTGCTGTAATTTGTTCCTCTAAATTTTTGTAACCTCCACCTGCAAACTGGTAATAAGTAACTAAAACCCACATTTTTAGTCAGGTTTAGTCCTATCAATGGTCCCATTCCAAGAACCACTTTCCTGTATTAGTTACCTTATCATTGTGACAGAATATGTAACAGGCACAAAGAAGAAAGACTTACTTCCTCTCACTTTTCAAAAGTCCCAGCCTGTTGTTTCTTAGGATATCCCGTAGGATGGGAACACCACTGTGGTCCCATCTGCTAGCATAGTGGAGTATAGTTAATAGTGTCAGCGGTTGTCTCTCTCCTTGGTGTGGCTCTCAGGTTGGGCCAGGCATTGGTTGGACATTCCCTCAGTCTCTGCTCTATCTTTATCCCTGCACATCTTGTAGGCAGGATACACTTGAGGTTGAAGTTTTCATGGGTGGGTTGGTGTGCCCCTCCCTCCTCTAGGAGTCCTGTCTAGTTAGAAGGTGGGCTCTTCAGTCTCCATGGCCCCTGCTACTAGAGTCTCAGCTAGAGTCACCCCCATGTCCTCCCAGAAGCCTACCCTGTTGTAGGTCTCCAGCTTGTCACAGAATTGCTCCTGCCTACAGTCTCTCGTCTCTCTGCAAGCCCTCTGTCCTTCTGCCTCACTTTCCACAGATCTGATCTCCACCCTTATTTCTCTCCAGGCTCCCGCTCTCATCCTATTCCCTCTCATCAATGGATTCCTCAGTCTATTCTATTTCCCCTTCTGAGTGAGATTTAAGCATCTTCCCTTGGCTCATCCTTATTACTTATCGTCTTTGGGTCTGTGAATTGTAGTATGGTTATCCTGTATTAGATGGCTAATATCTGCTTATAAGTGATTACATACTATGTGAGTCTTTTTGAGTCTGGGTTATCTCACTCAGGATGGTCTTTTCTTGTTCCATCCATTTACCTGCAAATTTCACGAAATCCTTGGTTTTAATAGTTGAGTAGTATTCTGTTGTGCAAAAGTGCCAGAATTTATTTATATATTCTTCAGTTGAGGGACATCTGTGTTGTTTCTAGATTCTATCTATTACAAGTAAAACTACTAAAGACCCATTATTAACACTGGGACATGATGCAGTCTGTCCCTTGTCCCCACAAGAACATGTCTTTAATGACATGTCCTTGAGCTGTACAGAACCTTATAAAGTCTCTAGAGCCTCATAAAGCAATACTATCAGCAGTGGATCAAATGTTCAACACAAAAGGCTGCTGAGGACACCTCATATTCAAATCGTAACACTAACAATGCAGGGACTGTTAGAAAAATACTAGTAACATTTAAAAACATTTCCTGGTTTCCAAATTTTTCTTTACCATGTCTATGATCATAGTTTATTTTATATGGAATTAAACAATATTTTTAAATTTTTTAATAAGTATTTTTACATACACATTTATATTACTACACGTATATACAATAAACTATCTACAGCAAGAAGATCCATGAAATAATCAAGATATATAACATTTATAGGTTCTTTGATATACATTATCTTCTTTGAGGTAGGCTGAATGTTGCCAGGAGTTAACCTGTCTAATTGTAAATGTATCTTTGAAATAATAAAAACATCTTTAAATGCCATATTCTGTATGACTCTGAGGTTTTTGAAGGCCTTATCTAACTATTTTACCTTATTTTTCTATAGAGTCATATCTATCTGTTAAACCTAGGACGTATATTCTTGTGATAAAAAGACTAGTAATTGATATACATTTATATTATTGCATATATAAAAAATAAACTACATACAACAAGAAGAACCACAAGAAATCAGGAATTATATTGATGTTACATTCATAGGGTTTTGGCTATTTGTATATGGCAGCCTTGGAGAAAACATCTTTCCTATCTTGGTGAGTCTAAAATTCTGAATGTAAATCAATATATATCATATCTCATCTCTATCAACTTAAAATATATATCTATACCTAGAAACATCTTAACCCCTAAACAACTATGCTTAATTGTAAAACTAAACTATCTGGTCTTCACCCCCATCAGAGACTTGAGAATGAATAAAATTAATTACCTGAGTAAACTGAAGGTTCAGGTTAGCAGCTTCTCAATTTGAAAAAAAAAATGACAGAGATAGATTGCTGCCTGACCAGTCACCCAAAAACTCTCAATAACATTGGGGAATCATCTTCAGCTTTCTTGCCCAGTGTATCTGACATACACATGTGTGAGGCAGTAACTATTGAGTACTTGCTTATCCTGTCTTGGCAGAGTTTGGCTGTCGACTCTACCTGCATCCAAACTTGCAGGTCTCCAACTTATCTCAGTGATGCCCACCCCTTACACTTATTATGGGACAGGGAATTAGTGTACATGAGGAATCCATAGGTGGACTTAAAGATTCTCCCAAGGCACCAGGAGCTAGGGTTAAGAAAAAAGATTGTGTTCGGTTTTTTCCTCTTTCTCAGGGACGGTTGTCCCTGGTTTCCGCAGGAAGGAACCGTAGATGAGAAAAGATGGAAGAGAGTAGGTGATTCTTTGAATGATGACTATTGGACCTTTGGCCCTGAAAAGGCCCCTGTCATTGCCTTTTCTTATAGAAGTCTGATTAATGAACTTTGTGTGTTAGATACTTTCATGAGGCTATTAAAAATGTATTAGATGTCCTTCCTCTGAGTGCCACCATGTCCCCTGGAGGGGGCGACCTGGTGGCACTCAGAGGAAGGACAGCAGGTTACCAAGAAGAGACTTGATACCCTATGAACATATACAGGGGGAGGTAATCCCCCTCAGGAACAGTCATAGGGGAGGGGAAGAAGGGGAAATGGGAGGGAGGGAAGAATGGGAGGATACAAGGGAGGGGATAACCATTGAGATGTAACAAGAATAAATTAACAAAAATTTTAAAAAATGTATTAGATGAAGGTGAAATTTTTCTTAAAGAAGAACTTAGAAAAAGTCTGGGGAAATGTAAAAGCTGGCCTACCCAGTCCTCCCTTCAGGACTCCCATTAAGGCCAAAGTCTGTAAATCTCCTCTGCCTGAAGAGTCCCCTCTAAGACCCAGACTCTAGTCAAGGAATTAGGTAAGGCAGCTGCCACTCTTCTTTGTCTGTCTTCTTTGTCTGTCTCTCTGTCCCTCCACATTCGTTAGTTTCGCTTTGGAGCTCCTTGAACATTTGGATTAGTCACAATGTCAAGGTTGCTCTTTGCCTGTGCCAGGAGATAGTGTACCTCCTGACAGAGAGGCTGGAAGATGTTCCTGACCTCCAGGAGGGGGAGTCAATCCCCCTCCACTTGGGGAGTGCTCTCTGCCCGCCTGATCATCATTGGTCTGACTGATCACTTGGTTCGGGTTTTGGTGTAGTCCAGACTATTGTGACTTTTGGTGCCGTTTTCTGTTTTTGTTTATTTGTGTCTATTTATGTGGACTTTCTCGCTATGAGACAGAAAGAATCAACCCCCTTGACTGTTGTCTTAGACCACTGGACAGAATGACTAGGGCACATAACTTGTCCCTCATAGTGAAAAAAAACAAGCTTGTCACTTTTTACTCTTGTCTTTGTCTGGTGTTTAAATGTTGTTTTATATATTATATTCTGTTGGAGAAAAAAAGAACAAAATTTCATCTGCTGTCCATTAGCTCTAACTCATTTCAATGATTCTCAAAAAAAAAGAAACAACAAAAACTGATAAATTAGCTCTGTCCTTGGAGCCAGGCTGCCTGGATCAAACTGGCAGAAATCCTAGGGCTGCCTGAACTCCTAATGATGTGCTCTAAACTCCAGCCAGCCCAAATCCCTCAGACATGGTAAGTACAAGGTCACTACCACAACAGAAAAAATTAGGTGGCTAAATAATGAGAGCTAATATGATGGGTCCTTCCAGGAACTGGGAGGTAAGCAATGACCAGATAAAGCCACTGGTCAGGTCTTTTTCAATCCTTCTCACTCCTTGGACTCCTTGATGATGGGCTCTGAATAACTTTCACTATAGAGGCTGTGCATTTTCAACAGGGGCTTGTGTACAGAAACGTCCTGGGGAGGATGCCAACTCTGATACTCCTAGTTTCGCTATTATCTTTCACAGGTTCTCTTTTAAATATTAAACGTTTATGCTATATTATGCTATAAAATTAAAGAAACATTTTGTCAGTTTTACTACATGTTTGTTTCTTATTGACTTTAAAGATATTAAGACTGCATCTCCAGCATATATCTGTGAACTTTTATCTAAAGATTAATGATTTGCTTATTAAATATAATGTTTAAATTTTAAGTAAGATATCTGTTTAAGAGTAGTAGTGATCACCCATAATCATGACTTAGACTGGGTTATTCAATATATGAAAATTTTTTTTATGGAAAATACGAAGTCAACATATTCACTTGGAACCAAGAACCGAAATTATTATGGATTTCAGACTGTGGCAACTCATGGAGACATGTATCTGATTCTGGAATCTTACTGACCTTTTTTTTTTTTTTTTAAACTGGTTTACTGGTATTTATTGAGGTAGAAATGAGTACTGTACATAACATCTAATCTATCTTAAATGATCCATAAAGCTATGAGAAAACAACAGCAAAAATAAGAAAGTAAAGAATGGCACTGATTATAAAAAATTTTACAATATTCCTTGTCAGTGAAGAAAACCTTGTCCTAGCCTTACATTGAAGATTGTACGGTCTTAATGAATAAAAGTTAAAGCATTGTATTCATACTTATATGTTCTTTCTTCAGTGAAGAATATATGTTAGGATTTTCATGCATTAAAATAATGAATGTAAAGAGTTGGCATTAGTCTTTATAAAAATCATTAAATCATTATTTATTAAAAACATAGTTTTACTTTGAACTATATTTCAGTGCACAGATCTTATATTTTCTATGCATTGATAACTACCAAAGAGGGTAATATATGTGAGTGTGCCAACATGTTTGTTATTTAAAGTGAAACAGGCAATACATCCTAACCCAACTTCAAAAATATATCAAAGGATAACTACATTCAAGCCAGATTTATGCTCCTGTTACGTTCCCATTAGTACTGAACATTTGCATCTATGAGTGAAATTACAGAACGGTTATTGCACATCTGAGTATTTTTAATAGAATTTAAAAAATAAGATGAAACAGTACGTGGAAACCATTCAGCCTGGTCTACTTAGAATAATACATTTATTCTGGCAGATGGTGTTTTCTGGTTATTCCTCCATTTTCCTTCTCTCTTTGAGTATGTTTGAATTGGTGATGTGAAATTACTGTGGGACCAGCACAGCCATCATTATCAGAGAAATGATCCATCTATTTGAATATCTCAAGTAAAGTGGTAATCCATTGCTGGAAGGTACAGGGGGAGGGGGAGGGGGGGGAGGGGGAGGCTTACTCCGACAGGTTGGAATCGGTGGGTGCCATGTGCTGTTACCCTCACATGTAACGGTGCTGCTCCCATGAAGAAAAAGCCCATGGTTACATTCAAACACGACCTTTGCTTTATAAGAATATTTCTTCTTGAATCCTGAAGTCTGTGTCCCATTTACAATGACGGGATATGGACATCTGACCACCTTGCACTGAGGAGGGTCACTACTCCATGCCCTATTTTCAGAGCAATAAATCTTGCTCTCTCCAACAAGTGACAGTTCATCTTGACCAGGTATCCTTTTACACTTGTAAGTTGCCACTTCCTGATATTCAAATACGTCCTTGTTACTTGGGTGCAATTCTCCATTTTCTATACTTGGAGGTGGTTTACAAAAAATTTTTGAACATATTGGGGGGTCATCATCCCACTGCACATCTGACCCTTTAAGAAGGCAATGTAGAATTCTTTGACCAATTAGGAAAAAACCAGGATTACAAACAAATTGAATTTGTGTACCAAACTCAGAACTTCCGTTCAGAAGATTCACTTGACCATTCACGGGATCATCTTGCCTTGGACAGGATTTTTTGTAGCAAGCATCCGTTGAAATGGGTGACCACTGCCCATTTTTAGCACACACACTGGAGAATTTGAAAGTAGGCCGTCGGATGTATCCTGGTCTACATGAATATTGTACTTGTTCCCCAGTCCCATAACTGGTTTTAGGATCGCCAATGAGCTTCATGCTTGCATATGTTGGTGGCTCACCACAGGCATCGGAGGATGTAGACAGCAGGGTCACCACGAGGGCCACAAGAAAGCACTGAGCAGAAAAGTAGTTGGGGAGGTGATGGAGAGACATCTTGCTCTCCAATTTAAAGAGCTGAAAAAACGCAGGACTAAGACAGGCTTTCTCAGTATCCTTAGCATACATTAGCATACGCAACAATCACTAAATCCACCAAGAGGTAAGGCTAAAAAAAGATGGGCGTGGCACAGGCCACGCCCAGGCAGGATGTCACTATAAATACTGCCTGGACTGGCTCTCACAACATATCAAATTAACCTCGCTGAAAGGTGAATTTGGGTTAGCTGACTAAACCCACAATTAATCTTTGTTCATAAACAAGGGGATTTCTTTATTTTTAAAGATCGATTCCTAGATGTTATTTTATTAGTGAGGCTTTCTGCCTGAAATTTTCCCAAAGCAAGCCTGAAAATAAGAATTTGTGTATTCAGAGTCCATTTGAAAGATTACAGAACGCTCAAGGGAGGAATTTGGAAAAATGGGATTTAGAAAGAAGAAAGGCAAATTTCAAGTACTGTAATGAGGCTGTTACCTCATGGCAACAGTGAGTGAATCCTGGTGTGGAGCCCTTAAAAAAAGCTATGGCAATGTTCTTCAGAGTCAACCTCCAGAGACTTGACACCTGAAACACTTTAATTAGTGATTGGTACCTGCTGTCCTTCATAATAGCTCCCGGGAGACCCACTCACCTCCATGCCTTCATGGGATCCCTGTTCTTTCAGGAAGTATCAGCTGGCAGCATGGAAGCCTGAAAAAAGCTAGCAGAGAGACAGATGCCGGTAACAGATAGAAAGCTTTCCCCCCTCAAATTTTCCCAATCTGTCATGGTTTGCTCAGGCCTCCAGAGCATAGGGGACACACTACACTGAAGAGCAGCTAGCTTTTCTCAGGAAAAATAAATAAATAATGAGGCAGAATCAGGCTTGAAATATGGAAGACAAATGAGCTGCATGTCAGCCTCACTTGAGGGTGACCGAATTGAGTAAGCATTCTTTTTTAAATATATATTTTATTAATTTATTCATATTACATCTCAATTGTTATCCCATCCCTTGTATCCTCCCATTCCTCCCTCCCTCCCATTTTCCCCTTACTCCCCTCCCCTATGACTGTGACTGAGGTGGACCTCCTCTCCCTGTATATGCTCATAGGGTATCAAGTCTCTTCTTGGTTGCCTGCATCCTTCCTCTGAGTGCTAGCAGGCCTCCCTATGCAAGGGAAGTGGTCAAATATGGGGCACCAGAGTTTGTGTATCCCTATAGAAATAGAAGCAATCATTGATAGTCTCCCAACCAAAACAAAAAACAAAAAAACCAGGGCCAGACAGTTTTAGTGCAGAATTCTACCAGACCTTCAAGGGCGAGCTAATACTGATACTCTTCAAGCTACTCCAAAAGATAGAAATGGATGGAACACTACCAAATTCATTCTATGAGGACACTGATACCTAAACCTCACAAAGACTCAACAAAGAAAGAGAATTTCAGGCCAATTTCTCTTATGAACATTGATGCAAAAATACTCAATAAAATACTTGCAAAACAAATACAAGAACACATCAAAGATATCATTCACCATGACCAGGTAGGCTTCATTCCAGGCATGCAGGGATAGTTTAATATATGGAAATCCATCAATGCAATCCACCATATAAACAAACTGAAAATAAAACAACCACATGATCATCTCCTTTGATGCAGAGAAAGCATTTGATAAAATCCAACACCCGTTCATGTTTAAAGTTTTGGAGAGATCAGGGATACGAGGCACTTTCCTCAACATAATAAAGGCTATAGACAGCAAGCCAATAGCCAACATCAGCGTAAGCATTCTTGATCACAGCTTTCAAAATTCCTCCTTCCCTTCCCCCCCAGTTCAGGTTGTCTGATGTCAGTGCCCATTTCTTTATACAGTGTTCCTTTCATTTTTTTTCACTCTCTCCTCAGTTCCTTGTAATAAATTAGCCCAGAAACATTTTGAACTTCCCCATACCCTCTCATTTTATTTCTTCTTAGAGTTTTAATTTTTTATTGAAAATTATACAATATATTCTGATCATAGTTTCCTCTCCCCCAGCTCCTTCCAGATCCCACCACCCCACACATCCAACTTCAACCCTTTTGTCTATCGCTCTTAAGAAAACAAACAGGCAAATATAAAGGGCAAAGAAAATAGAAGAAAAATAAATAAATAATAAATAAAAAAGCTGAAAAAGCACACAAAAAAAACAGGTGATGCGTGCGTGTGTGTGTGTGTGTGTGTGTGTGTGTGTGTGTATTCCTAAAATGTGGACTTCATCTCTACTGAGAATGTTCTGAACATGTACTCTGCTCAAATTGACAAATTAAGTAATATTTTGCTTGCTCTACTTCAATTCTCTAATGGCTCCTGAGATCATCTACTCAATTTCATGTAATAAGCATTTCTACTTGTGTCATTCACAGGGCACATGTAGAGTGTCACTTCCTCAAGCAACTACATCCCCGTTTTCAACACAAATTTGATTCTTTGATTACACTTTATCTTGATAACATACATCATCTTACTTCTAAGTGAAAAAAAAAATGGTACTGATTTCACACCACTATCATCTATTTTCCATGCCTAATCAGTCTTCGAGATTGTACTTCCCAGAAAAAAATCCCTTCCAGATAAAGATACACAATAAATCATAATAAGATGTATATTTGACTCAGCCTGGTTAATCTTTGGAAGTTACAATCTCCCTGAAGATCTGTAAAGATGCTGGTATTGTCAGACAATCTCTCAAATTATTTCAGGACCTGGCCACTATTTGTAGATTTATCATCAGTTTCTTTCCTGTTTGCTTATTTGCAGTGTAGCTGAAAAAACATATACATTTACCATGTTCATTCTTATGTCTTGCTATACATTTTGAAATGAGTTTTACAATAATATCATTAAAATACTTATCACATCACTCATTCAGGACTGTTGAATTTTATTCAATGTCTTTGTTTACCTATTAAGATTATCATATGGATCCTTTTTCTTTGTTTTGTTGATATAGAATATCAGATATACTAATTGTTTCATATTAAATATTACCCTTTTATTTCTGTGATTCATACGAATTGTATGAATTCATGAACAAGCCTTTGAATGTGTTATTGAATGTGTTACTACTGTTATTTATTATTTGATGTGTGTATGTGTTTGGAGGATGTTTGCTTGTGGTCTTTAATTGATTCGTTTCCTTTGCTTTCTGTTATGAGATTTTGTATGAGCATAGTGCTGGGCCTCACAGAATCTACATGGAACAATCTTTTCTTATTTTTTAAATAACTTATAGATAATTGGTATTCTTTAAGTTTTTGGTACACATCAACATTGAAGCCATTGGTCCTAAGCTTCTCTTTGACAGGAGTATTATACTGACTTAGATTTGCTCCTTCTTATTGGTCTGTAGAGTGTTTCTATTCATCCCATGGTTTAGTCATAGTAAGGTATATTTGTCACTGGGGATTTGGATTTTTTTTTTTTTAGGTTAGGTTTTCTCCAAGAGCAACAAGTGCTCATAATAAGTGTGCCATCTCTCCAGGTCCTCGCTCGCTTTTGCTTTCTATTTAAGTCCTAATTTATGTAGATTCCTGGTAGATGGATTGAGAGTAGTCATTGGATTTCTGTGTCTCTCTTTCTCATCCTGCTTTTTCACTATTACTTGTCTTACTGAGGTCAGGCAACTATATCTGGGTTGCTGGAGCACACTCGGGCTGTGAACCCCTAAGCCCAGTTGTAGAACTGGCAGCACAACTACTCATTACGTGTTTGTGGTGGCTGAGTAAGTACGGCACACATAGGCTCATACACTCAAATGCTTAGTCATCAGAGAGTGGCACCACTCGAAAAGGAATAGAAGGTGTTGCCTTGTTGGGTTGGGTGTGGCCTTATTGGGAGAAGTGTGACACTGTAGGTAAGCTTTGAGGTTTCCAAAGCCCAAGGCAGGCCCAGCTTCCTGTTGCTTGAGATTCCACATATAGAACTCTCAGCTACCTCTCCACCATCAAGTCCGCCTGCATGCCACCAGACTCTCTACCATGATAAAAATGGACTAAACCTATTAAACTGCACACACAGCCCAATTAAACGTTTTCTTTCATAAAAGTTTCTGTGTCAAGGTGTCGGTTCACAGCAATAGAACAGTGACCAAGACAGGCTGCAAAGCAAATGAAATCCATATGCTGATGAGACCTTTGTAGTTTGTGTTTATTGCTGGACAGTTCACCAAGAAATGTGAGAAATGATGAATAGGCAAAGAATGTGTATTGGATATATAAAACATAAAAGTTATAAAAGGTGAAAAGTTGTCCTTTATGACACGAGTGGGACTGGAGGACAGCATGTTCAGTGGCATGAGGCAGGGGTTGTGTTGTAGGTCAGTCGTGCACTGTTGCCTCAGAGCTGCAAGGTTCTAGGTCCAGTCATCAGTGGTGCACAAAGTAGAGTGATTGTGGGCAATCGAGGCACAGAAAGGCCAGTACTTCATGCTCTATCTTATATGTACAACCTTACAAAGTTGGTTGTATATAGGTTGAATATAAAATTGTGTTTACCAGATGCCAAGGAACGTGGAAGTGGATTTACAAGTTATAGGAAGGAATAAAAGGTTTGAATTTGCTAATGTATGTTGGCTATGAGTAACAGAAAACTTGAGAAATTCATGTAAAATGACTGAATGGTTTTTTTTTTTGCTATAAACAAATAATGATTGATGAGATAAATATGTTTTAACATGACTGAAACTTTATGCAACATATAGGTAGAAACTTTGCTCTATGCCTCATTAATATGTTAAGCTCTTACGTGCCAGGTAAAAATAAATGTTAAAAAAGAATAGTACAGATGATCAGAAGAATTCAGCAGTTCTATCAGGTCCCAGGGTTTCTTTCATCGCCAACTTTTTAATACTGACTCAATCTCTCTTACTATTGATTTATTTAACTTTTCTGTTCCTCCAGAATTCAATCTTAGAAGGTTGTCTGTGTCAGGAATGTATCTATTTCTTCTAGGTTTTCCATTTTGGGGCATATAATTGTTCATAACCACCTTTTATGATCTTTTGTATATCTGTGAAATCGGTTGTATTGTATTTTTCCATTTCTAATTTTGTTTGTTTGAATCACCTTTATCTTTGTGCTTTAACTCTTTTTCCTTACTTTTTATTTTTATGTAAAAATTCCAACTTTTTATAGCTTATGTCCATTAATATAATCACAAAGCTGTTCAAATATAACCAAGTTTAGATGGTATTTACTCATCATTGTTACAGATACAGAAAATTTGAAAATTCCTATCTTCATCTTAAATTAATGTTTTGTCTCTGTGAATGTCATTTTATTTCAACACAAAGAACACAGATTCTTTTTTTCTTAAGTAAGGCAGGTCTGGCTATGGTGAACATTCTAGGCTTTTGATTTGGCTTGTTTTAGGGTCTAGCCTGGAGCCTGTACTTGCAGACTAACCTTTAGCTGGGTGTCTCACAGCAGTTTATGCTCAGTGCTCCTAAAGCCTCTACCTACACAGGTCAGCTTCGAGTCCCAGGCTGCCTTGGGGACTGCTGAAGCATGCCTGGCCCTAGAATCTAAGGTCTCTCTTTGTTCTCTTTCCTAGGCTTGGGGGAGATGGAGGAGTGGGTAACATAAAGCTCTCCTGCTACTGTATTAAATGTCTCCCCTTTATCTCTGTGCTCCAAAAAAAAATATTATGTTCTAGTCCCGTGATCCCCTCACTCTTAAGAAGTTATTTTCCTGTGGGATCTTGGAACTTCTGTTTCACCATTGCCTTAAGCCACTTTGTATTGCTGTAACAGAGTACCACATATTGGGCAAGTGGTAGTAAATAGAAATGTGTAAGGTTCCAGTTTGATAGGCTGGGGAGGGCAAAGTGACGTTCCTGGCGTCTGGTGAGGATCTTCTGTATCAAAACATGGCAGAAAGCACTCTATGATCACAGTAAAAGATAGGGAAAAAGAGAAAAAGAAAGGACGTGAGCTTCTCTCTCTCTCTCTCTCTCTCTCTCTCTCTCTCTCTCTCTCTCTCTCTCTCTCTCTCTCTCTCTCTCTCTCTCTCTCTCTCTCTCTCTCTCTCTCTCTGTGTGTGTGTGTGTGATGTTCTCCTGTGATAATGAGCCAGTTCCCACAGCAATGACTTTGATCCACTTGGAGGACAAGAGTCACCTTACCGATTCTTGAAGATCTCACTTCTTAATACCATCACAATGGCACTTAAGCCTAAACATCAATTTGGAGGGGACAAATATACAAATCACGACAACTTTTTTACCAATACTGCACAGCTCTTTTCTTTTATCTGCAAAATATTCTGACATTAACTGTAAATTGTGCCAGCAGTTCCTTACTACAGGCCTCTCCCAGAATCATCGCTGCTACCTGATAAAAACACCGTTACTATTTTTGATGCCCATGTGTTTGCATTAAGGCAGGATAACCCTAGTTGAACTAAAAAAAAAAAAAAAGAATGCTGGTGCCCAGGAGCCTGCAGACAGCATGGCTGCTGGTCATGTTGTCATCAGGGTTGTTCCTACTGTCCAAATAAGCCCCTGTGTCTGTATCTGTTTTGTGCCCTTTCTTGGATTCTTTTCCTTTTGTTTGTTTTGTCCTATTCTGATGTGTTTGTTTTTGTTTCACTTATTGTATTGTTATCCCTTAAATGCTTTTCCGTTTTCTAATGAAACACAGAAAGTGAATGAATCTAGCAAAGTGGGGAGCTGAGGAGGAACGGTGAAGAGCATTGGGGGTGCATAGTCAGTATTTGCTGTGTGACATGTATCAAATTTCAATAAAAAAATAAAGCTTTTGGATAAGAAACCCTGATGCTCAATAGAAATAGGAGGTGTTTAATGACTATTGAATAAATGCCTGAAAAAGGGAATGGAAGGATAAATGAATATAACACGCAGGGAGCTGAAGAGGCATAGTAACAAACAGGAAGTGAAGGGCTGGCTCTCCCCTGTCTGCACTCCCATTTATACTTACAGGAGGGTAATTTAGACCTAGGAGGGGACTGGGCTTTTTTAGAGTCCTAGGAAGTGGATGAAAGGAGGGGTTTGGAAAGCTCAGATGTTTCTGGGGTACATCTATATTTGGTTTGGGACTATGTATGGGAAATATCTAATGGTCAAAAACTGCATCTCCTTGAGGCTTTGGTTAAGAGCCGGGCCACATATATTTTTTTCTTAATAAGCACCTTAGAACAAATATGTAGCACATTGATATTTCAGTGATTTAATTTCATTCTATAAATCCCTCAGTACCACAAATCTCATTTTTTTTATATCCTTGGCAAGTAATTTACTGATTGCGTATGCCATTTTTACATAAGGACTGGATATAGTGACTTACATAGTACTCAAGAATGTGAGGCTGGAAGTTAAGATGACTCTTCACTACCTAGTAAATCCTAAGGAAACCTGAGCTACAGTGTAAGCTGTGTCTGAAAAGAAGGAATAAACATTAAAGACATTAATAAACACGTGACATCTTATGTCACATGGTAGCCATGCAGAAAAAAATAACTGAATTTCTCTAAAAGACTTCCCAGGGGTCCTGCTCAAACTCTGGCACCAGCCAAGGACAATACATGCAGTAAACTTCGAACCCCTACCCAGATCTAGCCAATGGACAGGACATTCTCCACAGTTGAGTGGAGAGTGCAATCTGACTTTCACACGAACTCTGGTGCCCCATATTTGACCACGTCCCCTGGATGGGGAGGCCTGGTGGCACTCAGAAGAAGGATAGCAGGCTACCAAGAAGAGACTTGATACCCTATGAGCATATACAGGGGGAGGAGGTCCCCCTCAGTTACAGACATAGGGGAGGGGAGTAAGGGGAAAATGGGAGTGAGGGAGAAATGGGAGGATACAAGGGATGGGGTAACAACTGAGATGTAATATGAATAAATTAATAAAATATATTTTAAAATAAAAGTTAAAATGATGAAAAAGAGACTTAAAACATTTATCTCCTCATCATTTAGGTAATCTAATATTGCTTTATCCTACAATATTTTCCTTGTACACAGTTCATATTAGTAAAGACACAAGTAAGTGCCAGAGATTGTATTACCCACTGGGTAAAAGGCTTTATCTCTATTAAGTAAATGTAGTAGTCTTAGAATCTTTATTAGAAGCAGAATTTCCCATGGTCATATTTGACCTAATAACCACATTATTTAAAAAAAACTTCAAAACATCTCAATAATAAAAAAATAATTTTCTGGATGGCAGTGTTAGCTAAGATGGACTTAAGGAACTTCATGCCTCACCATAAATGTAATATAGTATGTTACAATCTCTGCTGCCGAAATTCAATTATTGAATTTTTAATAAAGCACACCATCAATAGAGGAAAAAATGGTTTAAGGCAAAAATTTTTTTGAGAGAACACCATAAACATTTGAAACCATTAAATTGTAAACGCTCAAGGCTTATAAATAGGGCTTTACGGGAAGTCAATTTGGCCTCTTATGCTAGTTTTTATATTACGGGCATTTGGTGCTAGTCTCAATAATCATAAAAAAGAAATACTTGAAATTATATGTGCTTGAAACCAGGGTAATTTATTCTATCATCTCACCAAATTAAGAATAAAGAAGAATGAATCTGAGGGAGTGATACAGTTTCCACTTTATACATGGGTTAATTAATTTTTGACAGCCCTTAAAGATGACCAAATGAGGCTTCAGGAGCATGCCAGTTAGTTTATATACACTTAGACTATAGTTTAAGGGTGGGCAAGTGTCACTGGAGTGAGCTAGAAGGGCCGTATCTCCATTGCTTCTACAGTGTATACCAATAAATGCTGAGCTCCAGGACAGGGTCTAGAGGCCACAGCAGTGGAGGCAAAGGCATGTCACCCCCAGTGGGGCAGTGCTCAGTGGCTCCTCTAGTGCCCACACATGCTACACAGCAGTGGCTGGTAAGAAATCGTTTCCCAACAGCCCTCTTTCTCCAAATTCATTTGAAATTTGGGAGTGGGGTAGTGGTGGTGAAAATGATGCCAATACAATATTCATGTAAGAAAGTTTCAAAATATTGAAATTATTTTTCTGATTTTCTCAGTATTACTAACAGTTTAGACATTTTATTAGGCAGAAGGAACTTTTCAACAGTGGAGGTCAACTCTGTTTTATTCTTACATGTTTGATCGTCTTTGACTTTGGTAATTGAAAACAATTGCATTATAATTTGCCTGTGCACTGGTGTAGCACACTGTTCTTGATTGGCCTTTTGGGGCCACACAGAGCAAGTATCTCAGGGATCTGTCTGAAAGTATTTAACTGTCCTGTGCTCTAGGGGATCCCTGATTGTCCTCAGACCACCCGCCATTAAGAACTTCAACCATGTACAAAATAGAAAATTTCTATTACAGAGTAATATCTATATCTCCCTCTATATGTATTAATGTAATACGCACATGTTGATATTGTAGGTGCACGATAAAGGTATAGGCTTGTTCCTTTTAAAAATTTCCTTGTACATATATGTATGTGTATTTGCACATGAATGGGTATACATGATCAGGAAATTGTGGCCAGAGCTTGCCCTCAGGCATCTTTCTCCATCCTTCCTCCTCCTCTTCGTATTTTGAGGCAGGGTCACCAACTCAAAGTGTGTGACAGTTGAGCTTCTCTAGCTTGCCACTTACTGTAGGGATATTACTCTGTTTCTCCTTCCTATAGGCTGGGATAATAAGCAACCATCATCGGTACTGACATTTGTATGGATATTCAGAATCCAAGCCCTGGTTCTTGTGCTTGCTCAGCAACATCTTCATCTGATGAAATGCTCCTGCCTGGTGAAGAGTTCTTTAAGGTAAAACAAGACAGCTTATTCTTAGACAAATATAAGGAGTGATCCGCCATGGGAGATGCTGCTTGAGATTCTATGGCCATCAGAGAAAGTCCTAAAGCAGCACAGTCAATAAACTCTGGTAGAGGCAGCAGACAGGCGAGGCACAGCAAAGCAGAATTGCTCCACTTTTCACATGTGAACTTGGTCCTCTGTCCCTTTAACTTGAGCATCACTAGGGGCATAGGCTGTATTATGCTTGCTGGTAAATTCTAAGATTGATTCTGGAAAGGCATAAGGATGCTATCATAATGATGAAAGTTAATGGCTGTTAAAGGCACCAAGATATTTCAAGATAGCTTTGGCTGCAGATCTATTGCACTCCGTCTCTATGTCAGTATGTTCCAGTCAGCCAATGTCAAATACTTTGTAGATTATTTAATATAGACACATCTTCCAGACAGAATTTCAGTTCAGAATATGTATACACACACACACACACACACACACATACACCCTCATTTTTATTTTCATCTCTAAAAAAAAATTTATCATACAATTTTATTAAATTTTATTGCAATGATCATTCTTAATATTTTTAAAAAACTAAATCCGTTTAAAGTGTCAATCTGTCACTAAATTTGTATTTTAGTTGCAAAACTATTTTTATTGACTAAGAATCTATAATATTGATTGACTAAGAATCTATAGTCTATGGTCTTACAACAAACATGGCTAGGCAACAGAGACAGGATTTATAATTTCTGCCTATTTTGTGACTAAACACTGTAGCTTCTAGATTGGCATTAATTTTTTGAAAGTCTGTTAGAATTCTGTGCTAAAATGATATAGCCTTGGGCTTCCTTTTTTAGTTGGAAGACTTTTAATGACTGCTTCTATTTTTACTAGGGGTTGTGGGTATGTTTAAATTGCATATCTGATCCTGATTTAACTTTGGTAGATGGTATGTAGTAAGGTAATTACCCATTTCTTTAGATTTACAAATGAGGTAGAGCACATGTTGTAAGTATGTTATTCTGATTCTCTGGATTTCCCCAGTGTCTGTTGTTATGTTCTTCTGATCTCTACTTTTGTCAATTTGAATCTTCTCCTTCTACCTTTTATTTAATTTGGCTAAGAGTTGTTAAATCTTACCGGTTTTCTCAAAGAATCAACTCTTGTTTCATTGACTCTATTGATTTTGTGTTTCTATTTTATTTATTTCAGCCCTGAGTTGATTATTTCTTGCCTTCAACTACTTTTGGGTATGATTTCTTTTTTTCCCCAAGACCTTTTACTTGTGCTGTTAAGTTGCTAGTTTGAGAGCTCTCCATTTTTTAAGGAAGGCAGTTAGTGTCATGAACTTGTGGTTTTATTTATTTATTTTTTGTTTTGTTTTAATGAAAATTCTAACTGATTTTACCAAAGAAGACTCAGGAGCCAGATGCTGGGGTGAAAACTTGCCAGCTCAGAGAGACAGAGAAAGCTCCCACCTGACCTTTTTACTCAGCTCACATCCCAGAGGAAAAAAACAGAAGCCCAAAGCCCAAAGCCAAAAGCTTGCTTGCTCAGCTGACAGCCCAGAAGGAAAAGCCAAAAATCTAAAACCCAAAGAGATTGCTAGCTCAAACCTCAAAAGCCTTTTTAAAAAGGCCCTTCTTATCCATGCTGTCTTAAATAAGCTCCAACTCAAAGTTCTACCTGCTCTTTAATCCCTGTCAGCTGGTTTCTTGCTCCACCTCTTGACCTAGGGTTAATTTTATTACATCCGGTACACAGAAAGCTCTTGGATTAAAGGTGTGTGCTGCTAGGACTGGCTGAATCACACCATAATCACCTGTTTATAATAAACAGAAAGTTCTTAGATTAAAGGTGTGTGTTAGAGCTGAACGACACTAAACAAAAGACAGGTTTTTATAGTTCACAACCTCAGGGTTCACAACAGGATCAAATATCCTGCAACACTTCCCCTTTTGTCTAAATAAAAGACTTTTGGCTAACATCAATAAGCTATATTCCATCTGGTAAAAAAAAATACATTCATAATGTCCATTGCATTAATATTTGGCAAAATTGGAGAATGTATTCTATCTGTCCTATCTTGATAAGTCCAAAGTCATATATCTAAATCACTTTGTACCAGGACTTGGATTATCCACCCCCTCACCCCCCAAAACAAAACAAAACAAAACAAAAAACCCCTTCTATTTAGACCTAAAATAACTCCTTAAATCCTAAAAAATTAAGTTTAACTGTCCCATCCAGCAGGACCAGTAATTACGGGGTGGCGAGGAGAGCCATACCTGAGAAATGGGACGGGAAAGAAAGAGGCGAGACCAAGTAGCGTTCCTATCAAGGTCTGTTTATTGGATCAAAAGCAAAAGCTTATATGGGGTGGAGGCAGGAGCTAAGCAGTGGAGGTGGGGGGTGGGGAGGGGCGAGAATGCCTTCAGATGATACCATCAGGGGAATATCCTGTGGTTTATCTCGGAACACTATCTCTCGGAAAGCCCCAAGCTATCCTGCTAAACAACATCTGCAGAGGCTGAAAGGAGGAAGTTATGCAGGGGCTGAAAGGAGGAAGTAAGTTTAGCTTTGGAACCGGGCATCGGTATCTTTCCATAGCCAGTAGATTCTCTTAGCCTTGAATGACCCCGGGCTGGCTCCGAACACTTAACTGTAAGACTATACCCCTCAGAGACCTGAGAAGGATAAATATTATCTGAATAAAGAGTAAATGCAGAGCAAACAGCTTCCAAAACTATAGAAATGACAGATTCTGTTGGCCACCTGGACAATCACCCAAGATATCTTTATAAAACTGGAGCATCTTTAGACTTCTGGCTCAGAATATCTGACAGACATTTCTGTGAAGCGGGTAATATGAAGGACTTGCCTACCTACTGCTTGCAAACCTCAGCAGTCAACTTTCTTGCATGCAGTTTGTTCAGTATTCTGTCTGCAGTAGAAGCAAGTGCAATTTCTTGGCCATGGCTAGCTTGCCATGTATGAAGCCATCTCCTAATTTTTTTTTATGTTGATTATAGTCTTTGAAATTGAAAGGACATGCTACCAGGAGGTGACATGTTTTATTGTTAAAAAATTTTCAAATTAATAAAACATCTTTAAATGCTACATTCTGTGGATCTCTGAGGGTGTTTTTAAGACTATCTATCTATCTCTAGTATATCTGAATTATGTTTCAAGCTGTATACTTTCTTATTAACTTTAGAAAACACCTGTCTGTAAATTGGTACTTAACAAAACCACCAGTATGATTGGCCATTAGTTTATATTTCTCTGACCAAGACCGTTAACAACTTGCAAACAAGCCTCCAGGACAATAACATATATCTATCAGTCATTGAACGATCAAAAAACATCCACCCCATCTTTTGGGAATGGGTGTCACTCTCTTAAAATTGCTTCCTGCTGATTTGGGGTTTAGTTTCCTTTTGGGAGCTCAAGAAATTGGGAAAATGCAAGTCTTAAGAAAGCTGTCACGTTTTTCCATTGAGTCTCTATACTGTGAAAATGCAGGCTTGAATGAAGTCCTGGCTGGAACAGTGTGTGACACTGGACCATCTTAGCTATCCATTTTGAAGTTGTTCTGGATGCATATTTTTGAGGAAACAGATATTGAGGCAGGCATACTTTGAGGCTGGGTCACTTAGGACACAGGTCTTCTCCTCTTCAGTGTCTGGTCCCTTTACTTCAGATGTTTCACTTCTTTAGAGATCTCTAGATTCCTTTATTAGGTATTTTTATTCTCCTGGAATGATTTAAAAACATAACTCTGCCTTAACCCTAATTTAGTGGTTTTTCTTTTTTTGGTGGGTTGTATCTTTCCTAGTGCAATTTATTTAGTTGGCAATAGAAAAAGCATTAAATTTCAATCTAAATAAAAAATTCTTTTGAAAATTTGAAATTAAATATAACTTTATGTGTATTTATGTTTAAGTCACCAAGGACATTCACTTTGAATTTCAGCCTGTCTTTTCCAAGCACCTTTAAATTTAGATTACTGAAATTTTTATGTGTCTGTCTCTGTCTCCCAAGTGTTGGGATCAAAGACAGGTGCTTCCCAAGTGCTGGGGTCAAAGGTGTGAACCATCACATGTGGACCCATGTTTTTCTCTATTTGGAGCTTGTTCTGTATCAGGCTGGCCTTGAACTCAGAGATCTGTATGCTCGGGTTAAAGGTGTGAACTATCACCACCCTGTTCATTGAAACTCTAGAATTTAGAAAATAACCAACTCATAGAGGTTTCCTGCCTCTTCTAGGCATGGGCTAGCACCTCCCTGTTCAATTTTTAAAAAAAAAAAAAATCTTAGTTCCAAATTACTACAAATCCTATAGACTTAGAAAAGAAATTTCAACTGTAGTAACCGTTTACATTTACTTAAAATATTTTAAATCTCTTAAATGTGTTTTTAATACCAAACAGCAAAAATGTACTTTTAAAAAAAAGATTTCCTTATATGCAAATCTTTTTTTGAGTAAAATTATTTTTTGAGACTTTATTTTTTTATTTAATTAGTTTATTCAGATTACAACTCAACTGTCATCCCATCACTTGTATCCTCCCATTCCTTTCTCTCTTCTGTTTTCACCCTATTTGCCTCCCCTAGGTCTATGAGCAAGGGGGGCCTCCTCCCCCACTATATGGTCATAGGCTATCAAATCTCATCTTGGTAGCCTGCTTATTCTTTCTCTGAGTGCCTCCAGGCCTTCTCACCAAGGGGAGATGGTCAAATATGGGGCACCAGAGTTCAGGTCAGAGTCAGTCCCTGCTCTCCACATAACTGTGGAGGATGTCCTGTCCATTGGGTAGACCCAGAGGGTCCTAGAAAACCACAAGAAGAACATCGTGGCTCGGGGGGGGGGTCTTCTCAAACAATTGCACTAACCAAGGGCAATACAAGACACCATGCACTTAAAACATTTGACTTGGAAATCTGTGCTGAATCTTCCTTGAAAGCATTTTTCCTGAATGTTAAGACTGCATAATACTGAAAGATGCTATCAAGGAGCCAATGGAGTAGAGCAGCCAACACTCTGACCCAGGTGGGATGCCTAAGAACAGCAGCAACAGCCACATGGAAAGATATGCGTATGTCGACAGCTGTGCCACTCATGTCTTGGAAGTAACCAACAGCTATGCAACTAGACTTAAAACCTATTCAACAGAAGAGAAACCATGCCTAGTATTAGCAACCTAGCCAACTACCCAGGGCTAAGGAAGGCACCATTTATTTTACGAAACAGAGTAATTTCTGACTGCATTCTAAATATGTACCTGACTACTTACAGTGTATCTCTTACCACTCATCAAAGAAGCTTCTTTTCCAACAGACAGAGGTTGTATAGGTTACATTTAAAAAAAAATGTTTTGCCAACTTGAGCAAGCTGTGGAAAGTTCCATTAAGAAAATGCTTCTGTTAGATTTGCAGAGTGGGGGTTCGATGTTTGCTACTTGTGTTGTCCTTGGTTAGTGCAAAAATGTGCTTTTTAAGAAGAAAACTCCAAAGCTGATGTCCAAAATGGTGTGGGCTACATAGCAATATGTCGTCTAACATTTTAATGTGGAATTAAAACACATGGTTTAAAAAAAAATGCCATCTTTCGTTTCATGCCAGTTAGACAAATGTGACTTTGGTAATAATCATTTGAAATTATTTTTGTATTTTTTTATGCCTGATGAACATTTTTATAGGTAGGGCAGTTGGTACCTTGGAAAGACCAGCACATATCACACCTTGCTTATGGACAACCTGGAAAGTGTGGGACTGTTCTCAATATTATCTTTTAACATTTTCTTCTCAGAATCATTTTTTATATTATAGTTTGTTTCTGATTGGAGGAATGTTAATCTGTGTTTTCCATTGCCATAACAAATCAGGCCCCCACAAATTTATGGCCATCTTAGCCATGTATCTCTGTAATTTTTCTATTTGTGCTTCTAGCCCTATACACTCAACCCATCTTGCACTTTGTTTTACCTGAGATAACATTCCAATCCCTAGAAGCTTGATATTTACTTCCTTAAGAGGCCAATCCTGAGGCCAAGATTTTGGTGAACTTATTGTTACATCTACTCTCAGGTCTACTAAACCTTCAATTCCAATGTGATTTATTTTTATGTTTTCCTTAGGTCTCTGATACTTGATAGCATCTTGTCAAGGTATTTGTTTTGTGGTCTTCCTTGAAATTTTTTTTGTGGTATTTATTGAAGCTATTCTGACTTTGATTATATCCAGAGCAGTATTGTTTTTAACAACATGAATTAATTTTTAAAATTGTTCTGTGGCTGCATTTCTCCTATCCTGACAGGGAATGATTAAATCAAATTTGATGTCTTGGCCTGTGGGAAGCCCCTTGGACCTTTCCCAATGACAAAAGGTTACCTTTCCTATCCCTTGCTGGTCTGCACTCCTTAGTCCAATGTAGCCTTTTGCCACATCTTCTGCGTACTCCAGAATGCTGGGACCATCTTCTTGGTTTATCTGTAGAAAAACCATTGTTTCTAGGAATGCCTTGCCTGCAATTCCCTTTCAACGGCCTTGCTTAGCACAATTAAAACTTCTGCCACTTTGATTTTTCCCAAGTCTTTTAGGAATTACTTCTCCTATCAGATTAGCATCATAAACAAGAGATCCAATATAAGCCATATCTCTGACCCATTCCTCTCCTGGTGCTGTTCATGCCTTTAAAAGTCTAATCACTCTTTTGCATTCGGAATTAGAATCTTCAAAAGCCAAAGATTCAATTAGCACTTTTCTGACTTCTGAATCTGATTCTATTCTAATTACAGTTGAAGTTAGTCATTGTGGAAAAACAAACAAACAAAAAAACAACAAAAAACAAAACAAAACAGTGTAAGCTTCTCTAGGGCCTTGTATAATTTTAGTAAATAACTCAGACCTCTTTCCTGATTGTTCAGTCTTATCCTGATCTTTTAAAGCTGCTAGATGACATAGTGCCAAGGTGTGATAATCAAATTCAAACTGCCTTTGTAAATCAGTATATTGATCTTGGGAAATATCAATACATATTGCCTCATTTTGTTGTTCTATGGCCTCTACTTCCCCTTTCCACCATGATTGACATTGTGACTGTGGACCAGGTTCCAATATTGCTGTTGTCAAACCTTTCCAGTCTTGGGGGATAACCCTATTCTGAGTTGCCCATGAATTTAGAATCTGTTTCACATAGGATCAATGTGTACCATAAAAGACTTTCTTAAGTCTCCTCTCCAGTATGTTTATAGGATGCCATTTAAATTCATTATAACCTTGGGGGTGCCTATCATCTCCTGTTATGTCTTGTATTATAGCTGAATAAACTAAGGCTGGTTTTCTAACAATACTGGGACACCTCCTGGCAGTTTCATGATACGGTGGCATGGTAGGCTCTTGTCTAAAATTCCTCTGTCTGTGTCTGAGAATTTTCCTTTTTTTCATTTCTAGGTCTTTCTAAAACTTGTATTAATTCCTGTCTGTATCTGACTGTTTCTATTATTTTTTCTAAGGTTTTTCTCAATTCCTTAGTTTGTGTCTGAATATCACTTATAAGTCTCTCTAATTTTCCTTCTAAGGCTTGTATCTTATCAATCCACTTTTCATGTTTTTTCCTTTTACCTATGAAGGTTTTTTTCCCCTTTGGGCAGGTACATAAAGCCATTATGACTATTAAAAATAAAGTACAAAATACCAAAATGATAATAATCATAATTGGTATTAATCTGATTTCAGTTATTTAGTTTTTCATTTTCTGTTTCTTATTTTCAAGCCATCTAGAGTAGCATTATACTGGGTTCTAAAGCCTTTGGTTAAATTTCAGGTATTTCCCATACTTCTATCTTTCCTTGAGAACTTTCCAGATGACTTATCAAATCTGATGACTTCTGAGTTTGTCCACAGATGGAATGATCTCTCTGTCAGTGGGGTCATGCCACTTGTTGGTCCACTAAAATGTTGTTTTAATAAAATGAAAATACCAACTGTTTGATTTTTACCAAAGAAGACTCAGAAGCCAGATACTTGGGTGAAAACATCCTTGGTGCTAGCTCAGAGAGGCAGAGAATAGAATTGAATGGTTAGGATTTACTTTTCTTTTAAAACAACAAACTTATCTCTTAGAACTGACTTCATTGTGTATAGATGTTCATTTAATTCTACAAAGTCTTTAATTTCTTTGGTAATTTCTGGTTTGACCCATTTGTCACTCAGTAGTAAGTTGTTCATTTTGCATGAGTTTGAAAGCTTTCTGTTGTTTCTGTTGTTGTTGGTATTCACCTTCTATCTAAGGTGGTCGGATGGGATGCATGGTTTTATTTTCCATTTTCTTGTACCTGGTGAGACTTGATTCATGTCGAAATATGTGATCAGTTTTGGAGAAAGTTCCATGAGCTTATAAGAAGTCAAATTCTTTTGTTTTGGTAAAATGTTCTATGTATCTGTTGGGTACATATTGGTTTATGATGACATTTAACTCCAACATTTCTCTGCTTAGTTTATTCTGGATGACTCCTCTATCGGTGCACCTGTGGTATGGAAGTCACATAATTTCACTGAATATGTGATTTTGGCTATAGTGATATTCTTTTATGAACTTGGGTAGTCTTGTGTTTGGTACATACATATGGTGATAGTCTCTTAGTGGAATTTTCTTTTGGTGAGAATATAGTGTTCCTCCCCATCTCTTAGACTCGTTTTGTTTGAATTCTATTTTGTCAAAAATTAAATGGCTACAGCAGCTTGATTCTTAAGTCCAATTTTTTAGAATATCTTTCTCCATTTTAAATTATTACATTTATTTTTTTACATACATTAGCGTTTTTGCTGCATGTGTGTCTGTGTGTGGGTGGCAGGTCCCCTGGAAATAGAATTACAGATAGCTTTGAGCTGCGATGTGGGTGCTGGAAATTGAACCTGGGTCCTTTGGAAGAGCAGCTGTTACTCTTAACCAATGAGCCATCTCTCCAGCCCCTTTTCTCTTTCTTTTTACTCTGAAGTGATGTCTATCCTTGAGGTTAAGGTGTGTTTCTTGATTACAACAGAAAGATGCATCCTGTTTTTGTATCCATTCAGTTAGTCTGAGTCTTTTTATTGGGGAATTGAAACCACTGATGTTGAGAGATATTAATGAGCAGTGCTTGTTGAGCTTTATCTTGCTATTGTAGGCTGTGTGTGTGTGTGTGTGTGTGTGTGTGTGTGTGTGTGTGTGTGTGCGCGCGTATGTATGTGTGTGTCCTATTTGCTTCTGCAGCAGACTACTCTGGAGAGTTGCCAGGGAACGCCCACTAGACTTGGGGGCTAGGACAAAACAGAGAGTGGAGGAAGAAGTCTGAAAGGGAAGATAGGTGTGATCCACTGGAGATAGGGGCAGGAGAAGAGGGAAGGCTGTGGCCAGTGTTGTACTGTAGATCTGTGCATGAGACTGGAGGAATGTGTTTGCAGGAGAAGAGGGAGAGCTGAAGAACTGCCATCATTCTACCTACTTCCCTGGAGTCTCATATATTCACTAAAAAGACACGAGAATTTAGTACATTACCTACATTTTGAGTGGAGATTATTAGGGGTAATGGCTAAAACTAAGATTCTAGGATATTTTCCTGCAATTTATTTTGCATGAAATATTAAACCTAGTTAAATGCTAAAAAATATTAGAGAACTGATTCAATGAATGCTTGAATTATTACTGTAGTCATAGCTCAAATTTCAGCTAGCTAGTCTAAGCTCCAGAAAGAAAATAAACTATGGGTCTAAGATATTAGGTCACTGTAGGAAATTATTCAGTGTTACTGTTTTACTTCTCTCTTAAATAAACTCTTCCTTCTAATTACCAATAATTTGAGAAAATTACTGATTCATTGGAAGAAGCTTTCCTTATATTACTCTTTTATTCTAGGGAACTCATCAAGCTTATATTAATTAATTAATCATGAGACTTAAAAGCAATCATGGAAATTGGTCAAACATGATCAAAGGAAATGTCTTATGTCATTTTAAAACAATAGAGATAGTTTTACTTGGAACAACTGGTCTAAAACAGAAGATAATAGCACTAAAGGTGTACAAGCAACTCATCTAGCATTATTTGATTTTAGTCATAAAACTGGACCTTGAAAGTTGAGAATTGCAGAGTGTTTCACCTAGGAGATTATAGAATATTTATAGAAACTACCCACCCACAATTACAGGCATGTGCACAAAGACACACACACACACACACACACACACACACACACACACGAGGCAGGAGGAGGAGAGATAGATAGATAGATAGATAGGTAGGTAGACTGATAGATAGATAAAAAGGTAGATATAGAGAAAGAGAAAGAGAGATTTATTTCTTGGAATATTGCTTGAATATTCTTGAAATCTATGGAGAATGTCTTTGTTTAGGGTAATACACTGATGTATTTCATTTGTTCCAGGTAACCAAGTCGCTCCTGATGAAGAAGTATTCTGGGTGATTCCTAACACCTGTAACTTCATGCTTCCTTAAAAACCCAGGACCTAAATAAGGATACTTCAAGGATTACTTATTCCAAAGTTAAAGAAATCATTCATATATATAGGAGTCTCTCATGAATGTGTTATGACACCTCTATACAACATGGTAGAACACAGAAGAGAGTGTTCCCATACCTGGAGAGTGGCTGTCCACTGGAGGTAGAGATGGTGTACTCTAAGGCTCTCTTCATACCTTGCCTTATGCATTTGTAGATTTTATGGAAAAATGTTTTCATATAACATGGCAAGTGTGTTTTCCTGAGTTCTGAAATACTTGATCAAATAAATGAACTCAAGGAAGAGGTTTGTGGGAATCCTGATTTGCAACTGCTATTCTAAAACACAAGTTTAAAAAAACATGAGAAGAAAAGAAAAGGAAAGAAAAGGCAAAACTCTTGGCTTGCAATTTGGCATAGGAAGTTGCTGTCTCCAGCTATGCCAGAAGTAAATTGGAGAACACCTATCTGGTATCCTTTATTGAATCATTAATTGATTGCTTAGTGTGTGAAGGAAATCCCCCTACATCAGTTAACGGAAATAATCTCTGTTCTGAGTGTATAACAGAAAAAAAAAACTGAGCTTGAATTTATTTGTTCTACACATTTCTATGGTTTAGTAATAGCGCCTATACTATATGAATGATTTCTTTAACTTTGGAAGAAGTAATCCTTGAGGTATCCTCAGTTAGGTCCTGGGTTTTCAAGGAAGGATGAAGTTACAGGTGTTAGGAGTCACCCAGAGAATTCCTTCATCATAAACCTCAATGGTCCACTTAATCTCCAGTCTGCATCAGTACCTCCACCCCTCCCACTGCTGGACGTATAAAATTTTGATATTCCCTCAGAGTAGAGAAGAAAGATGTAATTTTAAATGTTCCCTAGGCAATTCTGATATGAATTCTCTGCCTAGGATTGAGAACGTTGCCTTAAGCCAATGTTACATTATTGTGGACTTTGAAAACAAATAAACACAAAGCATTACACGAAAGGAAGTTTCAGCTCTTGAAATGAATAGTAGTCTAAGAAGTTTATAAATGTAATCTTACTGCTTCTTTGGGGTCACTTAAATCTACTTGTGGACAAATGGAATTATCGCTGTAAAGGTAGAAATCCTCAGAGTACCCGTTAAATGTCAACACAGATACCAATCATCCTTGGTTTCAGGTTAACACTCTGCTAAGTGGGAATTTCCATATTTTAGGTGTTAATTGATTCAGTGAGAGGTCATGGTGGTTCTGTTTTACCACTACTACACTGGATCTCAAGCATCTTCCCCATTAGACATGGCTTCTCAGGGACACAACTACAATTTTTTGAGTAAAATTTACAACTTTGACTATATATAACATGTGCATTCTCAGTCTCAGTGTGGATAGTGAGAGTTTCAGGTGTGCTAAGTTCACCTGTGCAAGCACTCAAGGCTCAAATACATAGTTTAACTTCTATGTATTCATGTCAAGAGCATGAGTTCACTTTGTCCCATCATTCGTCACTGGTACTTAAAACACACACCAACTATATCTCATTGCTGGTATGCCTTCTACAATCCATTTAACTACTCATCTCTTTCTTTTATTAACATCATAGCTACAGTGTTTTCTGCCTGCTGCCATGCCCTGTATGGCTTGGTCCTGGAGTAATGGAGGGAAGGCAAAAATGACAACCATACAGAGACATGTACATAAAAACTGAGGTCTGGTGGGCCATGGGCTACCCCACACCAAATCAGCAGCTACCTGGAAAACCAGCATGTTTATTTTATGCATCTAAATTGTCGAGGGAGGTTTATTGTATGTGGCTGAATGAGGAGGTTGGTTTATGGTAAACAGCTGAACAAGGAAGCAGGTTTAGCTGATCTTATTGGACAGCATCTGTAGGGAAGCAGTCTGTGAGGAGAAAGCTGAGTTGCCAGATTTCCAGTTTTTACGCACACTGGTTAGTTGCTCATAAACACTCATTCTTCAAACAAAAGAAAGCTTTGTCATTTTCTCTGAGTGTCACTGGAGAAGGCTTTATCACTTCTGTAGATCTGAAGCATTGGGGTCCTCAAAATAATTTTACGCACATTCAGTGGGGGCCTACTCAGCTCCTTACACATTCACTCAGGGCCTCCTCAGCTTTCCACAGGCTGCTGAGAGAACAGTTCCTTCTGTTCATGTCCTGAGTGGAATCTGATAAAATATATGGGAGGTGGTTCTCAACTTTCTTGATGCTGTGACCTTTTATTTCAGTTCTCTTTGTGTTGTGGTGAGCCCAAACTATAAAATTATTCCATTGCTATTTCATAACTGAAATTTTGCTACTGGTATGAATTGTAAATATCTTATATGCAGGATATCTGATATATGACCCCTAAAGGGGTCACAACCCACAGATTGAGAACTACTTGCTCTATAGTATTCCAAGATGAGGTAATTAGTGATATTGACAAGTTTACAGAGATGGATTTAGAGGTAAAAGCAGCATCTCTGTTGATCCCTGATGCTTTCTCTCTTTCATTTCACACTGAAAGAGTTCCCTCAGTTTTGACATTTATGAGAACTAGCCATCCATATTTTCCCTTAGCATGGTTGCTCTCACATTTTCATACATTTTATGCTATTTGAATTTCTTTATGAAGGGCAAGGTTTATGAAAATGAGTTAATACTTATTATCTTTATTATTTAACATCTCTGAAGTGTATATCTTAACTAAAGGCAGGAGCCTTTCTTAGCTTCATCCATTTGTCACAGATGGTACTGAAGGAGTTCTCGAGGACCTATAAGCTATAAGAAGAAATAACTATAAAGTAAAAGATCTTTGTTAAACAATTATCAGAATTTCAATCTATTTTATGGTTTTAAAAATGTCTTGGAAAGTATTTGACTAGGTTTTGTAAAAGACAAAGTCAGACATACAGAGAGTAGGTAGCTTGCTTCAAGTTGCACAGAGGGTAACAGAATTGAGAGCAGCATCTGGATTCTCTACTAATACTGCATCCCTTGTTGAAAAATGTGTTCGGCAAAGAGAAGGAGCATGAATGCTCTCAGAGAATGGCTTTCAGATCAAATTATTATTTGTATTTATGCCCTAATAACACATGACAGAAGAAACAATTAAAGCAGAGGGAGCCTTTCTGGTCTTGCATTTTGAATACTGTATTAGCGCTTATTTAAAAGTACAGAGACTGGGTGACATGACTTTGCCTCTGCAATTTCTATGTGTTTTGATATGAAAGAACTAACTCATGAAACTTGCAATTAACGGAAAGTGGGATAATAATTTTTATGTAACCTCTGTAGCAGAAGAATCTTAATGGAGGGTAATAAAATGTTGAAATGAGATATATTTTAATTAGGTAATAATATCAAGCTTTGTTTATTAACTACTCTGAAGGTTCTAATGAGCTGTGAATTTCTGAGGCCTCTTTGGCAGGGAAATGAGAACATTTAACAATTTCCCAAACTAATCTCATTATAGTGAAGTTAGTCTTGCATGCGCTTATTTTAAAATGAGAGACGTGGAAAAGTCCTTTAGATGACTTTTTGTTGTTTATACTTCTGAACAATATTGCTTGCACATCTACAATATAATAGGACAAGTTTCCTGTGTCAGGATGAACATAATCAAATTGAACCAGCTTCTTGTAGGGCCAGGTTTTAAAAAGATGCTCTCAGTTAGCTAGGTAGTCAGCTATGAGCGAGCCTAGAAACACCGGCGCCTGGCCCTCCCTTCAGCATGAGTAGCTTGTAGACTGAAAGACTAGACAAGTGTGGTTTTAATGGCTGACCAGAAGAATGGGGCCCAGATCTTCTCAGGATCTCTGAAAAGAGATGCTAGATTCTGGATTTCCTGGAAAGCCAATGATGAACCCCAATCTCACCTGCTTCACAAGTCCTAAACCTCGTAAGGCAGGAGGCTTTCTGACAATAAAGTGATATACTGTTCTATGTCAAACATTAAGCACTCTCCAGAGAGATGCAGTCCAAAAAGGCCTATCAGTCACCAAACAAGATGAATGCAGAAAATTTGTTTGCATTAGAGTTTAAAACATCAAGGTAACAATATAAAGACTGCTTAGAATGTAGAGCAAAACAATATAGTCTCTTTGACCTTTGTTCACTCTTCAGCTTGAGAGAGTGCTTTACTCTTCAATAACTTCCAGCTGTCTTTCTACATTGTGACATGTCTCCTCTGAATTCTTTCAAGGAACTTCTTAAGAAGCAGGGAGACATTATGTATCAATGCCAATTCTTTCAGTTATCTGGTTACTAGTGAGAGTCATATTGTACCTAAGTGATTTTTTTCCTTCATTAGAAGATGATGTGATGATAACATTATGTTCTAATGGTATCCAAAGAGAACTAGGATGCTCAAATGGAAGGATCCAGAATCCTGTAAGATTCCCAAGACAGTAAGAGCAGTTTTATGATTCCAACTTTGGTGTAAATTGATTGAACTATATGATACTTTATCTATTGAAGTTGAAATCAATCAGCTTGTTTGGTTAGACCATATTGATATTACTAAATCTAATTATGCAATGAATTTTTATTAGCATGTTCTCAGGTAAATTTCACCAAATTCTGAATGATAAAAAAGGTTTCTCATTATCTTGTCCTGTTAGCTGTTACACCCTACACGTGCAAAAGAATTTTCCCACATGATTTATTGTGAATAGATATGGAAATAAAAACAACATACTTATGCCTTTAAAAATGTATGCTTATCTTTAAGTAGATTATATATTTAAAATAAAATGCTTTGGTCCCATTGCATCTCCGTGTAAGTCTTTCTCTCTTTCAGTAATAAAGCAAGATAATTTTTCCTAAAAATTAATTTAACAAGTAATCTGAGAAAAAAGTTACATAATTTTAAGACATATCAAATATTTATGATGCTCATCATTCAAGTGCTTTATGAAAGAAAAATGGATTTAACCTTTGTCTTTTTCCTGCCAAAATATAGTAGTTTCTTAAATTCTCTTGTCTTTACCATTGTATATATCTATTACTTACTTTGAAGGAATATAAACTCTGTCATTTTTCAATGTTCTTAGAAACTAACTGAAAGATTTCTTATGGAGTATTTCTTTGGAAAATATTTACAAAATAATAGAGGAATCCATGTAGTTAAACTAATGATAAATATGCTTACTATTGTGGGTAACAACTTGTGAGGTACAGCGACTCTGAGTTTTAATTTTTATCTGAACTTGAGTTGGCAGTGCTATTGGGTATTTAGTATCCACATGATATTATTATTGGAATGTATGGCTAGATTATGTTGAAAAATATTAGTTTTATATTTTCATTCCTTTGGTGTAATGTATCAGCATCTACTTGTACAGCATCAAGATTTTAAGAAGCTGAGATAGAAAAAGAAGGTTTCTCAGTCTAGAATAAGAAATAGTAATGCTGTTCATTACATACCAGTTGCTTCTGCTCATACTTTCAGTGAACAAATGTAACTTCTACAGTGTATTCCAATACTGTACCATGAATACTGTGACTCATTGTGACATCAGTCCATTCTTGTCACTATATAATCTCAAATGCTTTGTTGGTGTGTATCTCATGTGTAATCCAATCTTGTACTGAGGCTAATTTAATGAAGAGGCATGCTACTGAAAGGGAGAAAATGTTAGCAAGTTCTATGTCTGACAGAATTCATAGAACACACAAACTCTCTCTCTCTCTCTCTCTCTCTCTCTCTATATATATATATATATATATATATATATATATATATATATATATGAATAAAAACAAACACATAAAAATGAGCTATGGAACTAAACAGAGTTTTCAAAAGAAGAAATGCAAATGACTGATAAAAGCTTTTTAAAAGTGTTCATATTCTTAGCTATTACAAGAATGTGATCATGCCTTACTTTAGTCAGAATGGAAAGCAAGAAAGCAAACAACATTAAATGCTGGTGGGGTTGTATGGATGGGGAATATTTAATGACCGTTGGTGGGGAGGTAAACTGTTAGGAGCCAAACTGATCCCAGGCTTTCTCTGAAGCCCAATGAAAGAACACGAGGAACCTAGTTCTGTGTCTTTGCTCAGAAGAGGACTTGACAAGGACAGTCTGGGGCTGGGACAAGGGATTCAAAAAGTTAAAAGGTTTGGTTCCTGGAAACTTGGCCTTTCCCCACAAAGAGACTGTAGGTACCATTCCCAAAGCCATTCAGTGATTAGTTTGTAATGTTCTTGAAGATACCCAGTGCTCTCCTTATGCAACAATGATTGATTAGTTGCCTGCTGACTTTGTGTCATTGAATGATAGATTATTGACTGTATCCCATTTCTCCCTTGGACATAGTCCATAAGATGCTGCACTTCTCAATCTTCCTTTACATAACATATAACCTCCCAATCCCAACCTTTATCTTCACTGTCTTCTGTCCTCCTTAGCTTCTAATCTCCTGGTCCTTTCTCTCAGGATCTTGTCACTGAAGAAGACCCTGATGGCCCAGGTCAGTAAAATAATAAAACTACTATGAAAATCAGTATGCAGGTTTCCTAGAAAGCTAAACATTGGACTATCATGTGTCCAGACACAATAGTCCTACATACATACCTGCAATAATCTATATTGTACCATAGAGACACTTGCACATCTGTGCTCATAACTGCTGTATTCACTAATGAATGGATAATGAAACTGATACTTGTATAGAGTGGAATTCTATTTATCTATAAGTAAAACAAATTATAAAATGTGTATGAACCAGACAATACTATACCTAATGAGGTAGTATAAGGCGGCAAGTACAAACACCATATGTTCTGTCTCATATGTGCATCCTAGCATTGAATTCTTAAGACTCACTTGTTCATCAAGATGTGTGTGGTGTACTGGAAGCTAGAAGGTACCATTAAAGTGGGTCAAGGCCCTAAGTGATGGTGGATAGTAGGACACCTGTGACTTGATAAGAGAATTGGAGTGGTATTAGAAGTAGAAAGTTTTAAACACAGAGAAGAGCATGAGGATAGAAGAAAGGAAAGGGAAAGGACAGAAAGTAGATGTGTGTGTGTGTGTGTGTGTGTGTGTGTGTGTATAATTGTGCAAGAATATTTGAACAGAGGTACATTTTTGAGTGAAATGTGCTTCTCCCAACAGCCATACATTATTAAAAGGAATTAAAGAGTCAAAATACAAGATATAAATTCTTCCCTATGAGTTGTCAGTCATGATAACCCAGAAGCCCTCAAAACAACACAGCTTATTGCCATTCTTCTTATTGCCCATAGGAACTATATGGCTAAGATTTATTGCTGAGGACACTACAAACTTTGGTTGCAGTACAGAGAGAAATCATGCTATAACTGACTTGGACATTTCCGGAGGCTTGTTTTCATATAGTACTAATATGTACCACAAAAGATGTTGAGTGAGAAAATTTATCTCCACTCTCGTATAGTCTTAGATTTTTATAACCTACAATAATGACTTTTCTGGCAAGATATGCCTACTAGGGCAGTAGTGGCAGGACCACTATGTAGAAAACCAATCACTTTCTAATTAGGTTTGATGTCTGCACCACGAGAGGGAACTCCTAACTAATACTGTGCACCTGCTCAAGGACCCAAGGCTGGGGAAGTTATAAGGCTAAAATAGGAAGCTCCTATTGTTTAGCGCAGTAGACAGGTTATCAAACTAAATATTTAGGCTGCTTATCATAAACTAACAATGCTGTCAGTCTTGGTCAGAGAAGCTTCTTGCAGTTAATGCTGAGACTCATAACTAGTCAAATTGCTGAGAATAGAGTCTGCTGAGAGCTTACCCCTAATAAAGACAGGTGTGGGAAGAATGCAAGAGCCAGGAATGTTTTCTGGACACACATAACATGTTTGGAGTGTACAAACAAGACTTTTGAGTTGAATGGTTGAAATGTTCTGAGACTTTCACTATTGAGGACCAGTTACCACAGTTTGAGCTTCCTTTTGCCTTCAATGTTCTTGAGGAGTTTTATCAGGATTTTTGTCTCAGTTACTTCCACTAGACTGAGGAAAGGAGCTCACTGTGAAGAGCCATACAATGATCTCATGATCAGAGTGCTATGAACCACAGTATCAGTGATATCTTTCTTATTCAAGGATTTTCAAGTTTTCATCCAAAAGGGAAGTGGCAGAATTCCTTATGTATGTCAGGAGCAACATTAGAAAATGGGATTTATTTTATTAAGGAATTTAACCTTTTTGATGTAAGTTGCCTAATTGGGTCATGAAATTCAGTTAACAGATAAGGAATTAAAGGACAATAATATGTACTCAGTTTTCCATTTAGATGTGGTCCTGTAAGGAAGGGTTGATTAGAGTAAAATTTTCTACCTCATTACATGAATTGAGTGGCGATAACTCAATTAAAATGATTAAAGCATCAATTAACTGTATGGCTGTAGGGAGAACAACATTGTATGCTTTATTGACATAGAACCAACTGGCTCAGGTTCCTTTCAGAAAGTGCTCTTGTCTACTGTATATAAAGTACTGAAAGTTGACTTGCTCACAAACTACGGAATTGAGGAAGAACATAAAGATATGAAAACCAAATATAAATGTAAAGTGAATTTATTTGTTTTATAGTATGACAATGAGTGACATGTCACCCTAGAAGTACACCTCTAGTTTGTCAGATGCCACTGTCAAAAATGTTGAGGTGGTTATTGCATCTAATGAAATGGAAAGGGCAGTAGTAGCTTTCAACCGTGTTTCACATATTATCTGTATTTATTTGCTTATGGTGGTACACTCAGCACAAAACAAAGTTTTCAGTATGGCAGTATATAAAAGAGCTACTCTTAACAGAAAATCCTTACTAATTAATATATCAATTTATTTACTCAGGTAATCTACTAGTAAGTTGATTATTCATAAAGTAATTACTGCAGATCAATAATTATAGGAGGTTTCTTCACATTAAGATCAAGTTTAAAAACAGCCTTGACTATATCAAATTGACATCCTAATGGCAAGAGGCTCAGTGGTAGAGGGCTTGTTTGGCACGAATAAAGTTTAATACATAACACCATGAGAATTAAATGTTTTATACACTTGAAATGGAACCAAAATATACAATAGAAGACACATAAAGAAACCCTAAAGGGAGCTTGGCCTGATGGCTTTGGTGGCTAATCTTGATTGCCACCTTGACTGTATCTAGAGTCAACTAAAGCCCGAGATGATGGGCACTCCTGTGACAATTTTTTTTCTAATCAGATTATTTGAAGCAAGAAGTCTCATCCAAAGCCTGGGCCACAGATGGACATGGAAAAGGGAGAGTTTGCTTTTGCCTGCTTGCTCTCACTCTCAACAGCAAGTTTCTCTATCCTGTTGCTATTGCCCATATTAAATCCAACTTCTTCAGGTTTCCAACAGAGGCTGAGGACCAGCAGCTCTCCAGAAGTCCTCTAGGACTCCAGAGCCAGTTTGAGACTGATAAAACATTTAGCTTTGTTGACTAAACAACTACAGGATTTTTTTTTCTGGTGTCACACAGTCATTCTGCTGCTTATAATCCAATCTAATAAACCATATATATGTATAGTGGATCAGTTCAGTTTATTTAGAGAACCTTACTAATTTAGTAGTATGTGCTTATAATCCAACAAGTTGGGATGTTGAGACAGGAGAATTGCTACAAATTTGAGGCCAGCTTGGTTATAGAGATGGTATCTCAAAAAACAAACAAACAAAAAGAAGAAAGTACAAATACAAAAACAAAAATCTCATACAATATTAAAGAAGGAAAATAAAAACCTAAACAGAAAACAAAAACAAAGTAGAAGGTAAATACATTAATTATACACTGTGGTAATGGCTATGGAGTTTATAAATAGTTGGTATGACTGACAGCACCTGTAGAAGGTGTGGATGTGGATGTGTTAAGGTGGAAAGAGCCCCAGAGAGTAGATGGCAGTTCAGACTTGGAAGAGTATATCTTGTCTTCAAATTTTCTACTCTTCTAGCTCAATCCATTTGTTCACAAATGAGCTAGAAATGATCATAATGAGTGGGTTAACCCAGCAGCAGAAAGACTCAAATGGTATATACTCACTTATATCTGCATACTAGCCCAAGGGGCACGTCCCATGAAAGCCTTCACTAACCAGGAAACTGGGACAGAGGGGAGGACATCCTGTTGGGACTCTAGATGAGAGAAGCATGGGAGAATAGCAAAGTAGAAGGATCCAGAGGGTCCTAGAAACCTACAAGAAGAACATTATGATAGGCAGCCAAGGACAATACAGGCGGTAAACTTCAAACCCCTACCCAAATCTAGCCAATGGACAGAACATTCTCCACAGTTGAGTGGAGAGTGGGGTCTGACTTTCACAAGAACTCTGGTGCCTCATATTTGACCATGTCCCCTGGATGGGGAGACCTGGTGGCACTCAGAGGAAGGATAGTAGGCTACCAAGAAGAGACTTGATACCCTATGAACATATAAAGGGGGAGGAAGTCCCCCTCAGGAACAGTCATATGGGAGGGGAATAAGGGGAAAATCGGAGGGAGGGAAGAATGGGAGGAGACAAGGGATGGGATAACCATTGAGATGTAACAAGAATAAATTAATAAAAAATTTTTTTCTATTCTTCATGGAAACATAATAAGTATTGTCTTTTTTGTGACTCTTTTTGTCTATCAGGCAACACTAATACCTTCTCAGGCAACTCAAGATGATTGTCTTTCTCATGTCTAAAAGTTTCCGTGCTCCCCTTTCAGACTGTACTATTCTCCAGTTCCTTGTGCTCTCCTCAGTTTAACACACTTTAGGATCCCTTGCTGACTTCCTGTCTGACTTCCTTACCCTTCAGTCTAGCTTGGCTAAGTACATACTGAGGAATAGCTCACTGATAACCTAAAAAGATTTCTGAATATATTAACATGAAGAGATAAATGTGATACAAATACTATAATAAATCTTCTCCTGTGTTAAAATTTAGAACATCTTTATTTAAAAGCTCTTTCAGATTCTAGTGACACCCGCACAAATCCTTCATATAGTCCACTACTACACTGGATTTAGGATCATGTGCTTATGTTCCTCTTGTTACTTTTGAATATTTTCTTTAAAATATTAAAGGGACATTTATGTTTCTGTGACAAATTTTCTTATTATATTTAATAGAACAATAAATACTGGCCTTTGTGATGGCTGTTTTTGTTTTTCAGCTTGTATGTATCTGGAATTACTTAAAGGCCATGTGGTTGGATATACTTGTGAGGAATTTTTTCTTTATTAAATAATTTTAAGTGGGAAGATCCATTTTTTAATTTGGATCTTTTGAGGTGGAATATACACACCTTTAGTCCAGACCTATTGAGATGACAATATCTTCCTTTAATCTCAGCCACACCTTCTGCTGGCATCCCATATAAAGACAAGGAAGAAAGAAGCATACTCTTTTTCCCATTTGCTCTCATACTTGCCAGCAAGTCCACTCATTCACTGGCTTTAGAGCCTACTTCTTTAGAATCCCAGACTATACCAAAGACCAGCTAAGATATCCAGCCTTATGGACTAAACAATTACTGAATCATTAAGCCTTTTATTGATGGACAAATATTGTTGCCCTAGCTGAGTCACAGATGGTAACCCATTCTAATATATTATTTTCTAATATATATGTACATATATACATATATATTATACATATATATTATACAGCCTAGATGTCTGTTGATGGGTAGATAAAGAAAATGTAAATTTGGTCAAGGGAATATTACTCAGACATTAAAATATGAAATCACGCAATTCACAAGTAAATGGATAAAGCTAAAAAAATCATCCTGAATTAGGTAACCCAGACACAGAAGGACAAATATGGTATGTATTTTATTATGGATTATAAGTTCAGTTCTTCTAGAGAATTTGACTAACAGCCTTCATCATAACTGAAATTGAACACAGGATGCTGCTATATCTCAAAGTTTTTAGTTAGGTCTGTGGGGGAAAGAGCATCCTTTCCACACTTCTGCATTGAGATATGATGTGGATGTGGGTGATTAGTGCTATGTGAACAGTGAATGCTATTGATAAATAGCTTTTATGATCAGGAGGTAAATTCAGAGATGCAATCTACATAATGACTATGTTGGTTCAAAATTCTCCTGGTAGATATTGAAAAAATACTTCTACTAATGTCTTTAAGAACTTATGCATTATGTGGCTACACGTAGATGAATGAAAATAGATCCATACTTTTCACCCTGCACAAACTCAACTCCATATGGTTCAAAGATCTCAACATAAGGCTGAATACACTGAATCTGATGGAAAATAACATGGGGGATGATCTTGGACTCATTGGCACATGAAAAAAATTTTCTATACAAAACACTAATAGCACAGGCACTAAGAATAACAATAAATGTGACTTCATGAACCTGAAGTACTTCTGTAGGGCAAAGGACACCATCATTCAGACAAACTGGCAGTCTCCAAAATGGTAAAAATTTACCAGTAACATGTCTGTCAGAAAACTAATTATCTATCTATCTATCTATCTATCTATCTATCTATCTATCTATCTATCTTCTATCTAAAAAACTCAAGAAGCTACATATAAAAAACTCAAAATAATCTAGTTAAAATCAAGATAATATGTAAACAGAAAATTCTCAGTAGAGGAAACTTAAATGACTGAGAAACACTTAAAGAAATAGTCAACACCCCAAGCCATCAGGGAAATGCAACTCAAAACAATTTTTGAGATTTCATCTTATACTAGACCGAATGGCCAAAATCAATAAAACAAATGTCATCTTATGCTGATGATGATAGAGTTAAAGAAACACTTATTCATTGCTGCAGGGAGTATGAACTTTTGAAACTACTATGGGAATCAGTGTGGCCGTTCCTTGAGGAGATGGGAATCATTCAACTTCAAGATCCAGCTATACCACAGCTGTGATGTGACCCTGCCACATTTTCTCTCCAGACTATGTTCTGGTACAGCTGTGCAGCCACTATCTAAGATCCTTGAGTTTCAGTACTGTGTACTACATTTCCCTCTCTTTTGACACAGTTCTAAAACTTGTGCTGTAAACTCCTTGTCTTGCCACACATCCTTATGGCCCCCAGACAATTAACCTTAAGAAAGAAAGTCTACAGTTTGAAATCTTAAGGCAAGGCTTATGACATCTCTCACAAGCTCTGGTTTTTGAGTCTTTGAGAACTACCAAATGTTACAGTGCATCAGCACCATATTCTCTTCATAGCCCTGGAATTTAATTTCTGAAACTTCTCTACCTGTTCAGTGCAAATACTTTTTTTTCCCCCAGTCCTCTGAGATCTGCAGACACCGGTGAATCAGATCTTAACATCTGAGTCCAAGAAAGGGACCAAAGACTATTCAATTGTGATGGCACCATGCTCTTCTTCTTAGAAAGATTTTGATGTTTCAATAAATTATGTGTCTGTCGGTGTCCTTGCTGTACCAATTCCCATCCTGTTACCTTGCAAGGGAGTTTCTTAGATTTTTCTATCTTTTACGATCTCACATCACTCTGAGGCACCGTATTCTATTTGATATGGGTGGCTACAGCTCAGGTATTCCTTTGGCCTTAGAATAATTCTTAGACTTTGCCTTGACGTGGTACTAGAAGTACAATCCATCCCCAGGTTGCATTTGTTATGGTCTATCTGCCTCATTCAGAGAGGTGACTGCCACACTGCAAGAGGAGGTCTTGGATCACCAAAGGTGCAGCTGGGAAATCTCCGTGTGATTAAAAGTCTGAGTCTCTGAAAGAAAAATGTTACCGGAATACAATTTAGTCTTATTTTTTCTTGATATTAGGACACTTTTTTTTTCTTTAGATTTATGAGTAATGATACTGTGAGGTAGCAAGAAATGCTCAAAAAGAAGGTTGAAGAGAAATGCTCTATTTTGGGAGAGAATCTGAAGCATTTGAAGCAGGATATTTTTTTTTATGAACTGACTTCACTGTTCATTCAGTTACATACAGAAAGTGATCAAACATAGGAATCATTCATTATATATAACACATATCAGACCCCATATGGGTCTGCCAGGTCCCCTAGCACAAGGTAATAATGAAATTGATCAGCTATTAATAGGAAATGTATTAGAAGCACCAGAAATTCATTTTAAAAATAACCATTTTAACAGCAAAGGCTCAAAAAATTATTTTTCTAGCACATGGTAACAAGCCAAGTAAATTCTAAGGAGATTTCCTACTTTTTCCTTATATATCCAAAATCCATTACCTGCAGGAAGTAATATTTTAATCCACATTACAGGATATAGCTACATTCTTTTTCCTGTCTCATTTCTTTTTGAAGATATCTAATTTCAATTCTTCTCTTTGTTTATCGTCTCTCTCCTACCAAATAAAATTCCTGAATTCACCAGTACTTTTCCTTATAACTCCTTCTTTATTACTTTTTCTCAGCTTCTCTAATATTGATTGTTAGAACAAACTGACTTCCTTGCTTTCACCATGAGTCACGACCTTACAGTTTTATGTTCACTCAATATCAAAGACTTGAAATGATGCTTGGATCAGTCAATATATGTATCTTCTTACCTTTTACATCTGAAATGCTTTATTAATCCATAGTGTCTCATGACTCCTCCTTTTCTAGTTTAGTTTGATAGTACAGGAATAGTACAGCAGGAAGCTGAAATTTTCAGGTTTCAATGGCTGATTATTTCACTTTCATGATTTTATATTTATGAGACAGTATTTTTAAAATTTAATTTTAATTCAATTTATATCCAGATCGTAGCCCGTCCCTCCTCTCCTCCCGGTCCCTCCCTTCCACCCTCCCTCACCTGTCCCTCCTTCCCCTATCCTCAGAAAAGGGGAGCCCTCCAAACCACCTCAGCACATCAAGTCATAACAGGACTGAGCTCCTCTCATTCATGAGGCCAGGCAAGGCAGTCAAGTTAGGACAAAGTGATCGAAAGCAGGCAACAGAGTCCATGTCATAGACAGCCGTTGCTCTACTTACTACAGGACCCATATGAAGATCAAACTGCCCATTGGTTGATTATATATGTGTAGGCGGACTAGGTCCCGTCCATGCATGCTCTTTTGGTTGGTGCTTTCATCTTTGTAAGCCCCCAATGAGTCTAGGTTAGTTGACTCGGTTGGTCTTCTATCCTTCACTCCCACTCACTAAGATTCACCTAATGCCTGGCTGTGAGTCTCAGGATCATATTTGATCAGCTGATGGGGACCCTCTCAGAGAAGGAGAAGGTTAGGATCCGATCTGTAAACATAGCAGGATTTAGTTATTGGTGTCAGGAGATGGCTTTCTCTCATGGGTTGGACTTATGTTTGGGTTAGGTATTGATTGGTTGGACTCTCTATCTTTATTTCTGCACATCTTGTAGGCCGGGTAAATTTTAGTTCTAAGGTTGTGTAGGTAGATTGGTGTTTCCTTTCCACCGCTATAGGTCCTGCCTGGCTAGAAGGTAGCCTCCTTAGTCTTCTTTTCCCCGATGCTACGAGGCTCAGCTAGAGACATCTCAATATCCTTCCTACAGCTTACCTTGTCCCAGGTCTCCAGTTTGTCGCCATGGTGCCGCCTGACTTTCTTTCCTCTTTTCTCTCCAGGGCCTTGAACCTCTCCTCCCCACTCTCCCTACATCTGATGCCCCCTCCTCATTTTCTTCGCCACAACTGCTCCTATCTGGCTTCCTCTCTACTTCTCATTCCACTGTCTGTTCTGTTTCCTGATCTGAGTGAGATTCAAGGAAGACCTCCTTTAGTTCCTCCTACTTACTTAACTCCTTTGTGTCTGTAATTTGTAGTATTATCCTATGATATATGGCTAATATCTGCTTATCAGAGAGTAACATGTGTGTCTTTCTTGGTCTGGGTTATGTCACTCAAAATGATCATTTCTAGTTCCATTCATTTGCCTGAAAATTTCAAGATTTCCTTGCTTTTAATAGCTGAATAGTATTCCATTGTGTAAATGTAACATATTTTCCTCATCCATTCTTCGCTTGAAGGACATCTAGCTTGCTTCCAGATTCTGGATATTGTGAATAAAGCTGCCATGAACATAGTTGAGCAAATGTTCTTGCAGTATGGTGGAGCATCTTTTGGGCATATGCCCAGAAGTGGTATATCTGGGTCTTGAGGTAGTACTAGTTCTAATTTTCTGAGAAAGCACCAGATTGATTTCCAAAATAATTATATAGCTTTGTACTCTTACCAGCAGTGGAAAAGTGTTAGTTTTCTCCACATTCTCAACAGCCAGCATGTGCTGTCATTTGAGTTTTTGGTCTCAGACATTCTAACAGGTGTAAGATGGAATCTGAGTAATTTTTAGTTGTATTTCCCTGATGACTAATGACTTTGAGGATTTCTTTAAATGCTTCTCAGTCATTCGAGAGTCCCCTGTTGAGAATTCTCTGTTTAGCTATGTACCCTGTTTTAAAATGTAATATTTGTTTTATTGATGTTTAATTTCTTGAGTTCTTTATATATTTTGGATATTAGCCATTTGTCAGATGTAGAGTTGGTGAAGATCTTTTCCTAATCTGCAGGCTGCTGTTTTATTCTGTTTCAATGTACTTTGCCTTACAGAATCTTTTCATTTTTATGAGGTCCTATATGCTAATTGGTGACCTTAGAAGCTGTGCTATTGGTATTCTCCTCAGGAAGTTGTCTCCTAGGTTTTTCTGCTTTTCCATATAAAGTTGAGAATTGTTCTTTCAAGATCTGTAAAGAATTGTGTTGGAATTTTGATGGGAATTGTATTGAATCTGTAGATTGCTTTGATAAGATGGCAATTTTTACCATGTTACTCCAACCAATCCACGAGCATGTGAGCTCTTTCCATCTTATTATATCTTCAATTTCTCTTTTCAGAGACCCAAAGTAGGAATAGCCATGTTGGCAGAGACTGCAACTGAGCATCCGTAGAACCTAGGTGCTTTCTGTGGACAGTGGGAATAACCAGTTAACCAGAAGCTGGAACACCTCTTTCCTGGTACCCACGGCTCTCCTCTCATCTGGGAAACACAGATGCAAGTGTTTGGAATCCACGGCATGGCCTCTTATTTGCTCTGCAGTCACTGTGGTCCTGTTACTCAGAAACTGTGTGAGCTGGACGCCGCCATTTTGGATCCTGTCACTCATTGAACAGCATGTTAATAGTCATGATTCATGGAATCAAAATATACCTAAGATCTACGATGAAATACTTATAAAGGAAAAGGAATATAATAAAGATAATTACCAAAATAAAGGCTATTTAACAAAATTGAGATACACTACAGATAATAATATTGGATAGAAATAGTTGTCACAATTTTTCAGATAAAAATTATAAACTCTTAAAAGATAAAAGAGTAGAATTTTTCATATAAACAAAACACTGTACAGATAATAAAATGTATATTAAATAAATAATGACTTAAAATCAACAACAATTCAGCTAGGGCTCATAACACTACAATTTGACATGCTAAGGACATTGAGTGTGATGCTCCCTGACCTGAGTGCACCACCTTTCCTCAATGTGGCTCTGGGTGACAAAGGTCAGAGTTCCAGACTTGAAAAGCAGCTGGAAACTTTAAAACAGAAATCCTAAACAGCATGAAAAGCAAAGAGACCCAGGTAAAGAGCAAAAAAAAAAAAGAAAAAAAAAAAAAAAAAAAGCCTAAATAGCTAGCTGACAGCTATATAACAGGAGCAAGGGAAAACCTTGGAAGGTATGATTGGAAAGCAACCAGAGACTAGAGATAAGTACACTCATGTGTTACTTAGTGATGGAACTGCATTTGGAAAACTGCAAACTGCATCCCTAGCTGATTTTGCCAACGTGTGAACATCATAAAATATACTTACATAAGCCTAGATAACAAAAAACTACTACACATCTAGCACAAGGTCTTCTATTTGCAACATGAACAGTGGGATTTGTCTATCTAGAAGACATGGAGATCAAAGTAGTCACAAATGGTGTGCTAAAGGATACATAAACATGGGCTACATCATCCTTCTGCTTATGTGGTCTAGTGTACTTTTTACAGGTAACTCTTTTCCTACATGAGAACACTTCAAGATAATAATAAAATGATGAAGTGGACATACACCAAGTAACTTGGTATATTTTCATTGTCCTACACCATTTACTACACACATTTGTACTCACTGTGTTTGTGTGACTGGCAGCATAGTAGGCTTGTTTGTAATAATGTATTGCACTGCATGCTCTGAGGCCTATGATGTCTGTAAGCAAAGGCATTATTTTCAGCCCCATCATAATCTCATATGGCTGTGTTTACAGCGGGTCTATCATTGGCTAAATCCAATATATAGCACATGACTGCATACTTTGGAACCATAAGGTATCTCAGAATCAGCCCTGCAAGTTTCACAATTTTCTTACTTGAATGGATTCTTTAGCAATGCCTAGTTATGTCACAGGAAGAATAGTGTCAGAATACAGGGCCCATAAGCAGCAAGGGAGCTAAAACCTTGGAGTTCTCCTAGAACCAGGGGAAGACTAGGAGACATGAGCCCCATATCTGTTTAAATCATCTATTTAGTGACAAAGATGGTGGCATAGAGTATTTCATACAAGTCCTGGTTTATGTCAGAGTCATGAACTCTGGTGCCCCCTATTTTACCACTTCCCATTGGTGGGGAGGCCTGATGGCACTCAGAGGGAGGGGAAACAGGCTCTCCAGATGAGAGCTGATAGGCTGTGGTCATCTGGTGGAGGAGGAGATCCTTTTCTGTCACAGGTCCAGGGGAGTGGAATAGGGTGAAAGAGGGAGGGAGAGGGGAATGGGGAGGTACAAGTGAGAGGATAACAATTGGGATGTAATCTGAATAAATTTTTTAGAACAAAAAAGAAATCCTGGTTTAACAGTGCACCAGCTGGAAATAATGAGAGCAACTATGTGGGAGCAGCTGTGTCTTGATGGCCCTGAAGGTTTCAGACTGGAGCAGAAGTCATGTAACTTGATTTCAGACAAGTTAACTGCTTGAAAAAGGGAAAGCAGTCAGGTGAGATGGCTCAGCTGGGAAAGGTGCTTATAGCCAACACTAGCGACCCTCAGAATTCACGTGGTGCAGGACAGAATTGATTCCCTCACATCATCCTCCAGTTTCCAATCATGTGCCATGGGGCATGTTTGCTTGACCCCCCCCATATGAAAAAAGTAAATTAAAAAGAACAGTGGAATAGCCCTTAGAAACAGTATAGACTTTTGAATTGCTCATAAACTAGGTCTTAAGCAAAACTTAGGCATCTAGAGACAGGTTAAATGTAAAAACTAATTAGAAAAAAGAAAGGCAGTGGTATAAACTAACTAGATTGGATCTCCAGATTCTCAACTTGGGAGGCCTGGAATTTGATTCACAACTATGTTAAAAACTAAAAATTATAATATTTTCAAAATATCAAAATACATCACTAATGATCAAAAAATAAGAAACCTCAGAAGAAATAATAGTTCGCTGAAAATATAAATTATAGAGAAGAACAGTTTATTTTGAACGCTTGCTACATTCCTTTTGTTCTACTCTTCTTATACCATGATGGCGAAAGACCATTCTTCTTATGTGTCCCTTCCTAAAAGAATAATTCCATCTGATCCTCCCAGAGAATCCATTTTCCCAATATTCACATCAATGGCTCTTGTTCAAAAGTAAATATTACCTTGACTTCCCATTTGGATGTATGTGAAAGTGAGACCGTCACAGAATAAGGGCCCTCTTAGGGCAACTCAGAGAGAAATGGAGTTGTTGTGAAGAGAAAACCACAAAAAGAACTTTAAGAAAATGGCCATATTAGAACATTATCCAGAATCAAAGAGTCAAGGATTCTTTACACACTCAGATTCTTTCAAAACAAGATGGAGCCTGAAGTAATCAAGTTCCATCCAAAACATCCTAGGAGTGAAGGGGGAGAGGGGAGCTAGGCTGAGCTGCAGGATGGCCAGGCCCTGCAGTAGTGGCAAAGATTAATCAGCTTTTCACTCACCAGTGACCTGGAACTACTTAGTAATGGAAAGAGTGGATAGAGGACCCGGAGGACACTGGTTTTCTTCATATTGCAAAAGATGTAGGTCTAAAATTTACACAGGAAAATATTCTGGTCAGTAGAACATTGAAAAAAGATATAAATGTTATGTTTTCACTCTGAAAAAGGTGAACAGAAGGTAATTCTTCATGAAACAAACAAGTAAACAAACAAAATAGAGTGCATGAGAGGCCTGGTAAAGGAATGATGACTGAAAACAACATACATTTAGAAAGACGCTATTAGCTTTTTAAACATGCCATAGAGTAATAGTCATGTTTGATTGTAACTGTGAGTCATTTGTTCGTTTTTCTCATTTAGGAGAAGTGAGACCCTGAGAGTCAAGGATACTCTATCATGCTTATTTTCTTAATTTTCATAAGTTATGTGTCTTCAATATACCATTAGCCACAACGAAATGCATTTGGTCATATGTCCCTTTTCCCATTGGAATCAAATCTGTTTCAAATAAAATGAGTTTTGAAACTTCCCCTTGAAGTGAGATAGGACCAGCCCTTCATGACTGGCCTTGGATCTATCTGAAAATAATTGTGATGATTGGTGCAAAATGCTCACATAAGAAAAGCAAACAAATATAGGATAAAAATGAAGTTATTTTCATGAGAGAAAAGAAAGAATTATAAAAGGTCATTTAAAGGTTTCTCTATTGATCCGATCTCTTTTTTAAAAATATTATTTATTTATTTATTTATTTATTTGGTTTTTTTTTCCAAGTCACAGTTTCTCTGTATGATATCTCTGGCTGTTCTGGACTCACTTTGTAGTACAGGCTGGCCTAGCACTCATGGAGATCCACCTGCTTCTACCTGATTGGATTTATGGTGTGTACCACCATACCCAGCTACCATCTCTTTATTACCCACCATCTCTCTCCATAAGAACATCCCAGAGCTTCCTCCTCCACAAGAGAATCATCGTAAGATATTTCCGTTCTGCGTCACATTGAGTCACTTTGTCATCTTGGTTTCCCCAGCCTCATGTACTCTGCCTATCCTAGCCTGTCTACTACATCAAACTCCAGCATTGCTGTAGTTTGTCCAATTCATTCATTTCCATTCTAATACTGTCATCATCTTCTGCTTTTGTTAATAAAGCTCAATTAACTTTCTTTTTTGTTTCCCATTTACTTTCTATTTGGTCCACCCTCATTAAGTATTTTAATGGAGTACTAGTTGTTTTTCTTCGTCCTACCATTCTGAAAAATACTTATTTAAAATTTATTTTCCCTTTATGATCCCACTATTTTTGTCAATATTTGCACTTCATTATAACGCTAAACAACTCAGTAAGCATCAGTGAAGTGTTGGAGATTCACAGTCAGACTCAACTTGGACCTTAAGAAGTACATATAGATGGAAAAGGTGAGAGGGTTATAAGAGCATTTTTAGTACTGCATACAGTGGGTCAGGTCCTGCAAAGTATGTTGTTTCTGTATCTCTCCACTCTTTGGTCTCATGAATCTGTATACTCCTATGGCTCCGTGTTCCTAGTCACCATATGAACAACCCACTTCCTGCCTGTGTCTCTTTCTTGCATATCACATCTCTGGCCTCCCCCAAGAGACTGTATTCCATAAAAACCTTATACACAAAGTGTTAAGGGCTTGTCATGGACTATGGAAACGTTCACTGAATGCCATAAGTGGGTAGCCAAGCATTAGGTCCTGGGGGTACTTTACTTTTTAAAAAACTGGTAACATCAAAATCTAGATGACGGTCTAAATGATACATTTATTAGGAGTTACAGTTTCAAGTTATAAGTATTCAAGAGAATATTTGTCATTAGGGAATAGAAAGAACATTTTGTTGTCCTAAATCCTAATCCTGTCTGCTCATTAATAAACAATATCAGTGATACTAAAATTACAAACAACAACAACAACAACAACAACAGAATGTTGAATGCCAGGGTCAATGCTGTGGAAAAGAGTTATAAATATATTTCCATTTGGAGACAAAAGCAAAAATAAGAACATAAGAGATGAGGATGCAGGTATACCAAGTACTAGGCCTATCTACGTATCTATGTCCTTATCTATCTATCTACTTTTCTATCTATCTATCTATCTATCTATCTATCTATCTATCTATCTATCTATCTATGGATTATGAATATTTACTACTCATTGCCCCCTCCCACAAGTGTTCTTCCTCATCAGCTCTGCACTAGTTCTCTTGTGAGCTCTATACCAAGTAATACTTTGTTCTTAAACAGGCTAAGAAAATTTTCTTCCTTAATTCTCCCTCTTCAGCCTTCTCTTTTTTTCTCTCTATTCCTTTTCTGTCCTTCTTTCTTCTTCCCTTCCTTCCTTCCTTCCTTCCTTCCTTCCTTCCTTCTTTGCTCCCTCCCTCCCTTCCTTCCTTTTCCTTCTCTTTCTTACTAGAGAGAAAGCAAAGGGAGGCGATATCTACTGTGGGGAGCTGCCCTTAGCGGTTCTTGGCTTAAAACATTGGGCAATTCCACCTTGTCTGTGGACTCCATTTTCTATACCTCTGCCTGGCACATAACAGGCTGAGGTCAGCCCAGGCCACTCCACCCGGACCCTGGGAACTGCTGCCTGACACTTAGCAGGCTCCTCCGGATCCTGGGAAGCCACTTGCTTATCTTTTTCTTTTCTTTCTTCTTTTTCAATTTTTTTTATTAATTTATTCTTGTTACATCTCAATGGTTATCCCATCCCTTGTATCCTCCCATTCTTCTCACTTGCTTATCTTGCTTCCATAGCTGCATTCCTTCAGAGCTAGTCTTGGAGTTCTTCCTTCCAAGGATGGATGGCTGGATATTTGGCATTATATTCCCACAGAAACCCTGCCCTTGCCCTAGATATTGCCTATATAAACCCTGTTTTAAACCCCTACCCAGATCTAGCCAATGGACAGGACATTCTCCACAGTTGAGTGGAGAGTGGGGTATGACTTTCACACATACTCCGGTGCCTCATATTTGACCATGTCCCCTGGATGGGGAGACCTGGTGGCACTCAGAGGAAGGACAGCAGGTTACCAAGAAGAAACTTGATACCCTATGAGCATATAAAGGGGGAGGAAGTCCCCCTCAGTCACAGTCATAGGGGAGGGGAGTAAGGGGAAAATGGTAGGGAGGGAAGAATGGAAGGATACAAGGGATGGGATAACCATTGAGATGTAACAAGAATAAATTAATAAAAAAATAAATAAATAAAATAAAAATCCTAAAAAAAAAAAAAAAAGAATTTTCAATAAACGGGGCTTGGGATCAGTGTTCAGACTTGTCCTCATTTCTTCGAGTCTCCTGTCCCTTACTTTCACCCTGGCACCCCCTCCCAGGTTCTGTTTGAAGACCCTGCTGGCCAGGGCAATCTACTATTGATTAGAAATACTAAATTAATTTCAAAGCAAATTATCCAAGTCACAAAGTGGAATAACGTGTAATATAAGGATTCTATAGGTGTTGACTTAATGAAAACTGTTTAGTATTGGTGATTTGTTTTATTTGTAACTGTGACTTGAGCTTGTTGCTCTGTTTTAAAGCCCAGACAATTTGGACTGGGACCTTCCTCCTGTCTCAGGGGGTGAAGGAGGCATACAGGCTAAATGTATAACTTTCTCTTACTGGAGCTCTTATATCGTCTGACTCTGTTTTGAAGTATAAATAGGAGATGTGTTGGTTCCTAAACCCTACTTACTGTCTCTAGACTGTAATGTTTAAAGATGGAGAAACACTAACAGGTCTCAGAGGAATGCTTATGGAAGACCCAGCTCTCAGAAAAAGAGCTTGTCTGAGGAACATCGTAAATCATAGTTTGGTATTGAATAGTAATGTCACCAAGTTGTTGGCAATTTTTTCCTGTTGTAAAGATTAAAATTTGGGGGAATGGAGAACCTATAAAGTTCAGTGAAAAGAATTCTGTGCTAGACAGATATAAGGAAAAATTTAGTTCTTGATGCTAAAGGCAGCAGACATACCTAAAGTAGTGAAAACATCTCCCCCGAGCTCTTCATACTGTAGATAAGATAACTCAGTTCTAGATGAGTAAGAAGCTTGCCAAGAATCCCACAGGGAGCTGTGACAGAGCTAAAGCCAGAGTCAGACCTAGTTTCCAGTATTATCTCTTTTCAGATATGTAGACAGAACATATCTACTGACTATGAGCAGGAATTTACACTGCTCTTGAAACTACACTGTAATTATAAATTGTAAATAGAAAACTACATGCATTTGAACAAATTTCCAAGTAAAATACCAACTCTGCTCTGATTGTACAGTTTTAGAACAATTCATTTAAAATAATATATTGGACACAAAGGTTAATCATTTTGGCATAGAATACTTCTTAAAAGGGCAGCATTTACTTTTTAGTTTTGTGACATATAAACCAACGAGAGGTTTAGATTTAAGTTATCACATTTCCCTTCAAATATCTATGCCCTCTCTCTTTTTTTAAACATTTTTATTTGTTTATTTATGGTATATAAGTGCTTTTTTCTGCAGAAGAGTGCATCAGATCACATTATAGATGGTTGTGAGCCACCATATGGTTGCTGGGAATTGAACTCAGGACCTCTGGAAGAGCAGGCGGTGCTCTTAACTACTGAGCTATCTCTTCAGCCCCCCTCTCTTTCATCCATTATAAATTTAACCAAATATATAAACATTGCCTCCAAAACTACCTTCTGCTCTTCTGTTTATCATCTAAATTTGGATGCACTTGACTTTTATATGAATTAAATATAACCAAGAAATTAAATATGAAATACCTTCAGCTCCTGAAGCTATGCACATTTCCAGCCCACTTTGCTAATCCATGTGCTGCTTTTAATACATCACCACAGCTGAAACTGAGATACTGCAGATCTAGACTTCGTATCCACTGGGGAGTTCATTAGTAGATGTCTTCTTCAGTTCAAAGATGGCACTTGAGAGTTTTAAGACTCTCTAGTTTACTAATTAGCCTACCCCCAAGGAGCATGTTTAACATCACTCAAACCTTTTTAACTTTATTGATATGGGCATTTGCACATCACTGTGTTCATTTTAATGTGTCTAAATCCCTAGTCACATCGAGGACAAGTACTTCAGGACATGTTAGGATTCCTGCTTAATGATTTCCTTTGTCAGATTTATGTATATTTACTTACGAGTAAATAATGGGTTTTGTTTTGCCTTTCATCTAACTAAGCATATTATTTTTATAACATCTCCCTAAAGCCTCAGGTTACCATAACCACATATAATAAAAGTAAACTCATGGTGGTTTTTGGTAAATTCTGATCTTAATCCCACCTAGAGGCAAATTAATCGCTACTGAAACCTTTGACAGGAGCCTTGATTCATTGGGTGATCATCTAGAAATTGGGGAGTTCCCATGATAGGTAAACAGGCAATTAGTTTTATAAATTTAGTTGCCCTGCTCTATTTACTGTGAACTATTATGGTAAATTGTTTCATTTAGATGATTTTGTGTGGAGTTATTCCCAGAGTTTTACCTGAGTCAAAAAGAAGCAATGGCATTTATTGTTGATGCTGAATTCACACAGCAGTACCACACTAGTCTATTTCAAAGCTGGATACTTCCTTTTCCTCCCACCATCAGCAGCTGAGACCGACTGGAAACTGTGGAGCGGTGATCTACTGTGAGGGAGTCATGAAAACTTTGGCTTTCTATCCTTCATTCGCATCTCTACATTTCTCCTGACATTCTTAAGGATAGAGTAAACTTTATATAAGTTGTTTGGGCCATGTCCTCTTTCATAAAACTCTTCAATGGATTCTCACTGCAGTGAAGGAAAACAAAGTGAACCACTTTATCATATTGCCAAGTTAAACTATGACTTGAGACTGGCTCATCCATTGATGCCCTACTAACACACCATAACCTGAATTATTATATAATCAAATTGACATCTTACTGAAGATTATAACACAGAGCACAGTCAGCCAAGCCACAATCACAGGCAGCTGATTCATGAGATGATGTGTAGCTAAGACAAAGATCTCCTCACTTCTTCAAATAAGAAGGATGCTTTGTTCTAGCTGTCCAGACAATATCTGCTTTTCCTCTGTATCTTATCTATAAAACTTGCTGAGCCTCTGATGGTTCTTGCCCAGACCACAGTCTTCTTTTCTTAGATAAACTGTTAAATATTATTTGTCTAAAACAGTGTCCTCTGGAGCCCTGAATGCTGCCAAGTCTTCAGTTAGTTTTCTATGCTTTTATTCCCCTTCATTAATGGAAAAATCACCCTGGTGCCTACTTTTCAATTTCTTGGAAATAAGATGGCCTTTCCATATTACAGACCACCATTTATATATTGTCTTCTCTGTTACAGGGCTCATCCACCAGTGAAGCTCTAATTATTTTGTAGAACGCAATTTACATGTTTATTTGCTTTTTCTAACTTTTATTCTTTGTTCTATCTTTTCTTCATAAAACGTACAGGAATATTAATTGTATATTCAGTTATTTAACTTAAGGTTCATACTTTACATAAGAAGGCAAATTTTATGAGAACATAATCCATTGTTTTTTTTAAATAACTCCCAAATACTAATATAAATTATACACTATTGTGTTACAATAGAGCACGCTGACTGTCACGCAAGTCATTCAACCACAGGTAGTGCTCAAATAAGTGACTAAATAACATATGGTGCTGGAAAATGTTTAGTTATCTCCAAATTTATTTTACCCTGCTACCTATCCAATGTCATCAACAAAGTTAACTGTTGTTGAGAAATCTAAACATCAGGGGGACAAAGGGGCATCAGAGGGATTTATATAAAGGACATTGCAATGAGTAGCATAAAATACATTTGTGTATCTTGAATATATTGTGTATGCAGTAAAGCTGATTGGCAATATTTTGTCATGTATTCTTGTTATATGACATATATCATATATATATATATATATATATATATATATATATATATATATAACAAATAATTTAAACTTCAGATAGAGTGGACATTCAGACATTCCTGCTTCTTGCAATCTCTTTAATTTTGTCCTGTACAGTCTCAATTAGACAGTTAGTTCACTGGAAACATGAAGCTTTCATTGACTTCCTACTGTAGAATTTTTCTTTCTATAGTTTTCTCTCCTATTTAGAGCCAATTTAAATATTTCTATTTAGTTGGTTCAGACTGGAACTCATCACACCCTTTGAATTAATGCTTTCTAAACTCTTATGATTAAGGCATGGCATTAATATCTTTGCTTGGCTTCCTTCCTGCATCTTTGCATGATCTCTTGTCTCTAAAAACAACATTCTAAAATATCTGCGCAACTTAAAAATTTTAAAATATCATGAAGGAATATCTAAATGATACATTGTTTGAGGAGTATGAATTATTTAGTTAGGTATAGTTATGTGATTTCTAAAACCAACTGTGTTTACGTTATCTTCCCATGAAATTTCTACTTAAGAAGTAAACCTTTTAGGAAACAAAAGATATTGTTAATGACTGAAACAACAATACTTACAGATATTTGATATCCTGTGATGTTGATAATTTTAAAAACTAGCAGCTATAGGTTCCAATCTGTTCTACTTTCTTATTAAAGATGTTGACCATGTGGTATTGCCTGGCAGGTTCTCTTTTCTCAGAGTTTAGTTTGATTCTACCAATCCCATTCCTGGAAAATTACCTATTGCTTTTGGTACCCATTTACTTGCCTTATGGATTGCATTTGTGGTTGATAGTCTATTAAATTACTGTGCAGATTGGATTCAGGCCAGTGGTTAAAATATTTCTATTAGACTCCAACAGCATACGTGTATCTCTTACAAATTCACATAACTCTCTTATCGCTCCAACTGTTTCATTTTGGCCAAGGAGGCTGAATTGGGGGCACACTCAATTTCACAGGTGCACATCAGCCAGCAGTTTTCAGGAGCTGAGTGTTTGGGAACAGAGAGTAGTGCCCATAGTCAATGCAGAGGTTTGTACATCACCCAGTTGCTATGAGGAATTCTCGTGTTTCACTTTGCTATATTCTGCCAGTAGAGAAATGTCTATTTTAATAACTACCAAACACCTTGAAGCATGCACATTAAATGCATTATGGTTACTTTGATGTGATTATATAATGTTATCTCTTTGAAAAGGCAATATATGTATGTGTGTATCTCTATATCTATCTATCTATCTATCTATCTATCTATCTATCTATCTATCTATCTATATCTCCCCATCTATCTATCATCTACATAGAAAACTTTTGTGGTGAATCTATCTTTCTATCTCTTTCTTTGTCTCCCTCTCCTCCACAAGAAATAGCAAATATGCTGTTATTTTGTGAATCAAGATGCAGCCTCAAATACAAGGGTTGGCTTTATTTAAAAATTGACTCAGGCAGCTTTAATTAAGTTTGCTCTTGTTTTTGATTTCTTGAAAATCTCATTTTTTCACTGTGATGAATGCCCCATAGGCATAATGAAATGACTTCTTCCATTATTTAATTGCAAGACACAATTGGCCTTGAGACTCCTCATGCTGATGTTATACTGACTTTAATTTTTCCTATTATTTCCAGGGGAATGAAAAGATGTGGTCATTATGACAAAAGTTTCTTGGCTGTATAACAGTCATTAAGTTGCTATTGGTAAACTCAAGGAGGCATGATGATAGCCAGAACTTGATTCTCAGATTGAGTAAAATGTCACACGACACAATGACTTCATTTGACTACTATTGAACCAATATAGGGTTTGGTATTCCCTTAAATTGAAATCTTAGAAAATGTGACAGATAATTTAATGTTTCTTTGACTGATCTAAAGGAGGCTCAGCTAGGTAGTAGCATGCCATTTCTAGGTATGCCTGTAAAATCATACATGCCTGAGAGAGTAAACTTCTTCCCTATTGACAGTAAATCATCTTCCCTATTGAGAACCCTAATAGGCCAGAAAGCAGAGGAATCACTAACTCACTCTTCTTGTCTTGGTATGAGGTATGCATCTTCCATTGCTCTCATACATTGCAACTTATGGTTTTTAGACATTTAGACTCTGAGTCTTGCCTTGCAATTAAGCCTATTAGCAAAATGTTGAGCTAGGCATGGTGACACACATGTCATTCCATCATTGAAGGAATTGAGGCAGGAGGATGAAGGGGTACAAGAGCAGCTTGGCCAGTACCATATCATTTTTATTACTGTTGCTTCTTACAATAGCTTGATTTCAGGGATGGAGATACCTTCAGGAGATCATTTATTGTATAGGATTGGCTTAGATATTTGGAAACCAAAAAATTTGGTTTTCCAAATGAAATTTGGAAATAAGAATTTCTTTAGAGCCTTGGCTTTTTTCATACAGATTTTCACTTGCTTGGTTAGAGTTACACCAAGATACTTTGTACGTTTTGTGGCTATTGTTAAAGGTGTTGTTTCCAAATTTTTTTTCTAAGCTCTTTTGTATAAAGGAAGGCTACTGATTTTCTTAAAACTGATTTTGTATCCAGTCACTTTGCGGGAGATGCTTATCAGTTGTATGAGTTCCTTGGTAAAATTCTTGGAATCACTTATGTATACTATCATATCTGAAAATAGTGATACTTTGACTTCTTCTTTTCCAATTTATATCTGTTTGATCTTTTGTTGTCTTATTGCTGTGGCTAGAACTTCAAGTACTATATTGAAGAGAACTGGAGAGTGTGGACAGCCTTGTCTAGTCTCTGATCTCAGTGGAATTGATTTAAGGTTCTCTCCATTTAGTTTGATGAAACTGACAGGTGGATCAATGGAATAAAATCCAAGACCCAGAAATAAGCCTACACACCTATGGATTCTTGATTTTTGACAAAGAACCAACACAATATAATGGAAAAAAGATAGCATCTTAAACAAATGGTGCTGGTCTAACTGGATGTCTACTTGTAGAAAAATGAAAATAGGCCCTTATTTATCACCCTGCAAAATTAAACTCTAAGTGGATTAAAGATCTTAACATAAAACCAGTTCCACTAAATCTGTTAGAAGAAAAAGTGTGGAACAGCCTTGAGCTCATTGGCATAGGAGACAAATTCCTGAACAGAATGCTAATAGTTCAGGCTCTAAGATCAACATTTAATAAATGGGACCTCATAAAACTGAAAAGCTTCTATAAGGCAAAGGACACTGTCAACAGAGCAAAGTGACAGCTCACAGACTGGGAAAAGATCTTCACCAACCCTACCTCTGACAAAGGTCTAATATCCAAAATATATAAAGAACAAAAGAAATTAAACACCACCAGACCAAATAACTCAATAGAGAAATGGGGCTCAGAACTAAACAAAGAATTCTCTGAGATTCCACTTTACACCCATAAAAATGACTAAGATCAAAAACTCAAGTGACAGCACATGCTGGCAAGGATGAGGAAAGAGGGGAACACTCCTCCATTACTGGTGAGAGTGCAATTTTGTACGATCACTTTGGAAATCAATCTGGCATCTTCTCAGAAAATTAGGAATAGTTTTACCCCAATACCCAGCTGTATTACTCCTGGGCATATACCTGGAAGATGCACCATCACACAACAAGGACATTTACTCAACTGTGTTCATAGCAGCCTTATTCATAATAGCCAGATTCTGTAACCTAGATGTCCTTCAATCAAAGAATGGATAAAGAAACTGTGGTACATTTTTACTATGGAATACTACTCAGCTATTAAAAACAAGGAAATATTGAAATCTGAAGGCAAACGGTTGGAACTAGAAGCAATCATCCTGAGTGAGGTAACTCAGACCCAGAGAGATATGCATGGTATATACTCACTTGTAAGCAGATATCAGGCAAATAACACAGGGTAACCAGACTATATTACACGGGCCTAAAGAAACCTAATAACAAGGAGGATCCTAGGAAGCATGCTTAATTCTCATTCAGAATGACAAATAGAATAGACCCAGGAGCAGTTAAAGAGAAGGAAAGGAAGGGAACCTACCATAGAGGTCCTCTGAGAGACTCTAACCAGCAGGAGATCCAAGCAGATGCCGAGACTCACAGCCAAACTTTGGGCTGGAGCACAGGGAGTCTTATGGAAGCATTGGGGAATAGAAGGACCTGGAGAGGTGAGGAGCTCCACAAGGAAACCAATGGAGCCAACAAATGTGTGCAGATGAGAGAGGTGCTGCAGAGAATCATACACTAACTGAGGACCACGCATGGTGAGGACCCAGACTCTTTGCTCAGATGTTGTATATTGGCAGCACAATCTCCTTGTGTGTCCCATAATATGGGAAGTAAGGACTACTTCTGACATGATTCTGGCCCCCACATGCTGATCATCTCCCCCTGGCGGGGTGGCCTACCCAGGCCACAGAGGAAGAGGATACAGGTTGTCCAGATGAGACTCGATAGGCTGAGGTCAGATGTTAGGGCAGGAGGGCTTCCTTTCTGAGGAGTAGGGGAAGGAAGGAGAGGGTATGAGGGAAAGAGGGGAGGATTGGGAGACAACAAAGGAGGAGGCTAAAGTTGGGATATAAGTGAAAAAAAAAAGTAAAAAGTAAAAAGAACAGCTTGGACTACAGAGATCTGGCTCCCTACCTCTACTCTGAATACTGGGATTAAAGGCATGAGGGACTACCTCTGGCTAAAGTAACACCTTAGCAGTGAAAGAAAATGAAGGCATTGTTCTGAGATTATCAGACAAAAATTCTTTGGTAGTATATTTTTTTTTCAAAATTTAAACATGTTTTCTAAGACTTTTTCCACTCCAAACTGGAGAAAATTATTTAACTTTGAGAGCAAACATATAAAGTTTCTTTTTCTCTTAGTCTACTAGGACAAAACATTCAGTAGTTTATTATAGATATATTTTTAAAGCTCTTATTTAATTTATAGGTCTATTTTAAAAAAATAATATTTTACAAACATATTTATGGTTTTAGTATCTAAAATGTTTTTGAATCATGTTATTTTTTTCTTGTATCCCTAGAATTTGGATCCACCATAAAACAAATTACATTCTTGCACAGAACAGTATTTCTAGCATACCTTCCTTTTTAGACTTGCCTAACAATATATAGACACACAGAGTTTAATATGTATTGGTTTATAGAATTATGCCTATTCTGATATAATTTTAGTCAAATTTGGGGTTTTTGTAAAAAAGATGATTTTTTTTGAAATGTACTTTTTTGTTCCTGAAAAATGACTTGTTTGCTCAGTATTCTGAGTTTGTTGCTTAACAAACACATTGAAAAATCAACTTTCTTTAGCACCAGCCACAAGGGTAATCAACTATAGGCATGCCGACAATGAATAAGCAGAGATTGTCTGGGTAAAGGCGAGAAGGAGTTTTATACACATTGTAAGTCTAGCAAAGAAATAAATCTCATTCATTCATTCTTTTGGATTTTGTCAATAAAGATCTACAAACAGGAAAGGCAGCATATACTGAAGAAGGTTTGCGGGTGCAAATATTTGGCTGACAATCTAAAATCTCTTTCTTGCTATGGTTTCATTAATTTGACAATGTTTATACGGAGCTATTTATATGAGGCCTTGTTCTAAGGTGAAGGAATACGCACAGAGGATCTTCATTTCATTTCTTATTATAACCGATCAAGATGCTACATGAAACAAGCAAATGAAATCACTTTCTTCCTATATCCCATATTAACTTTATGCAAACCTCAAATAGGTTTTCCTTTCTTATGTTCGCTTAGATTTCCTAATGAAGTGGGGTATGGATAGCAGACTGAGAAAGCTAGAACACGAACATGAGGCCTTTTAAAAAGCATCAAATTCCCACTGAAGCCAGTATGAATGTGGATCAACTGTCACCTTTCAAAATTTAAGAGTAGCAAAGTCCAGTAGTAAAACACACAGGGGCAAGTCGAAATATCACATATCACACATCAACAGTCAGCCACATTGACATATGGAATTGAGTTGGGATAGCCATGCTCTATAAGTGTGTGAAAATGTGAATATTATCAGTCCTGGAAAGTACAAGAGCAGCAATTCCTATGTGCCCTTATTCTGCCTTACCTTTTAGATATGCTACATGGGTTACTGCAACTAATTCCAACAATAGTTATATAGTGTGCACCACAATGTGAACAGAACTTTATACTTAGACACATGTAGGTAAAAAGCTCACCTGAAGTTCATTTAGTTAGTAAGCTTCTAAAGGGGGGCAATGGGAGGTATTCTGATCATGGTTTTTCCTCCCTCTTCTCCTACCATGTCTTCCCCACCTCCCCACCCATCCACCTCTAGGCTTTCTCCTCCCACTGTGCCTCCTGTGCCCCACTTAAGAAAACAAACAGGCAAAATTTCTTAAAAAGTGAATATAAAAATCAAGTCTCTCTCTCTCTCTCTCTCTCTCTCTCTCTCTCTCTCTCTCTCTCTCTCTCTCTCTCTCTCTCTCACACACACACACACACACACACACACACACACACACACACACACCAAACCCATAAATCCACCAAATCAAAATTAAAAACAATAATATAAAAGGAAAATTAAGTAAAAAATAGTGCTCAAACAAACCAATATGAGACAGAAAGAAAATCTCTAAGGCACACTATTGAGTTCATTAAGTCTAGCCTTAAAAGTGTCTGAGACCCATTCTACATGAGAAAACTAGTTTTTCCTTTGCAAGCAGTTTTAATTGGAGATAGCTTCTTGGTTACAGATGAGAGTTCATATCCACTTCCCTTCTTTAGGTCTGGGATCTATTCAAGTACTGTGCATGTTGCTACAGTCTATAAGTCTGTAGGTTCATCCATCCTGTTGGTATGGAAGATACTGTTTCCTTGGTGATTTTCAACTCAGTGGATCTTACACTCTGTCTCCTCTTTAGTTATTCCTGATCCCTGAGGGAAGGGGCTTGATGAAGACATATTATTTAGGACTAAGTATTTCATGACCTTTGACTCTCTAAACATTGTCCAGTTGTGAGTCTCTGTATTAGTTCTAATCTAATGCACACTGGAAGGTCTCGTGCAACCCTAAAGAGCAAATCTCGCTTTGAAGAATAGTTTCTTTCCTCTTCTGAGAGCATCACTTTGAAAACAACAACATATGTTTATCACTGATAGTTTTGCAATACAGCTTATGGTGGACTAAATCATGGAAAAAGCCAATGTAAATTTTTATTAATTCCATTATATTTTTGACAGCAGCACCATGGATTTTTTCTCACCTTGCATATCATTGATTTTGTTTTATAAAATTTCACCACAGACTCTTACTTAAATCAGCAAGGTATATCATTATACCTTAGGTTGGATTTATGAAGTATGATGTAGAATAAAAAATAGGACATTGAGTGTTCTCTGGCTTGGCTTCTAATCTTGGCTTTGTTGTCGTGATCACGTGCAGGTTATATTGTCTCCCCATAACTTTGTGTAGTAGTCTGTAAAATAAAGAATTTTATTAGAGTTCTCTAAGTCCCATCTTCAGCTCTAAATGTGACTTTATGCTTTCTTTTTTCCAAAGAAATAGGAAACAAAGAAAAATCAAACAAGGAGTATCTTCCATCAATTTTTTAATCATTTAAGTAAGAGTGGAATTCTACTGATAGTATTAGAATAACTATTAACCATTCATTTGGATATTTGAAAGGTTTCATTCCATCAGGTAGTGTGTGTGTGTGTGTGTGTGTGTGTGTGTGTGTGTGTTTACCAAGTTAAAATAGTTGTGTCATTTATGGATTTATCTACCAAATGTTTTCAATACAAAAGCCCTTATTTTACTTAACAAGGACTAATTAAAAATTATTGGTTTTGTCTTTCATTTGTTATGTATCTAAGGCACAGCAGCAGTAGGTGCTAAGTGATAGTTAAATGAATCAAGCATGATATAATATACAACGATTGATAGTTATTGGATAACATCACCATACTATTTATTTTGCATGTCTCAGATCACTGGTTCTTAATAGTGTCTCTGTACAGTTTCTATTTGCTCTATAGAACTAATGCCCAACATGATTACAGAGCCCTTATTGGCTAAGTTGAGACTAGAAACTCTGGCTGGCCTCAAGCCTTATGCTTTACATTATGACAAATGTCCCCTCTGAAATAATGGAAGATAACTTTTCTTTTACCATAAGAGTTTTGGGGAATCCACTATGGAACTAAGCCTCATTATTTGTTAAATTGTAGATTTTTTAGGGAAATAATTTGAAAGTAGATTCGTCAAATGGTAAAATAAAAGTTATGAACTACAGAATATCATTTAAGAGAAAATCGGTCAAGGAGTACCTGTCATTCATTTACGGACAACGTGGTCTCATGAATTTCTCCTACTTGCATGAGTCCATCTGTGTCTGTTTTAAATCTAAAATTTTCTAGGTCAACTGTTATGTCACAATCCAAAGCAGCATGAAATATTCTGTGAGTCACATATGGCTTGAGGCTTCTAAGATGGATGTCACTTAAAGGTTCTGGATTGAATGCTATTAAAAAAAAACAGAAGAAAGAAAAAAAAACAAAATAAAACAAAGAGAACTGTTGTTCAGTGCCTGGCAGATGGTCAGGGTTCCATGTCAAGTGGGTCCAAACTGCCACTGTTTGCTTCTGGATGAGAATGGATAGACCTTGAGATCAAAGGTCCTAAGGTCCTGTTTCTCACTCAGGGGCAGCTTAAAGAGTTCAGGGTAAGGCCCAAGGCCAGATTCCCAATCTTACCCGGGGAGGTAAAAACTTATTTCCCACCTGTGTTAGAATTTAGCTCTTTTAGAATGAAATCACTGGTATCAGACAGCAGTGGAGAGTCAGGAGCCCCACAAATCCATAATACATAAGTGACACAGCCCTTTGTCAAACTGCTGTGCTAAGCATGGCAGAGGAAGCAGGCAGAGGTCTGGAACCTGCAGAGATACAGGTCCAGTGAGAGGCAAGTCTTGGTGGGTACTTCACCAGGTGTTCAGCAATGAGCTAGCTGTGATGATGTGGGATGCCTGGCTGTCATGGCAGTCCTGTCATCACTGCCTGACCACCAGGCATCCAGCATCAGTCCTTTCCCAGAATGAATGGAGTCTCAGACAGTCATGGGAGAGGAACAGGGAGCACGGAGAACGCAAGCGTACCAGTCAGCCTTTATTTATAAGCTTTGTGCAGTGCGGAAGGGTTTGCGGGTAAGTGTGTCTGATTTGCTAGGGCTAAGGGTGCTCAGATACTTAATCTTCATACAGTGGTACCATACCTCATTTATATGCAGTAACTCAGGCTCCTATAAAAAATAAAAAAAGAAAACATAGTACTTAATTACCCTAGGGGTGAAGGAATACCTTCTAGGTATAATTAAAGGTCATCTGCTGGAGGCTACAATCTCCTTAGCATAGGATGAGGCACTTCCAGGAATCCTCAGGTGCTTTGCTAAACCAGTTTTCTTATAAGGAAAGTTCCATTTCCTTTAAGGGCTATGAGAAGCACCGTACAGTATCTGTGGTTACCAGATCAGGTGGAGTGAGAGCCCCTCTGGGAAAAGGACATCCATCATCGTAGACGGAGTGCAAACAGCTATGTGCAGCTAACAGACTTCAACCTTGTCCAGCAAAGTTCCACAGAAAACCTACCAGATTGTTTTTTCTAAGTTTCATATGTTTTCAAAAGTTGTTTTCCAAGCTGGTTATATATAGAGAGAGAGAGATTGCCTCATGCTCTCGTGTCAATAATATCATGCCATAAATATAATCACTAATAAAAGAATTTCATAATTTTTACCTAGAGGGGAACTTGTGCCAAAGAAAATGATTTAATTCTCTGTGCTTAAGTTTCTCTTCCTTTAGCTTCAAGGCATTTTTTCCTTTTATTGATATCAATGAGGGATCTGCTCAAATACCTATCAGAAACTTAGCATTTTTCTTTTATTATTGTTTTTAGAACTAAAATGAAATTAAATATGCTCTTCAGTTTGCTATTCTATTGAAGAAGGCACTGATTAAATATGGTAAATATTTTCATAGCTTAATTTTGGAGAGGAAGCCTGGTGACCTGAGTTTGGTTCTTGGACCACACATGGTGAAAATAGAGAACAGACCCTTGAATGCTGTCCTCTGATCTCCATGTGCATGCTCTGGCTTTCCTCCTAGTACACTAAATGTTTAGTGTTTTTACATGTTTTTTAAAAGGCTAGAAATATGCATAATTGTGCTGTGCTGAAGTATTTTTCTGTTACCACATAGAACATACCTATGAAAGGAAGCTTATAAGTGCGTGGGATATAGAAATTGCTTCAGTCAAAAAGTGCACCTGAGCCATTACCAGCTCTCTCATATAGCTGAGGAGGCTGTAAGTGTGAGGTATGTGGAAAACTCATCCCTTGCAGCTCCAGCCTCCTTGGGCACAAAAGGATGCTCCCTGGGGAGGTCCTGCATGTGTTGTAAGGGTAAGAAGCTTCTCTCAGAGTTCATACTTTGCCATTCATGAAAAAGCCCATGAGGTAGAAAACTTCAACCTTTTAATAAGGGAAGGAACAGTGTGATATCGACACCTTTCTTACAAATCATAGAGCCCATAAATTCTCGAAGAAATTCTTTATGTTTGACCTGAATGGAAGATTTCCAGCATCCAGGCGATGCATGTAAGGGAGAAACCATGTGAATGTTCCCTTTCAGGGGAAAGTTCTCCTTGCAGAGCCAACCCAACTAGCCACCAGATTATTTACAAAGGAAGAAAGCCTATTTGGCACTGCTTTTTAAGTCTATTCTGTGACCAGGTCAATCTACCTTTCTTAGTTTGTTTAGAAAATGCTTTCTGTCTCTGATGTTTATCACAATAATTTGGGCATAGGTGTAATCTTTAAAGCCTTCTTCTTTAAATACATTCTTCGGGGAAACATGAGCTCCTGAAGCCCTTGAGACCAAAGAAGAGCAGGCAAATCTTGTGGAAAATGAGCAGGAGGTAAAAAAAAAAAAATGCTACTATTTACATATCTTTCAAAAGACCTGACTGGAAAGGCATGGGCAGACCAAGTTAGTCACCTCATATCCCACACAGTAATTTGGCAGGGGTGCTCATTGGCACCCCTAAGAAAGAAAAGAACCAAGCCTAAGGGAAATTATTAGGTTAAATTTGCAGATGTGGCAGAAATTGGCAAGTTAAATGAATATATGGTTACAACCTAACTTTCCAGAGACGGAGACTGCGTCCTTCTAGTGGAAGGAGTCTTGTTCCTGTATAAAGGTTTTGATGAAAGATGAATTAATTAGGAAACATTGAAAGCAAATCATAGAGGACTTTAGAATTGTTTTTCTCTATTGACAATATTAGGACTATGATAAATATCTTCCAGAAACATAAATAAGAAAGAAACAGTCTTAAATTTAAACCCTAATTAAAGTAGTAAAACTGTTAATAAAAACCTATGTAATAGCATTCTATTAATTTATTATTAAATGAATTTTGAAGAAACGCTATAGACTATTGCCAGAGTCTCTTTTCTGTCTCTTCATAAGTCATTTCCACATCTTCTACACCTCCTGATAGTGGTTGGCTAGAAAGACATAACATATGTCATTGTCAGGTTCATCCTGACCTAAATCCCACCACACTGGGCAGGCTATCTGATGAAACAGGATACCACACATATCTTTCTATCTTACTGATTCATTTTCTTTACATTTCTTCTATTTGAGCATATTGATATTCTGCCTGGTAGATGTAAGGAATTAATATGAGTGAAGCTGCGTAGTCAGAGTAAGGACAGACTTAAGGAACTCATCTTTTGTCCCTCGCTAAAGTCTGGATATGTGAGCAAAGCCATAGTGTTCCCAATGCATAATCAGAATGTTAAAATTCAATCCTTACCATGGTCTTTGGATTTTAATTACAGGCTTATACCAACTTTAAAATCCCCGGTCACTAAGTCTTTCATACTTAAAAGATGACCACAAAATTTGATTTCTAAGTGAAGCTAAGAACATGCAGTGAGAGATGCTTTACCTCCCTTAGGCATGCCCTTTGATTGAAGTCACGCTTGTGTGTGGGACTGAGAGTGAGGTACCCCTCTGACTAGACCCCATGGTCTGCTCTCCCAAGAACTCTGCTTTGGCATCTGATATTTTTGTCCTCTGTTCTTCTTTATCCATTCTAATTTTGGCCCCTATCCCTGGACTGCCTTTATTTCAGCATGCTCAGATAATTAATATTCTATAGTTACAGATCCCAAAGTCAAATATAAAAAAGGAAAGTTTTTCTTTGATTCTGGATTTTGCTCTCACTGAGCCTCAATTCTTTCCTTTACTTCCAAAACAAGCATTTGAATGAATTGCCTGAACTCGCTGTCTACATTTCTGTACACTACTGACCTTATCAAGGAGTAATAGAACAAGATGCATAGATGTTGGGTGCAGGTTGATGGATTTTGACTCATGTTTATGCTGAACATCCCCAAAGAAAACACACTGTAGTCATGATGGTAAACATTCTATCCCCTCTGAACATATCCTCTAGTCTTCTCAGTAAATTCCCACACATCTTTCCTCTATGCTTCTTAGATTTCTATAACTGCATTCTATCATTTTATGGTTTACTTTTTAAACAATATTATACTTGAAAAATATTCTCTGAGTACTTCGCATTATCCCCTTGAACCATTTAAAATTACCAGCCTGTGCCGATCATTCCTGGATATTTTTTTGTGTTTCCCTTTCAGGGAAGTTATTATCCTTCTGGGCCATGATGCAGCCATCAGAATGAGGAAGGTGGTACTGAAGCATCACTAACATTGGCTCTCCTGGTCCACTTCAGACTCTGCCTGCATCTCACACTGATTTCACTCCTTCCCCAGTGGGAGGCTGTACCTCAGCCTTTGCTTGCATTTCCTTGTAACACACTCACTTTGACACATGTAGAGAAACTGGGTTTAAAAATGTCTCCCATCAGCTCTGCCTGGTACATCCTCACAAGGATATTTAACTCACACATCAGAGGCAGGCTACTTACTGAAATGAAACATCCCATAGATGGCTTAGGGCATTAATTTGCCTCATTATTGATGATATTCACATTGGTCACTTGATGAAGGTGATGCCTTTTCTGACTCTTCCACAGTAAATTACTCATGGTCCCTTTGCAGTAAACGGATATTTCACAGGGTAGTAATTTGAGCACATGTTCTAATCCGATTTCTCAAATTTCTCATCAAGCCTTCAAATTATTTGTTAAACATTTTTGTCTCTGTGTGCATAAACTCTGATTTTTCTTGTTTGTCTTTGAGATGTGGGGTGGGTGTTGAAATCTTTTGCTATTACTGTTTATTTGGCAATCTTATCAGGAAGATGTAGCCAATTACAGATCCTAAAGCTCTGGTCCTTTAGAAAAGTCTTCATTATTCTTTCATACCTAACTTTCTTGCATAACTGAACCACAACCTTAATGTTCCCACCTGGCCAAGTGGAGTTGGGTCACTGAAATTTATCCTGATTCAAATGCTGGGTTGATATCAGTCTCATTAGACTCCACCCAGACCTCCACATTTTGCCTGAAGTGAGCCCTCATATATATCCTGGAACCCTGACAAAACATATAATTTGTTTCACGATAGACCCTGTGAAGAAATAACCAAGGCTAAATGCGATAAAAGAGTGGGGCTCCATTCCAATAAGATCCACGTTCTTATACAAAGATGAAGAGACATACGGGGAGATACACTGAGAGAAAAGCAGGTGGAGGACACAGTGAGGAAGTGCATGGCTGATGCCATGGAGGGAGACACCAGAGGAAACTGATGCCTTGACCAGGGACTCTTACCCCCCAAAACTGTGAGGGGAAAAAAAAAGAGTTTCTGTTGTTTAAATTGCAAAGTCTGTGGTTAGTGCACTTGTCAAGGATACATAAGTGAAAGGAAAATGAAGAACAATATTTCAAATTTATCTCATGCTATTAGCTGCTTCAGTGTCCATTGTGTATGGGACCCTCATTTGGGAAGATCACAAAGAACTTTTAAATGCAAGTGGATATTGTGATGTCCTTCTTCCCCCTTCAGTCTGTGGCTTTTTGGGACCCTGTATGCCGGTAATTCAAGGAGCTGTTACTCCCTCCACTCTGGTCTCTTTTAAGACCTACATTTGCATATTCACTTACAAGAATAAGGTTATTTTTTTTAAATGACTAAATGAGTTATCACTAGGTGTGAAGAACAGACACTAAAGGCTTAAAGGAACAGAATGCGTTCATGGTTCATATCATGCATTTTTGTTTTGCCATATATTTGAGCTCTACAAATTCACTGATTGATTTATTGACTGATTTCATGTAAAGCGTCTTTTTTTTTTCCAGCTGGAGCTCTATGTTTGGGTTTGATAATTATTCTGCATTGGCTCCAACAGCATCCATTTATCTGTACAGACAATGGTAACATGCTCATCTGTGGTTGCCTTTGTGGTGACTACTCACAGGGAAGCCAGGAAGTTTCGGCTACAAACAGAAATTTGTTCTTATTTACTCACGAAACTTAAACAAGCAGGACTATGTAGCAAAGGTCTTTAAAACTGCCTCCTTAGAAGAATTGTGCTTTGGCAAATGAGAAGACCACAGCACTCCCACTGGGCTTTGATCTTAAAGACATCGGTCGCTCTGCCTTGACGAGACCACTTTTACTCTTTCAGAACACAGCAGCCCCCAAAGAGCATTAGTCCACTTCAGTTCACTGGTCTCATGAAAGCTTTGGTCTATGTGAGAATACTGTACACTACTTTGAAATTGAGAAGGTCAAACATCATTTATGCCTTTTCTTTCATATACCTGCTTCCTGTCCTGAATTCTCTGCCTTGTTTATTGCCACCAACATTCACCCAGCTGCTCAAATTTATGATTTTATTTCTCTTTCTTCCATCCCAAGTCTACGACCACATCTTATTGATAATGTCACCATAATTTGTCTCCTTTGTTCAGTCACTCCCTGCTCTTCAGCACTGAACACTTTTGTTCAGATTCCAAACCTTTCTGTACTATATTGCTAAAATGAATTTTGATCTGCCCATGGTATAGGAGGAAAGAGTTCCGTGCATGTATATTGTCGGGGGTAAGAGATTAATTCTTGTCAACACCACAGTGCCACACCTCTCATTTTTCTCAATAACACTGGAATAAAACATTTCAAAATATCAGAATAAAACAATAACACTATAATAGATGCAGTAGACATATAAATGTACATGAAGTTGGTACTTGAATTGTTTTGTGCCATACTGCCTAAGGAGGCATCCCCCAAGATAGAATTTAACTATATAGAAATGTCATATTATGGATAATCTAAATGCTGAGTTTGGATATTTGTTTCCCTATAGCATTCCATACATTTAATCATCATGGTGTTTTACCATAATGTAGACTCTATAGAATAATTGTATGTTCATGAAAGAGACTTCGAGACATAAGGATCCTTTACATTTTGTTGCCTACCAGAAATGGATCTCCATATGCCTACATCTGGGTTAGGGATTTTGGTCTTAGATCGCCACTACCTATTCTGCAGGAAGAATATCAATACAGGTATTACATCTATAGGCAACTGAGACATGTACTAAGGATGGGCATTGTCATGCCATGAGTTCTAAATGAGAATACTATTATAAACAAAACAGAACAATGAATTCGAATGAAGCTCCCCATAAATGGAGAGAGATCCTCATTTACTCTTTAACTCATAGTGTTAAGAGAACTGGTAAGTAGATATTTCAAACCATAGAAGTGTGTCATTCCTTAGCATGTTGGATGATATGTGCAGTACCAACAGGGTTAACAGTACCTTGAGGTCAGGTGGTCAGGCCGGGAGACTCACCACTGATATTATGCACCATATCTAACACAATGTCTCATTCATATTGCATCCCAGTTGAATGCTTTTGCATATTTGGTTATTCATTGAACATGTGAAAATATATCATTTTGTTGTCATTACTTGTCTGTTGCCGAGAGCAAGAGTGCATGTTTCCACTTGTTTTTGAAAAGGCCGGTGGATCATTGTTTGCTTTCTATTTCTCATTGCAATTTCCTACAAAAGTGGAAACGTATCTCTCTCCCCGCATGAGAAATGCCCTTTTAGTATGGCAGTGTCCATAGTGGCTCTTTGGTCTGGATTCATCTTTTATACATCAGGTTTTATCTTCACCTGAAATCAGCTTCAGGATTGAAGTAAGTATCAAAGACAATATAGCCCCACATTTTCCATAGTGAAGAACTCTGGGTTTGATCTACTTCCTAATGTATTTTGGCAAAGATCAGCAAGCGAAGAGGAACTTGGGCCCCTCTTTGGACCAATGAAAGGGATGTTGTCAAAGGTCTTGCGGCTTGCTCATATACACCTATCAATTTATGACACTTAAACCCTGAGGCAAAGAAGCAAAGAGCTTCCCTGCAGATTTATTGCAATCTGAGCAGATGGGTGTGATCTTGAGGAGCCAACAGTGCACATATGTTCCTAATGTGGAAAGAAAGATTTTGAGCCAAGAATTACTGCAAAAGCCTGCCTCGTCATACTTTTCTCCTCAGGTGGCGGCGGTAAATAAGGCCCTCTCCAGGACTAATTAAATAAAATGAAAAGCACAGTCAAACATTAAGGGATGAAATCAAAGACAGTTATAATAAAAAATGGTCCAAGGATGATTTGATCTCTGTGGGAAATGCTGAAGAAAATTTCTGACAAAATTTTCCATTAGGACATCATCAAACTGTTCGGCATGTATTTGCACCTATGGCTTTGTCAGAGCAGAAATTGTGAACTGTTAAATGCAAGCATGACAAACCTCTGGGTCCATGAAAGTATAGACTAAATATAATACCTTGAAATGTCAGCTTTTTTTTTCTGCACATGATGAAATGTACTAAAATTATTAAAAGAATATTACTACAATTGACAATTTTCCCTAACAAATGTTAAATAACAAGTTCTGTATCAGCTCACTAGAATAAAGCAGAAGTTAGTGCACAATTGCTACTTTTAAAACATAAGGTAGGTGGATAGACTCAGGGAGCCAAGAAATAACTGCCTGGAGTTACGTACAAACCAAAGATACAGGAGATTCCAGTAGAAACTTCTGAACCATTGATGACACCAATGTCCATGGTTAAACTAAGTTGGGTCACAGAACAAAACTGAAAGTCACAACCCCAGGAAAGGGACTGTTAGGAATGGGCCGAAGGTATTGATAGGGGCACAAAGGAATTAGGAGGGGACAGTAATGTAATCAGAGCTCACGATCTACAGGTATGAACTTTTCACACATCAAAATTAATAAAAATATTAGGTTCTATGATGACCACTTTGTACCCCAGCGCAAATGAAAGTCTGTTGGGGTAGATGTGCACACTGTTGCAACAACGGCAGAAACATCATGGAACTAACCAGTCGCTTTCTAAGTGGTTCTAAGTCCCACTTCATAAGATAAAACTTATCTCTAGCACCGTTGTCAAGCCAATTATCTGTGGCTGGACAGTGCATAGGCCTAAGGGGAGAATCTCCTCTTATTATTCTGCTAAATTAATATAGCATTAAAGTACCTCCTTAAAATTTATCTCCAACCCCATAAATGTTATACATCTATCAACCTGCATCAGAGTAGCTTTTATTTGCAGTAGACGACAATTAACATATAGGCCTATGACTGGTCAAGGTGTAGCAAATAAGAGGATATGGAATGCTCACTTCTCAATGGGACATCTATCTCATACTCCATCTTTCCTAAGCTCAGAATCATTGCAGAAGATGAGACAGGAAGAAAAAAAAATGTTAAGATCCTGAGGCAGTAGATGACTATAAGGAAGTTGGTTTCTGAACCTAACTCGGCAGTGAAATAGCTGCAACAATAACAGTTCATCAACTATCTGGGTGACCGATGCATAGGATTTTCAAGTATATCTCAGGCCAGCTATTTCCTCACAGAGATGCTAGTAGCTAGACAGTTTTGGAAGGCAGAGCTTTATATATGATAGACAAATCCTGCAAGAGAAATGCTGCAATAAGTTGTCTTTTTAAATGGCAATTGGAATAATTAAACAGCTGTCTCCTAATAAAGGTCCATATTCACACCATAAAAACAAATGTGAGCTCTCAATTGTTTTTGCTGTTTATGGGAGAACGGACTTGTCTCAGTGAACTCTTCATTTGCCTCCCCTGCTCTACATTATTCTGAACATGCAATAATTTCTAGGTCCTCCCCATGTAGGTTAGATGAATATGCTCAGGGCTGAAGAGGTGGCTCAGCAGTTAAGAGCAAGGGCTGCTTTGGCAGAGGATGTAGGTTCGGAATCCAGTACGAATGTCAGATAACTCACAGTCACTTGTAACTATATATCCAAGAGTATTATACTGTTCTGGTCTTTGTGAACACTGTAATCAAATACATATAAACAGACAAAAATATGTAAAAATAAAACCTTTTCAAAAAGATGAATATTTCCTTTGGTTGGCCCAATCTACATATAATTTTTGTCACTCTTATATAAATGATATTTGACACATTCACACAAACACCAGTGCACATAAATAGTATAAATATGCCAATACTTCAAATTGTATTTTCTAATGTATTTGACAAGAACAGAGCCATTGGATTTGTATGCGGGGAAATTCTCCTCACTTTATGTGAGTGAAGCAAGGTTGTTGTGCCAGTATTAGTAAATGATTAACTTTACTTTCTTATTTCCATCTAAGACTCTCAAAGGTACCAAAAGTTTATTCTCAAATTATTGCATTTCATTCTATGAGGTCAGTATCTCTATATGGTTTTTCTAAGAGGATAATATACAATGTCACTTTGGGAGTATATGAAAATGTTGAAGGTAAGATGAAGAAGGCAATGGAGAAAGCTGAAATAGAAGGAGACTAGAAGAAAAACATGAAATTTAACGGGTTTGAGATAATGAAGACACAATTAAGTGGGAAGATGGACCGTTTTTCAGGAAAAAGATAAAGCCGAAGAAAGCTCTTTCCTCCCTCCTTTTGAGTGTGAAGCTGAAGTGTTGCAGTGGCTGTGGTGATGCTCACTCTCAGTGACAATCCATAAGTAGGGGCCTTGCTAGAAATCTTATGTTCAGGAGATAGCCTTACCACTTCCCTCTAATTCCACCATGGCTGAAAAATCCTGATGCCTCTGTCACCCTTAATTATTTTTATGAGTCCCCTGAGGGGGCGCACTCTTCCTGGAGGTACCCCAATACCAGGTTGATGCATGCAGTGGATAGAAAAAGCTCCTATTCTGACTCTTACTTTCAAAAATCCATTTCATATATTGTCCTCAGGTAGAGGACATATCAGATATTAAACTGATAAGAACAGATACTATACTTGATGTTAGCAAAAAAGGCTGAGAAGCAATACCCTTAATTATTTTTAAAGAATTATTTCTCTTAATTTATGAGTGGATTTTTTGGCTGCATGTATGTCTGTGTAGCTGTGGAGCTTAGAAGAGTAGATCAGGCATCCTAGAATTGGAAGTAAGGATGGTTGTAAGCCACGTGCAATGTTGGGAGTAGATCTTAAGCCCTTTGCACAAGCAACAAGTGTTCTAAACTACCAAGCCATCTCTTGAATGACCCCTCTCCTGTCATCTTTAAAACATTTTAAAATGTTAGAGCCTGTGAGGTCAGACTTGAACTACCTCACCACTGTGAGACTTGAACCATCTCACAGGAAAATGTGGCTCCCTGTAATATTTTCAACAAACAAGCCTCTGTTAGTTCCACAATGAAACCCACAGGCTGTGTAGTACAACTAATACAAACTTGATTTTGTGGTTCCGAAGGCTGGATGGTCCACATTCCAACCCAAAAGCAAGAAATGCATCAAATGGAAGGATCATTGGTTCTCAACAAGTCCAAAGCCTGCCAGAAAAGACATTATATGTTGAAGTTATAGGGCAAAATTTCATTTCATATATTACCTTCAGTATGTACTACTGTAGGTGATACATTCCTAAGTCCCCAATTAACTCTAATTATAGTTCTTGTTCTCTTCTCTCTCTCTCTCTCTCTCTCTCTCTCTCTCTCTCTCTCTCTCTCTCTCTCTCTCCCTCCCTCGCTCCCTTTATCTCATACTCCTGATGGCTCTACCTTTTGCCATTGTGCTAGTAAGGGCTCTGTGATGGGTCTTCCTACATCAGGTTTCTGGCTGGGCTTCCAGGCATTTTGACATATCCTTAGAAACTGAAGTGAAGACTGCTGGGTCTCAATAGCCTATGCATTTGGCATGCCTGGAGAATTTGCATCTGATGGATAAGGGTGCTACCAAGGTTTATTATTCCTTTTATCTGTAGAATGGAGTATTGAATAATAGCTGGAACTACCTGGATCCGTGGACAGAATATACTAAGCAGAAGCCACAGTGCCCTGGACAGTGTTCTTCTCACAGAGGACAACTTGGTTCAGGCCACCTAACACCTTTCACACCTTTCACACCTTTCAGTGTTCTGGATCTTGGATGGGAGAGATAAGTCCAAGGATCTCAGAAGTGATAGCTTTTTCCTTTAGTGCTAGTGATTTTTAAAAATAGGTGTATGTACTTATGCATATGAGTGTTTTGTCTCCATGTACGTTTACAAACAAGAAGACGGAATCGGATCCCATGGGACTTCAATTATAAACTGTTGTGAGCTGCCTTGCAGGTGCTAGGAGTGGAACTCAGGATCTTTGGAAGATCAACCAGTGCTCTTAACTACTTAGCCATACCTCTAGCTCCTAGTTTTTATTCTTGTCCTCTGGAGTTCTCAGGTTCTTACTGGTCTCCTTAAAAGCATTTGAGTGCCTCTTAGTTATTCTCTGCTGAATATGCTGTTTTGTTCTATATGTGGCCAGGCTGTAATTTTTCCCAGTTTTTTTTTTTTTTTTTTTTTTTTTTTTACAATTTGCTTCATCTTTAATTATAAATTCTGCCCTTGGGGCATCCTTTTGCTCCTTAACTTCAGCATAAGTGGTTGAAAGAAACCACTCCATTTCTTCTCCATTTCTCTTAGAAATTCCTTCTACTAAAAGTCCTAGTTTGTCACCCTTAAGTTCTTCTTCCATGTAGCTCCAGGGCTAGTATGCAATGCAGCTGGGCACTCTGCAGCTGTTTAATAAGGCTAGCCCTCCCTTGGCTCCCAGTGAAAGAGTCTTCTCTCATTTCCTGCCGAGACCCTGTCAGATGGTGTTTCCCGTTACCCATTTTGTCAGCTGTCTGGTCAAAACTGTTTTGTTTCTGAGACTTCCAGATCCTCCCTAGGCCTGCCATCTTCTGGTCTTCACCTCTGGCCATAGAATCCTAATAATGTGTTTTGTTTGTTTGTGTTTTCATCATTCTCTTCCAAACTGCTCCAACCCACACCTATCGCCCAGTGTTAAAGCTGCTTATGAGAATTCTTACAGAACACCCTACTTTGAGACACTAATTTGGAAATCTAGGTTTGATTTTTGTTTCCTAAAAGAATTCTGGAGACTAAGTATGTTGAACGGGGGAAAGATTTACTTGGCTCCTACTTTTGGGAAGCAGGAAACCCAAAATCAGGTGATTGTTGTAGTCAATGATTGTATCTAGTCAAATCCTGAAGCTTCAGCTTACGAGGAATGACAGATAGGGAGGCCTGAAAGAGAACCAAGAGGAGACCTAGGAAGCTGGAGTCAGTGACTACCGTTCTGCTGCCATGATAGCTCTTCTAGCCTCTTTGATGTTGATTCATTCAAGGGAGATTTTATTCACAATGCCAACAGCAAACAATTGGCCCCACCCTTCCATGCCACTGCATTTGGGACCAATCATTCACTTGAAGATTTGTGGTGATAAAGCATATTTCAGCCATAACAGTCCCCAGTTATTCATGCCATTAAGCTAATGTCATTGTCTGTGAAAACATTTTAGACTTTCAATTCAAGTGGCTTCCTTGTTAGATGATGCTTTCAATCTCTTTTTGAAGTCATCTTGTCTACTTGCTAAATATCTGTTTGGTTCACTAGGTTCAGTAGGCAGGTGGCTATGAGCTTGTATGCTATATGTTACATCAAGGAATTCACTTATGTCTCCTCATACCATCAGAATCTATACCCAAAAAGCTTTAACAACATGAGCACCCAAACAAGAATGACGTCAGTGAACATACAAAACTTGATAAGAAAATTCCCATGAGACCTCATCTCTAGATAAAGATCCTCAGGCAACCAAGTAAAGCTGGAAGTGGAAGAGGGGTCCTTCTCCAGGGACCAGTTGTCCAGTACCAAATAATCAACTCTGCCAATGTATGTACAACTAACATTATAAGGATTGGCTAGGTTATATTTAGAAATACATATATATGTGAAAATCAGCATATTCATTTAATAATAGTCAGTTAAAAAAAAAGAGGCCATCAATTTGTAGGAGAGTTAAGGAGGAATAGGGGAGGGTTTGGAGGAAGGAAAGAGAAGACAGAAATACTTTAATCAAATTATAATCTCAAAAAAACCAGAAAAAGAAAAAGATATTCAATCTCATATTAAGCATATTGCTTTCTTTGTTCCGGATTCTTCTTTCCTTGAAGCATTTAAACCTTGCTTTCTTTCCTAGAAAATTTGCCTGTCATGCCACATAGCACATAGAGTCTCTGCCCATTGTTTTCCTGATTTAGATAGGTTCTGGGTATAGTCTTTCTTTCTCTTTCTGTCTCTGTCTCTTTATCCATCTCTCTATGCCTTTCTGTCTCTCTCCCCAAGCTCCCATAAAGTTCAGGCTAGCTTCAAAATTCCAACACCTCGAAGGATTAGCTTGAACTCCTGCCTCTATCTCCCATTTTCATTTGCCTTGTTTCTAGTTTTGTGCCATCATAACTTGTTTTGCAATGCTGGACATTGAGGTTATGGTTTCAAATACATGCATGGCAAGAACCATATTTGGAGAGCAACACCCCAGCTCACATTATCTACTTTTAACATTGAAAATAGATTGTTTTGCATAGAATATATTTTTTATCCTGGTTTCCCTTCCCTCATTTCCTTCCAGATCTTCCTCACTTCCCACCCTTCGAACTCCAAATCTTCATTCTCTCTCTTTAGAAAATAAGCAGGCTAATTTAAAATAGCATAAAAGAGGAAAACATAAACAAAAATCAGGAGGAGCATACACAGAGACCCAGTCACACACATAAAACCCATAGAACCTCCAAATTAGAAAACATGATGCTATCTACTTTTAAGAGCTACTTACTAACTTTTTCAATTTGATGACTTGTTGGAGCATACCTGTAATCCCAGCACTCTGAAAGCTGAGGAAGAAGATTCATAGGTTCAAAGCCAGCTAGATGCAGAAAGCTTATCTCAATATGAAAAACTAAAAATATACATTATTCTAATGACTATAAATATGTTTTCTATATTGTTACTAACACTGTGATTTAATAAAAAATTATTATTATTTCTTCAGATTTCCACAGTTGCCTATGGTTCTTTGTGTAGGGTTAAGACCTCATTGGCCACTCTTGGCCCAATTTGGCATGCTCATTGTTGCTATTCTTGTTTTGTTCATATTTGGATGATCGTATTTGTGGTACTGTCTGAGTGAAGCATCTGATACTACTAGCAGACATGATCACAGAGCAAACTCCCTGATTTTCTGGCTTTTACAGTCTTTCCAACACCACTTCCACAATGTTCTCTGAGCCTTAGATGCATGTATCCATTGGAACTGGATCCTGCAACTTTGCATTTTGATTGATTGTGGCTTTTTGTAGTGGTCACTGTGCAAATTTCTTTGATGACTGGTGAAGACTATGCTTATCTATGGGTATAAGAAGAAGAATTGATTGTTAGGTATTATGTTGTTTTAGTAAATTAGTAGTTGTAGATTCTCTTCCACCAATCTTGGTCTTCCTACTATTCCCAGTACCAAGCATGGTCTGCTTCTAAGTTAGTCCAACTTAGAGCTGGTTACTACCAAGATATGAGTACCATTAGTGAACCATTAGAGCTATTGTGCCATGTTGGTTATTGATGTTAGTTATAATCGTTTTAGCTGAGTAGGACTGTTGGCTGCCTCCTTCCTTTGGAAGCATGCATGCTGCTTTCTCGTACTATGAAAGCTGTTCCTTGGGTATGGGACATTTTAGGTCATTTCCAACTCAGGGATGTCTGAGACTATTTCTGAAGTGCATGGTAACTTTAGCAATTGAGACATATCTTTTACCACATTTAAACCTAGATAGTGTCCTTTCATGAAATTTGCTCATTAGTTTTAAGTTTTTATTTTTGTAAGTTATTGGTATGTTTTATGAATCAGTCTGTAATTTGAACACTTCAATGTCAATATGGCTTCTTTTTTTCTATTTAAGTAATTTATTCAGATTTTCAGATTTCATTTCAATTGTTATCCCCTCACTTGTATCTTCCCATTCCCCCTCCCTCCCTCTTTCACCCTATTCCCTTCAGCTAGGTCTGTGACAGAAGGGGACCTCCTCCTCCACCATATATATGATCACAACCTATCAGGCCTCATCCTGGTAGCCTGCTAACCTTTCCTCTGAGTGCCACCAGGCCTCTCCACAAAGAACAAGTGGCCAAATAAGGGGAACCAGAGTTCACATCAGAGTCAGACCCTGCTCTCTACATAACTGTGGAGAATATAAATATATGCCTAGACTTTCAAAATGTATCTTACTTAGGAAATAAGAGCCCCAGCTTGCCCTATCCATTAATTATAAAGCCTCTGGGTTTCAGTTAGTTGATAAGGATATTTCTGTTAGTCAAAGGTCACTAGACAGCAGTCCAGCTTCCACTGGAGGGAAACTTTGATATTCCTGTGATTTCTTATATCCCATGAAGGAGCAAAAGAAAACATGGCAGGAAGACTCAGTTATGAAATAACGAAGCCCAGGGTACAGATGTATCACTAGAAGCTGTGCTGGGAGCCTAGGCTGATTCTTAGCATCACTGAAATGTAGCAAGTCCTTTACACCAAGAGTTGCTGTGTAATTTCTCATTAATGTCTTGAGCACCCACCATTTTTCTGTACTGTAGGGAGACAGTTAACAAGCTTTACTTTCATGATGTAAGGACCCATAAAGATGTAGAGCCTTCAGTTAGGATCCCATTCAAAAGAGCATCCTTGCCATGGATCACATTTGCAAAGCTTCCTAATGTCTGTCTTGAAGGCTGAGATTGGAAAGCACTGGCAAAATTAGTAGGAACAGAATAATTTATGCATGCTGACAGCTCATTGTTTTTAACAGGTAGTGTGTGTGATACACACACAATTGAAGTTTAATCTCTATTCTTTCTTTCCTAATAGAAGTCCGATTAAAAAAATATTTCCCTTTTGTAACAAAGGACATAAGATAGGTGGGAGTAAAACATAGGAGCTATTTCAGAGGTGAAGTAACAGCTATAGAATTTAAAAGAGAATGGTCCACCTTTTCAGATAAATCATCTCAAATTAAGGAAAGAAATCCTGTTCAGATTCTATTCTTTGCTTGAAAGTACTTCTTGTCAAAGTGTCAGAAGTTTTCATTTTCTCCACACCTGCGGCCTCAGCCAGAACTCAGCATTGATATGAGGCATTCCTTTTAATGCCCTGGTAAAAGTTAATGCCGTGTATAATAGGCTGAAGATCGGCTTGATGCAAACCCTTTTCCTTCACTCATGGACAGAACACTTGATTCGAAAGGAGAGTTAGTCCTTAAAACAACTGTGTCAGGTTTAAACGTGGTTGCTTCATCTTAGCTACAGTTCCAGACATGTTTATTGTCTAACTTTGGCTCAAGTGTCAATAGGCATTGAGTACTTCAGAGAAAAAGAGTGACAGTGATTTTTCCAATTTCATTTTGTCGCATATTTTACTCTTGATGGACTCTACCATTTTTTTTTGCGGAGGTAGTCGTGTCCTTTTTTCAAAGGGTAGACATGACACAAGCTTCAACCTGCCTCACAGAGAGCCATCCACTGTGGTAGCTAAAACTCCACTGACTTTTCATTTTATCACTTATCAAAGTAATGTATGAGTGCACAACACAGAAACAAACAACAACAACAACAACAACAACAAAAACCCTTAAGGACAGCAAAACACATCATCAGAATTTTAGTAAATCTAGTTGGGGCTTTGCTAAAGTCATTTAAGCTTGCAATCGACCACAGCATTCTCCCTGGTTCCATCCCCACCCCCACCCAGTTGCATACCACAACTACACCAATTCAATAAGATCTCTGTTGTGAAATTTTATTGGATTCTCCATCATTTCACCTCCCCATGAGTCACTATTCAGGTACAGTCTACATTGTGACATAGTCATTTTGGCTTCTTTTTTTTTTTTTTTTAGTTTTTCATTTTAATTTTATTAATTCATTCAGATTACAACTCAATTGTTATCCCATCACTTGTATCCTCCCATTCCTCGCTCCCTCCTGCCTTCACCCTATTCCTCTCCCCTAGGTCTATGACCGAGGAAGACCTCCTCCCCCACTGTATGGTCATAGGCTGTCAAGTCTCATCTTGGTAACCTGCTTATTCTTTCTTTGAGTGACACCAGGCCTCCCCACCAAGGGGAGGTGGTCAAATATGGAGCACCAGAGTTCATGTCAAAATCAATCCCTGCTCTCCACATAACTGTGGAGAATGTCCTGTCTATTGGGTAGATCGGAGTAGGGGTCCGATGTTTACTATTGTATTGTTCTTGGTTAGTGCAATAGTTTGAGCAGTTCCCCCCTGGGCCCCAATCCACCCATCACAATGTTCTTCTTGTAGGTTTCTAGGACACTCTGGGTCCTTTTATTTCCCAATCTCCTATATTTCTCTTACCTCTTATTTCTCTTTGACAGGGCAGTGGGAGACAAACTGACTGAGAAAGGTGTAAGGTATAATGCTTCTGTAATTATTCCTGTTACTGACCATTCAGCTGTATCAAAAGTGAGAACACTGCTCCAGTGCAATTCTTGGTTCCCCGACACATCTTGGTACCTCACAGAAAGCCAGTCCTTAGATCTTCTGGGTGGTCTTTCTTTTAGCTAGTGATCTCTATGCACTTGCTTCCCAGGCCCTGTCGGATGCTATAAAATAGCAAAAGAACAGCCTCAGTTAGTGGGGAACCAAATTTGACTCACTAAAAAAGAATACTTCGGGAGGTCCTGTGGGATGCACGCAGCCTGAGAAAGGAGCGTTGGTCGGCAAGGCCTTTTTTTTTTTCTATCCCATAGGCCTAATTAGTCTGTGCAAATACTGCTCAATCAGGAGAGATCAGAGGATATGAGCCAGTCCCCATGCAGAAGGGAGCTCTGCTTTTGGATGCTGGATGAGGGCATAATACGCAAGACTTATACTTATTGTCTGTCTTTTTTTCCCCCTCCATGATCTTTCTGTATGCTTTAAACATTATTTTAATTGGCTCAAATTACAATATATGTGTCTATTGTTTTGTTCGGATTGAAGAAAGCTATAGGTAAAGGCTTGTTTGGGGTACAAGACTGTAAAACATGTTTTTATGTTAAAAATAAGAGTTTGATCAAGCTGGAGAGAGAGAGAGAGAGAGAGAGAGGGCCACTTGGGTAATGTGCTTGCCTGCTGAGCAAGCATGATGACCTGAGTTAAGACCCTACAACTCATATTAATGCCCAGAGAGGAACTCTTCATCTGCAGCCTGTGCACCAAGGTGGTGGCCGAGAAAAGCTCCAAGTGGCCTGTGACCAGCTGTACTAGGCAAAATGATAAGCTTCAGGCTCAATGAAAGACCCTGTCTGAAAAGTTATGTGGAGAGTGATAAAGGAAGAGATTGTCTATCAACTTCTGGCCTACACAAATAGACTGAAACATGCACCTGTATGCACATACATTTGCACATACATGGACACCTGTAATAGTTACCTAAAAACACAATGAAAACTGCTAGTTTTTACTATTAATTTTTTCAGTTTTGCCCTTTCTATTTCAATTCAGAAAAGTATATCTACATACATATAAGCATCTACTTTGAAGAACAAGCAGAATTTATGTGGTGAGCTAGAACTGCCTTCCTGGTCTCTAACTTCCTGTCTTTTCTCCGCATTGCTCAGAACTTCCTGTGGCGCTAAGTAAAAATTTTAGAAGCTCTTCTGGTAATTCTTAGATCATCATTACTCAGAAAGCTAACTTCAGGCTATCATCTTCATAACTAAAACATCAAGTCCCACAGATTTGCTTTTGTTTTTTCCCACTGTAACCTTTCGCTTTCTGTGACTCAGAACTGGTCCATGTGGGACGTTTCCTGTGGGAAAGGCAGAGGTGGCTGCTCATCTTTAAATTCATTTCGCTTTTCATAGATAGGTTTAGAAGGCAACTCCCATGATGCCCTCCTCAGTTCTATCACTGAGATGTGATGTAACCACACAAAAAAGCCCTAGTGCCTTACATTTGTCAACACCCTATTGACTAAACGCAGTTGCATTGAAGACAGTAGTGCCAATGAGGGGAAGATGCCCTCCCCTCTGGGGGGTTCCGGAAAGAGGCTCATATTTCCAGACAGCAATTCTATTGCTCAACACTGGCTACTTCATCCCAGTGTCTCTTCAGCTTGTGCGTCAGAATGAAAATACGGAGAGTAAAGCTGATCCAGGCTACTGGGTTCACAGCCCCAAAGGGAACTGTCCAGCTGATCCTGTTTGCAGCTATACAAAATGCACATTCATTTTGACATGTTATCAGTTCTATGGCTGCTTGTTGTGCAGTAAGAGCTAACTTATAATAGTGAGATGTGAAATAATACAAGTTACCTAATTATCAGGAGACTCCAAACTGGCTACAAGGAACCTTTGTCATTGCCCTACTTTGTAGAATTCCAGCTTTCTTCTCACCCAACCCAACAAAATACTCTACAAAGTGCTCATAAACTATGTCAGCCAGTCTGAGACAACAGACAGAATTATCCTAATGGTCATTGGTCCTTTGATTCCTGGTCACATGCTATGCTTCTTGTGAGGTATCTTTCTACCTTGAGTATAGAACTATCAAAGAGTTCCTACATAGAAAGAGAGTGAAAACACACTTGTGGTGGTTCTAAGGGCCCAAAGAAAATGGGTATTCATGCAATGCTCACATCATTGGTTGATCCCTTCAATCTCTTTGGAACATGCAATTGTTTGCTTCATATGGCCTTGAAACCTCAGCATTAAAACAAAAAGACACACTCCCCTGTGCTGTGGCACATGCCTGTAATCCCAGTACTCAGAAAGTCAGAGGCAGGAGGATCACTTTGAGTTCAAGGCCAGCCTTGTCTACAAATAGAGTAGCCTTCTCTCAACCCCCTCCCCTCAAAAACAAAAACAAAAAAAACCAACCCAGCAGAAACTCTCTCTCTCTCTCTCTCTCTCTCTCTCTCTCTCTCTCTCTCTCTCTCTCTCTCTCTCTCTCTCTCTCATTGATTCTGTAATGACAAAGCAATTGACATTAGCACCAATATACAAGGGTCCTGTTTTTCCCCTACATCCTTGTAAAGATTCCCAATCTTATCATGTACAAAAATCTTATATAGACATACATGAGGCTTGTAGTTTACTTATTTCTTTGTAGCCACTTTTTCAATATTCTACACCATTTGAACTGCCACATGATAATATAACTTCAAGAATGTTTATTTATTTGTGTGTGTGTGTGTGTGTGTGTGTGTGTGTGTGTGTGTGTGTACACAGTGTAATCATGATATAGTCCATGTATAGAAGTCAAATGACAACCTTGTTTTCTCTCTAAATAATAACTTGTAACCAACTCCTATTGAAAATAACTCTCTATAGCCCAAGAAAGCAACCAAAAACCTACCCAACTCCTCTTAAAGTAAATGGGAAATCATTTTCTTAAGGTTTCTTCTGGCTGATTTGATTTGAGATGAATAATTCTTTTGTAGGGGCCAAATAAAATTGGGGAAACGGTTGAACAAGCTAGGAATAGCATTTTTGGTCAAGTTTCTAAATGTTGAGAAATTCCAGACTGAGTTAGAGTCCTGTGTGGGACAGTCGGAAATGCTGGACCAATTGAGATTGCAAGCTTTCTTGGAAGGTGTCCTGGGAGCTGTCTTGTTCTGATGAGGAATAACAACTGAAGCACTTGGTGCTCTAATCTCTTCTTCTGTAGCTTGGCAGGGGGGAAGTGACCAAAGTTCAGTGGCCATAGTCATGTCTGAAGTAGTCCCTAATCTCCACACTGTGGAACCCACAAGGAGACTGTGCTGCTACATCTGAGCAGACGGTCTAGTTCCACATCTTACATGGTCCTTGGTTGACGTTTCAGTTGCTATATTGTAGTGTAGTTATCCTGTATTATTTGGCTAATATCCGCTTATTAGTGAGTATATACCATGTGTGTCTCCTGGGTCTGTGTTACCTCATTCAGGATGATCTTTTCTAGTTCCATCCATTTTCCTGAAATTTTCAAGATTTCTTTGTTTTTAATGAATCTCTTGATCTCATATATTCAACCCAGTAAAGCCATATTCATTCTTTTCAACTTTGTAGTTTATCATGGCCTTGATATTTGCAATATTCCTGCCTCTTTGATTATATCTATAATATAGGATTTATGACTTCAGTTTTTATATTTAATATCAGTGATGACAGAGCTTGTTATACACATTTTTAACCAAGATTCTTATTTGTATCAAGTCAAGCCAATTGAGAGTAAATTGAAGACAATAAAAGAGTTCTCATGATGCACTGTACTTTATTGAAAGAATCACTTCGCTGGATATAGTCATTAATCAGGTGTGCAGTGGACACTCAGCGTTGTTCTCCACGCAGAGAAGACTAATGAAGAATTATGTGGTGCTGTCGGTGGCATTTACCAGCCTCCTTCTTAGTGGGCAACACAAATACACCCAAATAAATAAATAATAATGGACCGGTACTAAACGATATATGATTGTCTTCATCCTTCAGGCAGGGCTGTACTGAAATAGCATTGTCCAGAGATGTTAGGAATTTTATTATGCCTGCATCAGGCATAGGACTTTTCATTTTTAAGCAGGAGCTACTAATGACATTCTAAGAAACTTTTGTAAAAGTTGTGACACTACCTCACAGGGCAGGACCCAAACAAAGCAGGCTGTTATAGCTTTTTTTTTCTTTGCATTTTTTTCTTTTTACTTGACCAGAATTTGAAACAAACCACACTCTAAATTGTTATTCTAAATCCCGAAATTTCTATTCAATGATGTTGAAGTATAATTTCCTCAAGCTTATGTGTATTATGATAGTGTTGAAAATATCGTTAATCCTTTACTTATTAAACCAATTTCATTTTTAGTATAGGTAATTTCGAGGACACCATAATTTATATGCATTCCTTTTTCAAGGTGTACGTATTCAAGCAAGAGCCATGTTTTTCAGATTCAATTTTCATGGCAGATGATAAATATTTAAAAACTTATCACAATATTATGAAGCTTATCACCTAAAAAACAAATTACAGTGTCTTAATGGCCATTAGTGTGCACCCATTCATCTGGGATTAATCTGTTTACATGCTACCTAAATTGAAAGAGTGTTAAATATAATATCTCCCTAAATGTAGGCAGACTTATTGACCTCAACTGAAATTGCTTATAATATTTATTGTGTTGGGTCAAATAATCTCATATAATGTCAATCATAGATAGAAAATTATTATATTTTAGCACTTTGAAAAAAGTTATACAGTTATGGAGTTGGGTTTCTCTAGTCTCCCCTAGTGTTTATCCCGTTCTTTACAGTTCTGGGACTGAAAGCAAAGCATGGGTTGACAAAGTCATATTTATATAAATAAAATGTTCAGTCTCATTAATCAAGTGATTGTATTGTGTTTTCCATGGTAGTCAGCATCGTATAGATTTTTTTGTTTTGTTTTTGTTTTATTTAAATAATTTATTCAGATTAATCCCAATTGTTATCTCCTCACTTGTATCTCCCTGCTCCCTCTTCCCTCCCTCTTTTATCCTATTCCTTTCGCCTAGGCCTGTGACAGAAGGGGACCTCCTCCCCCACAATATGATCACAGCCTATCAGGTCTCATCTGGATAGCCTGCTTCCTCTTCCTCTGAGTGCCACCAGGCCTCCCCACCAAGAAGAAGTGGTCAAATAGGGGGTACCAGACTTCATGTCAGAATCAGTCTCTGCTCTCCACACAACTGTGGAGGATGCACTGTCCATTGGCTAGATCTGAATAGGAAGTATAGGTTTACTGCATGCATTGTCCTTGGTTGGTACAGTAGTTTGTGTAGGAGGTCCCTCTGGGTACAGATCCATCAACCCCATGGCCTTCTGGTAGGAAGCTATTATTTTATGATAATTTCTATTATAACATAAATTGTCAAGATTTGTTTTTATTCTTTATGTGGTTATTATGGTAGTTAGCAGAGATTTTAACTACCAGAAAGAGGATAGTCATTTTGATAACATTCTATACAGTTCTCTTGACATTGAGGGTGCACTTAATACTCCTCATGACACTCTCTTATTCTCCAACATTTAATAGATTTCTAGTTATGAGGTATACAGTGTGCTAATATATTTATTTAACCTGGTGAAGAGCACATTGGGGCTTACAAGACCTTTGTTATTTTGTAATAATTTTATCTCTGTATATCTATGCAGTGTACTGATATTCTCTCTGTCTGTCTCTCTGTCTCTGTCTGTCTCTGTCTGTCTGTCTGTCTCTGTCTCTGTCTGTCTGTCTGTCTGTCTGTCTGTCTGTCTCTGTCTCTGTCTCTGTCTCTGTCTCTGTCTCTGTCTCTGTCTCTGTGTCTCTGTCTCTGTCTCTGTCTGTCTGTTTCTCTCTCTCTCTAACCCACAATTACCTCTTTTGGTACATGGTGACCTGTTAGATTTATAATTTACTAATTTGAGAGTTTAAGAAATGACTTCAACTCTTGGATTCTAGTCCTCTGAGCTTAATTCTGTGTGGACATGAGAAATATCTCCTTTTCATGTGATTGTGAAGTTTTTTAAAAAAAATATGGGATATGTCCATGATTAAATGGTGAATTTTTACATGTGCAACTTTTTAAAAACTGGTTCAGAAACAATTTCTCAATTATGGCTTTAAAAATTAGTATCTGTTACACAACCCTGTAGCACCTAGCATTTGAGATATGCCCTGAGAAATGTGCAAAATGTGTACTAAGGCAATTTTGTTGCAAAAACAGTCTTGAACACACTTCCAGAATCCTAGATGCTCTGGCTTACTGCGTATCTGCGCCATGTTATTAACATACTGCTTCTAGGTATGACCTAGCATAATAATATCACATATTACTATTTTGAGTTGTATATAATTACAACACAATATTAAGTATATACATACATATATAAACATAGAAAACATTTGAAATATGAAATATGAAATGTGAAAATAGCATATGAAAGACAAAATACGTATGCCCACATTGGCACATACAATGAATCGAGCTCATAGGTCCTCTATCTGCCCAGGAAGAGTAAGGACAGAGCTCTTTACAGGAGCCCTGTGGACTATGGAGTTGAAGACAATGACTCTCATTAGCATTCCTCAATGACTTATTCTTCCCTACGATTAATGGGGCCCCAAGAAACCCTGCCCCGTACCTGATTGTCCATGGACAGACCCAATCATGTGCAGGAAAGGGCAGACACGCCCAGGTGTTGGGAGGAGTTCATGACTTCCGTGGCCATGCCTATATGATAGTGTTCCTTATCATCCAGTCCTCGTGTTCCTTGTGCCCCATGGTTCACAAGGTCCCTGTGCTTCAGAAGGAACAGATTTTCATAATCATAGAGTTGTAACCAGTCTTCTCCATGACAGCATTGTAAAGGGGAATAAATCCCAGCATACCTCATTAGTATTGCTATAATTTTTTTCTCGTTTTAAGAGCCTAAGATTGAATACAAAGCTTACAAACTCTTACCCTCTTTTCCTCATATTTCTTTATATAAGTTTTATTGGGAAGTGAGCATCACAATTTTTTAAATGAAGCCTATTTTTAAATGTTTATTATAGAGCAGCATTCTCTCTGACCACTCACTCTTCTTGCAGAAAGAAAATATATCTTTATAGAAGAATAAAATATATCCTTCCATTACCATATTACATCTTTTCACTTATAATTTTTTTTTAAGTCTTGTGACCTGAGAGTGAAACCAGGTTCTCTTTCTCTTTATTAACTTGGAAAGTACCATTGCCGTTGTACTTCAAGAAATATTTCTTTTGCCACTATAGAGGAAATTGCATGTCAATTTTTAAATATCATTGTGCATATTTTTAGCCAAATCTAGCTCTATATGACACTTCACTGAATTGAGAATGTAAAGCATAAAGAGGCTTCCATGCCCTTTGCATGCCAAGCATGCAATCATAACCCGAATCCCTTAAGATGAAAATCACCCAATTGTCAGGAAGGATTAAAACAGTGCCATTTCATACAGGGTTTTTGCACCATTTATTTGATCATAAAGATTGTGAAAAGACAGAGCAAGACTTTAGGCCCTTTCGTGGCCTGTTATCATCAGAAGATTCAAATACCAAGCTCCCAGAGAAAAATATTGCTTAACTTCTGAAGTAATGTTTATATCAGTGATATTCCCAACAAGTAGCAGCTGGTTTCAGCTGAATTTTAAAACAAACAAGCTGCTTTAGAATGTCCTAAACATTGCTTTTCATTTAATAATGTTATTGTGTTCATTCTTCATGCATTATTTTTATTTTTAACTTTTTATTAGTCCCTTGTAATTTCACATTATGCACCCAAAACCTACTTATCTCCTGATACTTTTCTACCTGCCCTCTACCCTTAGAACCTCTCCCCAGAGAGAAAGAAAATTGTGGAATCTGTAGTGTGTTACAGTGCATCCTACAGTATACTCCTTTGTCCACATTTCTTTGCTTGCAATCATTCATTGGTCTGGTACAAGGCCTCTGGATATCCTGCTGTTGCCCTGTGTCATGGAGGTCCTAGAGTTAAGGATTTGTGGGACTGATCCCTTCATAGACTAAAGAAATTCATCAATGAAGCAGCTACACATTGGGATGGGCTAATTCAAAGCCCTGGATCTGGGCCTGCAAGATATCTGAGCTGGTGAGCCCACGGGAACTCCTGCTCTCACACCTTCAGGGATGGCTAACCAGCAACCCCTAATAACCAGGGCTGGCTCTACCCTGCTGCCCAGGTGAGGTGCAAGGCCTGCTCTCCTGAGTGTCTGCAGTTGGTGAGGGGGCAGGGCCAGTTCTTGTGCTCTCATAACCCAGGAACAGGTCCTCTCCTGCTGCAGATGATGAGGGATAAGGGGGGAAGAAAATATCTCTTCCTTGTAGCCACCTCACTAGAGACTTGTGGTAGGGTCAGTCCTCTCATGCTTGTATCCTACGGGCTGGCTCACCTGCAGCTCCCTCAATGTATAGGTACTGCTGCTGACTGGGCAGGGTCAGCTCTCTTGCTCTTATGCCTCAGGACCAGGTGTCCCAAGATTCCCAGATGAGGGAATGGGGCCAGTTCTGCACATCCCTCAGATGTCACCATCTTCCAGAGCAGCGTCGGAGTCCAGGGACATCTGCTTGGCCTTGGTGGTCACAAACCCTGGGGCTGCAGGGCCACAGACCCAGACATGGCCTCTGGTGGCAGCACAGGCCAGGACTCCACCACAGTCCCAGGTGGCAACAGCAGCTACCTTCATCAGGCTGTGCCTCAGTACCCTTTAGTCTCCAGCTCTGCCTCTATTCGTTGTGCCCATGTCCTTCTGTTTTTCTTTCTCTTCCACTTCTCTACTATTTGTTTGCTCTTCTTAGTGACACCTAGCTTCTCTGAGTGTCTGGGTTCATTCAGGAGTGGTCTCAGAAGTGCTATATCCCACTCCTGCAGTCAGGCCAGGCAGGGGTCATCTAGGGCAAGGTCTGCTTCCCAGGCCAATAGGGTGCCCAACTGGTGGGCCATCTCAAGATAGCTTGCTGTCCAAGCCCCATGGTGGTCATCTCGGGCTTGCTCCTCACCTGGCCAGCCCAAATGGCCCCTTGTGAGAGTTGTCTGTCTTGGAGTCACCCGGCCGGAGGCACATTGTCTCATGCAGCAGGCAGGCTGCTTCTAGTCTCTGGCTGGCTCCCCATCCTAGCTTCCAGCTGGTGGTTGTTTCTACCTAGCTTCCTGTCTGGGACCCCTGATGCCAGATGGAGGTCGTCTCAAGTTCTTTTTTTTTGCAGGGGATGTTAGGCTACTAATTAATCATTCAGATGCCCATGGGTCACACACTGAGTATACACATATCTCTGTTCTCCGCCACCTATTGATGCACACATGATACAGTAGGCACACCTGAAATATCTCTAAGGGCAGATTCCTTATGGAGTAAATATATAAAGACATATCACGTCCTCAGCTAGATAGTGGGAGTTTCATTTTTATAAGCATTGCAGTGCCCTCATTGTGTGTAGCATCTCTGTAGATAAGGCGGTACCTGCCATCTTCACAGTCTGTGGCTACAGATTAAGATTCAGGCCTTTTGTTAATAATTGGAGGCAATTCTTCCCTGCTGTAATTAGAAACTCTCCTCTCTAGCTTTTACAGAGTGAGTGTTTGTTACCCAACACAAAATTTTGTCTGTGAATAAAACGTACATTTATAGTGCCATGGTGAGTTTGTTAATTTCAATTCTGGCATTAAAAAAGTTCAATGTTTAATGCATGTAACCGGAGCCGTAGCACCCATTAGTGTTCTTAACAAATAAACTTTATTGTCGAATATAATGGTTTGGCTTCATATTGTCCAGTGTCTCATTGTCGCATAGAGGTGAAGAAAATAAATGGCCACTGTCCACTCACTTCAGGTGAAATAAACATCAATCTAGGAAAATATCTCCTTATCAATGTCAGTGTCTATTAATTAGCAGCCATCAATGTAGTCCCTCCTTTTGTATCCTATTCCCTTTGTTTAAGACCAAGGTCACAGCTAAGTGAGAGCTCCATGTTCCTTTTAGTATAGAAGGGTAGAGTAGAAATATACCTCTGGGAAGAAACACATGTGTCCCATTACAGTAAATGACTAAAAGGAGCAGTGTTGAAAACATTTATTTGAATTTGCTCCTCATCCCTGGTCCTTTCATCAATTCCTGGTTCCAGAGTCTACATAACTGTTGCATCATCTCTGTATCTTTAAAATTATTTATGTATGTGTGTATGTATTTATATTTTATGTGTGAGTATTTTATCTATGTGTATATATGTGTATGTATGCATGCCTGGTTATGTACATAAGAAGGCGTGGATGGTCTTGATCCACCATGTGGGTGCTGTAACCAAATCCCTTTTCTCTGCGAGAGAAGTAATTTTAACTTCTGAACCATCAATCTAGTCTCTCCTTTTGTATTCTATTTCCTTATTTTAAGACCAAGGTCATAGCTAAGTGAGAGTTCCACGTTTCTTTTAGTATAGGAGGATAGAAATATACCTCTGGAAAGAAAGAAACACATATGTCCCATTAGAGTACATGGCTAAAAGTGGCAGTGTTGAAAATTTTTGAAGGTCACATTTAACTACATGCATGTGTGTAGATGAGCATGTATGCACTAAGTATGCAAAAAGAACAATACAGGAAATGAGCATTTGATTCAACACACACACACATAGGCCAGATTCACCTTCCTTCTTTACCATGTCCCATGTGCTGAGCCAATCTTTGAATTTTGTTATTATCTGCTTTCTTTTCAATTTTTGAGACAGGGTCCTCACTACAAAGCCTTGGCTTATGAGCCAGGCATGCGCTGCTCCAGCTGACTAAGTTTTCTTGTCTTTAAGACATAAGATCTTGTGATAATTAATCTTGGTGGTCAGCTTGTTTACATCTTGATCATCTGAGAGAAACATATTTGAGGATGTTTCCTTCAAGGATGGACTGAAGTGGAGCCCCAGAGTAGGGAGCACTTTCCTTTGGCAGCCCAGGCATAAAGATCCCTGAGGCTGACTTTGCTTTCTGGTAATGAGGTCACCTACCTTGTTGCTAGCACTGCTGACATCAAAATCCAATTTCCTCAGCCTTCCAACATGAACTATAGGCCAGTGGTGTCGCAGGAATCTTCTAGTCCCTGTACCAGGTTGGGACTACTGAATCCTCTAGCCTGTGGATTGAGTGGCTACCTGGCCCTCAGCCTCCTCAGTGTACAGACAAACTCTTTTTTTACTACCTGGACCGTATCTTGCAAACAACCTAAGAATTCCCTTTATAATACATATTTAATCTTGTCAGTGCTGTTTTTGCAGAGAACCCTGGCTATTAAAGATACACATGTATTAAGATAAATACACAGCCGGGTGGTGGTGGCACACGCCTTTAATCCCAGCACTCGGGAGGCAGAGGCAGGCGGATCGCTATAAGTTCAAGGCCAGCCCGGTCTACAAAGTTAGTCCAGGACAGCCAAGGTTACACAGAGAAACCTTGTCTCAGAAAAAAAAAAAGATAAATACAAAAAACTAATTTAGAAGTTAGTCTTTCTGCGTGAACAAAATAACACAGATTTCACATGCAACAAGAAGAAATGTGCGTAGTTTTTAAACATTGAAAATAGATATTTTATACAATATATTCTGATCATAATCCCCCCACCCCAGTCTTCTCCCAGTCCTTCCCACCTCCATGCTTCCCACCCTTCCAACTCATTCCTAAAACATGTTTTAACATCCTCTGTGAAATAAGCAAACAGGCCATTTCTTCATATGAGTGTATGACCAGATTTCAGAACAAAACAAAACAATTGCTATAAGGAGGCAGATTGTGTCTTGTCAGCTTTGTGATGAGCTGTGACTGTTGTATACAAACAGCGTCCTTCCCCGGGAGAGCAGTTCAAGTTCAGAGTCTGTTCAGCAGATGCGCTTTTGTATTCCTCTGAGTTGAAAGTCTGCCCACTGTCCAGCCCAAATTCCTCATACTTCAGTAGCAGCCGCCCGAGTCCTTGTGCTTCACGTTTCTGAAAAGTTAAATGTGTACTGAAGTGTAGGTTTTACCAAACTAGAATTAATTTAGCTTATGCATTTGCTTTCTCCTTCAGGAATTGTCCTGTGATGTCTGAGCAAAGCACTATTTTATGGTCCTGCAACATTTGCATTTGTTAACAGTCCATTACAGAAATAGAGCCTGAGCCTGTGGACTGAAGTCAACAGAAAGTAACACAAGCTCACATGATGAATCAGACCAAGGTCTCAACCTCAGCTTCCTCTGGCATCTTGCCCTCTACACTGGAAAATCTCACGTGGAATGAGGAAATACTTCTATTTTATGATTTTTTTTGGCGCCTTTGGCATTCCTTTAGCTTTGGGTGTTGTATTAGTGAGACTTGTATGTAATTGTTTGCTGTTCAGTGAGGTCTTTTTCTTGGACATGTTAGGGAAAGGTGTGATGGGTGACATCCTTGGCTTTCAGTTAGATTTGCGCTCTTAGTAAAGCTCACATTTCTTTCAATTCCTTAGGGTCTAGGTTGATGATCTGGAAGCTTATAGCTGATGGCTTATTTCTTGGGCACTCTTGGGATCCTTTCCTGAGAAAACTTGGAGTTGAGAGTCTGAACAGAATGCTGACAGAGGGTAAGTAGAGGAGAACATGCTCACCACAGTGCACTCTGAGCTCTGGACGGAAGGGAAGGAATACTTTTCTCCTTTGGCATTGGTCAGTAACTAACCATGCATGCAAATTGATTTTGAAAGGAAAGTACACTTGCCAAATTATTTTTAAAATTAGAATTCCTGTCTGTTCAATTTTTTATCTTTCCTCTGCCTCCTTTTTTTCTTCTGTTTAATTTTACCTTGGCCCTTTATTAGGAAAACAATCACCACTGGAGAAAGAAAGCACACTCCTTCCACATCTCTCAGTGCTTGAAAAGTTAACAGAGCTATTTTTCGTCTAAATACAAGGTTCTGAAATAACTTCCCCAAGATTGGTGTGAATGGAAACTCCTTTGTTTTAATTACACAACCCATAAGAAAGAAGTTCCAACATGTCCGCTGGGTAACTCTTTGCCTTCTATATAAGCACACATAACCTGTACAGATATGCTCATGTTTCAATTACAAGGTGATAATGTTCTGTTTGCAACTTGCCTGATTCCGTTTCTACCTATAGATCTCTTCCAATCTGTGTTAGTAACATAACTAACATCAGATTCATTTCTGTTGTTATCATTCAATGCAGACCTAGTAACAGCCACTGTCATTTGAAAGCCCTCAGCCTTCCTGATCCCAATTAAGAAAATTAAACATGCTTAACCAGACTGAAGCTAACTCACAAAATCTACAGAAGGAATCATCTACACAAACCTTTCTGCATGGCCCCATGCCTTCTTAGATTGGGAAGTCATGCTGAGCAAGCACAGAAGGCCCTCCAGAGGCTAAGAACGCCATGCATTATTAGATGGACAAGAAAGTAGACAATTAAAATGAGTGCTGGCGACAAAGGAGGTTAGGGCAGGTCCTGCTTCCTCATAACGTCACCCATGCTAAGATCCATTGTCACACACTGGCCATCGTCACTTCCAAGATGACTCAATTCCCTTTTATGTATTATCAGAGTTCTAATTAGTTTCCCAGGGCTCACTGAAGCTGAGGAGAACCATCCTGACACTGGGGGAGTTCTCAGGGAACGGGAAGCTGCCTTTGTGTCTGAATCTCTTTACTGCTTGGTACAGAGCTGATCCCAATATAGCTCTAATAGTGTCACGCCTTGAGAACATTGACTTTAGTGAAACTAGCCCTTAAGTTTTAATCGCTTATATTTTCATGTTTTATTATGGCATTATTAATTAGACAAAATGTTTCATTATGACATTTTTGCATGCACATATTATGTATTTTCGTTATACTTGCCCACTTTATCCTCTCTTGTCTCAGTAATATTTTTTCCTCATCCTCTTTCTCTTTTCAACTACCTCTCCTCATTTTATTGCCTTCTTTTGTGAGCCCGTAAGTTGAATTACAATAACCAATGACTTATACACAGGAATGTGGGTGAGGATGTCAAGCCAAACTCTTGACAGGGCAGTGTTTGATTCTCTCTCTCTCTCTCTCTCTCTCTCTCTCTCTCTCTCTCTCTCTCTGTCTCTCTCTCTGTCTCTCTCTGTCTCTCTCTCTCTGTCTCTGTCTCTCTCTCTCTGTCTCTCTCTCTGTCTCTCTCTCTCTCTCTCTCTCTCTCTCTCTCTCTCTCTCTCTCTCTCTCTGTCTCTGTCCCTGTCTCTCTCTGTCTCTCTCTCTTTCTTATCATCATCATCATCATCATCATCTTTTTATGTCACCATTTATAGAATCTGCAATTCCATAATAGTTCTCAGCAATGTGGGACTTTACAACTTCTACATCCCATGACTCCATCCTTTTTACCATAAGACATCACGGGTTTATCCCACCTGAATCCTTCAAACTTAACAGGTTTTCAGCATAGATCTTTTTGTTGTTGTTTGGAGGGAAGCCCACTATGTAGCCGTGGATGGCCTAAGACTTGCTTTGTATGCCAAGCTGGCCTTGAATTCACAGAGATTTACCTGCTCTGCTTCCTGGGTGCTGGGATTTAAGGCAGGCACAAATAACAGCAGAAACTTCCAGTAATGCACATAATCTGCCAATAGGAGAACTTGAGACAACACACTGTCAGGGTTGAGAATTTCTTTTCAGAATTTGATCTACAAACATCAGGAATGACCACAGTATTAATGTAACCGATCCATTTTGCTGACATCCAGTGAAGGTATTCTATATAGGAAGAGTGTGTAAAGTACTTGGCACTCATTGTCCTGTTTACACTGTAGAACAATGTTATCAGTTAGCAAAACTAAGTGATCCTATCAATATTTTTCTGAAACAAGATGACACACATTGAAGATAACATATCCAGAGACCATGAGAGGTGGAAGTGGATCCCGTATCTTCTGACTGGAGACCCTGTGTCCTTCACTGCTGCTATATCATGGATTCTTCCTCATCTACCCTTGTCTATTCCACCGAGCTTGGTGTGGTGTTGACCTCTCAGATCCATGATCACTGTGAAACAAGTCAGTTATGTTCCAGAAGGCTGGCTTTCTGCTCACTTGGCATTCAGTAGCAGTGGTGGCTGCAAATGTGCATATCAGTGAGGTAAATCCAAAAATCCTAGATGTTTTGGCACATACGCATTTGCATGCAATTCTGCAGAGTACCATTTCTTTATATAGAGACTTCATACTAAGGTGAGAGAAAGGAAATAAGATTGCATTTATCTTGGCAATGATTTAGCCTTTGAAAAGACTGGGCACTCTATATGTAAAATTGTATCTGTGGTAGAGTAAACTATTGGATCCAGGAAGCTTCCTGAAGTGAAAAGGAAATGCACTTCTCTATTTTTATTCTACCATATGAAATTTGAATATAAAGCCCTTTTTTCTTTTTATAGGAATGGACAAGAATAATCTGTCTAATGAATTGCTATTACATAGCTTTATTTCACAACTAGGTATTAGGGGTCAAAATTTATAGGAAGGAGAAAACAAAAGCTCTTACAAATAACCATCTTTCTACCCTCCAATAAAGAAATAAAGAAATAGAAATTCAAATTCAAGCATGTCTGAATTCATCTGGGAGGTCTGGGCTTCACCACATAAGAGATGCCAAAGCATTTCTGAAGCAGAACTACTATTTTATATATATATATGTATATATATATATAAATCTGATGTTTCTATTAGTTGTAATTTTCTTTAAATAGCCTCCCATTTAATTTTCTCTCTTCTGCATGAGCGGAAATTCAATGACAAGTTCTGCAATTTACACAGGTACATTTAGGCATGCTGAGGAATAAGGCCGCCTTTGGCTCATAGTATAGGCTTCTATCTGGGGCCAAGAACTACTTTCAGAATGTACTTTTCCATTAATAAGTCCTTGCACACCATGAACTCACACAGGGGGTTTGTAAAGGAAGTCGATTTTTTTTTCCTTGCAAATGAGTCTAAGTCCAGGGTGACTGTGGCGTGTACCAGAATAGTGGCCTGAATCCATGTGCTATCTCAGAAGTTTCTCAGGAAAATCAACACAATGGGAATTCCTCCTCCTCAATGTACCACATACTTCTTTGAATATTTTTTCTTTCATCCATCAGTATTTGAGGGAATGTCCAACTGATGCCTTTGCCCAACCTGAGGCCCACCTCAAGGAAGAGATCCAATCCCCGATACTACTAAAATTACTCTGCTCTGATTGCAGACCGGAGCCTAGCATTACTGTCCTCTGAGAGGTTCCACCCACCAAAGGTTCCAGATGCTGACACCCACAGCCAAACACTGGGCTGAGCACAGGGAATCTTGTGGTAGATGAGGGGAAGGATAGAAGGACTGGAAGGGATAGGGTCTTCAACAGAGACAACTAACCAGGGCCCAAGGGAGCTTTCAGAGACCGAAGCACCAACCAAGGACCACACATGGACTGGACCTAGGCCACCTACATATATGTACCTTATGAGAAACTTGGTCTTCATATGGGTCCCCTAATGTGGGGGGCGCTGTCTCTGATATGGACTCTGTTGCCTGCTTTTTGATCACTTTCCTCTGGCAAGGTTGCCTCACCAGGCTACAGGGGAAGAGGATGTCCTCAGTCTTAACATGACTTGTTGTTCTGGGGGAGCTTAAGGGGGTTCCCTATTCTGCATAGTAGGGGAGGAGGTACAGGGGGAAGAGGGAGGGAGGGGCTATGATAGGAATGTAAAGTGAACATATATGTACATATATATATACATACATACATACATACGTACATACATACATACATTTCATCAATGCATAAGTTTTCAGTATGGCTACTTGTTCGCAGTGGATAGGGGAAGCCCATTTCTTGCTATATACTTACATTCTCCCCTCACTCTGTTCCTTATATTCTGTACACTGCCTAAAGTGTAAGTTGACCAGAAATGATGGAGAAATATTTGAGAGGTTCTCCAAACCAGTGCTGGCCGCTGAATAAGGAATAAATTTTAAAAAATCAGTAAACTTAAGTTATCTCAGTTTCTATCAATCGTTCATTCATCCTGTCACATGCTTACCATTTGACGAGAACTCTTCACAGTACTAATACAGGGGTGCCTCTCCCTGAGAAGGATCTTGTTTGAATTGTTTGCTATCTGGTCAGATACCTTTGTAAAGATTGCTGTCCTTATTCTTCAGTTTTCTCAATTATTAATGAGAAGGCTTATTGAAATGGCTCGATTCTATTACTCACAGACTTCTTGGTTTGGCCAAGTCGAATCTGAAACCTGATTTCTGTAATAAATGATGACTAAGGATGTGAAGAGGAAAAATACCTATCTTCTTTTGGCAGAAATGCAAATTGTTAGAGACACTATGGGAAGCTGTATGGTCCTGTTTCAAAAAACAAAAAACAAAAAACAAAAACAAAAACAAAAAACAAAATAGAACATCCATCTAGTCATCCACTTCTGGGTGGCTGTTCAAAGAAAAACACATCAATGAAAAAGAGATTTCTGAATATTCATGTTTATTGCAGCACTATTCATTTCATCGCAGTCAAGATATGGAATAAGCTTAGGTGCCTAATAAATGGAGTGAATAAAGAACACACACACACACACACACACACACACACACACACACACACACACACTATTCTGCCCCTAAAGAATAGCTGAATCAGTTCATTTGAAAAAAATAGCTGTAACATTTTAAGTAGGATCAGCCAGAGACAGAAACAAAAGTATTGTTTGGTTTATCTCAGAGACAGAAAACAACAAATGAAGTTCATCTTCACGTAGAAGGGGTATTTGTGGAGAACATGTAGGGAAGAGAAGGAGTGGGAAAGAAAAGAGGCCAGGTGAGAACAGGGTAGGTGGGCCTGATCAAAACATGATGTATGCATATACATGCACAATAGAGTGAAACTTACTTATTTGCACAACTAAAATATATTATTTATAATAAATATAAATTCATCTTGAATTTTATTTTTAACTTTTATTTCTACCACACAACCCCAAACTTCTAAAGGGAGTTTAAGCTTTCTTTTATTAATGTTATCAAGTTTCTTAAAAGTTAAGTTCCACAAGTTTAGTTGAAACTCTGTGCCTTACATGGTGGATTTTCTCAGCAGTTGGCCACAATTAAAGGATTAAAGAGTAGCTTTGACTTTCTTATGAGGAGGAAGCTCTGTCATTGCAATAATTTTCACTCCTAGGCCTGGAATTTGAACCAGCCTCCCCTTAGTCTTGGGAGCAAAGCAGTTTTTCCACGTCAGTGAGAAAGCCAGTCTTTGAGCACAGGTCTTCTAAAGGCATGGGCTATGCTGCTAAGTTACTGTATACCCAGGTAGGGAAAGACTGTGCATGAAGGAGAAACTTTGGGACTGAGTGGTCAGCTATCTGGGTTAGCCCAGGACTATGGAGGTATTGGAGACAGAATTTTCCACTTTGAAAAAAATCCCTAGGTCAGAAGTAAACTGGAGGCAAAAGACTTGAGCAAATTTAAATGGAAGTAATGTAACTTGTTGAAGCCAGACTATAGTGTGAATCTTGGAAAGTATTTAAAGACAACTTTAAGAACTATGACCCAAAATTTACCCTACCTACAAGATGGATAGGGATAAAGATAGAGCAGAGATTGAGGGAATGCCCAACCAATGACTGGCCCAACTTGAGACCCATCACATGGGAGAGAGCCAACCCATGGCATGATTAATGATATTCTGCTGTGCTTGCAGATGGGAGTCTAACATAGCTGTCTTCTGAGAGGCCCCATCCATCAGTGGAATGAAACAGAGCTGAGGCTCACAGATAAACATTGGGTGGAGTGCAGGGAGTCTTGGCAAACAGTGGGGAGAAGAATAGAAGGACCCAGAAAGAACAGGAACGCCACAAGATGAAAAACAGAGCCATCTAACCTGGGCCCAAGGGGGCTCATGGAGACTGAAGCACTAACCAAGGACCATTCACGAACTCAACCTAGGTCCCTTACACATAGTAGCAAATGGATAGCTTGGCTATCATGTGGGCCCCCTAGAAGGGAGAGCAGGGGTCTGTCTCTAACATGTGATGGTGTGCACTGGGGACAGGGGGCTTCTTCTATCTGAGGAGAAGGGGATTGGGTGTAGGGGGAAGAGGTTGGGAGGGTAGGACCAGGAGGAGAGGATGGAGGGCCTTAGATCGAGATAGGCAACAAGAAATAAAGAAGGAAAGACAGACAGTGTGTGTGTGTGTGTGTGTGTGTGTGTGTGTGTGTGTGTGTGTGTGTTGTTGTTGTTGTGTGTCTGAGAGAGAGAGAGAGAGAGAGAGAGAGAGAGAGAGAGAGAGAGAGAGAGAGAGAGAGAATGTGTTTGATATCACATTTTGAGATGGTTTATAAAGGAACAATCACTCATAGCTAAAAATAAGACATACATATTTTGTCTTTGGTAATAGTAAAATTTTAGGAGTTAACAGAATTTTAAAACCAAGGTGGGGGAGAGTTCCTATACATTCCCCCCCCCCTTTTTTTTTTTTTTTTTTTTTTGGTCTTATCAAGGCACCTTAAGAGACAGTTTATAACATTTTGTTATTGCTGTTTATTTAATCATGGTCTTATTATGTAATCCAGACTGGCCTCAAACTCATGGCAATGCTACTTCCAAGTGCTAGGATTATAGCCATGACTCACCATGTCCATCCAAACTAACATTTTGAATGAACATATTGATATTAGAATATGGGAGGAGGGTTATTCGAAGATCAAAATGAATTCCAGATATACTAAAGGGAAACTAAACAAGAATCAGTAACTCAAGAAAGAGGCAAACTAAATTGCTAAGAGAGATTTATTAAATCTGGTTTTATTTGCTTGGCCTTCAGCATCTGTATAGTGTTTGACAGATTAATCAATGTCACCATAAAATGATAGCATGGAAAATTGATTTGAAGCTATCACTTTTGTAACAATGTCTGGCATCTTAAAATTTTAAGCATAGAAAACTGTTTTGTAAACATTATCCTTACTGGGCAATAGTGGCCTCTTGGTGACTAAATCTGTATTTGTCATACTGGACCAAGAGCCACACTTTCCACACTGGATCCATCCTTGTCCCTTGAAATACATTTCACTTTTCTCAATATCTTCAAAGAAGCACCTCTTTCCTCAACCAAGTTACCTATAACTTATGAAAACACTGTAATTCAGAGACACATAAAAGTGTGATTTGAAAATCTTAATGAGAGCAATGACTCTTAACTAATTATTAACATAATGGTTATTTAAGCTTATATGTTTTGCTTCTTTCTTCCTATCTATGTAACTGAAAATACTTTCATGTCCCAGTACACAAATATCTAGATCTCCTTTTTAAGAACTTATTTATTTTTTTATTTTGTGTATGGGAGATTTGCATGCACACCACACACACACACACACACACACACACACACACACACACACACACACACATCATATCACATCACATATATATCTGGTACCTATAGGGGGTCAGTTCAAAGTATTAGATTCCCTGAAATTGGAGCTATAAATGATTCTGAGGCATTATGTAGGTGCAAAGAACTGAATCCACATCCTGTACTAGAACAGTGTTCTTAACCCTTAACCTTCAAGCCACCTCCCCAGTACCCATTATTTTTTCCTTTATCTGTACTTTTTTGATGATTTCTATAAGGGTCATTATTGTAACTGTCACTTCTGTGTTTCTTTCTTCCTCTATCTTGAATTTCTTTCTTTGTGTATACAAGTATACAACTCCTTAGTTAATAGTGTGTGTGTGTGTGTGTGTGTGTGTGTGTGTGTGTGTGTGTGTATGTGTGTGGTGTACACCTATACCTGGGCCTGCCTGAAAGATGTGCCGAGCCTGAAGCCTAGTATAATCATTATCAGAGATAGCAGAGAGACTTCATCTAGCCACTGATAGGAGCAGATGCAGAATCCCATAGGCAAACATTAGGCAGACCTCAGCGAGTCCTGAAGAGGAGGAGGAGGAAGGATAAGAGGAGCCTGAGGGGTTAAGGACACCACAAGAACATAAAAATCATCCACAGGATAAACTGACCAGGACTCCTTGTGGGTTTGCAGAGATCTGGGAGCCTGTATGGGTCTGACCTAGGCCATCTCATATGTTATGGATGTGTAGCTTGGTGTTTGTGGGATTCCTCATAGTGGGAACAGGGCTGTCTCTGACTCATTTGCCTGTTTTGCGACCCATTTCCTCCTACATGGCTACCTCATCCAGCCTTGACATGAAAGTCGGTGCCTGGTTAGGGTTGATTGTGATCTGTATTTGGAAGATATCCCTAAGAAGCCTGCTTCGCTCTAAGAGGAGGTGGAGGGGGCATGGATCTGGAAGAGAGAGTAGGTCATGATGGGGAGGGTGGGGAGACTGGGAGAAGAGCAGGGAGGAGAAACTGCCATCAGTGTGGAATACATGAGAGAAGAATGAGTGTTTTTAAAAAGGAAAACAAAACAATGTTCTTCAATGCAATATGTACATACCTGAGCCCAATTTTTCACTACCCAATCTTGTTTTGGCAATTTCATTTTTCTAGTTCTTTAAGCCAAATCCTTTAGTTTTATTATTTCTTTCTACTGCTGAATTCATGGTGCTTTTATTAACAAATCCTACAATTCAGTTTGGTAAACAGTCTCTAGTGATTGGCCCTGCACTAACATTCTCATCCAAACTACCAGCATTTCTTACTTGGATTGCTGGAAAAAGCTTTCTGCTATAATTTCTTAACCTGCCTTTATGTTTATTTACACTACAGAAACCAGTGTAATTTTTTAAAGAATATGGGACCTGACATGCTTGTTCCCCAAATCCTTTCCCTTCTATTTATAGCAGAAGCCAAGTGTTTCATACCAGACGGTAGCAGCTTGTATTTTCCCATCATCCTCTGCTCAGGGCTGATCATTATACAGTGTCTCCCTGCTCTTTGTCTTTGAGGCACCGGGCTTAGCTCCTGCCCCAGTGCTTCTGCACCTGCCCTGTTTTCATCCTGTTATTGTATTTTACAGACTCTCTCCTTAACTCTTCTCAGTTTCATTAGTGTTTCAAATTATATTTACTTCCCGAGTAAGTCCCTCCCCTTTAAATTTCATTTAGTGCTATATTAGGACGGCAGCACTACCTATCCTTTCTGCTTGAGTTTTCACACAGAATCTAACCATGGTTAGAACAAATGCAGCTGTCAACCCTGTACCCCACACTCTCATGCCACAAGAAACGGAGTCGTTCTACCATCGCACAGCTTAGTAAACGCAATGTGAAAATTATCACTGCACCATGACCAGAACAATTCCCAATCAGAGATATTAAGGTTTCTATTTTATCTTTCCTGGTTGTGGAAGCACAGGTAGCCTCTCTGCAGTATATGACTTGGCTTCACTCGTCATCTCACATAGTTGTGCTAAGAGAAACTGTAGGGGAATGGGGAGATGGCTCAGTGGGCAAAGTTCTTACTCTACTAGTGTGAAGACTCAAGTTTGGCTCACCAGCGTTCATGTAGATAAGCTAAACATGGTGGTATGTTTACCTATAGCTCCAGTGTTGGAAGAAAGGGACATTCAGTTCGCAGGGGCTTGCTGGCTTGCCAGCGGGGCTGAAAATGAGGTAGACAGTTTATATTTAACCTCATTGTATGTCTTAAATAAAGTTATGCTACTTGGGATAATACTGTACCTAAAAAAAAAGCCATACAACTATTTTTTAAAATGTCCTAGTATCAGGCATGACAAACCTCCACTCAAGATGTTAGTCAGGGGAGTCCCAGTGAAGCTCCAAACAATATAGGCTATTGATATTAGCCTTAGTTGTCTTTCAAAGGTTTAAGGTAAATCCTTATTGCTGAAGACAATTTTGGACACAGAATTGGAAGATTGATGTCGGGTCTAGCGTGAAAACCTCCATCCTGCAGTCTAGCTTTCATAATAACATAATAAGCTTCCAAGGGAGAGAAGAAACCCATTGTCCTATCCAGCTGTGATGACTAGGAACCAAAATCATGACCATAGTTAACAAGATGTTCCTAAAGATGTGATAACAAATAGTGACACTTATATATTGGTGGTAATCAACATTTATCTAATTGGACTGAAGACCTACTCAACAGGAGGGAAAATCCTGCCTGGTACTAGAAATCTAGTACCAGGGCTAGTGAGGGCATAGTTACAGGAGTATCTAATACTGTTATTTTACTAGACCGCAGTAATTGCTAACTGTATTCTAAAACTCGCCATTATAGTCACAGGTAAGTATAGCTCTAATTCCGCATTGAAGAAGCTTCTCTATGCAGCAAACAGGAGAAATTACAGAAAAGTACAACTGGTCCTAATGAAGAGATACCCCCAGCTGATACATATACAGCATAATACATGTCCTAGGGTTGATGGAATGCCTCAGAAGATGGGGCAGAAAGATTATAAAAGCCAGAGGACAGGAAAGTTGCTGTGAGATTGGGTCTCCTAGAAATGACGGGGAAAACTCACTCATGATGGCCTCAGTAATAGATCCGACTAAAGCAGACCAGTAGACATGGTCATGAGGAACAGGGAAAATGTCACAGGGCTCCATTCCTAGGCAAATAATGACAGCCAACCAATGATATCTGAGAAAGGGGAAATTAATCTTTCTCAAGGGTAAGTTACCCAATACCAAATGGTCAGCCCTGAAATCATAAAGACACAAACAACACTAAATGGACCCCATAGTTTATACTTACATCAGAGCCATCTACAACCTCTTCTTCCCGGGTCCAACAGAAAAATGGAGAAACTTACCTCCTATGTCCTGCGGGAACACACTCTAGAAAAGATGCAGAAAACACCTCTAGCATCCTCTACTAAAGCTTCACTTTCTATTTCAACCTACCTACTCTGATTTAACACCAAACCATTCTTCTAAGATGATATGCATATCTTTGTGTAAATAAAACATATGTTTCACAGGCTGTAAAGCATACTTCATGACTTGAATAATGCTTAGGTCAACTACACCAGGATATCCCTCTTCAGTTCTGAAAATGTTCCCATCTATGGGAGGGATTTCTTTGGACGGACTTAAATATGCTGTCTAATGGACAGGACAAGTGCACACAAGGATTCTGTATCACCATGTAGCATACAAGTTAGCAGTCTAGTTTTACATTACCACATAATCTGTGCATATGAACCAGCAGCTATGAGTTGGCCATAATGTAGATATAGGAATAAATAATATTTAATTCATCCCACCAAGCAGATTTATTTTCATTTCTTCAGTAAGAAATATAACTTTCAAAACAGGCTCATATAAATTCCTAGGAGCAGATTCATCAAACCAAGAAGCACCTGCTGGTCAATGGAGAGCAGTTTGTTGGCCACACTCAAATAGTTACATGTTCTACAGGCAGCTAGGAAGCTCCAAGGTAACTCTGGTAGAAAGCAGGCTCTGCTTTCAATGTATCCTTGTATGTCTTAGTATTCATGTTCCTATGTAGAATGTTTCATTTGTCTTTTGGAACCATCCTGGAGTCTCCCTTTCAATAACTTCTATCTCAACTTCAAATATTTAATGGGTATTTCAGTCTTCAAAAGTATTTTACATCCCTCAGCTATAGGGACAATTGTCACTCAAAGGCCAGTATTTACCTCCCAATTATTCCTAAATGGACATTAATTCTGGTCTGAAATCTAAGAAACTCTATCTTGCAGTAATCTCCATCTATGCTCCACACAGAAAATTTTATAGATAATTCATAGAAATCAATACCCCAGTCTGTTTTTTTTCTATAGTAGTGGCTTCTGTAATCCTGAGTAATCTGATTCACTTTCTTTCAGTCTGCAGAACAGATATACATACAACTTTCATCTCAACAACTATCCTCTGCCCAACAATACCTGCATGAAAAGGAGATGCCACCAGTTCCACATAGTCTGCTGTCTAAACCCTTCAGTATATACATGTTATATCTCAATTCTTACCCTCCTCTGCCCTCCAGATTTAATAACAACCTTGTTGTGCCACATGGGTGAGTTCAGTATCACATCTCCTGGGACGCTCTTGTCAAGGACACCCAGCCACATCTGCTCTCTATTACTGATTTCTTACCTTCTCACGTGTACAAAACTTTGCATCTCTAGTAATGGTTAATTCTTCAACCAGATAGTTCAAATTTCTAATGTCTTTAAATTTTCTAAACTAGGGTGAACAAAAAGTTTTAGAACCTCAAAGTTGGGGGTCATCATCCTCCCTCTCCTCTCCCCTTTATTGTACATTTCTAAGTAACTGCTTGAAGATTTTCATCCCCCTTGTATGAATCTTATGATTCTCTTTCTCTCATTTTTTTAACCATCAACATTTAATTGATTCACATTGCTTCTTACTATGTAAAGAGTTCTAGTTTGTTGAGATGGTTCCTTGCTTTTTCTCTGTTGTGGCACTCCACCTGTGTGACTTTTCCACCCGCAAGTGTTTCAGCATAAAATCCTGCCTTTAGAAGTAGTGCTGGGGCTGCCAAGTGTATACATCCACTGAGCCAACTCTCACGGGGTTACATCCATCACTTCTGAATTCTGTTGGCAAATTTTACTTCTACGGACTAGCAGAGTCATAGCTGACATCTCAGATCTTGGGGCCAACGATGCCCAAATCACTCAAAAATCAAAAGACTGTGATTGGTGAGATGGCTGAGTGTATAAAGGTACTTGCCACCAAGCCCTAGAACTTGATTTATATTCTCAAAACCTCCATGTGAAGATAAGATGCAATTCCCATAAGCAGTCCTCCAGCCTTCCCTCTACATGTGCACTATGGTACACATCCTCCATAATAAATGCATAACATATTTTTCAAGTATAATATTCCTCATTTAGCTAGATTTATTTACTATTTAAAGCTTTACAGTGAGAAATGACAACAGTATCTCTATGTTCTTCCCTCTTTCCCTCTATTGCCTAATTTTACCAATATTCTTATTGCTGTGATAGATATCAACACTCCTATGGTATATATCAGTTGGCCCACCTACCTCCTAAGTTTACATTTCCTACAGGGTAGTGGAAAGACCCAAGCACTTTGTTCAGGGTTTGTGTCCATATTTTTTGCAACCCCTAAGAAGAGTCAGCATGACTATATGCAGTGGTGTAATAAATGGTGCATTGGTTTTTAAATTTTGAATTATTCTTAAATTGTATCATTTTTATGGGCATAATCCAACTATTAGAAATATGTGTAGAATATATTATGATCAAATCAGGGGTATTTAGTATTTTCTTATCATTAAACTTTAATTTTTATTAACAAGTGGCACTCATTCACATTAAGCGGAATCTAGTATAATATATTAGCACATGTGTATTTCAATAGGATACATCCAGATCCAGAGGCCTTCAAGTCCTTCATAACTGGACAGGACAGAGGATGCACAGCAAACATGGTGAAAGTAGTTATTTAGTCCTCAGAGCTTAGCTTAGCAAGGTACCAACACTGAGTCCAACATAGTAAGCTCAGAGATAGGAAAGAAAAAATGCTAACATCTTGGGTATCATCATGTCAGCTCTGTGAAAACTTCAAACTTTGCATGGCCCAGTGTTTTTTCACAATGCTTTGTACAGAGTCTTTTACATAAATAAATAGGTATGCTGTCTAGAAGAAGCACAAATGGGAAATTAAAAAAAAATTAAAATGGTAGTCCTATTTTGTTTCTCTGTTGCTCTGATAAAACACTGACCAGACTTACAAGGGGTATAGGGTATATTAATTCATGTTTCTACATGACAATCCATCACTGAGAGAAAGCCAAGGCAGAAAATGAAGGCAGAGACCAGAATCAGGGGCTTCAGCAAAGACTATGCTCACTGGCTTACTCTCTTTTGCTTGTTCAGCCTATTATAAAACCCAGGATTTTGCTATCTGAACAGTCACCCAAAATGCTCTATAATGTTAAAACATCTTCAGCCTTTTGGCCCAATATATCTGACAGACATATTTGTGAGGCAGGAAATATTGAGGACTTTCTTACCCTGTCTGGGCAGAGTTTGGCCATCAACTGCGTGCATCCAAGCTTGCCCATTTTAGGCAGAATTCTGTCCGTGGTAGAAATGAGGACATTTTGCCCAGTGGCTTGTTTGCCACATTTGAAGCCATCTTCATAAGGAGGTTTTTTGATGCTCATCATCCTCTTTGAGAGAGGCTGGGTGTTGCCAGGAGTTAATCTGTCTCATTGTCACGGAATCTTTAAAATAATTCAGGTGGCAAACTCTCTTTGTCATCTTCTCATTTGGAAAGCTGCTAACCTACACTCCCGGCAAACTAGATAATCAAGTCTATTCCTTTTCAAGTCTCTGATGGAGTTGAAGACCAGGTAGCTCAGTTTTATAATGAGGCATAGTTGTTTAGGGGTTAAGAGGTTTTTAGGTCTAGATAGATGTTTTAAGTTGATAATAACAAGATATTATGGAGACTGATTTACATCCAGAATTTTAGATGTACCAAGAGAGGAAAGATGTTTTGTTCAAGGCTGTCAAATACAAAATAACCAAAACACTAAGAGTGTAATGTTTATATAATTCCTGATTATGTCCTGGTTCTCACTATAGGTAGCTTATTGTACCTATGTATAATAATATAAAAGTGTATGTAAAAGTGTTTAATAAAAAAGAAACTAAGACAAACAAAAAAATGAAAACAAAACCAAAACCAACCAACCAACCAAACAAACAACAAACAAACAGGATTACCTGCACAGGTGGAGAATACCTTATATCCATCAGTAATCAAGAAAATGCCCCTATAGACATGCCCTCAGGCCAATCTGATAAAGGGTATTTTTAAATGTTATTACCTCTTTTTGTTTGTGTGCTTAGTTTTGTTGTTGTTTTGAGACAGTGTTCTCTTTGTAGCCTTGGATGTCCTGGACTAGGCTGGCCCCAAATGCACAGAGATCCACCTGCCTCTGCCTCCTAGAGTGCTCTGATTACAGGAATGCATCACCATGCCTGCCTAAGATTACATCTTTTTACATTACTCTAGCTTATACCAAATTGAGATAAACTAACCAACAGAATGGTAGACAATAAGTGAAAACAATGCAGAATTTTACAGACTTCAAATAATCTAAAACTTTCAGTAATAGTGAAATAATAATGACCAGAAACTGAAAGATAGTGTATGTTTTACACACACAAACACACACACACACACACACACACACACACACACACACACACACACACACACATACACGGAGGTTGGAGGCAAGAAATTTAATGACAATAAATCAGAGAATGCCTTGTTTACACACTCAGGAATCCCATACGAATATTAAGCGAAAAGCCATAATATATATGCAGAATATCAAATACAGATCCAAGTTGGCCTTTGCTTGCTGCTTCAGTCTCTGTGAGTTCACATGAGCGCTGCTCAGTTGATTTATAGGCCTTTGTTCTCCTGATGTCCCCTATCCCTCTGACTCTTAACATTCTTTTGGTTTCATCTTCCATAGAGCTTCCTGAGCTCTGATGGGTGGGATTTGATGGAGACATCCCATTTATGGCTGGGTGTTCCAAGGTCTTGGAGAATTGCCTAGCATAATCCTGGCCAGAATGTTTTTGCAAACTTCCTATGAATGGGACATCTTCAATATAGAATTAAATTGTATTATTTTTATATTAAATTATGAACATTTTAGACACTAAAGAAGTCTAAGAATGGAGGTAACGGAAGAGTAAGTGATTTTTTTTTTGAGCAATATCTTTATGTTCTGTTTCAAGCTTCTGAGGAAAATTTTAATGATATAAAACATGAAAAACTTAACTGGCTGAGGTGAATATTTTTCATTACACATTAGACATAACTACATAAAATTGCTGTTGTTGTAGGTCTAAAATGATTAGTTCTTGAAATTTTTACATACTTCTACCAATAAATTTGAGGTTTTTCATAACTACTAATTTTTCTTAGCTTTATTAAAGAATGATTGACAAATACGAATTATATATAGTAAAGGAGTACAGTGTAATGATTTGATTTGTGTATATTTCTTTAATGATTACCATAATCCCAGTAATTAGCCTATTCATTACCTTACATACTTGCCATTTTAGTGTGCGTATATAATGGAGCTCTTAAGATTTACTCTTTAAGAACTACTAATTTTAAAAACCATGTTAGATTTCAAAAATCTATAGAATGACATAACACTGTAGGAGGTCTCTGTAGGCTAGCTGTCTTGGGTTGTAAATGTCAGGGACAAAGAGGCTTAGTTGCTACTTTTGTATATACTGATCAATAGTCTATAAACTCACAGTCAGATCCTAAGGAAAATTTAGTCATTCTTCTTGACCCTGGCTTATGTGGGCAATGTGTGCATCTATGTGTGTAAGCTATATGTATCTGGGTGCCCACAGAGACCAGGAAAGGATATTAGATTCCCTAAACACACAATTGCAGGAGATTGTTTGCTGCCCGACATGACTGCCAAGAAACAAATGCTAGTCTCTGGAAAAGGAGCAAGCACGCTTAAACACTGAGCCGTGTGTCTTGGTCCCTTTCAAGTTTTACATTTAAAGAAATCAGAATCAACTCTCTCAACTGCTACTAAATAATCTTTTTAACTGAAACACAATCTTCATTATTTTCTCCTGTGCTCTGATTTAAGATTCTTCTGGAAATCTGTTTCACCATGTTTTCTATTCATAGTTAAAGTTATTTTTTTTATTTGTCTCCAGTTGTTGAGACAACTTTAAATATTTACTATACTTGCTAATATTTCTTCTATAACAACACTTTGAAAAGTTACATAATAGCATCTCCAGTGTACAAATATCTGTGTGTTCCTGAGTTTCTGGCAACCTCTATTCCATATTATTAATAAAATTAGCACTAGATGTGATTGAGATAATTTTCGTTCTTTCTTTTCTCTCTCCCTCTGTATCTGTCTCCTTCTCTTTCTTTCTTCCTTTTTTTCCCCCCAGACAATGTTCCTCAGTGTAACCTTGGCTGTTCTGGATTTACTTTGGAAACCACGCTATCCTTGAACTCACAGAGATCTACCTGCCTCTGCCTCCCTGAGTGTTGTGATTAAGGGTGTACACCACCACAGCCTGGCTTATATTTAGTTCTTACGCATCAAATTATTAGTAAAGAATATTCACTATATTCTTTTCCTTGTGGCAGAGTCTTACTATATAGCTGTGTGTGGCTTGGAAGTCATTATGTAGCCCAGGCAGCCCTGGTCTACATAATGAATTCACACAAATCCATCTGCTTCTGCCTCGCAGGTCCTGGGATTATGGCATACACCATCAGTGTTCAGCAATGTTTACCATTTTCTTATATCAATCTTGTATATTTTAACTTGTCTTCCTAGAAATATTTTCTAAACAGTTATCATCACAATAATAATCATCATAGTTGTCACTATCATCATCATCAATTAGTTTGTGGTAACCTTTATCAGTCCCCTAAAAGAGATGCTTTGGCTGTATGTAATTGTTAGAGACTGTTTTTCTGGGGATTTATAATTTGTCACTGCTATACTGCTATTGTTTTCAGTTGTAAGTTTTTCTGTCTGATCATGAATTTTCCTATATTATTTTATTTCCCATTTCCCCTCAAAGCTCTTAAATATTAGTTTTTGCATGTGTTCTATGTCTAGGCAGAAGCTTTATTTTAACTAATGGTTTCTTACTTTGTTTCTAAAAGGAGATTTTCAGTTCTGTTTTGCATATTTCTTTAATTTTAGTAGGTTGTCTGTGTTTTTGACGACTGTTTCTCCTGTTGTCTCTCGTATTATTAGTCAGTTGTGGGGACTTAATTTACATCAGATACTGCAAAGTTGTGACCAACAAATTAAAAAACATCATTTGTATGCAAAGTGTCTTACCTTTAAGTGGCCTAATATGTTTTTCAGACATTTACTAATTAGCAATTTTCACCAACAGCATATAGATATTTAGCATAGATTGGGCAAACTGAACTTGCAGTCTTGAGTGAGGAGCACCATTGGACTGGCTCAGTTGATGAGAGTCCTCTTGTAGCAAGCACAAAGCCCTGGGTTTTATCTCCATTGCTCTGTGTGTGGCTCGTTGTCTTCTTGAGTCTAAACTTGTTCTCCTTACTGTGGACCATCAGATGTTGTCATTTCCTTCCAACTAGATATGTTTTCTAAGCTTGTACTTTCAAAGTGGTTACAGGAGAGATTGTTTCAAAAAGGACAGATTGTTTCACAAAAGCAAACAAAGTTGTATTTTTCTTATATTTTCCCCTTTTATTGAAAACAGATTCTTTTCTCACACAATATATCCCAATTACAGTTTCCTCCCTTTCTCTTACACCTCCAAGTTCCTCTCTACCTCCACTCCTACCTAGATGTACTTCCTTTTGATCTCATTAGAAAAGACCAGGCTTCCAAGAGATAACACAAAAACATAACAAAATAAAATGTAAGATAAAACAATACCATCACATTGATATTGGACGAGGCAACCCAAAAGAAGAAAAAGAGACCCAAGAAAAAGCACAAGAATCAGAGACCACCTTGTTCACACACTCAGGAATCCCATAAGAATATTAAGCTGAAAGCCATAATATATATGCACAGTATCTGGTACAGATCTAAGTTGGCCTGTGCTTGCTGCTTCAGTCTCTGTGAGTTCACATGAGTGATGCTCAGTTGATTTAGAGTCCTTTGTTCTCCTGATGTCTCCTATCCCTCTGACTCTTAACACTCTTTGGGTTTCATCTTCCATAGAGCTTCCTGAGCTCTGATGTGTGGGATTTGATGGAGATGTCCCATTTATGGCTGGGTGTTCCAAGGTCTCTCTGTCTGCACTATGACTGGCTGTGTGTCTCTGTATTTGTTCCCATCTACTGCAAGAGGACCTCTGATCTCTGATGATGGCTGAATAAGGCACTGATTAGGAGTCATTTCATGAGTAATGGTTTTGTTTTATTTTAAGAGGACTAGTATTTAGTTTTACCCTAGTCCTTGCAGCAATCTAGTCCCTGGTTCCTGGTCACCCAAATAATGCCATATATGGGTTCCATCTCGTGGAGTGGGCCTTAAGTCAAATTAGGCATTGGTTGGTTACTCCCACAAGCTTTGTGCCACCATTGCCCTAGCATATTTTGCAGACAGTGTGCATGTCAATAGTGTGTGCAGCAAGCATCCACTATAGCTTTGTCCTTCTGGATGTTCAAACATGAAGCCAGATTCCCCTACAGTGACTTCTTCCCTGCTACAGTCAGCTAAACCTGTCCCCTAGTCAGCAGTGAATAATAACCCCACCTCCTTGTTTATCTGCATGCAATAACCCCGCCTACTTGTTTATCTGCATGCAGTAACCCCACCTCCTTGTTTATCTGCATGCAGTAACCCCGCCTCCTTGTTTGTTTATCTGCATGCAATAACCCCGCCTCCTTGTTCAGCTTCATGGAATGACTCTGCCTCCCTGATCAACTCTACATTACAAACACACTGAGCTTCCAGGGTTCTCTGTCAGAAGATGAGAAATAGAAGCGTCCATTCAAACACAGCTTTTCATCTGTGTGTCTGTGTTTCTTTTCTTCACTCCATTGTGGTCTCTGTCAGGTCTGTCCTTGCATCTGTGCAAGCACCCCACCACAACTGCCAGCTCTTTCTTGTTTCCTTTCCTTTTCTTTCTTTTCTGTTTTCTTTTGTTTTGTTTTTGTTTTTGTTTTTCTTCACTTCAGCTCAGGCCACTCAAGGACACGTACATGTTTAGGAAGTAAATGACACAAGAATGAAGTAATAGCTTTGGTGTTTGGTTTCTTTAGAGCTTGGAAATTTGTCTATAATGTACAGGTCTTAGCATCTACTGAAGCACAACTTGGTTGGTGAACCATGCATCTGGCCAGTTCTGGATTTTACATAATGATTAAATTCATTTTCCAGTAGTCTAAAATTATTTGGGCTGATTAGGATATGAATTTTAAAACTGGAAACTATTGGAAAAAATCTAAATAGGCAAAAAAAAAAAAAAAAATCCAAGTCTGTTGCTCTCATTTAAGACTACCAGGATAAAGCACAATATCCATGTATCTTAAAATTTTAAATTATGCTTTAACTATAACAATTAGCAACTAATCCTTTGTGTGCTTCTGTTTTGGAACAAACTCAACCCTGAAGTGTTCTGGTTGTTTGCTAAATTGCAGTAACATTAGGGCTTGGCTTTTGTTTTTGTTTTTCTTTCTTTTTTTTTTTTTTTTGGTGTTTTAAAAAATATTTTATTGAGACTATATCCCAAATGTTACCCATTACTTGTATCTTCCTGTTCCTCTCTTCTCTCCCTCTTTTACCCTGTATTCCACCCCTAGGCCTGTGACAGAAAGGAACCTTCTCCTCCACCATATGATCACAGCCTATTAGGTCTCATCCAGAAAGTCTGCTTCCCCTTCCTCTGAGTGCCACCAGACCTCCTCATCAAGAGGAAGCGGTTAAATAGGGGGCACCAGAGTTCATGTCAGAGGTAGTCCCTGTTCTCCCTGCAATCATGGAGAATGAGTTGTCCATTGGTTAGATCTGAATAGTGGGTCTAGGTTTACTGCATCCATTGTCCATGGTTGGTACAACAGTTTGTGCAGGCCCCTCTAGGTCCAGATTCACCAGCCTTGATGGTCTTCTTGCCGGGCTCCTGTACCTTCTGGGTCCTTCTGTCTCCCCATTCTTCCATACCACTGTCACCTGGGGTCCAATAACAAGTCCTAGCATCTGTCCCGATCCCCTGCTAAGGGAAGATTCTCAGAGGACATTAATATTGGGCTATTATCCAGTTATAAGTGAGTATATACCATGTGTGTTTTTCTGGATATGGGTTAATTCACTCAGGATGATCATTTCTAGTTCCATCCACTTGTCTGCAAATTTCAAGATTTTCTTGTTTTTAATAGCTGAGTAGTACTCCATATGTAAATGTACCACAGTTTCTTTATCCATTTTTTGACTGAGGGTCATCTAGATTATTTTGAGATTCTGGATATTACAAATAAAGCTGCTAGGAAAATAGTAGAGCAAATGTCCTTGCTGTGTGGTGGAGCATCTTTTGGGTATGTGAAATAGCTGGGTCTTGAGGTAACCCTATTTCCAACTTTTCTGAGAAAGTGCTAGATTGATTTCCAATGTGATTGTACAAGTTTGTACTCCTACCATCGATGAAGGAGTGTTCCCCTTTCTCCACATCCTTGCCAGCATGTGCTGTCACTTGAGTTTTTGTTCTTAGCCATTCTGATGTATGTATGGTGGAATCTCAGAGTTATTTTGATTTGCATCTCTCTGATGACTAAGGATGTTGAGCATTTCTTTAAGTGTTTCTCAGCCACTTGATATTCCTCTGTTGAGAATTTTCTGTTTAGCTCTGAACCTCGTTTCTTAATTGGGTTATTTGATTTGGTGGTGTTTAATTTCTTGAGTTCTTTATATATTTTGTCAGTAGCCCTCCTGTATACAAATGGCAATCATGCTGAGAAAGAAATTAGGGAAAATACACCCTTCTTGATAGCCCCAAATAATATAAAGTATCTAGGTATAACTCTAACCAAGCAAGTGAAAGTCTTGTATGAAAAAAACTTCAAGTCTCTGAAGAAGAAAACTGAAGATGATATCAGGAGATGGAAATATCTCCCTTGTTCATAGATCAGGAGAATTAACATAGTAAAAAGGACATCTTCCCAAAAGCAATTTACAAATTTATGCAATCTCTATCAAAATACCTACACAATTTTTTAAAGATATTGAAAGATCAATTCTCAACTTCATATGGAAAAACAAAACAAAACCAAAAAAAAAAAAAAAAAAAAAAAACCAAAAAACCCAGAATAGCTAAAACAATCCTGTACAATTAAAGATCCTCTGAAGGAATCTCCATACCTGATCTCAAGATGTACTACAGAGCAACAGTAATTAAAACAGCATGGTACTGGCACAGCAATAGGCTGTTTCATCAATGGAATAGAATTGAAGACTCAGAAATAAATCCACACACCCCTGGACACTTGATTTTTGGCAAAGAAGCCAAATCTATATAGTGGAAAAAAGGATAGCATCTTCAACAAACGGTGCTGGGCTAGCGGGATGTCTACATGTAGAAAATGCAAGTAAATCCATATTAATCACTTGCAGAAAACCCAAGTCCAAGTGGATTAAAGACCTCAACATAAAACCAGATACACTAAATCTGGTAGAAGAAAAAGTGGGGAAGAGCCTGGAACTCATTGACACAGGAGACAACTTCCTGAACAGAAACACCAACAGCCCAGGCCTTAAGGTCAACAATTAATAAACGGGACCTCATGAAACTGAAAAGCTTCTGTAAGGCGAAGGACACTGTCAACAAAACAAAGCGACAGCCTACAGACAGGGCTTAGCTTTTGTAAGATGAGATAAATGGAGCACACTTGGGGCTGGACCTTCCCAGATTTGGTCCCAGGAGACTGTCTCTTTTAATATTTTACTTCTTCACAAAAGATTCTGCTGCATCACAGGGAAAAGCTCTGCAAGTTTTCATTTTCATTTTAAAAGTTTCAATGTGGATAAAACAGCTACCATTCTCTCTAAGTATATACGACATATTACAAATAATTTCTTTATAGTTTGTCTCATAGTTTTAGAATTCGTTGCCTTCTTTTCTTTATTTTTTCTGTTCTGATAACTGAATATATACAGTCTTGTTTTGAACTGTTTGATTTTCATTTATTTTCCCATGTGATTTTTTAACCAATTGATTTAACATACAATAACATACAATTATAACATATAATTAAATTGATCACATTTATTTAGATTAACTTTCTAATATTTTATGTAATATAGCTATGACTTCTATAAATCACATATTGACTAAAGTTGGTCATGTGTAAGTTTCTCATTTTCTTTGATTTTTTTTTTACCTGATATAGATGATTGGTCCTACATAACATTCTGAAGTTTTTAAATGTAACAAACACTAGCCGAGCATGTCATTCTTTCACTTAAAAATAATTCATATCAGTTCTTGTAAATTAGTTCTTTCTAAGGGTGTTGCAAATCATTTTGCCATTATAAAATATTCACCTTGATGTTTTGCTTATAAATTCAATCAAATCCTCATTAAGTTAGAAAAAAATCCATATATCAATTCAGAGAAAACAGTCTGTATTAAAATATTTGTATTTCTATTTGGAAATTTTATTTCATTAAAGCTTATTTCTTCTCAAAGTACAGTGCATATCTATCTATCTTGTTTTCTTTGATTTTCTTACTTGAAATATTGAGAACCATAATGTCCCCTTTCTTAAGTATAAGTTTATTTTCGTAAGTTCGCTTATTTTGACTTATTTTCTAAGGATTTCCCTTTCCACTGGAATGTATGTGAAAAAGTGCAAAACTTTCCTCTTCCTTCACATCATCCCACGCTATTACTGCCAGGACTTTATATTGTCTCATTTTTCTCCTGAAATCTGGAAGAGCTTTTAAAATTAAACATAGTATCAGATATTTTAAAAGTTTATTTTCTGGGTCATTTCTGACCTTTAAGTTCTTTTTACAGTAGGTTTTAATTAATCTCCTGAAATACAGTGATTCTGATACTAGGGTCTTGGTTTGTTCTTCTATCAGAGCCTTCAGCTGTGTTTCTTCTCAGTTTGGTCCTTTAACGTGGGCTGCTCAGGACGCTTATCTCTGATTTTCTCTGTGGACACAGGCAGATGTTTTAAAAAGTAATTGCCTGTGCTAAATTATTTTCCGGAGATTGATTCTCCTCAAATAATAGCCCTGCCCTCTTCCTTTGTGCCGAGCTCTCTTAATACTTTCCACTGTAGTCTTACTCGATGAAAAGTGATATATCTTTTGGGTCCAACATTTTCTAGAAATAGTTTCTGTAGTGACCTTTGGAATAGTCCTCCCGTATCTGACCTTCATAGATCTGAAATCTCAAACTTAACAGATGCATGCCACCCTTGCGCTGTTTTAGTGAGGTATTGGTTGTCTTCTCCCCCATTGCCTACTTCCCTTCCATCTTTTTTGTTTAAAGACTTCAGACACTTCTTTCTCAAGTCAAGCAGGATGATTTTTTCTCTCCACATTTGGGATTACTTATTACAGCCACGCCAATGTTTTAGATATAGAAAGGAGAAAATGCCTAAAGGCTCAGTAATGAAGACAACATTTATATATAAAGATTGATATATAAATAAATCTTAAATGTAAGTATGTTTTCTATTAAAAAATCCAAATGGTAAGCAATGCTTATACATAAACATCGTGTTGGTGGTGGTGTTAGATAGTTTCATCTTGTTTTGTTTTTTCTTCACCTAATATTTGGTACAATATAGTTACATATATTTATAATGTATACTATGGTAATTTAATATATGTATACAGTTCATTTTAATCAAGTTCTAAATATTAACATAATTACCATATGGAATACTTACTGTATAGTGTGTATGTGTGTTGTGTTGTGTTGTGTTGTGTATGCATGCTGGTAAATATAAATTTTTGTATCTGTGTTTTATTGTTCATGTGTTTTATTTGTGTGTGAGTACACACAATTATCAGGTCAACCTCAGGTATCCTTTTACAAAAATCATCCAACTTGTTCTTTGAGACAATTGCTCGCACTGGGATTTAGACTACTCTCCCTAACTAGGAGGTACCAGAAATTTACCTGTCTCATCTTCTACATCTCAGGGTTACAAATATGTGCCACTAGTCCTGTGTTTTTTACAGAGAGTCTGGAGTTCAAACCCTGATGCCCATGTTTTTGTGGTAGAGTCTTTACGGACTGAACTATCTTCTAGTTCCTATTATTTCTTTCGGTCAGTAGCACTCATAAGCTTTTCCAGTTTCTTTGAAACATGCAAGTTATTATTAATGATAGCTCCTTTTCCCTAATGTGAAATATCAAAACTTAATTGCATTTTTATATACATAAACCAAAGCCTATTTATCCTCTCCCTAATTTCCTAAACTTTGATTATCCACATTTTGTTGTCTATTTCTACAAGATCAGCCTTTCTCTTGTCCACCCGTGAAGCAGAATATGTGATAATCTGGCCCCATTTATTTCACTTAACATGATGTCTTATGGTTTCATCCTGAATTACAGGATGTTTTCCTACTGTTGAACACATGCTATTATTTTGTATGTCATCACGGTTTCTTTATTTATTCTCCTAACTGTGGATATATGAATCTAAGATATTTGAGTCTTATGATGGACATGGCAGTATAGACAACTTTTACTTTATTATTTTCTTTGTATTCATACCCAAGGAAGGAATAGGTGAATCATAGGGCATATCTATTTTTAGTTTTGGGGGAGACTCCATACTGTTTTATACAGTGATTGCTATATTTTAACTTTCCTACCTACAGTGTGTTATAGGTTCTCTTGCCAGTATTGTGATATTTACTTTTGCCTCTTACTGTAAGCCATTCTAATAAGGGATGAAATTTCTTTTTTATTTCGATTTGAATTTCTCTTCTGACTATTGAGAAAAATTTTCTCATATACGTATTTCTGTCTTCTTTTGGTAAGTATGTATTTGAATTACTTGCTAATCTTAAATTTGGATTATAAGAGAATTTTTGGTATTGAATTTTGCTTCGATTTCTGTGTGATGTACTAGAAAGCATACTGATAAGTGATGTAGAAGCAAAATCATGTAATGGGTAGGTATATTAGTCATGGTAGGATGGCTCATTTTTTTCAGTTTATTTATATAGTGGATTACATTTACTAATTTTTCTTAATTAAGAAAGTTAATTTTTATAATTCATTTTAATTAATATATTTTTCCCTCTCTCCTCCCTCTGTGTAAGGTGCTTTTTACCCTCTCTCCAAGAATGGATGTTGGGAGAAAACAACCAAGAGCGACTCCCCTACCCCAACAAAACAAAACAAAACAAAACAAGAAACTTTTGTTTGCCATTTGAGAGTAATAACTTGAATGGGAAAACAGAAACTCAAACGAGAAAGGAGAAGCTCTTAGATCCTTTCCAACTTGCTTTTTTGGTCCTGGTGTTTCCCCACGGCAATAGAAACCCAAGTAAAGACGACTTCCTACTGTTCTTGCTATGAGGAATGCCATTCCTGCTTAGAGATCCATCGTTTTGGTTTCAGCCTTTGAGACCTGCTTGCTGAGTTATAAGCAACAGGACTCACTCAGTCTTAGGAACCTCCAAGAAATAGAGAAGGTTCTCAATTACTACAGCTCTGCTCTTAGAGGGACTCAGGATGTGGCTCAAGAGCATGCTGCCCCTTCAGAACGAGGTTCCCAAGGCTGAGTGAGTCTTATTGGAAGTTGGGGAGGAAAGGTTTTATTCAACATACGCTTCCCAAAAGAAGACAGGAGAAGAACTCAAATAGGACAGGAACCTGGAGGCAGGAGCTGATGCGGAGGACACGGAGGGGTGCTGCTTCTTGGCTTGTTCCTCGCGGCTTGTTCAGCCTGCTTTCTTTTCTTTTCTTTTTCTTTTTTTTCCTTTTTTTATTAATTTATTCTTGTTACATCTCAATGGTTATCCCATCCCTTGTATCCTCCCATTCTTCCCTCCCTCCCATTTTCCCCTTATTCCACTCCCCTATGACTGTTCCTGAGGGGGATTACTTCCCCCTGTATATGCTCATAGGGGATCAAGTCTCTTCTTGGTAACCTGCTGTCCTTCCTCTGAGTGCCACCAGGTCTCCCCCTCCAGGGGACATGGTCAAAGGTGAGGCACCAGAGTACGCTTTCTTATAGAAGCCAGGACCGCCAGCCCAGGCATGGAACCACCACAATGGTCTTGGCACTCCCCTGTCAGTCGCTAATTAAGAAATGCCTTAACAGCCTACTCTTATAGTGGCATTTTCTTCTTTCTGATAACTCTAGTTTGTGCATCAAGTTGACACAAGAGTAGCCAGCACAGAAACTCAGTGACTTTACCCTCCCTCCTCCCCTTTACTGGGTCTCTTGATATTCTGTTTCTGATGAGTCTTGGGAGTAGTGTTCCGAGGAGGAGGAAGTCTGTGGGCCAAGACCCTGGCCTTATCTGGAAGTAGGCTGAGAGGTAGGCTTCCCGATATTAAGCCTGGTGGGCTCTAATTGGCTAGGTGTTTATACATACAAATGAGGGGGGCAGGATGGGACCAATCCAGAGAGAACTGTCTAACCAAGAATCAGAAGAGAAAGTTTACCCAGAGCTGAAATGTTCTGGATGAGAGTAGCAGCTCTATCCCCTTTAGATGGTAGCATCCTACCATCAAAGGAGCAATAGGAAGACGAAGGAAGGGTGGGCAACCCTGTGATTTTCCCGTGGGTTCAGACTCTGCCGCTAGGCAAAACGCGGCCTGTTGTGGTGGGACACTCACTCTGCTTCTGGCTTCAGATGCATTCTTTCTAGGCTGCCACAACAAAAACTCCTGACGCTGTCTGGGCTTGTTAGATCACAGCTGTTGGCTGTTACCTGTTACTGTTCTTTCAACACGGCTGCTGTGAGAGTCCATTTGCCTTCACACTCTGGGTTCTGGAGCTCTGGGCGCTGTTCCAGATTCGCACTGTTAGAGAGGTGGGAGTCCAAGATCCAGTCACTTCTTGTGGAGGTCTGGAGAAGCTTCCTTCCCAGTGTCTTCACATGGATGAGAACCATTTGTATCTCTTCTCCTTAGAAGGTACTAACCAGTCAGCCAGGGCCCCACCCTTTGACGTCATTTAAAATCTAATTAGCCTCCAAGGTTCCACCTTATTGGAGGTTAGAGATTGGGAAATTCATGAAGGGGTTAATTAAATCACAATATCAAATGGCTCTGATGGCTTCAGAAGATGATTGCTCAGAGTTGAAATCAGAATAATGTATAGTGAGTTTTATAGGAGATGATGCACTGTTTACAAATCTAAAATAAGCGTAGGCAAGCCTAGTGCGCTCTCTCTCTCTCTCTCTCTCTCTCTCTCTCTCTCTCTCTCTCTCTCTCTCTCTCTCTCTCTCTCTCTCTCTCCCTGTCCCGCCCCCTCTCCCTTCCCCCACTTCCTCTTTTCAGATATTTCTCTCCCTTGTATTGTGGAAAGTTCTTTGACTTGGCTCTGTTAATTACTGAGCTCTAATCAGTGCGTTGAATTTAGTTGGGTTTACTGCTTTGACAAAAGGAAAAGGTTAACGTCTATTATTTTTATGTAGAGTGCTTTTAACATGTCTAAGTTAATAACATTAACAAAATGTTCTAGGAAGCATATTAGGGGGCTGGAAGATGGTTTAGCTGATTTCCCAAAGGTCCTGAATTTGGGTTTCAGGACCCATCACCACCTTTAACTCCAGGTCCAGAGCATATGATTCCCTCCTCTGGCCTCCAAATGTGGTTGCATTGGGTATCCACAGAACACACACACACACACACACACACACACACACACACACACACACACACACACGTGCACACACACAATCTTTTAAAATATATATAAGATGCTACATACTACTAATTTGATAACTTTAGATAACTTTAAGTAATTGCATTACCTCTCAGAATTAGTCATTTGCCTTTTTAATAAAACCCATAGAATAATTTGTTTCTTATATTTTGACTGTGAGTCTCAAATTTGATTATAAATTATTATTTTATGATTTCTGGGGAAATATGAACAAAATCCTATGTATCCCTCACAGGGCACAGATGATAGACCAAATAATAATAATAATAATAATAATAATAATAATAATAATAATAATCCCACCCAAGTGTAGCTTGGTGAAACTATGAATTTATTGAGATTATATACAGGAGTCTCCAAGCATGGGCCACTACTCAAAAAAGCCAGGTCCCTGAAAATCTTTACACAAGCTGCAGACAGTTTCACCTAAGAGTCTCCTCAATCATCTTAGAATTATTTCCAGTTAATATAATCTTGAAGACAGTTCTTGTGAATCTTGTGTCTTGTAATTCTGAGCTTTCTGAGTCTGGTTTCATGAGCTTCGTGAATCTTAGGAGCTTCTCTTCTCCCTCTGGGAGGCATTTTTCAATTCAGGAGTAATAGCTGAATAACAATTATTCTCCCTCATACAATAATCTCTTCCATTTTTTTTCATTATCGTATTTTATTGTTAATGTTTGGTTGTGGCTTAGGAACAAAATTCATGTAGCTTTGACTGTGAAATTATTGTTTAGAATCACACAATGATCAGGCTTTCATTTTAGAAAACCTTTGCACCGAGTTTGATCAACAAATTGACCAGAGGATGCATTTAATGATATGATACTTCATGTATATATTAAACTTTTTCCATAAAAGACAAGACATATGTTGTTTTTGATAAACATCTGTGGTTTTAAAAATTTCTGAATCTGCAGATAAGTTGTCTTTATGAAACATAAATTGTGACACATGTTTTATTGTTTCCCATGTTGTTTTCTTTCTAGGGCAATAGTTATTCTGCATTTCAAGTTCCAAGCTTTGTAGGATTTTTTTTCTGTCTTTGTGCAGTTAATAACTATATCAAATTCAACAGTTGTAATGACAGGTTTAAAAAAAAACACATTTCTGTAGAAGAAACAAGAGTAAGCATTTGAAAAGAACCATTTTAGCCTAAGTGTAAGTTTCTGCTTTTATTAAATATTTAACTTCATTATATGAGAAGACTTTCCTCTTCAGACTCTTAAGACTAAAGAGTGTGAAATGGTAAATCAGCTACTTGGAATTCAGCTCATTTAAATGCTAAAGCAATGGGAAACAGACAAACCGCCAGCCACAATGGCAGAAGCAGTTTTTGTGAAACCGAGGGCTGACAGAAGCTGAGAGTCATTGCTGCAGAATCATCCAGACAAGTGACTGGTAAGATTAGTTACATGGGGAATAAGAGAGAGAGAAGCTCTATTAGCAATAACATCTTGCTTATCACAGGTAGGATAACGCAGGTCATAGTGAATATAAACATTCTAAGCTAAAGAAATAAGTATTTTTCTACAACTTACCTTACACAAGGTAGAAACTTAAAAAAAAAGAGTCTTATATAACAGAAGCTACTAAAAAACACATGTGTCATTAGAATTATGAACAGGTTCTACTTTAGGCAAAGCAATACAGTGACTCAGTATATATATATATATATATATATATATATATATATATATATATATATATATTTAAAATAAATGGAGATGTTCGACCATATTAATAAATATATGAAATTCAATGTCCCAGTTAAGGTTTTAGTGACACCAGCAACATGGCCAAATAAGTTTTACTCCTCTACTTCTTCAAAAAGATCACCAAACAACTGTCTACAAGCAAACCCATCTAGATGAGAATCTTCAAAAAGCCTGAGTTACTTGTGTGTTTCATGAAAAATACCAATCCACATTAAAAGGCTAAAAAAAAAAAAAAAAGGTGTTGTTTTAACTGTATCACCCATGAATTTCCAACCAGGCATCACTGTAAGGAGAATGGTATCTTGGTGGTCCTGAGAACCAAGAAATACCACAGAGTATAGCAAAAAACAAAACAAAACAACAACAACAACAACAGAAACAAAACACCAAAAAACAAACAAACAAAAAAAACATCAAACAAGAGATTTATTGGGGAAAAAACAGGACGGTTGCTTCTGCTCTGGAAAAAGAGCGGTGGGAGGCACTTTGAATTTTAATCTGAATAAATTATTATTAAAAAGTTAATGTAAAAAATAGAGAAGAAAAAAGTAGATTTTGGGGGGCAGACCTTTTCAATGTAGTCTGAAATTGATGAGATTGTGTTACCTAACCTGTGGTAAACTCAGGGATTGGTGGGATTTTGTGGTCTGATCTTGGGCTTTTTCAAAACAGTTTTTTATTAATTAATTTTTTTTTAATTTTTACATATACATTTATATTATTCCACATATATACAATAAATCACCTATAGCAAGACGAACCATGACACAATCAGGAATTATATAAATGTTACATTCTTAGTGTTTTGACTATTTGTATTTAGCAGCCTTGATGAAAACATTTTTCCTATTTTGGTGCTTCTAAAATTCTGAATGTAAATAAATATCTATCATATCTCGTCATTATTAACTTAATATATCTATTTAGACATAAAAATGTCTTTTCTTAAATTTTATTTTATTAATTTGTTCATATTACATCTCAATGGTTATCCCTTCCCTTGTATCCTTCCATTCTTCCCTCCCTCCCATTTTCCCCTTACTCCCCTCCCCTATGACTGTGACTGAGGGGGACTTCCTCCCCTGTATATGCTCATAAGGTATCAAGTCTCTTCTTGGTAGCCTGCTATCCTTCCTCTGAATGTCACCAGGTCTCCTCATTCAGAGGACGTGTAGACCTAAAAACATCTTAACCCCTAAACAACTAAGCTTCATTGTAAAACTAAGCTACCTGGTCTTCAGCTCCATCAGAGTCTTGAAAAGGCATCAACTTGATAACCTGAGTATGCTGGGAGTGTAGGTTAGTAGCTTTCCAAATGAGAAGATGACAGAGACAGTTTGCTGATCTTTGGCTTTTTTATTCTATAAGATGTGTAGGATAAAAGGGCAAAGGAAAAAGACCCTGCTCCAGACTTGACCCCAAGACCAGGGGCAAGGAAAAAAACACACCCTGACCCTGACTTGACTCCAAGCCCAAGACTAGGATCAAGAAACAGAATTACACCAAATCCTGAGCTGTACAAAATCCGATCACTCCCTGACTTGCTACAGACAAATACCCTCTACCCGCCAATCCCTGAACAGGAAAGCCCACCAGTCCCTGAGTTTACGCAAGTTCAGGAATTGAAATCTCACCAGTCCTCACTCTGCAAACTTCTACCCCACAAGAAATCCTACATAAACCCTGTTTTCTGCTCAGTTCTCTGTTGCTTCTTCCCTGAGCAGAGACAGCCACCTCTGGGTTTTTCTTGAGTGAAGTTTGCTAGGCAGTGTGACTTTGTAGCACTTCTTGGCTCCCAATTGCCAGGATACCTTTCAGGGCAGAGCTGTAACACTTTTGCTGGGATAACCATCCCCTTCTAGAGCAGACCAGGTGTTTTCATATTCTCTCTCTCTCTCTCTCTCTCTCTCTCTCTCTCTCTCTCTCTCTCTCTCTCTCTCTCTCTCATTTTTTTAGTTTTAAGAGACAGGGTTTCTCTGTGTAGCCTTGGCTGTCGTAGACTCGCTTTGTAGACTCGGCTGGCCTCGAACTCACAGTGATCCGGTTGCCTATGCCTCCTGAGTTACAGTTATTCTTGCACTGGTTATTCTTCTGCTGCCACAGCTGGAGCAGAGCTGTAATACTCTATAGAGGAACCCTTTCCCTTTAGAGCTGCAACACTTACAAGGTGGGGCTTGGCCGCCTGCATCTGGACTATAGCCATTACAGTGTTATGGGCAGAGTCTGGCAGTTGAAAGCCCTTGGGGGGCATGGTCTAGCTAGTAGTATGCCTTGGACAGCTGGGCCTTGCTTTAGAACTTTTCTGCAGAACAGGACCTGGCAGGTGGAGGTCCTCTGGGCTGGGGCCTGGCAACTTGTGTACCTTAAGGGGCTTCTAATCACAGGACCATGTATAAATATGTCCCCAAAGCCCATGATGCCTACTATGGCAACAGATCTGAGAAGGTGGGCAAATCTTGTTTCTCTAGGGGTGCATGATAGACCCTGAAAGCTTTATTTTTACCATAAAGAAACAAGAAGAGAGGAACAAACTATAGGCAATGTTGTTGGGGGGGGGGGGGGAAAGTCATGGCATCAGAGGAACAAAGCCAATAAAAAGGAAACTAGAATTTTTCTTACAAAATAGTAATGGAAATAAAAGTTCATTTTTTGAAATGATAAACAAAACTGATGAATATTTGGCTAGTGTTTACATTGAAAAAGGCGCAAGTGAAGTAAGAAATAATGGTGTTACATTTATCACAATAGAAAGCAAATGATAACAAAAGATTATCTTGAACAATTTTATACCCAAAATTTGATTAACTAGAAAAACAGATACATTTCAAGGTGCAACCTATGAAGCCTGAATCATGATGAAATAAAACATCCAAGCTGACCAGTAACAACTGGGGAGATTGAATCTATACTCATAAGCACGCCATTAAATAAATACTCTCAGGAGCCAAGGCTTCAGGGATTCTAATAAATGCTTGAAGTCCTAAAATCAGTTTCCCATATTTTCCCTCAAACTCTAAGATGATGCAATAATTTCAGTTTTTTCCACAGGCCTAGCATGATTCTTTTGGAAGGACAAGATGAGAACATTACAATAAAAGCAGATATATGACAATATTCTTGATGACTTATATACAAAAACAAACTGGATTCAACAACACAGGTGACATTTCTCTTATTTCTAAGGATTGTTCAGCATTTACAGCTCAATAGGTAATGCCTCACGGTAACAGACTGAGGACCAAATGTCATGTGATCTCAGTACATAGATGGGGAAAACATTTGACACATTGTTATTTCAGTAGGTTTATTTCTAATCCAACTCACATAAGTATATTTGAGCGTAGTATTGTAATAATTGGTCCAAATAGGATAGTTAAGGAGATAGTGAGAAGTGTTAGGGGGTTAATTAGTATGGGAGAGGTTTAAACCAACATTTTCGGGGTATGGGCCCGACAGCTTTATTAGCTGACCTGACTTTTATTAGGATGGAGTATATGGGCAGCTCTTAGATTTTTGAATTCTTAAGTACAGGTTCAATTCCTGTTGTCCTACAAATAAGAGGGTTTGAACCTCTATAATTTACTCTATCAAAGTTACTCTCTTATCAGACATATTTCTAAGTATAAGGGGGAATACTTGAGAGAAAAATTGGCAATGAGATGTATCATGTGCACAGTGCTAGTGTCAGAGGTAGAAATTTTTTATCATAGAAGATGTATTAGATGATCATATCGAAATCGAGGGTAGGAGACTCGGATCCATAGAAAGAGGGAAGTTAAAATTAAAGTTTTTACTATAAAGTCTATAGTAAAGATTTCTGGGTAATTTATATTATACAGTAGTCCTGTAAATAGGATGGATTATAAAGCATTTATTAAGATAACGTTGGTGTGTTCTGCTATGAAGAAAAGGACGAAGGGTCCTGCAGAGTATTCTACGTTAAATCCTACTACTAGTTCAGATTCCCCTTCTGTAAGATCCAAGGCAGCTCGATTTGTTTCTGCTACTGTGGAGATGTGGAGATGTGGAGATGTATCATATTATGTGGCATAAAAAGGAAACCACTTGGGGATGAAGTAATTGGTCAACTGGTAAAGTACTTACACTGTAAGAAAAAATGTAAAAAACAAATTATTCTATGGGTAGTATTGAAGAAGAAATGCAATTACTCAAAGTTTTCATATTGTTGGCATGATAGCACCATCTTAAACAATATTTTTTAAAAGATGAGTGTGTGTGTCTGTGCGTGTGTCTCTGTGTGTGTGTGTCTGTGTGTTTATGTGTCTGTGTGTCTGTGTCTGCATGTGTGTCTGTGTCTGTGGTTGTGTGTTTATGGTATACCCCATGCAAGTGGCATCAGAGAAGGCATCAGATCCTTTAGAGCTGGAGTTACAGGTGGTAGTATTCCCTGAACCCATGGTGGTGTACACTTGTAATCTTAACAGTGGGAGACAGAGACAAGCAGGTCCCTAGGGCTCCTTAGTGAGGCAGCCCACCCTATTTGGTGAGTTCTAGGCTAGTGAAAGAACCAACCTCAGAAAAATAAAAGCGATTTACACCCGAGGAATGATATCTGAGGTTGTCATAAGGCCTCAATATACATACACATACAGGAACACACATATCTACACACACACACACACACAAAACTCAATAAGTTAAGTATGAACAGAAAACATTGTAATTGAAGAGAGACTCATAACTAATATAGTTGATGCCACAAATTGTAATACTTTATCCTGTACCATCTAGATCAATGCATTAGAAATCCCTGCCATAGCAGTTAAATGAGAGTAGACAGAGCTATGCTGACAGCAAAGTAAAATGTTAATATGCTGATGGCAGGATTTATCTGTAGAAAGCCTTAAGGAGTAAAGACACTTTTGGTTGTGAGCCTGACTTTTGATGGCTGAGCCACGTCTCCAGCCCAAGGAGGCCTAGTGGTACACAAAGGAAAGGGAAGCAGGCTACCAGGATGAGACCTGATAGGATGTGGTCATATGGTAGAGGAGGAGGTCTCCTTCTGTCAGAGGTATAGGGGAGGGGAATAGGGCAAAAGAGGGAGAAGGAAGAGGGTGGGGAACTAGAAGATACAAGTGAGGGGATAGGAATTGAGATGTAATCTGAATAAATTAGAAAAAAACATTAAACTAGTTAGAAATGTTAAATTCATTCAGTAAATTTAAGAATACAAAGGCAACAGACTCACTGCATTAATCTACACTGAGAAGCAATTTTGCAACCAGTAAATGGAGAGAACAATTCCTGTTCAAATAAGAAAAAATAAATAAATGAAAATAAAGAAAAAAATAAAAAGGAACAAACTGAACTAAGGCAAGCAAAACTATGTACCCTAAGAACTACAAAAACATTTAAGAAAAAATTCAATACATTGAAAAGCTATAATTAAATGAAAACACCCCATACTCATAGACTATAATTAATAATATTGTTGCAATGTCCATACAACCCAAGATAATCTTCAGATTTAATGGCATACCTATCAAGATTTGATAATAATTTTTCAAAGATATAGAAAAAAGTCTATATTTAATTTCATATGTTTCAGCTCAAACCCCCAAGACTAAGTAAGGCACACAATAAAAGGTTTGAAACTGGAGTGATCAACTACCTTATTTCAAATTACACTAGGAAAGTGAAAGCTGTTAGAACAGCATGGTATTGGCATAAAATAGATTCATCAGCCAAGGAATCAGAATAGAGAACACAAAAAGCCACCCACACATCTGCGGTCAATTGACTTTTGACAAAGGCATCAAGAATATACAGAAGGAGAAGGGAAGTCTGCTCAGTAAGTGGTGTTACAAAATACATGCATTTTAAAAATAACATTTGGAAATATTTGCAAAAGAATAGTATCAGGCAGTAAGCTCACACTACATATAAAGATCAATTTTAAGACTAATACAAAATATAGGAAGCTATCAAACTACTAGAAAAAAAAAACAGGGCCAATCTGCATAGCTTGTACATATAGTCATGTGATTACCACAAGATAGCAACACCAGCATCCTATACATGGCAGGATAGCATCAGTTAACATAATGAAGTTATCACCTACACCATGGAAGAAAATAATCCTAAGCCTTCTGTCTAATAAAGGACTAATATTAGTGATATAAAGAAATCAAAACTATTTTGTACAAAGGAAACACAATTGGGTCAAGATATGTAGAACAAAGGTTGAACAGACAGTTCGCAAATCATGAGCCAATACCAATTCTTTCTTCCATGCATTCTGCCACAACCTTGTGAAAAGCAACAATTGCATCAAATGAGGCAGCAAAGTTCTTTCAGAACAGGACCCTGAAGATTGAAACCCAGTTCATCAAACAGATGTCTACGCCCATCTTCATTCCAGCACAGTTCCCAATAAACAATATACATGTTCAGTCCACATGTACACAGCCCTAAAAAGGAGAGAGAGAGAGAGAGAGAGAGAGAGAGAGAGAGAGAGAGAGAGAGAGAGAGAGAGAGAGACAGACAGACAGACAGACAGACAGACAGACAGACAGAGACAGAAACAGAGAGACAGAGAGAGACAGAGAGACAGAGACAGAGAGAGAAGAGAAAGAGAGAGTGAGAGAAGAGAGAGAGAGAGAGAGAGAGAGAGAGAGAAGAAAGAGAGAGACTTATGACAACACAGAAGGAAGGATTTTAGAGCATCAAGTAAGTAAAACGAGGCAGCCACAGAAAATAAATAGCCCATGGTTGTCTCATCTGTGTAATCTAATAAGAGTAGAAACATAGAGACTGTCTGTATTTCTCTGTGTGTACGTGTAGATGTATGTATATCACATATCACATATGTGGATCCCAGTTAAGCTTCAAAGTAGAATAGCACTCAGCTGTTTATCATGTTAGTTTAATAAATACATAAATTTTACATGATATGATGTCAAAGCAACTTCTAATGTTACAAGAATATTTGAAAATATATAAATTTCAATTTTGCAAACCATTAATCTTATATACGTATATGTATGATGTATATACATTTATACAAATGTATAACAAAAACATGAAAAAAATAGAATAATCCAAAAGAAGTTTCCTTTTAACTTTTACTCATGTTGAATCTATTATTATTATTATTATTATTATTATTATTATTATTACTGTATTATTTAAATAAAACATAAACGTGATGAATAACTGAAAAGGGGAGCACTGGGAGAAAAGAATTTCTGAACGGTAAATTGCAAGACAAATGTGAAAGGGCTTAGAATATTCACAAGGGAAGAATCTTCCCCAAATTGAGGATGTAACTCTAGAATTGAGCAGCAATAAGCGGTGACATTTTCAAAAGCTCAGAAATATGAGCTGGCCCCCAATAAAGGACACCATCTGGCTACGGCTTTGTTAGCGCTTTTCTTGCTGTTTACATTTTCTGTCATTTTTGCATACAAATGCTTCTCTCTCTCGGTGCGTTTGAAGCACATGGTTGGAAGGTTCTATGCTGGGCAGCATTCAGCCCATTTACACACATTGTGTGGACATTTAGTACTGAGCACTGAGCATTTAGGCAGGTGTGCTTTTTGACTTAAATACTAACAGGGAAGAGGTCACATGGACTGGCAGCAGTTTGATTAACATGACCTAAGGCCTGGAACACATCCTGGGAAACAGAAAGAATTGGACATCAGGAAATTTCTTCTTCATGCTCTTTCTTTGGCTGATTGCTCATGTGAATATGCAATCACACATTTCAATTCCTGATCGAAAGGTCTGCTTTGGCTTTTAAGAGTTGGGTTTAAGGACTAATATTTTTGCCACACTAGTCGGAATTCACTGCTGTTCTAAGGACCCATAAGCACGTTTATTTTCAACCATTTGGCATTTTACTCAAACTGAGAATACTGATGTCACACAGATGTCCTTTATACTAGAGAAGAAAATAATTTCTGTCATATGTCTATAGCGAATGGTACAGATCTTCAAGGAGGAGAGTGATCCCTGTGTAGCACATGAGCACGGAAGGTAAGTGTGCAGTTTTTCTTCAGTGGAATAGTTCATGTGGAAGCTTGTTATTCTAAAATTCGTCAGCAATGTCACTTCCTTCCATTTTTTTTTATTTTGCATTGAATACATCAGATATGCTTTCATGGAATTCATTCTGGAATGTTAATGGCCTTTTCTATGTGGCCGTTTGCTGGTTTCCCGTGGTTTTCTGTGACAGTGTAGAGAAGAATAATTCTACCCAAAGCCCAGGAACCCATCACTCAAAGGGCACAGAAATAACTCTTTATGTCAGTATCAAGATTAAGCTTTTATATGAGCTTTCCTAATTGCAACAACTGGATCCAAATATTTGCTGACAGACACTGTGGTAACTAATTAGAATGGGCTGTCGCAGCAGGGTACCTAATATCCCAGGTTATCTGTCTTCTTCCTCATTCTTGACATGAAAAAAAAAAAACGTAGTTTTAAAGGGAAGTAAAACGGAATCAGGTTTTTTAAAAAAGGAGGATTTAACAATTACATGTTGGAAGAAGCTTTAAGGCAATTTTGCTATGATGCATCATTATAAGTGTTTCTGTCCACAACCTTCAAATAGAGTAGGCATTTCTGCACATGACACTCTGCTTCGTGATGTTTGTCTTTGTTGTCTATCATGAACATAGAATGGAAGCAAAGTGTCTATTTCATGTTGTCTATTTATTAGTGAACATTTTGGGTACATTTTAGAGAATTGTTGAAAAAGGAAAGCAAATACAGTTGGGTTTAGCTGTGCTTTGCTGAGCTGAATTGAGGTGAAATGTCAGGCAAGGCAGTGCACTGGAGTTTCATGGAAAAATATTGCAATAATAGGGGAAACAGAATATAGGTATGCCCTCTGTTTTTCTTTTTTCTTTCTAAAATTTTGCTCCATCAACTATTTAGTAATAAAGATTATGGAAATTAAATTTGAATCTTGGATGGCTAACTTATAAAGTCCAAGATAATTTCCAGTGGGAGCCTGAGACCTTGGCAGACCAGGGGAACACACAGCCACCATGTGAGGAAGTTGGCAGGGAGCTGACATTGAGTTAATTTTCTTATATTTAAGGTGTGATGGATTGCAAACTATACTAATATATTACCATTTTCAATTTTTGATGTTTATAAATATCTTCTTTAAAATAATGGTTTTATTGATTCTTTGAGAGTTTTAAACAATTTTCATCTTATTGTCTCTCAACTCCTCTCAGATTTAACACCACTTTCCTACTCAGCCAACTTCTTCTTCTTCTTCTTCTTCTTCTTCTTCTTCTTCTTCTTCTTCTTCTTCTTCTTCTTCTTTCTCCTCCTCCTCCTCCTTCTTCTACTTCTTCTTCTTCTCCTTCTCTCCTCTCTGTCTTCCCTACCCATAGAGTCAATTTTTGCTCTTAAAATACTCGAGTTTGAGGCCTGCTCTGGGGAGTGGTCAATCTACTAGAGGTTACACCTTAAAGGAAACTGACTCTCCCTTTTCCAGGAGCTATCAAATGTCAAAACCTCCTCTATTGAGAGTAGATTCCTTGCTTCTCCTACAAACCATGCTCTGTGCTGGAGTTTTATGTGACTTGAGCTTGTACATGTCATGTGCAAACTGTCACAAACACTGTGAGTTTTTATGTTCAGGTACCCAGTTGTGTGTGGTTCCTTGTATGAGCCACCACCTCTGAGCCTTGGAGGAAGGGGTATAATGTATTCATCCTTTTAGGCCTGGTTATACCTCAGTCTTTTATTTTCTGCATATTGACTACTTGTAGGTTTCTGTTTTCACTGCTGTTTGTAGCCACTTTTCTTAGGAGGTTTGGGAGATGCAATAATCTATAGGTATTAAAAATAAGTCATTAGGTGTCATTTAAACACTATCATTATTAACAGAATAATAAACTAGTACATTTTCCATTACAGCCTATTATCTGTTTAACCATAGGTTGTTACCCTTGATAATGGTGCTAAGTATGATTTCCATCCTGTGGAGCAAGCCTTACATCCAATCAGAAGTCGGTCAGTTACTTCCATTACATCCAGGCCACTACTGTACTGATGGACATACCCTGCCAGAGCAGTCATTATATTAGCTCACAGGACATAACTGATTTTACTTTCTCTTCTGAGAGCATTTACAGCACTTTCCAACTCTATAAACACGCAGTAAATTAAACAGGCAGCTTTGAGTTCAGTACCTGCCTGTTATACTTTTTTTTAATTTTATGACTCAAGTATGTGATATCTTTAGTGATAGATGTCAAGTTCGATAGGACTACTAAGAGCACGATCTCTTTTCAGCCTCTATTTCATTTAGTTTTTTTTTTTTTTTTTAATTCTGATGCCTAATCTATTTATCCCCAAAAGACAACAGCTAAGTCACATTGAGGTGTGACAGTTTAGAGAATTGAAATGTCAACTGGATTTTCTTTCCTGTTGTTTTTTATTCCCTGGTTAAATATGCGTGTTGTGGTGGGGAGGAAATGTTTTTCCTGAGTGATTCAAAGTCAGGGCGTGAAGGGCTGCAAAACACCTTTTGATGCTTACAGGTTTTATCTAAGCATCTAATGCTGTACCAAGTCTTCCCACTGAGTACACCAAACTTAGTGAATTCAAATCAGGCACCTTTTTTTTTTCAGATCAAAATCTTAACAAGCAGGGTCCTCTGCTTAAGGTCTCACAAGGCTGAGTCTGAAGTATTGACCAAGTCATACTGGAAGTCAGAATGTGCTCAAAAAAACACTATTTTAGAATACTGTAGATACATGTAGCTCAAACACTGAGTAGTAGCTTAAAGGCTGAGGACGTCTTTCTTCCAATAGGTTGATTTCAGCTTACATAGGGCATGAATTTTCCTCACCTGTGGCTCTTTCAACAATATATTACTGTACATCTTCAAGAAAATTAAAGGGACAGAATTTATGTTGAAAGATTTTATTTTCAAAGGTTTTTGATGGTTAAATCAGACACAAGCCCATCTTCTACCTTAATAACATTTGAAAATCTATTCACTGCTAGACTTGCTGATGTGTATACCAAGGGGATGTCAACTTGGAGTTTATTTTAGTCCCATTTATCATAACCTTGTGCAAAGACTGCTAGGTACAGAAAGAAAAACAGTATTCCAAATGCAGTTTGACATGGGCACAGAGAGATCTGTGACAATATTTGTTGAATCTACCAAACATCACAAAAAGAAGGCTTTTAGCATACAAATAATTTAATAGTCTCAGAATGGAAAATGTGTTGTTTGTAGAAACTGAAGTTTAAGATTAGAAAATTAGCAAAACCAAGAACAGCTAGGAGAGGGACATCACCATTATCTGTATTATAAAGAAAGGTTCTGCATTCACCGAAAAGATGAGAGATCTCATTGGATTTCAATCTCTCTCATTATCTCTCTTCTCACTTCTTTAATATATTCATTCTATACCTCCCTTCCAAACTTCATATTGTACAGTGTTGTAATTTTTATTTTTAACATGACACTATATACTGGGAAACTAAAACAATCACTTTTTTTCTCTTTTAAGCACACTTTACTACACGTAGCCTTTTGTTCACATGGAAGGCTGATATTTAATTACAAATACTGAAAAAATTAGATGTGCATATCCTACCATGATATTATCCTCTTTATGACCTCAATTACTATATCTAAGTATGATATAGGGGCCTGCATGAAAACAGAATTGCCAAACTCACTACATCATTTATTTTCTCTGGCTGTTTATGGAACTAGTTGGCATTCCTTCTCACAATTATACCTTAAATATTCAGCACTAAATCACCCTGCATCCCATTATTCTCTAGTTTAAATAATTCCAATTCAATTAGGTTTCCCTTGTATGTCTATTGTCTATTTAATAGCTTTTCTCCCCTTTACCTTTAAATTTATGTTTTTCTATACGACTTTAAAACCGTAGAATGTAGGCATGGGATGCTCTCTAAGCATATGGAGGTAGATTATGTATTCACTGTGATTGTTCATCTAAAAGTGACAAGGCAGAACCTGGTAAAGGAACATGGCCACTTAATCTCACTTTTTCACACTTGAATTTCCAGTGTCTGAAAAGAGTGTAATTGAAGCAAGTCCATTTGGAAGGTCACTGAAAACCCAGGGAAGAAGTAGCTGAGCCAATTAATGAGGGATTAGTCAGTGAATCTGCTGTGAGCTCGAAATGTGGAAGTAGTTTGCGATATCTGCAAGACACTGTGCTGTTATTCGTTTCATTAGATTACAGCTGGATTACTTGATAAACTCCCTAACTTCTGCATTCTGAATGATTTATTAAGCTTGCTAATGCCCAAATTGGGAGATAATATGAAAGGGAACTGGATTATGCCCTGCAGTGTTGTGATATCACAGAATTGAATTATTCATCAATCCATTTTGTCAAAATAATAAAAAAAAATAGCCTCCGTTTGGTGGTCCACATCACTCTACAGGGGATCATTTAAATGTATTTGCATGATGGATATTGGGCTCTAAAGACAATGTTGCAGCTACGAGTAGACAAAACAAACAAACTGTCCAGGGAATAAATTGTATGTTTCAAATCAAGACTAAATAATTTCCGAATACAACTGTGTATAAGCTACATCACCCTCATGCAAGGAAACAGCTTGGTCAATGCGTTCTGAGGAATATGGTTCTGTGAACAGCTGGTTTTGGCAAGAGAAAATAAACCTCAATTTAAGAAAGGAAAAGCAAACTGTGTCTAATTGTACCTTGGGTAAGCAAGGATTCGGAGTAACCTCACGTGGATTCTGAGATGTTATCACTAAAACCCGTGTGCATGGGATTTATTTGAAGAGTAGTGAAGAAACTCTGCTGCAAATTCTGAGATTCAAAAAAATAAATACATTATCAATGCTGATAAAAGAGCATTTATCAGCCAGTTAGGATGTTGGTTACTGTCTTGTTCATGCAGCAGTCAAATTGCATTGAGAACTCCCATTATGAAAATTGACAGAAAAGATAAAAGGTACTGATCAGCTTTTGAAGATAAAGATTTCAGACATTAGTATGAAGAATAGCAATAAATGGAAGTCTAAAATAAAAAGAAAATGTCTGACTTTTTATTAAAGCAATAGAAATATTTGTTATTGATTTAGAAACAGACACTGTGGTTGCATCTACCCTGTCTCATGACACTAACTTGAAACAAAACAAAATGCTCTTGGTTACAAGACCTACGACTTCTGCGTCTGTGAATTAAACTTTTTCTTGGTGTAACAATGAACACAGGCTATTTGGCCACAATGTTTATTTATTGTCTATGCATACAACAAACTGTAATATACCCTTTATTATTATACAGTTTTTTAGCTTTAATTTTCCATATATAAATTCTGAATCTAAGGCTTCTAGTCTTTGTTGATAAAAAGAGCTCACTGAGTGTTAACCAAGGTGCTGAGATGAGACTGTTATAAAGTGTGAAAATAAAATGCATTTGTATAGGGTAGAAAAGGTACTATGAGATCCTATGCCTGCCAAGTAATTAAAACTCTGATGACTACTACTTTTGAAAATAAACATAAAGCTTAGTGATCAAAGGACTGATCCTAGGATTAGGACAGAAAATGTATGAGATAAACCTTGAACACATTTAGATACCAAAAAGTAAAAAGGTAAATAGGAAAAATCACCCAGCAACTCTGTAGGTATAAAAGCTGTGAGGCACAGGCCCAAATGTAAGCTGAATATTATTGAGGATATGCTGATATAACTAATTGCATTAACAATTAAGACAGAAAATTGCAGGATCATTTAATGGACACAGAAAGTATGTTGGACTAATTTCAACATGATAAATAGTGAACTCTCAGCAAAAGATCAATAGAAAGAATATTATCCAATCTTGTTGGAAACAATAAAAAAATCACCATGAGCCTAAACCAGTGGATTAAGTAAACCAAGAAAACTAAATTATTAAAAAATTGAAATAAAGCCAGGTGTGGTTGTGCAAGTTTGTAATCCCAGCACTTGGGAGGCAGAGGCAGGCAAATCTCTGTGAGTTCGAGGCCAGCCTGGTCTACAAAGTAAGTCCAGGATAGCCAAGGCTACGCATAGAAACCCTGTCTTGAAAAACTACCACTATCACCACCAACAACAACAACAAAACAAAAAAAATTGAGATAAAATATGATCCAATGTAGAATATCTGAAGGATATTGTAGAAGAGGTTAGAACTACTATGTGAGCTTAGAAACAACACGGTATGTGCTCAGTGCAACAAAGTCTTTGGTATTACTGCACAGTAAGTACAATTAGTTGGAAATTTAAATTTAATTAAAGCTAATTTAAATTAAATTTTTTAATGCTATGTATAATGGAATCAAAAGGAAAAATAACTAGTCATTGTTGTGAAATGATAGGGAAAGTGTGTTTTAAAGCCAAGAAACTTTTCTGAAAAAAATTAAGAAAATTGAGAGAGCAACTACTTAATTAAAGTTTAAAACATCACTCAAACTATTAATAGAAGAACTGCCTTCCAAAGTGATCTATAGATTTAATACATTTCTCATAAAAGTGCCAGCAGGGTATTTTACATAAATTTATAAGCTGTTTTAAACATTTATATGAAAAATGAGAATCCTCCAAAATAAGTACAATGACTGTGAAAGAAACGTAGTTTGTGTAAAAAGTAAACAAACATGTCAATTAAACAAAATAAATTTGAGGGAAATTCAGCATTGTTAGTTTTAGATAGAGATGCTGGTGATTGAATTAGGCATTGATAATATTTTCAACAGGTGGCCACACAATATTTGTACTTTTGTGCCTAAAATAACCAGCTCTTACCTCACACTACACTGAAGTCACCTTGAAGGGAGGCAAAATGATGAAGAGCTTATACTACAAGTTTTCTTAAGACAAAAATAGTAGAAAGTATTCGGTATTTTGTTTCAAGAAAATATTTTTAAATCCTTTTACATATACATTAATATTATTCCACATGTGCATAATAAACTACATACACCAAGTAGAACCATGAAGTAATCAGGAGTTATATAAATGTTACATTCATAGTGATTTGGCTATTTGTATTTGAGAACCTTCAAGAAAACATCTTTCCTATCTTGGAGAGCCTACAATGCTGAATGGAAAGCAATATTTATCATATCTCATCTCTATCAATTTAATCATCTATCTAGACCTAAAAACGTCTTAACACCTAAACAACTAAGCTTAATTGCAAAACTAAACTATCTGATCTTCAAACACAATCAGAGACTTGAGAAGGAATAACATTAATTATCTGTGTAAACAGGAAGTGCCGGTTAGCAGCTTAAAGTGAAAAATTGGCAGAGACAGTTTGCTGCCTGAGCAGGCACCCAAAACTATAATGTTAGAGCATCATCTTCAGCTTTCTGATCCAGTACAGACATTTGTGAGGCAGGAACTATTGAGGACTTGCTTACCCTGTTTTACCAGAGTTTGGCCATCAACTCTGCCTGCATCCAAGCTTGCCCATTTTTAGGCAGAAATCTTTCTGTGGCCAAAATGAGGACATTTTGCCCAGTGGCTTGTTTGCTACATTTGAATCCATCTTCCATGAGAAGGTTCTGTGATGCTCATCATCTTCTATTGCCAGGAGTTAACCTATCTTATTGTCAAATAATCTTTAAAATAGTAAAAGTCTATAAATGCCATATTCTGTAGTCTCTGAGATTTTTGAAGATCTTATCTAAATATTTTACCTTATTTACCTATAGCATTATATCTATCTGTTAAACCTAAGATGTATATTCTTGTAATATAAATAGACTAGTAATTGACATGACCATGATTTGATCAACTAACAATTAACTTGTATTATTTAATTATACTAAACAGCCCTCAATAGCACTTTCAAAGTATTGTAAGTAAACTTTATATTCTACTTGAATTGTATGCGTACAATACATCATATTAGAGTAGAAATATATATGTCAAGAATACTCTTAAATTTAAATTCTATACCCCAGTGTATCAAAATTAAACTTATTTTGCATCAATATACAAAAGTCTATACCAGCGAGTTAAAAATAACTTGTAAGTAACAATTAAGGCCTTAAGTTGAGGAGCAGATTCAATAATCTACTTTTTGTCCTATCATCTCTATATATTTCTATATTCCTCCTTCTTTCTTTTTAACCCCTTTCTCCAGACCTAAGAAAGAAAGATAAAAGAAAAGAGAGACATCCCTCAGTCCAACCTAGTTTTCTCTCTGACTAAGACAAATAGTAACTTATAATCAACTCCCAATGAAAATATACATCTATAGCCTAGGAAAGCAGCCAGAAACCTACCCAACCCCCCTTAAGGGAAATGGGGCATCGTTCTCTTAAGGTTTCTTCTAGCTGATTTGGGATGAATAATACATTTGTAGGGGCCCAAATAAAATTTGAGAAAATGGTTAAACAAGCTAGGAATAACATTTGTGGTCCAGTTTCTACATGTTGAGAAATTCCAGGCTTAATAGAAGTCTTGCGCGGAGGCAGTATGAAATGCTGGACCAATTGGGATTGGAAGCTTTCTTCAAAGCTGTCTTGAGAAGTGTAGTGTTCTGATGAGGAACAACCGCTGAAACTTGGTGCTAGAACATGAAGGATGCAGGATGTCTGCATCCAGCATATTGAGAGGAACCAATCTTGCCAGGTCTGATTCATTGTCAGTGTCCGGCTCTTTTGTTCTGAGAATATAATTTCTTACAATCATTATACAGTCCTAAAATCATAAATGTATGAGGTGTGTGGGATGTACAAAACAATTAAGGCTGGTACTCTGCTCTTTGTATGAGCAGAAAAAAGACATCTGTAAATTTTTCATGCCATATGAAGAATGGCATCTAATAAGTCACAGGGATCCTGTAACCAACAAGAAGCCTTATCTATGCATAGACATTCATGTCTCAGCCAGTCTCAGATCTACTCCCATGTAGTAGGATTAGTAATTTAAGTTACTTGCTTGATCTGCAATTTGAGTTCTTTATGTCCCATTTGTAGCTCCGTCCCTCATTCCCTCCCTATCCCACCTTCCCTCTCTCATGCCCTCTCCCTCCCTCTCCTAGTCCTCAGAAAGAGGAGCCCTCTTCCCCTAATATCTGACCTCAGCCTATCAAGTCTCATCTGTATTAGCTGTAGCCTCTTCCTCTGTGCACAGTGTCCCTGTGAGTTCCACAATATGGGGAGTAGGGACTACTTCTGACATGGACTCTGCCCCCCCCAACACTGATCACTTCCCCCTGGCAGGGAGGCCTTGTTAAGAAAATATTTTTATACAAGGTACCAAAACATGAATTGTAAAAGACAAAAAATAAATTAGGATTCATTGAAATTTTGAAAAGTGGTTCTTTGAAAGTTTTGTTTATAAAAATGAAAGTATTTAATATACCAGCTCAAAGAACTGACTTGCAACATGTTTACTTTATAAAATATATGTATCTGGACTAGACTGTACCTAATAACTCAATAGCATAATAGATGAAAGTAGTCAATATATTTTAATGGCTCTTCCCAAAAGAATGTCACTTGGCAAATAGTGAGAAAAATAGGCCAGAGAAAGACTGGACTAGCTAGCAAGGTGAGGGTAAGCAGGAAAAGAGCAAAGACTTCATTCTCCCATTTCCTTATATGGACATCCAGCAGAAAATGTGGCCCAGATTAAAGGAATATTTTCCTGACTTAAGATCCATATTAAAAGCATGTCCTTTCCCAGCTCAAAAGAGCTGGATCTATCAGTGAAATTTGGATGTAGTCAGAGTGACAAAGAAGAGTAGCTGTCACAGAGAGTTTCTAGAACAAATGGAGGTACACAAGATGGTTCAGTCACTTTGGAACATATATTAGCAGGTTCCTATACTGTTAATAACATACTTGTCCTGTGATGTAGTCAATTCTTCATTAGTTGCTTTTTAAAAGAGAAAATATTCTAACCAAACCATTGCATAATTTTTAGTAGTTTTACTCATAAAATTTTAGAATATTGGTCACAGTCTAAATACCCATCAACTGATAAATGGAAAATGCTGTTAATAACTTGTTTTAAAATATTCAGAGCAATAAGACTATAGCTATACATGGATACTTAGATCTCAAAATTTTTACACCAATTAAAAAAGTCTATGACAATTCCAGGGTTCATACTGTGAGCTGGTATTCATGTGAAGTTTTAGAAATGATGACAATACATGGCAATAGAAAGTTAACTTTTAGGACTCAGGGTTGAAGACGAAGTAATGGAGCTGGGTGTGTTGATGCACTCCTTTAGCCCCAGCACTCAGGGAGGCAGAGGCAGACAGTGAATTCGAGGCCAGCCTGGTCTACAAAGCAAGTCCAAGACAGCCAAAGGCTACATACAGAAACCATGTCTCAGAAAAACCAAAAACCAAAAAAGAAAAAACAAAACAAAACAAAAAACATAAAAAGATTAAGTGATGGATATAAAAAGACACAAGGAAGACTGACACTCAAAATCAGTTTGGCATGGAAATGAGTAAAATAACTTATTAAAACAGATTGTATATAAATAATAACATAAGAAAGCTGACTACATATAATCTAGATGTCTACATGTAAAACAAAGCGAATGCACACAAATTTTTTCACCCTGACAAACATTAAATCAGAATATGTCATAGACACAAATGTAACATAGGAAATAACTGAGGTTCTAGTAAGTATAGGGGATCTTGGGATTGGTTATGCTTTAAAGCAAAATACTACTCAAAACACTATTCATCAAAAATTAGTTGGTAATCAGGGTTTCATTAATATTTAAACTATTGTCCTATCTAAAGCAATAAGACAAAGCATAGATTGGGGAAACACTTGCAAAATCCACATCTGATTTTATAAAAAATATATTTTAACAGTCTTAAGATTGAACAATAAGAAAATGGAATGACCATTGGTTGTCGTGGGATCAAAATGGTTTAGACTGGAGAAGATAATGCACAGAGGTGATTTGCTTGGTATGAAATTCTTACATATAGTTCTACATTGGTAGATAATCCAATCCATAAGTTGTACCACACTAAATGTTATCTGAACACAACATAGAGCCATTGGTGACAATGTGCCTTCATAGGTTCACCAATTTGAAGCAATGTGCCACCCTAGTGTGAGTTGTGATGGAGGAGGAGATTACGTAGATAATATATTTCATTCATTTTTATCCTTTCCACATATTTTTGCTACTAAGCAGGTCAAAATATATAAAAGTAATTATTTAAAATCTAACAAAACACTTTTAGGTTTATAATAATTGTGGAAATAACATTTACATCAGCAACATAAAAAAGGATATAACAAGAGAAATTGAAATGCAGTTTAATAATGCTTTCATATGGCCATCCTGTCCTAAGGTTACTGCAGTGGCTAAAGAGATACACTGTAATTCTAGAACACCTACTCTAATGAACCAACAGCAGTGGGTAATGACATAGTTAAAGTAGACAGTTATATGGGAAAAGATGCAAATAGAAAAGAAATTTTTAAAACAAGCAAAAACAAATGGGGCAAATATTAAGATAGTATAAAGTTAAATGAACATAAACGGTGAGACAGGCATTTTACAGATACCACAACACCATCAATAAAACAGAACAATTTAAATGTTATTGAATTATAGGATCATGCTCTTTAAAAATAAGTTAGCTGAAGTCTGTGAGAAGATATTTGCACCAGGTTTTCCTCACAAAGATGGCGTGTGTGGCACGTGATGAGAGCACAAAGTTCAGCTGTGTCAATAAGCTGCTAGTACAGTAAACAGCGCTCCATATTATGATGGTCTAACACATGTGGCTTCTTGGTCACATTGAATGCCAGATATGAGGTGTGATGGAGTTCTCTGAAAAAAACCACAACTAATAGAAAGTGATCCTGATTTTTCCAAGAGTTGCCTCATGTGCTCCCAATGGCCAAGAAGATCCAAGTTCTGTGACTGGAAGCCAGAGACCTCAGAGCAGGACAGTGCAGTTCCAGATGAAGGCTTTTGGTTGGTAAAAGGTAAGAATATAGTTCCAGAGAAACCTCGCAGCCTTGCCACCCAGAAGAACGGACGACTCAGTTCAAGTGCAAAAGCAAGAAAAAGCCCATGTCTCAACTTCAGCGAGTCAAGCAAATTGGTCCGTTTCTCTGTTCTAATGATATGTTTGACTGATTAGATATTGAACCCTTCGTCGAGAAGGCAATCCAATTTACTGGTTATACAAATTCAAATGTTAATCTCATTCTCAAACACTTTCAGTGGCAAACAAATGTTTAATTAAATGTCTGGGTACCTCATGGTCTATAGCCCAGTCAAGTTGACACACAAAATTAGCAACACTCAGGGCAGCAGTCACTGCCCTATGTACAGCTTTCAAATTCTATGTATTTTTTAAGATTTTAAGTTTTTAAATATTGAAATATAAAATATAATCATAACATTCTCTGTGTAGTCCTGGCTGTCCTGGATTCACTTTGTATACCAGGTTGGCCTAGAACTCATAGAGACCTGCCTGCCTCTGCCTCCCAAGTGCTGGCATTAAAAGCAAATGCTTTCGTCATTTTTATCCCAATAACCCCTATTATGTACCCCATTGTCCACTCTAGAAATACTGGCCACTTTTCCACACATATATTATTTATTTATCTAAATATCATATTATTTAACTAAATATTTAAATTATATATATTTGTTGAGAATATGTATATATTATACACAATATGTATATATACATGTATGTATGTATGTATATGAAAAATTACAAGACCCATAGGACCAGGACACTACTGTGAGATTGTATTTCCATAAATAACAGTGAAGCTTCACCCAAGGTTTTACAACATTATGGCTGCTTAAACAAGACTTAAAGAAATACACCAGCAGTAGACATGCTAACTTGGACAGGAGACATCTCAAGGGGCCACACCCATAAACAAAGAACTATAGGCCATTAAACAATGCCGAGGGTAGAAAAACTAATCTTTCCCTGGGGTGCACTTTTTCATTGGTTATCCAATACCATGTGTTCAGGCCAGAAATGACAGACATCCAAGTAGCACTAAACAGATAGAGTAAGCTTCAGTGGTATGTTTAGGCACACACGTGCACACACACACACACACACACACACACACACACACACACACACACACATATTCTGTACTTTTGAGGTGAAGAAGCAGCCTCCCCATCTCAGTTTGCTCCTGTGGAAGGAGAGGGAAAGGCAAGAAACACAGTGAAACCCATGATTTCTAGTAAAGCTCTGAGCAAAATTTAAATGTTTGCCAGTTTATATTTGTCATCGGGTAAAGTGAGTCAAGTGACTAAGCTATGGTAATTGAGTGGGCATAGGAACCGCTGGAATGTGCTATGAGTGACCCGAAGGGGAGCGTAGATTAATCGTCCTCTGGAGACCAGCTAATGTGAGCCCAGAATTCATTCTACCAAATTATTTGTGAGAACTCAGTGAGATGAATCTGTCCACTCATACTTAGATTGGTAAACTAGAAAAAAAATAATTTGATTTTAAGCATCTTTATTTATGTGTTAATGCTTTTAATTTAAGAATAGTTTGAGAGAAATGATGACCAAACATATTTAAACATTGTAATTTATTGATATAAATTAAAACAACAGCTCTAAAATATAAAATAGAGTCAGAAGACCAGAAATGGTGTTGGACTTTGTTCTCCTCTCCCTTAAGAGGATGAGACAGGAAAGTCATGAACTCAACGCCATCCTGTATAATCAGAAAAAAACCCACAAAATTATGTGCTTTATTCATCATTCACTGGAACATCACCGTTGAGTTAATAAACCAGTAAGCCAATTCACCTTCTTATAGTCAGCATATGCAAACTTATATCACTGGAAAATAGTAAGACGTCCATTTCTAAGGCACATTGAGTTTCAGATATCAATATTCCATCTCCTTGTAGAATTACAAAATAATATATAATGGAAAGAGCCCGTTATGTTCTTCCACTTCCCCCTTTCTTTTCTTTAGGGGAACAGAATTATTCAAAATAGTTCTTATTAAGGCATAGGATGAAACTGAACTAATGAAACTTTTCAAATTCTTTCAAACATAAGTGTGACTGTGTGGACAGTTGGATATGAACTGTGTATAATACTATATATATATATATATGTATAACATAAAATACTGTATATATACATGCATAATGTATAATACTGTATAAATATACAATACATACTATATATTATGTATACATATATACATATATATTATAATAAATACTGTGTCTGACCACAGCTTTCAACTGAAACCTTTTCTGACATTTCACTCTTCCTGCAATTGCATTTTCTAGAACTTGATAAATACTGATTGGAACAGCCAGTGACATTAGACACAGAAAAAAAAATGTGAAAGATCCCTTACACAGATGGCAGAGCCCTTGCCAAGGACCCATGTCTTTGAAGGTTCCCATGGAGCAGATTTGTCTGCCTGGACATGTCCCTTCTGGAGTTCTTCTGTATTATTTTATGGGAAAAATAGAAAGAAAATAAACCTTCCTTGTTTGATCTGCTGAATTATAGTCTTTGTATCATAGCTTAGCCTGGACATAAATTATACACAGAAAGATGTGCAATCTGGTATTATATGACTTCAAGTTGGTCCGTTGAATAGAATCTCAATCAAAAGCTTAGAGTAGTAAAACCTGCGTATGAATCCTTGCCTAACCTTAGTGACTTGGTTTTTGCCTTCGTATGACTTTTGGTGGCCTCTTGTCAGCCTGATCCATGTCACACAGTAAGTATACTACTCAATCTTGATAAACCATACACACACACACACACACACACACACACACACACACACACACACACACGCATGCACGTACGCACGCATGCACGCACACACACACACAAATTTAACATCAAAGGTTACAGTCTTTAATTATGAAATAGAATGTTGAGTTAATTTCTTCACCTTTTGACAAAGGTCTTGAATCTTTAGCTTAATCATTGTTGACTCTTAAAAAAATCATTGACCTTTGTTCTCATTTTTCTACAGTATTTGTGCTGGATATTAGTAATTCTTAGAGTAATGACTTAGTAGAAATGATAAATACTTTGAAGTATCTTAAAGTCACTCTTCAATTCTCGGACCTGACATATCTCAGGGCATCAGACTTCATGATGAAGCTGAAGGACATGCCTAACATGTCCAGGTAACTGTACTATTCTGAACTGACTGGGAATTTCATCTTCTCCCTTCCAAGGGGGTTTAATAGTGCTAACGTCTGCCTTTGAACCTTTAGAGATTATACAGGTGATGGTTCTCTTATTCCCACAAGCACAGCTATTAGCCTAATGGAGTTTCATTTCCTTTAAAAAAGTTATTTAGAGGAATATTTGGAGCTGGGGATAGTGACTCCCATATATAATCCCAGAATTTGGGAAGTTGAAGATTGAGGGCTTTAAAAGTTTGAGGATTCTCTGAGCTACAGAGTAGGATATGTATCTTAACAAACAAACAAACAAACAAACAAATTAAAACCAAACCATCAACCAAAACAATAACAAAATACCAAAATATTAAAAAAAAAACCCCAAGAATCCTGAAGTCGAACATCAACAAAACAAAACAAAAACAAGTAAACAAACACAAAAGCAAATGGGTTTTACTTTGAATTTAAAAGAATATCAGTTTGTTTTTCTCTCCGAACAAAGAGCCGATGTTGTTTTCAAGAAAGGAAACTTTCAAGTTGTATCTAAGACTTCCACAGTTGACAAAGAATTAAAATAGAGGAAAAAGGTGAAAGGAAGCTGGTAGTTCTTATTTCCAAGTATCTTTGACCTTTAAAGGAAGTGAATGTTATTGGGGGGCACGGTAATGAAGCCTGGCTCCAGCACCATAACATTTCTATTACTTCATTGCTTGATAATTTCCCTCTATGCTGCTCAAGTGATGTCTGCAGTTTGTGATTTATCCATTGTTACCGAGGACTCAGTCTGTTTACTGTAACTACGTTTTTATTATCCCTGTCTAAGGATGACTTTACGGTTATGAGTTCCCTCTGAGTCGGCTCTAAATTTGTTTTTGCTAGCACCGTACAGTGTTACTTTAAGTCATAACACCTTACAGTATGCTGCTGAATATATTGCTGTACAAACAGTGCAGAGATTTATCTCTTGGCCTCCCAGATTTTAATTCAGTAATCAACTGTCTTAGGGAGTGGTTTACTCAATACAGCAACTGAAATCAATGAGAGTGAATAACCAAATATATCCGGGGACAAAGTTCCAGAGAAACAGAAGCATTAGGCATTCATAGCTTCCCTGCACCAGCAGACAGCCAGACTTTTCATTTATTTTGTAAATGTAAAGATAAACCCAAAGGCTACTGTGAGATGCATTGCACAACAGACACCTTAATGGGATATGAATGTAGAGCTGTCAGGGTTTTGCTTACAAATAATGTTATTTTCTAGACAATTTTATTTTAAGGGCTTGCACATATTTTTTTTCTGAGTAAATATGTGGATTAAGCCAGGGTGTATCAATAAAAGTGCAGAAGGAATGTCTTACAAATTCAAACACATTATCTGATAAAAATTCATATATAGTTATTTGCTCAGAGTTGAAGATATAGTTCGGCCAAAGATCATTGAAGAGGGAGAATTCCCATGCATTTGCCTTCTTCAGCACACTGAGGAAATACCTAACACACCATACCAGGATAGTATCGAATTATTCTTTTTTTTCAGTTTTATCTCTGGAGTGTGTTTATGGATCAGTGAGAAGTGAAGATTGTTAGGAGTCATTTTGACATTAAACAAAGTATTTACTTACTTGTCATTTGGCTGGTATCTGAAAAAGTTGCCCTCTTTTAAATGTATCTATAAATCTGACGTGTGCAGACGCCTATTCCAGTCTAGAACATTCCTGGGTTAGAATGTCCTTAACGGTCTTCTTCATAGCTAAATTTTGCTAGGAGGCTGCCTAGTACAGTGTTCAAGAACATATCTTTTGAAGGCACATGACCTATCATGTTAAAATCTGGCTCTGTCTAACTTCTGAGCTACTTGAGCTTAGGATGCTTTTTAAAAAAAATAGGGAGAATAATGGTAATGTCCTAACATATGCAGCAAGTCAAGGAGTGGAACATTTGCGCTATTTGGTGCACATTAAGTGGAGAATGAAATTATCTAGAACATGCTGTACTTAGGCAGCAGCATTACTTGACTGGTAAAGTAATACACTTGTATTTCCTTCACATATCAGAACATATCAAGACCTGCTTAAATACCATTGGGAGGATAATGTTGCTCTTGTCTTAGAGCTGGAAATCTTTCATGTGAACGGATCCAGTGAGGACTCACTGAACTGGCAGTCAAAGAGACTGGTGACCTAATATTTTAAAATATCAAGTCTGATTAATTAAAAACAGCAGTGTCATTTTTGAGTATTTAATATATCAGCAGCAAATATTTTTAATTTCCTCCAGACTCACAACTTTTGATACTGTTTGGAGAAGTTTCAGAGAATAAAACCACCTTGGAGGAAACAGGTCGCTTGGAATGTTCCTTTGGAAGTACTTTTTATTGGGTCCCTGGACTCTGGTGTAGGCTGACAGAATTACTTGAAACTATGGGCTGGAAAAAAAACCTTCCTTAGGTTGTTTTATGAGGTACTGTATTTTGTCATAGGTATTTGAAAATAATCAACATGGAAAGTTAGTTACCAGAGAAGTGTGTGGATTTGGGAATCTTTGGAAATATGGGCTGGAGAAACCTTAAAATGTTAAAAGCAGAGCTTTATGAGAAATTCTGAGAGCTTGGAAGATCAATATCTTGATGGAATTATGAGCAGCAAAGACTGCTCCCATGGGCTTTCAGACAGAACTGGGAACTGGACAAGATGAGACCAAGTTGTATCCTGAGAGTACAGAGTATGTTTATTTAAAATAGTGCCATACAAATTCTGTGTAAGAAACTACAGGAAAACATAACTTCCAGGATGAGACACTGGTATGACTGGAAACTTTATAGTGACAAAGAGGAGCAAAAGGAAGACTGGAGGAATTTTAAAAATAAGTTAGATAAAGGAAAATATTGAAAGCATGGACAAAAATGAATGCATTAAAGCAATTAGTGTACATTTAAAAAAAAAAAGGCAAGCTTTTTTTTTTTTTTTTTTTTTTTTTTTGCCCTGGGAGAATAGAAAAGACATTGAGGGCTGACATCTGAAGCAGACTGAAGGAGGGAACTGGGTCAGAGAAGGTGTGGGGAAGGTAATAAGGATGCAGAGGACCCAAAGAGAGTGGAAATTGGTAGGGGAAGTCATCTCTGGAAGATGTGAGGCTCCTGGGAGTCTATGTTAGTGACTGTACTGGAGACTCCTAGCTAAGGGGCTATGGAGTCTGAGTTGTCACCTCCTGTATTGAGATAGGAGGACTTCCAGTGGAGGGACAGGGGGGACACCTACCCATCCTTAAAACTTTCAACTCAAAATTTGTCTTGCCTGGAAGAAGTATAGGGATAAAGATTGAGCAGGGATCGAAGGGAACAGCCACTGATGACTGGCCCAATTTGAGACCCACTCAAAGGGAGACAGCCAACTCCTGACACTATTAACGATATTTGGCTATGCTTATGCTTACAGGCAGGAGCTTAGCATAACTGTCTTCTAAGAGCCTTCATCCAGCAACTGATGGAAACGTGAGGACACCTATAGCCAAACAACAGGCTGAGCTTGGGCAGTTTGGTGGAAAAATGAGAGGAAGGATAGAAGGAGCTGAATGAGTCAAGGACACTACAAGGAGACCTACAGAGTCAACTAATTTGGGCCCATAGGGACTCACAGAGACCGAACCACCAACTAAAGATTGCATGGCTGGACCTACACATATGTAGCAGATGTGGAGTTTGGTCAACATGTGGGTTCCCTAAGAATGGGAGCAGGGACTGTCTGAGTCTGTTGCTTGCCTTTGGATCCCTTTCCCCTAGCTGGGCTGCCTTGGGCTCAGTGGGAGATGATGTGCTTAGTCTTGAGGTGACTTGAGGTGTCAGGGTGGTTGGCACCCCTTGCGGGGGGGGCCTTCCCTTTTCTGAGAAGAAGAAGAAGGGGGTTTGGGCAAATGGAGCATAAGGATGGGACCGAGAGGAGAGGAGGGAGGAAGCTGGGATCCAATGTAAAGTGACTAATTAATTAAATAAACAGAAATTTTAAAAGAATTTATCAGACTCTACCCAGTCCAGTCTTATCAGTACAAAATTATGAACTAAAATAAGGAATTACCCTTTGGTAGTGGTGAAAGCTGCCAGGGAAGTGCTTCCCCAGGCCCAATATCCACAGCCCTCAGAGACTATGAAAGCGGCAATCTAAGGAGGCCTAGGTACTGCTCACGCTAGCTCAGACCAAGGGGCTATCTACTTTTTCCTAGTAGTACAGATGTGCAAAATATAAGGAGTTATGGGTCTTAGCCACATCTACTTCTTTCAATAAAAGACCCACGAGGCCTGGAAATGTATGATAAGTGTGGAGCAATGGACAAAGCTGCAGGCAGAAGCGTAAGGTTCATTGGGCCCAGAACAATAGTAGAGACTCTGGAAACATGGACTGTGTACATAAGAAAGTGGTAGTAAACAAGAGGAAGTGACATGAAGGAGACAGTGCATGGAGTATGAACAACAAGGTCACTGTAGCCCAAGCCTCTCAAGAGTCAAAGTACACGTACTGTCCTTGGCTGGTGTCATAGTTTGAGCAGAACCCATGGGCCCAAATCTGCTTATCATAATGTTCTTCTTGTAGGTTTCTAGGACCCTCTAGATCCTTCTACTTTACCATTCTCCCATACTTCTCTCATCTAGAGTCCCAATAAGATGTCCTCCACTCTGTCCCAGTTTCCTGGTAAGTAAGTGAAAACTTTCACGGGACATGCCCCTTGGGCTAGTGTGCAGATATAAGTGAGTATATATCATTTGGTGGCACTCAGAGGAAGGATAGCAGGCTACCAAGAAGAGATTTGATACCCTATGAACATATACAGGGGGAAAAAGGTCCCCTCCAGTCACAGTCACAGGGGAGGGGAGTAAAGGGAAAATGGGAGGGAGGGAAAAATGGGAGGATACAAGGGATAGGATAACCATTGAGATGTAATATGAATAAATTAATAAAAAAAAAGAAAATAAGGAACTGTAGTGGGGGGATGTTTATGAGGCTCTTGCTGTCAAATGTGCTTCCTATGACAATCTGAACCTAACTAGAGATTGATTTGAATGCATTTGAAAATAAAAGTTCTACTCAAACGGTGAAAAAAAAAAAAAAAAGAAAAGAAAAGAAAAGGAAAAAAAAAGAGTCAAAGTACATCACCACATGGCTCCAAGCCTGGACGTGGAGCTATGGGAATTAATGTTTTTGTGTTTAAAATCTGCATATTAGCCCAAGGGGCATGTCCCATGAAAGCCTTCAAGTACCAGGAAACTGGGACAGTAGGGAGGACATCCTATTGGGACTCTAGATGAGAGAAGCACGGGAGAATGGCAAAGTAGAAGGATCCAGAGGGTCCTAGAAGTCTACAAGTAGAACATTATGATAGGCAGATTTGGGCCCAGGGGTCTTGCTCAAACTAAGGCACCAGCCAAGGACAATACAGGCTGTAAACTTTAAACCCCTACCCAGATCTAGCCAATAGTCAGAATATTCTCCACAGTAGAGTGGAGAGTGGGGTCTGACTTTCTCATGTACTCTGGTGCCTCATATTTGACCATGTCCCCTGGAGGGGGAGACCTGGTGGCACTCAGAGGAAAGACAGCAGGTTACCAAGAAGAGACTTGATACCCTATGAGCATATACAGGGGGAGGAAATCCCCCTCAAGAACAGTCATAGGGGAGGAGAATAAGGGGAAAATGGGAGGGAGGGAAGAATGGGAGGAGACAAGGGATGGGATAACCATTGAGATGTAACAAGAACAAATTAATAAAATAATATATATCTTTGAAAATAAAATAAAATGTGGTTTTATTGAGGAACTACTTTTTTCATACAACGTATTCTGATCACAACTTCTTCCCAATTCCCCCTTAATGTTTACCTGTTATGTCTTTCTGCTTTAATCTCATCTCCTTCTTTGCTGTTCTTCTCTTGTTCTGTTTTAAAATGTGAATGCTTACATAAGCGGGGAATAAATGCCAGGAAAAGGAAATAGGTCCCTAAAGTTGTTATTTTAAAGGTTGTAGTGGGTCCCCAGTGACTTTTTTCTCTCTTTCTCTTGGTGCCTGTAAATGGGAAGTCCTTGGTTTTGCTCTACCACTGCCTCCTTAATATGGTGGACTGAGCCTTTTGAAATCATAAGCTGAAATAAAACCTTCTTTATTCAGTTGCTTCTCTCAAACAAAAATGAAAAATGGTATCATAGAAGTGGTTTTTGTTTGTTTGTCTATTTGATCTGTTTTTTGCTGTGAATAAAGCTGGCCATTATATACCCTAATTGGGTTTTTAATGTTTGTAGAGGCTCAAAGTGATGAGTTTCTTTGAGTCTTAAATGAGACTTGGAATTTGGACTTTTGAATATTGTTGAGACTTTGGGGACCTTTGAACTTGGACTAAACATCTTATATTTTATGAGTTAGGTGTGAGCCTGGAGGTACCAGAGGTGGAGGAAGGGTCATGGTTTAAATCTCAAATGCCCCAGTCACATTTTTAAATATTTGGTCCTCAGCTCAGGGCAGAGATTTGGAAAGTTGTGGACATATTTGTAAGTGAAACATAGCTACAGTGTGTATGTCACTGTGGTTGTGTTCTGAAGGCTGTGCTTTGCTGTAACCTACCCTGACGTACAATCCTCGTCATGACTGACAAAGCCCTAGCATACCGAAAAAAATTTTTTCTTCTTTTCAGTTGTTTTTCTTGGGTATTTGGCTATATCAATGTATAAGCTTGACCATATATGGGTTTTGATCAAAATAAATTATTTCTTTCTACACTCCTGTAACTGCCCAAACCAAATTAATTTCTATCATATACTTATGCACAGAGAAAATGTGACAACAAATAAAGATAATGTGATTTGCTGTGATTAATTTGAAAACTGAATCTTTTACAGTAGGGTGTTAGATCAAAACATTATGCAAACTCATGAAATAAGTTATTAGGAAGTACTTGAAAGTGAAAAGGACAGGCAATATGAAGGGTGAAAATAATTGCTTGCACTTCATTTATATTTTTCCAAAGGGACTGTGCTTCCAAAGCAAGGTGAACTGTCAATCTCAGCAAGAACAATAGTCACTTAATAACAAATAAGGTTTAATTTTTCAAATAAAACTGAAGCTTCAAAGTGAATTTAAAAAGAGTGCAAGCTGCAGTTTTGCAGCTATTGGAAGAAAAGTAGGACCTTCTTTGAGCAAGTGTGTGAGGGAATTGGTATGTGACATTAAAAAGAAGCAAAATAATTTACATAATGAATGCTTTATATTTTCTAAGTTAATCTCCTCTCACAATAATATTGATTTATATATCTTTACATGGGATTATAACACTTTATTGATTTGCATACAGAAATTATTATCTACTTCTAGAAAACATGATATAAGTAATACATGTATACCCTATGACATTCAGACTATGACAAACTAGACAACGGAATCCCTCTCTATCCTGAACTACGTTCCCACTTTATTTCCTAATAGACATGCTCATAATTTTGCTCACTGCTTTGAGAGTCAGTTTTACTCTTATGAGCACAGGATTGAGGCATTCGGTATTACTTTTGGCATTCATGGTTTTGGTTTTTGGCATAGCCGTTTTATTTCTAAGTAAATTTAACAAAAGTGACAAAGCCAGAGTGCCCTCACTTGGCTACATTCGGAGGAAACCGTCACCTCAGAAATGAGGATTGTATGAAATAAAGGAGCCCTCACACTTTCAGACTCACGTACCTTTAGCTCAAGAGCTGGGCGGCGGGATCGAGAAATACTGATGACCTGTCCCTCCCTTTTGTATGCTGGAGGCTGAGACCTTGAGATGATAGAAGACAGAACTCCATTTTCTTAGCAGCAGAGCTAAGTGTGGAACTTCTATGACAAGAAATAAATATATGTATATATATATGTATATACATATATGCATATACATGTATGTATGCATGCATATGTACATATATATTTCTTGTAATAGAGTATATAAATTGTAAAAACTAAATATATATTAATAACACATATATGTTGCAAGAAACAATGAACTATGGCTTCCTTATAGACTTGTTTGACTGATAATAGCCAAAGTTTTTGAATCTATATTTACTGTCTTTCTACAACAAGATTTTCAGAGTTTATAAGATATTTTTTATTTGTATTTTTAACAATTTTTAAAAAGCAGTTATGGTTGTTTTTCTATGCAGAGGCCTGAATTTCTTCTTATAGTCACTCTATACATTTCTTCTCTGACTGGTTACATTAAGGGTATATTCTGGTTTGCAGCACACACAGGCGCTGTCAGGCCTGCAGAGGCTGGAAACATGTGACCTGCTTATCCTGTCTTACAGCATTCATTTTATTTTTATATACAATACAAGATAGCTAATATACAAATATTAACAGTTCCTAATCTCTCCTTCTAAAAAAAAGTTGAATTAAGTTGTTCACAATTCTTTTTTAATATAGTTTATTAATTTATTCATATTTCATCTAAATTATTATCCCATCCCTTGTATCCTCTCATTCCTCCCTTCTTCCCATTTTCCCCTTACTCCTTTCCCCTATGACTGTAACTGAGGGGGACCTCCTCCCCCTGAATATGCTCATAGGGTATCAAGTCTCTTCTTGGTAGCCTGCTATCCTTCCTCTGAGTGCCCCAGGCCTCCCTATCCAGGGGACATGGTCAAATATGGGGGAGAATTAACACAGTAAAAATGGTCATCTTACCAAAAGCAATCTACAGATTCAAAGCAATCCCTATCAAAATACCTACACAATTTTTTAAAAGACATTGAAAGCTTAATTCTCAACTTCATTTGGAAAAACAGAAAACTCAGAATAGCTAAAACAATCTTGTATAATAAAAGATCTGCTGGAGGAATTTCCATACCTGATCTGAAACTGTACTATAAAGCAACAGTAATTAAAACAGTATGATATTGGCACAGCAATAGGCTGGTTGATCAGTAGAATTGAATCGAAGACCCAGATATGAATCCACACATATGGTCACTTGATTTTTGACGAAGTTGTTCATAATTTTGCTTTTAGGATTCCCTCTTGTATTAGGAAAACATTAATTTTTCACTTAACAGCATTTGCTATCTTCACACAACCTCAGCCTCAGATCTGAGCATTGCTTGCCTTTTAGTTACTCCCCTTCTTATAATGTAAATTAAATAGCCTTGTCCTTACTCCCATACACAATATGTAAAACAACCACGTTCTTCAACTACTCAGACATTTTAGAAAAGAACTCAAAAGATATTTAAGGATTTCATTTTCTATAGTCATAACATCCATCGCTCCACTTCTCCTTTCTTCTCCCTGTCCTCTCTTCCTCCCTCATGCCCTCTTGTTATTTGCTTTAGCTTTAGCTTGATTGTTCTCTCTCTCTCTCTCTCTCTCTCTCTCTCTCTCTCTCTCTCTCTCTCTCTCTCTCTCTCTGTCTCCTCCTCCTCCTCCTCCTCCTCCTCCTCCTCCTCCTCTTCCTCTTCTTTTTCTGATTTGGTTTTTTGAGGCAGGCTTTGTCTGTGTAGCGTTGGCTGTCCTGAACTCACTTTGAAGACCAGGCTGCCCTCTAACTCACATCGATCTGCCTGCCTCTGCCACTGCACCTGCCTAGCTTGATTTGTTCTTAGTCTTATTTTAATAACTTACTCCTTTCCTTTGTATAAAGTGCTTTTTTGTACATTGAGTATTGTTCCTACCTGTCATCAAAACCTTTTAACTAAAAGCTCTTGATATGCATATATTTCTTTGTAATTCAAAAATGCCTCTCACGTAGAGATATCAACATGCTAACCCCAAGTCTCTCCTAATATGTTGCCTTCCATACTAATAGGGACTTTATATGTGCCATTAAATTAAGGACACTCAGATAGACGGATTGCTCTGGGTTGTCATGGAAAGGCTAAGTCCATCACAAGATTTCTTGTATCAGAATGGTTATAGACAGTTTTAGGTAGCAAACTGTCTCTGTCATCTTCTCAGTTGGAAAGCTACTAACCTGCCCTCTCAGCATACTCAGGTGACCAAGTTTATTCCTTCTCAAGTCTCTGATGGATCTGAAGACCAGGTAGTTTAGTTTTACAGTGAAGCTTAGTTGTCTATGGCTTAAGATGTTTTTAGGTCTAGATAGATGTTTTAAGTTGATAATAATAAGATGTGATGGAGATTGATTTACATTCAGAACTTTAGACGCACCAAGATAGAAAAGATGTTTTCTTCAAGGCTGTCAAATACAAATGGCCAAAAACACTAAGAATGTACCATTTATATAATTCCTGATTGTGTATGGTTCTTTTTGCTATAGCTTAGTGTATACATGTGTAATAATATAAATGTATATGTGAAAAAATTTTAAAAATGTTTAATTAATAAAAAAGAGGAAGGTCAGGAAGGTATGGGTCAGTACAGTGTGATAAGGGATGCTGAGATAGGGATGTTGTAGCTGGAACCCAAAGAATAAAATCAGCCTCCAGAGAATAGAGCAAGAAGGCAATGGATTCTCTCTAGAATCTCCAGCTAAAGCTGCCCTTGTAGACAGCCTTGACCCAACTCCCACAGGACTCGTTTCAGACTTTGGAGTGACATAGCTTTAAGAGAGAAAGAAGTTGGTGTTTTTAACCTGCTGAACCGATGGTAACAGACCCTCAGAACTGTTAACAGCCCAGACAACAATATAACACACATGCTGCTAGATGTTTTCCTCCAAAGTTGACTGGACGTCTTATGAAACTGTTACCTTTGAAGTCAGCACATGCTGCTTTCCAAGTCTTCATCTTAAAAGGGAATTCTCCCCATGCCTTAGTCTCTGAGAGTGGAAGTCTCTAGACCACTGGCAACTTTCTATCCAGGCCAATTATCCAAACTGTTTATCTATTTTCCATCTATGCTGTATTGGCTTTCTAAAGCAATGGTGGTTTTCCATCATTTATATCTTTATTTTTTCAAAGGGCAAACTGCAGATGCATTTTTATTTACTTAGAGATTAAGATATTCTATTATAAAATATAAACAAATCACATATCTGTTACAGAAATGTATCAGATTTAAGATATTTATCTTACTCTATTCCTGTTCTGATAATAGTTTTAAACAAGCATTTAATTTAATTTGGGGACTTTAAATCTTGATCAGGTAGTCTATTCATGGCATTACATAAAACTTTTATGTCAACAGGCAAATGATTTCTCTAAAACTAGTTTAATTAAAATTATTTGCCTATTATTGATATTCTCCTATATGTATACATAAACATAGTAGTTTATATATGTACAAAGTGTGGTTTGATCTACATTATTTTATTACAGATTGTTATAATTGTATTGCTAAATAAAATGTCAATACTTTTAAAATAATTTTATTTCACATCATTGATTTTAGTAGATAATTTCTACATGATATTTTTTTCTAAGCAAAAATGCATCAATTTCCTATGGGTCCTATTTCCCTTTAGTTTTTTCACCTTCTACCCAAGTCTTTTATATTTCACTGCATCTACAATAGCTTTAAGTAGTTTGAAACCTGTAAAATAAATCTCATGAATTAATAAACTGATTTAAGTCAATTTTAGTTTTCTGGAGGAATTAATCTTTCTTTTATGGTGGATGTCAGTTTTGCCTGTCACTCTACTCTTCTAAGGTTGTTTTTGTTTGGGGGCTTTGTTTGTTTGCTTGCTTTCAATAGTGATTAAGAAAGCCTCCAAGACTTTTCCCATGGAACAAATATTCCTGTAAGTTGCAGAGGAAGCAGTAAGCATAGAGTTATGACATAATCTTGAGGTAAGACACAATGCAAAAGTGCACGAGTCCCAAAAGCCATTCCTAGCTATTGAGTTACTAAATATACTGAAAAGAGGTTACATTCTAGACACAATTCTTTATCTTCACTAAAGTTGCTAATGGCCCCAATCAGAATTTTAAGTAATTCAGTGTAGAGTTGCAATTATAGTGTGTGTGAGATATGATCATGGTATATCTGCACGGTTTTTTTTTAAATTGAAGTAAACTGAAAGCAGGAAATGTCTTTTACCGTTTTAAGAAAATGAAGAGCTTCATTGCAAAGTAAAAGAGGAAGAGCATATGCATAGGGTAAGCATGGAATAATTAATATTCAGGAAATGACATTTAGAAAAAACAAAGCTCTCCTTAGAGAATTCCAAGCATAGTAAGTATCCAAGATAGGACAAAAATGATGGATGACATGGTTTAATATCTTGGAAAAGGTAAGCATGAAGCTATTTTTGTTCTGTGGTTTAGTGTATTTTAGTAGCAAACATACAGGGATAAAATAAGGTAGTTTTTGTATGTATGTGTAATAATGTAAATGATTATGTCAAAACATTTAATAAAGAATTAAAAAGACAAAGACAGACATCAACACATGAATTGGCACATAGGATAACTCCATGGAATTCGACACTATCAGAAGCCCAGTATTTTTTTTTTTTTTTTTTTTTTTTTTTTACTTGTGAACTACCTATGCCTTATATGGTTTGGGAAACTGTTTAAGGTCTTAGGAGAACCCAAGCTTCCAGAGCACACCTATTGGTGCTCTGCAGGAGAGTTACCTAGTTGGTCTTTGTGAAGAGACCAATCTCTTTGTTAACCATGCCATGCATAAAACAAGCTATGCCAAAAGAGAAAACAAAAATATGGTACCAAGTCTCTTCTTGGTAACCTGCTGTCCTTCCTCTGAGTGCCACCAGGTCTCCCCCTCCAGGGGACATGGTCAAAGGTGAGGCACCAGAGTATGTGAGAAAGTAATATCCCACTCTCCACTCTACTGTGGAGAATGTTCTGTCCATTGGCTAGATCTGGGTAGGGGTTTAAGGTTTACCGCCTGCATTGTCCTTGGCTGGTGCCTTAGTTTGAGCGGGACCCCTGGGCCCAAATCTGCCTATCATAATGTTCTACTTGTAGGTTTCTAGGACCCTCTGGATCCTTCTACTTTGCCATTCTCCCGTGCTTCTCTCATCTAGAGTCCCAATAGAATGTCCTCCCCACTGTCCCAGTTTCCTGGTAAGTGAAGGCTTTCGTGGGACATGACCCTTGGGCTAATGCAGATATAAGAGACTTGATACCCTATGAACATATACAGGGTGAGGTAATTCCCATCAGGAACAGTCATAGGGGAGGGGAATAAGAGGAAAATGAGAGGGAGGGAAGAATGGGAGGATACAAGGGATGGGATAACCATTGAGATGTAACAAGAATAAATTAATAAGGGAAAAAAAACAACAATTAAAAAAAAAAACCAAAAATAACCCTACACTCAGCTTGTAAGTTATATATGAAGAACAAGCTGAAGAATCCACTATTATGGGAACGATTTCAGTCTAAATTTTTTTCTATTTTAATTTTTGTTAAAGTTATAATATTAGAAATCAATATTTAAGTTCTTTCCCTAAAATTAATTCCCTTTATCATTTTAAAGTTTACTCATAAAACATCTTAATTAATTGTTTTTTTAAAATATAACCTCTTTAGGAACTTAATTTTATCACAGTTTGCATGGAAATACCATCAACTTTTGAATGTGTGTGTTTGTTTGAGATCTTCTATTCTTGATCCTGCCCAATCAATTAATGGAAGTGGATTTTATGTCATAAGAACAACTTAAAAATAGTCTTCAAGTTTTGGCTTCCTGTTCCATGTGTATGAAGGTGATTGAATGTCTGTGTACAATCTGTAGTGAACTGTGCATGTGGAAACTGATTAAAGCAGACGTTGTTTCATGAAAAACATGTCCACTATTGCTTTTCTGTCTTAACAGTCTGTAAGATACCGCTAGCTCTTGGTTCTTGCCGTAGTACAATACGTGCAGTAAACATTGAACCCCTACCCAGACCTAGCCAATGAACAGGACATTCTCCACATTTGAGTGGAGAGCGGGGACTGACTTTCACATGAACTCTGGTGTCCCATATTTGACCACGTCCCCTTGATGGGGAGGCCTGGTGGCACTCAGAGGAAGGATAGCAAGCTACCAAGAAGAGACTTGGTACCTTATAATTATATACAGAGGGAGGAGGCCCCCCTCAGTCACAGACATAGGGGAGGGAAATAGGGTAAAAGCGGGAAGGAGGGAGGAAAGGGAGGATACAGAGGATGGGATAACAATTTAAATGTAATATGAATAAATTAATTTTTAAAAAAAGATACAGCTAGCGCCCTTTCTGCCTTCAAAAATCCCCTTGAGTCAGTTAGTGTAAGATAGATCCCTATTGCCTAAGGAAACTGTAAGTCTGCTTGGGTCCCAGGAGTCATTTCACTTTTCTTGAAGCGTGCTGAGTTTATGATTATCTTAGCAGTTAATGTACCAGGTCATAATGACCTCTTGTTTGTCCACTTCAGGATACCTGGGGCTTTCAGATGGATAGGGCCGTGATAGAATAATGATGCGTCTGCCATTCCTAGAAAGGCACATTGCTTCTGTGAGACATCTGAAAATGTTTTTGGGTGAATAAGTGAATTGGTGAATTGAAAACAGGAACATGTTTGTGCCAAGTTTATACCCGAAGTGTCGTTTATAGTAAAGAAATATAAAAGCGAGCAATGACAGGTTGCCCCATTTGGGGGTGATCCACATTTGTCAAGACTTTCAGTTTTAAACAAGTGTGCTTATGAAGTACATAGCAAGCAAATGTGAAAAGTTAATAGCAGGCTGCAGAAAATTAGCAGGAGATCAGATCGGACAGTAAGACATCCCAGCCAACAGGAAGAACTGGAGAAGGCGCAGGAAAGCAGTCAGCCAGGGCTCCTGTGCTAAAACAGTCACAAGCAGACTCCATTCTACCACAGAGCCTTTGTGTGGCACTGGATAACCATATTAACTGGGAAGGTTTTGTCCTCTGGCTGTTCCCAAGAGTACAGTGTTTTTAATAACAGCTGTTTGCTGTTCTCCTTCATCCCTGTTGGAAAGCCAGCATTCCCAGCCTGACCCAGGATAGGAAGGGTCGGGAATGAACCTATTTAAGTCCGAAAACAGACAGGTCGATCTTATTCTTAGAATATAGTCTCAGCAAGCACAAACAGCATAGGATAATTTACCAGTACATTTTATATTAAGCAATCTTGTTGTTTCAGATTGGGCAACCTTCAGATAAAAGTTAGTCCCAAAATAACAAGTGGCTTTAAGTCAACTCTGATTATGTGAGTAGCTATATATCCATTTTTTTGTCAGAGTTTATTTTGTGGCTTTGGTTCTCCTAGAACTACCTCTGTAGACCAGGATAGCCTGAAATTCACATAGACCTGCTTGCCTCTGCCTCCTGAATATTGAGATTAAAGGTTCGAGCCACAGCTATCTTAAATAAAATAATTTTTAATTGTCAGTTCCCATAATTACCTTGAGTAGAAGATATCTTAAGAAACTCTCATTGATTTAAATAGATCTTTTGTATCAATGTATTGATTTTAACTTCTAATTTAAATTATCTTTAATAATTGTGCATATGCTATCCTTAGGCGTTATCATCCATAATTCTTGATTAACTCAGACCTTCTTCTCTATTTGAGCTTCTTGGATTTATCCTTGTCACATATTTTTAGTCTAAAAAAACTCAGTAATTTTACTGTAGAACAAAATTTTGTTTTACTATACAACATCTTTTCTTATTTAAAATATTCCATTTATTCTTTAACCCTGTATGCAACAAAAAATATATATAAAGCCATACCTAAATCTTTCTTAAAATTTCTACCTCTCCCGCTTACTTTTTACTTTTTCTTCCTTAACGGCATAGCTGAATGAGAGTACACTTTTGCATATTGTTAAAGTTTATGTCTGTTGCAATGTCTTAAGCAAACATTTTTGCCACTTGGGTTTTTTTTCAAAGGCCCTTCAAACATTTTTTGTCCTTTAAGTAGTTTCAGATATTACAAGAAGAGCTAGCAAATATATAAATGACCTTGATTAGTGAATAGTCTAAACAAGGAAAACAAGAAAAAAAAAACCAATCAGAAAATATGCAAAGAAACAAAAATCCCCACTCCCAGTCTCCTCTCCCACTTCTCCTTTCCCTAGATCCATGTCCCCTCTGCCTCCCATCAGGAGGAAGCAGGCTTCCTAGGGACAGCTACCAATCACAGAGTAAACTATAATAAGACCAGGCAGATACCATCACATCAATGCTGGACAGGGCAACCCAGGAGAAAGAAAGGGATTTTAAGTGCATGTTGTCTTTGTCCCTGTTGTTGTTCTATCATGTTGATGCACTAAAGCCTGGGTTTTGTGAGTGTGAGTGTTTTTATGACCATCACCCCATTTCTCACCAATCTGATCACTGCCCTGTATATTCCCGTTCCATGAGTCTCAATTTGTCCCATAAATGGAAATAATCTAGAGCATTCACTCTTTTGAAACAAAACTGGCATCTCATAGACCCTGCCAAGTATGCCATATATATATATATATATATATATATATATATATATATATATATGTGTGTGTGTGTGTGTGTGTGTGTGTGTGTGTGTGTGTTTGTATATGTATGTGTATGTGTTTGTATATGTATGTGTATGTGTATATATATGTGGTTGCATATGCATACATATATTTGTATATATATGTATATATATATGTATCTCCCTAGTAATTATACTTTCCATTTTGAATGAATAAGTTTATTAAATATATAGCAAGTAAAAGCAAAGAACAAATAGCAAGTAGCAGATAAACAGCAAAGCATCTGATCAGTCACTTACATCATACAGAGGGGATGGCTATAGAAGCCCCATGAGAGTAAGCATTGATAAAGTAGACCAGCAGACTGCCTGCTCCTTCCGTGAGATTTCTGGATTCTTGTTCATGTTCTAGGCCTCATTATATGATGGGATAAATCATAGAAAGCTCTGCTGGAAATGTTGCCCCTTCTCTTAACTGCAATACTTTTAATGCCCTTAGCTGTTTGCTATTTTCTTTCTTCACTGTTAGAGAGCCAGGTGGCCACTCTGACGCAGACAATTGAAATAATGTTGAAGTCTAAAACAAGCTGACCCATCTTGAACTCTGAGTTTAATTCTCAGAAAACACAAATAGCCCACAACAAATTAACAATATAATTTTTGTTCCACAGGTCATTTTTCAAATTAAGTAGAATCATTTCCTTAGAAGGGCAGAGAACCAAATTGGAGATAGACATTTCTACATAATATAATTGCAATCAAAGGGGTAGAGAGGAAAAACCCTCATAGTAAGAGGCTTGGCTTTGGTATATTGATGTGCACTTTGGTTTCATGATGGTACTGTAAGTATGCTTAAAACATCCACATTTAAAATGGCTATTGTGACTCAAACATATACGTCCTCCAAAAAGTCCAACTTTGCCTCTTCAGTGCCTGAGTGGTTATATTAGGAACTTTCTTAGTTGGGAGGTGACTAAGTCACAAGGATTCTGCCCTTGTGAATATTAGTACCCTAATAAGAGATAGTGTTAGGGTTCAGGAATAACCACATACTGACCACTGGAACACCAGACTCAGATTGATAGAAGTTCATCTGAATGCTGAACATGAACTGACCAGTCAGGACTACAGCCCAAACCCAGGAATCAGACTATGGCATTGGTCTATTTCTAAGGCAGGCTTTTTATAAGAAAAATGGTAAGCAGGTAACAACAGGTGACCAGCTGGGAAGCAAGGAGGAGGGCAATATTATACTATTTTGATTAGCTAAACATAAGAAGAATTTATTTTGTTATGAGCACAATGTAATCAGGTAGCTAGACAAAGCATTTCAAACTGATTGACTGCGATTTTTGGGTAGGGGAGCTCTTGGGGGCTTTCCAGATCTTGAGAAGTAAAGAACATAGCAGGATGCTGCAGCCTTAACTCAAATAGAACATCATTTATCTTTAACCCAAGCAGAACACACACTTATCATCTTTTCCTTTATTCTAAGCAGCAAGTATTGAACCTTCCTGGTTTCAGGCACGTAGGGCCTGAGAACTTCAAATGAATCTTACCTTATGTTCAAAATGGAGACATGGAGTCAAAATGGTTTCTGTTATGCCAAGAGTTGGTGTTAACAGAGGCACTATAGTCATGCTAGGAGCTAAAGTAGGTCTCAAGGGGGTGATTGGGGCTATAGAGTTTAAGCAGGTTAAGCAGGTTTCAACAATAGTTTGGAGAATTCCTTCCTTGCTACTGTCTCCTGCTTCTTTTGCCATGGACAATACACTCTTCACTTGGTTTTGTTCCTTGTGACAACTGAACATCATTTGGGAAAAGGTCCTGAGCTATCATCAAACACTAAACCGGTTGGTACCATATCATTGCTAAACCACTGAGAAATAAATTATCAATATCTAAAACTACCTATTCTTGGGTATTAGGTTATAGTGGCACTAATGAAATTAGACAACAGCCGAGGAACCTCTAATTCTATCTGCTTGGCGTTGACGTTCTAGGGGTTACTTAGAAACAGACTAAACCCCAGAGCTGCTTTTCCAGTGTTCTGTGCTAAAGTGAGAATGGCCTTAGGGCCCCCGAAACTCAAGGAGATAAGCAGTTATCTGTTAGATTTTATGGCATATGAACTGTCATTTTGCTTTTTCACTATTCACACGTTACTCAAAGTACTCTATTCCCATTTCATCATGCAGGGATAAAAGGAAATTCACTTTAGTGAAAACAATTTCCTGGTTAGTCCCTGAATACTTAGCTGGGTGCCTTCTCAGTACAGTACGTGCCGCACAGCCAGGTTTCTTAATTACGTGTTTTTCAGGCAGTTTTCCTACCTCTGATGAAGGGAAGCAAGAGGTCACAGAAACAAAGAATGGCAAGGCCCTTCTGAGGGTCGGTCTCAGAATAAAGAAATAAAACAGATAACCAAAGAACTGTAACAAAGAATGTCAATATTAACAGTTTACTTTGCATTTTTTCCCGGTTTAGCATTAAAAAAACCAAAAATGCTATGGAGATGTTTCTCATACCTCTGCGCATGGCTAGTTAGTGCACGGAAAGACGTTCAAAGTCATTACGTTTGTCAGTAACTATTTTGCTTAAGTGAACTTCAAGATACAGAACTAACTAAAGAAACGAATGAGGAAAGAAAGGGAACCAGGCAGTACCCTTTAAAACCTGCTGTGATGGGTATAATCATTTAAAAATTATGTATAACCTTTTTTTTTGAAACAAGGGAGGGAAACTAACATGCTGATGGGAACATGTAGGAATTGAAACTTCATTCTACTGCTGATGAGAACGGCTCAGCCACTGCGGCAAGCGATTTGTCAGTCCCTCACAGTGTCAATCACAGGATTACCATATGGCTTTACAGCTCCATCTTGAGCATATACCGAAAAAGAACTGTGAAGACAAGTATCTCAACAAGCACACAGCAGGAAGGAGCCGCAGAGCCAGCCCCACTGACACATGGTGGGAACCGCCCAAGCCCAATCAGCAGATGCGCGGCCAAACACATTGTGCAAGTACAGTATAAAGTGAGTCAAGAGTGCAGCTCTCTCAGAGCATGGATGAACTATATAACACTCAGCAGCTTCAGGAAGCTAGACATTAAAACTCTATGATTGTATACTTTCAGATCTATCCCACAGGGTCAGTATATATATCGATGGCTTCTGGGCATATGGGCTATGTGTTGGGAGTGCATATTGAAGTGAAATTCTTTGGCATGACCTAGAAGAAGTGGTCACATGAAATTGTGAATAAGTAGACACTCTGACTCATTTTTTTTTAAAAAAAAAGAATGGTCAACTTTCTGTTATGCAAATATAACTTAAGACTAATTGTTGCTTTTTAAGTTCACTTTAAGCATGTGTATGTGTGTGGGGGCCCGTGTGCTGGTCTGAGAAGGCGCATGTCAGTGTCCACCATAGCCAGAGCCACCGGTTCCTTATACAGCTGTAATTCGAGGCAGTTGTGAGCTGTCTGAGTTGGATGCTGAGAATCAAACTCTCTCACTCTCCACAAAAAGAACACTTCGTCCTAACCACCTAAAGCTTTCTCTCAAGCCTCCAAAACTACTTTTTAGTCCACATTTTATAAATTCTTGTTTATTTTTTGCAAATATATTTAAATAGCAAATAGAGCTGTGCTGCAACCCGGCCTTCATCTTGGGAGTGACTTGGTTTGCTATTAATAGCCTTGAGTCCGAGAAATTGTGACCATAGAACTTAAAAATGATACCAAATTGTTCTAAATGTAAGATTAATAAAGACCTGGAGGTGACTCTTCAAAGATCTGATTCTGTGAATAATGGTCGAAACAAAGGCGTGGCCAGTCCCCCACTTGCAAAGAGCTTCTAGCTCCCACGACCCACGGCTCTCGCCTCACTCATTGTAAGCAGCTGTTAGAGTGCTAAACTAAATTCAAAATGCTATTTCCTCTCTGCTTCTTTTCTTCAAATGTACTCATTCAATCTTAGGAAAGACAACATATCTTATCCTAATCTGCCAACCCCTACTCCACCACACAGCTATTACCATGCTCCTCGAGGAATGATTTAGCTTCGTAATTATAAGGACTCTGAGAATGATTAGAACAATGTACTTCTCGCAAATCTCCTCTTGTGGTTTCCCTAGCCTTAAATTCACTTTTCCTCTAATGCTCACTGTTGGGGCTCAACGATGCCCCTTGGTCAAAGCTGGATGAGAAGTTTACTCCCGCGGCCGACTGATGGATTCTTCCTCATCGCTGTGGGAAGCCCAAGCATATTGATTGTTGGCATGCCTTCTTAATTTCCTCTGACAATTCATCGCTCTAAGACTTGTGGGGATGTGTATTGCTTTTTTTTTTTTTTTTACTTAGGGGAAACTATCAGCAGCTATTTCTGCTTATAAAGCAAAAGTGGCTACGTATCCCATTTTTATGTACCTTGCAGATATATAACTGAGCATACATATTTATCCTTGTTTTATGGTCATGTAAATGCCTTTATTGGCTGAAAAATAAAAGACAATGTATCTGTATGCATGTGCCTTCTTTTTTTTTTTTTATGACTTGTGGTACTTAACTGTGTAGAAACTTGTGGTTCTGAACATTGGGATTAAATTAGGGTACAAATAATAATGCAATTCAGGAGGAAATGTTAAATCATAACAAAGATGGGCTCAAAGGAGGCTAAATAAAATTGAGATTTTTTTAGTGGTTTAAGAACAAACAAGCTATTGCATGAATGATTCTGAACTAGGAAGTGACATACCTGTGTCAAAAATAATATTACACCTTTAGATGCTGTTATACCACAAATTGAAGATACTCAATAATTTAAATATTAAACCATATAAAAGTTGTAGAGGTCAATATAGAAAAAATTTGTAATTGTTTTTTTTAATATACATATATAAAGAAGAGCTTAGAATTAGGAGTATGTAAAAGTTCTCTACTTAAGTTTTGGAAACAAAGAAGAGCATTAATGGATTTCCCAATTCAAAAATTTAAATTAGCATGGTGAAATGTAAAGAGATTATGTAAGATACATCAGGAAAAAAGCACTAACAAAATATTTTCTAAATAATTACAATCCACTGCATATGACTATTCTAAAAATATATGTAAAATAGCCATAAGCATTTTAAGAATGAAGCTGGCAGAATATGTGAATATTTGAATCTTGCTTTTTAATAACATTTTGGTTGAGGCATTTGTCCATACATAAGCTGTTTAAAGACAAACTCTGCAAAACATTTGGTTGGCATAACAGCAAAAGCAATTAAAATGAAGTCACTCTTCAAATTAACCTCTTGCTGACATTGCAGATTGAAATAAGATGAGTTGATTCTATCTGGGCTTCAGGCATATACTTCAAATATGCGTTCCTACGTGAGGTCAAAACTACAAGGTGTTGAAATCAGAATTTCCAGAAGGGAATATGGACCCACAGATCCTCTGAAGTGTTGAGGAAATTATAATTCACCTTGTGAAAAAGTAATCTTCATGTGTTACTGATATCCTTGCATCTTGAAAATAGCTTTACTGCCTTTCACCTTGTCTGAACTTGTAACTCACAATGAATTAATTTATTTGTGACCACACAAAAGCCACCAAGCAAACTTTTAAAGACAAACTTTGATATTTGTACGTGGCTTCTTTATGTAGCCAGTCTTTGCGCAGTCTCTAGTTGCTGGCGTCACATTTCAAAAGTAGTGACAATAGCAAAAACTTAATTATATCTTAGTCATAGAACCTCCTTCCTTATATGTTCAAGGATTTCAAATCTTATATAGTTCAACATACTTATGTTTAAGAGCTTGTGTTTTAATATGCAAGTTTGTTTTGATGTATGTTTTTACTTTATTCAGATCAGAATTGTTTGAATCTCTGTTATTATGGACTCCATAATAAAATTTACCAACTATGAAAATCTACAAAATATATTTTGCCTCATTAAGTCATCAGTATATGTCTTCAGTATGTACTGATGGGGACACTTCAATGAATCCATGTTAATTTGCTGGTTTTCTTTATTGGAAATGTTGATTACTCAGAAAGAGAATAATTAAGGAAAAGTATTGACTACTGAAAATCAATACCAAAGAATCCTCCTTTATACTCCTTTATCTTAGATGCCATGGAAACCTTACTATAGTACTGTTGTCATTGTATTATTATTATTATTATTATTACTATCTTATTTGACTATGTTGTCATGTGTTGCGTAAATAATCTGTTAAAATATGAGAATTTTACAGACAACATCTAACTTTCCACTTTTCACTCATCTTTTGTTTTATTAAAATTAGACAATTTTTAAAAGTCAGCTAATGTCAAAAGCAATTTCTATGAATTTCAAGGAAATACTTGATTCTGTAGTTAAAGCTTTTCTTATGATCTGTCTGGTTAGGGCATTCTGATAACCCCCAACATTTTAATGATATACTGGAAAACCTTTGAGATATGAATTGGACTACATTGACCAGCTTTGTTCTATACCTACCAACTGCCAACTTTAGCCTCGTTTCTTCTGCCTGCACTTATTGCAGTGTGTCTTTGGTAGCTTTCACGAATTCCACATGTGTTGCATGTCTGAAGCGTTGATGACTGGAATTTGCCATGAGATAATTTGCATGAAAAAGTTTATACCTAAAATAATTTAAAATTGGGAGGTTTCCATACTTGCCATCTTCTGAAATTCATAAAACAATTATTATTCCCTGCCTTTCTAAATGGACGACTAAGTGGAAGTGGTGACAGGGCTAGCTTTAAAGTAACGGAGAGGAACAGTGACGTTCTGTTTACTCCAGTAAACCCTGAACCAGGAGGAAAGCAGAGTGAATCACCATTTGCTTTGGATTTCTTATCTTATGAGCAATAACTCACCGATTAACTTTTATGTATTCTTTAGAAAAAATATATGCAGGGAAAGATAGCAATCTATTATCTGACGGATTTCAGGTAAATTTTAATAGAGAGTGAAGGTAAGGGAATATTATGCATGTGGCTCTTGTGTGGTGGTAAACAGTCTAGTTAGAACTACCAATATCTGTTAAAAGTTCATAAATTTTCAAAATACTATGTATAAGACACCTTATACAAATTTGATGAGACCATTTTTCATCCTATTACATTCAATAGAGAATTACAAAAAGCTGGGTGGTAATTTGAAAGATGTTCACTCAAGTGTATTTGTGTAGAGTATCTTCCTGAGAAGACAGGTTTATTATACCGTTTAGAAGAACATTTAACAAAGCTTGTAGGCTTAGATTTTTTTAAAAGTCTATTTTATTTAAAGTTTTTAAACACATCAACCTCACTTCCAACCCAGAGGAAGCAGAGAAAGAATATTAATAGGAAAAAAGGGTTGTGGACCTGTTTAAACATAGTTCCTTGGGCCAATTCCACTCAGTGTTGTCAGGGTACCAGCTGTCCAGTCAAATAGCAAATGCCAAACTGCAACACAAATCTGTAGAGATGGCATGATACAGAAGAAAGAGCAAGGCTCCATTGGGTCAGGGGAAGTGGCCAGAGTCAGCCTGAGCACCACGAGGTCACTGGAGTGTTTGTTTCTCTCTGCAAAGTGAAGACCAGAGAAGATCAGAGATGTAGTGGCATAGCAATGCAAAAGCGTGCTCGCCTGGGGTTCTGTTTATACCCTTCCAAACATCTCACACTCTCTCACGTGTCTGCTCCTAGCAACATGTCACATGCCCTCTCACAAGACATCTTCCAGCAAAACACCACATGACACAACTGAGTCTTCAAAGAAACCAAAAACTTGCACTTCAAAGACTAAGCACAGATTATAAAATATACCAGCTTGGTACAAGGCATCGCATTTGTAGTATCCAAGTAAAAAATTAAAAATTACTACCAGACAAATTAAACTTTTGATTTATAAGTCTAATATCTAGTCTACTCTCATTAAAAGATCCCTGCATTTTTCCCAGTGAAATTTCACTAATGATTACAGTGGTTCAAGTTACTGTTGCCAGTGACTTGGGTTTTGAAGCAGATCATACCACAGTAGTAGGCGAGGATTCCGATGTGTGTGACCAAGTAGGAAAATGCATGCTGGAAGTCTGAGTCTGCCTCCATCATCATGACCTCACAAAGAAGTACTCATGATGTCAGTACTTGCACAGTTAATGCTGCTCACTGGTGTTTCAGTTGCTGAACCACTAGAGCGGTCATCATCTTACAGTTCAGAGAAATATCCTGACTGTGTCTTGATATATAAACATCAGCGCATACATAATATCATTGTATTGTATGTATACTGCTTTGTAGTGAGCAAGAAAACTTTCTTTTGACTTTTAATAAGTAAACTTTAAAGTGTTGATGTGATAAGATTTTATAATTGCATGTAGAAATATGTATCTCCATCCCTCCCTACCCGTCCTGATCTATTTGAAGCCTATAATGTCATACCAAAGAGGAGTTTCTGTTAAAGCAAAATTAGTCAGGATTTCAACTTTTCTCTGTGTAACTTCAAACACTTTAGTAAAATCAGCTTCCCTAGTGCTTTCAAGATAAACTCAAATTTACTGGCAGAACATAAAACTCTTCCAATGAACCTGTCAAATCCCTACCGTTCTTAATGCTCCGAGATTTGTTTCCATCTGTCATGCTTGGCGTGAATATTTCTATGTGGCCTGCCCTTTCATGTGGTTAACTCTTGCTCCTCTTTTATTACTCTACCTTAACTATTCCATTAATTCCCTCAAATAAGAGGGAACTCCTCTAAAATATTAAAAACTTTTATTCCAAAGACTTAATGTAACTGTTCCATGGTTCAAGGGGAGGACCAGGCCTTTTCTCTTGCGTCTCCTGCACATAGAAGTGGAACTCAGGTAATAGCTTTTAAAACCCATTAATTCGGAGATTGATTTAACAAATATTTATGCACCATTTAAATGAAAGGCTTAAGCATTTGCTCCTTAAGTTTACATATGCATAAAGTGATTTTTTTTTCAATTCTTTGCCACTACAGAACAGAGTACAGAAAATGTTTCCCACGAGTGGAATTCATCAGGATATTTTTAGCTGCAGAGTTTAAAATAAGCCATTAGGTCATTATAAAATATCTCCATACCAAGAAGATTCATACGTATGTTTCATGGCATCAAAATCATGGGCTGTTATGCAGCATTTTATTGCTGTAGCCTTTGCACATCAGTTGCACTGGTAGAACTTCCTTAGAAAGAATGTCACCTGCGTTGTCATTGTGTATTGTGTTTGATAATCGGTTTGCTCTTTGCACTTTGACTATGGCAATGGACAAACACATTCTCCATGCTCTGAAAGAGATTGCATTGTAGAAAGAGGCCGGATGAGTCCAGGGAAAGTTCTATTTAACTGTTTGTACATTAGACATTTTCTTTGGATTGCGAGACTATATTTTATTCCTAGCTTGTTTTTTAAAATTGCAGTCATTAAGAGTCTTTGTTGCTGCTTCTTGAGGCCTGTGTGCCCTTCACTGTATCTGGCACTTATTTGATTCTGTTTATTTGGTGTTCAGTTCTTCATGTCATTGTAGAATGACATTGGATCATAGATGCTGCTCTTTCTCTGATTATACATGTAAGGGCTTTCATTTCTAATGACACATATAGTCGGTATTAAGCAGTTTACACTGTGACCATGTTTTATATTTTTATACTGATAGAAGGAAGAAAAATAGCTCCACACTAATCAACTCCAAACTGTTATGTAATAAGTGAAGCAGCTAGAATTGATTCTACAAGACTAGGTTGTAGAATTTTAAATTAGGGGTAAGTTAGTGGATCAATTAAGTATTTGATATGATTCTAAGATCTGGATTTCTCACAATTCAACGCAGTGACTCGGGTTATGTGTGAAATGTAGCTTCTTTTGGTATAGGAAAATTCTGCGCACTAATGCCTTCTGTGACTCAGGGAACATTTCAGATCCCATCTGGCACCTCAAATTGTGTTTCAGTGGCACAACAAAATGATTATGAAAGATCTTGTCTTTGAAAGTCATTGCAAAATCTGTGGCTAGTGGTCATAGAAGAGGAAAGATATATTTAAAGCATTGCAAATCAAAGTTTCACAGTGTTCAAACTAAATCTGCAGACAGTGAAACCGTAGCACACTATCAAACTGGAATAAGTGAATCAAATGGTTACCGCAGAATAGAAGAATCAAAATAGCCACCTTTGTCAACTGAACAGAAGGATTGTGTTATGTTTCCCTATTGCCTTTGTTTTCTTCACCTCGTGACTCTACTGCCTTATTGTTGGCCAAGCATTTGAACAAAAGAAAGTGTGAAAGAAAATGTCAATGCTGCCTCCCTCCACCTCAGGAATCTATACCAGACTACACAGAAAAGTCATCCCTTCTTGCTTTACATTCTTTTAATCAGAACACTTGTTTTATTTTTAATTGTGTGTATGTCTGCACATGTATGTACCATATTTGTGTTGTTGCCCATAGAGACCAAAGGAGAATATCCAGTCCTGTGGGCCTGGGGCAACAGACACCAACAAGCCCTCTAATATGCGTGCCAGAAGTCAAGCTCTCGACTTCTGAAAGAGCGGCAAGTGCTCACAAATACTGCACCATCTTGCCAGCCCTTTCTTGTGCAATTGCTGAGAGCAGGTTACAACATTATGGAAATGATAACATTCTGAATATTTACAACTATACAACTTTAAAATAAATTTATTTAATTCTTAAAGTATCCTGTAAATCACTTCATTTTTTTTTTAAATGAGAAAACTGGAGGCTAGGGAGTATGGGCAATTCCTTTCAATATCAAAGCAATAATTACTCTTGTAAGTGAATTTAATAGTTTTAAAATTCTGTATTTGTGCTTTCCAGAAGAGGATTATTCCAAAATAAATACACGTGAGCTTTCTCATAGCAGTTTTGTGGTGTAAGGCCTTCATGTTTTGGTAAGTGCAAGATCTCTTTTGTTGTGATATTTTATGCAATGACGACCTTCCAAAGACTATCAGTTTCACAGCAAAGCGACTTACATAAGGATGTCAAAAGATATAACAAACTGTGCCAAATATGATCCTAATGATAAAGAAAAGGAAAGCATGTGGACAGGCTACAGCTCAGTAGACTTCCTTATATCAAAAAACACCTGTAATAGATATTAAGTGATGGAAGCAATGATGACAGGATGGAACGCAGAGATGCGAATCAGCACTAGTGCTTCTCTCACATGGCTCTCATCCTTTACATAGCAGTTCCAGAGCAAGGCCATTTACACATAGGGACTGCTGTGTTTGGTTTCGTTTTCAATTGATCACACAAAGAAAATTCAGCCAGAGTTGGCATATGCTTTAATGTCATTTAAGACTTTTTTTTTAAATCTGATAAATTAATGGTCACAATTCACAATGAGGTGATCATTCTTCCCTTAAAGAATTGCCATAATGGCTGAATGCTTTTCTCCACGTCATAGGGTTTCACCTTCTAAGGAAGTATAATGCAGAATTCACAGGTCAGATTCCCACACCAAAATGTCTTGATTTAAATTCTTGGCCATCCTGCTGCCCTTTGTAAAAATCTTCACTTACCTTTGTGTCAATTTTCTCCTGTATGAATGAATATAACGTGCCTATAATGGAGTCTTGTTTTTGTGGAACAAGATAAACACACTACGAATTATTAGCAGTCAACATAGGTATATTATTTAGTTGAAGAGTTATAACCATAGCAATGAGCATGTGCACGTATTTTTTAAACTGAGAATTCCATTTGCATTTCTGGTACTGTCATAGAACACCCTAAGGCAAAGCAACTCAGGAGAGAAGAGGTTTATTTCAGTTCATGATTTCCAGGTACAATGCACCATTGTGAGAAGGCAGGATTTAAATAGCTAGACACATTGTACCTATGGTACAGAGTGGAGAAGGGAATAAACAGGTGCTCAGTTGCTTGCTTTTTTGTTTGCTTGTGCTCAGTCTGATTCCCCCCACCCCACGTTTACACAGTTCAGGAGCATGTGCCTAGGGGATAGTGATGCCTGTAGTGGGCTTGAATTCTTATATCATTTTAGCTTAGTACACCCCCTACAGATGTGCCCATAGGCCAACACAGTATGGAAAAATCCCTCATTGAGACTCTCTTTTCAGGTGATTAATTGTTGTGTTAAAATGACAATAAAGCTAACCATTATTTTGAGGATACCAAAGACTGGAACAGGTGATATATTTGTCCAGTTTTGGACATGGTCTCTTTGGGAAACCCTTATAAAGTCCATCCACAAAAGGGTGTAGTTCAGATTATTAACTCAATGCTTTTCCTCAAATTTCTTTGCTTGCCCTGATTAATATAATTGTTTTTCTCTGTGGTTCAGTGAATATATTATTTCTACTTTCATTTAAAAAAAAAGTAAATTCCAGTGATAACATTCAGGACAATGGATCCTCTGACACTTTCCTGTGTTATTAAGGGCCTGTGTTCCTAGAGTGAAGACGGCAGGATGGATGGGGGAGCTGTCTGGATTTACAGAAGTGTTAGTCACCTAGCTGAGGGTGGCAGTAGATAAAGCAGCAACAACTTTATCTACTGTGTGAATCTAATGAGGCTGACAAAGAGTCAGGACTCACACAAATATAAAGAATATCAGGCTTCCCAAATAGCTAAAACTCTCATTCAGAAATTTGAGTTCACAAAGATGCAAGCATCATACTGCACTGTGGACTATAATACCACTTCAGGGAGCACAAGGGGAAATTATTAGCACAACGCACTTCAGATACCTGCTATACTACAAGGCTGGTGAAACCCCAGACTCTAATAGGATAAATCACAAAAGGATACTAAGATTTGGGTCATTTATGTCAGGTACACCAGAAGCCTTGTGCTCTCTCGAGTATTTACTGGTATGTGTGTCAAAGGGTTGTTGTAAAGAGGAACAAATATAAAGTAGTAAAAATGATGAAAAACTTGAAATGTGTTACAGATATGGTCATTTTATTATTTCTATTTTATGGATCTTGAGAGCTTGTCATGATCTGTTGCTTTACAAGAGAAGCTAGGGAAAAAATATCTGTGTTCTTACTATGATTAATATAACTGAGGATCCTCTTGATTTTATGTGCACGCTGCATATATTCTAGTGACTTTTCAATATTTTGTTTTTTTACATCTGCAAAGACTTCATTTACCTAGGCAAGGGTATCTTTAATGTAATCATGCAGCCATTTGAGAAATCTGAGTTTCAAAGCCACAGTACTATTATAGTAACACATTTCAGTTTGGGATAAAAATCAAAACCAGAGGCTGGCCTGCTATTTGTCAGTTTGAATTCAATAGTCAGATACATGGTGGCAAGTTTGTTTTGGTGTGCAGATGTCATCTATTCATAATTACTAAGCTGAGCAGCATCCATTAGTGGAAGCTTAGCAAATGATTTTAATCTACCTCCAAAGAATTTACCATTGAATTACAAAGCATACACAAGTCATGGGAGAATTTATTCTTTCAGTATGAAATGGCCATTTCATGACTTCAGAGTTGAAATAGTTCATTTCGGTTAAAAGCGTCCCCGGTACATTGCAATTCAGTTGCTTTCTCCACATAAAAATTTCATAGCTATTAACTTCTAGGAGACACCTTTGCTAATGTTCTTAGTAACTAGACTCTTGATTAATTCTACCTGGATACAAATAAAAGGAGCCATTGCTCTTTCTTGAACTTCTGTGTCTATTCTGCGTTACTTTCATATCTATTTACTTATTTACTTAAATGTTGCTGTGCATTTGTACGTTTACTATGGCATACATATGGAGGATAGAAGACAGTGTGGAGGAGCTGGTTCTCTTATCCTAACATATGAGTTTGGGGATTATAACACCAGTGGTTTACCTTGGAGATAAGTGCCCTTAATTTGATGGCCTATCCTTTTGGCTCCACTCCTCATTTTTTTTTCTTCCAGTATTATGTGGAGCACTGTTGGTAAAACTCACATTATATTCATGAAGTGTGGACTTGACTTTCTATTGTTTTATCAATGTTTTCTACACACATAACATACATGTACAGACACAACACACAAATGCACACACTCACCATACATGTGCATGTACAACACACATACACATGCATACACACATAACATATGTGTGCATAGACACACTAAGACTCATATACACACACTGGCACCCACACAGTGGGGGAGGGAAAGCTGGCCATGGCTAAGAAATGCCAAGGAGAAAATGAGCATAATTGACATGTTCATCCCCTTAAAATAAAAAAACTTCATTCACTTTGACAGTTTCACAAGTATTTTATTTTTGGATACATGCACCCTTGTTGCCTTCCTGAAAGGCAGCATTGGTTTACACTCTCCCCAAGAGATTGACACTATTGTTCTGGCTTCACAGATTATTTTCAGCAGGATGTTCACAGGCATCTAATTCTTTTCACATCTGTGCTCTGCATTATAAGACTCATTTTTGTATATTTATCTATTATAAAAAGTGATGGCTGCAAATGAGACTGTTTATTCTCACCAGGCTCAGTCATCAATAGCATGTTTATAGGAAAGCTACTGATTTTTGTAGAATAATTTTCTCAAGGGTGTTTGGGATGTTCGGCTTTTACTTTCTGGAGGATCCTGCTTGGGATCAATTGTAGGGCCTTGTAAGACCAGGCAATTGTACCCGCTGAGCTACATTGTGAATCCCACCTTAAAGCTCTTATCATTTTATCCCACCAGGTGGGCAGTGATTAAGCTGGCATCAGAGTCCATATCAGAGACAGCCCCTTCTCCCCTTACTAGGGGACCCACATGAAGCCTGAGCTGCCCATTGGCTACATCTGTGTAGGGGGCCTAGATCCAGTCAAAACATGGTCCCAGGTTGGTGCTTTAGTCTCAGCAAGCCCCTCTGGGTTCTAGATAATTGGTCTTGTTGGGCTTTTTGTGAAGGTCCTGTCACCTCCAGGTCCTTTTCTCCTTCCCCCCAACTTTCACATAAGACTCCCTATGCGTCGCCCAATATTTAGCTGTGAGGCTCAGCATCTGTTTCCAACTTCTGCTTGGTGGAGCCTCTCAGAGGACAACTCTGCTTGGCTCCTTTCCTACAGCTCCCACTGCTGGCTCTGCTGGCTCACTGCTGCCTGTGCCCCAGGTGGGTCAGGCCGACGGAATCAGCAGTGAAGAGCAACACATTGCTTATTGCTGACAAAATTTGTCATTCCTTTTTCTGCCGACAGAAAACCATCACTGTAGCTGTGTTTTAAAATGTGACTTCAGAGATTTAACCTATTTCGTCTTCAAGTTTAGGATGATGGCCTTTATTTTGCTTGCTATTACTTTTACTTCAATTGGCCAGAATTGACAGACTAATAAAAAGTAATTTTCCCGCACTCTTTAGATGCACTGCAGGTACAGAAGTCTCTACTCTGTGGGTTGCCTCTGTATGCTGTGTGCAGGACGTTACAGAGGTTTGAGAGACCCTTGTAGTGTTGAAGTCACGTGGTTATCTTTAAATATTTTTCTTCTCATTAGGCACAGTATTTTCAAATGTTTTGACACTCTAGGGGATGCTCGGTCCTTAAGAATGCCACCACTATAGAAGAACCCTGTTTGTTTGCCAGCACACACATCAGGCAGCCCGCAGTGCCCTGTGACTGTAGCTCCAGGGGATCCAACATCCTCTTCTGGCCTCCAAGGACACTGTACTTATTCTCGAGGAGTAAATGGGTTATGCTGTCATAATGTATTTACTATTTGGAGCCCTAACAACAAATCACAATAAATAATAGCATCTTGAGTAACGAAAGCCTGAACATTTACTGCCCTATACTAAGTCTGAAAAAGGCCAAATCAAACTATTGTGGAAGGAGTTATTTCACAAATTCTTTGCGTCAGGGGAAAGAACGAGTGAGTTAATATGAGTTTTCTGAAAAGATGTCAAAGTTTCAAGTATTTTGGTCTTTTATTATGGATGTTTTACACTCAAGTAGCAAGAATATTAGAATGAATATCTGTACATCTTTGACAATGATTTTGCCACTTTAGTTATTTCTAATTTAGTTTTTTACAAATCTACCCATTTATCACCCCTTTTATGTGATCATATCCATCAATATTTTGGAACAAGTCATGCAATATGAGGCATCTATACACTTCACCTTAAATTCTTCAACATGTATGTCATGAACTAAAACTAAGTACTTTTTCTGAAGTCCTTTTAAATTTTCTGACTAATTGTTATGTGAATCAAAATGCATGACTCATAAATTTACATGATAGAATCATAAGAAATCTATACATCTCTGAGTTCAGACTTGAAAGAGAATATACAATATTCTTACTGGCTTAGAAAGTTACTTTACAATACTTCTGAGTTTCTGAATCTGCAAGACTCCTCAAGACAATGAGTGCTCTGCCTTGTTATATTATCAATTCCTACCTATTCGATAAGTTTAAGTACAACATTATAATCAGGCTACTTTCATGGTTTTTATTTTATTTTGAGACTTATCTACATTAGTCAGTCTATTGGTAAGATGTTTCTTCACATGCACACACACACACACACACAGACACAGATACATCCCCCAAAATTATGATATATTATATTATTTATTTATGTGTATATGTCTCTGTGTGTAATTGCGCATGGATGCACATGCCTGTGGATCCCCTGGAGCTAGAGGTGAATATAAGCTACTTCACACGGGACTGAGGACCAAGTTCCAGCCCTCTGGAGTGAGTGCTCCTAACCATGAGTATTCGCTATAGTTGAGCAATATCACACCGCACAGCTTTACCAAAGTTCATCCGCTGATCTTTTGAATATTCGAGTCAGATTTTGAAGCTGCTACAAACAAAGTTTCTTTATACATTTTTTGTACAAATATTTTCTCAGTGCATGTTCTATGTATTTGCCTTAGAAAGTTTTCAACAAATGGAACCATATAAAATGTATATGATTAATTTTCACAACACCAGAAAACAATGGTTTTTTAAGCATATTTGTAATTTTATCTCCTCATCAATTGGGGTGTAAGTTCCAGGTGCTTAGATTACCCACAAATTAGAGGGGAGCGACCCTTTTAAACTTGTGCCTCTGATGCATAAGTAGAATTCAGCTTGACTGAGTCACATTTGCCAAATAACTAATGATTTGAACTCTTTTCCTCATTGAACATAGATAATTTGTATGTTTTCTTTTATTTTTCCCTTTTGATGGTTATTCATCTTATAACTCAATTGCAGAAAATATTGACATATTGACAGATTTTTTGTTAGACTAATATTTTGAGATGTTTCATATCTATTAATGTGTTTGTAATTTAAGTTATTCATTTAACCTAATGATACATGAGTATTGAGGATGTTTTATGCAGATACTCATCAAAACCAGCAAAAATTAGAACTAGATAAGTGCTGTAATCCCAGCACTCTGGGAGGCAGAGGCAGGCCTCTGTGAGTCCAAGGCCAGCCTGGTCTACCAAGCGAATCCAGGAAAGCCAAGGCTACACAGAGAAACCCTGTCTTGAAAAAACAAAACAAAACAAAAATTAAACGAGGGACTGTCTCGGCTATTGTTCTATTGCTATGAAGAGTCACCATGACAAAAAGCCTTATAGAAAAAAAGAGCTTGTTCGAGGGCTTGCTTACAATTTGAGAGGGTGTGTGGCAGGGGATGTGCTGGTGGGGCAGGCAAGCATACATGATAAGACTGCAGTAGCTGACAGTTCATCTCTGGTCCACAAGCAGCAGGCAGAGTGAGAATCATTTTAGACCTGGTGTGGGTTTTTGAAACTTAAAAGCCTACCCTCCATGACACATCTCCTCCAATAAGACCACACTTCCTAATTCTTCCAGAGAATAAGACATATTCAAATATATGATCCTATGAGGGACCATTCTAATTCAAACCTCCACAGTTAAATGAATATGTTAGAATGCTTAGTAAGAATTAATAAGTTATAATTCATTTAAACTAATGATGTTTCAGTACTGGGTATACTTTATGCACATATCCTTAATCCAAACAAAAATTAGGACTAGAGAAATGATTAACTTTCTATTCTCTTTTATAATTCATGACTATTACCTACATTCACTACTTCCCCATCCCCTTATATTTACCTTTCCCTTTTTTTCTTCATTTCATATGGTACCCAGATGTACAATTATTTATGAATATGCACATATCACTGACTAGGTTCTGCATATGAAAGAGAACATATGTTTCATTTCTTTTTGACATTGTGTGACCCCGCTAAATATCACACACTCTACTTCTAAGCAATTTCCTACTTATGTGAAGCATCACAACTGCCATTTTAAATTCTGATTTTAACCATGTGTGAGTTCATTAAGTTGCATAGACTATGGGATGGTTAATTTTGGTGTGTGATGTGGCATGCTTGATGGCAGGAACAGGAAGATGAGAGCTGACATCTTAAATCACTAGCTAACACAGAGAAAGCAAGCTGGAAACAGGCAAGGCTTTTTATTTTTTTCAATCTCAAGGGTTGCCCACAGTGACTGACTTCCTATAGCAGAGCCGTTCCATGTAGTGGAAATTTTGGTTATGTTATGTAAACATGTTTTAGTTTTGATCCCACGTATGGAATATGAAACTGCCTTTTGCTTATCCACAGCTGATAATAGCCTCCTGAGAAGGTGAGTGATCTTTGTCAGCTGGGAACTGCGTCTGGCACGGGTTGTGGCCTTTGCCAGCCGGAAAACAACCTGGTGTGAACTCTGAGAGGGTACACATCGGAGGAGGGGCAGGGAGGGAGTTTGCTTAAAGATGCTCTTAGAAAGAAACAGTCCGGAGAAGGCTGTCGCTGATTCCTTCTGCTGTGGCTGTTTACTTGTTATCTGGACTGGTGGAATCCTGGTAAGAATACGTGTAATTGCACTACGGAATTGAGCCTAAAAAAGGCTACATCCCGTGTCCCAACTAACCTTCCTTCTCTCCTATGTACAGTCAGCAGGCTGGAAGGGAGGGGACAGAAATGTATTAAGGAACCCAAATAAAGTAGGTTTAAAAAAAATCAAAGCCTACAACATCATCTAAACATCACCAAACAGCACTGCCAACTGGGGACTGAGTTTTCAAATGCTTGTGACTATGGGGCCATTTCTCATTTAAACCACTACGCTATGTCAATGCACATTTTTCTCTGCAGCATCTGTTAAAGTCTATCCTTACAGGATTACTGTGATAACTTTTAAAACTCAAATGTATGTATAAGTATGTGTTTATTTCTAATGTCTCTAACTATGAAAATCAGGTGATAATATTTTTATAATCTACTCTTCTTTTTAAAGTTTACTTTTGCATTCTATTTCATTCATGTTTTATAAAATGTTTGAATTACATTGCCAATCTCTTAAAAATATTTACTCTGAACTACACTGAATCTGTAGATCAACTTTTAAATAGCTGATGTTGTAACCACAGTAAATCTTCCAGTAAGTCTACATTTTTCTGTTATTTATTTATTTATTTATTTAGTAAATGGTTTAAAATGTTTGGCTTAGAATATTGCTTTGCTACATTTATTAAATATGCCTTCTACATAAGTCAAATCATTAAATGTATTGGTTAGAAACTCTTGTCAATGTAGCAAATAGAATTGGCTTTTCCATGTAAATCTCACATCTTGTCAAACTGTCATGCACAAAACAGGTTTAGCAGTTTTCTATATTCGACAGAACTTTTATGCAAACTATTCTGCGTGCTAAGAGGTTAAATATACTTTTCTCCCATTTTAATTATTCTTATTTCTTTTATGCTTCTTTTTAACATGAATTCTATACATTAGCATTAAAGTAGATTAATAAAAATAAACAAACTTGTCTTATTCCCAAATAAAATTAAGCAAACGCGTATTACTCCCAAAATTTTAGGGAAAGTATTAAACAGGTTACCTTTGAATGCAGCTCAGTTTTGTGATTAGCAACCCAGACTCTAGCTGCACCAACAGGCCAGCCGCAGCCACCTTTCTCATATGCCAGTTAAAGCGAGGAGTGACGGTGGAAAGAGGGAGAGAGAAGCATTCAGTCCACAAGCATGCACTGGAAGGAACAGATAAAGGGATCGAGTGACTGTCCATCTGTCTGGGGTTACTGCTCTGTGCTTTAAGCTTTCAATAGAGGATGGATTCTTTTGAGGGTCAAATGGAATGTAAAACTAAACAGTGGTCAGTCATAGTTTAGTCTGGGTTATTTGCTGTCCCATCCCAGTTCTTGGAAATTTTTCTTAGCTCTTACTATTGTTGTTGTTTAGTTGGGGAAGCCACTTTGGCTCCTAAAAGAAGGTTGCTTCTGTGCGAGAATGGAGTTTTACTTCCATGGAGTTAGTTGGTCATTTTAAGCTTTAGTTTTCCTGGAATCAAACATTACTACAGTAAGTAAAACCATGCTGGCAAGGCCGGAATTACTGTTGCCCTAGAGCAAGAATAGGTGACGCTTATTTCTAACAAGGAGGGACGTCCCTCTCCAGGGGATTATAAAAGGTAGATTTTCTTCCTTTCTTAATTCTTCTTCTTAATGAATTAAAGAAAGCAAAATCTCAGTGGGATGAGAGACAGACAAGTGTATGGACAGCCCATTAGCTCAATGCTCATACCTCCTTACAGGTCATGCAGCACCCAGCACCTCCAATTCTGTAGGTAGTTTATTGCTAGACACTTTTTGATGAAGGAGTGATAAACATGGCAGCTAAAGCCACTGTTAAGACTAAGCATAGTGAGGGCTATTCTATTCTTGCAGGAAACTGCTGGGGGGGGGGCGTGTACTTACTATTGCATGCCTATGCATTATCAGACATGATTATGATTAACATCTTACAAAAGGAAATGCACAGTAAACACAGAAGAAAGTGGTAAACACCATTCCCACAATCAATTCTTCTTCTTAGAGGACCAAAGAAAGGGAACCCTGACACGTATATCAATTATTTTAGGCTGCATGCCTTTTCTAGCCTGTTTCTATTCCATGGAGGGTGATCTATGACCTATGCTTTAACTCATTTTTAATACATTTATTCTTTTACTATTATTGCTCCATGTCTTGTTCAATTTGTTGCTCAAGATGAAAAGAACATGAAAGTTGTGTCGTGGGATACCCTAAGACCTTTCAAGTAGCAACAAGTTTAGAACAAGGGCCTATTTAACCTTTAGTTTTGAAGGGTGACGACATATATTAGACAGACAGTTCTTGAGTGCCTAATAAGTTGTGTAGAGTCAAACAGGAGATTGACCCAAAGTGAAGAGTACAGGCACAAATCAAAGGCAGGTATGGAGGTTTTCAACCTTCTTTGAGTGGCCGTATGGGCCCAAGTAACGTGTCAGTGTATTTTTTGTGAATGTTGTGTCAATATAAAACACAAAATCTCACCACCAAGGGAATTAGAAATAGTTTATTCTTCAACCAAATGTGAGTAGCCATAATCCATAACACAGACTCAGGTGTTCCCCCCCAATATACTTGCTACAATGTGAAAAGGTCATTCAGGAAATATTGGTTACTGAACAAAAGCAAATCATAAGTCAACATATTCAATACTTTGATGGAAACACCAAGTAAGAAGGTTAAAGTAAATTGTGGAAATCTAGAGGTCTCAGATGCCATCTTAGGACATTGTTAGCTTTTGAGTTGATGGAAGGCAGTGTTCTGCTAAGGTAATGTATTGCAAAAGGTTTATCACAATGAATAGTGGACTAAAAATAGCCCAAGATAATTTGACTCTGGAGAGTCAACATCACAGCTCTCCACAATCAAGTTCTAATCAGTAAAACCTGTCTTGTGGAATTACAAGCAAGCCTTTCCTCTAGGAACATTAGTTTACAACAGTTTTCAATAGTCTGCGATAGCTACTGGCTTTCCATAAAAGTTTTCTGCTAATGTAATGAAGTTATTTACTTAGGCTTTGACATAACCATGGCCATCATGAAAGAGTTGCTGTTGTAACCTACCACAGAGCCTGGCCTTAGGCATGACAAAGAAATAAGCAGAACACAACAGCCAGCAAGCAGGCTAGTGACAATGATAATGAGACTGTGAATATTCCATTATTGGAAGGGTGAGAGATTAGGGTACCCAAAATATTTTTTCCCTAAACAAAAAAAAGTAATTTTGAGAGAATGACTCTCCCATTCCTAATAGGAGGAATGACTGGTTTTGGTGGGCTATCAATGTTCATTTTTGCCTAGGAGGGTTAGTTATAAGTTAATAAAAGTTTCATTTAGGAACTTCTTTCTTCTATCCTTCTTTATTATCTTTCTATCCTATCTAGCATTAGAGGAAAAGGGGGGAATAAGGGAAGGATATAAGGGAGGATATATATTTATAGAATAAAAAGTAGATTATTGAATCTATAAGCCTCAAATATTTTACATTGGTATTCACATATTTTACACTGGTAGTTTAGATTGATAAAAACTTAAGACTCTTTATTTCAACTTTTGCTTTATGTATTCTATATTGTCTGTCTATAAAAACTTAAAACTGTATATCATATGTTGGTTAAAACTTAAGATCATTTTGTTCGACTTTTACTTAGTGTATTATACATGTACAACTCATTTTAAAAAGGTGATATACAGTTCTAATCTTATGAAAGATGTTATAACTTGTTCACAATGGACGGAGATAATATTGGTAGCTGGTCACTTATAAATCTTATTAGATACTAAATTACTTAATTGTAGAATAAATTTTATTTAGTTTTAGTTTCTTGTATATGTTTTTAAATGATAGATGATGGATAGGATAGCTAGATAGATGGTCTTCAAACATTCAGAGATCCACAAAAAAAGGACATTTAATAATGAAGGGCTTTTATGACAGAGAGACACACCCACTCCTGGCAGCACCTCCATCTAACTATGAGGACTTCAAGAAATGATAATGGCAGATAGCCACTGGACTGAGGAATTGTGCTTATCTCTACTGCTGATGACAGACTGTCCACTATTATCATGCCTGATACTGAGAAATTGACTGCCCAGCCTTGTAGAGAACATGTAGATCAGTCCCTCAGGATTCCTGTTTCAGAGCAAGCAGTCTGTCAGATGGTTTTGGGCCAGCTGGCTGAAGACTGGATGCCCGGATGATGGAGAGGAACTTGTGACTGTCCAGTCAGCTCTCTGTTCTGTCTATACTTTTGAAAGTTACTTGCCTGCACTTTCTTCATATTAGCTAGTAGTTCTTCTAGGGCCTCTGAATCTGTTGAATACTAGCCAGCCACAATGTTATTATTTTTGAAAAACTCTGGACACTAGGATAAGACTCAGTAGGGTAGGATAGATAGTGAAATAATTTCTCCAATATTGTCAAATACAAATGGACTGGTCCTTGTAGATGTGATTTTTCCTGAATAATTCTCATAATTTTAGTGTGTGTAGTTTATTATATTTAATAGAAAGAGGGAGATGTAAGAGAGATAAACATGGTTTTGTGTTGATCTCAAGTGTAGGATGGGGAACAGACTTGTGAGAGAGCAGGATGTTTATCCCCTTAGAACTCCAACCACTTCATGGGGAAGCTTGGATGTTGCCAGCTGAAACATCCTAGTAGAGACTCAGAGAGGAGATATACATATGTAAGAACCCAGAACAAGAGGCTTAGGAGAGAGGACTTGGGATTATTTTGGCTGTTGATTACAACATTTCAAGAGATGCTCCTAGAGAGAACTGCACCAGGGAAAGCTTCAAGGCTTTGGACTCTAGTTGAGGCTTCAGGTTCCAGCAGCAACTTTGGTGAGGTTGCTGGTTTGCTGAGGTCCTGCTGACTATGCCAGGAGAATCATTCCTTGGGACTAATATCCTTAAGGCTTCATTATTGTGTTCTTTAATCTCCATTTCCTACTGTTTGGGTTAGTCGGGTTGTAAGGGAGGTAGGCTCGTTTAATAAGTTCATAATAAAATATAATTGTTAAGAAAATTGAGCTTACAGCTATTGGCTTTCTATAAATGTTTTCTGATAATATAATGAAGATATTTACTTAGGCTTTGACATGACCATGGCCATCACAAAAGAGCTGTTGTAACCTACCACAGAGCCTGACCTTAGTCATGACAATGAAATAAGCAGAACACAACAGCCAGCAAGCAGGTGGAAGGGTGAGAGAATATCAGGAGACCCTCATCTGAGATATCATTTACCACTTTCCCTTGCTTGAGCTTCCACTGCCCTGAATGCTGTTGGACTATATAGGAGGTGGAAGGATGCCTGGGAACAGAGACGTCCTCAGTGGTACAGGTGCAAAATGAATTATACCGCTTTGCACCAGGGAATGGATATCCTGGTGTTGCAGCTTAGAGCCTATTATGCTCCTTTCCATAATGTCAATAAGGACATTGATTTCCTAAGCTTGACCTGGACAGAATACTTTCTCAGTTCTATAAATACTCCCATCTTTCTGGATTTCTCCATGTCTGCAGAGGAAAAGGCACACAACCGTTACAAGTCAGAGGAGGAGAGCGTGTCAGGAGTGTATGGCTCTGAGACGTGAGCTGACGTGAGCTTATCTTCAGAATGAACTTTATGAGGAGTTGTCAAATACAAATGGACAAATGTCAAATACAAATACAAACTTACAGCACGAATTCACCTTCTTACCTCTGTCTCAGAAAGAACTGCAGTGGGCACAGCCTGGCTTATGGGTGAGACAGACAGACAGACAGCTGGAGGGCTTTGATCTACCTGCAACAACTACCCACAGTTTGCTGAGACTGTCCATTTACTTTAATTACAAATGGATTATTCTTCAGGAAATGGTAATATTAAGAAATTATTGCTGAGGGTTCAGTCCATAAAGCTGCCGTTGGAGCTTTCTGCATTTAAAATATGAAATGAACTCTCCCTCCTTTCTGCTCTTATAATGCTTCGAGTCTCATCCCCATCCCTGTAGCCGATTTCTCGTAGGGCCCTATGCTCCCATCTTCTTTCCTTTCCTTAGGGACTCTACTAAAGGTTAGAGAGATCCCAGCAGTCTTCTTTCCTTCTACCCTTTTGTCAGCTGCTTAAAGCCACTAACACTCTCTACCTGGAAACACAGTGACCCCATCAGACTGGGACTCAGGTAGGCAAGCTTTACTCTTTTCCCAGTCCTCCCATCACAATTCCTGCAGCCTCATGCCAAGCCCTGTGGCAGGCTGCTTGCACAGGTCTGTTCTGTTCCAACCCCACTCCTGGGGGACTCTCCCAATCCTTGAAATAGATCCAACTATACTCCCTCCTGTGGACCCTCTCCGTAATCCCTCTATCAAATCCAATTTCTTCTGCTTAGCCCCTAATAAATAGGGAAACTTTCTACCAAGGACCACAATTGGCCACACCCGCTAGGAATAAGGGAGGTAAATTCTGGTGCCCTTCCTCTCTCATTTTCATCTCTCCATTTTCAGCCTCTAACTATTGGTTCAAACTCAGGGTCCCTGTAGCCTTTTGATACATGTCTCTCCAGATATTTTTCCCCTATGGCAACCTATTTGCAGGATCTTTTTTCCCTACCACACTCCTAACTCCTTGTAGATCTCTACCCCTAGGTGTGAGCGGGATCCCCTTTGTTCTTTCCTGAAGTCCCCCTCAGACTTTTCTCCTAGGCTACTGCTATTCCTCTCTGCAGCCACCAACCTGCAAAAAGGCTCTCTACCAAGCAACTTAAGAGTCAGAACATGTGCCTAATCTCTATAGACATCAAAAGAAACCAAGAACTAGCCTACCTACCCAACAAAGTGAGACTAGATATTACCACCTAGAGTGATACCTATCCCAACCCAAGGTTTATAGATCTTGGGCAGCAAAATACAGTCATAAACAGCAAAGACAGCATATCTCTACCACAACACAGAAATCTACTACATTAGGCCAAGAGAAATATAATATAATGAAAACCCAAGACCAAGACTTCAAAATGGCTATTGTGAATATGTTCAAGGACCTTAAAGAGGGTATGGATAAATGCCTTAATACATTCTGTGAAAACAGAAACAAGGAGTGGGGAAAAATAACAACAACAGTTGGAGACATGAAAATAGAAGTAGAGTCACTAAAGAAAAAGCAAATAGATAAAACTGGAAATGAAAAATTTTAGGAAATCAAATAAAAACAGAATGGTAACCCTCGCCAACAGAGAACAAGATATGAAAGAGAGACTCTCAGGCATTTCTATTGTTGATATGTAGCTTCAGTATGTTGTGGTCATATAGGAATCAAGGTGTTTATATATATATATATATATATATATATATATATATATATATATATATATATATATATACTTGCTTTGTGTTCAATTATGTGGTCAATTTTAAATAAAGTTTCATAAAATGTTATGTAAAAGGTATAATATTTTGTGTTTGAGTTAAATTTTCTGAAAATGTCTGATAGGTCCATTTGATTTAAGATGTCATTTCCCTCCAGCATTTCTCTTTTTAGTTTTTGCCTGAGTGGCCTCTTTGTTAGTAACAGTGAGGTATTGAAGTCAGCCACTATCATTTTCTAAGGGTCAGTATGTGATTTCTGTTGCTGTAGCAGTGTTTCTTTTATGAACATTTTTGAACAGGCACTAAGAACAACAGTTAATAACAGGGGCTTCATAAAACTGAAAAGCTCTTGTATGGCAAAGGACACTATGATTAATTAGTACAAAGCAGAAAGTTACAGAATGGACATTATATATATATACATATACACATTTTTCTTCCAACTATATATAGAGATGGCTACTATTTAAAAAATATAAAGAACTAAAACATTGACATCAAGAAAATAGAGAACACAACTAAAATGGCAAATATAACTAAATAGAGAGCAGATGAACAGATAATGTAAAATATGGTGCATATACACAATGGAATATTATTCAGCAGTTAAAAATTCAAAATTTATGTAAATGAATGGAGCTAGGAAAATCATCCCAAGTGAAGTGACTCAGATCCCAAAAGACAAAAAGCATATGTATACTCCAATATGTTAATGTTAGCTTTTAAGCCTTCCATAAGCATGGTGCCACCCAAATAACCAGTTAAATGCAGAATAAGGACTTTGGTGGGGGAGGACAGGAAGTCCTAGGTAACAAAATAGAATGTATATTTATGGAGAGATGGAAGGGTATAACAGGAAGATTAAACAGAAAGGGGAAGAGAAGCAGAGGTGAGGGAGGGTATAGAGTGAATGAGAGCTAACACTAAGGGCTATTTAAGTGACATGAAAACCTACTGCAGCAGAAGATTCTTAGAACATAGCACATATGAAAGAAATCTAGTAGAATCACTAGTGTAGGAGATAAAGTCACAACAAGTGTTCTCACACATGTGAGACTACACATGTCAGGAATGGGTTGGGTTGCTGGCCAATAGAGGCATCATTGAAAACCCCAAAGAATGCAAGCTGTTGCCAAAGCTATTGGTTATGATCCAGAAAGAATGGTAAGGCCCTATTGCTGAAGACACATATATCTCACTGAACATGGGAAGCAGAAGTAATATCTAATTAGTGCTTTCATTCCTAATGACTAGGGTTCATGGTACTGGAAGGTACTCTGCATGCTCCCAGAGGAGAAAGCTAAACATCAACCCAGCTACAAACCCTTTTATCTAAACGATGTCCTGTTTTCATGATATGATGGTGCAACAAGTACACAAAAATTGTGGACATAACCAGCAACTATCTGATTTATATTTAAGGTCCACTTCATAAGATGCCACCCATGCCTAGCACTGCTCAGATGGCCAAGGGCATGAGACTAGATAGGCCATGGACCCAGGGGACTAGAAAATACTACTGTTTTGCTAATGGAACACAGTGATAGCATTGCTCATAATAATAACATTCTGCTGTCCCCATTGAACAGTATCTCCCTCAGCCATCATCAGGTGCTTCTTCCCCGAGGAGATGAGTGCAACAGCCCCACAACAGGACAATGTACAGAGAGTTAAAGACCTCGGAACACTCATTTCTAAGTGGGATGACTTCATCAAACCCCTTCCCTCGGGCTCAGGGAATTATGACGAAGAGTAGGCAGAGAGCTAACAAAAGCCAGCATGGATGGAAGACATCAAGGAAACCATGCCTTCCAGATGCAATAGGACTTATACGCATATGAACTCACAGATACTGTGGCAACAGACAAAAGGCTTGCACAGGTCCAAGAGAGATGAGGTCCTAGAGGTGGAAGAGGAAGTAGACACAAGTTTCCATTGCTAGTGAGAAACTATCTTCACTTGACAACAAAAGATAAACTAGTTTTTGCCAATGAAGTCCCACTGGGTATGCAAGTTACAATCAGCATTACATAGCTCTTTCAGTCAGTCAAGGCTGACCTCAGTGACCTCTGTCAGTCAAGGCTGACAATATGTCTACTGCCTTAAAGTTCTTGTGTAGCAATCCTTCTTGATGAATGTAGCATGGAATTTGGGAGTGATGGTAGTATGTATTTGATGGCTTATATTCTTTACCTATCAATTGGGGTAAGGTTATTGCTTATCTTATTGAAGCCATCTTTATTTTATTTGCTTTCATCTTATTTTGTTTTTACTTATTATGACTTTGCCATTCAAACCACCAAGGATGAATAAAAAAAAAATTGTCTGTCTCTTCACTTTAATCTCTCAATTTGTGGTTTATAAAAAGGAAAAAAATATCTTTCAGGATTAGAAGTAAAATAAATTTACTTCATAAAGTCTAGCTTTCTGTATGAGTTAATTAACATTTTTATAACTGTCATTAACCCACTTGTCACCTTTTGACTTAATGATGAACTGACCCCCTGATCATAAAATACCTCAGTCTAGTAACTCTTACTTCCTATTTGTGGACTCTTACTTTGGTTACTCTAGGTCTCTTGTACTTATTATTTCTAAGTACTAAATATCTAGAAACTAATTTTAAACCTCAGTGTTATTTTATTTCAATCTCAGTTCTCACTTGGAAGAAATAGTCTTCTGTGAATGTTCACCCAATTAAATTTAATGAAAAGAGAGCTATAGCTGACTTGAAGTCCATTTTTATGTTACTTCTTGGTCTATCCCTCATGGTTTTTTTTGTTTGTTTGTTTGTTTGGTTTGGTTTTTTTGTTTTGTTTTGTTTTGTTTTTCGAGACAGAGTCTCTCTGTAGCCCTGGCTGTCCTGGACTCACTTTGTAGACCAGGCTGGCCTCGAACTCACAGTGATCCGCCCGCCTCTGCCTCCCGAGTCCCTCATGTTATTTTATTTCTCTTTTTTTCTTCTCTGCTATTTTCATGCCTAATACAGGTGTTTCATTTATATTATTTGAAGAATTTCTATATATACATTGTATATACATTTAATTATATTTCATTCACTGTTTCTTTAGCTATATTATACACCTCAATGTTTGCTGCTTTGGTATTTTCATTTTGGTAAAGGCTTTTACATTTTGCTGTGGTGACTATACAATTATATAGTTTGATTTAACAGTACATACACTATATTTCATTAAAATGTTCTTTTACATAATTAAGAAAAATGAGGGATTACATGGCTATATACCCAAACAAGAAAATTCCAACAAAATTGAATCAGTTAAGTATGATGAGGGAAAGACGATAATGCTGACATTTACAGGCTATCTAGGTATATATTCGATTGTCTCAGAGGGAAAGGAGTAGCTGGGTGACTATTACTACCACATAGAGGACAGAAGAAGCCTAGTTTCAAATGACAAACCATATAAAGAGGACAATTTTTTTTTACAACTAAAAATTATCTAGCCCAGAAAGCCATTAATTTTAAGTTTGAAATTAAATCTTGAGATTAAATCAGACTTCTACACCTGGGCCTACAAATCATTCTAAAAATGAAGAATTACAAAAGATTCTAAGGAGCAGAGTTGTAGGGTGTCCTATTATGTAATTTCTCTAAGTAAAAGTTAGACTCATAGTTGGGCAGTCTTCTCAGTTTTGTGATTTAACATAGATAGGTCTTCTACCAGAACAGAAGGCAAAGCTAAAGCTAAAATATCTTCCCTACTTTTACCATGTGTTTTGGGGGAATTCTAATAATGTAACCTTGACTATTTTATTCATTATACTTGGAAATCTATCATCTATCATCTATCTATCTATCTATCTATCTATCTATCTATCTATCTATCTATCATCTATCTATCTATCTATCTATCTATCTATCTATCGTCTATATGTATCTAGCAATCATCTATCTATCTTTCATATATCTATCACTATCACATTTATATAATCTATCATATCTATCCTCTATCTAATCTATCTATCTATCTACTTATCTATCTATCTATCTATCTATCTATCTAATCTATCTATCTATCTATCTATCTATCTATCTATCAATCTTTCCATCTACCTACCTACCAATCTTCTATCCTAGCTAGATGTCCTTAAAATGGCCACAGTAAAAGGTTTGAACCTAGCTAGGATGATAACATAACCATGGCTTCTCAGATGGAAGTCTAACCCCTCACCCTTCCACACTGATAGCTTGCTCCACTGGTAAGGGCAAGCAATTGGGGAAGAATTAGTTAAAGCTGAGGGTACTCATCTGAGGGTCCCAAATCCTCACTTTCTCTTCCTTTTATGAGGGAAGGTAAATTGTCAACAGGTGCAGCTGTAATGATCTTTGTGAGCAGGCCTAGCAGATTTCCACAGGATGCAGACAGGTTGGCTGAGAGTAAAGTCTTGTACAATTGTGTATGTCTTCTACACTTATCTACTTAGATTAGTAATTAAAGGTGACTGAATTATTTTTAAAGCTTTGTTTAAAAGCAGCCAGTGACTCTTCTTACTGAATATGTGCGGTGAAACTAATAGAACAATTTTCTCCAGTATTTGAATTGCAACTGTGTTTTTGCTGCATAACTTACTGGCTTCTCTGAAGAAACAGATGTTTTACCATGGTGGTATTTGATTGCCCTTAATTTTATTGAACTCACCTAAATTTTTTATGTATAAACTTGACTTCATAAAAATTTGATTTTAATTTTATGAAGCATGTTTCTTGTCTGACATCTGAATATAATATTCAAATTTATATTTTCATCTTGGAATGCTTATCACTTAATTCATCGTGACTGTTAATTGTTATTGTCAATTTAAATAGATATGGAATCATCTAAGAGACACATTACCAGGTATACCTGTGAGCATCTGATTGCTGAGGACTGTTGGCTGCAGTTGATGCTCAAAATCTGAACTCCCTCCAGGCTTCCCCATTGGAAGGATTCATACAGCCTCCAATGTTAATACCTTTCAGTTTAATTTAAACTAGTCATTCTATTCAAAGAAATGTATTTAAATATGTAGTTATTTAAATGCAGAATTGACCCGATGGTTTAAGACTCAAATTTTGAAATCCCACTAAAATAATAATGTATCTGGATTATCTACAAGCTGAATGAACTTCAGTGAGTTGCTCAGTGTTTCTCCGGATGCTTCTGTGTGATATATGCATCATGATATTTGGGGCTTTTCCCACGTGCTTAAAAAAACGAATCCTTTGGATGTTATAAACATTTTAAAATATTATGGAAATTCTCTGAGCTGGGAAAATTAATGTACAATTTCATTTTCCAAAAAGGAAAATTACACTGTAATATGGTAAGTAATTTCCATGTATATTTCAAATATCATGTATTCTGTAACTATATGTAATTTTGGCAGTTAGATGTCTATAAATATCAGAAATAAATAAAACATTGTGATGGTAATGCTGTGCTTGGTTTTTCTTTGGAACCCAGTTATAAAACCATAAATTATAATTTGATGAGCTAATAATCTGAGGCAGTGGTTCTCAACCTGTGGGTCAGAATGCCTATGAGGGTTGTAATCAGATATCCTGCACATCAGATATTTACATTAAGATTCATAACAGTAGCAACATTACAGCTATAAAGTAGCAACAAGAAAGTTTTATGGTTGGGGCTCACTACAACCATGAACTGTATTAAAGGGTCACAATGTTAGGAAGGTTGAGAACCACTGTTCTGAGGAATTTTCTAGAGGCATCTGAATGAGCTGTAAGATTGCTCCTTCCTCACTCATCAAGTGAAGGAAAATTATAGATTCCTACATTAGATCATAATAACAGGTTTTAAAAGTCCTCTACCCAGTTGCTAATTTTTAACCATGAATCTGAGGAGAAAGTGGTATGAGCTGGCAAAAAGAGAGTAAGAGATAGTTCGTTTTCATCATGGCACCTTGGAACTTTTTGTTCTTACACGATACGCATGTATTATCTTAGGAAAAGCAAAATATATTTACACATACCCCATATATGTATGCACATAAATACTAACAAATGTACGTGTGTATGAAAAAACAGGTCTGCAGTTTTGAAGGAGATCATATAAGGCAGCGAATACATCCACGAGGAAAAACATCTTTCATCATAATTTTACACTGGACCCCAAGTTTATAAACTACTGATAAAGACAAAACTTAGCATTGTTTGACCAACTCACCGGTGTGCCTCACCTGGTTACACATTATTCTGAGAAGTCTGCGTTTGCCTACTTTTGATAGACTCAGCATGAGTCTCCAGTGTAGCAAAGCCCTGCCTTTTACAGCCTTCAGCATCAGCCATGCTTTGCACAGCAACATTCTCTGCCTTCTTTCAGAGTCATTTGATTTGTAGTTCCTGAGCAATGCCCACTACAGAAATGGCAACATCCATAAAAGAGATGTTGTCAGAAACAAAGGGAGGCCCCCAAGGGAGATAAAGGAGGGGCTTCATTTGTGTGGTGAAATACAGCAGATAAGAAATCACAGCTGGAATCATCACAGGCTCTGGTTAGCATGGCTACATCCTAACTACAGTGCTAACCTCTGCTGAGCTCATTAGATATAATTACATACTGAAGACCTCCATGGGAGGCATCAGAGTGACAGAGGTATACACACCTACTTGCTTGACCTGTGATAGTTATGAAATTATATTTGCTTGGAATCAAGATATGAGGTTTAAAAAACTCCTGGCATTACCCTGCCTCCTTCAAGAAGATGATGAGCAGCAAAGAAACTCTTTATGGAGGTGGCTTCAAATTCAGCAAACCAACCACTGGGCAAAATGTCCTCCTTTCTGCCAGAGACAGAATTCTGCCTAAAAATGGTCAAGCTTGAATGCAGGCAGAGTCGACAGCTAAACTCTGCCAAGACAGGGCAAGCAAGTCCTCAATAGTTCCTGCCTCACAAATATGTCTGTCAGATATTCTGGGCCGGAGTGATGAAGATGATGATCCAATGTTATAGAGAGTGTTGGTAACTGTTCAGGCAGCAAACTGTCTCTGTAATTTTTTTTCATTTTGGAAGCTGCTAAACTGCACTTCCAGTTTACTCAGGTAATTAATTTTCATTCCTCCTCAAGTCTCAGATGGGTTGAAGACAAGATAGTTTAGTCTTACAATTAAGCTTAGTTGTTTAGGGGTTAAGATGTTTTTAGGTCTAGATAGATGTTTTAAGTTGATAGAGATGAGATATGATAGACACTGATTTTCATTCAGAATTTTAGACTCACCAAGATAGGAAAGATGTTTTCTGCAATGTTGCCAAATACAATTAGCCAAAACACCATGAATGCAACATTCATATAATATCTGATTGTTTTGTGGGTCTTCTTGCTGTATTTTTTATTTATGTGTAATAATATAAATGTATATGCCAAAATAAAATAAAATAAAATAAATTCTTTCCAAAAAGGAAAAAATCCTTTTGTCTCAATATAAAAATATCAAATACCTTCAGCTATAACAAATTTTAATGTGATGTTGTCAATATTTCAATATTTGCAATCTGGAGGAGTGAAGATTAGTACAGTTTTTTTTTAATTGATCACAGATGCTTGCTGATTTATATTTGAAGAAGGCTAATTTTTGTTTTCCAGAAACAAAAATGTATTGTAAGGATTTTCTCATTATACAGAAATAGAACCAAATCCTATAAAACGAATAATAAAGGCATTTGAATCAGGAAGGAGGTAAACTACTTTGCATAATAGCTTTAGCCATTGTCTTCTTCCTTGGCAGAATTTGTTTTGTGTGTATTAGATCTACTTTGACTAAATGCTGAGCTGGTTTCATCCTCTCTGAGTGTGGGAATGGCCTGCAATGCACAATTGAACTAAGTCTAGAGGTACTTGATACATAAGATAGGCAAAAGAGAGTCAAGCTGACATCTTTGCACACAGAGAGAGAGAGAGAGAGAGAGAGAGAGAGAGGAGAGAGAGGAGAGAGAGAAGAGAGAAGAGAGAGAGAAGAGAGAGAGAGAGAGAGAGAGAGAGAGAGAGAGAGAGAGAGAGAGGAGAGAGAGAAGAGAGAGAGAGAGAAGAGAGAGAAGAGAGAGAGAGAGAGAAAGGAGAGAGAGGAGAGAGAGAGAGAGGAGAGAGAGAGAGAGGGGAGAGAGAGAGAGGAGAGAGAGAGAAGAGAGAGAGAGAGAGAGAGAGAGAGAGAGAGAGGAGAGAGAGAGAGAGAGAGAGGGGAGAGAGAGAGAGAGAGAGAGAGAGAGAGAGAGAGAGAGAGAGAAAGAGAGAGAACTGAAAACCCACCTAGTCCCCTTCATTCATTTGCCCATAAGTATTTACTTAAGCAGTTACCATTTTACTTGTAGTCAACAGCTTCTCCAGGTACTTGTTTCTTGTTTGTATGTTTATTGCAGGTGGGGCTCTCACTCTTTACTCCTGAGTTATACTATAACTCTCTATTCTTGGGGTTAGCCTCTGAATCCCATGCTTGTAACACAGCACCATACAGCTGTGTTCTGAGACACCATCTGCAGGATTTTAGCATCACATGCTGGCAGTGCTCAAGCTGATCTGGGAACCCTTATTATCAAAGCTGCAAGCAGGGCATCAGTACGATCTACCCACGCCTCTCATGTTCACAACCATGAATCCGTCCTAGCTTCCTCTACTGCCTTCAAAGTACCTCTGTGCTGGGCAGAAGAATACAATGTCCAAGTCTTCATCCCTGGTATGCATACATATGTTTGGCTTGATGGTGGGAAACCTCTGGGGGGGGGGCAAGATGATTATAATTGATGTTCGCTGTGATTAATATTTTCCCCCAGCAATTCTATGCTCTTGGGTCTGGTGGGACTATACAGCTCCCGCGGCTTCTGGGGCCTCTCTAGTAAATTCTCTACATAAAGATCTGTCTTAGAATCATTTCTTTGTTATTTCACCCTCTTTTGTATGGTTTCCAAATACTACATTTGGTTCATCCAGCGACCAAATGAATTACTTCCCACTCAAGCATTGTCTCAGAAGCCTTCCTCGATACAACTAAATGTGAACTCAGGGTTAGGATCACCACACTTACTCTCAATTGAGGTTCTCTTCAACATTATGTTTAGTATCTTCCACTTTTAGAAGGTCATATTTTTTTTTAAGTATCAGGGGCTGTAAAATGTTTATAATTAAACATTGCTACTCCCAAAGCATTTAATTATTAAATTGTTTATAAACTATCTTCCTTAAGAAGGCTGACAGCAATTAGCTCTATGTTGCTCCTCACTAATACTTAACTAGAACCCTGTTGCATGTTTATACTCCCTGAGGACCTGTCAGCCTTCTAGTCATAGAGTAAAGTTGACTTCTAGTACATCTCTTGTGTTCCTCCTGATGAAGTAGAGGAAATTCTCACTTCTCTGGACTTATTCATCAGATTCTGAGGCATACCTTACTTTTTAAAAAATGTATTTTGTTAATTTATTCACATTACATCTCAGTTGTTATCCCATCCCTTGTATCCTCCCATTCCTCCCTCCCTCCCATTTTCCCCTTATTCCCCTTCCCTCTTCCCTATGACTGTTCCTGAGGGGGACTTCCTCCCCCTGTATATGCTCATAGGGTATCAAGTCTCTTCTTGGCAGCCTGCTATCTTAAGACAACAAGCCACTGCGCAGTGGTAGGACCCAGTACAGAGTGCCTGAGGCCTGTTGCTGCACGCGCTAGTTGGAGGGCACAGAACTCCTGAAACCTCATTCTTAGTTTGTATATGTGACATGTCCTTTAAATTGAGACAAATCACCCATTTGTCTATGTCCATGCCCAAGTTTGAACACCTGTATTAAAGTAAGAAGTGCTCCTGGTCATGAGCGTTCCCCAGGTGTGGCTCCTGTCACCTTTGTGATCAAACTTCATGTCTATCCTCAACTTCCATTCATTTTAAGTAAGTCTTTATTGTTTGGCTCAATATGGCACTGTTCTTTCAATGGGTAGACTGATGCGACCCATGATGCCTTTTAGCTTGATCATCATTGTTAGGTTGTGGTCTTAAAGAACAGATTGGCTGCGGTGTGAGGACAATGCTTTTCTTTGGGCATGTTTGTGTCTCATATGATTCAGTTCTTTATTTTTACTTCTTCTCTTGTTAATTTTTAAATATACCATTTGAGTCTTTCTGCTTCTGGGTTAACTCACTCATTATGATGATCATTTCGGTGCCTCACCTTTGACCATGTCCCCTGGAGGGGGAGACCTGGTGGCACTCAGAGGAAGGATAGCAGGTTACCAAGAAGAGACTTGATACCTATGACCATATACAGGGGGAGGAGGTCCCCCTCAGGAACAGTCATAGGGGAGAGGAGTAAGGGGAAAGCAGGAGGGAGGAATGGGAGGATGCGAGGGATGGGATAACCATTGAGATGTAACAAGAATAGATTAATAAATGAAAAAAAGTTACTGTAAAAAACATAAAATCAAAAAAAATTAAATATATAATTACATTGTTATTCACTGTCCTCCAACCAACCTGCCTCTCAGTTACTATCACATTAAGATCTCATTTACTTTAGTCATTATCAATTATTGTTATTCATAAACAAATACAGAAGTGCAAGCTTCATAATCCTTTCAATGTTGCTCACATGTGTATGATTTCAAGGCTGATCCTTCAGTATTGTATAATCAATTAGGGGCTCATTCCTGGGAAAACTGATTCTCCCTTTCTTAGTAGTCCTTAATTGTCTGCTCTTCTTTGTCTAAAGATGAGATCCCATGGGTTTCCCCCTTCTACACTAGCATGTGGACCTATTTTTTAGGTCATTTTTAGGCAGTCATATTGTTGGGGTATATGGGTGAAGTCTCTCTATTACTTTAGGAAACACAATCTAGAAGCAGACTTCCTGGTCCTCTGTATCTTAACATCTTCTGTCTATTCCTTGGTGGTGTTCCCCAAGGTATAATGATCTGTCATACATACAACTGGGGCTAGCATCCCAGGCAGCATCACTTGTTCTCTGAATTTTTCAGTGTTTGATTTTACATATTTTATTTTTAACAATCTGTTTGCAGCTGTCTGTGTATGTGCATGTGAGTGCTGGTGCTGGTGGGGGTCAGAGGCAGAAGATTTCCCTGGAGCTGGAGTTAAAATAAAGGCAGAGGTGAACCAGATAGTGCGGGTGTTGGGAATTGAATTTGGCTCATCTGCAAGAACATTACATGCTTTTAACCACTGAGCCATCTCTACACAGACCAGTTGCTTCATTGTGAAAAATTTCCCCTCTTTTTCATTTTGTTTTCTATTATTGTGCCATGATCTTCTTTAAAAAATTCAAGGTATATTAGTTGAAAAAAGAATACACATGGCAAAAGTAATATTTTTAAAAAGCAGTACTGGGTATAAATTGGAAAAATAGGCGTATGCTTTACAAGCAAGCAGCGTTGTACTGACACAGAGGTAATGTGGTAGTAAAGGACAGTTTTACAAATCAGATAAACATTATGTTTGCCCTGATGATTAACTGGAAAAGGCTGTCAAGGTGATAGAAATGTGGCAAACTAATTGAGTTGTTACTGTAGAGAATGTGAAAGACTGCGTGAAACATATGGAGTGAGAACTTTCTCAATGAAATCCATCCAAAGCTCTCTGATGAGAAAAAAAAGCTGAGTCTAAAGATGTAAAACAGCCCTGCAGATGTTATATTAAAATGCTACCATCTCTGTTCGAGCAGCTGCTAATTTGCCTTTGACATAATAAATGTAGTCCTTCAAAACTTACACTCAAGTTATAGGTACTGCTGACAAGTACAATTGCATGGGAGTTGGTACAATTCTTAGTCCCCACAAATGGGTGCTGCCAGTGCTGCAAGTAAGTTTTGCCATAATTCAGATGCAGAGTTATTCTGTTTGCTGTGCAAAATTTATATTGAATGCTTGGCAAATGAATTTGCTAAGCATTAGTTCCACTTTGTAGAACTCACCAGGCTTCCCCCGGAACGTCGAAGGCTAAAGCCTTGTAAATGAATGTACTGGACACTAATAAGGCACATTTACCAACCTATATACACAGTGGAAAATTCACTGCAAAACTCTGGGAGTGGGAATGCTAGCACAACTTCCGTGGGGAGGGCATACATCCCACCCCCACCTCCATCGTCAGAGCTGGCTGCATATAGCCCTGCTGTTACAGAGTTGGCAAGGGGGCATTTTAACATTCAGGCTTGGGTTTAAGTTATCATCTGTGTCTTTTCCCTCAATCTCTCTATGTCATGTTTGTCTTTTAAAAAACATTCTCATTCTAATGAAACACAAAAGTAACGTTCATCAGTGATCACTATATGAATCTCTTAAAACGGGTGCTCACAGAAATTAAACTAAAATGGATAAGAATGGATTAATGGAGTAATTATCTTACAGGTACAAAATCTTCTACAAATCCTTCTAGCTTAAAAAGAATGAACTGTGTTTTTCATGGTTATAAAATATTGGTGACAACTCAGGAAGGCATGCACATTCCAGCTATATCAGTCTTTTCTTAGAATATGAAAAATATAAGAGTATTTCCCATATTGTAACTAGATGTTTTGTAACCACTGGGGGGAGGGGAGAAATAAAAGCAGCAAACACCATTCAGTCCTTTTGACTAACATGTTCCAACTCTGGTATTCATGCAGTAATTATTACATATGTGCATATATGACAGCAAGTTCCATTTACTGTGGAATAATCATGACCTAACTTATAACATCTGACAACTGATTTCAAATGAGGTCCCTTGAAGTACACATATGGGTCAATGGTAGTTGGCTAGCTATAGTTCCTAGCATGATGCTATTGAACATAGAGTCTTTGGCATGACATCATCATCTCACAGCACATTAGAAGATCATAATTGCAAAGTAGCACTGGGAAAGAAAGCTTAATTCTGAAAGGTGTGTGTGTGTGTGTGTGTGTGTGTGTGTGTGTGTGTGTGTGTGTGTGTGCGTGTGTGAGATGCACATGTGCATGTGTTATATATTATATGTAATTACTTATGGTAGCATATTCTTAGCAAGTATTATAACTCATGTGTTCATGCACCTAGAATTTCAATGCCTAATATTGTGCTTTTGTTAGCATTTTTTAAATGACCTCCATGTGCATTGCCTCTAAAAACTCCTTTAAGATCCTCTTGACAAAGGAAAGTAAATGGGGAATTTGTGATGTAGACATCACTGAAGCTATAATATTTTCTTTGAGATGCTGTCATGGGGGACAGTATAGATACTAAATATATATTGTCTTATGAATATTAAAAGGCACAATTTTAGGTGTACGTATCTTGTGCTCACCACCACAAATACAGGTGATTCATCCCTTGTGTTCACCACTAAATCTAATGCATGAAACTTGTCATAATTACCAAATTGAGGTTTCTGTATGGAGTCAGCTACTATTGCATTTTGAAGAAATGCATTTACCATTTCAGACTCCTTTATTGTGTCCTGGAAATACTGTGTGCAGCATTAGTACAAATTAACTTTTCCCTAAGTAGGCATCTGCTTTGTTGTTTTAACTGGCCTCTAGCATATGCTCACCCCTCTAAAGATGCACACAAGTGACTAGCCTTCACTTTGGCATTCCATATGCAATGCTGGCAATCACCTAGAAAGTTCTTATTACTGCAGACAGCCATTACACGCAGGCTCAGTCTCATATAAAACCTATTCCATCTTTTCAGCCATGCTTTCTGATTATAACTGTCCCTTCTAGGTAATGCTCCCTAGTTATTGCCCGCTATTCATCAATGGCTCATTCCATGACTTGTCAAGAGCTGTGGAGCTTTAAGGTCTAGAGACATGACATTTGGCACGGATGCCACAGACCTCTAATTTTGTTTCTACTTTAAAAAGTTTCTATGAAAGCCCTCCTTTGCCCATGCTTACACTCCAATCTTGAATATCACTGGGGATTACATCAGTGTTGGAAATTCTAAATCAGAGCACACACTGAGCTTTTGCAAGAGTGTACAGTGTACAATTTGGCAATTATAAATAAAATTCTAAAGCTTAAAAAAAAAAGATGAAATTTCACAGTACTAAACCATAACCTCAGAGGAGACAATGCCAATAAATAAGGAAGAGGAAACAAATGTGCCATGAAGTTAGACCGAGGTGAGAATGCCCTGTCCATACATTCTTGTTCACGCCCTTTTTCCTTAGGAGGAAAATGCAGCTGAACAAAGTTTCAAATGCACATCATACTTCCTCAAAGGAAAACAGATACAAATGGAAATGGGTGGGTGCAATTTGTCCAGAAGCGCCTGTTTTTAATTTTTATCCTCCCCCCACCACCTGATAATCATTAAAAGTAGAAAACAAATGTTTGATACTAAGTTTTACTCCATTTACAGCAGTATTTATATTTATACCATTATCTTCTTTCTCTTTTATAAAAGAATAAAAGACTTGGATATTTTTTTCTTTTAACTCTTTATCTGTCCTGATTCTTATCAGAGAATCATATTAGGCTTCCATATTTGTTAATTTAAAAAGAGAGAAAAATCTTACGATTCCTTTTACTTGCTGTGTCAATCCAGGAATTTCTCTCATACGCCCAACCACCTGGAATATTAATTGGTATGTGGTATTCCTCACCTCACTAATGGAATCTAAATTCTTTCACCTCTTTATATGGTGGCATCTTCTTGACTGTTCCTGGATATAAATTGTGATGGTTTCAATATAAATGACCCCATAGGCCCATAGGGAGTGGCACTATAAGGTCTTGTTGAAGGAAGCATGTCACCCGGCTTTGAGGTCCCAGACGCTCAAGCCAGGTCAGTATCTCATGGTCTCTTCCTACTGCCTACAGATCCAGACATAATTCTCAGCTCCTTCTCGTGCATCATGTCTGCCAGCATGCTGCCACGCTTCCTGCCAGGAGGATGATGAACTAAGCCTCTGAACTGTAAGCCAGTCTCCAATATACGTTACCATGGCCATGGTGTCTCTTCATCGCAATAGAAAGCCTAAGACATAAATGGGTATATATATTTTTTTGTCTATAATAGCTTAAAACATTTAAAGTTTGCCACTTTATATTTTAAAATGTACTTGCTTTTAAAAAGTAGTAAGAATGACTCCCCCTAAACTACATTAAGCAAGGTTAGTGATTCCACCCGTAAACAGCAGCAGCATCTATATGAAAGTCTGAGAACTGCAGAAACCAATAAAAATTATTTTTAAAAAAGCACTCTTGTCACGTCTTTGTTCTCCTTTCAGAGAGGTAAGTGGCCAAGTGTGTGAAGCAGCAATTGTGTAAACTCAATGTTTAAGACCACTGTCTCCTCAGTTAAACTACAATAATGACTCAATTACTAGATGTATGAACTTGCATAGATTTTCTTAACCCCATTATGTAGTCCAGTTGCCTAATGCATAAGATGTGTGTAACAATATACTTCAAACTGAGAATGAGATAACACAATGTATGTTTTATGCCCTGGCCATTGATCTGGCCTTTTGATCCCCAACAAGATTATTGGACTATTCTAAAATCCTAAATGTGGCTATTAATTATATATCATATTTTCTGTGCTTGTACTGAAAACACTTAGCCATGGTTTTCTGTAAGTCTGGTCTTCCATCAGTCTGAGGGGGAAGTGGGAAAATCAGCAGATTCACGAAGCAAAGCACAAGCAGAAGATTGAAAAGCCACTAGATGGTTTCTCAGCTCTTCACTCTGCTGCACTCCTGGAAAGTTCCCGATTTTGAGTTCTATGACGCAGAACTCTTCGACGTCTCAGGCGAATTCATCTCACCTTCATCCTGCTTTGATTTCGTAAGAGATCAGCACTTTGAAAACAACCAGCGCTCACCCTCACCTTTCGCATGTGTCGGCCTCCGGCCCAGCAGTTGTCTTACTCTGTATTGTGTTCTCACATGCCACTGAATATTTGCTTACTATTGAAAATACACAAACAAAACTGGTTATTGTCACTGGCTCCTTTACAAGTCACAGGAATGATGTATCTTCTGTGGTTTAGGCTAACTCTTCTGCAATTGTGGATTCTGCTGAGTTCAAACAGGAGACTGCATTCAGAAGAGGACTCTCTTCGTGCCTTGAATTCCTTTGATTTCCTTGGATGAGGAAATTTTATTCAGCTGAAAGCTGAAATAATCTCTTTCCTATCCATATTGCTTTTGCTCATTTTTTCATAATCAAAGAAACAGAAAGCATGTGTGTGTGTGTGTGTGTGTGTGTGTGTGTGTGTGTGTGTGTGTGTGTGAGTATATTTTCATCTGTCAGTGTACATGCATGTATGTACATTTTGCAGCCCAGGGTTGATGTTTAGAATCATTACCCATTATTTTCTACATTACTAAGTCAGGGTCTCTTCATCAAAGAGATCACCAGTAGTCAATTAAATGTTGAGTTGGTTCTTCTGTTGAATTAATTGTCCCCTGCAATTTGTGTTTGTAGATGTATGTAACCACTTTGTGTTAATCATTAAATTTAATCTCACATAGTAATTCTGGTTTCTATCTTTCCAAAAAGGGGTAAGTATTTCTGTCTGTTCTTTTTCATACTCCCTATAACCTGACATATATCTTTGTACATAAGAAAATATTTAATAAAAGTTTAGGCATATCAGGGAGTATATAGGCTTTCCTTTCACACACCACTCATCCGTCATGCTTTGCATTGCATGTAGAAAAAAATTTGCTCAATTTTATTGCTTATTGTGTGTTTGTGACAGTATGTGTCATAGAGGAAGTGTGTGGTCTTCTTTTTCTTTTTAACTTGGTATCTGGTGAGGGGTCAGGAAGTAAAAAGTCCGCTGTTGTCACTCAGCAGATCCCAGGTGGCATTCCACTGACAGCACCACCCGTGCAATCATGATGGATGAGAAGAGCTACATAGTGAGAAACCAGGTACAAGGGTTTTTTTCAGAAAGTAGTGAAGAGCTAACAGATTTGCAAATTTATGGAATGTCGATTAAGCCATTTGGTGGTATATTTAGGTGTTTCAGGTCACCCGAGGAACACAGAGTATATGTGGGTGTAATTTCAAAGATAATGCGTTAATGGCCAGAAAGAGTAATTTGCCCTTCTGCACCATCTAGATAAGGTGTGCTGATTCAAAATTAAAGAACCTATTAAGTATTCTGAATTAATTGCTTCCAACTTGCCTAATGGAATACAGATAGCCCATGTTCACTGTTGAAACCAAATGGCTGCTCGTCATTCCCTGAGTCAGACATCTCAGTTCAAAGGTGCTAAGATGGAGAGATAGGGCATTGTGCTTGAAATAACTAAGATAATTATGCAAATGTTTATGTTCCTGTAGGTTCAAGTTCCAGGGTAAGACCCGGCTGTTCCTGAGCCAGGTTGATTACTCATTCTATTGCTTTGTTACTTTTTCTCTTAACACAAATTACACACACACACACACACACACACACACACACACACACACACACACACACACGCATACATACACACACACATACACACACACATGCACACATACATGCACACACACACATGCACACACACACACAAATGCTGCTAAGTTCTTCACGTGCTTGTATTGACATTGAAGGCTGAAGTGATTGTCCTTTCATTATGAACACATACCTTAAAGGGTTACTTCACAGTGAAAATTAATATTCACTTAGCATAATAGAAACTGCTGTTACAAGTACAATGTTATAACTCCAATGGTGATTCTGAATTATAGCCAGGGCAACTTTGACCATGACTCAAGTGGGCATTGTCTGGTGCTATAAATAAAGGTTTCCCAGTTTACATCACAATAAATTTTTAACCTTAATTTATCAGATACAAATATTTTATGAGTAACATAGTTAAATATTTATATATCTTTAAATCATTATCCATCAATACAATAAAATTAATCCCTTACACATTTTTACAGCCCAATAATAAAGAATATAATATATTTGATAAAATTTACAAATGCATACATGCTTGCCTTGATAATACAATAAATTAATAATGTGTCTTAGAGGAAGTGTGTGAAATACTAGTTCAGAAAAAAACATTATTTTAGAATTATCAATAGCACTAAACCACCTATTTTCTACCTCCTTTCTTCTGAAGCAGAGACACTTATATTTTCCTTTTTTTTTTTTTTTTTTTTTTTGACATGGTGTATATGGTAAGCTATTTTATAAAACTGGATACAAAATAATTCAATTTCAATATTATTTTCCTACATTTAGAAACTCACAGTCTGTTTGTATGTGCTTATGAGCATATGTTAACTAGTGGCAGCTATCACGAAGATTACTAAAGGAAAGAAGAGACCATATAGGCTTTCAGACCAGCATGTAAGCCTCCAGGGATCCTGTTTGATGGAGGGATGCCAGGGTGGAGTTTTCAGTACATTCTGGGTGCGTGTTTTGTCTGAATCTTGACATAATTTTCCATCTCTTCTGAGATGGGAAAATAAAGACCCGAAAGAGGATAAATTTCAGGAAATAAGAATATCCAGTATCTCTTATATCTTGGCATGTCTAAAATTCTGAATGTAAATCAATATCTTTCATATCTCCTCAGTCTCAACTTAAAACATCTATCTAGACATAAAAACATCTTAACCTCTAAATCAGCTAAGCTTCATTGTAAAACTGAGCTACCTGGTCTTCAACTCTATCAGAGACTTGAGAAGGAATAAAATTGATTACCTTAGTATACTGGGATTATAGGTTAGCAGCTTCCCAAATGAGAAGAGGACAGAGACAGCTTGCTACCTGAATAGTCACCCAAAACTCTCTATAACATTGGAGCATCATCTTCAGCACTCTGGTCCAGTATATCTGACAGACATATATGTGAGGCAGGAACTATTGGGGACTTGCTTACCCTGTCTTGGCAGAGTTTGGCTGTCAACTCTGCCTGCATCCAAGCTTGTCCATTTTTAGGCAGAATTCTGTCTGTGGTAGATGTTTTCTTCAAGGCCAAATACAAATAGCCAAAACACTAAGAATGTAACATTTATATAATTCCTGTTCATGTCGTGGTTCTTCTTACTATAGGTAGTTCATCCTATATAGGTGTAATAATATAAATGTGTATGTAAAAGTTAAAAACATTTAAGAAAAAAACAAAAAGAAAAAAATAAAAGAAGATCCAGTATCTCAAGAACTGTAACACCTCTGATTTATGATCCCTAACAGCACTGAGCTGTGTACATCTTAAGACAGCCAGAAGTCTCTAGACAAGCTTGCAACTACAAGCTACCCTTTTCAGTGCATTTGCATGGATATGCTCCCTCTTTCTTTCTAGACTTTCAGTCTTTCTTATGCATGCCTCACTTTTAAAGTTCAGCTGGATCTCACTGGTGAGAAGATTCTGTTGTCGTCTGCAATATGAGGAGTGACACAGACTGGTAAGTAATTGTTGACTATAAGGAAAACCTAACAGGTACAATCCATATCTTTTAATACCAACCCTTGAAAACACCCCTTTTTTTTTGGCTAAAATACTATCAGTTTCTTTAACAAGATTTTACTAGTCTTTATAAAGAAACAATATCACGCACAACTCTCAAATAAAGAGACACATATACTGTGTCCTTTGTTATGATTCCTACATGATTTTCCTTCCTTTTATCATTGTCAGATTCTGAAATGTTAGGTAAATTGGTGAATGAATTCAAATATGAACCATAACCTGTATGTATTACAATACATAAGAAAAGAAAAATGAAAGTAAAGCCAAAGATATTCATAAATAAAATGGCATCTCTCGGAGAAAAGTACACATAACTGTTTTGATTCCCAGATGGCGTAAAATCTACCTGCTATCTGAGGGTCATTCTTATCCCTCAGGTTTTGTTCCCTTTGCCCTCAGATGGAAAGAAAGCTATTTTGTGGTTGTTAATCCTGGTGATGTAACTTGAACTTTACTCTGAAAATGGCTGAGAAATTAGAAGCTTTCCTCCTACATCATACCGAAGCCATTGGCATATTTTACCTCATTTTAAGGTACCGCTGGCTTTTCCTTAACCCTCCCACAAACTGGGAGTGCCATCATTTTCTGCTTCCAGAGTGTAAACATTAATTCACAGTTCACTAAAAAGTGTTCTCATAACGGCTCCACGTGGATACGCTCAGCACGCATCCATTCCTTTGATCTAATAACTCTAGAAGCTATCATTCGTGGAAGAATTATTTCCTATAAACACGCAATGGATATAAATTGTTCAAGTTGCTTGTCATACATTTTATTCCTCCATGGAAGACTTCAGTTTGTCCTGCTGTAATCCATTATAAAACTGTAAATATTAAAACTTTTTGCGTGGGCACTAGGAGGAATGCTCAATTTGCTCAGAGAAAGTACTCCCTGTTTCTTTAGAAAGTGGCAAGGATGGAGGAGTTATAATTATCAGGTCCAGAGACTTTAAGATTCTGGACCACAAACGGTTAGTTTTCATGCAACTTTGACCAAAATCTTTCTTTGTTTCAGGTCACAGGGCACCCTTCTTTCCTAGTGAGTCTAGGAATAACAACGCATTCTTGGCAAAGTTACGATGGTAACTTACAAGTGAAGAGATTATTTCTGGCTCGTCAGGACTACTTTGGGCCATGCTTTGTCCTGAGAACTTATACCTTGACGTTGCATTTCCCTGGGAGTTTGCCATTATACTATGACTATCAACCACCATGTAGCCATTGCCGCTACAACCATAATTTCTATCCTAACACTATGCTGTAACAGTTGCTGCTCTTCAAGGCCATTTTAATTATGAATGGTAACTGCTTATTTGAATCTTTGGTCACTGCATACCAATGTCGTATTTCACATTAAAATGGAGTCATTGCAACTTTCAACTTCATCTTGGCCAGAAAACCAATCCCAGCTTCTCATATTTCCAGTTGTTTCCTAGAATCACTCCAGGCAACAAATACATTGGCTTGATTAGGGCTATTCTTGAACCCGAAGTCTCTTTGTGTATAAAAAAATGGAATGTCATCTTGTACAACACAGCCTATATGCACAAACATCTACAAGGCCATTTACAAAAGTAATGTAGGTGCTTTTAGGTAGACAGTTTGCCATCATTGATTCTACTTTCTATGGTCAGTGATGTGATTAACACTCAGGACACACCCAAAACCCTTCTAAAATCAAAAGCAAACAAACAGAACATGTCCACACTCATTCACGTGGTGTTCTCTGCTTTTTGTTGTCTTTTCTCTTCTGTGAATTTGCCGCAGCACTGTTCACACTTAAATTGGTCTGCAGCTGAAGTCACGGTGAAACCTGGACTATGTGGTACTTCAGGTTTTACACCCTTGTGACTCGTGAGAACCCCTGAAAGACAAAGACAGTGTTGCATAATATCAGGTGAGTTGTCACACTCACTTTATGATTTACATACACAAAACAAGCTTTGTTTTCTTTTTTTACAAGAGGGAGGCGATTTATTTATTTATTTATTTGTTTATTTATTTATTATTTATTTTGTTTATCCTTTTGCTCTAAGCAATGAAACCCTTTTAACACTACCTCAGAGATAGAAGTCATTGCTATTCTCATCTATTATTTTATTAAAGTTCTAGATAGAAAATCAAATAGATCAAAAGAAAGAAAAAACACATGATCCCACTTTAACGGCCTATGTAATAACACATTGAGAACTTAGAGCACTGGGCAAAAAAAGAAGACAAAGATTACTAACCAAAATAAATTAAATTTTATAGTTTATAAATACTACTTTAGTAGCCTATCTATAGATGATTAAAATATAAAATAGAAAGAACTAAAACTGAGATATTTGTGAAAACCTAGAACATATTGATATATATTGAATCTGCAAAATATCGTCAGCAACATTAATGAATGATTAAATAAACATTTTCATACCTGAAGGTTTTCTTTAACTTTAGTCAACGACTTCTATACTTCAAACCAAAGTATAAGCTCCAAGGATACCCAGGAAGGTTCTGAATAGCATAAGATTATAGAAATTGACTGGGTGGTGGTGTGGTACATGCCGTTAATCCCAGCACTCAGGAGGCAGAGGCAGGTGGATTGCTGTGAGTTCAAGGCCAGCCTAGTGAACAAAGTGAGTCCAGGACAGCCAAGGCTACATAGAGAAACTCTTTCTCAAAAAACCAAAAAAAAAAAAATTATAGAAACTGTAAACCTGAAGCACCAGAAGCTATCTTAAAATTGTAGTATGTAAAACAAGAAGAAATAGGAAAATTAACACTATGGGTCTTGAATAAGGAAATTAGAAAGAAATAATACAATGTGGAAATATTATTTATGAGAGGTTGAACTGTATCAAATATTGGAGAGAGAGAGAGAGAGAGAGAGAGAGAGAGAGAGAGAGAGAGAGAGAGAAAGGAGAGAGAGAGAGAGAGAAAGGAGAGAGAGAGAGAGAGAGAGAAAGGAGAGAGAGAGAGAGAGAGAGAGAGAGAGAGAGAGAGAGAGAGAGAGAGAGAGAGAGAAACGCATTAAGGCCAGGCCAGATGGATCTCCATAGGGATAAACATGACATTAAACACTAGTATGCAGTTTCTAAGATGCTTCCAACATTTTGTGCCTTGAGTGTTTGACCCCTGTATTACCTCACTTAGAGTGGGCTGAACCGGTGAATCTGGTGGAATAGATGGGATATCACTCTCCAAAGTAGATTTAAATGACACAAAACAAGGGTCCTGTGTGCACAGAATCCATGTCCCTACATCAGCTGAGGTCAAATTGATCAAAAGGTAATCATACTGAGCATGCATAATCATATCAAGCAAGTTCTTTTAAAGGACAGAAAACAGTAGTAGCAGATCCTTTTCTTCAGGCTCAAAGTAGACATGTACCCTCTTAAGAGGATGGAACCCTTTGATAAGATCAGGAAGGAAGACTCTAGAATTTGAAGGTAGTATATGCCCAATAACTGGAGGAGCGTGCAGTCCACAGCTTCAACGTGGGGGAAAAAACTTTCCCAACAGTGAACATGGAAGAAGATACCGAGCTCCGTATGAGAGAAATCGACTCATCTATGAAATTGATTTCAACTCATGAGAGCGCAACATGGCCCAAAATCTCTATAGAAGCTAAGGGAATTGATGAGAATTGTTTCACTTAGGTTAACCACTAAATTTATGGAAACTTGTTTCAAAGCAATGGGAAATTATTACTGGCTTTTGCTTCCCTCCCCAACAAAAATTAATTACAATTTTGTTAACTATACATATTTCAAACCATTACAAACTTTTAAATCCTTCATAATATCAAAGATGAGCAACATTTTTTTTAATCTACAAAAACACAAGCAAAGAAGAAATACTTTATGGTCTCATAAAAAAAAAAAAAAACAGAAAAGAAAGAGTGCCTAAAGACATTTCCTTAGAAAAGGACATCAAGGCAAACAATAAAGAACTACTTCATGCAACAAAAGCAAGTGACTCACCATTTGTCAACTTCATTACCTTCTTTTATGTCTATTCATTTATTTCTGAAACAAGCCTCACTGTGTAGACCTGGTATTATTCTTTAAGTGACTTATCCAGCTGTAGTAAGGGCGGGTAAGGGTGTGAGGTGAGTCACATATAGATTTACTGCAAAGCACAGTATACATAGTTAGTGCACTTTCCTGCAACACATGCAGCTTTACTTCCAGGATTGAAGAAGAACCAAAGAAAGTTTTTCAATGTAAGCTCCATAGCACTCACACCTGAGGAGAGACACACACTTGGCCAAGAGGGGAATCATAATGCTTTGCTGCTTGTGCATGTGAAGTTGTGTTTTATAAAGAGACTGTTTTCCAGATCTTGAAAGTGTTTTCCTGTATTTTCCTGAAACTAAACACAGTGCTGAGAAAGATGAGATTCATTAAAATAAGATTAGAAGGGGCATCTTCAAAATTTATAAATGCTGTTCTAAGAGCCCAACATCAAGGCACAAGGGAAAGGAATTAAAAGGGGAAAAAAGCCACCTTTACTTTGCAGTGAAATCCTTAAAACAAAACATGAGAAAGAAGGAAGAAGCAGCCACGGACACAAGTAATTCATAATGAGGCAATGTGATATGCATGCTGTGCTAATGGACACTATGCTCATCAACATGGCTGAAGCTCTCCTTTTTAAAAGGTAGCTAAAAGACTATGGTTCAATGAGAATGATGACATCACCAAACCTCACGGTAAAGTTGGGGTGGGGTAGCACATGGTAGTACCAAAAGTAATCCATCTGTTTCTCCCCATCTTACTTACATAGTTGTTTAAAGTAACCCAAAAGTGCATTTGGAAGATTCTACCAGCTTGCATTAAATTAGAATCCTACACTAATTATCTAATTCTGATTCATAGGGTTAATGGAAGTAATCCTTGCTTAGAAAAAAGATAGAAACACTTCTTAGAAAATTATCCCTCTGAAATCCTCAAACTTATGATAAGTCTTATTGTTTTTGTTTTTGTTTTTATAAATAATAGATTCAACAGACAGTTTGGCAGGGCTGCTTTATATCGATACACAATATATGCTGAAGACATCCGAATGAGAGCAAATCAATAGAAATGATATTTTGTAGAAATACCGGAGGTTCAGGAACCCATCTCTAGGTTGATTTATAATTTGAATAAAAAAAGAAAATTAGATTATATGGAATTGTATTATACAAATATTACTTCCATATTACAATTTCATAGATTTGAACGATGTTTTATGTATTTGAATATAATTTATCTCGGAAACACTGAGAGAGACAAGGTTTGCATTTTCTGGTGGTAGCTCAGCAATCTTTTGTGCTATGTTAGCACGGAAATAAATGTCTAGTTGTAAGGTGGGACATGAGCATCTGAGATGCTGTTTTGAGTAATCTGTAGCCCATAGTTACAAGAATGATGAAGACCCCAGAACTCAGCTTTACACAGAACTACTGTAGTGACACTACTGTTTACAATTAAGAAAGCACATTTTTACCTTTAAAGAAATGTTTGCAATCTCAAGAATGCATGACTAAAACTCACTTGTCTAAAAAGGGTACTGAGATTATTGTTCAATAATCTGTGAATTTTTTTTTCACTCTCAAAAAAACCCTCTAGTCCTTAGGGTTCTGGTAAGCCATTTTTTCATACAATTTATTATGAATAAACCTGTATTTTGGGGCAATAAAGAATATGTAAGCAAAGGGTTGTAGGTGTTCCAATACTCCTTCCCTGCATCTATATATTATTAGCCTACATTGTTGCTATCTATAAATTGATATTATGACATTATTACTAATAACTTATAGTTTAATCTCATTTTCCTTGGTTTTCCTGTCTTTTTCATAAAGCTAGTGTTTGCTCCTAGGTTCCTCTTGCTCATGACAACTTGTTTTCATTGCTTTTAATTTGGTATGTGTGTGTGTGTGTGTGTGTGTGTGTGTGTGTGTGTGTGTGTGTGTGTGTGTGTGTTATGTGTGGTGTGTTAGGTTTGTGTGTGTGGTGTGTATGTGTGTTTATATGTGTGGTATGGTGTGTGTATATGTGTGCTGTGTGGTATGTGTGTTTGTATGTGTGGTGTGGTATGTGTATATGTGTGCTGTGTGGTGTGTGTGTTTGTATGTGGGGTGTGTGTGTGTGTGTGTGTATGATATGACCTTAACTAATTTAGTGACTGCTCAAATTGTAGTGGAATGCTGGAATTTGATTCTTTCCATAATTGTTAGACTGGGGTTATTGGCTTTTTAAAAATTGAAAATAGATTCTTTTCTCATACAGTAAATCCTGACCACAATTTCCTCTCCCTCTGCTCCTCCAGTTTCCACCCCATCCCCATTGTCCCCCAAATCCACTCCCCCTCTGTTTCCTCTTCAGAAAGAGCCGGCCTCCAAGAGACAATAGCTCAAACCAGCAAAACAAGATGCAATAAGATAAAGCAAAGGCCTCATATGGATGCTGGAAAAGGCATGACAATAGGAGGAAAAAGAGCCCAAGAGCAGGCAAAAGAGTCAGAGACATACCTGATTTCACTGTTAGGCATCCCACAAAAACACTAAGCTAACAGCCATATCATGTATGCAGAGCAGAGTGCATGAGCAGACCCATGCTTGTGGTCGGTCTCTGTGAGCCCATGTGAGCCCTGCTTATTGTTTCAGTAGGTCACATTCTCCTGGTGTCCTCCATCTCCTCTGACTCCTCCAATTGTTCCTCCCCTTCTTCTGTGGGGTTCTCAGAGCTCTGGAAGGTGAGAGGGTTAGCCTATGGAGACCTCCAATTTAGACTCTCTCTCTCTCTCTCTCTCTCTCTCTCTCTCTCTCTCTCTCTCTCTCTCTCTCTCTCTCTTTCTTTCTGGAAAGAAGACACTGTAACTATACAATTTGTACTCACGATGTAGAGGAATTTTAATCCAGCAACATGGCTACTCTGGCAAGGGATTGTATCTAAAGACCTAGTTCTGTGTGATCCAGCTGCAATACACCTCTAATCCCAAATAATGACATCTAATTGAGGGACAGACAAAGTGATGAATCAGAGAAAGATATGACAGAATGAGGCAGAGATAGGATACACCCAACTCTCAAGAGAGAGAGGCTACTTAAGAACAGTGCAAAAAGGAGAGTGAGACAGATAGTACAGGACAGTGGAGAAGTGTACTATATAGGAATACAGTAGAGGTTATGGATACAGAACAGTAGAGTTCAGTGTAGTTCAGTTGAGTGCAGTTCAGTTCATGCAGTTTAGTTCATGGAGTCCAGAGACAGCTTTTTCCACATAAGCAATTCAGTTAGAATCAGAAAGAAGCCACTTTGAATCAGTCAGCTTGAAGAGGCGTTTTAAGCCAGAATAGCTGAGTTGAACTAGCCAGCTAGATATCAGAAAAAAAAAAAACTAGAAAGGGTGAGCTCATTCAGCAGTAAGTCTCAGAGGCTGAAAACATTCAAGTCCTAAGTAAGCAGATAGAAACTGGATGCTGAAGCCTTCAAAGTCCAGGTTTGTAGAAGATTGTATGGAAGCTAGAAGCTTCCAGGCCTAGGCCTACTTATATTTAAATGGAATAAAAATACAGCCCAAGCTACGTATTTGTAAAGCTTGTGTAAGTCTCTCATCTCATCCCTTCATCTGAGGAAATAAAAGCAACATTAACATCACAGGATAGTGGGGTACGTTTCTGCTCTGTTAGAATATCTGAATAATTTATTGATGCTATGTGGGAGATTGAGTCCTTCACACCATTTATAAATTGATTCAATTACATACTTATTAATTGTATGGCTTCATTAGCATTTGTTTGATATTTGAATTCTACTTCAGTATTACTGTCTGTTACATTTATTCATGATCACCCAATGGGGTCTCTTTCAGTTGTTTTCTGCATCTCTTTAATGAGATACATTAATTTTAAGACATTCTTGTTTTTTTTTTTTCATCTCAAGAAACTCCTGGTTTTCTTGCATATTTCCCCAAATAGAATCAGTTACTTGTTTCTAAAGGAGCCTTCACCACTTATTCAGAAGATAAGATGTGGGCAATAGGTATGTTTATTAGTGTTAGAGTATCATTTATTTATCCACTAGTGTACCAGAAGAGAAAATACATTCTCATGCATGCATGCACCTGTATGTGTTTCTATATGTCTTTTTTGAATGTTGGGTTTCAACTGAAGGCTTTTATATATGTTGGGCTAGTGCTTTCCCACTGAGCTATCCTCCTGTCACCCTATTTCAGTACTCATATGAATGTGAAATAAAATATTACATCTTATGGTATTATGTAACTTTTCTTCTTTATCATATGACTCTTTCTGGCCTCCTACACATACAACCATTTCAATAGTGAACTCCCTGGTCCTACTGCTTGCTAACCCAGAACTTAATTATTTAGTTATATCATACATGCTTAGAAGCATTAAAATTGTTACATGAGAAATAACTTCACTCTTATAATTTGAGTATGAAATGCTCTTCAGAGGGGCCTATGGTAAAGCCTACAGCCCCAGATGCTAGCACTATAGGAAGTGGTTCTGGAAGATTCAGAGAAGGATTCTAGCCAGAGAAGGTCACGGAGGTGAGTCTATGGGAGTGACTAGTCTCTGCTTCCTGTTTCTCTTTTGTTGCTGTCATCAGGATGTTACAATGGTTCCCTGCAAGATGCTCTTGGCACTATAAGGTTTTGCCCAATACCTGGGCACAAGTAACCTAATTAAACCTTTGAAATTGTAAGCCAAAGTAAATTTCTTCTCAAGGTGTTAAGGTAGCTGGTCACAGTGATGCAAAAGACGAGTAAATTTACTAACTGGAATACATCCTAATCCTTTTTCTTTTCTGAGAAATAATTCCACACACTTGACATATTGTTAGAGACCATTGTCAAAATCTTATCATTCCCCTTAAAGCGCCAATGTTGTATTGTTTCCAAATTTGTATATGCTCCAATTTTATGCTGTAAACAACTGCAGATGTTGATAATGGCAAGTGTCATGCATACATGAACTTCGTATTAAGAATAAGAGCTTCCTTGGCGTAAATTTATCTCATCTGCAATCACTCTCTTGTCATCCAGAACCTCAGACAGATAAATGATTTTAACCATTTTAGAGACTTGCCTTTTTCAGGACATGATAATGTAACTGTGATGCTAAGGCACACAGCTTACTCTGATGGACACGCCTCATTTTTTAGTAAGCATGTTCGGCTCATCCGTGTCTTGTTACAGGTTTGGAGTTAATCCTGTCTTCTTCCTTAATATTATATTGTGGGCATGTACCCAGTTATTTACTCTATTATCTACCCAAAGGCACTTTGCTGTTTTCAGATTTGGGTCATTGTGAATGATGCTATTATATAAGTGAAAATGTCCCTCGAGTTACAGACACCATCCTGTATTGCACTTAGCAGCTTTTACCGAAAGATCATGTGCATGGACTTGCTTTCCACAACACTCAGATGCCACATGACTCCCTTTCACTTTTGTGTTCATATCTCTATTAGATTTCCCTTACAGATGTTTCTCCTAATTTAATATACTTATGGTTGAATGTTCCTTATTGATTGTTCTAATTTTTTGTCAGTGAAATGTGTATCATGTTGGCCTTTTACCATTATATTTTATTATCTATCACACTAAAAAGTGTCCAAATATTTATAGGTCTTGACTTTTTTTTTTATTAAGTAGCTTATTCACTGAGACAAAAACAGATACATATTTACAGTAAAAACTCATTGAAACATTTTTTACAAACTGAAACCATTTCTTGTGATCAAACAGTCAAAGAGCAGCTTCCTAATCATGTTAATTATTCTCAAAATGACCTAATTGATTCCTTACATTAAAGGTGGACTTTGTAGACCTTGGGTTTTATACAGATGCAATTGTATACATGTTACTTCAACTAGCTTCCCTTGCTGAGTTTTAAACTCAAGAACAATGCCCACATTTCCACCCGTAGCAACCGGACCACTCAGTCACTCTCAGTGCTACTTGGTATGTGATTATGTGACTAGCATGGCTCCCTTTTTGACTACATCTCTTCTTTGTTTCTTCTATGAATGTGCTCCAGTTTGAGATGATTGGCTACTTACCCAATCGTGACCCTTGAACTCCAACATTTGCCTTCACAGTAGTATAGATTAAAAACAATATCCATTTGCCCATTAGAAGTGTTCTGCCTAGCTTCTTATGATCTGTCAGTTCAGTGCAAGTTTCTGCAAACCACAATGAGAGGGTCGAATATGGTTGTCCAGCTCTGACCCTCAAGTTTTACTGTTGTTATACCCATAATCTGTTTTTTTCCCCCTACTTTAGCTTCACAAAATAGCAGAGTATTGGCCAGTGTCTTGGTATTTTCTTGCGACAGTCCCTACATGGCATATCTATTAGGATACGTGCCACAGCTAAACATGTGGTATAAGGAAAGAAAACATGAAGATTTGTATCTATTTTCTGCAAATCCCTTTCTCATAGGGCTTTGGTTTCTTGAGCAGTGCTTTTGTGGCTATTTCTTTGGAGCAAGTTGATAGCAGTAATGGTAGATGATTTCTCTCTCTCTCTCTCTCTCTCTCTCTCTCTCTCTCTCTCTCTCTCTCTCTCTCTCTCTGTGTGTGTGTGTGTGTGTGTGTGTGTGTGTGTGTGTGTTTTGGATCTCATTCCAGTGTTTTTAATGTTGCCTCATAGAAAAGCTTATTATAGGATGTCCTCACATCTATCCCACTTTTCTGGGATAACCCTTGGGCTACTGTCCAGTTATAAGTGAGTATATACCATTTGAGTCTTTCTGCTTCTGGGTTAACTCACTCATTATAATCATTTCCAGTTCAATCCATTTGTCCACAAATTTCGGGAATTCCTTGTTTTTAATAGCTGAGTAGTATTCCATAGTGTAAATGTACCACCATTTCTTTATCCATTCTTCTACTGAGGGACATGTAGGCTGTTTTCATGTTCTGGCTATTATGAATAAGGGCGCTATGAACATGGTTGAGCATATGTCTTTGTATTGTGTGAACTCTAAGTGAGAGAAGTATGGGAGAATGGGGAAATAGAAGGATCCAGAGGGCCCTAGAAACCTACAAGAAGAACATTATGATGGGCAGATCTGGGCCCATGGGTTCTGCTCAAACTATAGTACCAACCAAGGACAATACGTGCAGTAAACATCAAATCCCTATCCAGATCTAGCCAATGGACAGGACATTCTCCACCATTGAGTGGAGAGTGGGGATTGACTTTCACACGAACTTTAGGGCCCCATATTTGACCATATCCCCTTGATGGGGAAGCCTGGTGGTACTCAGGGAAGGATAGCAGGCTACCAAGAAGAGATTTTATACCCTATGATTATATACAGGGGGAGGAGGTCTCCCTCAGTCACAGTCATAGGGGAGGGGAATAGGGTGAAAGTGGGAGGATGGAGGGAGGGAGAGAGGGAGGGAGGAATGGGAGGATACAAGGGATGGGATAACAATTGAGATGTAATATGAATCAATAAATAAAAATTGTTTACAGTAAAAAGCTTATTATTTAATTAAGGTTTATTAAAATATTATTAGTATGGGAAATCTTTGTAATATACTTGAATAGGTCAGCTGTGGTGTACACATCCATAATGGAAGCGCTTGTGTGGTAGAGATATGGTGGTCAGCTATTGAATGACATCTGTGTCTACATAATTAGTTTAGTGCCCAAAAAGATAAAAAAAAAATAGAATGGATAGAAAGTATACTAAAAAGATCACTTTTCAAAAGTGAACTTTCATTTCATAATAGCAACCCAGACAAAGAATAATGAAATGCTAACACTGTTGTTATTTCACACATTCATCACAAACCATTTGCAAACATCAATTTCTTACATAATCCTTCATACTAGAGAATTGGGTTTCCTATGTTGTAACATTTTATTTTTTATTATGCAGTTCTTTTTTTTTTCAACTTTTTACTGTGATTTTCATAGTATGCACCCCAATCCCACTCATCTGACTGCTTCTTCTTATCCACCCTCCATACTTTCAATTTCCTCATCCAAAATAAAATAAAATAAATCTTGTCATGGAAGCTGTAGTGTGTTGCCACTACATCTGTATCTGCAAATGTTCATTGTAATGAATCATTGCTCCATTTCTATTCCTCTGCCTTCTGCAACATTATCAATACTGGATCCTCAAATGACTCACCTCAGATATCCTGTTATTGTCCCCTGTTGTGGAAATCCTGCAGCTTTGGATCTGCATGACTGACCTTTTCATGGGCTCCAACAGATTATAGATAGAGTAGATGTTGGAGTAGACCAACTCAAACCCCTGGATTTATGCCTGGGAGGTCACTGACAGCTCTTCTATGTTTCTACCACCAAGGCAAATTTTCCAGCACTATCCTGATTAACTCACCCAATGCTGGAGCCGCAGCCAATATGGGACAAGGTCAGCTCTCATGGTCCTATGTCCTGAGGGCCAGATTACTAGCAGGAGCAGTTCTACTGTGCCACCCAGTTGAGGATCAGGGTCAGTTATCTGGAGCTGATGCCATCATGGTGGCTCACCCACAGACCCGCCACCAGAATCAGCTCTAGTGTGCTGTTTAGGCGTGGTGTGGGGCCATATCTATATCTCCTGCTGTCATGAACTTAGGGTCAGTTTTCCTGCCTGCTACAGGTAGCAAGGGTCAAGCTGGGGTGAGAGCAACTCTCTCTCTCGCTCATGCCACACCAGGACAGAGTCAGGGCTAGCTCTTCTTCACTAAGGCCTTCAGGGTCAGCTCATCTCTCCCCTACCATTAAGGTCAGCTCTACTTTGCTGCTCAGGCAAAGGACTGAGCCAATTCTCCTGAGTATGGTGGCCATCAAGGGGAGGGGAGAGGCAGCACAGTGCCTCTGCAAGCAGTCCAGACCAGGGACATTGGTATGATCTTTGGTGATAACATCAACACAGACCCTGGCTGCCATAGAACTACAGACCCAGACAGAGACCATGGAAGTAGCATGTGCTCAGATGTCCCCATGGCCTCAGGTGGCCATGCAGGTCACTCAAATCGGAACATCTTCCTGAGGCAGCATGGCCCTCAGATACTCACATGATCTCCAGTGGTAGCCCAGACCACAGACATCCACTTGTCCTTTGCTGGTAACTCTGGCTACAGACATCGATACAGATCCCAGCTGCTGCAGGATTACAGATTCAAACATGGACCCTGGTGGCAACTCGGGATGCATAATTGGACTGTATGCACACACACACGCGCGCGCGCGCGCTCATGTGTACACACATGCACAGGGAAACATATAGCTTTTTATACAGGTTTTTCTTTAATTAAACATTTTTTATTTTTTACATATACATTTATATTATTACACATATACACAATAAACTACTTATAGCAAGAAGAACCATGATATAATTAGGAATTATATAAATGTTACATTCTAAGTGTTTTGGCTATTTGTATTTGACAGCCTTGAAGAAAACATCTTTCCTATCTTGGTGTGTCTAAAATTCTGAATATCGATCAATCTCCATCACATATTGTCATTATCAACTTAAAACATCTATCTAGACCTTAAATCATCTTAACTCCTAAACAATAACGTAGAATAGTTAGATAAGATCTTCGAAAACCTCACAGACATGCAGAATATGGCATTAAAAATGCTTTTATTATTTTAAAGATTCCCTGACAATGAGACAGGTTAACTCCTGGCAACACCCAGCCTACCTCAAAGAAGATGATGAGCATCAAAGAACCTCCTTATGGAGATAGCTTCAAATGTGGCAAACAAGCCACTGGACATAATGTCCTCATTTATACCACAGCAGAATTCTGCCTTTAAAAAGGCAAGCTTGGATGCAGGCAGAGTTGATGGTCAAGCTCTGCCTACACAGGGTAAGAAAGTTCTCAATAGCTCCTGCCTCACAAATATGTCTGTCAGATATATTGGACCAGAAGGCTGAAGATGATGCTCCAACGGTATAGAGTTTTGGGTGACTGCTCAGGTAGCACACTGTCGCTGTCACCTTGTCATTTGGAAAACTACTAACCTGCACTCCCAGCATACTTAGGTAACCAGTTTTATTCCTTCTCAAGTCTCTGATGGGGTTGAAGACCAGGTAGCTTAGTCTCATAAAGCTTTTAGTGTTAGTTATCACTCCAAATATGTCTTCCCTTGCCTTGCCTTTTCCTCCCATCCCCATTTACTCATCACAATCTCTTCTCCCTTTATCTATCTATGATGTGCTACTCTACTTCCCTTTCCTCAGAAGATCCTCTTCTACTCTGTTGTCCCATAGTAGCTACCTAACCCCTATGATTATTCTTACCAAAACACAGATCTAAAGCTTAAATGTTAACCCCCAAATAAAAGAAAAAAAACATGCTCTGGTGGTCTCCTTTTGGAGTTCCTGTCTCCTCTGGGCCCTTCTATCCCCCAACTCTTTCATAAGACTCCCTGCACTCTGCTCAAAGTTTGGCTATGAGTCTGAGCATCTGCTTCCATACCCTACTTGGGGGAAGTCTTTCAGAGGACATCTATGTTAGGCTCCTGTAGTAACTTCAACCACTTCCGGTGTCTATTCTACTTGCCCTTCTGAATGAGAATGAAGTATCTTCCCTAGGGTCCTCCTTGTTATTTAGCTTCCTTAGGTCTGTGGAATGTAGTATGGCTATCCTGTACTATATGGTTAATAACCTCTTATAAATGAGTATATATCATGCATGTCTTTCTGGGTCTGGGTTACCTCACTCAGGATGATCCTTTCTAGTTCCATCCACTTGCCTGGGCCTGCAGAGATTGATGCACCAACCAAGGACCAGGCATGGAGCAGACCTAACCCCTCTGCTCAGATGTAGTTGATAGGCAGCTCAGTCTCCATGTGGGTCCACTAATATGTGGAGCATGGGATCTTTCTGATATGGACTCTGTTACCTGTTTATTTATTAGTTCCCCTGGTGGAGTGGCCTTGTCAGACCACTGAGAAAGAGGATGCAGGCAGTTCACAAAAGACTTGATAGGTTGGGGTCAGATGATAGGAGAGGAGGGGTGAACCTTTTTTTGTGTGTGTAATAGGGGAGTGGGGGGTGAGAGAGGGAGGGAGGGTAGGACTGGGAGGAGACAAGAGATCAGGCTACAATCAGGATGTAAAGTGAATATATATATATATGTGTGTGTGTGTGTGTGTGTGTGTGTGTGTGTGTGTGAAAAGCATACAATGTTTGTATTTTTGGGTGTAGGTTACCTCAATCAGAATGTATGTCATGTTTCCAGTCCTGTTCACAAATCTGCAGTGTTTGTAGTTTTATTTTTCTTCATAACTGAATCATTTTCCATTTTGTAAATGTGCCACATTTTCATCATCTATTAATCAGTTTATGAGCATCTTGGATGTTTCCAGCTTGTGAATATTATGTAAAAGCAGCAATAGACATAGATAAACATGTACTAAGATACACAGCCCGTTCGGTACATGCCTAAGGGTGGGACAGCTGATCTTGTGATAGAAACATTGTCAGCTTTTAACACTGAAATCATTCTTGAAAACTAAGAGTCATGTGACTAAAAAAGGTGATCTAGGAAAGACATCCCTGTTCCAATGTGATAAACAGAAAGTAAACTGCATTAGATAACAGCCAGTCTATGAGGACCAGCCTCCCCTTTCATATATTTGTCATTTTGCTCTCAGGTGATTATTATGATCGTAACAGAAGTAGAGACACAACTATATTTCCAATTGGATTAAAGAAGCGGCCTTATTCTAGCTCCCTCCTACAAGAAGGATGAAGTTTGTTTTAAAAAACATCTACTATTTTCAAGCATAGCACCCATGATTGAACAGCAAATCATCATACTTGCCTAGAGGTGTAATGCTTAACATATTCTCAGCAAGAAAATAGAAGACTTCAGTGTGTTTCAGTCGTGGGAGTGTGTTCACAAAGGATTTAAAGCAACTGTGATGGATGGTTTTGAGAAGAAAAAAAAAGAAAATTGAAAATATACTAGAAGATGGAATTTGTACCAAATGTTTGGAACTGAGAAAAGAATGAAATGGAAAAGATAGAACTTAAAAATTCAGGAATAGAAAAATAGAAAGCAACGCAGAAAATAAGATATTAGTCACCTGGAGACAGTTAGTGAGCTAGAAGAGTAGCCAGGGAAAACTACTCAGACTAAAGCGCAAAGCGGGGAGGGAAATTATAGGTAGAATAAAAAGAGTGCATGGACATAGTGAAGTGGTTTCATATCTAGACAGAATCCTAAAAGCAGGAAAGAGAGCAAAAGCAGCTGCAAGCAGAAGGTACACTCCAAGCGCTTACACTGCTCTGAAAACCAAGGGGAACACTAACATAGCCCACTCCAGATGCTTTAGGGGAAAAAAAATGACTGCACCCCAGCATCACTTTGAATCTTTAAAGCATCCGAAAAATGAAGATACATTACTTTTACCGGGGCATCAATACTATAAAGTATAGATTCCGTCTCTTCAGAAAGAAATACATCCATAACCAGCTGAAAATGACTCGCCAATCTAGAAAATAAATCTGTTTCAAGCGTATAAGGGGGAAGAACTCTGTGCGGCAAGATGGCTCTGGGAGAGAGCACGGCCAACAAGAAACTGGAACTTGACCCTGGTACTCAACAGGAGAGAACCAAATGCCTCATAGAAGTTGTTTTCTGACTGCCATTAGAGGCCCTAGTGGGACATGGTGGAAGGGGATGCAGGGTATCCAGATGACACCTGATAGGCTATGGTCAGACCGTGGGAGAGGAGGACCCAAAGGTCTAGGGAACAGAATAGTGCAGAAATGAAAGAACATTCTTAAGCAAAATCCTGGAAGAACTCGTTACCAAGAGTTTTCTGGGGAAGGAGAAATTAATATTGTGAGGTCCTGCTGCAGGGCGTGGCTGACATGCCCTGCCCTCTACCGAGGGGCGGGGCTTCCCTTCTCCCAGAGACTCTCGCTGTATAATCCAGACATTTTGGTTCCTCTGCCCATTTTCCCCCCCTTTCCCCCTTCCCTCTCTCTTTCTTTTCTCACCCCAGCTTGTGCTCTTCTTTCCCTTCCCCTCCCCCGCCCACGCTGCTCGAATAACCTGTGTTTATATAATATAGCTTCACCTCTCCATTAGCTCATTCTGTTCTGTCAATCATCTGGTGCCATGACTCACCACACACCACACACACACACACACACACACACACACACACACACACACACACACAGACTAGGACACAAAGTTGGATTTGTAGAGAAGGAACTTGGATACAGGAGGACTTGGGGGAAGAGGTAACTATCATTTAAACACAGTGTCTGTAATTCTCAATGAACTAAACAAATATTTAAAATTAAAATAGTTCCTGTAGGACCTAGGATGTGCTTCTATTAGGTATGAGTGTGTGTATGTGCGTGTATTTGTGCATGTGTGTATGTGTGTGTATGTGTGTTCATGTGTGTGTGTCTCTGTGTGTGTGTCTGTGTATGTGTGTTCATGTGTGTGTGTCTCTGTGTGTCTCTGTGTGTATTGTGTCTGTGTGTATTGTGTGTGTGTGTGTGTGTGTGTGTGTGTGTGTGTGTGCTATACAGATATACATATGCATGTGCCCATCTAGGCATACAGGTAGAAAGTCCAGAAAGAAACATCAAGGGTCCTCCTCTGTTGCTCTCCAGCCTACATTTCTCCTGTGGTTGATGTCTTGCTGAACCTGGACTTGCTGCTTTGGCTAGACAAATTCCTTTGTCTTCCCTCCCCACACTGGCATTAAATACCTGCCCCATTCTGTCCCGCTTTTACTAGGTGCTGGGAACTAAGCTCAGGTCCTCGTGATTGTACAGTGAACACTTTAGCCACCGAGCCAGTCTTCCCATACAGTCTTTGAAAATTGGCACAAAATAAATGAAATTCATTTTAGATGAGTAACCCTAATATTTCAAAATTTAATTGCTATGAATGATTTTCCCAGTAAAGTCCACATCTAATGGACATTATCCTTAGCAATGTCTCTAATAATGGAGGACTTATTGCATATGTGACTTTGAAAATTGACTTTTGCTCAAATATTACCTATTCTAATAGATTGCAAAACTTGTTTCTGAAGCTAAAATGAAGCTATATCATTATTATATTAATTTATTGGATGGTATTTCAGTTTATAACATTAGCTAAGAAACATTTGCGTTCTTCACAGCTAAGAGTAATTACTATAAAACCTATGGTAGTTAATTTTTTATTCTCTCCAATAATATTTAATATACTACTCATCTCTGACCTCATGAGCTTTGTAAGTAAAAACATTTGGCAAATGGCACATATGTGTGTAGCCATTAAATATCACAGTTACACTTAAACTATGATGGATTACAAGTCCATTTTCTAAATAAATTAAATCTGTGCAGATGATGTTCCTGACCGTGTAACAGCTTTCCTTAATGTAACATTGCATTTTCACACATAAACTCCCTATAAGAAAAACATTCCAGGCAAAATTTGCATCTGCTTAAAGTGTCATTCATTCAAAACCTTGTTGCCACTTGCAAGTAGCTCGTGAGAACAGAAAGAATAAGCTGGCATCGGATATTTATATTTCTTTTCCAGATATTTTTGGCCAAAGTTCCCACAATATGAACTACAACAGAGATTAAAACTCCGTAATAAAACATTGACGTGTATTTTAACTATGGAAACATAAGTATGAACATGACAGGAAGAATAACTTAATGCTTTGAGCTTTATGCTGGCCTATGATACTTGCATATAATGTAATACTAAGTCCTGAGCCACTGACAAGGAGAAGTTTTTATGTATGTTCAGCTGTGGCAACTGGTGACTCCACAACTTTCTGATAAAATAAACACAGTAAATGCAAAAATCATGCTGTTTAATTGTTATTGCCCAAGCTCTTCTCATTTTATGCTGTGGTTTGTCAGGTCCTTACTTCTATGGTCATGCTATAATGCAAATAGCTTACTACCAAATGAGAGTTAGTATTTAATGTATAATGGTTGACTTACAACTTTTAAAGTAAGAAAAAACATACATGGAGACTTCAAGGAACTGTTAATCTATTAATTGTTTTTATTAATCAATTGTTAATTGCTGGGATTAAAGGTATGTGCCACCACCACCCAGCCTGTTACTGTATTTTTATAAAAGAGGAATAAAACATTTCTTTTTTTTTCTGGTATAAACATACAAGTTAAGGCCAAACCACACAAGTCTCAACCATTGAATAATGAAAATCATTTGTTAGACTAAAGTGAATTTACTTCTGATTTCATTTATTTCTATTGGCGAGAAAATCTTTCAATTTACCTTTAGGGCTTGAGAAACTCATTCAAAGTTCATCTAAAGGAACAGCATGCCCTTGGCAGGAACCATCATTCTGAAAGAGAAGTGGTCCAACCGCGACCTGTGATGTACTTCACTGACAGACTGATTCTGAACTAGAGATGTGATGCCTAGAGCATCCTTTTGCCTCAAGAAAATGTAACAGGATATCCTTCCTCCAGAGTGTGACAAATAAGTATATGATAGTCTGAAATGTAAGATTAAGGCTAAACAAATTGGAAACAGACATGTCAGCACATTAAGACTTCTGCTTTGCAGCTTAAATTTATGATAAAGTGGCTGGAAAATGGCTCTACAGGTAAGAGAACTTTGCTTTCCAAGAGACCTGAGTTTGGTTCCAAAAACAAACAAACTACTATTGACTGTGGTGCTGTTTTGGAGGTGTCTTCTATTTATTAGGTACCTTCATTTCATAATGAACAAAAATGTTCAATAATAATTCTCATTTCATGAAAAATAGTTAAATTATTATTACTATTTATCTTCTTGTTGATTCTTTGTGAGTTTTACATAATGTACCCTAGTCTTGCTCATCTCCTTGTTCCCTCATATCCACCCTTTGCCCTTGCAACCTCCTCCCCATAAAACACATAAACAAACAAAAAACCCAAACATCATCATCATCATCATCACCATCTTAGAAAACATCTCATGTGGAATTTGTAGTTTGTCATAGCTTGTCCCACAGTGTATGCCTCTGTCCACACATCTCCACTTGCAAATGTTCATTGCAATTAGTCATTGATCTGGCTTGAGATCTCTTGGCTCCATGAGACCATTAGTATTGGATACTCACCAGGACTCCTCCTGGTTATCCTCCTGTTGCCTTGTGTGCTGGACATCGTGCACCTTTGGATCAGCAGGGCTGGCCTTTTCATGAGTCCCAAACATTTCCAGATGATACAGATTTTGTGATTGGCCAATTCAGGGCACTGGATCTGAGCCTGGGTGATTGCTGAGCTGGCTAGCAACGAGCTCTCCCTTATCTGCACCTACAGGACAAGCTCTCTGGAACTGTTCTGGCTGAGCCACCCATGGTACCATCAGCAGGAGGCAGGGTGGACTCTCCAGCTCTAATGCCCTGGGGCTGGCTCACCTGCACACTCGCCTCCAGAGCCAGTTCCATTGTGCTGAACAGTTAAGGTTCAGTGGCCACTCTCCAGGATACTGTCGCCCGCAGAGGCTCCCTCATCTGTGCCTTTGCCATCAAGGCGAGTTAAATTATTTTTATAGTAATGTTTCCTATATTACAACTGTATCCTGAAAAACCAAAAGGAAAGTTGTAAATACAATACAAGAAAACAAAACAAAACAAAACAAATGCTCAGTTAGTAAAATGTTTTCCTCATAAATGTGGAAACTTGAGTTTTGAGCCCCAGGAGCAACATAAAAAATTGCATGTGGTGATTTACTCTTGTAATCTCCACACGGAGGAGGCAGGGATAATAGGATCCCTAGAGATCACTGGTTAGCCATCTTAGTCTACTTGGTGAAATTCCAGACCAATGAGAGACACTATCTCAAATAAAGGTAGGTGGCACTTGAGGAACAATGACACTGGAGATTGTTCTCTGTCCTTTACACACAAATGTGCACATAGCTATATTGGTTCCTGTACACACACATGTATACACACACACACACACACACACACACACACACACACATGGCTTAAATTTTTTAATAGTGACATTCAACTCATAAGGATTAATTTGATAGAAGAAATGACATTTTGCTGAAAGCAAATTATTAAAGTATAATTTGTATACTAAGCCACAAGCTCTTGGGAGTGAGTCATATCTATTACCCCATGAAACTCCTGAGTGTATTATTTCAGCATTTTTTCTCTACTTAACACTGGTTTCTGATACTTAATCTCAGATCGTTTCCAAGTATCATTTCTTTTCAAATTGCAATGATAACCGTTCTATACTATATCTTTATGTTCTCATTAGTTTCCTATTATTAAAGTTTTGTCATTTGTCACCAAAACAAATATAAGGAAAATATAGTAATAATCATTGAAGCCAAAATAAATAATGGCTTCATCCAAGCCGTTTCAAATTAAACCTAGATATGGTAACAGTTAATCATTTTCGTGCTGGTAAAAGGTTGGGGAAGCCATGACCTGGGTGGGTAGCATGGAAGGTTAGAGATGATGTATTGATCAAGCCATCAGGCTAAAAGAACTCCTGTGTTCCAAACAGTGCTCAGGCCTTCATCCTCTTTTATCATTTTGGCAATACCTTTCTGACTCCCAGTGCTTGCTTCTGTGGTTCTTTATGAATGAATATGTTACGTGCATAATGTCTTAAAATACAAAGAAACTGAACCAACTAACAATATATACATCATCATTGAATTTCCTCTTTTGGTTCTAATACTAATTATCCACATCAATGAAACTGGAGACTTTCTTCACACATTCTGTCTATATGAGAAAATGTCCATGATGTATTCTCTTCATCTAATCCTTTTAGAGGTTATAGCTATTGAAAATATCTTGAGCCAATTGGTAGATTACTTTTTCAGTGCTTCTTTTTCATGCGTCTTTATTAAATAATGCACAAATATGTTATATATAATAGTACTATGAATTTGATAGTATATACATCCTTGATTACAGGTCCAAAATTTTTCTTTTGCATTTATGGCAGAGTAAAGTTTTAGTATTTTCACAGATATTTAAATCCATTTGAAATTATATTTTATGCAAGGGATCTGTTATGGGCTAAATTGTTGTCCCATGCTCCCAAATTTATATCTTCAACTGATCCTTTAGAATATGAATATCCTTACATGTAAAAAGAAAAGGAACTATAAATAGGTCATTGTTGAATAAGCAAATAGATTGGGACTACATTTGTATAACTAGTTTGTTTTTTGTTTGTTTGTTTGCTTGCTTGTTTTTTTAAGAAGAGAAAATTTTGTGTAGAAATTTTGTGCCATCGTCTCCTCTATTCCCGTGGCTCTGTTTGTTTGCCAAGTTTGGTACTGTTGTAATTCTTGCATATTGAACAGGGGAGGAAAAGAAAGAAAGAAAGGAATTCTTTTAGGCAGTAAGAGAGCAGAACCAGAATAAAGAATGTGTGCCATAATGGACCCCATCAAGGCCGAAGCTCAAGTCCAGAAGAAAAATCGAAGTGTTAAGGAAAACCAAGTGTCAACAGTCCCGTAAACTCTCAAAAGTATGACTTTTGAAGGAAGAAAAAAATAAGTAGAAATGACACCATATCTGGATCATATGTTCTAGACCATATTCCAAAAGAAAACTAAAACTAAAGATTTGTGTCACCTGGAGGAAGAGTCAACAACTCAGGTGACAATGAGGTCGTAGGAAAGCTCATCACTTGGCTATCTGCTCCAGTTTTGTATTGTTTTGGTTTTTATTTTGTTTTTTCCCCTACTCTCCACGTAAATGTACTTCCCCTCCATAGGTTTGATCCTGTGGTGGTTCATGGCTGTCGGAGCCACTGGTGAGAAGCATGCTATCCTGCTGAGGTTTCTGCCTGCATGCCTGCCTGTGGCAGAGGATTCACAGCTCTGCAGACTCTGCTCTGCCCATGGTGAGCATGGTCCTGGAACCCTAAGTCCTGTTTGCTTCTTGGCTCAGTGATACCCACAAGTGTTGGTTTTAGTATGTGTGTGTTTCGGTGGGAAGATTTGCCTATTGAATTGGCACGCGCTGCAATTGCCTGGGTGAACTGATAAGACTGCTAATGACCTCCTCCACTTCCTAAAGAGAATGTGTTCCACCCACATCCGTACTAGAAGAGCTGCAGGTGAACCTCAACATTGATCAGCCCTGTAATGATCCTGTGGCCCTTGTGGATTAGCAAAGTGGCCTTTGAAGCTATGAAGAATAAAATGATGGCTAATATATTAGAAGAAAAACAGAGCCCAGTGGGTTTGCTTCACAGAGAGAGCTTGCTAGCCCTTTTCAAATGTACGTGTTTAAAAAGCTTCTCAAAAAAAAATTCTGAGAAAAGACAACACATAATAGAAACAGAGAAACAATAACTGACATAAATCTTAGAATGTCGTAATGTCTTATTTTTCTTAATAACAATTTCCAAGGACAGCTAATTATGCCTTCCATTCTTTTACTAATTTCTTTAAATGAACTCTGTTGTAGCCTTTATTCTAAGACTAAAGCTATAATGTTTTGTTGTTCCTCTAATTTCTTCTTGCCGTGTTTTCTTTGCTTTGTTGCTTCACATGCTGAATGGGGGAAGGGGGTTGTTTCTACTGAAACTTCTCCTGCGCCTGTGTCATCTCTCCTGACTGTCATTGGCTTTTATCTCTCTGATAGTGGTAACTTCAGTACCTTAGACTTCAAGGGCTGGAGAGGTGGGTCAGTGAGCAAGAGCGTTTGTAGGAGAGACAAAAGAACCCACATTTTCATCTTCTCTCTGCAAATACTGAAGGACATGATTGCTGCATCATACATGAAGAGAACCTTTAGTTTTAGTTAAACGGCCAAATGGTTTCCCAAGGTGGCTGCACAGCTTTGCATTCCCACCAAAAAGAAAAAAGAAAAAAAAAAGTGACTGCTCATGTTGTTCCACAGTCTCACCCAAAATTAGTGATCTCTGTATTTTGGATTCTGCCCGTAATAAAAGCTGTACGTGGCTCTTTTAGTTTCCGCTCCTTAATGACCCATGATATTGGATGTTATTTACTGTTAGATTGTATATTTATATATTTTTGAGATTTTTAATTACCTCTTATGAGAGCTACAGTTCTCTTTTTTTCCCTGAACATTATTATTTTTTTTTTGTTTTACTGCTAGAATAATGAACATTGACATCACAGAATAAACTAATATATTCACCCCTGTCTTTGAACGAGGTTATACATAATAGATATTATTTCTTGCATACATATTTGCTGAAAGTCACTAGTAAACCCATTTGGGCCTGTGTTCTTTTTACTCCAAGGGTGGTTAGTAACCTATGTAATTCTTTTGCAGATATAGGCCTGTTCAGATATTCTCTGTCCTATCTAGATTTTTAGACATTGGTTCAAAGTGGATCATGTCACTTCTTAGAATTCCTGTTCTTCTCCTCTGTGGTCATAAGAGACCTACTAATACACATCCCGTATTTCTAGTATTATTCTTCCTTATTGATCTAGCTTGAGGCTCACTGGTGTTATCACTTATGGGTCAGTGCTTACAGTATCATCCAGAACATGATTTGGCTCTTACAGTTTTACAATCATCTTTGTTATATTCATTCCTATGTGGATAGATAGAGAGGTCGATAGGTAGATAGATAGACAGATGACAGACAGACAGATAGACAGATAGATAGATGATGTTCTATAGTAATTTCCAGGTATTTCTTTCACTAATTTGCATATTGTTGTTTTTATTATTTCTTTTTCCTTTTAGATTTAATTTAAAAAAATTTCCTTCCTATTTTCCTACTTCCTTAAACTTAGAGCTTACATTGTAGGTATTTCTTCTTTCCTAATACATTTCTTTAATGGCATTAGTTCATCACTAAGCACCTCCTGGCTACTACAGGTTATTTCTCTTTTTGAAGACTGCTTTGGAAAATATTACCTTGGACTGTAAAAATGAAGTTTTTGAATTTTGCCCACATATGTGTTTTAGCAGCTACAGATTTACCCTATTCCAAAGTAGGCAATAATTAATAGTAGAAGCAGCAATAATCAACCACATTGAATTAAGAATATTACAAAATGTTTTAATGCAATCCTAACTGTGGACAAGCAGGCTTATACTAAGATACTTAAATTAAGAATCTATGTAGGTCTTAGCATTTTAATAAAATGACAATCAATCAAAATGATGTTATCATACATATACCCAGGACAAGGTTTTCTTTGGAAAACTGTAGTGGTCTTAGGTTAAATGTCAAACTAAATCAAGGTAACATCTTATCCTCTTAGAGCTTTACAGTGGGAACACTTAAGGAAGAACATAGGTACAGGTTAGTGAACTCTGTTTTTATGAGTTTAGAAGAATTTTCCCTCGAACATTCTGATTCTACCAACTAAAATACTGAAATGACATCATCCTTTTGTAGATGATGTGTCAATAAAAGGCAGTACAAAAGACTGCTTCTGTTTTTATTTTTTTATTTTTATTGAAAATAGATTCTTCTCTCATACACTACATCCAGACCACAGCTTCCCCTCTCTCAACTCCTAGCTCCCCCCACTATGTCATTTTTCCCCAAGATCCATCCCCACTCTGTTTCTTCCTTAGAAAAGAGCTGGTCTCCAAATGTTTACAGCCAAACAGCACCGTACAAGACAAGGCAAAATCCCTTCTATTGAGGCTGGACAAGGCAGACTAATAGGAAGAAAAGAGTCCCTAGAGTAAACAAAAGGATGAGTGAAATACACACTCCCACTGTTAAGAGTCCCACAAAAACACCAAACTTGAGGCAAAAATATATATGCTGAAGAGCTAGTGTAGATTCATGCAGGCCCTGTGCTTGCCATTTCAGTCTCAGTGAGCCCTGCTTAACTTATTTAGTGCACCATGTTCTTCTGACATCCTCAATTTTCTCTGACTCCTACAATCTTTTCTCCCCCTCTTCCATGGGGTTCCCCAAGCTCCAAGGGGAGGGAGACTGCAGAGACCTCCAGTTTAAACTCTATGCATAATGGCTGGTTGTACACCCACTCCCAGAGGTAACTTCTCTGTTGACAACTGGACAAGGCACCAATCTATGAGTATAGCAGAATACCTATAGAACTCCTTTCATTGTTTTCATTTGATTTCCCTTCTCTTTCTTTCCTTCTTCTACTTGTATTTGGTTTTGCCTTATATATCTGGGCTATGCAGTCTCTTGTTCCTGAGTACAGGACATGGGCTCCCTCTTGTGAGGTGGGCCTCAAGGCAACCCAGCCATTGAGTGGCCACTCCCAACAGTTCTGTGCCAACATTGCCCTAGCACATCTTGCAGGCAGGACAGATTGTAGGTGGTTTTGTGGCTGGTTTTGGTGTAGAGGTTTCTCTTTCTGTAGGCTGTAGAGTACCTTCCCGCACCAAAGAGACTAGAACATAGAGAAAGGTGATCATAGTGTGGACTCCTAGTAATGTAGGTTACCGAGTCTGCACTGAGAAACTCTTGTAACCCGACAAGGCTTTCAGTGGTGGGATTGGGTTATGTTCGATTGAGCTGTTGACGGACAGGGTCCCATGGAGATTCCTAAATAACCCAGGCTGACACTAGAACAAGACGCTGTTCTCTGATAGCCATTTCTGAGGACCACTGGATGTAAGTCGAGCTGGTGTGACCATTTGTCCTTTTACAATCATGAAGGCTTTATGTTGAGGTCCTTAAACCTCTCGGATTTGATTTGGGCAGGGTGATAAATATGGATCTAGTTTCATCTTTCTACATGTAGTCCCCCAGGTAGACCAGCACCATTTGGTGAAGATGCTATCTTTTTTTCCCCATTGTATGGTTTTGGCCACTTTGTCTATGAAGGGGAATAGGTCTTGGTAGGCCAAAGAGAAAGACTGCTTTTCTTCTGGAACCTCTACTCTAGACACATAATTTCATCAATAGAGTTTTAGAGCCAAATGTGGGCATCATGATTTTTAGAGTCAATTTAAAACTTATGAAATGCTGTTTCTTCAGCCCAGTGGAGTAAATGAGAACCTTTTTGTGTAAGGACCTCAACGTCAGTATTACAACGCAGATGGCTAGTAATTCTAAAAGGCAGTGCCCTGAACAGGAGTTTGCATGAATGCACAGATAATAGGTCACCAAGGAGAGACTTGATACCGTATGAGCATATACAGGGGGAGGAGGTCCCCCTCAGACACAGACTTAGGGGAGGGGAGGGGAGTAGGGGGGAAGTGGGAGGAAGGGAGGAATGGGAGGATACATGGGATGGGCTAACAACTGAGATGTAATATGAATAAATTAATTTTAAAAAACTCCAATACAATCAATCCTCGTTAATTTTTGAGATGACCATACATCTGGTGAAAGGTTAATGCTGTTTTCCCATCAATCCATAGAGCTCTGATACGTCTTGTCACTTGTCTCCCCAAACTGAGTTCTCCATGATGTGAAAAGCTCGCCTTGTTTCTGTTGACAAATGGCACATACTGTGGATTGTGTTATGTCGCGTCCTCCTGCTGGCAGGAACAACGCAGACACCAGGATTCTTGTCAATCACGCTTTATTGGGAGCATCCTTTGAAGCTGAAGCGAAAGACCCCAACTGCCTGCGAGCATGCCGCTTAAATACTGTCTGGATGTGGCGTGTCAATGTCTCATTGGTTACATTCGGATGTCTTATTAGCATGCCCGCAGATGAGAGGCTGTGTTGGAGTACTTCATTTGCATACCCCTGTCGGGAGGGGTGCATTGAGAGGGCTTATGTCTGCACATGTGCGGGAACTGTAGCAACTGTAACAGTTTGTAACAGTTGCCACCAAGTGGTAACGGTCGCTGCCATTATCGGGTGTGGCCGCGTCTTACAGTGTTATGTAAGTTACATAAGTCATTTGTGATTCTGTGGCTTGTAATCTCAAGTGATACAGGGTAAATTGAAAACTGGCGGAAGCACTAGTGAGCCGTACACATGTTAATCCCGAGCAGCCCAGGCCTACCTGGCTGGATTTGACAAATGCATTTCCATCTTAGCAATTCCTACACTGATCTAAATTTTCATCGTGGGATCTTTTTTATAGCAAAATTCCATACTTTTTAGTGTCTTGTGTACTGTGCATTATCCTATCACAGTAAGTGATCTGCAAGGTCTATTTTACATAACAATGTAAAAAAGAGAAAAGAGTCAATCCACAGGCCTAGCAGAACTTTTTTTGATATGCAAATCATAACTTACCTCCTTTTTGGGAGATAAGGCTGCCTCACAATATCAAAGAAGGAATCAGATTCAATGAGGCATTCTAAAAGAGTCTCAGAGAGAAAAATTTGATGCATACATTGAGATGAATCCACTTTTTCTTAGTTAAAGAAATGAATTCCCTACTGACTCTATTTTGATTTGTTATTTTTCTATTCCCAGTTCTGGCTTGCTTGTACTCACCTTTCTCCCTGAGCTAAGGTTCTAAACACTCGGAGGTGCTTCAGAAGTTATGCTTGAGAGTGTATTTCTCCAAGTTTTATTTTCTTTACACCAAGGTATTCCTGTTTCCTATGACCTCTAACCTAATGATCAAGTGAGGGATGCACAGGAAAATGTATGAATCTTGTTTCTCATGTTCCTATGTATTCTGTAAAGCAGATACTATTTAATAGCCTAAAACTTAATGGATTTTTTTTTCTGTTTCCTAAAATTGTAAATGACTCACTATTACATTGATACTAAAGCGTTTTGGTTATTACCACTAATCACTGTTATGTAAATGAAGGCCATGGATTGAATTAGCATATTAGGGACTGATTAAGTCAGGTTTAGTTGAAACAGCTTTTCTTGCTGTTGTCAGTTTCTCCTCTCAGACACTCACAGTGTACACTAGATTGAAGCAATTCTCTTGTTCTCAAAATCTACATGTGTCCTTTCAAGCCGTACTAGATGTACATATTCATGGATTCCTAACAGGCACAACTCTGCTTGTTCCTCCTACACAAGAGGAGCTCAAAGAATCCATGAATAATGCTCTCGGAATGAAGGGCTGTTAATGGTTCCCAAAGCGTCATTGTTTCTGACTCTGCTCATTAGCACTGTCACATCTTCCATGGGGGCTGCATGGCAGTGCTGGAGTGAACTTAATGAACTGGCCAACCTCTTTCAAACTAGGCTGGAGATAATTAACTCTTCCAACTACAACAAACATGTCAAAGCAAAAGCAGCAGCGCTGCGAGTGACAAAGCACCCCAGAGTACTTAGCAATTGTATAGTTATTAAATACAAAACTGATTTTCATGTCATTTTTTATATACTTACATTTTCGAATGTGAAACATTTATGTTATTATCCTTACTCCAGATTCTTAGTGCTGCATGAAGAGAGCATGGTTCTTTATTCTGGTTCCTCCTGAAGTCAAAGCCTAGGAGAACAGCTGTATGTACACATAAAATGCAGAGATAATTTTCATATGTTACAAATGACGTATATGTTGAAAAGAATAGTTGAGACTTGTTGGGTACAGAGATAATAATTATTGATATTGTATGAGAAGAATAGACTTTGGTCAAAGAAAACACATAGACAGCTGAAATGTAGAGTCTTTTGTGCTAAGGTCTTTAACAGCTGTTAAGTTACTACAAAGTTTATTCATTTTTATATTTCTTGTTAGTCGATGTTTCCTTAAGATGAAATGAATGTCCAAGTGTTAATAAATGTCAAAATACCACAAAGCAAATAACTGAACTAGGAGAGGTGAAAAGAGCCGCAGCTTTCCCTGATCTGCGCACCCATGCCTTCCTCCCCCAACAGCGTGTTGACCCTTCTGTAAGCTGTGATCACACCACAGCTAACTTGCCTTCCTAGTTAGGAGCCATGAGCTAGTTTTTCACAGGTCTATCAGAATGGTGCAAGCTCACTCTACTTACAGAAGCTTTTCAGCCACAGTGGCAAATCCCCAACTGGTTAAGTAGGACTGAAAGTAAATATGCTCTCAACCTTCCTTAGGATCAATCAGGTAACAAGGAGGCTACTACTTAGGCTTGTTTGTTTGTTTGTTTGTTTTTTGAGACAGAGTTTCTCTGCACAGCCTTGCCTGTCTTGGACTTGCTTTGTAGACCAGGGTGGCCTCAAACTCACACAGATCCATCCACCTGCCTCTGCCTCCCTGAGTGCTGGGATTACAGGGTTGGGACAAGACACCTGGCTTACTTAGACTTTTTTTTTTTTTTAATCATTCTGCCAGACAAGTTTATCCTCATCTAACTTCTTCATGTTATTTTTTGAAGATTTTTATGGTAGAGGGCTCTCCCTACTGAAGTGTCTCAGCGTGAGTATTTCTTTTAGATTATGTTAAGTTGATAAGTAGTTATATTGATAACTAATTTTCAGTTGAACTTTTATAGACATTATCTGATCTGGAGAGAGCTGACCACCATTAAATGTTTATTTTCAGTGATTCATGGAATCATTAGAAAGATTCTCTCATTTCTTGTTTTAACAGATCTGCCAAACCCTTGTTTATACCTGGTGCAAGAACTGATTTTTTTTTTTTTCCCCTGGGCTTGAGAAGGTGGGTGTTTGGGAAGTAAGATGCTTCCACATTCCTTTGACTGTAGAAAAATAAGTTCTTAAAAACAAAAATGAGTGGAGAATCTCATGGGCTGCTCAATGTGTAGCAGGGACTGGGGAAGACTGGGGATAAAGCTGGGATGGTGAGGGAGCTGAGGAAGGGTGTGACAAAAGCCATAAGGAAACCCAGTTGAAAACCCTAAAACTTTCAAAGGCAGAGAACGTGAATGATCAGCTACTACTAGAGGAGTGAGTTACTAAGGGAAAGTCTCAGTGCCACGTGGGACACCCCCTGCCTTAGTGCCTTTTCTGTTGTGTTGACGACACCATGACCCTGTGAAGACACCAGTCCCCTGTAGGGACTAAGGCTCAAAGGATAGGCTAAGCATGAACAATTTACCTTGGCTTATAGGCAATATCATAAAAAATATTTTGATCTTGTCATGTAAGAGAGGTCATGTATGTGTGTGTGTGTGTGTGTGTCTGATTCTGTGTGTGTGCATGTATGTGTCTGTATGTCTGTGTGTGTGCATGTGTGTGTCTATGTGTGTATGTATGTGTGTGTGAATGTGTGTGTCTGTGTGTGTATCCGTGTGTGCATGTGTGTGTGTTGCAAATTATTAATTTGCCGAGATAGCTCATACTCTAAATAGGAGGCCTTATTAACACACATCTTAACAGTGATAAAGCTTGGTTTTGAGCCTTGCTTATAAATGTGAGAACTGGTCTCTTACTTTACTATCCCAAACACACACTGGTTTTAATGTGTATCATCTTTCATATTTTTTCCAAATTAGTACAAGTTTATTTATTTTAAAATTTGAACTAAATTAATGTGAAATTTCTTGGTACAATAGTAAGGGCCCACCTTTAAAAAAACTAAACATAATGTACATTAACCTCTGTTGCATTCCAGTGCTCATTCTCTACATAGTTAGAGTCATATGATGAATGATTTTCTTATATTTCAGCTAAATACATTTAAAAATTATTTCTATCAATAAAACCTACTTAAAATAATTCTTATATCTTACGGCAATCCGTTTGACTAAAAGAGAGTCAATGTAAATATATCCACAAGCAAAAATCAGATAACAGTAATTAATCTTCCATTTACTTTGCTCTAGGTAGGATGGTAGGAATTTCACTTATATTGACTAACAAACCTCTAGGACGTTGTGATGGAATGCTTCCAGATAATGCCAATACATAAGCATATAAGAAGTTTAAAGCATTCATATGCAACAAATACATTCTCTTGGCTACATTATTTACTTGAGCATTGAGATCCTTTTTAGGAAATGGATTTAGTTAATTACCATTTGCTGGTGCACAAACAGTATCTATTTAAAATGAATGATAAGATGAGCAAATGTGGCCTAATGTCTTAATGCATTGATAGTTTTAAGTTTATTACTGGGCCTTGAATTTGAGTTATGCATTTGTGGGAATAAAGTGAAGTACCAAGATATAGAAACTGTATGCTATGTTTTATGTATATTGCAATTTTAATTATTCTCCAAGGCTTAATAAAAATGTAGTATTTACATAAGTCAATAACTGTTATGCACTACCCTTCTAGAATTGTCCTAAAACCTCAGCGATCCAGGTTTTATGCATTTCTCATGCTCCTGGCTTCATTTCCTGAGTGTCCTTACGTTGTGGTTAATTTACCAGTATGGCCTAAGAATGTTTATTATTAGGCCTACAATTATTATTATGGCAGTATTTTCTAACCTGCTAGCAATCAATCATGACACAGACACCTGTTATAATATAAAATATCCTTAGTTAACCTGGGGCAGGGCAGATATTCATCCCCTAAACTACTTCCCATAGTGGGACAGATATCCCATACCTGTGCCAATCCCATGCTATCTGCTTCTAATAATTTCTATTAAGCTACATACCATCAATAATCCCATATACTTGCTAATGTTCTTCATCTGGGCCAAGTCTCCATCTATGCCAGTCATGTGTTTCTCCTCCACTTAACCAGGATGGCGAGCCTCCTCCTTCTCCCTTCTCCTCCAGTCTCTCTTCTTCCCAAGATTCCCTCTGTCTCCCCCAAGCCCTGAAACCTTAGCCATGCCTCTAATATTTGTCCTGCCCAGGTGTGATAGCCTTTTGTTGCTCAAATAGGTTAGGCTCTTAGGCAAGGTGAAGGTGGGGCACAGAGACAGCAAGCAGTAATTAGCATCAAAACACATCAGACCAACCTCCAACATCCTTATTTTGTTGTCGTTGTAAAACGCACCTTATTCTGCGTCATTATTTGCTTTTAGATATTTTTTTTTCTTTTCAAATACCAACATGGAAAGTCACTGTAACAATTCCAAATCAGAGTCTGTTGTCATATTCTGAGGTGAAAATGTTCTTAGAAAAGAGGGATGGACCATTAAGAAACAGAAATCTGCCTATTAGGAAATATTATTAAATAGCATTAAAGTTAGAGCACAATCAGAAAGAAGAGGGCAGGACACGGCTCTGTAACAGCATGTGTATAAGGAGAGGCACAGGCCTGGGGGATTAGACAAACTATGATGCTATGTTCACTAGCAAATCTGAAGAAGCCCTAGCAGTTATCTTCCATAGACTATTGAACTCGTCGCCCTGCAAACAGTGTTTTCTTAAGAAATTTTGATTACAGGAAATTACAGAGTGACACTCATGGATGCATTCAAATCATGTCACAATTATGCTCAATCCAATGCTATTTACAAACACCATTAAATTATGCCTCATTCCATTTCTCAGCTCAGCGAGTTCCCAGATATCATAAAATTAAAAATGTATTTCTAGTTTGTATGTTTTGATTTTGTTCTTCACTTAGTCTTTAAATTATTTAATTGAGGAATAAAATGTATATGAAATATACAGACATACAAGTATACGGCACAATAATTTTTCAAGAACTGAAAACGAATATGTAATGTAATACTAAGAAACATCATTCTGCAAGTTGAATTACAGAGTGTGGCCTTATTCTTCCATCTGCACGTCTCCTGACATGGACTCATCAACAAAACCAGTCCGCAAACAGAAAGGGGACATAGCTACAAAAGGATCACTTTTTCCACCAAACATGCCATTTTATAATGTTCATCTCAAGTCAATTTTAAGTTTTGTGATGCCTATAAAAATCATATTTACCCAGAATTTCCTACTTTTGACATTGGGACTACTGGTATAGCAGAGACTAAAATATTCTACCTGATATAATAAAACTTTATTCTGTATTTGTCACTATAGGGTGTGTCAACAAGCAGTTCGGGATGATACTAATTAACTATTATATAATCTCTTTAAATATGTAATTAATAAGCATATAGTTAATCTTTTAGCATAGATTTGAAAATATAAATATTAACTTTCTGAAAAATACATTAGAATTAATAAAAAGTTTGAGTTGGACATAATTATTCCAATAAAACAAGAATATGAAATACAAATGAATGAGTCTCTTCTTACAACACCTTGGAAAGAAGAGAAGATATTTTGGATTAAAAATATGAAAATAAGCTTTAAAAATGATATGTTGCTAAAGGAGAGTTTTTACTAGGTCAAAAACCTGACTATGAACTTCTGATTGGAAATAATACTAAACTTGTTTCTAAATACTATTTGAATCAAAGGAGATATCAAATACTTTGTTAAGTTAAAGTAAAGTAAAGTAAAATAAGTTGATGTTTCATGTTTTGAGCATATATTAATTGAGGCTGGAGAGCTTACATAGGGGTGAAGGTCATGTACTGCTAGTGCAGAGAGCCTGGGTTTGCTTCTCAGCACCCACATAGTGGCTCACAAATATCAGTAACTCCAGTTTTAGGATACCTAATGGTCTCCTCTGGCCTCTGTGAGCAGCACGCACACATAGTATACAGACATACACACAGGCAAAGCCCCAAAATATATTATTATTTTTTAAGCATTCTAATGCTATAATTTTAAACACTTGAAGTCAATACATAATCTAAGAATATTATTAGAAGGAGGATCCATTCAAGCAAGTGTATTAGTCTTGCCATCACTCTTACAAACATCCAAAAGTACCTAAAAACTTTGTTTGGGCTCCATATTTCATAAGTACCGTTGCTGTAAGCCTTTGATGAAGCTGATGCTTGAAACAGAGCAGAAGGCACAGCGCCTGTACCCTCTTCCCCTTTGTTTCGTCTGGACCTCCACCCCACTGGAGGATGCCAGGCACTGTTTGGCTCATAGAGTAAAAGTGAATCACTTAAAAGTGGCCTTAATTTTTTTCTAGATTGTTTCAGGATTGCTAGTGGAACCAACCGTTAAAATTATAATCCCATATAAATAAACATCATCCTCGTATTTTCTGGCCATCAGGCTTATAAAAGGGCGAGAGTGTGTCCAATCAAACCATGAAGGCTTTGGAACACACTCGTAAAATCAGAGGCATTCTGCAGAGAGAGCACTGTGATCAGAATCATAATGTTTGAGAAACAACAACCATCAGGGGCTTGTAAGAAAGAAGGGTTTATGCAGAACTTATGCTTTCTCTAAAATTAACCCACTAAATCCAATTAGTATAGCCCATATGCTCATGGGCATGAGGTCATCTACTGGGAAATTGAGAACCTATCACAGCCCACACTCCAAAAAGAAAATGACTTTTCCTGCCTCACGAGCCATCAATTGGCAGTAGCTCCTCATCTAACACTGGTGCCCTCTTCAGCTCATGTTGTGATTTTTTAAAAATATTAGTTATTCATTTTATATCCCAATCATAGTCCCCTCTCTTCTTTTCTCCTGGTCTTTCCCTCTACCTTTCCCTCATCCCCTGACCCCCTGTCCTCTGCCCCTCAGTGAAGGGGAGAACTCCCACTCTGTAAACTTGCCCCAGCACTTACAGTCTCATCAGGACCGTGTACTTATTCTTTAACAGAGTGCTGGCAAGGCAGCCACCGCAAAGTCAAGTGATCAAAAGGCATGCAGCTGAGACCATGGCAGAGATAGCCCCATCCCCATGGATGCTAAACTGCCCATTGGGTGGGTATATATATATTGGAATGTGGGCTTTGATAGGTTCCCAATTGCCCAGTAGATGACCTCATGCCCATGAGCATATGGGCAATACTATTGTATTAATGGGTTTATAAATGAAAAAAATAATAATAATAAATAAATGTAAAATGCATGAAATTAAGAGGGTGTGTGATGGAGGGTCTTGCTGGAAATGGGATATTAATATAATCAAAATACATCTGATATATGTGTACAACCAGGTCTTGTCCATGCTTGTTTGGTGCTTCAGTCTCCACAAGACCCTCTGGGTCCAAGTTAGTTTGGGCTCTTAGTCTTCTTGTGGTGCTCCTGTGCCCTCCTGGTCCTTCTATCATCCTGATCCCCCACCCACCTGACTCTTCTACAAGGCTCCCTATGCTCTGCTCAATGTTTGGTTGTGAGTCTCAGTTTCTGTTTCTATCCATTGCTGGACAGAACTTCTCGGCTAGGCTCTCGTCTGCAAACACAGTAAAGCACCATCAGCAGTGTCATGGGCTGGCTCTATCCCATGGAGTGGGTCTCAGGTTGGGCCAGGCACTGGTTGCACATCCCCTTGATCTCTGCTCTATCTTAATCTTTGCGTATCCTGAAGGCACGGTTAGTTCTGGATGGAAGTTTTTGTAGGTGAGTTGGTGTTCCCCTCTCTCCACCGGGAGTCCTGTCCGGTTAGAGGGTGGACTCTCTAGTCTCCATGAACCATGAAACCAGGGGTTTCAGCTAGAGTCACCTCCATAGCCTCCCAGGAGCCCAACAAGTTTTAGGCTTGTGTGAGAGGTGCCCCTGCCCATGGTTGCCCCTCTCTGCAAGCCCTCTGTCCTCTTGCCTTAATTACCATATATCTGATCCTCACCCTTGCTTCCCTTGTTGTTCCCTCTCTCCAGCCCTTCTGCTGACTACCCTATTTTCCCTTTGGAGATTCCAGCATCCTCCCTTGGGTCCTCCTTGTTCTTAGCATCTTTGGGTCTATGACTTGTAGTATGTTTATTCTGCACTATATGGCTACTATCTGCTTATAGGTGAGTACTTTCCCTGAGTGACTTTCTGGGTCTGGGTTACTTCATTCAGGATAATCTATTGTAGTTCCCTTCAATTGCCTGCAAATTTCATGATTTTCTTGTTTGTTTTTGTTTGCTTGTTTGTTTGTTTTTTAATTGTTGAGTAGTATTCCACTGTTTAAGTGTACCAAGTTTCTTAATCTAGTCTTTCCTTGAGGGGAGTTGTTTCCAGTTTCTAGCTATTACTAATAGAGCTGCTATGAACATAGTTGAGCAAATAGCCTTGCTGTGTGGTGGAACATCTCTTGGGCACATGCCCAGGAGTGGTATACATGGGTCTTCAGGTAGAGCAATACCCAAATTTCTGAGAAACTGCCAGAGTAATTTCCAAAGTAATTGAACAAGTTTGCACTTGTGCCAGCAACAAAGAAGTGTTCCATTTTCCCCACATCCTCATCAGCATGTACTGTCAGTTGAGGTTTTTTATCTTGGTCATTTTCATTTGAATTTCCCTGATGACTAAGGACACTGAGCACTTCTTTAAGTGCTTCTTAGCTATTCAAGATTCCTGTGCTGACAATTCTTTCTTTAGCTCTGTATTGTTTTTCAATTGGATTATTTGGTTTTTTGGTGTTTAATTTATAGGGCTCCTTATATATTTTTGATATTAGCCATTTATCAGATATTGGATTAGTGAAGATCTTTTCCCAATCTGCCGGCTGCCATTTTGTTCTGTTGACAGTGTCCTTTGCTTTAAAGAAGCTTTTTAGTTTCATGATGTCCCATCTATTAATTGTTGCTCTTAGAACCTGAGCTGTGGGTGTTTTATTCAGGAAGTAGTCTCCTGTGCCAAGGAGTTCAAGGCTGTTCCCCACTTTCTCTTTTAATAGATTTAGTGATTTATGTTTTTGTTGAGATCTTTGATCCACTTGGACTTGAGTTCTGTGCAGGATGAAAAATATGGATTGATTTGCATTTTTCTGAATGTGTACATCCAGTTAGATCAGAACCATTTGTTAAAGATGTTTTCATTTTTCCACTATAAAGTTTTGGCTTCTTAGTAAAAAATCAAGTGTCCATAGGTATGTGGGTTTATTTCTGGGTATTCAATTCCATCTATTGATCTATCAGCCTCTCTCTCTGCCAGTGCCATGCCGTTTTATTACTATTGCTCAATAGTACAGCCTGAATTCAGGCATTGAGATACCTCTAGAAGATTTTTTTAATTGTATATAATTTTTTTTAGCTATTCTAGGTTTTTTGTTGTTCCATATGAAGTTAAGAATTTTTCTTTTGAGGTCTGTAAAGAATTGTATTGGTATTTTGATGGAAATTGCATTGAATATATAAATAGAACCAGGATTTAAGCTCACAAAGTTTGGTTTCTATAATGATCTATCTTGAAATTTTGTTTTAAAAGTGTATAAATAGAATTTAAAAATTGCACAAAGTATATATACACCTGTAAGACTTGGAATTATAAATCAATTACTTATCCACTATGTAGTTTATGCCAGAACAATTATTTCCTTTATTAAAACACACACACACACACACACACACACACACACACACACACACATACCTTCGCTCCATTTTGAGACACTATATTTTAAAATAAGACAAAATTTGTAAAGACTTAAAAGATAAGCTTGATTTTATCTTTATTACCTAAGGATAAATAAAATGTCATAATTCCTTAATAAAGGCTAATCACAAAGCAGATGACTATGGTAACTACTTTAAAATAAGGAACTATTTATCCAATGTCACCATAAAGAAAGGAACAAAACAAATCAAGACTAGATGACAAGTACTTGAAATGGGTACTTACGAGAACTGTTGAGACCACATGAACATTCCCCCCACAGTCTAAGTCTAGAGTCTCCGCTAGGGATCTTGATGTTATACATCTTATAGAAGTGGATATAGATCATTTCTTACTGAGCATAGAAGGGGACATTTCGATAAGACATGCAGATCATGAAACCAGATATATAGAAAGAGTTAGGTTCATGAGTTGCTGGGCACAGTTGTCCAAATCTACTGATACAACAAGCACAGCCCCAGTGAAAACCATGAGGAAAGGGATCCTGAGATCCCTCTTCAATATCACAAATGTACAATTTTATTGCAAAAAAAAAAACCCCTAAAAATTACAGAACAAATGTATATGTGTGGGCAATGGGGATATTTGAATCTCTGTGCCTTTTTTTCAATTTCACTGAATCTAAAACTGCCCCCAAAGTGTGTATATAAGATAGAAAATTCATGCAGAAAATCACAGAAACAAAACAAAAAACCTAGAGTCAAAAGTAGTTCTGCCAATAATTACATTATAACACAACAGCTTGTCTGGATAGCCTTAGGAAAGATACTTGGTCATTCTTGTTTTAAAGCTAGTTTTAAATATGACACAATAGTACCTATTATTCGCTTGAGTGCAAGTTAGCATTTATTTCTTTGTCCGTTCACAATGCATACCCTTAAGCGCATCTAAATACACACTGTACATTTACTAACATTTTTACTATCTCAGAGCATTTTTTCACTAGAATGTCACATAGTGGGAATCATATAGTCTGCAGCATGTTAAGTTTGACATCTTTCACAAAATTATGCATCAAAATTTTCCCCATTTTTCCCAATGTCTTTTTATAGCATAGTAGCCTACCTCTTTCAGTGCTGAATGATAAAATATCTCACTGTCTCGAGACATGTTACACATCTATATATATTTTAAGGAGGAGGGATACTACGTCAACGGAGTACATAAAGAACAATAGAAAATAACTAAATGTAGTAAAATAGACCTGATTAAATAATTCTTGGTAAAGAAACTCTTCCAATAGACAAAAAAATAAAAAATAAAAATGAGAATACCAATGAGAGGGAAGGCAGAAAGGAGATGAGGAGGAAGAAGAGAACTACAGGTCAGTAGAAACATGTATGAAGGACACGAGGAAGAAAAGGGAGATGTCAGCTGTGATCAAGAAAATGGTGATGCAGCATCGTCAGCAGTGAAATGTGGACATGCTGACATATATTTAAAACCCGAAAGACTGTTATACATTATACATCAATATCTCAAGACATGCATATGATGATGGTTAAGTTTCACTAAAATATGTGAGAAAATATTCCAAAATTTGAGACTATAAGTAGCAAATTATGATAGAACTATTGAGAAATAAATCTATTTTTGTCATTTGCTCTCACATGAAAAGATTGACGAGACTCGCTTGTGTTACTTTAAAATGACTTCAGAGCCAGACCTGGTGGTGCACCCCTTTATGCCTAGCTTTGAGCACTCTGAGACACAGGGATTTAAAGGATAAGAATGCATGAGCTACCTATGCAGATTGCCTAAAAAATCCAAAGCCAAATGCAAAGCGACGACCAATCAAACAAACACAAAACTGTCAGGAACTTAGGCACAAACAGTCCCTTTGATAAATCACATACACTGCGTTTGGAGAAGGACTAAATCTTCTGAACACAAACCCTGGGTCTAGTTTGTCCTGTGTGAAAACTTAGGCTAGGTTAACACATAATACTTATAAGTGTGTTTCAGTGCGACTCATTTCATGCAATGATGATGCAGTCCCTGGTTACCTTCCTCAAGTGATGCAAGAATAAACCAACTTCAAGAAGTCAATCAATACTCAGACGACCTCTTTCTACATTTTCTCTCTCATATTCCTTCTACTGCCAGAATCTTCCTCCAGCCTAAAAATGTTTAAGGGAAGATCGTAGAAAGCAGAACCTTCATTGGCTGAAACACACCCTGTTGTCTTACGTTCTGCCTATAAAATAGTAGTGGCAGCACGAGACTACCAAAATTCAAAGACTGTGAAGAAGGTCTGAGAAATTTAGTGGATTCCTAAGAAACCTTTTCTCCAGTAAGCTCCTACTTTAGAGAGTAGGGGTCCATAAAATATTTTTTTGGCATGAGAGGGTTACGATGGGGAAGTCCAGCCATCTCTATGATACCAACACCAAAACACTTGGGTATTGGAACTAATTGTACTCTTGACTACAGTAGTCAGTAGTGATTTATAGACAAATGGTTGAAGCTTTTTCTAAGCAGCTTTGATTTTAGAACTTTCTGCCACCTTTCTGGGGTGCATTTTTTTTCATAACTGGTGGGAACATTCTTAGGCGACTACAGTCCTAAGCACAGCTCCTGTCTCAAGGACCCAAGAAGCAAACCCTGCCCGAAAATGGAGCAAACCAATGAAGGTGAGAAAACCAAGTAATGGGTTCTAATATCAAAAGCTATTGGAGACTTGAATCAAATCCATTTATAAAATCTTCACCAGGCCTTGTATGTTTAACTAGGTGAGCTAAATTCGCACTGGAATTCATTCGCTTGAGAATTAAGTAGTCACTAATTCACAGCTAAAGATATCCTCATGTAAAATTAAGTAAGAATTAAAACTGGAAAGATAACAAACTTGAAAGATCAATGAGAACACAAACTCACAAAATATCCCTTTAAAATCATTTTTAATTGACAAATAGAGTTGAACATATTTTGTGGAATGGTTAAACTAAGCTAATTAACATCACATCATATGCTTATTTTTTAATGAAGAGAACACTTGGCATTTACCGGCTCACTAAAATTTGCCCCATTAAATATTACAACAAAGTCTATTACCAAATCACATATTAAACGGATTAAAATATTTATCCATGGAATATAACTAGCCTTTAATAAAACTATTTTCAGTGAGAATTTATAAGACCCAAGTCATGAATTAAGATGCAGTCAAGTCTTTATTTTACAGAATAGTTCTTCCATTCCCTCCCTGATTTTATTCACTATTGCTTTTTCTCCTTTATAGGGATAATTTCATTCTTTATGTTTTCCTAGCAAATGATCCACTTTATGGAGGTTTCAAATGCATGAGCACAGAGCCTACTTAGTATTCTCTCATAATTATTGCATTGTGATGTCTTTCCAAATTTGCAGCTATAGCTTCTGGTTTTTTTTTCCTAGTGTTTTGTCCTTTTGTTCTCCATGTCTCCTGATTAGCTACATTAGAGCTTTATAACTCAGCCTTGTCCCTCTGTGACCCCTGTTTAGCTTACAGGAAGCAGAGATGATTGAGTTGCCAAACCTTAGTTGTTTATTGATATCATATTCAATTGCCTTAAGCACAGAAGTCTGGGGTAAGCTTTGACCATGTCCAGTTTTCCTTTTTCCTTGGGAAATTGGGCAGTCTCTGGACATCACCTTCAACTGACCTTTTTGGAGAGCCTTTGAAATACAGTATAACCCTCATTTATTCATTAATTCTGGATATTGTGCAATACTCCATAGGATTTAAATTTACTTCACGGAATCTCAATGGCCAGTATGCATGAAACCAAACATAAAATAAAATTTTTGTTTTCTAAACAGGTAAGAATGCAGTGCTTATGTACATATCCTGAGATGAGGGACATAGGTAAGCAGAGAGAGTGAAGGATGAAGGGAGATAGGAAAGGAAGAAAAGAGAGAGAGGAAGAGGATAACCCGGCAAATAGAAAAGCGGCTTGCAAGCTGAGCAGTCATGTTTAAATCAGTCCGCCAGAAGCTTTCTGCCCCTCAGCCCTGTGAAGACACACGATTCAGACAGAAATGCAGACTGCAGTTAGCCGTGAAGGAAATCAGTTTAAATATTTCCAGCTTAACTGAGTTCATTTCATTTTCATTTGGCAATTAGTTCTCTTTTATGTTAATAATAAGTGCCTCACAATAAGCCATATTAGCATCTGGGCCTTCGCATCAGTGATACTCAGAACATTCGAATCACCGAGTCAATCAGGGAGAGCAGATGCTGCACGGAAGCATTCACTAGGCTCTGCTCCTGCACATGGCTGAAAGCAACCCAGAGTTTCTCTGTAACACGCGGAGGACACTGATTCCCTACCTCCAACTTAATGTTTTTCTTTACACACACCCAAATGTCTCGGTTTTCCTATGCTCATTCTGGAAACCTTCATTGACTATTTTAGTGGATTGTATAGACTCAGTATTCGACTCAACAGCCTGTTAAATTGTACAATCTTTGAAAAATAAAACATTTCCAACATTTCTTTCCGTCTGTTGATAACTGAAATCTCATATTTGAAATGTGTTCTTATGATTTTCTTTTCTTCACTTAGCCATGATATTTAATGCATTCATCTTTCCTATCCAAATTTTGTTTAAAAAAAAAGATACATTGTACTTTTAAAAAAATTCTTAAAATGTCTTGTAATTAAAGGAGCTAATTGCTTTTTTTCTGTCACTAGCATCAAGGAAACACCTTTAAAATTGACTTTGAGATTTTTTTTTTTGTGTGTGTGTGTGGACTGATTTTCTGTAAAGCAATACATTAATTATTTTAATATGTTGTGGCCTAGGTTGCCACAGGGTGGCCCAGGTGGCATAGGGTGTGATATAAAAATACAGGATAAATCTTTCACGTTTCATTCAAATACACATTCTTCTTTATTTTCCATATGTTAATACATCAATTTTATGTACCACAGTTTTTTTATCCATTCTTCTATTGAGGGACACTTAGGCTGTTTCCATGTTCTGCTATGAACATGGTTGAGCAAATTTTCTTGTTGTGTGCTGGAGCATCTTCTGGGTATATTCCAAGGAGTGGAATAGCTGGGTCTTGAGGAAGCCCTATTCCCATTTTTCTGAGATAGCACCAGATAGATTTCCAAAGTGGTTGTACTAGTTTGCATTCCCACCAGCAATGAAGGAGTGTTCCTCTCTCCCCACATCCTTGACAGGAATACTACTAAGCTATTAAAAACAAGGAATTCTCGAAATTTGTGGATAAATGGATTGAGCTAGAAATGATCATAATGAGTGAGTTAACCCAGAAGCAGAAAGACTCAAATGGTATATACTCACTTATATCTGCATATTAGCCCAAGGGGCATGTCCCACGAAAGCCTTCACTTACCAGGAAACTGAGACAGAGGGGAGGACATTCTAGTGGGACTCTAGATGAGAGAAGCATGGGAGAATGGCAAAGTAGAAGGATCCAGAGGGTCCTAGAAACCTACAAGTAGAACATTATGATAGGCAGATTTGGGCCCAGGGGTCCCGCTCAAACTAAGGCACCAGCCAAGGACAATACAGGCGGTAAACCTTAAACCCCTACCCAGATCTAGACAATGGACAGAACACTCTCCACAGTGGAGTGGAGAGTGGGATATTACTTTCTCACATACTCTGGTGCCTCACCTTTGACCATGTCCCCTGGAGGGGGAGACCTGGTGGCACTCAGAGGAAGGACAGCAGGTTACCAAGAAGAGACTTGATACCCTATGAACATATACAGGGGGAGGTAATCCCCTTCAGGAACAGTCATAGAGGAGGGGAATAAGGGGAAAATGGGAGGGAGGGAAGAATGGGAGGATGCAAGGGATGGGATAACCATTGAGATGTAACAAGAATAAATTAATAAAGGAGAAAAAAATAAATACTTAAAAAATACATCAATTTTATGATTTTAAAATGCATTCTTTTTATTTATGTTTCTGTGTATGTACACACCACACACACACACACACACACACACACACACACACACACACACACACTACATGCATGCAGGTACCTATGGAAGCCAAAAAAAGGGACATCAGATCCCGTGGACCTGGAGTTATAGATGGATCCCAAGGTGAGCCCATTGAGAGTCTGGGAACTGAGGGAAGGCTTTCCTGAAAGAGCAGCAAGTACACTTAATCTCTGAGTCATAGCTTTAGCCCCACCTCAAAAATGCCTACAATGATAAGTGTGCAGCTACATAATAGCTTTTCACAGACTCCCTAGCAGCCTAGAGTGTTCATCATCAGCTAATCCTGGAGAACAAAACAGAAAGTGAAATTATGTTTGATCCTCAATTAGAGTAATTGCTAATTTGTGAGGCCTTGATAATCAGTAGTAAGATTTCTTAGATGAGCAAAGGCGTTCTGTATAACTTTCTTCTCTTTCTTTCTTTCTTTCTTTCTTTCTTTTTCTTCCTTCCTTCCTTCTTCCTTCCTTCCTATGAAGTTCATCATTTTTATTCTCTACTTAGAGAACCTCTGCTTATGTGTCTACCAATCAGGGAATCTACCTAACTCCCAGTCATTTTCCACTTTCAGAGGTCACCACAAGTGCTGTTGAAGGTTCATGGGTGCAGACTACCCTAACTGCTTCCAAGCTGGAAAGACAGGTTGATGCAGAGTATATAGGGCATCATTTAGGTGCCTCAGAGGAAATTCAGTATAAGGGTCCACAATTAATAGACTTAATAGACTACAAAGTTCGAGAACATAAGACAGCCAACCAAGGATGGTGTGGTAGCATCTCTAATATACAACATATGAAAAATGAGACTGTTAGTAAAACTATACTTAACTCTTGAGAGAATAATTAAAATAGTTGGGTCAGTCTTGCCCTTATTAAAGGAAGATGAAAGGTAAGAAAGCCATTCCTTGCCATGCTTTGTCATAAACATTAAGAAGACTAATGGTTTCTTTGCTACTTCTATTCACTACAAGATGGACTAGATGTACACCCGACAGAATCCTATTGGTTTGACTGAAGAACTTGAGATGCTGCTCACTGACCAGCATCAGTCCCCACCTGGTCACTGGGTCTCTTTGAGGGGAGCAGTAATAGAAAAAGTTAATGAGGAATATCTATAACTTTATGATAATATAAGTTTTGTTTAATAACGTAGTTGTGACAGTGCAGCTGACTGGACAATCAGAACTCCAAGAGAAATGATGTTCTGTATATATCTACACTGCTTGTAAGTTTTGTTTGACAGATGAAAATGTAACTGTAATTATCAATTTGTTACATCAGACTTCTGCAAGAGGGTAGAGCATCTGGATGTTTTGTCAAAGAAATCAGTTAAAGTAGTTATTTGACTTTCAGTGGCCTCCAAGCTATAGACACTTGTACTCGTACACATGATATGATATCCAGTGGGAGGGGAAAGTATGGGCCAAACCTGTGTGTACTTCAGTATCGCTACTGTTGAGGTCACAACTAGACATCATCATCTAGTTGACAGTCTAAGAAAAAAATATAAACCCAACAGATCTGTTCTGTAGGCTCGCCCAACAGAATCTGAGAGGCATCCCAAGAGTTGTCTGAATAATTTCCCCACACTCCATTTGTGGGGGGGGGGTCATTGTTTTTTTCTTTTTGTTTATAAAGAACATAATCATTAATGAGAAATAGTTATCTGACTATCATCTCATAAGTTTAAGTACAGCACTGTGGACTGCATCTCTTAGACCTTTAAAGTGCATTATTTTAATCCTGACTATTCCTGCTGGACATTTGAAACAATGTAGGAAGCTAAAATGAATCGCTCTGTTTCAGGGGTCTCTTGAGCTGGCGATGAACCTCTGCCTCCTCTGGTCTCTCCTTTGCCAGTGAGTCCATCTATGCCAATATAATTAAAAGGCCTTGCTTGACCCCTATTTTCCTTGCTGAAAGTGTGGAGGATTTCCTTTCTCTTGTGTTGATCCTCCTATTTGTAGACTGAACAATGGTTAGTGTCCAGTCAGGGGCATCTCCATGGAATCCTTGAAAAAAATATCAAGTAATTCCCCACAATCATGGGACATTTTGGTAGATGCCACACAGTGCTCAAGAACTTAGTTGACCTGGAGGGACAAGAAGGAAATATTCATCTTTTCAATCTTTTTGACCACAGCTGTATAATTCTTTAAGTATGGTAATTGACTTCCCAGCAGGTGGGTTTCATCATTCGGTAAGTTTAACTAATGTTTAGTATTTAGGATAAACTGGAACAGAAATTAATCATTTTAAGCTAAACCTTGATTAAACCCACTTTTTAAAAACACCAGTGCCACTCTAAGTTTCATGTTTTACATATCTTAAATAGCTTACTCAGAATTTTGCTACCTGTTTGAGATTTTGAGCTTTTTATTTTCCATTTTGAAGAAAAAAAAAAAGCCTACCCACTTTCATCTGCATTCACAAGTTTCTATTTTACTTTACTAATTATTATTTTTACATTTTAACATCTTACTTTAAAAAAATAATCATAAGCTCTTCTAATATCAAGAAATAAAACTACATTCTGCTATAAAAATTTTGGGTGGAGGAATTAAGCAGCGTCTATACCTCTTCCAAAGGCCTCAATGATAAAGCAAAATTTTGGTTTTATCATTGGGGTGTGTGGACCAATGAGTTTGGAAGGCTTTTTTTTTTTTTTTCATTTTTATTTTTCTTATAGAGCATGAGGAGAAAGTGACATGAATCTCCTGAAAGCAGCCACACTGGGACATCTCTACCCTGTATATCAGGAGATTTTTTTTTTTTTTTTGGAATTGATTTGGTATGGCTTTTCCATAGATGTCTAGGGAGATCCCCCTTTCCTTAACCTTTTTAGCTTAGTTAGTCCAATTTCTCCTCCATGGCCACCAGGCCATGTGCAACTAAGGCAGAATTTCATGCTAGCTGGGAAGAGTGGCTGGACACTCAAGGAAGGTTTACAATGATCCTGCCCATCCCCCTTATCCGAAAGAACACTTATAGTCAGCAAGGTTAGCTGTGCTGCTTTTGTTTTTTTTGTTTTTACAGGCACAGCTGAAATCACAAAGATGGTAGTTGCTCAGCTTGGAAGATAGTAGAACAAACCTCCTTAATAAATCAACTTTAATCCAAACTACATATACTTGATAATATATCAAATTAAAAATTACCCATACAAACAGATAGCATATTTTTAGCAAGAGCATTGCAATGTTACCGAAATGACCTTGAAGTAAAGGAACACCCTCTACAAACAAAAAAAGGTAGAAAAGAAAGCCACACAGTGCCAAGAATCCTTACATGGTAACCATGTAATTGCAGTTTTAGATGATATAAGACATGTGTTCCCTTTGTTTGAGCTAGGATAGATCAATGTACAGCCTTGGGTTGGAAAATTAGCTCCTTTTCCTCTGCTCCCACCTCAAAATCAATCAGTGGTTTCTCTTGTGAGGCCTCCTCCTCCCAAATGAAGAACTCCAGACTCTCATAATTTTATCAAAGGTTAAAAGGAATCACATCAAATCAAAATCCAATTACTCCTTTTTCAGGTGTTGTTTTCTTTTTGTACAATTTGGAAAATAATCTACCCTAACTATGCTTTTGGTTTTGAATTCATATAAGTAGCAAGCAGAAACAGCAGGAGTGTGAGAAAACATTCTCCAATGTATGCTTATAAATTCCTCTAGAATTCAACTAAAGAAACCTGTTAAAACTGCTATTTTGGAGTTACTTGAGAAAATTCTAGGAAAAAAGTCCTGTCTATGGGTAGGTATCCCATTGGTTTCTTTGAACATAGGCCATGCCATATCATGAAATAAATGATAATAACCTATGCAGCAAATACTTTACCCATTAGCTGTCCTTCAGGGCACTCTTGGGCTGATTTGTTTTAATTTTTCTGGTTACAGAGTCAGGGGGCCATCTCGACCCAGGACAGGGATTTTGGAGGTTGCTGAGGCAAACATAATTGAATCTGATGTATGAGGGGCAAATACTTTCTCCAGACCTAGCTTCTCCACAGACTTAACCAGAATAGGATAATTTGCCAATTTAACATAGACACCAAAGACATTTAATTCTTTATAGAACTGAGCATCAATAGCTTCTACTGGACAGGACACTGACTGTTGAGTCTCATGATGACTGTCTGGAACCAAAGTACTGGTCCTCCTTATCACCTGACCTGCATATTGTTGACCATTTGGGTCTCACTTTGGTTTTCCCTCTGGTTTCTTGAAACTTGATGAGGTCATTGTGTTTGACCATCTGTACTCATGACTGAGTCAGCATAAGTGTCTGTCGGTATCAGTTTCTAGGTTGAGATTCATCCTGACTAGTTTTGGGGTGATGACTCATTTGTAAACCTGTACTCAAATCAGTGTGTGTGTGTGTGTGTGTGTGTGTGTGTGTGTGTGTGTCTGTGTGTGTGTCCTTCCTTTTATAAAGGAGTACAAGGTTCTGAAGAAGCTGGTTCTGAAGAAAGAATTTGTCCCTAAAGCTTCAGAACTTCTGGGAGGGTGGGATGTGTTTCTGGAGGTTTTACTTTACATAGGCAAAGCCTTTTAGGGAGATAATACTCTTTCTTTTTGTTCTGGTGTCAGTGTTTGATAAAGTCTCCACGTCCATCGTTGAGGTTTTAGTCAGTTCCAGGTGATCTCATAAGCAAAGGCTAAGTTGAACATAAGGGATTTCAGTGGACTTTCCTTCTAGTTTATAGAAAAGCTCCCTGGGTTGAGAAAAAAAAAAGTATCTTTCACCTTTTTTTTTTCCTAAGAACTTGGTGTTAATAATGTTCCAGTTGTCCAGGAGGTAAACAGTAAGGACCTGGGAGGAGGCCTTTGTTCCTATCTGTGAAGTTAAAGAAATGTTGGAAGAGACCAGTGGATGAGTCTTTCATTCTAGCATCTAGAGAGGCCATCTCCTGGCCAACGGAGTGATGATGTGGGCATAACTCTAACATCCCAGGACAGGCACACAGTAGGAGACTGATTTCTAGTTGCCCAGGCCTGCAATACAGTCCCTGCCAGCCCAGTTTTGACTTGTACCCTAGATATTATTATTATATCCTACTAACCTTATCGCAGAAGAAATCAAAGTGAGAAGCCCCACCCTATAAGAGACTAAACACTACTCCCCTTTAATATTATCTGTAGGGCAGACAAGGATGAGAGCCAACCAGCCAAAATGATAAAACCTTTTCTCTTTTCCGGAAGCTGCATAATCGCTTACCCTCCTTTTGTTTATAGTGAAGGAAGATAAACTCTTATTTCCTGCAGAGTGGAGTGGGACCCAGCACTTCTCAAAGAGTAGTCCGAACAAGTGGTTACTTGTTACATCTAATTTACCTGTGTGGCCTAATAATGTTTATTATCATGCCTATATTTATTATTATGGCAGTGTTTTCTAACCCGCTAGCAACCAATCAAGACACAAACACCCGTTATATTTTAAAATAGCTTTAGCTAACCTGGGGAAGGGCAGATATTAATCCCCTAAACAACTTCCCATAGTGAGGCAGGTATGGAATACCTGTCCCAATTCCATGCTATCTGGTTCTAATAATTTCTAACAAGCTACCTCCCATCCATAATCCCTTATACTTGCTAATGTTCTTCATCTGGGCCAAATCCTCCATCCACACTGACCATGTTTCTCCTCCACCTAACCCAGGATGGCACAGCCTTCTTCTCCTCTCCTTTACTCGGGTCTCTCTTCCTCCCAAGATTTTCTCTATCTTCCGTAGCCCTGGAACTTTAGCCACACCTATCCTATTTGCCCTGACCAGGTGTGATGGCATTTTATTGGTCAAATAGGTTAGGATCTTTGGCAAGGTACATGTGGTGCACAGAGACAGCAAGCAGTAATTAGTATCAAAATACACCAGACCAACCTCCGATATCCTTATTTTGTTGTCATTGTAAAATGCACCTTATTCTGTGTTAATGATGAATTTTAATTTCTTTTCAAAAGCCTCTAGTCACCAAGCAGTTTAGCTTGCTCTCTACTTTACACAGGTATATTAAAGTTAGAAGAAAAGATGTCAAAGAAGACTTTTCTTGTTAAAAAGAAGAAAGTAAAATTACCAGCCTGCTTCCAGGCTGGGGAAAGGATGCATGCTCCAGAGTCATCACACCTCCCTAGCTTTGCACGGCCTTGCTGTCCTTACAGTCCTTGGATGGGACTGTACTTGCCTTCATTGATCAATGGTCTTAGAGGAAATCTTGAGATGAGAGTCAAACAACGTTACTTTCTAGGGGATCCTGATCAGGTTTGCTTCTCTACAAGTTAAAGAATTCAAAAGGCAGATAAACTCTCAAGTACAACAGGAATCAGCGGAAGAAGTCACTGACACAGTAAACACAATCAACAGTAAAGAAAGGCTTTGATTAGGGGTGAGGAAACACACACATGAAGTACAAGGCATACCAAGGAAAAGGACTCGGAGGCCAGAGCTCTGGCTCTATGTTTCTTACACCAACTATTTGAAAAGACAAACAATTTGATCTTTTAGTACACCTTGCAGTAAAGGACACTTCAGGTTTTACAGGCCATAAGGTCTCTGTGTGCTGAGGGCCTGATTCTAAACAAATAGTGTACCAGTGTAGTTCACTGAAAATTTGTTTACAAAAGAAATGCTGGATGTCCTTTGATCTATTGACTGTGGGACACCCTTTCTGAATCATGTGATGAGTATACTTCTTGTTAATCTAGTTTCAGTCTCATCCATTCAATGCCAAAGGCTGACATCATGAAGATCAATTTTCTGTATATTATGCTTACTTCTTGTATTTAATGTATCATTGTAAATTTTCAAAAATTATAGTTATCTGATATTTATTATAAGTTTTCATTATAAATGGAAGAAACAAGTAACCTGAAACTGAAATTCTTAATTTCAGTTTCTATTTCGGAAAAAGCAAAAGAACAAAACACATGATCATTTCATTAGATGCCAGAAAACTTTGACAAAATCCACCACCCTTTATGATATATTATTGTGTAGATTAGGGATAAAACAAATATACTTCAACATGATAAGGGCAGCTTACAGCAAGCCTATAGCCAACATCAAGTAAATGAAGAGAAACCTAAATCAACTCCACTAAAATCAGGAACAAGACAAGGTTGTCAACTCTCTCCATTTCTATTCAATATAGTCCTTGAAGTATTAGCTAGAGCAATAAGTCAGCTAAAGGGCATCACAAGGATGAAAATTAGAAAGAATGAAGTCAAAGTATCATTATTTGAAGATGATAAGGTAGATACAAAAGTGATCCTGCAAATTCTACTAGGCAACTCTTACAGCTGACAAATACTTTCAATAAGTGGCTTTATACAAGACTAGCTAAAAAGCAATTAGTAACCGACCTATACACAAGTGACAATTAGACCAAGGAAGATACAAGGGAAACAATACCTTTCACAAAAATATCAAATAATAGAGAATGGCTTGGGGTAACTCTAGTCAAACAAGTGAAGGATTTGTATGATTAAAACTTATAATCATTTTAGAAAGAAATTGAAGAAGATATTAAAAGATAGAAAGATTGCCCACGTCCATGTATTGGTAGAATTAACATAGTGAAATACCCCTTCCAGGAAAAGCAATCTACAGATTCCCTGCAATCTCCATCAAGATTATAAAATATATTTTAAAAACACCCATAATATATATTTAAAAAAACAAATAATCCAATTAAAATGAGGTACAGATCTAAACAAAATTCTCAATAAAGGAATCTCAAATGGCCAAGAAGCTGTTAAAGAAATGTTCAACAGCCTTAGTCATCAGGGAAATGCAAATCAAAACTACTTTGAGATTCTATCTTATACCTGTCAAAATAACTAAGATCAATAACAAGTGACAGCTCATACTTGTAAGAAAATGGAGCAAGGGGAACACTCATTCATTGATGATTTTAGTGCAAACTTGTAAAACCACTATGGAAATCAATATGGTGGTTCTTCAGACAATTGGGAATTGACTATCTCAAGACCCATCTGTAAAACTCCTGGATATATACCCAAAGGAGGCCCCATCCTACTATGAGGACACTGGCTTAACTATATTCACTGAAGTTTTATAGGCAGAAACTTGACACAACCTAGATGTCCCTCAACTGATGAATGGATAAATAAAAGTGGCACATATACATAATTGAGTATTACTCTGTGGAAAAAAAATGACAAGATGAAAATGTTGATATAATGTTATTATACACTGTGTATAGTTGAGCCTTGTCTCAGCCAAATGCTGATCTCTGTATCCCACTATTTGATTTAAATCTGGACCTGGCTTTGCTATGCTTATTCTAAGAATATCCTGTCTCAAGTTTGCATAAACATTATTCCTCATTCTTTCTTTATGTGGCCAATAAAATGCTGACCAATACTGAGCAATAGAAGGAATATGGTGAAACATCTGATTCCAGGGAAGGGAGGATAAAGAGAAAGGAAGTGGGAGATGGAACCATGAGGAGAGGTTCAGGAAGCATCAGGAGAAGAGAAATAGAGCAAGGCAAGGTTTTAAAAAAAAAGGGCAAGTATTATGGTATTATGGGGATTTTGGCTGAGAGAAAGATAGACTACTTTGGAGATTTAGGATGGAATATATGCTCTAAGATAATTAAATAAATCCTAGTCTCCCTGTGTTATTATTTGGGTAACTAGCTAGCTAAAGATAAACTCGTGCTATACTAATTTTATGCATTCAAATGGATGAGACCAGAAAACAATTATCCTGAGTGTGGTAACCTAGATACAGGAAGACAAATATAGTATGTACTCACTTATAAGTGGATATTAGTTCTTAAGTAAATGATAATCAGGCTATAATCCCCAGCCTCAGAGATGTGAGGTAAAGAGGAGGGCTATGGGTAGGGAGTATGGATCTCCCTGGGAAGAAGAAATAGAGTAGATTCCACAGGTAGACTTGGGGTGGGTGGAGACAGGAACAGAAGGGATCAATTTGAGAGGGTAGGATGGAGTGACAGCCAGAATTGAGGGAAATTGGGGGGGCAGTACAGAAATCTAGTGCAGTGGAAACTTTTTAGAATCTATGAGGAATCCTAGTAACAGAGGATTCCTTAGTGAGGAATCCTAGTAACAGAGGATAGAGAGACTGAGCTGTCCATCTTTTGTAGCCAGGTAAGGCTTCCAGTGATGGGACTAGGATCCATTCATTTGACCTGTTGGCTGAGGAGGTCCTATGTAGATCCCAAGGAACACAGGCTGATGCTAGGACAGGTCAATCTGAAAACTGATAGCTTTCCCCCACGGTGGAGGACAGCTCCCACACAGCTCATTGAATGTAGAGATCTGTGGGTTTGGAGCTTTCATGCCTACGTTCCAGTCTCTTTGGGATGAGAAGGCACTCTGCAGGCTACAGAAATTGAAACATAGACACCAACAGAACCAGAACACCCCGAACCTCCCATGTGTTCTGCCTGCAAGTTGTCCTAGGGTAACAGTAACTTGAAATTTGGAGTGGGCCAGCAAATGTTTGATTTAATTTGAGGTTCATGCCATGGGAAGGAGCCCCTCTCTATGCTGCCTGGATAGCCATGAGCCAGAGGTTGGATAGCACAGCCTAGGGACCCAGGGTAGAACCAAACACAACTGGAAGGAAAAATAACCAATGAAATGATTCCTAGTGGTGTTCTGCTATACTCATAGACTGGTGTCTTGTCCAGTTGTCAACAGAAAGGCTTCCTTTGGCAGCAGATAGGAGCAAGTGCAAAGTCCTATAGCCAGACATTATGCAGAGAGAGAAATTCTAAATTGGAAGCCTCCATCATGTTTCTCCCTAGGACATTGGGGATTCCCAAGGAAGAGGGGCAGGAAAAACTTTAGGAGTCAGAGGGTGTGGATAACATCAAGAAAACGTGTCCCACTGAAACAACTAAACAGAGCTTCCATGGGGTCACAGAGACTGAAATGGCAAACGTGGGGCCGAAAATGGGCCTGCACTAAATCCTCTTTGTACTTTATAGCTGTTGGCTTGGTGTTTGTGTGAGATTCCTAACAGTGGGATGAGGTGAATTTCTGACTCTTTTGACTTCTCTTGAGACTCTTTTCCTCCTAGTAGGTTGCCTTGTCCAGCCTTTACCTCTATTTTACTGTATACTGTTTTGCTCTGTTTAGCTGTCATGTCTTAGAAGCCTGCTCTTTTCTGGAGAGAAAATATCGGGGGAGGGGGCTGGACCTGATAGACAGGGAGGGAGGGGAAACTGTGGTTGAGATGTGCTGCATGAGAGGAGAATCTATTCTTAATGAAAAAGAATAATCTATTTATAGGATAACATAAAAGGAGAAAATATGTAGAAACTAACCTATTCAAGATGAAATATTTGTTTTCCAGAAAAAATGGAAAAATAGATATGAGAAGGCATTTCTGGTTCATGGATTCATTGCTATAAAGTCACTATAGTTAAAACCATGTTCACTGAAAATCATAGTAACATCTAAGGATAATTTTGTAGAACCATAAGGCTCCATTTCCTTATTGCCATGCAATTTGAAGGGATGTGAAACAATTGAAACAACCTTGAAAACAATAAACTTAGAAGTCACACACACATTGCTGATTTCAATTGACTTCAAAGGGCTTCATTGACTTTTAAATTCTTGGTTCATTAAACTATACTACCAATAGAAAAGAAAGAAAAGCTGCAAAATGGTAGTAACTATTTACAAATCACATATTGAATAAAAGAGTATTAATTCCAAGCCACAAAGAACTTACTATGCATTTTATTTTACCAGTGTGTGGTATTCAAACACTAATAATGCTTCTTATTATAGAAGCATATTACTACATCAGTGCTTTTGTGTGTCAGTCATTCCTCTGAAGTCCACAGGCAACTTGTGTTCTGATACATATCATGATACTAACTCTTTTCCTCTTTTAGGCATTGACATAATTAATAACAGAGCACATACTCATAGTTGTGACTTCCTTTTGTTTACTACATAGTGAACAAAAGGACTTTACAAATTTTATGGATAACAAGTACTTATTATCAATTACATGGTTATCTTTTTAACCTAATAATAACATCTGACTCCTAAGTTCTATTATTACATTTATAATTTCTATTAACATTTGTAGGCTAGCTAGTTTGAGGAGTCATATGTTTCCATTTTACTTGGACAATGGTGGAATACATTGGCAATGATGCAATAGACACGTGTTTACTGCAGTGAGGAATATTCAAAAATGTTGCAAACACTTTTATGCCACCTGCATTAAACAGGGATTCTGATTGTTTCACACGCTTAACAGAACTACTCCTGCTCAGTCACATCCTCTTTTTTATGTAGTCCAAGACCCAAGTCAGGATAGAGCTACCCTTCCCTAAAGTGAGTCACTTCTCACTTTCTATTAATCTAATCAAGGTAATCACCAAAGACCCACCCAGGTGTTATATAAAGTAAATGGTTATTATTATTTATTATTAATAGCCTAAAATTACTGTGACAGCGTTATCTAACCCCCTACCATAATCAGTAAAAGAACAGACAGCTGATAGATTTAGATAAACCTTATCTTACCTGAGGCTGGGCAGATATTAACCCCCTTAAACTACCTCATTACCTCCCATCCCCATATCCCATGACAATTGCTTTAATAATTCCTACCTGGGCTACTCCCCATCCATAATTCCATAAATATGTATTCATGCTTTCCTTCTGGGCCTCTTCTCTCCATGTTGATCCCAAGAGTTACTGCTCCCAGACCAGATAGTTCTCTTTACTTATCCCATGGTGACTCTGCTTCCTTCTTCTGCTCTGCCTGTCTCCTCCTCCTTTTCCTCCTGTGATCCTCTATTCCCTTGGCCACACCTAGTTCTTTTCTGCCCTGCCCAAGTATGTAGGAAACTTTATTTAGCCAGTAAGGGATAATGTTGGTATACATGAGAAACTGCTCATAGAACAGTAAGAATCTCAGGGGCTGAGCAGTTAACATCTGAATATGAAGCACTAGATTAGATATATCAGCCTTGATGGTTTTCTCATGGGGGGGGGTACTGGACCTCTATCTGGACCTAGGGGGTCCAACACAAACTGTTGTACCAACAAAGGACAATGTGTGTCATAAACATAGACTCTGTATTCAGACCTAGCCAATGGACAGTAACATTCTCTGTGGTTTTGGGGAAAGCAGGAATTGCCTCTGACATGAACTCTGGTACCCCTTATTTGATAACTTCCCTGTGGTGGTAGAGGGTGGGGTGCCAGCACTCAGAGGAAGGGGAAATAACCTACCTGGATGAGACCTGATAGGCTGTGGTCATATGGTGGGGGAGAAGGTGCCCTTCTGTCAGAGGTCTAGGGTAGGATGACAGGGTGAAAGAGGGAGGGAGGGGGGAATGGAAAGACACAAGTGAGGGGATAATTATTGAGATGTAATCCAAATAAATTATTTTTTAAAACACCAGACTATGTGGTAATACCCAGAGGCTAACCTTATCCAGATTGTCCCTCATAAATGCCTTGATACTTGTATCCTAAGTGAATCCAGGTTCTTTCAAGTTAATAATCAATATTGACTATCACAGATAATTTCACAGGAGATAAAATTTTATGTTTCATTAAAAGATGTTACTCCATTATTTTTGGTTGGCATTGTTTCTAATGAGTAAACTGGAATTGTTATTTCAGTATGTTCCCTGGATGTCTTGCAACTATTTGCTTGTTATTTCCCTCCCTTAAGCTATCATAAAGAATGACTCTTTGGCTTTCTGTAATTGACTCTACTTGTATTTATATATGTCACTGCAATTTACCTTTGCATTACTCCTACTCAGATCTCTTCAATTTTCATAAACATTTTAAAGTGCCAGGCTACTATATCGTTAAATATTTTTTCTTCCCATTGTTTCTAATTTTGTTTTAATTTTGAAAATGATATTACTTGTATGCGTTCATTATTATCATTAAATATATCAGATGTTCTCTTCTCTGGTTCCCACCTTTCCACCCTATGCCCTAATACTTTATTTTTACCTGGTTGCATTCCACTTTGAATGAATTTTATTCAGCTCTCAAATTTACTGATTTCCTTCTTGCCTATGTTTAAAAATCTATTGAACCCATCAAAGGGTATTTTTTTTCCCTAGCATTTAAACTTGACAGTTTTATGTTTGCATCTTCTTGTCAAATGATACCCTGTCTTTCAGTATGGAAAAAGTTTACCATTGTATTGTAAATTGAACACTAGGAGGAAAATGCTACAAAGGACCAAATGTCATTGTATCTCTGAATTGTATGGAAATAAACAATCTAACCAGAACTTGAGCTCGTTTATGTTTTATTGTTACTATAGTTTTCAACTGATCCCTGGAAGTTTTATCAATAATGACCTGTGTGAAATACAAAAAGTCTTCCTATTTTTGTTCCTCTTAGTGGTCTTCGCCCTTTTTTGTTTTTTTATCATTTTTAACCTTTTTTTTTGGAGGGGGGCAAGTATTTGTATACCTGGAGCACAGTGGAATCACTGTGCAGCACTCTTCTCCCTTTGAGTATGGCATGACCCACAATGCCACATCAGTTGTTCATGTTCCATGGGTTGAGTGATAAGGAGTAGAGAATTCTTTCAAACTTAAGAAATAGAAATGCCCATTAACACTTTAACTTCCAGCATCAGAAAGCAAAAGAACATTGAGAATGAACAATTTCCAAGACTAAGAATGTAAAGCTATCATAATTCTAAAATTTACTCCACAAAGTAAGGCAGACTTAAGTCTCATGCAATTAGCTAACTTTATTCAGGGCATCAGACAATTTATACTCTAAGGGTATTCTGAGGGTTAAACAAGGTCATGTGAGGTAAGTTCATTTGAGCTAAACTGTACACAGTCACATGGGCAAGGTCACCTTAGTTCAAGCTGTATACAGTCAGGAGAATAACTCCTGCTTGGAAACATGATTATGAATAATAATGGGTAATATAAAGTGAAACTCACTCTTATTATCATACCTGGGAGGGGCACAGAAGCACATACCAACAGCAAGGCATGTTATGGAAAAGCAGAGATTACAAGACTCTTGTCTTGTTTACTTGGAGTTTTCTCACGGTGCCTTAGAAATCTCCTTGTGCAGCTTCATTCATGAAACGGTTCCGACAACCTACATAGTAAATTTCAGGCCAATCAAGACTATATACAGTAAAAGACTAGCGGTTGTGACCTCTCATTCATATGGATTATTATATTAGCGTTATGGAAATGAAAACACAACCCAAAGCTATCTGCAGAGGCTGAAGAGATGGATCAGCAGAATTCTGGTAGAGGACCTGAGTTTGGTTTCCCGACCCCACATGGTGCTATATAACTCTTAATCTCACTGAGCAAAAATAAAACCACTATCTCAGTTTTGAGCCAAATTTAAAGCAAGCTTTAAGTCAATACTGGCCAGGATGATGGACTCTGGTTAACTCCATTCTGGGCTTCCAAGAAAATGGCCATGAGTCATATTTTGCAGAAGTTTATAAATGCAAATCCATAAGGCCACATGTTTCTCACCAGGTCCAATCAGGAACAAGCGTTTATCCTGATTACTTTCTGCCTGTTTACCTCCTGTCTACATCCAATTAGGGGCAAACACACATCCAAATATATTTTCTGTCTGCTAACTTCCCACTTATATGTAATCAAGCATATCTGGTGCACTTGGGCCAACCAAACTTATTTAGAGGAGTGAAAACAAATGGCTTGTTATCTTATTTAAACAACAGCCTTCAGTGTTTCAAGAAGTATCTGTTCTTGGGCAAGTTATAAGATAGAGGCATTTTTCCTTTATACATTTCTTAAGCTAAGTAATTAAAACTGAAAACATAACTTTCACTCTCACATACCTATAATTCAAATAACAAGTAAAAGAAACTTTTCTGAATGTATCACCATATTTGACTTCAAGTTATTCTATAGAGCCAAAGTAAAAACACCATGGCATTGGCTAAAAACTACAGACATGCTGATAATCAATGGAATAGAAGAAAGCACTCAGATATAAGACCATGGAATGATATCAACTTGTCTTAAAGACAGCCATATATATAATATATTACACATATTATATATACATATATATGTATACACACAGGTACAATATTCTCTATCTGCAAAAAGCGAAAACAAGAATTCCAAATTGATTAAAGGCTTTAAAAGACCCTAGATTCTGAGACACTTACAGGAAAAAGTAAGAAAGATACTTCAATCCATTGGCATACAGCTCAGTGGGCAAAATATTGGACATGTAAATAGAGGAATCTTGGTGCAAATCCCCAAAACCCATGTATACCTACTGTGGTGGTGTGTATCTGAAATCTGGTAGACCTGTTGTGAAATAAGAGGCAGAGGGAGGAGAGTACCTAGATTTAGGCTGCTACAAGAAGTAAAAAGTAAAAGGCAAGGGCTGATACCCAGTGTTGTTTTCTGACCTTCACAGATTCGCTATGGCATGCAATTGCCTCCCCCATACACATATATACACATTGTGTATACATATACACTTATCATATACATATTAAGATACAGGCATATGAGAAGGCCTCCTGAAGATAACTCCAATCACTCAGAAAATTAGGCAAGAAATTGTGCTACGTAATTTGAGTAATTTAATTGAAGAAATTCAAAAGTTTCTGCAAAGTAAAGGAAGCACTGAGTATAGAGAAGCCTCCAAAGAAAGAAATCTCTGTGACCAAACTTTCAGCAGACAATAAATATTTAGAATATGAAAAGGAAATACTTAAAAAATAAGTAAGAAATCAAACAGCCCCACCAGCAATACACTGGCTAATGAAATGAGCAAATAGCTATTGAAAAATAAAGAAAAATGGCAGCATAATAAGCATGAAAAATGTTCAACATCTTTAGCTATCAGGGAAATGCAAGTTGAATTACACTGATAATCAATCTTCTTTCAATCAGGGCAGCTATTAAACAATCAAATAACATGTGTACAAAGGGACACCCTTGTATATTTTAGGAATGACTATTAGCCCGGTGCCTGTGGATGGAAGTCAAGAGGACAATTTCTCAAAAAAAAAAAAATATATATATATCATATTACACACACATAAACACTACCACCAAAAACATCAAAATATCAGGATTTAACAATCACTGGCCATGAATATCACTCAAAATATCAATGGACTCAATTCCCCAATAAAAAGACACCGGCTAACAGAATGGACGCAAAAAGAAGCTCTATCATTCCGGTGCATAGAATACACACCTCAACAACAACAAAAAGACATTACCTCAGAGCAAAGAGCTGGAAACAAAAGAGTTTTCAAAGCAAATGGACGCTGGGAGCAGAGTCTACTCTAATATCTATTAAAATCATCTTTCAATGAAAAGTAATAGAAAAAATATGGGAGGGACACTTTTTACTCATCAGAGGAAAAATCCACCAAGATGATATATCAATTTTGAATATCTATTCCCCAAATACAAGGGCATCTACATTTGTAAAAGAAACATTATTAAAGCATAAATCACACACATCAAACCCCACACATTAATAGTAGAAGACTTCAACACTGCACTCTCACCAATGGACAGGTCATACAGACAGAAACTAAACAGAGAAATAATGAAGCTAATAGACATCATGAATTAAATGATCCTGACAGATATCTACAGATCATTTCACCCTAACACAAAGCAAGTCTCTACACATAGAAGAAGAAAAAAATAACCCCTATATCTTATCAGACCACCATGGACTAAAGCTGGACTTCAACAACAACAGAAAACACAGAACGTCTACAAACTCATGGAAACTGAGAGAAAACAGATATTGGTGAGGGGAGGCATTTCTAAGACAGAGGCAGCTTCTGGAAGACTGTGGGGGTGACCTAGCAGCAGTGTGTGTGGGAGGGCATGGTTAAGGAGCCTGAAGTCACCACATCCTATAGCCAGGTGGGACTTTCATTGGAGGCAAAGGGACACCAACTCAGTCATAAAACCTTTGACTCCAAATTTGTCTTGCCTCTAAGAAGGGCAGGGATTAAGATGGAGCCGAGATTGAAGGAGTGGCAAATCAATGACTGGCCTAACTTGAGACTCACCCCATGGAAGAGAGCCAACCCTTGTGACTGCTAATGATCCTCTGCTGTGCTTGCAGACAAGAGGCTAGCATAACTGTCTTCCGAGAGGCTTCATCCAGCAGCTGAAAGAAACAAATAGAGACTCACAACCCAATAGTAAGCCTTGCTTGGTGAGTTCTGTGGAAGAGTAGGAGGAAGGATAGAGAAAGCCAGAGCGGTCAAGGACAGACATGACAAGATGACAAGACCTGTAGAGTACACTAATCTGGGCCCACGAAGGCTCACAAAGAGTGAACCACCAACCACAAAGCATGTATGGTTGGACCGAGACTCCTGACATATATGCATCTTGGACAGCATAGGGTTCCCCTAACAATGGGAACAGAAGCTGCTTCTGCCTTTGTTACCTGCCTCTGGATGTATCCTTTTTCCCTAACCAGGTTACCTTGTCAAGTCTCAGTGGGAGAGGATGCGCTTAGTCCTGCTTAGTCCTAGGAAGTCTTGAGATGTCAGGGTGGGTTGGTACATGCTGGGAGTCTCCCCTTTTCTGAGAAGGAGAAGGGGAAATGGGGGATGAGGAATTGTAGTTATTTTACCAGTATGGCCCAATAATGCTTATTATTAGGCCTATAATTATGGCAGTATTTTCTAACTCATTAGCAATCAATCAAGACACAGACAGCTGTTATATTTTAAAATAGCTTTAGTTAACCTGGGGCAGGGCAGATATTAATCCCCTAAACTACTTTCCACAGTGGGGCAGGTATCCCATACCTGCCCCAATCCCATGACATTTGGTTCTAATAATTTTTATCAAGCTACCTCCCATCCATAATCCCAAATACTTGCTCATTATCATCATCTTGGCCAAGTCTCCATCCACTCCAACCATGTTCTTCTCCTCCACCTAACCCATGATGGCGCAGCCTTCTTCCCCTGTCCCCTACTAGGGTCCTCTTCCCAAGGTTTTTCTCTATCTCCCCTAGGCCTGGAACCTTAGGCACTCCTATTCCATTTGCCTTTTATGGGTCCTGTGTGATGGCCTTTTATTGGTCAAATAGATTAGGCTCTTAGGCAAGGTACAGGTGGGTCACAGAGACAGAAAGCAGTAATTAGCACTAAAATACATCAGACCAGCCTCCAACAATGCAGTAGATGAGGCTGGGACTAGAAGGAAAGGAGGAAGGAGGCTGGGATCACGCTATAAAGTGATTGAATATGTAAGATAAAAATAATTTTAAAAATTAAATATTAAAATGAACCACGGGAAATGTATTATATATTATATGGAAATTAAATATTACAAAAACAAAGTATCTGTATTTTAGCTGTGGGAGAAGATGAAAGATGAACTACAGTGCAGCATCATAATAAGTCATATGGTTTATAAAAGCAGAAAATGCTTAAGAGAACACGTAAGCAGAAGAATGGTTTCATGATAATATAGCCGTTAGACCTCATGATGTTTTAGAATGTTCAATTGAAATTCTTTTTTTTTTTAAAGAAAGGCAAATCAAAATCAATCCAAATCTTGATATCTTGATTCAATATTGTCAAAGAAAACCCTTAGCTCTTGGAGGATTGATGCCACAGTCATACCTTTGTAGAATAATGACAGAAATACCAAGTGGCTCAAGGTGGAAGGTACCTCAGTTTTCAGTCCCATCAGGGACTCATCTAGACCTCTGTACTTAGTCTTTTCTTTTGTTCTCAGAGATCTAAGAGTTAAAAAAAATCTCTAAATTATCCAAAAGCACATCCATATCATTAAGACATTAAAGTGACAAAAGTATATCTTAGATAAAATGTATTCCATTATTATATTTTAGAAGAAATTTTCAACTCAATTCTGACACAGTCAGACTCACGTGCAAATTTTATTCTTAAATATGGACAAAAGGCCAAATACTGAATATGTCTAGCATGAGTTAAAACATGGCTCCTGTTCAGAGTACACACAGGAGAAATGTTAGCATGAATGTACTCATGGAAACCACATGCTCTCAATGATTGTGTGCACAAAAGCCTGGGCATCAAACGATGTTACTGATAAAGTGAGTGGGAAGAATATTGTAATTAGAAATTGAGTATCACACACTCTAAGGGTTATAAAGACACCAGTGTTCTAGTTAGCTAAATATAGGTGCCAAAACTGTTTGTCTTTATTTATGAAACCACATTGCATCTTCTGATTTTTCATTTTTATATCTATTATTTCTACTCTACATATCTCAATTGGGAAGAGACTCCCTTCCTTTATATAACACATTTGTGATATTAATTGAACATAGATAAATATTTTCTAAACATTTCATGTGTTTTTATTGCCTCATTTTGTTAATTCAGAGAAATATTTTATATGAAAGTCAAGCAATATGTATTGGGATATGTATCTCTTATGGTTTAAATCGGAGATGTCTCTCAGAAGACTATGTTTTCAATGCTCTTGCCCAGCTGTGGTGCTATGACAGAGATTGGGAGGTCTGTAAGAAGGAAAGCCGGGCTCCGACTCTGATCTGTTTTCTGTACCTTTATCTGCCAAGGTACACCACTACGTGCTTCCACCACCATTCCCTAGGACAGGCATTCCACTACCTCGCTTCACATCCCGATAGGCAGAAATGTCTCTTGTAAACTAAATAAACCTTACTTCTAAGAACTATTTCTGTCAAGTATCATGTCATTGAATCTCAAAATTAACTAAGGCTTGAGAAATTTTTAAAATAAATAGTATTAAAAATATATTCTGAGGCATATATTTTGGGGCCAGTGGTCCATGTGGAGGGAGTAGGTCTACGGGTTTCAAAAGATGAGGTCCTCAATGCATTTGTGTTCCAGAGCTACACAGAAATGTTCACCCCAGAGAGCGGCCTGGTTGGGAGGAAAGACTTAGCTCCATGTATTAGAAAAAAATGCCCAAGCCAAGATCATCCAAGATGGCATCGATGACTGCACAGCCACCAAAGGACCATACTGAGAGCTCCAAAACACACTGTTGGTGTTTCACAGAAAGAAGGAAAGCCTGTTATGTGAATCATCCATGCGGTCTTGCTGCAGGACCATGGGACCAAGCTCTGGTGAGGCCCCAGGGACCTGGGGCTGCAGCCACTGCCACCGCTGCTGTTTTAAAGGTTGTGCCCAGCAGAGTGCAGCCCAAGAAGATCAAGGAGGGGATGTTGTTTGAGTGGAGCCTGAGAGAGGACTGCACCACGCACACCACAGGTCTCACGGATGCCTCTCATGGGCAGGGCTATGCTTAGTGCCCAGACCTGGATTGTGCAGAAGTACGAATCAACAGAGCCACAAGTTCCCCTGGACAAGAAGCTGAGCTGGACCAACATCAATGGTTTCTTCAAGCTGCTCAAAGACAACTTTGAGGGGCCTCCACTTGCCGCCTGCTTGATGGCCCACAAGATCCAGTACCTATAGGAACAGGAGGCCATTCAGGTCTTAATGGCCAGCAACAATCTGGCAAATTGAGCAGGAGAGCTGGCTCTGAGGTTACTGAAGAGCCAGCCCTGCCCTGATGAAATGGGAGGAGGTGAACGGGCCCTTCCCTGAGAACAGGGAGTGGGCCCTAATCCAGGGCTCTGAGTGGACCTCACCCCAACATCTACCCCATGTGTACCTGCTGGAACACATGAAGGGGGTCAGACCTGCATATTCAAAGATTAAGAATCTCCTTGACAAATGCCAACAACGGGATAGCTGATAGCAGTCCCAGTAAAGTTCCAGTAATGACAGTGTAGGCCTCAAACCAGACCCATGACTCCTAGCAATGAACATTTCAAAGTAAATACATGTGGACAAAAGGCTATACTGCATGATACACTACAGCTTCTGTGACAAAATTTTCTGTCTGTTTATTTTACTGGGGGGAGGAGAAGAATTTTGGTGCATGACATGTAAATCATAGATGTTCAATACAAGTAAAAAAAAAACTTAAAAAAAATATATATATATTTGAGGACCAAGCATGGTAGTGTATGCTTTTAATCCTAACACTCTGGAGGAGACTCAGAAGACTCCCCAGCATTCACTACCTTATATACAAAACCAATTCTTGGCCAGCTACCACTACCGAGTGAAACCTACCATAAATAAAATAAAACCAAACAAAAGCCAAAAGAACAAATCACTTTAGACTCATTCTAGGTCTCAACAAGGGGATGGAACATTTTCTTTTTATTTCTCACACTTAGTTTGCCATATATATTTGTCTTGTATATATCTTCACAAAATTTATCAGAAATATGCTTTGCAAACATAATTTAAGAAATAGCAGTAATTGATGATGAACAGTTTTCAGTATTAATACAACAATTTATATAGCAATCAATATTCTTAAGTGCTGCAACATTTAATACACTAATTGTCTCAATATAGTTCACAATTTTAATGTACTTACATTTTACTTAATTTTAAAATGATCTGGAAAAATTTATCTGACAATGTTAACATATTTTTCTGAGTGTTCCTCATAGATAATCATCAGTTTGTATGTTTTTGAAATGATACATGTGTGATAGTTATTTACATCCATGCCGATTAAACCAACTAAAAGTTTTTGAGTCCTTTTATTAATGGCCAGACCAAAAGTGGTTTTGTTAATCCCACTCCTGTAATCTGTCAAACTGAATTCCATGGCCTTGAAATGTCCTCAAGGCTCTGATTCCCTGGGAGTTCCGGAGGGTTGGAGGGGAGGATCCAGCTTCAGATTTTTGAGTAGAGTCTCTCTGGGGACTCCAAATGTTAGTCCCATTGATATGATGAGGAATAGCATTGACCTAAACTATGGCCAAATTAAAGCAGGCTTCATTCTTGCATATGAAAGTCAATTAGTGACTATCTCCCCTAAGGTGGGGCTCAGGAGATCGGGCCAAACCAATTTCCCAAACCTCCTTTATAGGACAAAACCACAGGGTGAGGACTATCTAAGCAGGCATGGTTACAGAAGAGAGACCAGGTGGTTACAAAGTAGTTAACAGATTGACTTGTGGTTACAGGGTGGGGCACTGCCCAATTCGGAGAAACAGAAACTTACTTAGCTAGAGTCTCAAAATGGCTCACAATCTTAAAATGGCATCAGGCTGTTTTCTCAATCTTGCCTTTTCTTAAGTGTCTCTGTCAAATCCTGAATATGGAGCTTCCACTTCAAATTGTTTCTTATCATGGCTTGAGATCCACTTGTTATGCCTGATTAATTATGGTCAGGGAACCAGGTTTCTCCCAAGGGCATATATAGCCTTCCTTATTCTTCATAGAGCAGACTGAGTACTCTATCATAATATAGAAGTATTTTAGTTAATGAATTAATATGCTGATAGATCTTGGTCTATTCGGGTTTAAAAGAAGTACATATATATTCATAATAGGGAGCCTGCAGATCAGTGTGTGTCCTGATATACCAATAGGCACTGTATGTAGCCATTTTGTCCCCTTTGCCAAGGAGTTTCCTTTGGACCCCACATTTCAGTCTTTTGCTGAGTATAAGGGACAACATATTTTCTTCTTTAATTCCTTCACAGCTGCAATTACGATGCTAGTCAGGGTCTCGGCAGGCTGAAACAGTAGTAAAAGGCCAGGATGAGAATAGGGCAACGAATTACTCATTAGACATATTGGATTTGCTGACTGGGCTGAAAAGACAGGGAACAATTATACTTGCCAGACTGGTTCATATCAGCTTTCAGAAAGTCTAGGGCTCTCTAGTTTTACAGGGCTACCTGGGGCTGGTGTGTTGTAGGTTGCTTTTTGGAACACTTTGCATGCCACATCTGATTCCTAGATAGAGTCTCTCAGCCAAGTGGAAATACCCCAAAACAGATAAAGACTAGGGACGGAAGTTATACTTATGAAACTTAAAGGACCTGAGGCTTACATGATGTACTGGCTGGGCTTGTGTGGCAACAAGACACAGTTAGAGTCATCACAGAGGAAGGAATTTTCAGCTGACGAAATGCCTCCAGGAGATCCAGATGACAGGCATTTTCTCAGATAGTGATAAAGGAGAGAAAGCCTAGCCCATTGTGGGTGGTACTATCCCTAGGCTGGTGGTCCTGGGTTCTATAAGAAAGCAGGCTGAGCAAGCCATGAACAAGCCAGTAAACAGCACCACCCTTTTGCATCTGCATCCAGCTCCTGTCTCCAGGTTCCAGCCCTGCTTGAGCCCTTGTCCTGGCTTCCTGCAATGACAGACTATATTCTAGAAATGTAAGCCAAATAAACCCTTTCCTTTCCCAACTTGCTTTTTGGTTTTGATGCTTAGTCTCAGCAATAGAAACCTTGACTAAGATACATGAATTATTTTATGTTACAAAGGAAATCGGTAAACCCCTGCAGTAGACACACATCCTTGTGTCATAGCAAAAGTGATTTTGAGTTAAAATGCATTAACATTCTTTTCTTTGTCCAGAGGGCTGGAAATACAAAGATTGGACAGAAATGTTATGAGCACAATGAGAAGCACTTTTCAGTTTATGCTTAGAGACAACCAAGGGAAAGTCAAAAATTTGAGTTTGCCACTATGATGTAGTCAGTGCTTTACCAAGGCTAGATGCATACCTAATGAGGACTCCATTTATTAGTATTAAAAATGTGAACTTCAGGAGTCTTAATATGACAATAATATAGTGAGAAGGAAAGAAATCTGAAACTTTTTTCATTCTCACAGGCTTTAATTAATTTTATTAGATATTTACAACTTGCTTTACATACCTTAAAACACTTTCTTAGACCTTTACAACTTGCCTAAACTTTCCCATCATCAGAATTTTACAACTTGCACATATCTTAAAAATATTTTCTTCGACACTCATAACTTACATACATTTCAAACCTTTTCTTTCTATCCAATTATTTACCGTGAGACACAAGTAGTTGACTACTGAGCGCAGCCATTGCAAAGCAGCTTCCTCGAAATAAAGGAATAGTAAAAAGTTAGATTGACGCATATTTTATGAGTTTATCGATGTCAGGGTCTGTCAGTGAGGCAAAGTCAGCTTCTGCCCCCTTCCTTCCTATTTTTTTTTAAAGCAGGAGACATAGCAGCTTTATAAAATAAATGAAGCAGAGGAGGAATTTGGGAAAACTGGCCTGCTGTAGTGAGGCAGAGTGGGACACCCAGCTCAAAAGTGTCCACTGCTTGTGCAGGGCCCTGGTTATGGGTGAAGATCGGGCACTCTTTGCCTGATGGTTACCATTACCACAGTCCAGGTGGACCTATCTGTGCCCTATTGTCTTCTTTGGAGACCTTAGAGTTGCTTCTAGGAGCTGGCATTTCTGTGTATCATGAGAAACTTTTTCATTAAACATTTTAAATACCATATTCAGATTTCTTAAGAGTTTGAAGGCCATACTCTATTAAGTGTACTTGGTTTAAACAAACTTTCTTTGTATATAGTTACTTGCTTTTTTAGGCTTAACACTGAAAATATATAAGGAGGCTAAATAAAGTTTGTCCATGTAAATTAATTACATTTGTACTTAGGGAAACTATAAGCATAGCTCTGAGCATATTAAAGAATTTGTTCACTTACAAAGTGACTGAACATTAACTTGCATGTCTTAATTTTCTTTAACAGTGTATAGCAAGTTACTAGCTTTTATAAGATTAGGATCACAGCTTTATCCCTGTTACGTTTGAGACTTAAAGTTTTGAGTGGAAGATTTAATTAAAGATTCTTTGACATCAAAATACAACTTCAAACCATAAGTAGAGAGAAAGGGAACATTATAACATCATACATACAGGTCACGTGAAGACTAGAAACCTTACTTTTCTGATAATTTCATACTACATCATTACAGAATATCACAGTTTCTTATATCACTCAGCTTCTCAAAATAGCTAAAGTTTAGGTAAAGAAAAAGATGCTAGACATACATTCTCAAGGCAAAATAGACCTTTATCAGCCTAAGTAGACCTTAGGTAAGAACAGACATCCTACAGGCTCTTTGCCAGGCTGCTTAGGTCTTGTCTTGCTGTATGATTACACCAGAATATTCCAGTTTCTGGTAGTTAGCATTTTGTGCTCATAGCTGCGGCCTTAAGTGCTTAGTATTTTGTTTGTTTTATTTATGGTGACGTATTAATAAAGACATCATAATATAAAACATTTTATAAACTTAAAAGTCCACTGTTTGTGCAGGGCCCTAGTTATGGGTGAAGCATGGGCAGCCTTATATATTTATATATTTTTAAAGTTGTTTTTTTTAAACATGCAGTTATAAATTTGTTTATAAAACTTTAAAATTCCCTTAAAAAATTAAAATCTCTCAACCATTGACTCCTTACAATATCAATCAATCAATAAAGTCCCTTTTTTACTTCAAAGGGGAGAAGCTGTGCACAGTCACACAAGATCTAGACAAGGCAATGTCAAACTCCAACAAAGTAAACTTAGCAATCGATAACTTAGACTCATTCATAATCTTCTGGGCTCCCCTAAAGGACCCAGGTCACCTCTCTGCCTCTACCCTTAGCAGCATATATAGCCTTTTCTCTAGGCCCCTGCTGGGTCCACTTCACTGTGATTCTTTTCTTGTGGCCTTAATACAGCACTGACATCTTCACAACTGCAGGAGTCCCTTAATGCAACTGGGCTGGTTCCTTAGTGCTCTCCTGGGCTCCCTTCAGGAACTCCAGTTATGCAACACAGTGCCAAGGCTTACATGACTTAAAAACCAATACCACCTGGGTGACTCTTCTATTACAAAGTTAGGCTGCCAGCATGAGGTACATTCTTGTGTATAAACACATAGTGGTACAGCCTTAATATCTAAGTAAATAAGCATTGTTTTTAAATCCCACTTTTCATAACCCTTGTTTTTATTATTATGCTTTTAGGACAACAATTATGATACAAGAATCCATTCTAATCCATAGTATCTGGAGATTTATTGTTGTTTCTTTAAAAAGAGAAATCCCACAATTTATTTAACTTTTTATATTAAATTTTAAATTTTCCTACGAAAAACTAAAATCCCTCAACTGTGGATTCCTGTAATCTCAATCAATCAATAAATAAAGCAAGTCCCATTTTTACTTCAAGAGGAAAGTGTTTGGTGCTCATATCTCATAGCTCCTTAGTTGGTTTATGCCGTATGATTACCTTCAGTAAACATAGAGGTGAAGTCACACGGCACTAAGCCTCTCTAACATTAGTAAAGATGGCTGCCAGCCCTTGTAGTAAATAACAACCATGTGTCTTGATGCCACCTTCGCTAATGGCCCCCATCGGGATGGAGGCAACCACTACTACTGGTTGCCTCTGCTACTATGTCCACTGCCATCTCTTGCTATAGCTGCTGTGAATGCCAGGGCTGAGGATTTCTTATCTCCAATTTTTTTTTTGTCATTGGATTCAGATTAATAGGGATCCAGATACCTATTAGGCATGGATAATATAAAAATATTTTTTATACTATTCTACTTTATTGGAAACCTGGCTTTTTCACCTTTAGACTCAAGTATGCATTTAAAAAAATTTCCTAAAAAAATCCCTCTGCTATGTCAGGCATCTAGCCCTGGACAAGGAGAAGTTTACAGATGCCCATGGGGCCATGTTGGGGAGGGAGAAGGACCACATCACACCAGCAGTGTCTAGAGCCTCAGCAAAGGTCCTGGTTATAGAAAGAGGACTGAGCTGAGAGACGTGCTAGGAAGGAGTGCTTTCCATAGCTGCACTTGTTCCCTCATCCTCTCCCTGGCTGACTTGGTCCAGCTCCCACATCTGCCTGTGATTGGAAAAGATTAGTAGCAGTACAGAAACACATACAAGGGATGCAGACATTAAAAAAGAAATCAATAAACACAGAACACACAACTTCTATGCATTCAAAGGAGACCAATTAAAAACAAAACATGTAGTGGCCACCTTCATTTATACATTCGACAGGGCATGACTGATTTCTATCTCAACTCACAGAATCCATAAACCAGGTAGTGGGCAGTATGATGTCTCATAGTGCCCTGAATAAAAGAAACAAGCAAAACAGAAAATAAGACACAGGGACCAAGAACTAGGTGAGCAGTGTGACATCTTACTAGTGCCCTGGGCAGGATGTCATGTGTCTTGTCGGTCACCTCATGTTTCCCGATGAGATTCCAACAGAACTAGAAACAGAGATCATAGAGAAAAATCTATGACTTCAGGAACAGGACCAGATGATCCAGAAGGAAACCTATGACTTATCTATGGAGGCCTCCTAAGAAAGGTGCTTGGTGGGTACTTTTTGCTTTGACCATCCACTCTTGCTATCTGCCAAACTGAAAGCTACTTCTGGGGCCTTGCAATGTCCTCAAGGTTCACATTCCCTGAGAAAGGTACTTCAGTCCCGGAGGATCAGAGGGGAAAACTGGGCTTCAGACTTTGGAAAGGGTTCTTAATATTACTGGGGCCTTCAAATGTCGATTCCACTGATATGATGAGAAAGACCATTGGCCCAAAGTATGGTCAAATTAAAGCCTTCTGGTGATTGTTCCCCCACTAAAGTGGGGTCTTAGTGATCAACTCTAAGCTAATTTTCCATACTCTTTTTTATAGGAGAAAAGCACAAAGGGAGGGATTTTGCAAGCAGGTGTGGTTACAAATGTGAGGCCACATAGTTACAAGACAAATATTCCTGGGACATTTAGATCAGAGCAACTTGTGTTTACAGGGTAGGTTTTGAGAAAAAGAAATTTAGCTAGAGTCTCAAAATGGCTACTGGTCTTAAAATGGAGTTGGGCTAATTTCTCAGCTCTTGCCTATGAAAAATCTCTGTGCCCAAGATCAAGGGTATGTGCTTTAAAGACAAAACCACAATTACATCTCTGCTTATGGGACTGGGGAGTGATGCATATTAGTGAGGGATTTGGAATGCCTGATAATATCTGCTTTCCTGCAAAACTTAGTAGTATTTTCCAGATACTATATGACAATTATTTTTGATTTACATTTCCACCTAGTTATTTTAGTTTTATGTTTAAGTTTTCACAAATACTAATTATTTGGGCTAATATATCTATCTAGATCATAGTCAGAATCACAGAAAGTCCCCAGAAATTTGTCAAAGAACATTTGGCTGTTAAGGGTAGAAGACGGAGAAGTATTTAGGCAGACACAAAATGGAGTTGGGACAATGGATTTCATTCCCCTATTTCTTCGGTTGTATTTAAATTTTTGATCTTGGCTAAGCAGTAAATATTGGGCCCTGAGGATCAATAGATTAACTGAGGCTTTTTTTTTTTTCTTATGAGCTTTAAAACAATTTATTCTACAAGGCTCCACAGCAAGTCCTATAAAAAGAGGAATAAGGCCTTACCAGGGCAGGGAGAAGTATGCGCCACAGGCTCCAGTCAAGCACTGTATGGCACCTGTAATTATCTGACTTGCACTTCTTATTTAAAGCATCTCTAACCTTTTGTAAAGCCCTTTGATAACTCCTGATTTGTTAGGGCAGAAGCAACAAGCGTCAACTAGAATCACACACAAAGTCTCCCCTGAGACATGGAAACTAAGTCCAAGCCTTGCCAGTTTTGGCGTCGGGAGGGGGGGGGGCTGCTTCTTTTAGAGACTCTGCCTGGGCATCAGACGTATCAATGGAGAGCTGAAAGTTAATAATGCTGGCATCGCTCTGATGACTCATCTGTTGTCGGCCCTTTTCTCTTATTTGGACCATACTACTCAAGGCAGCAGTCTCTGCTATCCTCGTTCCTACCATCACTGGAACAGGAAGTGTGGCAGCTCTCCTGTACTGTCAGTGAGGCAGCCCGCCAGGGAATAATAATAATTTGGCTCTTTCTTGTCCTGCATAAGTATATAGTTGGGGAAGCACAAGTACGACCATACCTATACAGATGTTTTGGGGTCATAAAGTGATGGAGACGTGTGGTACAGGTAAACTAGTATTAGACGAGGCAGAAGAGAAAGAATTAGCAAGGGATTCACTTGCAATGACAAGACATGAAGCATTTCTTGTTTTTCTAATGTAATGGCGGTTTCTAGGAGCTCACAAGCATGCCAGTTAGAAGACACAGTTATTGGAATTTCTGCTTCCAAGCCACACAGAAGGAAGGTCAGGCTTTTCCATAGATCCAGCAGTCTTGGGCCAGCTCAGGCTGAGTGTGATTTGGAGACGGTGCATTTGCTGAAGTGTAATACAAGGATCTGGTGAGGCAGTGACCTTCTTGGGAGCAGAGTCAAGTATCACAGCCCCTGGGGTTGGTAAGAGCTTCTGGATCTTGTGAAGGAAGAGGAGAAGGAAGAAAAGGAGGAGGAGGAGGAGGAGGATGAGAAGAAGAGGAGAAGGTAAAGAAGGAGGAGGAGGAGGAGGAGGAGGAGGAGGAGGAGGAGGAAGAGCACTAAGGCTACTGGAGGCTTATCCAACTGGGCTATCTTGCCAATAGGGCAGGGAGGAGGAAAAGAGGTTTAACAGAGTAAATATAGTCTGTTTGGATGGTAAACAGAGTCCCCAACACCCTACCGAATCATGCCAAGTTTCATATAATCTTATTCCCCAGTTAGATCTAATAACCTAAGCAAAATATAGGAGGTCATTTACTTATAAGAACTCATGATTACTTATTTCAGTATTGGAGCAGTCCCTGTAGTTTCCTGACATACAGAGATAAGGTGATGTCATTTGGGCCTAATGAATAGGTGGCAGTATCTATATATACCCTCTTGATTCAGAAGTATTTCTGCTTTTGATTATTCTGTGACCTTTTATTTGGGGCAATTTCTTCATCTTGCAGATTACTGGGACATATGTGAAAGTCTGCCTTTTTAACACTTTCACATCATGTGGGATAATAAAGGGCGCGCACGCGCGCGCGCGCGCACACACACACACACACACACACACACGGTTATCCAGCTTTCATAGTGGAAGAGTTCAAGAGTTTCATAAGATCAATTTCTAATATGGGCTTATTTTGTCTTTCAATCCAGTCAATCTAGCAGGACTTTCCCATTGTGGAAGGAGGTGAGAGAAAAGGAATGAGAAGATGGTTTAGCCACACTAAGAGGAACCATATAGACACACAGGAGTCCTCTTTGTGAGAGTTTGAGCTTGTGTTGATAAGGGTCCAGGTGAGACAGACCATTTTCAGTCTTGGTTTGGGATAGGCTTGGCATGGAAGAGATGAATCCACTTGAGTATCCTATGAGCCTTGGCTGTAATTAGCATTAATGGGATGATTGACAGGTGATGGAATGATGTCCTTTACAGGCAGGTGTCAATCTTTCTTTTTGAGAACTATTGATGTACATGATGTCTCTGGGTTGGAATAAATTACAGAGCACCAAGGATGGAACCTCTGAAACTGTAAGCTCAAATAACCTCTTTTCTGTAAGATTCCTTGATCATGGTGTTTTATCATAGTAACAAAAAAGTCACTACTGCAGCTTACCTTTAAAATATAAAAAAAGGCTTTGCAGCATCAGAGTAGAAGTTTGAACAGCTTTCGTTGAGATTGACAACTTAGAATGAAAAGTAGTTGTTTTTTAAAGGACAAATGCTGATATTGTTGCCTGGGTTTTCTTCATGACAATATTTCTGTTCATCCTCGTTCATCACGGTAAACCACTGAGTTCATTGAGAATTACAAGAGCTTAAGTGACTGAAACATCTGTCTTAACAAACTTAACGGAGAACTCCACAAAGCATGAGTGACAGCTCACCCAAACTTTATCCCTAGAGTCCTCTGTCCAACTGTCAGGCAACTACATCACAGGACAGGTAATTCCCCTCAGTAAATGCTTATTACTTATATCAAAGATGTGGCCTCATGAGTCCTGCGATATTGATTACACCCCAAGTCTTGTATCTTTCTTGTGAGTTCCGTGGCCCACAGTGAGCATCCCGATTCCCTCATGATAGAATGATTCATACAAGAGACATAATAATGTGAAATGACAATGAGACAAATCTAAAGGTAGTAGGCATTTTCTTTTAATCTGAATGTAAAGAGAAGGGACTGGCAAAGAGCTATAGACATGGGTGGTTATGATTTTCTTCTAGATATTTATTGAAATGCTGGTGATGAACGAGATATCCCAAAAGATGTAAAGTGAATAAGCTAATTTAAATTTAAAAATAGGAAAAATATGATACTAGAATCCTAGGAAGATTGGGCAATAATATTCAAGTTGCTTTTGAAGCCTTGGATTTCTTGATGATCCCATGACATTTTGATATTGGTTTCTTTTCTATCCTGACCTCCCTGGAGATGAAGAAAGAGAGAGCTTAATGAATTGTCACATTTTAAAAACTTAGTGGGATTAAAAAAATCAGAGGGGGTGGGGGGTGGGTCAAGGCTGGTGAAGATGCTTCCTGCTGTGATTTCCTGGATGACTTGATATCAGATTGAGGGTCAAAGGGATCAGAGGAGAGGAGAGTCAGAAGTTTCCTTAAAAAAAAAAAAAAACAATAGGAATGAGAATGAAAATAGAAAATAGGGGTATTTCATCAAAGAAAATGAGTTTAAAATGAACAGTTCAGAAGCAGAGCTGCTTTGGGAGGCGATGGTGTCACAGTTGCAGTGGACCTTTAAGTCACCTGCACGCTCCTGTAAGGGAAGATGATGATGGACGAGAACTTGGGCTTCTCTGATTGAATTACTGTTCTTACCAAGTCGGCCTCTTCTGAGACTATTAGAGCTGCCGTCGATTTCACTTCAAAACTTAGTGAAGCAAGGAAGTCAATTCATCACTCCTGGTCCAGCACCATCCACTTCATCTGACATGACACTGATGGCTTCTTGTCTTCAGTTTCTATTTTCTTCACGGCTGTCCCCAGGATATCTGAAGACATTGATTTCCCTCAGATGTTATCTTCTGAAACTTACCTCACAGCCACCCGCACTCTTAATTCCACTGTCTCCCAGGGCTTTTAAAACCTTTACGTTGCCAGCTTTCCTTGGGTCACCCAAGAACCACTGATCAAGGATGCTTTTGTCTGTTACATATGCTCACAGAGCATGGTCAAATTTTCTAACACTGTGAATAAACATTTTACTTTCTTTCCATTTTATTGTAATTCCTTATGATTTTTGCCAAGCTTACTTAAAAACAGAAATGTGGAATATATATGTATATATATATATACATATATATGTATATATGTAAGAGAAAGGAAAGAGAGAGAGAGAGAGAGAGAGAGAGAGAGAGAGAGAGAGAGAGAGAGAGAGAGAGAGCTGAGCCTCCCACCTGAATTCTATATTATCTCTTGTATGTTGTTTCACCAGTCCTAGAAATAAAGAACAAGATTACTTCAATGGCTAGCTGTGCATTCAAGAAAATGCAAATGTACAAGAAAACAAAGTAGCCAGAGTTTAGTAGGAGTTTACTTTCAAGGTAATTGAACTACCCACACTGCTGTGGCATTGTGAAGTCAGGAAACCTCTCCTAAAATCTCACCTTCTTCTTGGACCCTCAGCTCTCTCAGGTTCCAGCTGAGCCCAGCATGCTCAGGAACTCATGAACACTGTGGCTTATGAGATCTTGCTTGAGAAATACGATGTTTCAGTTATATGTAATTTTTTTTCAACAGCAAGTTCATTTTTCTTGCTCTTCTCCCTGACGTAGCACTAATGCTCTTGTCTGAATGTGCCAACTTCTGAAGCCTAGATTAAAGTGTGCATATGCAATGGTTGTTTTTACTAAACCTTGTGAGTGTCTAAGGAAATGAATGCTGAAAAATGACTTTTTAATATGCTTGCTTAAATGTTTGCTTCTTTTCCCTGCTGTGGTGACGAGTGTCTCATTACATTTTGTTTTGAAGTGGAGGATTCTTTACATGGCATTCCTTCTGATAAACTGAAGAAATGGTTGGTCATTTAAGAACATTTTAATGTAAACGCTGTCAAAGTGAAATACTGGCTTGTATTACTCTTGGAGAAATGGATGGAAAGTAATTTTAAATTGGTTAAAAAGATTTTTTTCAGGAGTTTTCTTTCTAAAGCACACTGTAAGATAAACAAACTTTGTACTATCATTTTGAATTTGATAGTTAAACTGTAATAGTAAAAATTAAATATTTAAATTTTAATTCCTTATTGTATCATTTCTTTTTAATAGTTTCCATCAATTAGATATTCTTTCACTATGGTAATATGAATTGACACTGTGTGTGTGTGTGTGTGTGTGTGTGTGTGTGTGTGTGTGTGTGTGTGATGTTATGTGTGGAGAGATTCTCAGTTATGCCTAACCATTTCAGAGGGGTGACAGGTCAACTTATTATGTAACTAGTTAGGCAATGAGTATGCTTTGAGTATAGGCCCTCTCTCCTGATAAGCTTTGGAAGCTACCTCTCATTTTCTTGGTAACACATTAATTTTTTAAAAAGAGAAAATATCACAGTTACCAATTTAAGAATTTAAGTATATTTGTCTTCTTTAAGATGTCAGACACCACTGAAGTGGAAGAAGGTTGAGGCCCTTTAACAGAGGATTATTTCCTGATAAAGCATACCTTTTTATGTATTTATTTATAAATCTCTTTCAGTGTGTGTGTGTGTGTGTTAGCACAAATGTGTGTGCCATGAAACACATATGGAAGAGAAAAGACAATCTCTAGTGTTGCCCTCAACCCTACCTCCATTGGACCAGCCAGTTGGCTCAGAGTTTCTAAGGATTCACTTGACTCTGCCTTCCATCTCACCATAGGATGCTGGGATTACAGATATGTACAACCATGTTCTAGATAGTTCTGTGTGGGTTCTGGGAATCCTTACTCAGATGAACTAAATTAGCCATCTTCTTAGCTCATGGATTTATGTTTTATTTTTCTTTAACTCTCTTTAATCCATCATATTATTGTTCAAAATTTTGGGATAAGTCTCTTCTTGATAGCCTGCTATCCTTCCTCTGAGTGCCTCCAGGTCTCCCCATCCAGGGGACATGGTCAAATATGAGGCACCAGAGTACATGTGAAAGTCAGACCCCACTCTCCTCTCAACTATGGAGAATGCCCTGTCCATTGGCTAGATCTGAGTAGGGGTTTGAAGTTTACGGCCTGTATTGTCCTTGGCTGGTGCCATAGTGTGAGCAGGACCCCTGGGCCCAAATCTGCCTATCATAATTTTCTTCTTGTAGGTTTCTACCTTATGAGCATATATAGGGGGAGGAAGTCCCCCTCAGTCACAGTCATAGGAGAGGGGAATAAGGGGAAAATGGGAGGGAGGGAGAAATGGGAGGATACAAGGGAGAGGATAACCATTGAGATGTGATATGAATAACTTAATAAAATAAAACAAAACAAAATAAAACAAAACAAAAATTTGGGAAAAGAATTCTACCTCTGCCATTATGTAAAACATGGTAGTTTAATTGCCTAAAAGATTATTAGATTATAAAGACATACTTTTGTCCTTTTCCTAAGAGTTACTACAGAGGGGCCTGTCAATCATCTGGAGAGGTGGCCACATATCACTAAAGGAAACACAACTTGAAACATATTGTGAAGGTACAAGGAATAGCTCTCCTTAACAGATGATCATTTACACATCTCAGCTGTCCTTACATCTATGCAGATTACTCACTACTGAAGCTGCCCACTTCTCTAAGTCCCACCTTGGAATTGAACTTTTCTTTTCCACCTCTCTTGCATTTTCACATATCAGACAAAATACTAAGCCCACTCACCTTGACACTGGGCGTTCTCACTGGGTCTTTGAAGACTCCTAATTCACATAGCAGCTTACAGTCATATGTTGCTGAGCCAGCTGACAGCTGACCATCCACTCAGAAGCCTGACATTTCACCATTCTGCTCATCCATCTCCCTCAAGCTGGCAGTGACCTTATTTTCAGCTTGCCTGTCATGTTGTGTTTTACCCTTAACTCTAGTAACACTGTCTTCAAGCTTCCATCAGCCTGTTTGAAAATTATTTTATTTATCAGACTAGACCAAGAACTTACAGAATGAACAATGCAGCCTTGTCGTGATATCCATCAAAACTCTCATTTCTCCCTCTTCCTGTCCTGCATAGGTGTGGGGCTGCTGTGGTGGGACTTAGGGAAAGGAGAGCTGCTACAGACACACTACAACTGATTCTATACACCAGTGGCTCTCAATCTTCTTAATGCTGTGACCCTTTCGTACTGCTCCTCATGTTGTGGTGACACCCCTCTAACCAATAATTAAGTTTGTTGCTATGGAATAAGTGTAATTTTGCTACTGTTATGAATCCTAATGTAAATTTCTGGTAAGCAGGATTTTTGACTCACGGGTCATGAACCACTGCCCCAGACTACCACACTAGCTTGCTGATGCTGAAACTAAGCAAGAAATTCCATTCATGGCAACTGGATGCTATGGCTATTTAATATACATTCTTTTTGAAGTCAAAGGAAAATTTCTCTTCTTTCTTTCTACCACTTTGGTTAGCCAGGAACGCATCATTTCGTAACGCTCCTCCACTTTGGCTGACCTGTTACAGTTTTGAGAATACAACGATCTGCTTTCCAGAATGGTTCTCTCGATTCTTTTCTCTCTAGCCTCATCAATGCCTTGTAATGGTGGCCAGTGGCATGCTCTTCATTATCAGACGTTCCTCAACTCACCAGTCCTTCCTGGCTATCCCTAACAGTGATTAACCTCTGGACAAAAAGAGGAAACACTTCAATCGCCTTTCTGCCCGGCCCACCTTCTGCACTATAAACAGTAATCACAGAAGCAGGCTCTGATTTGGACATCTGACATCCTCTTCACTAATTATTTTCTACTTGGAAGTGTCTTTACTGTCATTGAGTTGCATGTCTCCTTGTCTCTGGTGACATTGTTGAAGCTGGATCAACACTCAAGCCCCTCAAAAGAACAAATCCAAAGCTGAGGTAACGAGGCAAGCATCTTCTCATACAGAGTCTAAGAGTATCATCTATAGTGGAACTCACTGGGGACTAGATACTGTATATACTAAAAGATGTTGTAGAATGCCAATCATTTTTCATGTATAAGAATAATTAAGAAAGGTTTTACATATAATATCACATTAGGTTCTTCTCTTGAGATACACACACACACACACACACACACACAGAGAGAGAGAGAGAGAGAGAGAGAGAGAGAGAGAGAGAGAGAGAGAGAGAGAGAGAGAGAGAGAGAGAGAGATCAAGGGACTTCACAAGACCCCGTGAAGGTTTGCAAGAGTTAATCATGTTCTAAGAGTCATTTCATAGGAAAAAGTGAGACTTCAACTATATTGACAGTGAAAATGTACAGATAATCATTTGTTTGTATATAAATTAGCATTAACCATCACTGAAATGCTAAGATATCCTTTCATTTTGAAATTTAAAATGAACGGCTACTCCTCAATGCTTTGTTGAGGATCAAGTGAAAGCTCTAGAACAATCATAAAAATAAGTGGCTAAAACACTACAGAGATATTACCCTGCCTTTGCTTTTTTTCCTTTCCCTTTAATAAAAAATAAAAAGGGAAGGAAGAACTTGTGACCCTATCTAATTCTTCAAATATTTATTTAAGCATAGGGCCAGTTCTTTACAAGCACTCATTAAAATGTACATCTACTCAAAAGTGTGAGGTGGGACTGCAGGTTCTGGTCTGTAAAGATCAAGAAACATAGGTTGTATAATCCTTTAGAAAAATTTAAACACTCTATAGCTAGAGAGACATTTACTGCAGCACACCTGTTTCTTAGGAATAATAATCATTTTAACTTGTGAGGATGGCTAGGGCTGGGAGATTATGCTTACTTTTAAGTTGCTGTACCTTGTGCCACATGGATTTCATCACTCTCTATAAACACAAATGCATTGCTTTTATTGGAAAAATAGGACTGCCACATTTTGTCCCTTCCTATTATTATGTAGATTAACAATTTAGCTTTTAGTTGTAAAATAAGAGTAAAATATATATGAAATACACAAAATCACACTAAATGTGCTTAAAGGAATTGTATAGAAGAAATTAAGTAATCCAAATTCTTACAGAAAAATGAGAAAATAATCATGAAGTCAATGTCTCCTATAAATAAATGAAGTAAAAAGAAAGAAGGAAAAGGAAAAAAATAAAGGAAAGAAGAAAGAAAGAAAGAATGAATGAAAGGAGGAAAGAAAGAATAGTAGGTAAAATTTTGCCCTGGAGGGGCTAGGAGCACTTTCTGTTTTCCCTAGGATGCAAGCTTGGATGCCCGAATCTGTGTTGGGTGGTTCATAACTGTCTGTACCTTTAGCTCTATAGAATCTATATATGCCCTCTTTTGGACTCCTTAAAAACCAAAGATAAGCAGTAGTTGATTGTTTAGAAAAATAATTTTATTTAATTACCACAGATAAAAGGCAAAAAACAATAGCATGCAAAACAAGAAATAATAAAAATGATCTCTTACAGAAATGGAAAACTAAAAGGAGTTCAAATATTTTATTGATTTTTATGTAATATATAACTTATAAGAACTTAGATCCAAATAGAAAGCCTACATAAAAATGCATACTAAAAATATTTGAAAGCAAATGTCCCTAGGTTACTGAATGTTTCTACTTATATCTCTCCTGTCCAGCAGAAATGAGTGTTCTGTAATGGAAACATACCATTGCTCCAAACAAAGCCATCAGCTCCCGTGTGACATGCAAGGCCCAGAGGAATCTGTCTCCCCCTTCAGGACCAATTGATACTATTTAAAGAATCGTACACCCATTTAGAGTCTTTCTGGAGCCATATGTTTGCTTTCTATGGCAGAGAACTTTGTCTTCTTTCCCAAGAATTATGTGTCTATAGTCTAGAGCAAAAGGCATCATGCTCATCTGCATCCTCAAACCTCTTGCTACTTCTATCACCATGTTCATTCTTATTCTCAAGTTCAGAGAGCAGTAGGACATACGGCATTGCTCTCAACCACGGTTAGATCCAGAATTATCTATTCAGACACAAAATTTAAATATTTAAATTAAAAAGGATCTATGTCAGAAGTTAAAAATCCATTTCATTCTTGAATAACAATGTCTTATAAATGAAAATTAAATATCAAACCTTATAGAACAATTATACTGAGCCCAACTGAATGGAAAGTCTTCTGCTAAATGACTAGAGAATCATGGATAGACCAAATGTGCAATGACAAGTTTGAAAAAATAAAAAACACTATGAACACATAAACATCACATATCAAAACAACAGGGATTTCCTTACAAGTATATAAAAATTAAAACCATAAATATTTCTGTACAAAGAAGAAGACAGTGTATCAACTTCATTTACAACAAAGAAATGAAAACCATAATTAAATAAAGTAGGATGAAAATTTAAAATATCAAACAGTGCTAATGGTTATATGCAAATTTAAGGTGATAATTTCTGTTTTTTTCTTTTTCCATTTTTCCTTTTTAAAAATTTTAAAGTATAGAGTAGTATTTACTGTAATTTTATGTTTTGCTTGCATGTGTGTCTGTGCGCCATGTATCTGCTTGCTGCCCTCAGATGACAGAGAGCCTTAGAGTCTGTGTTATTCGGGTTACTTCTGGTTGCCACTATGTGAGTGCTGGGAACCAACCCTGCGTTCCCAGCGAGAGAACCACTAAGCCTAACTCCAGCTCTCCCTTGATCTCCCAAGCACTTGATCGTGAAAATTGCTGTTAATAGTGAAATGAAATAACACTCAAAATGAGAATATGGTAGTCAGGAAGAGATCTAACACTGTATTTAAAATACATAAATTTGTATAATGTTAAATATGAATGCAATGAATATATATTCTTATCTGCCTTACTACCTTCTTCCCTAGAACTCAAAATAAAGAAAATAAAAAATAATATAAGTAATGAGAAAGTAGTAGACGTTTTTTCCCTATGATGAAAGTAGCTGTGGGGAGAGATGCTTTAGATGCTATATATAACAGATTGTTACAACCCAAACATTGTCTGTGTGATAAGATAATAAACAAGATGTAATGTATAGAAAATGTAAAAAAAAAAAAAACTGCAATAATTTTGAAGCAGTATTTTCTATCACAAATGGCCTTGGTGATTTAAATAAGCAGATTAAGATTTATAAACAATGACTTTATACAAGCTACATTGTTATCTTAGATTTATGATCAGGGAACTTGAGGAAGCAACACATCAAGGGAAGTGTCCAAGGGCACACAGCCAGCACATGACAGCACTATTCAGATGTCCTCTACTTGCTCATGAGTCTTAGCCTGTCTTAGCTCATCTTAGCCTCTATCCTCTCTATTTACAGAGCCTCACAGTGATGTCTAAATCTAGTTCCGAGTAATCTCAATATCACAGAAAAAAAACTGATTTATCAAAGTAACAACAAAGCATTACATGCCTAAGAACTAGAGAACCACATAAAAGCCTTTCAAATAGTAGCTTTGAGTAGATGGATACCCATCGAACCTTAAGTGTCTATAACTGGATGTTGCAAAGGAAGACAATTCAAATGCGCTGAAATATTAGTGAAGGTTTTGCATTAGCTTTTTCTTTTTGTGTGTGTGTGTGACAAAATGTCAAACAGAAGCAATCTAAGGAAGAAAGGGCTTACTTATTTGAGGGTGCAGTCCACTGTAGAGAGAAAAGTATGGTGTGGCAGGGTTAGGAAGTAGACGACACATCTCACCACAGAGAGAAATGTCTTCCAGTGCTCGGCTCACTCTTTCCTGTCAGTGCACAGCCCTGGCCCAGGAGAGAGATGTTGCTAGCATTTATGGTAAGTCTTCTCATTCACCCCATCTAGTGACTCACAGACAGGCCCGGGTGGTTGTTTCCATGGCGACTCCATACCTGTCATGTTTGCAATATGAACCAGCACAGGCTTGGAAAACATGAAAACCTATTTCCTTTCCTCGATGGAAGTCCCCCCCCTTTTTTTTTATAAAGATGCCAATTTCTGTAGAGGCAATAAAAATGTGTTATAAACCCCTACCCAGATCTAGCCAATGGTCAGAACATTCTCCACAATAGAGTGGAGTGTGGGATATTACTTTCTCACATACTCTGGTGCCTCACCTTTGACCATGTCCCCTGGAGGGGGAGACCTGGTGGCACTCAGAGGAAGGACAGCAGGTTACCAAGAAGAGACTTGATACCCTATGAGCATATACAGGGGGAGGTAATCCCCCTCAGGAGCAGTCATAGGGGAGGGGAATAAAGGGAAAATGGGAGAGAGGGAAGAATGGGAGGATACAAGGGATGGGATAACCATTGAGATGTAACAAGAATAAATTAATAAAAAAGGGGAAAAATGTATTAAAATAAAAGAGCAAATTGGTCAGTGGAGAAATAAAGTCCACACAGCTGGAGACTTGGGGGAGAGCTTCCCACAGAGGGTTAATACCTCTTCTCAGTTCCACTGCCAGTGACATCATTCAGGAAGTTGGAAAAGGGCCATGGTGGTAATCCTTTATATCATAAAGCTGGCACCTCTTAAATGAACCTTTCTTGCCATAGCCGTAGGTAAAACTAACGATATGTAGTTGACATGTCATGAAATTACAGTCCATCATGAGCCAGTGAAGAGACTACAATATGTTCACGGTATGTTGGCAATTGTCTTAACATTATACTCTATCCTATAGTATAATAAATTAATAATCCATAAGAAATTCTTAAAAATAAATTCATATTCTCCTGATATTTTTTAGGCAAATATTTTTTGTTGTACTTTTTAAAATTTAAAAATGTTTATGTGAGAATGCCCTTCTTGCCCTTTATTGAAATGCCATCTTCTTTTTAATGCATCTTCTTTGTTGATTATTATTACCTACCTTCAATGCTTCGGTTTTTTAATACTTCATTTTATAGCCCAGACGGCTGAATCTGCCTTTATTTATACCATCCCCTCTCCTTTCTTGGACTCAAGTTCATATTTATTTCCAACTTTTCAGATGCTTCCTTCTTTGTAGTCATGGTATGTGACACGTAAAGAGAAGATTATAACACAACACACTCCTCATTTCCCTCTCTGATCACCTTGTTTAGTGCTAATTGACACTAACTTGGATGCTGGAGTCCACAGAGAACTACTAGTTCCTGAGAGCAAACTTGGTATTTGAGTGGCTATAGCTTCCAGAAAACCCTTAACATTTATTGACTTCCTAGTGGTCTCTTTGTGATTCCACTGGTTTAGTGGTGGTCCCTGCCATTATAAAGTGTAAGTATAACCTATCTACGTAGCTTCTCTCCTGTACCTCGTAACTGCAGCAATGACTTTGCAATTTAGCTTCCTAACTCTTCCTTTTAGTATTTTAACAACTGCTGATTGATGAAAGAAGTGAAAATAACAGAGAAATTGATATGAAAAGTGAGATTCATTTTGAAATATTATAACAATGTCTCATACTAGGCAGTTTGAAAGATGCATTTCCAGATCAAACCTGGAAACTAAGAGAATGAATGGAAACCAGCAAGGGTAACTGTTAAAAAAAAACTGCCTCTTCTTTCCTCCCATCACAGCAGGAAACTTACAGGAGAATGCTTACTCCATGAGACAACAGCCATGCCTGACACTTGGTCAGGAGATTTAAGTGGGAATGGAGAATAAGACAAGGGAGAGAATGTGGAGAGGGAGGGAGGAGAGAGAGAGAGAGAGAGAGAGAGAGAGAGAGAGAGAGAGAGAGAGAGAGAGAGAGAGAGAGAGAGAATGATGAAGGGACATTTGAGGGGTAGTATGGAAATCTAATATACTAGAAGCTTTCTAAAATATATGCAGATATGAAGGTGGTCTAAATAAAATCGCCAAATAATGGGGGAGACAGAGTCCTAAATGGCTATCTCTTGTCAGAAAAAAAAAAAGCTTCCAGAAACAAAATTGAGTTTCATCTAATTAAATTGTTGGACAAAGGGGTCCCATGGAAATCCCTCAAACAACTCAGGCTATTGCCGTGACTGAAGGCTGCTCTCCACAAAGAGAGGATAAGGCCTCATTGTTGAGGACACCACCCACCCAACTCATTGAACATGGAAAAGTTGAGCTGCTGACTACACAAAGCCTTCACCCGTAGTCCCTAGTATAGGAGGGTATTCTACATGCTACCACTAGAGAAACATAAACACTGAGCCATCAGCAAACCCTTTATCTACACTGGTGTCCTGTTTACAAGATACACTAGGGCAGTCATGGCACGACACTTGTGGCAGTAACCAACCATATCTAATTTGATGTAAGGCCTAATCCATGAAGTGAAACTAATACTGCTTAGGTGACTAAGAATGTGAGATTAGATAGCCCAGGGACCAAGGGTAAAGCCAAATAATACTGTTATAAAAGGAAGTAAAAAAATAGTAATAAAATAGTTTAGTGTCTTGCTCAGCAAGTTTCCTCCTACAGGAGTTGCAAACAAACAGAGAGTCCCACAGTCAGAAATTACACAGCAAAGGAGAAATCTTGAGCACTCAGTCCTAAGTGGAATATCTTCATCAAATCCCTCGCCTCAGGGGGGTTCAGGAAACTTCACGGAAGAGGAGGAGGAAATAATAGACGAGCAAGAGGTGCTAGAGGACACCAAGCAAGCATGGCATTCTAAATTAACACCATCAAAGTGCATATAAACCCAGAAAGACTGAGGCAGCATGTACAGGGCCTGTGGGGATCTGCACCAGGTCCTCTGCCTGTGTATTAGGGCTTCCAGTTTAGGGTGTTTTATGGGATGCCTGAGTGCATCTCTGATTCTTATGCCTTTTCTTGGCCTCTTTTTCTTCTGTTTGTTTACTTCAATTGTGGTATTTTATTTTTACTCTTATTAATATCCCTTAGAAGCCTGTTTCTGTTCTCATGAGAGGCAGAAAGAGGGTAATGTACATAAGAGGGAGATGAATAGGAACTGGAAGGAGTAGAGGGAGGCAAAACTGCAATCAGGACGTATGCTGTGAGAAAAAAGAAACTATGCTCAATAAAAGAAAAACATTTAAAACACAGATGTTAAAGTGTTTAAATATACAAAATAACAAAGCATATAAATATATATAAATAAAATATATTTATATATTTATATATTTAAATATATAAAATAACTCAAGCAATAGTAGGCTTGAGTTATTGATTTGGGTAAGAATATACAAGGCTTGTTGCTCATTTCTTCTTATTGCAGCATAACACAATGACTTGTTGTTTATGTTTTTTGATATTATATATGTTTATTAATTGAATTAAGGATTATACAATAATATTTTTCTTTTTAAAAAAAGATGGAGATTATTTTCTTACATCCTGGTTTTTTTCTCCCTCAAGGTTCTTCAGAGTACGGTAATACAACAGTTATTACATTTGCAGGTTTTCTTAGAGTCTGGGTAAAATGACATTTCTTATGGAACACATGCAGGCTCCTTAATTAACTCATGTTCTCTATTGTTAGTCCTCAGTGTTCTTTGACACAGTTTTGGTTCATTGTTTGAAATCTTATGACGGCTTTTGACCAAGGTGGATAAGGAGAGTACCAAAGAGTCACAGGGTGCTTTCAGTTCAGAGGCATCAGCTGCGAGTCCTAAATATCCAAAACCGAACAATCTGCTCCATACTTTCATCCAGCTCTTAAAATTGCTGTTCTGTGTTTCATTGTTTTTAGCAGTTTTCTCTGTTTTTATTATTTTTCTTTACTTCCTTATTTAAATGCTGTTATGTAGTGTGACTTCCTTTAACAGAATAAAATTTCTCATTTTCTTGTTTCTCTAAAAATATTCTTATTAGTGCTTTGAGAATTCATACATGTTTTGAACATAATCAACCCCTCCCTCAACGCTCTCAGATGTACTCCTCTTCCTCACCCTCCCAGATTTGTGTTCCTTTATGTTGTTCAACCCATGAAACTCAATTGGTCCTGCCTAAATATACTTGGATGTGTGGGTGTCCGATGGAGTGCGGTCGCTTTATCAGAGAAACAAGCCTCCATCTTTCAGCAGCAGACAGCATCAAATATGTCCATGGCTAGAGGTGGGAACTAATGCTCACTTCCTCTCTCCCTCTCCACGCTGAGGTGAAGTCTGGCTTGACCTCATGTAGGTGTTGTATATGCAGTCACAGGTGCTATGAGTTCACGTGCAACTTCCACGCTGTGGCCATACGACACTGCTTACTAGGACCCCTCCGCCACCTCTGCCTTATCCCCCGTTTCACTTCCTCCTCTTTAGTGCTCACTGAGTCTTAGGAAGAGATACGGGGGGTGTGTTATATTTAGAGCTGATCATTTTATAGTGTCTAATTCTCTGCATCTTGGTCCGGTAGGTGTCTCTGTGCTAATCATCATCTATTGCAAATAAACTCCCCTCTTACAATGTTGGTTGGGAAATGAATTAATTTATGAGTATAAGAAATCACTAAGAGTTAGTTTAATCCTAGGTCCAGTTAACTGAATTATAGTAGTTGAATCTCCCCTAGGTCTTATGGCTTGTCCAGCCACAGATTCTTAGGCCATTAATGGCGATCGGAAAATTGTTTGGTACTCCTATGGTGTTCAAACCACTTCTACACCAGAGGGTGTGGTTTGTCTGGCCATTGATTATTATACCAGTTTTATTCATCTGTGAACACTTTGAGCTCCAATACTGTATCTTTTCTTAAAATTTTAATTCCAGTCTGTAGGCTGTCATTTTGTTCTGTTAACAGTGCCCTTTGCCTTACAGAAGCTTTTCAGTTTTATAAGGTCCCGTTTATTAATGGTTGATCTTAGGGCCTGAGCTGTTGGTATTCTGTTCAGGAAGTTGTCTCCTGTGCCAATGAGCTCAAGGCTCTTTCCCACTTTTTCTTCTCACAGATTCAGTGTGTCTGTTTTTATGTTGAGGTCTTTTATCCATTTGGACTTCAGTTTTTGTGCAGAGTTATAGACACGGATCTATTTGCATTTTCCTACATGTGGTGATCCAGTTAGACCAGCACCATTTGTTGAAGATGCTATCATTTTTTTCACTGTATGGATTTGGCTTCCTTGTCAAAAATCAAGTGTATATAAGTATGTGGGTTTAATTCTGGGTCTTTGACTCTATTCCATTGATCAACCAGCCTATTTCTACGCCAGTGCCATGCTGTTTTTCTTACAGTTTCTTTGTAGTGCAGCTTCAGATCCAGGATGGAGATTCCTCCAGAAGATCTTTTACTGTACAGCATTGTTTTAGCTATTCTGGGCTTTTTGTTTCTCCATATAAAGCTGAGAATTGATCTTTCAAGCATCAAAGAACCTCCTTACGGAGATGGCTTCAAATGTGGCAAACAAGCCACTGGGCAAAATGTTCTCCTTTATACCACAGACAGAATTTTCCCTAAGGAAGGACAAGCTTGGATGCAGGCAGAGTCAACAGCCAGACCCTGCCAAGACAGGGTAATCAAGTCCTCAATAGCTCCTGCCTCACACATATGTCAGTCAGATATACTGGGCCAGAAGGCTGAAGATGATGCTCCAATGTTATATAGAGTTTTTGGTGACTCTTCAGGTGGTAAACTCTCTCTGTCATCTTCTCATTTGGGAAGCTATTAACCTGCACTCCTGGTATACTCAGGTAATCAATTTTATTCTTTCTCAAGTCTCTGACGGGGTTGAAGACCAGAGAGTTTAGTTCTACAATTAAGCTTAGTTCTTTAGGGGTTAAGATGTTTTTATGTATAGATAGATTTTTTTAAGTTGATAATGACAAGATATGATATATACTGATTTACATTCAGAATTTTAGACACACCAAGATAGGAAAGATGTTTTCTTCAAGGCTGCCAAATACAAATAGCCAAAACACCAATAATGTAATATTTATATAATTCCTGATTGTGTCATGGTTCTTCTTGCTATAGGTAGTTTATTGTGTATATGTGTAATAATATAAATGTATATGTAAAAAATAAAAAAATATTTTAAAAAATTAATCCCGTGTGTGTGTGTGTGCATGCATGTGCACACGTGTGCACAGATGTACACATGTGGAGTTAGAGGAAAGTGTTGCTGAGTTAATTCACTGTACATTTAAGTGTTTTCTAATTATTGAACTCATATAATCAGGCTTATACAGAAAGAAAATTCAAGCCACCTTGCAACCACTTACTGTGTCTTTATTGCTTTATTTATATTGGGTTGATCATTGCTTTGTAAACCAAATGTTATCATATGCTACCCAGGCCTAGATAGCTTTTCTTTTTTTAATATGTCAACTGAAGTATTAATGACACCATGTTTTCAGCTTGTTATAAAAATTATGTTTAAATTGAGCATAGTATAATCATCAAAATGGGCTGATCCATCTTATGGTGCAACCAAAGGCAGTAGCAATAGATGTATCAGGAATAACTTGGAAAGCCTTGACCAATTACTCTAAAATGGGGCTTCTCATACTGGGTGGTGTGCTTTGTTAGGCATTCCTTGGATTCTAGGGGGACTATTATATATGTATATTTATATACAGATTTATGTGTATTATAATTTTAGGTAGTTATTTATAATTAATATAACTTACTGTCTGTGAATTCTCATTAAATTCTAAAATTGCTGAGCAATTACCAGATAAATACAATCAATTACTTCAAATTAATTCCAGACTGCAATAAAATTGAGAATATCAATAGTGACAAAATGAGAACAATCTGCAAGAAAATGTAAAACAAATCATGTTCCAATTTTGACGTTTCTTGCATTTGCTCTCCTTTTTTTTTTTTTAATTTTTATTGACAAAAGTGACTGGTGCTCATTTAAGCCAAATATTTTAGTTTAGAAAAAATGTAAAATAAAAATATACACATTAAATAAAAATATTTAGATACTAAATGAATTAAAAAGGAAATCTGTAAAGATAGTTTGTATAATATGCTTTGGAAAATGAATATAAAATTAAAACCTCTTGGGCAAAAGGTAAAATGATTATAAGATCCTTCCTTTCAAATCTCTTATGTCCCTCTTAACATAAAATAAATAAGCCACCGGTGGTAACTAACATATAAACTTAAATATGTGAATCTTTGAGTGAGAAAACCTTATTTTAATATAAACTTTAATCAGATTTATGCTTATTAGCTTTACCTTCTTGTTGTTTTTTAAAATTTCTTTGTTCATTTGTTTCTTGAGACAGGGTTTCTCAGCGTAGCCCTGGCTGTCCTGGAGCTCACTCTGTAGACCAGGTAAGCTTCTAACTCACAGAGATCCACCTGCCTCTGTGTGTGTCTCTACCTCTTGTACATAGCTTTACCTTCTAATGCCTCAACCTTTACGCTACCACACACAATGTTATAAGATTCATATTTTTGTTAAGGCTCTATATAATAAAACATAGTAAAAAGTATTCTAGGAGTTACGTGGTTCAAGCCTATACCACCATGGATACCAAACGTACAAAGTTTTCTCAAAAACTATTCAAAGACAACAGAGTTATAGACAGAACTCAAATGCCTTAAACTTAAGCTGTAATCTTTCACTGAATGAGCCAGGGAAATTTTACAGATTCATTTTCCCTCCTGTAGTAAAACTGCTGTTTTCAGAGGTTCAAGCATACATGTTGATGGAGACCACAAGGTTGTTCTTCAGTGACAGGGTCCTACGAGACAAGACCAGGGGACCAGAAGACAAAGAGATACATTTAGAACCAGAAGGTCGTGGACAAGCTATGGTTTATGCCAAACAAGCTTATTAAGAAGTATATACTATTTCTGGGGACAAGTGGGACAGAGTCAGTAAAACTGTCATACATTGCACCAAAGTCAATGGGAAGCTAATCAAGCAATGTGGTACAAATGGAACAGAGCACATCTCAAGGGCATTAAAGACTGAGCACACAGTGCCTTTGGGAACGACAATTCCAGTCTCTTCAGGGGCAAAAGCCAAATTCCCAAGAACCGAAGCGTTAAACTTTCTTCGAGGGCCTAGCCGCAGCCTCAGGCTGGCCTTTACCAAGCATGCTGCTGGACAACGACCTAGATCTAGATTTCTCCGTTCCCCAGAATCTCTGAGAAAGCTTTGGATTGCTCTAGCTCTCAACACTGTGTTTGTACTTTTAGTCATTTATTTCTAACATTTATTTATTTTTTCTTTTATGCATAATGTGTTTTTTGTCTGCTTGTATGTCTATGAACTAAGTGCATGAAGTACCTTAAAGACCATTGAGTCTTCTGGAGATACAAATGATTGCTAACCCACTGTGGGGTGCTGGGAACTGAACCCAGAACTTCTATAAGGACAATGAATGCTTTTAAGTGTTGAGCCATCTCCAAACTCCTATTTGTACTTTTTTTTTTTTTTTGGACACAGTTGATATCTTTCCTCCTCTTTGTACTTTTATGATTCACACTCATTTTTAACAAACAGAATTAATTTAATGAGTTATTTCATCGAAACTTCTAGTGGATTAAAAGTCTAGAAAGCCTTATCAGTATCTTTTCCTGGTGTAAATTAGGTGGTTCATAGATTTAAAATAATACTTTTAAAAAATGGTTGATAGAGAATTTTAGGATACTCTCAAGAGAGGAGGAACATGAACCTGTCCAAAAAAATTGTCAAATGGTCACGGGACCCTATTTCCATTGTTCTTACATGTTCATCAGAGATTACAAAGTAGAAATTAAAGGTATCGATTTGTATATCTCAGTCCTCTTTTGTCAAGGAAGGTGGCTATTTTACTTAATGTAATTTTACATACTGCATTTATTTGATTAAAATAACAATAGGCATATTTTATCAGCTTAGTTATGACATTTCAAGACATCCACAAACAATCCTATAATTCTAAATTTTATAGTTTATCTTATGGTTATCAAGACTTGTCTAAGAAATATTCCTCTGAACCCGGTGGTGTACATAGGTCAGTATTGTCAAGAGAAGGTAAGAAGTTCCTTCGATGACAACAAATTAAAGCATAAACAAATGACAGATTAATGAGAGAAGAACAACAAGTACCAAGGATGTCGTTAACTTGAGAGGTGACAGAATATATCAAGGGAAGAAAGAGAGATGAGCAATTGTTTGAGAATTGAGAAAACCCTACTGCGGTTCAGCAATCAGCATGAGGGAAAGCAGAAACATTTGCTTTTTGCTGAATTAGTCAGTTTGCCTGCATAAATTTGTACTAGTAAAATATGTCTTATTAAAATTAAAATAATTTTCTTGTGATATATTGATTTATAATTAGTATAGTTGAAATATATATATATATCTCAGATAACAATTGTTGCCTTAAGAACAAAAAAGGTTAATTAATCCAAGCTTTGCCTGAAAATAAATAATATGTACACAATTTATATTTAATTTAATAGTATATCTGAAAAAAACTCAAAAGAAGTCTAAAACCAGGCCACTTCCTTTAGTTATCTTCCAAAGCTTTCAACTGCATTTATTAAATGAAGACAATTAAGTCCTTCCATGGCAACCAGAGTACTAGATATCCCCAGTATTCATCATTAGCAATTATAATGTTTAAGCAATGAAAGATACATATCAAATATTTGTGTAGAGGATAAAGAGAAGAAAGACAGGGCATTTCCCTCATATGCGACCAGACTCAGCTCTTTTTTTTCTCTCTCTCCAGCAACAGAACATTATACTTTTATATTAAAGAAAAGAAATATAATTTCTACACCTAAATATATATATTTGGGACTTTAAAGATAATGTCATTATATTTATACGTAGTCAGTGCTGATCCTAACAAAATTATTTTTGTAGCCTCATATAATTAGGGCAAAATAAAGAAGCTGACCATGTTCGGGAACAAAGGTGAACCACTTAATTTAAATCCTGTGTTTTCACTGTTAAAGGGAAAAGCTAAGCAGAAAATATTTATATGCTGATAAACATTTTGGCTATTAGGGTCAGTTTTGAGTATGAAAGTACAGGTCTTGACTGACATATTTGGCACAAGAATTTTTCATCTCCTGTACACTCGTGTCACGTTTTTGCTTTGTCTCTTGATATTTTATTGATTAACACTTACAGACATATTTGTATAATTATCTAATCTATCTTAACAAATAGGCACTCTTCCTTTGCACACTTACTTATAAATATCTCAAGGGCAACCTTGACCCATCATAAAGACTAAGTCATTGATGTTATGCTGATCCAACGCATTATTTTTAAAAAGAAAAAAAATCAACCCATAATTTTCTGTTTCTTTTAGTCCTTTCTTGCTTCTAGTCTTCTTGCTCATCAATAAATATATACAGGTCTTAGCATGTGCTAAACTCACGTGCAGCTCTCTGGATCGGGTTCCCTGACTCTCCACTGATGCCGCTAACATCCATAAGAATGCTAAACTTGTATGACATCATAAACCTTCATGACTGCATTTGATTTCCAAGTCCTCCTGGGACTTTTCCTGGGCTTCAAGTGAACCTGATTACGCACCTGCTTCCACAGATATCCTGAAAGATATTTTCTATCTTTCTCTGCTGGTTGTTAGCAGTAATTAGCACCCAGTAGGTGAGGAACTCGCCCTAAGGCAGGCTATGGCACAAACTTCGTATCAATACAGTGATAATACCACAGAGAGTTACGCTTTCATCTTCCCACTATTTTCACTCCGTGACCTATTCTCTGAAATTTTTCTTAATATTTTTTGATTAAATGAGAAACTTTATGGAGAAATCAAGTTCTGACCCTAAGAAAGAAAGAAAGAAATAATCTCCACACTCTTCTGTAATGGAATGGGTTTTGTTTTCAGGCAAATTAATTTTTTTTAGATATCTCTAGGGAACTCAGTAATGCATTTAATGAGTCCGAATGCTTTGGGAAAAAACCCCACATTGCCTCTTATATTAGCTTTTCTGCCCCTTGAGAATTCAGTACACATATGTTCCCTCTGCTGCTCTTGCGATGGTAGACATGGTGGTTGCTTTGCTGTTTGTCTTTATTTCCTTTTGTTTTCTGTTTGGGGAGGTTGGTTTATAGCAAATTGTCAAAACTCTGGTTTTTATGACACATCTTTTATCTCTACAATCCTTAGAGTAATATTTCAGTGGGATAGTTTACATGTAAGGAGACTGATTCCTAATACGGTCAGAAGGAGCTCCTGAATATTCTGCACTTCTCTAGTGGGGAATTACTGGGGGGAAAATAGCGTTGGAAGATTCTTGACATCAAGAAAAATATCCTCAGAAATAGCATAGGCAATGGAAATATGGGAAGGAAAGATGATTGACATTTTAAATAGTCTCCATTTTTCTTTCATCCAAAATTCATAAGTACTTAAGAGATAGCTATTTAATTCAGCCTTGCTTTCGTTATTAAAATAACGATTGAAGTGTATAACTTTTTATCATGGCTCATATATCTCACTGCTAATTCTTTCCAAAATAAAACTCACTTACTGAGGTACAGACGACCCTGCATGATTCTTGCCACCCAGCTCCCTTCCTCAGAGCAGAAAGGACTCGCTCCTAAATTTTCCACATATTTGAGAGATGAACAGATTAGAAGTACTATGACAGAGAGCAGGATAAAACAATGTTTTCAGTGACAGTGATGGCGACTATTATGAGAATAGTGATGCCAGTAACGATGTTGCGGTTGTTGCTGTTGATGATAATGATGACGGTGGTGATGATGATGGTGATGATGATGATAGTGGTGATGATAGAAATTTTCATCATTTTTGAAGGGACTGGCCTTTTGCCCATCCATGTCTTACTTTCATAGTTCCCATCACTATTGGTTTTTTTTTTTTGCATTTAAAGTTTTAATAATAAATTGTGCCAGTAGAAGCTTTCAAAGGCAATGATATGTCAATAAATAATAGTTAAATTGAGTTCCTGAGAAAGAACCTATCACGTGAAACTATGTCAGAGCGCTGTATGTAACACAACACTACTACAAACTAGAGGGAATACTGTAAGTCACGATACAAGTGCAGCAGACATCAGAATATGCCATCCATACGATGCAAACCAGGACACGGGAAGGTTTCTTAGACAGAGATACATTTGTAAGGGTTTCTGCCTAGATACATTCTATGTAACAGACACATTATGCTTAGAACCTCAAGGAAAATATGCTGAATAGTATAATGGAAATGTGATGCGTTCCATCTTTTAAAAAGCAAAAGAAACTGAATGTACTCAAATATAAATCACTTTAGGTAGGAACCATACTAATTTGAAATTGTGATTCCCTCTCACTTATCTGGAGGGAAGAGGGGAAAGAGCCAATAGAGGTTGTCTCACTAGAAATCTTCCCATGTTCAAGTGTGAATGCAGGAAGACAGAGATAAAGCATTCCTACTTTCAAGACTGACTTATTTGTAATGACATTATATGTAAATTAGATAGTATGGAAAATTAAGGAGTTTTGAATTTTTTCATAAAAATTCTTTAAGAGCTTTGATATTAAAGAAAATATATAAGCCTCTCCACAATAAATTATGATCCAAAATGAAATATTTGAAAATTTCAGAGTCATACTTCTAAAAACCCAGTCAGAAATCTTTGTCAAATTTAAGATACCAAAAGGAAACTATCTTCCGAAGGCAAATATATTGTCATAGTACAGTGTATAGCTACCAAATGCATGCCAGAGTTTAATCTTTCCCTTTGCAGGTACACCAAGTAATTTAGTGGCTTACCTATCCAAACTGATAACTTTGTTAGACTGAGTCACTGCAGCCAAATCACAGCCATCTGGCACGTAAAAATATCAAAGATACAAGTGAGAAATTAGACAACTATAAGCGTTTAGGGGATATCAGTCATCAGTGATAATTAGTGAAATTCTCTTTGTGATCAGTTTTCCTACCTAAAATAAATCCCATCTCACACATCATTTGTAATATTTAGAAGATCAAATAGCCAATATGTCACTGACAAACAAATGTGGTAATGACTGTTCAGTATTATCTAATTTTTGCCAACCACTTTGTACTTACTTTTTCAATACCTGTAACAGTCCTTAGACATTGTTCCTAATAATACTCTCAATTAGTGATGATGGAATTAAATACTAAATTCAATAAATTTCCCCATTACCTTTATTACAAACTATATCTAGGTTCAAAAAACCTAAGAACTTTTCCACTGTACAGAGAGGAAATTATAATTATGTGGTGAAAATATGATTATGAAAAGTGGGTTGATGTGATTGTTAATTAGTTTATTGTATCTCCTTTCAGTATCAATCTGAGTGGGTTCTCTGATTCACTGCTATGCCATTCTCTCTAGACAAACATCAAGAGATAGTTACTAAGTCCTAATTAATTTATTTCTTCAAGCTGCCCCTCTCTTATTAATCTAGTGTTTCTTCAGGCAATATACTGCATTTGACTAGATTTTTGCTTTCTCATTTGGAATCACATTACTATTGCCCTCATAATGTAATTTAGTCAATATATTGGGAATTCTAGAAAGAAAGACAAATCAGCCATACCCGTATTATAAATGTGTTTGTATATAATCCATGTGTGTGTGTGTGAATATGAAAGTTAGTATTCTTTATTTCTTTGTCAATTTTATAAATGAATACATTCGAATCAGAACTGAGACACTAATATTGTCATCCTGTTTGTTGCAGTGGAATGTCCTTTACACTTACATGCATAGTTATTTTATGACAGTCAATGTATATTAACTACCTGATGCTGAACATAGGGAAGTAATCATAATGTTATAATAAAGCACTTATAGCTCTTGATTAAGATAAGCTGGCCTGAAACTTTAGCTTATCCTCTTCTGTGATTAAAACAGTTAAGATCAATGGCCTCCTTTTCCCAGTTTGAAAAATGTCAGTCAATTGTAGTGTCTTAAAGAGAGTATAGGAGAAAACATACACGACAGTGCTTCAGCAGCCAGTGTGCTGTGGGCAGTGGTACACACACCATTAAAGCTGGAGAATTGTGGTTCCTTTGTAAATCTTTTGCTGATAATATGAATATAACTGTTAAAGAACCCAAGCGGACAACACCCTTTGGCTTGAAAAATTTCAGACGTTTATTAGATTTCATATTAAGTACCCGGACTCAAATGTTTAAACTAGGTTGGAATTTCATGCATGATCATTTTAATTCAATTATCTTTATCAAATTTCCTTTTAGATAGTAAGCTTTAATAAACATTTGTAAATCATAGAGCAAAGAAAAGTGATGGAATTGGTTTTATTAGTAACTGTGATGGGAAACATGGACCGTGTAAGTTTACTTTATTCTACCATAAATGCAAAATATATAATTGTTATAAAAATAGACAAAAACAAAAATGAAAAAACAAATGCAAAGGAGAAACTTTTGGGAGTACAGAACATTTTCTCCAGTGTTTCTCTTTACTACTCTTACAGATAGCAAATGCATACTTTCTTCCATACATAGCATTAACAACACATTATTTCTAGCATTGCCATTATTATTAGGGATGGTTCTAATTTTTATGGAATGTAAAACAAGTTTGGATCTTTAAAATGTTCTTTTATTTTATTTATATTCATGCATGTTTGCCCATGTAATTTTATGTGCCATGCTATGTTTTTGACATTCTTTTATACAGTCCATTTACTACGTCTACAACATTCTTTGTACAAATTCTAGGTAATTTTCTTAAATAGCTGGAACCGTAGAAACAGATTTCACTCTTTCTAGACATCTTAATACACATCTAAACAGCTCATCTTTAGCCCAAGTTTAAAAATAACCTTGATAAGCTATAATTCTAAAATTAAACAATTTTTATTTCTTTCAGTTATATCAGGCAGCCTACACACTTTTGCTGTCTACTAGTTCCCTTGATAAAATGATGGTAGTTCCAGAAATAAATCCGAAGAACTCTTTATAAGTTGTAATCAATGTAGATTCTCTGTTATTCCCCCTCTACCCTTGTGTGGCTATCTGAGAATTCTAATGCTTAAACCTACTAGTCAAAAGAGAGTTTTCCTGGATTTTATCTTGCAAGGTAATTCTGGATTTAGTGCCTACTCGGTGATGACTCTGAGATAACAGGTTTTTAAAATGTAGACCTGTTTACTCTTGTTGATGATATACTTCAATGGAATAGTCTATAGTATCCTACCTTCTATTAAAACTATCCCAGCAGAAGAAAAATCACACTAAAAAAATCGATAAATGATTAATACAGTAAAATGTGTTTCCATTAACAATTTTCCTTAAGACACACAAATAGGAATCCATGCCATTTACCTCAGAATTGTCTCTACAGAAGAAGAACCCAAATCTTTAGGAAGAGGCTATAATTGGAAAGCTTCTGTGCATCTCCCTAAGCATGCTGTAGGCATTGACAAAGTATAATTTTCTGCTTCTTGTATTGAAAACCATTTTAAACCAAAGGAACATGGTTTTGCAAAGATTTTAAATAGATGATCTTAGGAGTGATTCATAATTAGACATGTATTTTAATAATATATTCAATCATCAGTTGCTTTCATGAGATAATTTAGATTTCACTTCATTTACTGGGTGACACAGACCTTTGCGGACTCATTTCATGAATATGAGTTGATGAATCAGTAGGTGGGCTAACTTACCTGACAAATATCTGCTTAATAAAATAGTGCTCTTGAACATGCGTATGCATATCACATAGGTACATAAACGTAGTGTGACTTTTTTCAGCAGGCAGTTACTGTGATCTGATAAGGCACTGTGATTCATTTCTCCCCAAGTGACAACTGCTTTCCACTCTGTTTTGCCTCTCCCAGTGTATTTACATGCTTATTATTTATGATGAGTTATAAATGAGTTTGCATTTTCTTAGATATATAGTGTAATTATGTATTCTGGAACCAGATTAGGAGACTCAGGAAGCAAGTTTATCCTTTCCTCTGTGTGTGTGTGTGTGTGTGTGTGTGTGTGTGTGTGTGTGTGTGTATGTGTGTTAAATACTCTTTATTTGATATCATACACAAACCACAGAAGTGTCTTTCAGGGGTAAAGGGCAGCATCCTTGACATAGGGAATTCTAAATAAATCAGCATCCTTAAGAACAGTTGCTTCTTGCCGTTTAGCCACTGCCTGTAACAGGCCAGCGAACACAAACTGAAACACAGGTGAACCTTCTTGTTTCTGAGAAGGTGCTAAGAGTTTTCCCAGCGTTTACACATATTCATACGCCCAGTTATATAAATCCAAGTATAAAACCATTTAATAGGTTTGAGGTGACCCCCCCCCAATCTTTATGGAAAGTAGAGCATTACTAGTAAGTCCAATCTTGAAGAGAGAACAGCGATAGTATGTATGTGACTAGATTGTTATTTTTAAAAAGATCATATCCACTTTACTACAGGTCAGTTTTACTTGATTTAGGACTGTCCAACAAAAACATCGTTAGCCATTCATGATCTGAATATGGGGGTATGAATTAAATTATGGTGTACATTAAAAGCCATGAGACAACTGTTTTGTAATAAATAAAGCAATGGAATTACTCATTGGTAGCCTTTTAAAGATAAGCTATTAGGTCTGCCCTCTCTCCCTTCTTCTTAATTCCCGCGAAGATCATCTTTGTTCCAGGGATGTATTTTTTGGGATTCTCCACATACTCCATCAGGGTGTCCTCTCCCCAGGTGATGCCCTTGTTCTTGTTGGCATCTGTGTAGGAGAATCCAGCGGCCTGACCTGTCTTCCGCCCAAACAGTCCATGGAGATTTGGTCCAGTCTTATGCTTGCCTCCCTTTTCCACAGTGTGGCACTGGGCACACTTCTGAACAAAAATCTTCTTGTCTTTCTCGACATCACCCATTTTTTAATTCGCTCCGGGCTAGTAGACACCACAAACGTTACGACCCGAACACCGACATCCCGCTCTCTCGCAAGTTGATCCTTTTATGCAGATTGCTGTTAAGACATTTTAGAGTATCAAGTCTCTTCTTGGTAACCTTCTGTCCTTCCTCTGAGTGCCACCAGGTCTCCCCCTCCAGGGGACATGGTCAAAGGTGAGGCACCAGAGTATGTGAGAAAGTAATATCCCACTCTCCACTCTACTGTGGAGAGTCTTCTGTCCATTGGCTAGATCTGGGTAGCGATTTAAGGTTTACCGCCTGTATTGTCCTTGGCTGGTGCCTTAGTTTGAGTGGGACCCCTGGGCCCAAATCTGCCTATCATAATGTTCTATTTGTAGGTTTCTAGGACCCTCTGGGTCCTTCTGCTTTGCCATTCTCCCATGCTTCTCTCATCTAGAGTCCCACTAGAATGTCCTCCCCTCTGTCTCAGGTTCCTGGTAAGTGAAGGCTTTCGTGGGACCATGCCCCTTGGGCTAATAAGCAGATATAAGTGAGTATATACAGGGGGAGGTAATCCCCCTCAGAAACAGTCATAGGGGAGGGGAATAAGGGGAAAATGGGAGGGAGGGAAGAATGGGAGGATACAAGGTATGGGATAACCATTGAGATGTAACAAGAATAAATTAATAAAGGAAAAAAAATTAAAAAAACAAAAAACCACAAAGATGGGGGTGGTTTCTGACCCACTGTGTTTGGTCTTTACTCATGGGCACAGTAGTAAGTCCTTAATAAAGATTCACTGCATTGAAGACTTGAATAAAAAAAAAAAGACATTTTAGAACAGTTTGTACTCTATTTCCCACTATTTATCGAAATTCCTCTTCTCTTCTCCCCTCTTCTCTTCTCTCCTGTCTTCTATTTTGTAAATAAGGCAGAGTAATTTTTTCAGAAATAGAGGAATTCTTTGAGTTCCTATGCTTATGTAGGCTACATTAAAAAAGATAAACAGAAAAATCATATTGTAAAATTAGTATTATGCTATAAATAATGCATCATCCTGATGCTGGGACTGGTGTAAAGAATCAATGTCTTTGCCAAATATTTGATTCTTTTTTTAGGAGCTGTATACATACTCACTTTTATAAAATGTATAGATCTTCTAACATAATTATTTTAATCAAGGATCTTTTATGCAGAGAGTACTTCACGATCACTAGGTATTAAGAATATATCACAAGTGTAAATTTGTATAACTAATTGTATGAATATTAAAAGTACCCTAGGTTAAGATTAAAGATTGATTTAATGTCCAGTGAATTTATGTACTTAGATTATATATGTATGTGACAATAATTAAAGTAAAAAGAGGCCATAGATTTCAAGGAGACAAGAAGAATATATGGGAAAGTTTTGAAGGAAGGAAAGGAAGGAAGAAATGATATGATTATACTATAATCTCACAAATAAAGAAAGAACTTTTAAAAGAAAGTTTCACACATGTCTGATAAGATAGTTATCAGGGGATAGGTTATGAATGCTATTTTCTTAGTATGAAGCATACATGTTGAGTCTGATTATTCATTTTCATCTATCTATGCTCTGACCTCAGCCCCTTTTTCACTAGGGCTGGTTCCAGGAAAATTTCATCCTATGTAATCTCTGTTTGACATGGAAAATGGGCACCCCTGCTGGAATCCATGGTTCTGGTCCACTAAGTGGCATCTGAGTGCTTTGTGGATGGTTCTTTTGTGGAAAGCACCAAGAAGCTCCTGTATGCCTAGCATGAATTGGTGTGACAGAATTAGTAGGCTCAGTTGTTTTACTTGGGACAGGCTGTGGGGTGTTTCCTTTCCTGTAGTATAATATAATACTGTGTAGTTTTTTTATTTCACTCTGTCTTTACGGGGCATGGTAATGGCACAATAAATATCTCTTAATAACTCTGAGGTCAATTTATTAGAAATACATAATGGGGCTGTGTTGATGATTCTGGAAGCAACTCAAAACCCAGGAAAGTGTTATGAAAAACAAAATAGATATTGTAGAGTCTCTTGAAGCACATAATTATGCTCAGAAAAGAACATAGTATCTTTTGACTGAGACATCAGCTCTTGAAAGAATAGACCCGAGAAGTTAATGAATACACATAAATATGAGGACATTAGTTCACGAACAAGCACTCATCTGTGTAGTTACCAGAACCTCAGGCAGTCAAAAAAGGAGGGTTGGCCAAGATCAACAGCTATGGTGCCAACAGATTAAGTGTTCTTATCTTCACTGTGATTGTGCAGGACAGAAATATGCATACCATCAGAGTAGATTCATATAAAAACTTATAAAGTTTATAATAGGATGCCAGCTAGATGTTTATGATACAGTGCATTGACCACAATGACCACAGAGATGTGTGTAACTCTCCTATGAGGTCTTAAGGCTAAATATCTGTCTAGGAAATAAAGCATATGAGAAGGACACTTGTGGAAAAAAAACAAAAACCTTTCACCAGAACCACTATATAGCTTCTTGGATGATATTCGAGGAAATAAAACTGAAATTGTGTGCTTCGTGACTTTGAAATGAAGTAAATACCGACATGCTTAAGCTATTCCAGGGCCATCTCTGAAATAACAAATTGGTTGTCATTTCCATCCCTATGCTAATACCACAGCTCAGTCTCCAGGTCCCTTGAGCCCATTGGAGCTGGACTCTGCCACACCCCAAGACTTCCACATTTCTTCACACTACATTTAAAAACACTTTGAGGAGAGCTATTCTCATCTTCCCTGTGGTCTTTCAATATTGTTACATCACTCACTTCTCCTTCTGTAGCTGATGTGGTAATGTGCTACCTGAAACCAGTCATCAGCCAGGATGGATGGGCTCAGGCAGTGTTTGAGCAAAGAGGACATCCATAGTCTCTTTTATTACTTTCCCCATTGTTATCAATTTGTAGAAGAAAAGTATTCAAGATATACATGGTTATAATATTTGTCCCTCCACTTCAGCATTATAATATACTATATGGTAAATTTAATATGACTGTAGAGTGAATTACTGTTTTTGTGTTTTTGAATGGCCTGAAAAGACTCATTTAATTCTCATGGTCAATAAAGCATAGTAATTGCTTTTAGGAGAAGCTTTGAAAACCAATATTCTCCAATGACCCAACAGATGATTCAACATCACTAATAATAATGTAACCAATTCTATATAAATAACATTAGAGAACTGTGGAAGCACAATGAAATAAGTTATTTTAAGACATACATATCTCAAACATCTAAGAATCTATGAGAGTTGATGGCGTTTTTACCTAGAGAGGCATATTTGATGATAGAATAATAAATATGGATATGTTAAAGGAAACAAGTCTTTCAAAGCCTGTATAATAATGAGTTGCTATAGGGTAAGAGGAAGGATAGGTGGCACAAGAGTTATTAACATTTGTAGTAGGTAGATGATTAGAGTGTAAAATGTCCTATATATCTGAATTTTAATGATTATATGTTATTTAAAATACAAAGAATATTAAAATGTAAATAGAATACATGAGTACAATAAATTATAGATGTTATATCTGCATGATATTACTAATAAGTATGAAAAGGTGGATCAGTATTTAAAAGTCCATCTGACTAATTAGAAGAATAAACTATGCCATCAAATAAACTGATGAAGGAAACCATGGGAGCTAGATTCAAGAACACTACAAGAAGGGAAAGGTTAAGAGGGAGCATATTGTGGAGAAAGAAGACATTAGTATTGCAATACGTGGTAAATTATTCTGAAAAGACAAAAGTATTAAGTTTCTAAATGAAAATTTGTGCTTTCGAGTGTATAACATAAATTAAGGTCAACTTTAGCAGTTGGCAATTTGCCTTTCCCTAAGGAATTATTTTTCTCATCTGAGTTTTCAAATTTGTATTTTATTAGAGGTCACAAATATTTTTAAAGGCTTCCAATTTAATGAATCCTTGCATTTTGTCTCTCTTTTATAATTTTATTTTTGTCTCCTTCTAAGCTTGATCATATTTGCTTTTGGCTTGACCATTTTATTTTATTTTTTTAGATATTTAAGTTTATTAAAATGTATTAATTAAATTTGTTTACTGTACCATAATTAATGCTTTATTATTTTCCTCATCATTGTTTAATTATTCTTTGTCTTTTTATTGTAAGTATTGGCCTAGAGATGATTCAGCTACTTTATTCTTCATTTTCGTTAAAAAGGAAGTGTTAATCCTGATACAACAACTTCTCATCTCATCTTCTATCCTATAAATTCCCAGATGTGCAGTTTGTGTTGGAATTATCTTCATACACCAGTTTCTATTTCCTTTTTACTCAAAATATATTTAATAGTTTTATAAGTTTCTAAGTAGAAGGGCATTTTCCTCTTTGTTAATAAGAGTAAATTCTAGTTTTATATTAATTTTCTCTAAGGGCACTGTTTTCAGTATCTCAGAATACCCCAAGGTCCAGGAGGGGTAATATATTGTAAAGGTTGGAGGGGGGAAACGAAAGGGGGGAATTATGTAATTATATTATAATTTCAGGAAATTAGAGAAACGTGTGCTGCAAGGTTAATAAAGAATATGTGAGTGGATAAGGAAAACAATTCATGTATATTCAACCATAAAAACAGAATGAAATTCTTTTATCTATAGAAGATTTATGAAAGTGTAGGTCACTATGCTCAGTGGAAGGAACCAGGCACAGACTGACAGATACTGCCAGTGTCATTTGTGTGCAATATTTACAAGGCCAAATACACACACACACACACACACACACACACACACACACACACACACACACACAATCAAAATTGTGATGACTGACACTCACAGACATAGAGATGAAAAGAATTTCCTGAAATTTCAGAGTAGGGTTTCAGAGTATCAGTTAGACAGGCAAAATACTTCTAAAGATTATTTTTTACAGAGTATCCACTATAGTTAGCAACAAGATACTGACAGTGTTTTCCATGTTCTTCTTTTTACATATACATTTATATTATTACACATATATACAATTAACTACCTACATCAAGAAGAATCATGAAACAATCAGGATTATATAAATGTTACATTCATAGCTATTTGTATTTAGCAGGTTAACTCTTGGTAACACCCAGTCTACCTCAAAAAACATGATAAGCATCAAAGAACTTCCTTATGGAGATATCTTCAAAATGGGAAAAAGCCACTGCACAAAATGTCCTCATTTCTACCACAGACAGAATTCTGCCTAAAAGTGGGCAAGCTTGGATACAGGCAGAGTTGCCAACCAAACTCTGCCAGGACAGGTAAGCAAGTCTTCAACAGTTCCTGCCTCACAAATATGTCTGTCAGATATACTGGTCCAGAAGGCTGAAGATGCTTCTGCAATGTTATAGAGTTTTGGGTGACTGTTCAGGCAGCAAACTGTCCCTGTCATCCTCTCATTTGGGAAAGCTGCTAACCTCCACTCCCAGTATACTCGGGTAATCAATTTTATTCCTTCTCAAGTCTCTGATGGGGTTGAAGATCAGGTAGCTTAGTTTTATAGTTAAGCTTAGTTGTTTAGAGGTTAAGATTTTTTTTTTAGGTCTAGATAGATGCTTTAAGTTTTCCATGTTCTTACCAATAAAATAGATATGTGAATTGGTGGGTGTGTTTATTAGCCTGGCTTAATTGTACTTTCATGGACCATAAATATGAATGACTTTCTTATCATTAAAAATAAATGTAGGATCGGGAAAGATGATTTAGCAGGTAAAGTCAGTAACTGAGCAAGGATGAGGACCTGAGTTAACCAGAGAAACCCACATAAAGTGGGAAGAGAGAACAGACTCACACCCACACATATTAAAAGTAACAAATGCATTACATTTACCAAATCTTAAAAAGAAATATATTAAAAGGCCAGGGTGGTGGGTAAAGCCTTTAATCCTAGCACTCAGAAGGCAGAGACAGGTGCAGTTTGAGACCTCTCTTTCCCCCTCCCTGGTCTACAGAGTGAGCTCCAGGATAGTCAAAGCCACACATAAACAATGTCTCAAAAAAAAAAACAATCAAATATCTAGTAATTCTTTAAAATTATCTGTCAATGATCTGAGAAACTACCCTATTTTTGTGTAGTAATTATGATATGTGGACATAGACTTGTATGTGTATGTTTCAGACTGAGGCATTTGGATCAAGGAAGAATTGTCAATACTTGTAGATCAACACTAGGAGTAGCATCTAAGTCCAGCTCAACCATATTCTTCAAAGAAGGCTGTTTAAAGCCTATGAGCGATCTGGGAGCATGGATGATGGATTACTCAGTGCATGTTTGGAACAAGATCAAATATGATGACTTTTCCTAGTTCTTTTATTGGAAAGAGGTTTGTGCTTCAGTCTGGAAAGCATGAAGAAAGCCTTCTACTCTTGGAGAAGTGATATGAAGGACCCATATTCCTGTTATAATTCTCTGGAAGTCCAAACACATATCTATGAGTTGGATGTGTAGCATCCCATAGGGCACGTTTGTGTGTCTGAGGACTGGGCTTTATTGCTCTGACATGTCAATGTCCAGGGAGATTATATTAAAATCTTCCCAGTACCCAGGAAACCAACTTAGTGCCTTGACCAGGTGTAACCTTTGACCTGTCTGATAGATGATAGATTCATTTTTCTGTTTCAGGTTAAGTAACTAGACAAATGGTTATATCTGTAACTCTCCTAATCTGTAAAAATGAAAAGGATCCTAGGGAAGGTGACGATAATCCACTTCATTTGGGTGTCACACATTTCTACCCATGAATGGGCCAGAGCATTTTACAAGAACTTAAAGACGCTCCTCAGTAGGGACATTCGGTTTCAGCACTGGACTATTGCATTAGGCTTTGCCATGGCCTGCATAAAGCATTAATTAATTAAGGGGCAGCATCTCTATGTAATCAAAGGTCAGTTTATAATTTCTTTTTTTCAAAGCCACAGTGAAAAATGCACTTAGTAGAATACTTATTTCCAGCTTCTTTGCGAGTTTTTTTTTTTAAATCACATTAATGAATAAATTGCCATTCCCTTGACCGCACTATTTTCTTATAAGTTGGTCAGAATAAATGGGACCCACTGAACAAGATGGTTTCTTTATACTCTGGTTAAATCTAGCTTTTGAAAATGGGTCTGAAAACTAAACTCTTGTCATTACTTTTCCTTCCAATGTATGGCTTTCATGAACTTTGGCTGAAAGTGTATCCAATTCTTCCAGCCTCCAAAGTATTTTATTTTTCTTTTTTGTAATAGTCTAACACTTTTAGAATGGTTAGAATTTGCGTGTTATTTTTTGTGTCTTCTCGATTTTAATGATTCCATTCTCTTGTCTTGCTACAGCTTCTGGATATGGGTCATCCAGGTTAGCCACAACAAACCTCTCTAACAGAGATCCATTCTGCCTAGTTTTACTCCATTTGAAGGGATGCATTCGCTTGTCATAGAAACCACTTCCCCGGGGTTCAAACTATGGTGCATGGTGACTGCTCGTGCTTGTCAGCACTCACTTCTAGGCCTGCACGGTCTACACAGATACTTACCAACACACATCTGACCTTTCTCTGAGCCATCTTTCTGGGTTGTGTCTTTACTAGGTTTAGTTAACAAGCTGTAGAATGAATACATGGCTGCCTGGGCATGAGCACTGACTCAGTCATTGGAAGTGCAAGTACGTGTCCATCTAGTGCAGTGTGAACAGGATGCACGTGGTTCCTCAGTCCACACATCCAACACTAGAATGAGGCATTGTACGCACTAAAACATAAAGACTTAATACATGATGTGAGGAAGTGCTGGGAGCATGAGACAAAAGGTGATATGTGTTAAAAGATAACTGTCAGACGCAGGGTTCATCCCTGTATTTATTCCTCCCAACTGATTATCCACAACCATCATATATATCAGACATATTCATTTTTTTATTGTTTTTTCTTTCTACAAAAAAGAAAGAAAAACCTTAAGGAAGAAGAAAAAGTAGAAAAGTCAACAGTAGAAAAAGATAAACAACAATCATGAGCTCAACTTCTGTTGTTTGTATGCTTTAATTATGTATGAGAATAAGCATGAAAAGCCTGAATAAAATTTTTCTGTTTTCTTCACATTCAACCTAAGCAGTCTGTGTGTCTGTGAACACAGTTCTGAATATTGTTATTGTTCTTCTTATGTTTCCCTTCATTGGCATACAGAATGCATTATATGGTCTTACATATGTGAGGTACAAGGTTAATAAAGAAATATTAAATATTAAAATTTCCTGTCTATTTTAATGACTGACATTTATAGGAATTTTCTTTACTGAACTATTTTAGATGAAATGAAACAGAATTAATGGAGACAATTTTCTCCTATTAAAAGGCTAAGTAGAGAGAGTAAAACAAAAAATTTGATAAAATGGAAAGTAAATTTTTGTAGCTATTATTATTTAGTTGTTATTCTAGACAGCATATCAGTGCTATTTTCTCCAATGTTTCTCAAATGTTTGTTTTACATAGTTTCCTCATGGACATTTAGACTATATATAACATACATTTTAAAAAACTAACAAAGTGAAATAGTTCATGTTTGATGATATTTACACAATGAGCATTAAAAATAAACAATATTTTTAAAGTAATTTAGATAAGATTCTTGATAATGCTGAATATCTCATTGAAACATTTTTTTCCTTTCTAGCTCATAGAGACAACTAATTCGTCCTATTAAAATACAATTTGTGCCATATCTATCACATTCTCATCTGAGTTTCTTTAGCCTTATGAGATACCCAAAATCTTTTCTTAATTAGAAAAATGAGTGTTAGTTACGTTAACATAGATTTATACTTCTTTTCAATGCACTAAAATCTAAAAATAAGCAAGGCATTGCCTAATTTACCAACAAACATATCTTCTTATATACAGCAAGCCCTTTTGAATTTGATAGTCTATATAGTTGTATAAAATAAAGTATGTAAAAATAAAGTATGTAAGAGTCATCATGAACATTGATACATGCCTATAATCCCAGCATTCGCGGAGGCAGAGACAGGCGAATATGTGTGAGTTTGAGGTAAGCCTGGTCTACAAAGTGAATCTAGAAGAGCCAAGGCTACACAGAGAAACCCTGTCTCAAAAAAGAAAAAACAAACCAAACCAAACTAAACCAAACAAAAAAGTAGCACCTAATATTTTTCATGAGAATTTGCTCAAATATTTCACTGGCATTAAAATATATTTATTGATATTTCTAAATAATAGCAGCTTAATGATCCATTATAATGTTACTTGTATGTAATCATTTCAGGGCTGGCCATTCGCTATCAGATAGCCAATGAGTTGGGAGTAGTCTCTTCCCTGAGGAAGATTATTTGTTTGGGGTTAAGATCCCTTCTTCTTTAGCATGTCTGTAGAGGCCTTTCTTGGTCAGACCTCATTCACAACAAACTTTGTGGTGCCTGTGGCACTTGAACTTTCTCTCTTCCATCTTCTACAATGATCCTTTGAGATTTAGGAGCAAGAGTTGTGTTGTAGAGATTTCAGTTGCTCACCGCACAGTCACTGCCTTTCTACCTTTTTATTGGTTGTGATTTTTAGTAGGCATCTCCATCTATTCCAGGAGAGATGATATACATATTTATAATATAATTATGAGTTAAGCTCACTTAGTAAGGGTCTCCTCCAAGGCCTTCCATGACTTCATGATCTCTGCATTGCCATGAGGCATACTTTCCCTCGTGCTGAGTAGACCTTAAGTCTAATTAGAGAGCTATTGGTTACCATCAAGATATGTGTGCCATGACTGCAACCTTAGGGATGTCAGCAGGACACACTATTGATGCAAGTCAAAGCATTCCATAGGCTAATGAAGGAAAATCCTACATCTGGACTTTATGAGTAATTACAAAGACCACTTTATGATAGGTTTTCAAAGATACAAAAGAATTGTCTATGTTTTCTAGCATTTAAATAAAATGACAAATATGTCAGTACAAAAACAGAAAGACTAATGAATACTATCAAAATTTCATAAGATCCCCCAAAATAGCAAAATGGGCTCTGAGAACAGAGTGAGGCTCTTTAAACAGCACAGTTTCACTCATTTCCTGAAGGTACTATGTATTTTAAATACCGGCCACATTCAGGGAAAATAAGTTTTCATAAATATATAATTATACATGAAGAACAATTCAAGTGATGATAATTTAATGTAAGCATAATCAAAATTCTATAAGTAAGCTGCATATTCCATGTGTAGAAGTGGTAATAATATTATAGAGACATTAAATTATATTGATGTGGGACTAGAGAGTTAGTTATGAAGGACCTAATTTTGTAGCAGAAATATCTGACATGTTCTTTACAGGACATCACTGAAAATAGAGGAATTACATATGAACATAGGTGGGTAAAGTAGCTCTAATACACCACATCTTTGCGGTGCGAAGAATCAATTCAAAACCTAGTTCCGTCCCAATGAAAAACAATGAAGGTCTCAATTATGGCAAGTAAGAGTAGGTAGGAGGGGGAATGTGAGTTGGAAATGCAAATAGTTTATATAATAACTTAAAATGAGAGCTTTCTTGTTCAAAATTAGAATCCAAATTTAAAATTTAATGAGGAAAATGTGGTATTTCTCTATCTGGTTACTTCCTTCCTATTTTATGCTATTAACTACAAAAATTTCAGTTACCATAGATGTTCCTCTCTTCGAGCTGTCCTAAATACTTTTTGCATATAAAAAAAAAAAGAGGTAGAGAAACTGAATGAATCAAGAAGAGAATGCATTAATTAAGCCATTGTTTTATACACTCAGTGGCCTGTGGGCTGTATTTGGAATCTGAAATGTCCCCATACAGGTTGTGTATGAAACTCTTGGTCTTCCTTTTATGTTTTGTATAAGAAAAGGATAAGAAGAAAAGATAATAAGGTACCAGGCAGAAGACATTAGAATATATGAGGTTTATTAAATGAGCACGGAGAGAGAAGGAAAGGGGGAGAGGTACCCCAGAGAGACAGAGACAGAGAAACAGAGACAGAGAGACAGAGAGACAGACAGACACACACACACACACACACACACACACAGACAGAGAGACAGAGAGACAGAGAGATAGAGACAGAGACAGACAAACAGACAGACAGACATACAGACAGAAGAAGGGAAAAAGGGGTAAGGACTAAAAGAGAGATCCATGGGGAGGGTCAATCCTTTTATCTAGGCCTGGGTAGGGCCACGCCCCATGACAGGTAGGCAATGACATCACAGGTAGGCTGACTGAAGCAGAATTCTAACATGTCTGCCTACAGTGCTACAGTGAGGTGGCCTAAATGTTAGGAGGTGGGGTTTAGTGGACTAACTCCAAGCCATTGAGAGGGTGACTATGAAGGAGATAGTGGGTCCCCAGACCTTTAGCTTTTCTCTGCAGTCCACCAGGCAAATACCCATTCTTTGCTACTCTGTTCATGACTTAGCACCTTCCTACCTCTTTAGCAAAAGAGAAAACAAATCATGTATGGATATCCCGAAATCCCTCAGCCCAAATGCTTCTTTCTTTAGGAATCTGTTGCCATTCTTGTCTGTCATAAGCTGACCAAAAATATGGACCTGAATGTTAGAAGCTTTCCAATGGCTAAATGCTGCCACAAAAGAAAACTGCTTTAACTGTGTAGAAAAAATGCTCTGTGCCTTTTAAGATCAAGAGTTTAGGGTGACTGTTCAGGCAGCAAACTATCTCTAATCTTTTCACATGGGAAGCTGCTAACCTGCACTTCTGTGTACTCAGATAATTAATTTTATTCCTTCTCAAGTCTCTGATGGGGTTGAAGACCCGATAGTTTAGTTTCACAATAGAACTTAGTTGTTTAGGGGTTAAGATTTTTTAGGTCTACATAAAGTTTTAAGTTAAGAGAGATGAGATATGATAGATACTGATTTACATTCAGAATTTTAGATGCACCAAGATAGGAAAAATGCTTTCTTCAAGGTTGCCAAATACAAATAGCCAAAACATTATAAACATAGCATTAATATAATTCCTGAATGTTTCATGGTTCTTCTTGCTGTAGGTAGCTCACTGTATATATGTTTAATAATGTAAATGTATATGTGAAAAAATAATAAAAATAAAAACAAAATAAGACTGAAAAAAGGAATTTTGGTATTAAAAAAAGGACCAAGAGACTTTAAGTAAAACCAACAAGTTACACTGAAGAAAATTCATTGTAAACATGGTTTTAAAAATAGTGATTTCCAGTGTTCCTGACTGGTCTCTATAAGAACAGAGACTTTGAAATCTGCCTGCCTTACACAGTGTTCTAGCTTAGCTACTGAAGCAAAGCTTATACACACTTCATTTTGAGTGAATGATTCTAAGTTAATGAGTGACCAGGAGCTTTTTATAAACACCATACTCTTAAAATTCTGTCCTTTGAAAATTAGTAAAGGTATAAAAATTCAGTGAGTCATTAGGAGTGGGACATGAAGAAAACAATGGGCCAACCTTATTGAAAGTCTTTGAATTTCACTTTATTACAATTCAACTCATCCTCAGCTTCCTTTTTCTTAATATTTTTGCATATTTGTTGTTTTTTTTTAATTTTTATTTTTTAATACTGTGATATGCTTTACTCTCCCTATTGAACTCCAGGGCAGTTTTACATATGACAGCTTCTCGGTGTGAGTTTCCATAGTTATTAGCATAAAATTAAATGACAAGTAAGCTGAAGGGAAAATGTTGAAGAGAGTCATTTACACTTCAAACATAATAGTTAGAGGTATAACCTCTCAACTAAAGCTTCATCTCCAAGGTTAGAAATAATATAAGATTATTATAGTCATTCTCACTAAGGGAATTGGTTCTTTGCTGGTTTGGAAGTTTGTCTTTTATTTGGCGACAAGCTTCTTTGTACTTCTCTATAATTAAATGAAGCATATAAGGACAAAAGTGCAGCATTAATTGCTAGAGGCTGTTATGTCCCCCCCTTCCTCCTTACCTTGGACTAGCATTAAACTCTGGCCACTATTATTTCTTTATCAAGAACATGTTTGGCTTCACAGCAAGTTGAGACTGTTAAAGGAAGTAACTGGACTTGGCCATAGTAAAATAAAAGAGGTCACCACTCAAAAAGGGCAGATGGCCTTTCTGTGAATTGTCTCAGTTTTATTAACAGCCTTTCCTTGCTTAGAATTCCAGCACTTTGTGTCCTCTAAGATTTACTCAGGTTAAATCTAAAATATTTAGCCAATGAGTTTTATGCATCATTCTCCAGGGGGCCACGAGCACTGTCCCCAGTGAGTTTGTTTGATGTGAAAGGGGCAAGTGATTGTAAATAAGTCTTCCTTTCTATTCACAAACTCTTCATCGGATATGATTATGAGTGTCTAGAGACAAAACATTTTTGGAAGAAATTGATACTCAACTTCTTTTCTATTTTGGTTAAACTGAGATAGAGGAAGAAATCTGTCTCCAAAGGATTTATAAATACAAACTAAGGCTACCTGTGAGAATTGGTTATACTTATAAGTGGTTTATGGAAACAAGATTTAAAATTCATTTTATCTCTGCCAAGAATAATATTGTTAGTGTATTGGATGATCAAAGATTTGAGGCTACAACGAAGCAGGGTTTTTCACCTCTAGGACAATGATGTGATTGTCTTTAAAAGTATTTTAAACAAAAAAATTGAAGCATGAGATTCTTTTTTCTTTATATAGACTCCCCCAGAAATATATTTTAACAAAAAGAAGTAAAAATAAAACATTAGCAAGAAAACTTTTTTTAAATTGTGTCTAAATTGTGCTCACTTTCACTCTTGTTCTCAATTTGCTCCCCTTTTTGTTAACTTAAATTATTCAAATTTGAAGCTTAAGTAATTTTGATGTTTTTATCAGTAAATGTCTGAAGAATTTTACCAGGAAATTATGCTTTCATTGTGAGATTTACAAGCGATTACCTAGACTACACCAAGCCCTGAAAATACACACATAAGTAACATTATACACTCTGAAAAGTTTATATTTAGGAAAAGATATGTGTGTATAAGCATAGGCAAATAGTAATATTAAATAAGAGAGGTCCCAAATTTCAAAGAGAGTGGGAATGCTATATGTGAGGGCTTGGCTGAAGGAAAGCAAAGTGGGAAATGTAATTATATCCTCAAAAAAGTTAAGTTTTCCTATAAATCTAAAATACCATTAGTTTAATAGCACCCTAGTATCTAATCCAATTTTTAATGTCTTAGTGCATTGTCTTAGTCACCATTGCATTGCTATGGAGAGATACAGTGATCAAGGCCACTCAGAAAACATTTAATTGGGGAGTGGCTTACAGATTCAGAGGTCTAGTTCATTATTACCATGGCTATGGTTATTAGCATGGTAGACATGGTGCTGGAGAATTAATATTGAGAGTTATACTCGTAGAGAGAGGCACGGGGCCTGGAGTGGACTTTTGAAACCTCCAGCCCATGCCCAATGAGATAATGCCATCAATAAGGTCACATCTACTCCCACAAGGACACAGCTACTAATCTTTTTTAAATACTGCCACTCCCTGATGAATAAGCAATAAAATATACGAGCCTGTGGAGGTCATTCTTATTCAAACCACTATATGCATCCTTGCTTTTTCATGTGTGAGTTCATTGTAATCCTCTTGTCTCTGAGCCTGTATCATTAGAAATGTCTTAAGAACTAGAGAATCCAACATTTTTCCCTCTGTTTATTCCAGATCATAAATGTTGGTGTCTCTCCTGTCAGTGAAAACACTGAAGGGTGAAAATGCCTCTTTAACTTTTAAATATCCTCATTAATTCTTCCCAGTACCTAATGACCTTTATAGAGAGGAGAAAACTTTAATTTCTTTTTGACTGAACCCTTCCTTTGGGATTTTTGCTTAGTTTATTATTCTAGTTCTTACAAACAACCTTTGCATTCATGACACTCTTTCTTTCTTTTAGTTCGTTGAGACAAGGCCTTGTCTCAGCCCAGCCTAGCCTAGAAATAACACGTATCTTGAACCCTCAACTCTCTGCCTCAACCTCCCAATTTGCAAGTTAATTACTAAGTCAACATCCTTGTTGCCCAAGTTCGAAGTAGCTTTAATTTTGTTAATTCTTTTTTCTGTGCATACATCATTCTATTCAGAATTCGTAGTTTTGCCAGTCTTGGTCTTCTTAGGTAACCATCCAGTTCTGTTTACTTCACTATGATCAAAGTAGTGAAGTCCTTTCATTTTTCACTAAGTTATTCCAGCTATGAAATAGTTTTGAAATGTCTTAAAATAACCAATCTAGATGGTGAAAAATGACATCTCTTGAACGACAGACACTTCCAGAGCCTTTTTTAGATGTTGGCCAAGATCAAAAGCCAAATTTTCTTTTCTGCGCATTTTCCACATTTGACTATGAGTATGAAAGAACATCTTGTTTTTAAGGTGGACTCAGGAAAAGAACACTTTGAGTAATATTTTGGCTTGTCTTTGAAGTCAAGGGAACAAGAAAAATAATGAGTAACAAAGATGAGATTCTTTAATGAATACATGGTAAACACAACACGGATTTGCAGAGACTGACGAGTACAGAGGCAGAAGAAAAATTAAAATCTGTCACAGATCACTGATAGCAGTGTAACTTCAGGAAAGCTATAGAAATTATGACAAGAACAAAAAGCAGCCACATTCTGCAACAAAATGTCATAAGAATGTTCACTAGACCAGACTAGTATTATCTCCTAAAATCTCTTGAGCTGGGCCTCTGCAAGCCACATAGCTCTTGGAACTACTGTCTTCTATGCTCTTATTATGATGGACCATTTATTTCTGCTGATCAGTGTTCTACTGATTTTCTAGCCCAAAGTCCAAAATTCTTCCACACATTCCCTCAAACAAAACGAAACAAAAAAACAAAACAGCCAGCATGGTCAGGTCTGTTACAGCAACAGCCTATTCCTTAGTACTAGCTTCTCTCTTAGTTGCTCTTCCATTGATGTGACAAAACAACATGGCCATGGCTACTTTCAAAAGAAAGCATTTAATTGGCCTTACAGTTTCAGAGGTTCTAACCTGGAATATTGTCTGTTAACCTGCGATTTTGTGATACTGGATCAATGGCATAGAATAAGAAAGAGTTAAGAACTCACATATTGATCCATAGGCATAAGGCAGAAAGCAGCACACTGGAAATGTGGTGAGAATTCTGAAACCTCAAACCCTGCCCTCAGAGTCACACCTCCTCAAACAAACCACCACCCTCCCTAATCCTTCCCAAACAGTTCTACCAACCGAGTACCAAGTATTCAAATATATGAACCCATGGAACACATTATCTTTCAAATTACCAAAGTCATTGTTTTATATGGTTCTTTAAATTTCTGATAACAGTTTGTATTTTATCTTTGGATATCTAAACGGGTTATTAAAATTAGTTAAAGAGTGCCTTTGACATAGGAATAACATGAGGGAGAATATATGAGTAACCAATCCATGTATTAAATGAATTTACCATTGAAAATTATAAATATTTTAACTTGGATTTTAAAATTTGAGAAAAATATGATGCCTTCAAAACTTACGGAATCATATTCTGTACATATTACTGAAAATTTTTTATTTATAGTAATCTATTAAAAGAGTTGCTACTGATCAATTGGATGTATTTAGAAAGAAGAAGAAGGAGGAAAAGGAGGAGGAGGAGGAGGAGGAGGAGGAGGAGGAGGAGGAGGAGGAGGAGATGATTCCAAAGGTATAGAGACATGGAAGCACTGAATAATGAGAGGTATGTACCTTATGTATGCCTTAGACATCCTGTTCCATTGACTTCATCGAAGTGGGTATTATCATGGCATTTGAAGTTGTATAAGCTCAAATTTGACCTTTTTTATGGGCTTAATTTCTATTAAGGGGCTGTCTCTGTAAAGAACAAACAGCGTATTAACAAGGGTTCTGTAGAGGAACAGAGCTTATAGACTGAATATATCTCTATATATAGTGGATGTATTAGTTACTTGTTGGCTGTGGGCCAGCTAATCCAACAATGGCTATCCACTGAAAGAAAGTGGAATAATACTATATCCAGTCAATGATGCTGGATATCTCAGCTAGGCTTCAGTGTATACTGGAATCCCAAAGAAATAAGCTCCAATATCAGCAAAGGAATGATAAGTGAGGTCAAGTAGGCAATGAGTAAGTGCTCTCTTCTTCCATATCCTTTAAATAGCCTTCCACCGGAGGTATGACACAGAGTTAAGGCATGTTTCCCTACAACAAAAGACCTAGATTTAAGGTGAGTGAATTTTCCCACTTCACATGATTTTATTCTTCACAAGTATTCCTCATGACACTTGGGTTTTGGATTCAGATGTAGGGTACAATAAAAAATAGCCACCACACACAGAGAGATATTATCTGTTGATACAATTAATAGAAAGTATTGAATAATAAATTCACATGTAAGCAACTTATGTTGGCTAATATTTCTGATTTCCCGTAAAACTTGGTTGTTGAGAAATAGCTTCTTTGTGTGTGTGTGTGTGTGTGTGTGTGTGTGTGTGTGTGTGTGTGTCCCAAAGTATGGTTACACTGTAAGGATTTGATAGTGAAACCTGCTGGATCACTGCTATAGGCAAAGCTACTGAAGAGGCAAGCTGTAGAGACACAGGTTTAAATGGAGTCTCAGGCCTGGTTGAGCTGCAGAGGTGATACATAGGCCTCTGGTGCCATATGGTGAACAGGTAAGTGGACAGCAATTCAAGAAGGCAGCATCATCAGTGCTGACCTAGTTGAGCCCTTGACAGAGTCAAGATTTTCTGCCTACTTTAGATATATGTATACAATTTTGATGACATTGCTTTTTTCTTTACTTTCCTTTTCTGTAAGAAATCTTGAGAGTTGGTTTACTAAGATAACAAGGGCATCTGTGATTTGACCTCAGTGGTCAAATTTTCTATTAGCCTTTCAATCAATGTAGAATTAGACACAATGTAATATCTGTGATTTTCAAGATTCTCAAAGTGAATTATTGAGTACTATTTAACAAGTATCTGAAGTCTGATACAGAACTCACACTAGCTTCTCTTTGTCTTATGCTACATTGCTTTTCTAGCATCAGTGCACAGAGATGGTTCCACACATGAATAATGAAGAAAAATAAAACAGCGGAACACCAGCTTCCTCTCTGTGTTCTTGACTCTAGATGAAATGTGGCCAGCTGCCTCTCATACTACCATCTTCACCATAATGGACTGTGCTGTCAAACTATAAATCAAAATCAGTCCTGATGATGCCGCCCCTGACCAGCAGGAAAGACACCAACACCGGGAGCTCTTCTTGCAGCAGTTTATTCAGGAACCTGGACTACCGGAGTGACCCCGGGAAAAGCTCCCACAGAACGTTTATAGTGTGCCTGGTCCTATCAGAAACTGCCACGTTGTCGCTCTTGGTTGGTGTGTTCGGATCACGCCACCTCACGCATTGCCTTGTTCGGATCACGCCACCTCACGCTATGCCTTCAGGCATGCGCATAAGGGGCTCGCTCAAAGGCGCATTGCACATGCGCATAAGGGGCGCATTGCGCTGGGGAAGCAGCAGGGGGCGCTGCTATCTATGGCTCTCCACACAGTCCTTTCTCCATTACGTTACTTTGGTCAGGTATTTTGTCAAAGAAATGAGCAGCATAAAGCAGACAAAATTTGATACTGAGAAATAGAGCTATTGTAATAAATCAGATAATGTGGCTCTCAGGTCTTTAGAAGTGGTTTACTGAAGGAACCTGGAAGATATGGAAACGTTGACCTACAAAAGCTACAGATTATTATGAGCAGAACTGAAGGAAACATTCTAGAGGGATTTGAAAACCAGAATGCTACAAGAATTAAAGGCAGCAGGGTCCTGACTCATGCGATTTCAGAAAAGAACAAGTAATCTTGTAACCTAGGCTACAAGTTGTTCCAATTATGTCTTAGACAAGAATCTGGTTATATTATGTCCATGTCAGGAGAAACTGAGTGACAGTGAATTTAAAATTAATGGAATAATTGTCTTCAGAAGGAATATTAAGATAAGATAAAATTTAGTCTGTGTTATGATTATTGCTCAATACCCTTATCCAGGTCTACAGGAAGAAAGATCAGGAAAAGATACTTTCAAAATGTGACATCTTGGTAGGAAAATGAGAGAGATTAAAGTTGCACACAAGCTGAGCATAAAGAAAGTACCTTAAATTTCTAGTGATTATCCTCATTAAAGATAGATTTAAGGCTTTGACTGGATAGGCTTGCAAGTGGTACAGATGACACCCATGGAACACAAATGGAATTAGCCTTATTTTGTGAGGCTTTGTACAAAGGACAATTGAAGAGAGCATCTAAGAGGCAAGTGATTGATTAAATAGATATATGAAAATTTTTTTTCAAATATAAGCTTACCTGATCTGCATTAGAACACTAGAAAGGGTACCCTAGAGCAAGGTCATAATCATTGAAGACTACATCTTGAGAAAATGTAAATTTATTTAGAAGGAGAGAACTCACTTTTATTGATTATTTGGGAATTTCACATAATGCACTTGGATCATGCTTTCTTCCCAGACCTCCTGGGACCATGCCTAACTCTTGTGGCCCCTTCTTCTTTTAAAACAAAACAAAACAACAACAACAACAACAACAACAACAACAGCAATAACAACAAACTAAGAGCAAATTGTATTGTTCATATAGTCACTGGAGAATGGTCACACTTTGGTGTCCATCCTTTTGCGTGGAGAGGACCTATGGGTCTCCTAGTAAGGGCAGAAGGGACTGTCCTTGCTGTGGATTCTGTTGCCTGCTTAACACTGCCCCCTGGCGGGGTGCCTTACAGTGACACAGAGGAAGAAGATGAAGGCATCTTCTTGATGAGACTTGATAGGTTGGGGTCAGTTGGTAGAACTGAAGAGCTCTGCCTCTCTGAGGACTAGGGCAGGGTCATAAGGGGAAGAGGGAAGGCGGGTAGGACCTGAAGGAGACTAGGGAAGGGGCTATGATTGGAATGTAAAGTGAATACATTTTTAAAAATTAAAAAAAAAGAAAGAATAGCGAGGCTTTCCCTACTACTACTCCTGGCAGGAGCTATCTATTGTGGAGAGCTATACTTCAGCATCCTTATCACACTTTTTTTTTTTTTACTTTTAGTTTTCTTTACTATTATTATTTTTTAAATTTTATTAATTTATTCAGATCACAACTCAATTGTTATCCCATCACTTGTATCCTCCCATTCTTCCCTCCCTCCCACTTTCACCCGATTCCCCTCCCCTAGGTCTGTGACCGAGGGGGACCTCCTCCCCCATTATATGGTCATAGGCTGTCAAGACTCACTTGGTAGCCTGCTTGTTCTTTCTTTGAGTGCCACCAGGCCTCCCCACCAAGGAGAGGTGGTCAAATATGGAGCACTAGAGTTCATGTCAAAGTCAGTCCCTGCTTATCATACTTTTTAAGAGTTCTCTTTGATGGTTTCCTGTCTAGGTTGTTACATTTTGGGGGTCAGGTGTATGTGGGAACCCATGTCAAATTCTCCCATATCAGAAATCCTGTGTTTAGGCTGTATGTCGTGACCTTTGAGTTGCTGACCTTTATGTCATGAGGTCTTGTGTTCTAGGCTATCCTTGGACTATTTACCTTTGAAAGAAGTAGAGAAGTCTCAACTTGAAACCACCCTAGGATCTAGGAACTAGGATCTAGGATCAGAGAACTAGGAAGTTCTACAGGGAGCGATTTAGGCTGTTGCATTCTTGCCCGGGGGCTAGGGTGAGTGAGATAAGAATAGAGCCTATTGGCCTTGCCCTATATATGTTCCTGCTAGTCGGCAATAAAGTGAATCTCGATCAGAAATTTCCTGACTTGATTCGTTATTTCTCGCGTCTCTGTATCCTACTTTCAATTCCCACTCTCTCTTTCAGGTGAACCTTGATTCAATTTTTTCCCGCTGGCTGGGACCCAACAGGTGTGGGGGGAATTATCACACATCAATATGGCTTCAAGTGGCATCACAGCCCATGGACATCAATATGATTTCAGGAAGCAGCACAGACCATGACTGTCTCTGAATGACCTTGGGTGGTAACATGGGCCATGGACATTGACACAGCCGCCAGCTACTGTGGCAGGACCATTGACCCACACATGACAGAACTGTATTTTTACAGTAAAGTGCCATCCACTCTTTGACTAGCTCTCTTGGTATTCTCAGATGGCAAAATAGAAGCAATTCAGGACCAGTTTCTATGCCTTCCAATTACTGTACTATTGTTGCTTATTTCGAGACTATTGGTTTGAACACAGGCAGTATGGAGCGAGTATATACGTTACACCAAAAGGAAGTTCATATCATTGTAAACTATTTCAAAATATGTCTCTGTACTGTACTACAGCATTATAAGCACAATAAAATACAAACAATCAAAGCAGATGTATGTATGAAGTGTTTGAAGCAATCACTGTGGAGTATAGATACTAATGCCAATACTACTGAGAAACTGAGAAGTGTAATATAAATTGAACTAATTTTAGTTGGCATTAATGTTTTTTCTTAATTATCTGTGGGTAAACAGAGAACCTCATTGCTCGCACTGGAGCCAGGCAGCTGCTCCTGATTTTTTTCTGAACATCGTGTAGGGCAAGCGGACTATTTTTCCAAGAGTAAAATAATGAAAACGGGATGAAGCCCTGATGGAATACACACTCCCTGAGAGGTGTGAAGTGATGTATATGGAGTTTTACTACTGGGAAAGAGATCATTATAGTAAATCTGTTCCAATGTATTTCAGAAGAGTATCTGGGAGTTAGCCGGTGAGAGAGTGCTGTGGCCTTACCCCTCCTTATTATTTGATAGGAAATCCAGGCCCTTAATTGATTACACTTCTCTGGGGAAAGGAAAGCCTCCAACTTTCTGGTCAATAGCTAGTTTATTAAATCTAGAAAACAAGGTGGGAAAGTTAAAATTCAAAGTGATGAAAATCTTCTTTGCATTACAAATAGAGAACTGGAGGTTGTGGAATCAGAGGCCAGCCTCCTACAGCTGCTAATGGTAATGGAATCCCAACAGGAGCAGTAGCTAAGTTCTCCCAAAGCCATCTGGCGTGCCAGACCTCACCTATCAATCACTGGGAGAATTGTAGCTCCTTTAGAGTTGACACTAAAGCTCAGTGATGAAGTGCACCTCACTGTGGACCAGACTGAAATGATTTAGTTTAATCATTGTCTTAATTTTATTTTTTATAATTTAAAAAAAAAATCTTCATCTTGGTGGTGTCAGACTTGCTTTTTTTCCTCCATCTGTCTGTTACTTGAAAGACAGGGGCTTCTACAAAGTTGCCATCTTCTCACAGATACCCATTCCCTTACATGCACTGTTCACTGGTTGCAACATTGTCTGCTTCAGGGACCCAAGTGGAGTGACATACTTATTCCTGGTTCCCTGGAAGAGTCCATGTCAAAGTGAAAGTGAACTTGCAAGCTCAAGATGTCCAGCCCACCCAAGATCCCTGCCTTACATAGACAAAGGCAACAGAACAGTGTCTCCTTTCAACAAAGCGTAAGAAAAATGGTGGCATTTGCATTCGAATATCATGTTCCCTGAAATATCTCTTCATCAGACAGACTTGTTTTCTCTCTCATTTGCCCATCTCTGTAATTGCCGTGTCTGGGTTGCTTTCTTCCCGCTATTAACTTAGAAGATCCGTGGCATGAAAAAAAAAGAGTTAAGCTGACATTTACTCCCACAATGCTTTTCAGGGACTAATGACTAACAGAAGAGAAGGAATTGCGTACCTTGCTATGAATGTTTCAAGGATAAATTCCAGGATAATTTTTCATTAGTTTTAGCAGAGCAATTATGATGATTATACAGCTTACTGCTTGGATCACGGCTTGCTGCTGGCACTGTTCCTTCTGACAACATTTTCCTAAAGTGCACTCCAGAGGTATCTATGCATGTGTGTAGAAGACGAAACACAAGTGGTGACCTTTTGATTCTGCCAGGTAGTGTTCTGGCTCTCAATATTTTTTTGTGCCTTTTTTTTTTTACTTTGACTCTCTAATCATATCTGTGCTTTGCTGTGCTACCCCACCCCCATCACTACCACCATGCACATCAACTCTATTAACTTTCAGAAATACAAATAGCCTAAAAGGGGGGCTGGGGGGGGGAAGAGATGTATTTTATCTCATTGTTCTGCTTTACTGAACCAGCATTTTTTTTTTTAAATTTCACTGGGAATGTTCCATCCTCTCTTTTGAATGCCAATTAAATTAACTCACAATCTCTGTGGATATAGATACAATATGATGACCAGGTGGGTCATCTTTTGTTACATTGTTACATGGAAAAAATCTCTCTCTCTCTCTCTCTCTCTCTCTCTCTCTCTCTCTCTCTCTCTCTCTCTCTCTCTCTCTCTCTGTGTGTGTGTGTGTGTGTGTGTGAAAATGTACATGATTTTACATTAAAGTGAGTATTACCTGAATACCTGCAGAAAAGGTAGTTATGATATGCTATGAAGACAAAGGGCTCCAGTGGGCCTCCCAATAGACTGTCTTTGGGAAATGAACTTACTAGTTCAGCAGATGATGGTTGGGGGGGGGGGGAGGGTGGTGTCTTGCAGCAGCTGAAACAACTGTCATTCCCATGTGACACAACTGATCTCTCATTTCCTTGTGACTTTGAAACCTGTCAGGGTTCTTGTTAAGAACAATGGGAAAGCAACACAGGCAACAATAAGGTTCCTCTTTGTGTTAAAGGGAACCATTATAACCATGTCCTGGAACCACTGACAGGATCAGACACCTCCATCCGTGGCCACAAAGAGAAGGCCACCACAGGTGTTCTTCCTCACAGTCAATCCAGTTACCTAAGACTTGCATGGCTATAAGAAATCCCAAGTGTTAGCTGTTAAGTATCCTATGATTTAGATAAAGTTAAATATGACAATTTCTTGCCATGAATAAAATAGCCTAACAAGTACATCTAAAGGAAAATACTGTTTGTTCACTGGTATTAGCTTTGTGTGCAAAGGAGCAAATGTAGGGCTTTATGTATGCCTGGGAAACTATACTGCCTGGTGGGTTTTTTTTTTGTCGTTGTTGTTGTTGTTTTGTTTTTTGTTTTTGTTGTTGTTGTTTAATTAGATATCCAGTAACTCTGAAGAACTTTTGCTCTGCATTTCTGAATGGTTTTTCCTTAGAGTTGCAGTACTAAGTCTGAGCATCAAATGTGTTTGAACAAGAAAAACTAATTTTCTGACAATTTGAAAGCTCGAAGTCTGAAATCCTTAGGGCTACATCATTTCTGAGGATGCCTAAGATGGAGAGTTCCTTATGTCTTCCTCTTAGCTGGTAGTTATCACAAATCCTTGATACCTCTTGGCATGCAGATGAGCTACATCACTACCGTTTCCAAATTCACCCACCCATCTCTCTTTTTTGTATTTTTAGTCTGTCTGTCTGTCTCTGTCTCTCTCCCTGTTTCTCTGACTGTCTCTGTCTGTCTCTCTCTCTCAATGTGTGTGTCTGTGTGTGTGTTTGGCTATGTCTGTCTTTCTGCTGTTCCATCTGTCTGTCTGTCTGTCTGTCTGTCTGTCTGTCTGTCTCTGTCAGTTTACATCTGTATTGCACATTTCTGTTATTTCGATGTGTCTGTGTTCAGTTCTCCCTTGTTTAATAAAGGCAGCACTTTCTGGATTAGTGCTTATTCTGAATGAATATGATTCCCCTTTAACTTATACTTAAGGCCATCCTGCTTCTAAATTCCTTTACATTTACAAATTCAAGTAGACATGGGGTCGTCAGCATATCTGTCAGCCTTGTGTGCAGGTGAGGTAGAAGGAAGCAGCAAAGCTAATAGACAGTTATTTTGTTTCCAGTAAATTATTGGTAAGAATCTCCCCACTTCTAGTAGTGAGAATTTTGCAATTTTCGTTTCTTTAAAAAAGCACACTGAGCCGGGCGGCAACGGTGCACGCCTTTAATCACAGTGCTCGTGAGGCAGAGGCAGATGGATCACTGTGAGTTTGAGGCCAGCCTGGTCTACAAAGTTAGTCCAGGACAACCAAAGCTACACCGAGAAACCCTGTCTCAAAACAAACAAACAAACAAAAAAATCAAAAACCAAAAACCAAAAAACAAAAAAGCACACTGAGATGGGAATACATTTTCATGTTAATCCCAGGTGTGAGGATATGAGCCTGTTTTACAGAAGCTGATTATGATTTGCCCCCTGCTCAAACAGGGGTGTGATTTTCATGCTGCATATTGTTTCTGTGATTATATGACATTTGGAACTCTGGGAACTTTATATCGGGTATATAAATGTTAGTGCCCTGACATCGCTAATCAGCAGGAAGTAGTGTAACAATAACATTGCCCCCTTTCCTCTCTATCCTTCCTTTCCTCTCTATCCTTCCTTTCCTCTCTATCCTTCCTTTCCTCTCTATCCTTCCTTTCCTCTCTATCCTTCCTTTCCTCTCTATCCTTCCTTTCCTCTCTATCCTTCCTTTCCTCTCTATCCTTCCTTTCCTCCCTATCCTTCCTTTCCTCTCTATCCTTCCTTTCCTCTCTATCCTTCATTTCCTCCCTAACCTTCCTTTCCTCTCTATCCTTTATCCTTCCTTTCCTCTCTATCCTTCCTTTCCTCTCTATCCTTCCTTTCCTCTCTATCCTTCCTTTCCTCTCTATCCTTCCTTTCCTCCCTAACCTTCCTTTCCTCTCTATCCTTCCTTTCCTCTCTATCCTTCCTTTCCTCTCTATCCTTCCTTTCCTCCATATCCTTCCTTTCCTCTCTATCCTTCCTTTCCTCTCTATCCTTCCTTTCCTCTCTATCCTTCCTTTCCTCTCTATCCTTTATCCTTCCTTTCCTCTCTATCCTTCCTTTCCTCTCTATCCTTCCTTTCCTCCCTAACCTTCCTTTCCTCTCTATCCTTCCTTTCCTCTCTATCCTTCCTTTCCTCTCTATCCTTCCTTTCCTCTCTATCCTTCCTTTCCTCTCTATCCTTCCTTTCCTCTCTATCCTTCCTTTCCTCTCTATCCTTCCTTTCCTCCCTAACCTTCCTTTCCTCTCTATCCTTCCTTTCCTCTCTATCCTTCCTTTCCTCTCTATCCTTCCTTTCCTCCATATCCTTCCTTTCCTCTCTATCCTTCCTTTCCTCTCTATCCTTCCTTTCCTCCCTATCCTTCCTTTCCTCTCTATCCTTCCTTTCCGCCCTATCCTTCCTTTCCTCTCTATCCTTCCTTTCCTCTCTATCCTTCCTTTCCTCTCTATCCTTCCTTTCCTCTCTATCCTTCCTTTCCTCTCTATCCTTCCTTTCCTCTCTATCCTTCCTTTCCTCTCTATCCTTCCTTTCCTCTCTATCCTTCCTTTCCTCTCTATCCTTCCTTTCCTCCCTAACCTTCCTTTCCTCTCTATCCTTCCTTTCCTCTCTATCCTTCCTTTCCTCTCTATCCTTCCTTTCCTCCATATCCTTCCTTTCCTCTCTATCCTTCCATTCCTCTCTATCCTTCCTTTCCTCTCTATCCTTCCTTTCCTCTCTATCCTTCCTTTCCGCCCTATCCTTCCTTTCCTCTCTATCCTTCCTTTCCTCTCTATCCTTCCTTTCCTCTCTATCCTTCCTTTCCTCTCTATCCTTCCTTTCCTCTCTATCCTTCCTTTCCTCTCTATCCTTCCTTTCCTCTCTATCCTTCCTTTCCTCTCTATCCTTCCTTTCCTCCCTATCCTTCCTTTCCTCTCTATCCTTCCTTTCCGCCCTATCCTTCCTTTCCTCTCTATCCTTCCTTTCCGCCCTATCCTTCCTTTCCTCTCTATCCTTCCTTTCCTCCCTATCCTTCCTTTCCTCTCTATCCTTCCTTTCCTCCCTATCCCTCCTTTCCTCTCTATACTTCCTTTCCTCCCTATCCTTCCTTTCCTCCCTATCCTTCCTTTCCTCCCTATCCTTCCTTTCCTCCCTATCCTTCCTTTCCTCTCTATCCTTCCTTTCCGCCCTATCCTTCCTTTCCTCTCTATCCTTCCTTTCCGCCCTATCCTTCCTTTCCTCTCTATCCTTCCTTTCCGCCCTATCCTTCCTTTCCTCTCTATCCTTCCTTTCCGCCCTATCCTTCCTTTCCTCTCTATCCTTCCTTTCCTCCCTATCCTTCCTTTCCTCCCTATCCTTCCTTTCCTCTCTATCCTTCCTTTCCTCTCTATCCTTCCTTTCCTCTCTATCCTTCCTTTCCTCTCTATCCTTCCTTTCCTCCCTATCCTTCCTTTCCTCTCTATCCCTCCTTTCCTCTCTATCCTTCCTTTCCTCTCTATCCTTCCTTTCCTCCCTATCCTTCCTTTCCTCTCTATCCTTCCTTTCCTCTCTATCCTTCCTTTCCTCTCTATCCTTCCTTTCCTCTCTATCCTTCCTTTCCTCCCTATCCTTCCTTTCCTCTCTATCCCTCCTTTCCTCTCTATCCTTCCTTTCCTCTCTATCCTTCCTTTCCTCTCTATCCTTCCTTTCCTCCCTAACCTTCCTTTCCTCTCTATCCCTCCTTTCCTCTCTATCCTTCCTTTCCTCCATATCCTTCCTTTCCTCTCTATCCTTCCTTTCCTCTCTATCCTTCCTTTCCTCCCTATCCTTCCTTTCCTCCCTAACCTTCCTTTCCTCTCTATCCTTCCTTTCCTCTCTATCCTTCCTTTCCTCCCTATCCTTCCTTTCCTCTCTATCCCTCCTTTCCTCTCTATCCTTCCTTTCCTCCATATCCTTCCTTTCCTCTCTATCCTTCCTTTCCTCTCTATCCTTCCTTTCCTCCCTATCCTTCCTTTCCTCTCTATCCCTCCTTTCCTCTCTATCCTTCCTTTCCTCCATATCCTTCCTTTCCTCTCTATCCTTCCTTTCCTCTCTATCCTTCCTTTCCTCCCTATCCTTCCTTTCCTCCCTAACCTTCCTTTCCTCTCTATCCTTCCTTTCCTCTCTATCCTTCCTTTCCTCTCTATCCTTCCTTTCCTCTCTATCCTTCCTTTCCTCCCTATCCTTCCTTTCCTCTCTATCCCTCCTTTCCTCTCTATCCTTCCTTTCCTCTCTATCCTTCCTTTCCTCTCTATCCTTCCTTTCCTCTCTATCCTTCCTTTCCTCTCTATCCTTCCTTTCCTCTCTATCCTTCCTTTCCTCCCTATCCTTCCTTTCCTCCCTATCCTTCCTTTCCTCTCTATCCTTCCTTTCCTCTCTATCCTTCCTTTCCTCTCTATCCTTCCTTTCCTCTCTACCCTTCCTTTCCTCTCTATCCTTCTTTTCCTCTCTGTCCTTCCTTTCCTCTCTGTCCTTCCTTTCCTCTCTATCCTTCCTTTCCTCTCTATCCTTCCTTTCCTCTCTATCCTTCCTTTCCTCTCTATCCTTCCTTTCCTCTCTTATCTATTATTAAGTGGTTGTAAGGGAAGAAGAAAAGGGTGGAGAAGGGTGCAAGAAAAAGAAACCCACAAAGTAGCAAATGCAGGCGACATGGGAATCGAGGGCATATGATGTTCCCAATGAGGTGAGGCTTTATGATCTGTAAAAGGTCTATTTTGCTCGGAGGCAATGCGAGAAACTGTCTAGTGCTTTCCAACCTGGAAATAAAAATACAGACTAAAGGATGGGTATTGCAGTTATGAAGACGAATTGTACAATCTATTTTCTGCTGCATAAGTGTTTACTTGAAAAGAAAAATGTCAGAACTACTTGGAGAGAAAGCAAGTATGCTATGTCTGGGCAGCACCATTTAGAAACAAGATACCCGTGGTTGACTTAGGCTGTGAAGCAAACAGTGTTGCCTGTTTCTTTGACAATAAAGAAAATGAAAGAGATCGCTGCAGACATCAATTTTTTTATAGGCAAAACCTAGATAAATTGTGAGAAGTCTGTCTCTACGAAGCACAAGCAATATTGAATGCTTAATAAGTGTAAGTCTACCACGAAACTAGGCAGACATGAATGAACAGAATAGACACAGCTCTTGTCATTTAAGTTTGCAATGTAGCAGGAGATTCACTTATAATATAGGTAATGAAAAAGAGGGTGGTATGTTGCAAAAATACACAAAAGGAACATAAAATGCAGCTTTGCATAGTCCAGAAGTGAGATTTAAGCTGAGACCTAAAGAATGGATAGGAGTAACTGTCATTTCAGAGGACAGAGAAGACTATTATAAGCCAAGGAAACCACATTCTTAAATGCAGAGGAGAAAAAATTACATGTCAATTTCAAGATTCTGAGAAAAACCTCAGTGTGCCTGGATGGCTAACTCTAAGAGAGATGCTAAGAAGTGAGGCTAAAGTAAAAAGGAATGAATCGGGCCAGGCTGATTTGCAGGGTATTTTTAAGCTTAGCCTTTGTTCCAAGGAGAGACAGTGGTGGCTCTCAGAAATGCTGTGAGCAGGAGGGACTCACAGTGAGCTCTGAGGGATGATCATTTTGCTTGAGGAAAAAGTATTCAAAGCAATTCAAAATGAAGAGTGGTGGAAAATATTTGTAGCACAAGGTAATGATCCAGGTGAAGGATGGTGATAGATTTAACTAGAATTTCAGAAGTAAAGATAAAAATTTAAAAAATGTTGAGCATGTTTAAGGAGTTACTTAGGATTTACAGGAAGAATGAGTCAGTATTAGAGAGGAACAATGTTGATTCACATCGTAGGACCAGTGCTGCAGCCAGGCTCTCTGATTTGGGATAGAATTGGAAAGATTATATATTCTATGTGTGAAGTATGGAGTTCAGATGATATGAAGAACATTCAATGATTATTATTTTAAATCTATAAGACTTTGCCGTGGCTGATTCCCCTATTTCCTCCTCCCCTAATTCATCGTACCCTGAATGGGATGAAGTCCAGCCCTATTCCCTCCCTTGCTCAGCAATTGGCTGTAACGTGCTTTATTAGCATATTAGAGGCCCAACTGGCAAGCAGTGTTTATGCAACATGAGGCAGGAGATTCTTAGGACAAGGATTGCAAACAGACATGGTGAGTACAGAAATCAGCATTTGGATCACTCAATTACTTTATGCCTATAGACAGCTTTGCTCAACCATGAACTTCTCAAAAGGATGTTCAGTATTGATATAAATAAAGTAATGGGATCAAGTAACAATGACCATGGAGCTACTGAAACTAAAACAAATCTTTCGTGGATTTCTCTTTGAAGTTGATCTTCTATTACAGTGTAAACAAAATAATTGACAAATAGTAGGCATTAGTATTTTGGTAGTTCATTTATACACAATGGGAATCATAGGCTACAGGTGGATGAAGATGCTCTTCTACGGTATACAGTAGATGAGACTGATATCTGAACTGTAGAAAGTTCAGTGCTAAGTGTAGATAGAGAGGAGAACGTGAATAGAGAGAGATAAAAGAGTGGGAGGAAGAAATACTGGAAGACACGGCGTATGGTAAGAAAGCAAAGAGAGTTAGTTCTTCATACGAAAAGGAATAAAAGAAGGGAGGAAGAAATGAGGCAAAGAAGGAAGAAAGAGAGGAGATGCCTAGGAGGTTTGGTAATCTAACCCATGAGAAATGTGCATTTGTAGTCCCTAAATGTAAAGTAGCAATTACATGTTCCTGTATGGTAGAGTATAAGGGTGTGAACTGGAAGACATAGACATGTAGGTGCTTTTGAAAAAAAATTGGCTACACCCTTGCTCTCTGTTTTTATATAGACTCATATACTTGTTTAATGCTATTTCTCTGTTGATAAACGACTTTTCTTGCATTTTATATGTCTTAGTATATTTGATTTATTTTATTAAGTTAAATTTTGTACCATAATTCCTTTCTTTTTTCACCAGGTATGTGTCATGACATTTGATGATATTAACAGTATGGTTAAAAAAACAAAACAAAACAGTATGGTTTCTTTAGTTTAGGTTTTTTTTTTGCTGCATTTCCTAAAATATTGTATTATTATTATTATTATTATTATTATTATTATTATTATTATCTTAAAAACAATATACACTGATAGTAAAAGACTGCTTTCCAACATGGTTTAATAGAGGTTTAAAGAAGGGAGAACGTCAAATTTCCAGACTCGACTCATAAGTCGTCACGCCTTGGGGTTATGAAGTTTATGTACTCGTATATTGTCTTGTGATCTGAGAACACATCTTCTGGCTACACACTTGTCCCTCCAGGTAACTTAAGGAACAACTTAGAATGGTTTTGTTACAACTTTCATTCCTTACTTAGTGAAAAATTCTATAATAGTATTATTTGTTATTCATTGTTATTCATCTACTAAGTTACTGCTTTTTAATAGATTATACTGAAGAATCAATACTAAATAAGTTGTCCTTTGTTCTGTACATACACAGTTTATAAGCTGTCACGTCTTACTTGATTTCCTATTATGATAAGACACAATGGTCAAGGTGACTTATAAAAGAAATTTTTTGATTTAGCTTATTGTTTCACAACATTTTTAATTCACATGTTCTTAATTTAGTCCATTTAATATTCCATTTTAAAGAGTTCTTTAAATTTACTTAAAAAGAGCACACTAAATGGCAAGAATATAAAAATCTTCATAAACAATGTCAAAACCAAAACATTTTGAATTACAAAATGTTAAAAACATATTGGTACTTAACATTTTAGTAATGCATACAGCTAAAAATATTTTCTAAGGAAAATAGCTGTTCTAGTTTACCAATTTTTGCAGTTCCTGTGATCTCTTTCTCTTCTGTAGATAGAATATTTTATACAAAGTTCATATTTTTATTAGTTATTAAAAAGATACAATGTGTGTATAATATTAAAAAAGAAACCATACAAAGCCACATGAAAAACACACTTGAAAGTATAATGTTTTGTTGAACAGATTCCTTTTAGAAGGATTGAAAATGCTAGACATGGAGCTTTATGAAGAGTTTATTTTCAACATGGTGCTTTTGAAGTCAATTTGGTTTAGGCTCAGCAGTGTCTTTATCATGACATATAAGTTGCACAATTAGCACGGGGAATATGAGTGCTAAGTAAGAAAATTCTTGATATTAAGTAATAACCTTGCCCCCAAAACCCTAATTTCTCTTACAGTTTCCCCCTTATTAGTGAATGCTTGCTTTCAATGACATGCAGAAACAAAACCTCGACAAGAAGATTTTCTCCAAAGTTCAACCCTTCACAGTGACTTGACACGGGTAACTTGTGTTCCAGGGTAGGCAAAAAACTCTCCCCAGTCTTCCATCGCATCTTATCTCCCACAGAATGTTCCACATCAAGGATGTCTGAGACCCTAACCTGCCAAAGACTAGAGTTCCAACAATGGTGTATCAAACACACAGATGTTACTTTGTACAATAAAAAGCTTCATTTTCCCGGCAAAAGCAGAAGGCATCTCAATGTTTGTGTTGATCCACAACAATTTACGTTTCTGTGTTATTGTTTTCTTGACTGTGGTTTTAAGTCCAAACCAGGAAATCAACTCATGGTTATAACCACTGTTGATTATAATTTGACTTTAGCAGCTGTGTCTCTTTCCTTGTGAATCTCATGCTCAGCACCTAGTGAGTGTGGATGGGATGCTGGGAGTGAATGACACCAAATTCCGTCCACTTGCTTTGCTTCCGGTAGAGCACTCCACCTTTTCCCTTTACTTGATCACACATTTCAGCTTGTGTGCGGACGGGGCTTCATGTTTACCTTTCTACTGTTGACTTTGTTTAGCTTTATTCCAATGATTCCCCCCTCCACTTACTCCTGGTTTTGTTCAATCTTTGTTAGCTGGGTCTTCTAAATGTACAATTAACTTATTCATTAGAGTATTCATTTTTAATGTGGGCATCAATGGCTGTAAATTTCCCTTGAGTACTTCCTTCACTGCCTCCCATGAATGTCAGTGTTGTGGCTTATTTTTCATTCATCTATTTCTTTAATTTCTCTTGTGATTTCTGCTGTGAATTATTCATTACTGAAGAGTATGTTAATTTCTACATCTCTGAGAATTTTCAAGTTTTTCTTATTACATTAATCGGTAGCATCATCCTATTATGACAAGGAAATATTTGTTAAATAATTTGAATCTCTTAAATTTATTTAGATCTGTTTTGTGTCCAAATATATGCTCTATTCTTGAAGCGATTCTACGCATCATTTGAGAACAAGAAGCATTCAACTCTTTGGGGATGAATATTCTATGTACTTTTTAAAAGATTAACTTGAATTATAATTGTCTTCACTTTTTCTATTTCCTTACTATTCTCTGTTTGGCTGTTCTAACCATTGTAAAAAGTGAGATAGAGATGGCTCCAAACGTTATTGTACAACAGTGCTTTTCTCCTTTTGTGCGTTTCAGGAGCCCTGTTTCTTATTGGCAGAGAAATGTAGTTCTTTAATTTGGACAAACTAAAATTTAACAAATATCAGCTTGCATTCTAACACTAAGAACTAAAAAGCATCACAAGCATGGGTGATAATTACTCACAACTCCCACTCCCTCGGAATTGTCAATGACACCGCTACTATTAAATTGTTTATGAAACTGTCATGAATAATGTATGTACTCATGTTGGCCACCCTGCCCAGCACACAGTGAGCAAGTAGATAAGAGTGGGTATGTGAATATTTAAGTTATAGTCCTAAATTTCTGAAAATCTTTTGAGTGTTCTATTTATTCTTCTGAAGGAGACAAAATTCAAACATTCATATTTGAAATAGGATGTGATGGCATTAGCTGAGTCAGGTAAGCTCCCTGATTTTGGTTATTATTTTTGTGTACATTCCAAATTTAGAACACAAGTTTGAATATCCCTAGGCTGGTCCTTTGTGTGGAAATGATAAGAAAAGCAGATACATGCATTGTGGTGCCTTACTCACATTAGCTTTACTTAAGGGCTTGGGAATGTGCTGAGGTTGTAATGAGGTGGTTGTCTTTTATGTAGCAGTTGGCTCTTTCCTTTTCCTCAGTTTCCCTCAATTCAGAAGGAAATTTATCATTTGAGTATCCTTTCTAATTGTGAGTTGAAAAGCTCATCTTCCAGTTTGCATCAAGTGGAGAAACTGGAGAATGAAACGGCATCACCGCTTGAACGTCAGGAAACTGTACTGTGAGCCTCTGCCATTCTAAATATTTACGATAATGCTTCTTAATGCACTTAGTATGCGTTATGTCGTTCAGTAGTACCACATTTTTTTTTTGCTTCCTTTCCTAATTGGATTAGTATAGATGTACAGGGATGTCACGAAGGAAGGACTGCAGTGGTACATATTTCTTGATTTTTCCTATCAATTGATCAAACTGTCTCATCATGAGGATGATACTTCTGTGCAACTCACTTATTTTTTATTAATTAATTAATTAATTTACTTTACATTACAATTGTGGGCCCCTCCCTCCTCACCTCTCAGCCCTCACTCCCTCCCTCTTGCTCGATTCCCTCTCCCTTACCCTTCAAAAAAGGGGAATCCTGCCCACTACCCCTCCAAACACATGAACTTGCATCAGGACTGAGCACATCCTCTTTTTTTTTTTTTTTTTTTTTTTGCTTTGTTTTTGTCTTGTTTCCTGGAGCCTATTATTTCCATTTTCATCTCATTTTCTTGTTTTTTAAATATAGTTTATTAATTTATTCATATTACATCTCAATTGTTATCCCATCCCTTGTATCCTCCCATTCCTCCCTGCCTCCATTTTCCCCTTACTCCCTTTCCCTGTCACTGTATTTGACCACGTCCCCTGGATGGGAAGGCCTGGTGGCACTCAGAGGAAGGATAGCAGGCTACCAAGAAGAGACTTGATACCCTGTGAGCATATACAGGGGGAAGATGTCCCCCCTCAGAGCACATCCTCTTTAATGGTGGCCAGGCAAGGCTACCCCACCAGGTAGAATTGTGATTTAAAAAAAAAAGCAGGCAACAGAATCCTTGTCAGAGACAGCTTCAGCTCCCTTTACTAGGGGACCCACATGAAGACTAAGCTGCCCATAGCTGCCCTATGTGTATGGGGCCTAAGTCCAATCTATACATGGTCCTTGGTTGGTGCTTCAGTCTCCACAAGCCCCCCAGAGCCCAGGTCAGTTGGCTCTGTTTATCTTTATTTTGTTTGCTTGTTTTAACATATCATTTTATTCATCTAATTTTTCATTTTTGATATTATATCTCTACACACAAATACATATATATGTATATATATGTACATATATGTATATGTGCACAAGAGATGAAGTGACAACAAATCATGAAATATTGGTGGGGAAGATAAAGTATTTGGAGGGAACAAATCATCATAATAGACTTTCAAAATTGATTCTTCAAAAAAGGCCATTATTTGGAATGCATTATATATTGAGGCATTTAACACATCACACTACAGACCTCCAGCTCAGCACAGGATGACCCCAGCAGCCAATTTCTTATGATATTTCTCTGTTGATCTTTTTGTGGAGCTCCTGTCCCATTCTGAGTCCCTTGATCCTTCCTGCCACTCTTCCACAAGGCTCCTTGAGCTCCAACAAGTGTTTGGCAGTAAGTTTCAGCATGCTTTCATCCATTGCTAGGTGGAGCCTCTCAGGGGATAAGGTATGTTCGGCTCCTATCTGCAAGAATAACAGAGTATTTTTAATAGTGTCAGGAGTTGTCTCCCTCCCTTGATGTGATCAAGACCTTCCCTCAATCTCTGCTCTCTCTTTATTCCTGCACATTTTGTAGGCAGGGTAAATTTTGGCTCCACGTTTTTATGGGTGATTTGGCATTCCCCTCTCTTGATGAAGAGTCCTATCTAATTAGAGAGTGGCCCCTTCAGTCTCCATGTCTCCTGATACTAGGGGTGTCACATGCTGCTCACTTTATGAGATCTCTTCTCCAACCTGTGAAAAATGAGTGATGTTGCCCATTCTTTTGATAGAGAAACAAGGAAAACAAGAACAGGGCAATTCTAATGCTAGGAACTGTATCATAAGTTTTCTCTAGAGGAGAGACTATGAATTTCATTGTTGGAAAAATGAAAACTACCTTGTAAAATTAACAATGTAAAAAATAGTTGAACACTCCAAATTCTTTAACTATTCCTGGCCTGCTCAAAAGGAAATAATAATTCATTTTCTGGACAGATGTGTGCTCCTTGAATACATTAGTGATTGACCTGACTCCATGGTAGAAAATCTTGTTCTAATGAGAAGGACCTAGAAATAACATGTTGTTCTCTCACTGACTCTTTGATGTTTTGAGTCTGTATTGCTAGTGGGGAATTCATAAAACCTGGATCAGTAGTATGTCTATACATAAACCTATATCTGATTTCAGTGTCCCCTTATATCAGTGATGATGCTTCATCCTCATTAATAACCCTTTCTCCGCCTGCCTGAAATTATAAGGACATTTAGTTTGTGATTCAACAAGCCAGGATGCTTGGGAATCATTTGATTCAGAATCTAAGAATCAAGGATTTTTTTTTCTTCTCATTTATTTTTCATTGCCTTAACTTGGGCTTTACATGAAATAAAACAATAATTTTGATTGTTATTTAACAGGTCTACTGTGGTTAAACTATGCCAAAGAAAAGAGAAAAATGTGTGGGGGTTATTAGGGGATATTAATAAAAGACAAGGCTCAGTGGTAAGGAATTTTTGCTGCTCTCTTCTAGCATTTGGTTCCCAGAACCCACCTTAGGTGGCTTGTAACTACTTATAACTTCTACTCTAGGAATCCCATACCCTCTTTAGGCACTAAAAGCACCCACATTTAATTAGAATGCTTACATAATGTGTGTGTGTTTGTACACGTGTGCGCGTGTTTGTAATATATAAAATATCTTAAGAAATGAAATAAAGTGGGGATAGAAGCTTCCTTTAATTTTTTTTGATAAAACTCCCAAATAGCAGAGCCACAGTAGGCTGAAAGACAGTGGAAAAATGACTTTTAAGATCTGTACCCTAAACATGGGGCTGTAATATCTGGTGTACTAGCCCTACAAAGAAAAATTCATGATCCAACATTTATTAAACTACCAATAAATATAAGAACCCTTGCAAACCTGGACCTCTCATTCTTGGAGTTTTCCTATTCAGACAGCATGAGATCATCTCTGCAGTTGTTCTTAAAGGCAGGAGATTGAAGATGATCAGGACTCAAATCTGAACCACAGCCAGATTGTGCTAGCAAATATTGACACAGAGGAGCTGTTATCTGTATACAGGAGTACCAAAACTCCCTGTGTACTTTCTCAGCTTTTGAGATGCTATAGCTCCAAGCAGGTGTGCCTTTGCAAAGCTTGACTGACCATTCTGATCCACCAGAAAGCACAAACCATGAACTAAGGTTTTGCCTATCCCTTTACTATAATCTTATTTTACATCCTTACTCATCTTATACAACTATTTTAAGAATCTTTTTTGTTTCTCAAATGAGGAAGTCTCTAGAAGCCAGTAAACATATTATGTCAACTACTTCTGTCACCCAAAATAGAATTTTAATAGACATTACCATTTTACACTTGGCTTATTTACCATTTACGTGAGAGGATCAGGTTGTCCTTTTGACTCCTTATTTGAAGTAGCATTAAAAACTCTTTTTCTTCTAACTGATTTAGTGTCTCTGGTTTTATATTGAGGTCTTTAATCCATTTGGACTTGAGTTTTGTGCATGGTGACAAGTATGGGTCCAATTGCATTTTTCTACATGTAGAAATCCAGTTAGATCAGCACCATTTGTTGAAGATGCTATCCTTTTTCCATTGAATAGATTTGGCTTCTTTGTCAAAAATCAGGTGACTATATGTGTGTGGATTCATATCTGGGTCTTCAATTTGATTCCATTGATCAACCAGCCTATTGCTGTGCCAGTACCATGCTGTTTTAAGTTCTATTGCTCTATAGTACAGCTTGGGATCAGGTATGGAGATTCCTCCTGAGGATCTTTTATTGTATAAGATTGTTTTAGCTATTCTGGATTTTTTGTTTTTCCATATAAAGTTGAGAGTTGACCTTTCAATGTCTTTAAAAAATTATGTAAGTATTTTGATAGGGATTGCATTGACTCTGTAAATTGCTTTTGGTAAAATGGCCATTTTTACTATGTTGATTCTCCCGATCCACGAACAAGGGAGATCCCTCCTTCTTCTCAAGTCACCTTCAATCTCTTTCTTTAGGGACTTAAAGTTTTTTTCAAACAAGTCTTTCACTTGCTTGGTTAGAGTTACTCCTAGATATTTTAAATTGCTTGTGGCTAATGTGAAGGGTGTAGATTTCCTAATTTCTTCCTCTGTATGATTGTCATTTGTATATAGGAAGGCTATATAAAACCAGTGACACTAAATCAATTAGAAGAAAAAGTGGGGAAGAGCCTGGAACACATTGGCTCAGGAGACAACTTCCTGAACAGAACACCAACAGCCCAGGCCTTAATGTCAACAATTAATAAATGGGACCTCATGAGGCTGAGAAGCTTCTGTAAGGCAGGAGACACTGTCAAAAGAAAGCGACAGCCTACAAACTGGGAAATAATCTTCACCAACCCTGCAACTGACAAAGGTCTAATATCCAAACTTTATAAAGAACTCAAGAAATTAAATGCCACCAAACCAAATAACCCAACTGAGAAATAGGGCTCAGAATTAAACAGAGAATTCTCAACAGAGGAATATCAAATGGCTGAGACACACTTAAAGATATGCTCAACATCTCTAGTCATCAGAGAAATGCAAATCAAAACAACTCTGAGATTCCCTCTTACACCCATCAGAAAAGCTAAAATCAAATATTCAAGTGACAACACATGCTGGCGAGGATGTGGAGAGAGAGGAACACTCCTTCATTGCTGGTAGGAATGCAAACTAGTACAGCCACTTTGGAAATCTATCTGGTGCTATCTCAGAAAACTGGGAATAGGGCTTCCTCAAGACCCAGCTATTCCACTCCTAGGAATAAACCCAGAAGATGCTCCAGCACACAACAAGAAAATTTGCTCAACCATGTTCATAGCAGCCTTATTCATAATCACCAGGACATGGAAATAGCCTAAGTGCCCCTCAGTAGAAGAATGGATAAAGAAACTGTGGTACATTTACACTATGGAATACTACTCAGCTATTAAAAACAAGGAATTCCCAAAATTTGTGGATAAATGGATTGAACTAGAAATGATCATAATGAGTGAGTTAACCCAGAAGCAGAAAGACTCAAATGGTATATACTTACTTATAACTAGACACTAGCCCAAGGGACAGGTCCCATGAATGTCTGCACCTAACAGGAAACTGGAATAGAGGTGAGGACATCCTATTGAGACTCTAGGTGAGAAAAATATAGGGGATAGGCAAGTAGGTGGATCCAGAGGGTCCTAGAAACCTACAAGAGGAACATTATGATGGGTAGATCTGAGCCCAGGGGTTCTGCTTGATCTAAGGCACCAACCAAGGACAATCATCAAACCCCTACCCAGATCTAGCCAAGGGACAGAACATTCTCCACAGTTAAGTGGAGACTGGGGACTGACTCTCACAGGATCTCTGGTGCCCCATATTTGGCCATGTCCTTTTGTTGGGGAGGCCCAATGGCACTCGGAGGAAGGATAGTGGACTACCAAGAAGAGACTTGATACCCTAGCATCGCATTCAGTGGGAGGAGGTCCCCCACAGGCACAGTCATAGGGAAAGCGGATTGAGGTGAAAGTGGGAGGGAGGGAGGAATGGGAGGATGCATGGGATGGGATAGAAAATGAGATTTAATATGAATTATTTTATTTTTCAATAAAAATGTGTTATTAAAAAAAGAAAAAAACAATAAAAGTTATACATTTAAAAAACTCTTTTTAATCTAATGGTCTGATAATATCTTGTTTTAAATATATAAAGAGCTTTTACAGCATATTCATAAAAAGGTAAAGAAGACAATACAAAAATATATACCTTGGCAACTTCTAATTATAATACAAAAATAGACTCTTAGAATTAACTTAACTTTCTGGTTTTTGTGCATAAAACCGACTCAAAAAGACCCCATTAGTAACCCATACATCATTTCAAATTCCCCTAGAGCAGTTCAAGAAGTCATACTCCATATTGGCTATGCTGTACCTCCTATGGTGTTTTCCTACTACATCAATAAGACAAAAGCAGCCTCTCTGCACTCTCAGAAGTGAGTGTGCACTTTTATGTTCTTGGACAACATACATAAATGTACTAAACTAAAAAGCAAGCATGACATGATCTCTACCTTTCTGGGGGTTTTGTACGTCTTCGGTGACAAGATGCCACTGGTAACCCATTCATTCACCAGTTTTATACTCATCTGGGATGTGTCTGCACATCAGTTACATGGAGATGTTTCTGAGCATCACTTAGCCTGAGTAATGGATATGAGTATTAGGCTCTGAATGGGCCATGTTCTCAGTCAACTACACACTGAGCAACTGTAATAGCAACCCCACCTCCGGTACAACTTTTGTTTTTGGATAATAGTGATTTCTTTGAATAAAATCTTTGCTTTGTGTATTCTACTTCGTCTTCTATCCAACCCTTTCTAGTGCAGGCGGGTTCTCTTTCTGGTCATAGTTATTAACAGCCTCTAACTCCTGATGGTTTGTAAGTATATTAATAGGGTTTTCTTTTTGAGGTGATTTAACCTGACAAATTTCATATACTCAATAAACATGTTAGACTGCATGACATTCTCAGACCCATCTTAATTACTTTAGTGATTCCTACTGGGAATTTCTTATGCATCAACTTCCAAGCGTTTTGAGCTCTTGATTGCAAGCTCTGCTAGGATAAGACAGTGACAGAAAGGCCATCCTTTCTTCTTGGATTCATAACTCACAGTATCAATGATGACTTTATTAGTCTACATTTTTTGGTTGCATTCATTTACTTCTTGGCAGTTCAAGAAAGTTGAAATGCAAGTTGTTGAAAGGATGAAAGGACCACGGCCAGGAAAAGTGCTGTAGTCCATGATGGAGAGCTTGACCTTGGTGAACTACATTGGAGACTCTGACATCACTTTTAATGTCTTTACTGAGGAGTTTCTTTAAGTCTCATGCATTTTCAAGAGCTACCTATTGAATTTATTGTAACCATTGTGTCACTAATGTCTCAGGTGGGCTAGAAAAGTGCTTTTAAATTCAAAGGACTATACTACGTTCACATCCATCAGGCCTGAGTCAGACAATCTCTCTCAGAAGAGGAATCATGTTCTTAGTTTTTACACCAGCATTCTTTCTTACATGTCTTATCAGTCAGACCTTAATCACAAATTTATGTAGGAACTAAAAACTACAAAAAGTTTAGGGTCAGATCAGGTAGACCTGGCAGACATGTAACACATACCAAATCATGTTCTCCACATTCTCTTATACTTAGTTATCAGTTAATGGATTGTTCCCAATGAGGTGTAGATTGTGTATTATGGTTACTCCTAATATTTTAAAAAGATTTCCTTCTTACTATTTAACACAGGTAAACTACATGTATTATTCTGTGCCATGAGAAAGGTTCTAAGAAAATTGCATAGAAAAGTTGTTCTATGCTGTTTACAAAAATGTAACAGCTTGTATGTAAAACCAAGTCCTATTTTGATTCATATGCCCTGACTTTTTTGATCATATTTTCTGATAGTTCACAATAGAAGGTTTTATATGCAGAATGATAGAATAGATTCTTGAATAATTCTATAAAGCACAACCCAAAATAGCATACTGGAAGTTATTAAATGAAATAAATAAAAGTTTTCTCATTTCTAAAAGCTAATTTGTGTTATAAATATATCACATAGTTATTGAGCTGAAAGTCTGCAATGAAACTCTTCCTTTGTTAGCATGATTTGCTAGTAAAGATTCCTCCCACTCTCTGAGATGCTGGGGAATGCCAGCATCCCTTTTTACTTCCTAGAGCAACGCCATCATTTCTGAATTTCATTATCAGCAATTATCATCAGTTTATCCCTTAATCATTTCACTTTTAACAGTCTTGAATATTCCAAAGGTTTTCTTCTTCTTCTTTTTTCTCTCACATATCTTAACTTTTGCATTTATTCTTATCGTCAGTAAAACATACCTCACTTTCACACAATTAGCTTTTAAACCCTCTCTGTCTGGCCCTTGACTCTTTTCACTGCTGCTTGCCTGCTCCTTGTTTGGGTCTTCCTGAAATCCTATCAATGACAACCTGTTATCCTTTGGATTAAGTGCGCTCTTCTGTCAGGAAATGTCAAGGACCTCCCGCACTCATCCTGTATATCCCGCATGGTATCTGACTTTTCAAAATCTCACTGTATAAGCAACTCAGCATGAAGCTCCCTTTGCAGGCAGGTCTGAGCCATCTCCTCATCCACCCGGGTGCTCCTTCACAATCATTCCTCATTAGGCCTCATTCCTACTCACGTGCACATGGTGAGCTGACACTGCTGATTTGATCTGTTCAGACTTTGGCAGCTCTGACAGAAATTCAAAGTTTGAGCAGCCTGAGGAAAGAATAAATGGCAATTTGCAGTTCAATATGGAAGTAGATTGGAAATTGCCAGAAAAAAAATTTGCATTAAGACTTGTAGGTCAGGAAGATCGGTCCGTTAAACACATCAGGGTCTGATGATCTTTTTGGGTGTTTATTTAGTCTTAATACACGATAGTCTAATTAATTTGGGTGTGTTTTTTTCCCCACGTTTGTTCCTTTTGTCTCCTTTCGGCCTGTTCTCATCCTTATTCAACAGAACATGAGCTCTTAGTGATGTATCTCAGCTTTATTTATGAAGGAATAGTGGGAATTTGAAAGCATTTTATAATGCTTTCTTTTTCCCGCTCTCACAGAACACATCATGCCTGTTCAACCCTAATGTTCACTCCACTCCCAATTTTTTTTCTTGAAGTCCTACTCCCCCAACCCAGCATGGCTGCCATAATGAATACAGAAATGATACTGAAGTTAGGTCAGCGTACGTCTTTGACCAGCTATGACTCATGTCCTTGGAAGACAAACCCCATGTGAGAGACACTGTCAACATGGTGGGCCAGCCAAGTCAGGGGTCTTTCCAGACAACTAGTTTTCTGGCAGCTTGATCTTGAACTTCCAGATCCACAAACTGTGATCAAGTGAGTTTCTGTAATTTGTTACCCAGTTTATGAAACTCAAAAATGACAGCGGGAATCATATTAAGGTGGTATCCATACTCCTTTTGCTTATGTTTGAGAGAATATTTGGTACAGACTAGCAACTCAACTGTGCTTATTCATTCTACAACAAATTTTCACCAAAATTTCATCATAGTTCTATGTATTACCAACAAGGAAAATTAAAAACTCCACATGTCAAGCCTATTAGTCTCTGAACTATCTGCACATAATCCTAAAAAGAACTCATTAGCAATTCAGCTTAGAACATAGAAAGACCCAAGTCATTTGAAGCAGATTTTAGCACAAGTGGAAGTCTTTGCCTTATAAGTCAGACAGCGAGGCAAGGAAGGAAAAGTTAAAAGAAAAGACAAGTGAACAAAGGCAAGGAGTTCTTGATGCTCTTTGGTGAGGGTCATACTTTGATATTATAGTGTTCAGTTGCACTCTACTCTGCTCCCGGTCTGCTCACTTAATTCTGCTCACTCCTGTGAACTCGTCCATCAGAGAGACTCAGACACTTAGTAAATGACTGACGCACACACTTCTGGCTCCCAGATGTTTTCTGAAACATCCTCTACAGACGTGAGAGAATGAACTAACATAAAACGAGTACATTATGCTGTGTGTATTCTTTTGTAGATTTGCTCACTGCTCATGTTTTCAATGAATATTTCTAGATAACAAAACCGTCTACACAGAAAGAGGTGCAAATAAATTATTTTGTTGTGCAAAAATTTAATGATACACACTTCATTTGGAAACATGTATTTGGGAAAATGATTGCCGAATTGGTACATAGGCTTAAAATTGCTTTAAATTTGATTTACTTTATACTAGATATAAATGCTTTACTTGTATGCTTTGTCTATGTGCTTCCTCTTGGACCTTAGGCAAACTTTAATTGGCAGTTTGTGAGACTTAAGTTTGAAGATATCAACTCCTTATTTCTCCCTGTAATTTAAGTACATTATTATTACATGGGTTTATAGTATACAAATTAATAATTCAACATTATACCTTGCCAATAAATAATTTCAGGGAAATGAAAGATAAGTATCTATAGAATTAAAATAGGAAGAATGCTGACTGTAAGGGTGTTAATAATAATTCATCAGTGTTGCTAGAATGTAAAAAAGTAATAAAATAACTCAATTTTAGTGCTATCATTTAAAGCTTATTATACTTTCTGGAAAATAGTTTGCTGAAAGTAAATTTTATGTAGGAATACAAAGAAAAATAGAATAAAATTTAACAAGTATTTCAGCAGGGGATGAAAAGGAAGCAATAAAGACTGTCTTAATTAAATTCAAAGATGGTTGAAATTGATGCAAGTTTCTCAGTTGCCTCTAAAGAAATAATTTCTTCTGTTTCTGGAAGAATAGAAGAGAACAAAGCAAATGATACTAAAATTGTTAATTATAGTTCATGAGTTAAGTGTTCATTATTCAAAGAAAACATAGTCAGATCATTTATGCCAGTGTTTTTTGTTTCATCTTCCTTCCTGTGATGCCAATAGATTTGGGGTGATGCTGGTGAAAGAGAACCTGTGTGAACTCTCTGCATATTGTAGTTACAGAAACTAGAAACCAGTTTACGTGTGATTTCCTCTTAGGTGACACACAACATTAATTTAGAAACAAAATTGCTTAAAAAATGGATTAATCACTATATTCTTAAGTTGCTATCTAAGAAATAATATTTTTCTATGAGCCATCTTTATTATACAATGTTGTATCAATATTTTTATCTGAAATATATCAAGTATTTTGAAAAGAAATTTTATCATTTTCTCTGCTACAATTCTTTGTCAATATGCAATTATATGATCTTTCTAAATTTATTAAATATTTCTATCATAATTTTCATAGAACAATCCATGCAAGAATATAATTATTTTAATACTGACTTTAAGCAGTGTCTGCATAAATTCTCTTATACTAATGAGATTTTATAAGAAAAACTAATTTAAAAACAGAGAAACTAACTGGAAAATATGACACATAAGAATCAACATTTTTAATTGAACTTGTCATTGGAAACTGGTAGACAAATACGTTTACTTACTCTGTAATGCATCATAACACGCGTGTAATCATATTGACGCAAGTTATTTTCTGTAAGTAGAAGAGAGATGAAGACCAGTGATGTGGAGGATGTAAACCCTAATTACTTATGGCAGGGAATATGATATTTCATCACAGCCACCTTAGGAAGGGCATACGGCTATTCATATTCAGACTGGCTCTCACTCATATGGAGAAAAATGTGTCAATAATATTCAAGTCAAATTAGGAAGAAACCTTCAGGTTTACAGTACCTTATTTCAATTTATCGTGCCAGGTATAGCTCTTTTGAAACCAGAGGTGAAGAAGGACCTGAATGCTATCAAGACAGATCTCTTAATGTCTTCCTTTGTTAAAAATTTCTCTACTGCTTCTCTCATCTAGAGTCCCAGTAGGATGTCCTCCCCTCTGTCCCAGTTTCCTGGTTAGTGAAGACTTTCATGGGACATGCCCCTTGGGCTAGTATGCAGATATAAGTGAGTATATACCATTTGACTCTTTCTGCCTCAGGGTTAACTCACTCATTATGATCATTTCTATTTCAATCCATTTGTCCACAAATTTCGAGAAGCATGGGAGAATGGCAAAGCTGAAGGACCCAGAGAATCTTAGAAACCTACAAGTAGAACATTATGATAGGCAGATTTGGGCCCAGGGGTCCTGCTCAAACTAAGGCACCAGCCAAGGACAATACAGGCCGTAAACTTCAAACCCCTACCCACATCTAGCCAATGGACAGGACATTCTTCACAGTTGAGTGGAGAGTGGGGTCTGACTTTCACAGGAACTCTGGTGCCTCATATTGGACCACGTCCCCTGAATGGGAAGACCTGGTGGCACTCAGAGGAAGGAAAGCAGGTTACCAAGAAGAGACTTGATACCCTATGAGCATATACAGGGGGAGGAAGTCCCCCTCAGTCACAGTCATAGGGGAGGGGAGTAAGGGGAAAATGGGGGGGGAGGAATTGGAGGATACAAGGGAGGGGATAACCATTGAGATATAATATGAATAAATTAATAAAATAAAATTTAAAAATTTCTCTACTGGTTTACTACATACTTGGTGTTTTGTTTGAGTTGTCTTAACCAGCATATATTACTTTTTAAAAAAGAAGACAGGATAAAGATGAATCCAGGACAGTTTCTTTCATTAATGTCTTCTACAACACAATATGCAGCCCAAGTACAGTGAATGAAATGGTCACAAAATATGCTTGTTTAAAAATTCCAAATGTCGCTTAATTAATCAAGAAAGGGTTTTTATTTTGATAAGCCATTAAAAAATTCCTGTTCTTTATGATCACATCCAAAATGGAGAACATTAAAGTTGGGAGTCATGGCACATGTCTTTAATCCCAGCACTTGGAGGCCGAGGCAGGTGCATCTTTATGAGTTTGAGCCTAGCCTGATCTATAAAGTGAGTCCAAAACTGCCAGGCTGTAACACAAAGAAACCTTGTATTGAAAAACCAAAACCAAAGCAAAACAAAACCAAAGCAAAAGAAAGAAAGAAAAGAAAAAATGAAGAACATTTATAGCCAGCTAACTAAAACCTTCACAAGTCATAAAGGCAATATTTTGGCAAAAATTCAGAAACATAATCTGAAGACTGTAGGTCAAGTTTGACAGAAATGTGAGCACTGAACCCAATAGTGGGTCTTAAGCATGGAATCTATTTCATTTCGAGTAGAAAATGTGGCAAGAGTATCATTGGCAAGCTCTGTTTATAGCTATAATCACAGAAAACATGGAAATTCAGTGTAAGTTCTCTCACCTGCTATAAAATCTTGTATAACACAGTAAGGCAGAAACACATCTAATGATAAGAAAGTTCATGTTTGTCTCCACACTTCCATTTTCTTGTGAATCTACTCACCCAGGTTTTAATTTATTTATTAATTTTTTAAAATTAAAATATAATTATATCATTCCATTCAAATTGTATGCTCTCTAATTCTTCCATGTCTCTTATATCCAATGCCTCTTACAAACCATCCCCTGACCCCCATCTCAAATTTATGGCCTCTTTTTTACATTAAAAAAACAACAGTGACACTCACATCTTGGTGGTAACCAACAGTTGTCTAATTATACTGAAGGGTCACTCAATAGGAGGGGAATCATGCCTGGTACTAGAAACCTAGCCAACTACCCACTACTAGTGCCTTCACAGATCTTAAAAGAGAACATATTACTGTGACTTTATCAGATTTTCTTAATCCCTAACAGCATTCTGAAACTTATTCTTATACCTGCCAGAAAATTGTAGTTCTCACACTTCATCAAAACACAAAACAAACAAACAAACAAACAAACCCCAGACAACAATAAAACTTTTTACAGTAAATGGAAGCAATCACGGAAAACCAGAACAGGTTATAATGCAGGAATCAGTGAATGGTGTAGAATTCAGCACTAGTGGATACATCTACAAGACAGCTCCTTTACCTGAGGTTCAGAGAACATCTCAAAATAGGAGGCAGAAAGATGTCATGAGCCAGAGGGACAAGTAGTCTGTTTTGAAATAATGTGTTCTATAAATTACAAGGAAGCTACATTTAGGATACATCAACAAAATGCTGTTTATATAAGAAACAATTCATGATAATATCAATAGGCACACTAATGTGGAAGGGAAAAATCTCAATATCTTGCCCCTAGATAATGTACTACAAGCAACCAATGGTTTCTGAGAGGGAGAAAAGTGCCTCTCTCACAGATAATGTCCATTTTTGGTTCTTTAATGTGAAGTAGGCTGCCCTGAGTTCATCCACACAACCCAACCAGTCGGACTTCTAAAGTCACATTTACTTACCATTGGTTTCGTTAAAATCAGCTGTGATTATGTTTTGCCACTTATAAATTTGATGATTGGCTCATATCATGTTTAACTAGTAGTCGACATTTTAAAGCAACTCATCATCCACTCCTTTTAATCACTTTTCACGTGGTTACCGCAACCCTTCATTCTTTTTACTGAATGGAAGTTCTGTTTCTTTGCTCTCTCTTTGAAGCCTCTGCTGCTCTTCTCCTGCTGAGGGTTACATTCTCTGCAAGATTTTATCTTAGTTATCTTGTCACCGTTCACAACACTAAATATGTTCTTGATTCCTAACCTCTTAAATAAGACCCAACACATACAATTCAATCAAGTGTGTATGCCTTTTTTATTTAAAAATACCTTTAAAGGTAGCTCAGGGATATTTACATTAGAGGAATAAATTCAATAGTCTCACAGCTTTTGATTCTGAACTCATTCCTTGCACAGCAAATGATGGCCACTCTGTCATTTCCAGCTTCTCAACGAGAGATATTGCAGCCATCACCAACCACCTTTCTCACAGCATAGCTATAGTCCATACTTTATAAATATAGCCCAATATTTAGGCCTTTGTTACTACCACCACATCTATTAATAATCTCATTATTGCTCAGAAACCTCAGTGCCATTGTCTGGATTATTGAGTTAGTTAAATAAGAAACAAAGAAATCTCACCTTAATTTGTACTCCAAACAGTGTTCAGTGTCCTACTTTTGAAAGAAAAGAAGGTAGCAAATGTGTCATTTATTTCTATAATTCTTAAATTGACTTTTAACTTCAGAATAAATATACATATTATCTACACACAGTAGTGAACATCTGCAAAATAATTTTTTACAAGACTGTGGTATGAAAATGGCAAATTTTTATGGCCAGTCTGGGCTATATAGCAAATTCAAGGCAATCTGGAGCCATGTAGTAAGGCATTATCTCATAAATACAAACAAACAAAATTACAAACAGTTATGGTGTCCTAATTCTTGCAAGCTTTTATCTTATCCTTATCCCTTATCACCCTTTTTTTTTTTTAAACCATCTTTGTGAGTTGTTTATAGGAACCAATTTTATATTCTGAGTACAGTACGAAAAAGAGGAGATTTGACATTAGGACAAAATAGTCTACTCTAGATATTTCATTACAAAAAAGTATCACTTATAAATTGATCTTTTCTCAAAAGAAGCACTACAGCTCCTTTTAGAATTCATAGCCAGACTTAAAGACATTTATATATACTTAGCTTTATTTATGATATATTAACTCATAAATGTCCTTGAATAAGGCAATGTATATTTGGTTTTTAAAGTTGAGACAGACAGATGAAACCAATTAAATACTTGATTATAATCTGAACTGTTTTCTGGCAAGCATATTATAAATGCATTAATAGGAGGTACTCATAATTGTTTTGTCCCTGCATGTTATTTTATGGCATATTCACCCTATAAACAGGTTATTCACACATTATTGTGTCTAAAAAGAAGTATTGACTAAGATGAAAAGAACTGTGCTTCTAAAATATCAAGGGTACCTCTTATTTCTATAGCTATTATCCCATAATGGGATCATCTATTTACTAAATACACAAATCCCAAAACCTTTAATAATATTGGTGTTTACCCTGAAGTTTATCTTAAATAATCCTTCTTTCACACATCCTTAAATAATCATACTTGACTAAAAAGGTGCCCAGGTTATCTCTTACTCTTTCTCTATGAATTGTAATTCTCATGCTGAGGTTCAAATTATTTATTCAAAAATAATTTTAGGAATTTTCTTGTTGAACAGAATGGAATGTGATGATATAAGAAATCATTATGGTAAATGTGTAAAATTGTATATATTAGTAGACAAGCAACAGAATAAAAATGATCCCCCTCAGGAACAGTCATAGGGGAGGGGAATAAGGGGAAAATGGGAGGGAGGGAAGAATGGGAGGATACAAGGGATGGGATAACCATTGAGATGTAACAAGAATAAATTAATAAATGAGAAAAAAAAGAAAGATTGTGATATAAAATAGACTGGAATTTAACTACAAATTCATGGATGTTCATCATTGTCTTGTCTTCAATATCTATATCATCAAGGATCAACTAAGTCGCTTGTATATACAATAAATGGGTATGAATTCCTTGATTTATTCATACTTCTCAGATTGATATATACTCACTATATTTTGTAAAATTTGATTGGCTTGTGATGGAACTACTGGGCTTCCTTATTCCGACTACAGAAGTTGATTGATTTGGAATCCTTCTAAAATGATGAGGGTTTTGTTGTTGTTTCTACTAAGAGTAAGTTGACCATAATATATCATTACAGGAAAATATATTTTTGAAACAGTAACTAAAGTTCAAAGTTCATAAAGGCTAAATTTGTGCCTTTTATTTATACTTTGAAGTGATCATTATAAAATTTCTTCTTTTGCACTCCAAAGACAACATTCTAAATAAACCAACATTGATTTTTTTATGTTTGACTATTTATTTGAGAGTTTCGCACATATAAATCCAAATAACAAAGAAAATGCCATTTTGGTGTTAAATTCAAAGCAAAATAAAAGTATTTTTAAAAATCAAATCAAGAGTCCAATTATTTTAAAAAGAGAAGGTGGTGCTAAATTTAACAAAGTCATAAAGATAATAATTTATGGAAGCATACAATTTAGGTATTTAATGTTATAAAAGAAGTGACGTGTGTGTGTGTGTGTGTGTGTATGTGTGTGTGTGTGTGTGTGTGTGTGTGTGTGAGAGAGAGAGAGAGAGAGAGAGAGAGAGAGAGAAGAGAGAGAGGGAGAAAGAGAGTTTTCCACTGAGATCCTGAACTTCAAAAACATCTTGGGACTGACTCATCATACTAATAGCAGTCAGACATGGTAAAGGATAATATTCCTCTAGTATATTGAAACAAAAGAGTAAAAACGTCTTCATATGAGTGATAAACTGATATAAAAACAATCTTCCAATTAGATGTCACAGTGAGCTGCCACAGAGACCAAGAAAATGAGTATTAAAAACAAGAGGGGAAAGTAATGATGTGAAATGCCACGGATAGTTTAAAAATGATAAAACTATGAATCATTCATTTCATCTCAAAACAAAGAGGTCTTTTGTGACCGTAATCAGAGATCTCCTTGATGTAGTAAAAGTAGAAACTGCATTGTGATGAGTAATGTTGATTATAAACTCCGTAAACTCTAGAATCATATAACATATAAGTCCCTAGGCTAGAGACACAGAACTAACTGGGCCTTTTGGAGCCCAGACATTTCCACTGTGAGTTACAAAGCTAGATATACAGCGTCAGGATTTTGTGTTTAGTGTAAAAGAATTAGGGTTACATGCATGCACTCTTGTATTCGACTTTACATGATTTCTGGTAATCTGAACTCAGGTGTTCAAATAAAAAGAAATTGCTTTACACATTGTATGTGCTATTTTGTTGCCATAATAAATAGTAACTTAGAGCGCAAAGTGTTTATTTCATATGATGGTTCAACATGGAGAATACAGAATGTTGAGAAAGCTGTGGCATGGTAGCAGGATGGTCAAATTCTATATATTCACAAGACACACACACACACACACACAGAGAGAGAGAGAGAGAGAGAGAGAGAGAGAGAGAGAGAGAGAGAGAGAGAGAGAGAGAGAGGAGAGAGAAGTAGAAAAAGACTACGTATGTCCTTAAAGACTGCCACAAATGACATACTTTCTCTAGTAATGCTGTGTCTTCTAAACGCTTTATGATGTTCCTCCAAATAGCACCACTGTGCTTATTTGGATAAGAATGGCCCCATAGGCTCATATATTTGAACGCTGGTCATCAAAGATTGGCATTATTTGAAAGGAATAGAAAGTATGACCTTATTGGAGTATATATAGCCTTCTTGGAAGATGTTTGTCACTGGGGGTAGGCTTTGAATTCACAATGATAAATGATTAAACCGCTGAAACTGAGCCAGCCCCAAACAAATGTTTTTCTTTATAAGATTGCCATGGTCATAGTGTGTCTTCACAGCAATAGAATACTAAGACATTATTTGATATTGGGGAGCAGGGTACTGCTGCGATAATCCTTATCATGCTGCTAGTTGGTGACATGTGGTCTTTGGGATTGTGGATTCAGAAAGCAGTTGAACACTTTAAGTAGCGCTATATGGAACTTATTAGTGGGAACATGGAGACAGTGGTACTGAGAGCAATATAGATTGTGATGGCTCAAGAACTTTTATGGTAGAACAGTATTAATGATCTAGAGACCATTCTTGTGATATTTTAGCAAAGAATGTGACTGCATTTACCCAAAATATCTGCCTGAGGCTAAACTGAAGAGTTGGCAGAAGAGATTTCAAGATATCCTAGTATTCAGCATACTGGGTGGCTTTTAATAGCTACTCTTAGGCTGATCTATAATGATATGGAGCAAGTTAAGCAAGAAAAGAAAGCGTAAAGTTTGAAAAGAAAAAAAAAAACAGGAAATGTAATGGAGCTAAATCCTGTGCTCAAGGAGATGAAAACTTTAAAGAAAAGTCTTGTGTTAATTGAAATAAATGGAAAGGTGTCTTCAGAGCAAAACCACATCCAACTAAGCTTCCAACTTGTGAAAAGAAATTAAAGAAACACATAAATAGTAAAGCAAGCGATCAAAACCATAAAGTAAATGAAAATGTATTTGAACCAGGGGGCCAAGTTTTTGTCAGCTTAGGCTACATTGGGTTTTAGGGTCAAGGATACATGAAGTGGGTCATGAAATCTCCTTCTAGGCTTAAAGAAAGAAAGGCATTTGGCAGGGTAGTCCCTGGATGGAAGCCTAGAGAGGCCGTTGCATGAAACTGTGAAGGTGAAGCCTGGATTGTGTTGGAGACCCCAAGATATTGGAGCTGCCAAAGTCATGGAATGCTTGCCAAGGAGAGCTGCTAATAGGGAGTGGAAGCAGCTCAAGAGGAAGAAGTGTGGTACAGTCAGCAAAGCTAAAAACTTAGAGGTCTGAAGAGTGCTTTGACATTGCACAAGGAATGCAGAATTTGGAGTTTGCCCTTCTGGGTTTTGGTCTTGCTTTAGTCTTATGTTTTCTTACTATACTCTTTTTTCTCCCTTTCAGAATGGTAACATATAGTCTGTGCCATTGTATGTTGGATGTACGTGATCTGTTCTTCTGTTTTATATAAAGTATGGAATATATTTATATAAAATATATTATACTATCCGTAATATACAATATACAATATGTAATATAATATATAAGATATACAAAACACAATATGCAACATATGATGTACCACATATAATATGCAGTATAATATTGATGCTACAATATATATGATATACGACATATAATATGTGACATATCATATATTGTTTATGATGTGACATATGATATGTGGTATATTATATACAATGTGTGATGTATAATATATAATAAATACAAAACTAAAATATGAAAATTTAAGAATTATCGTCAAGTGATTGCCATGAGTATTAGAAGAGACTAAACTTTGGGGCTTTTGAACAGTATTGGAATTGTGAATTTGATGAAATACAATGTTCATTATAATACAGTTAGTTATAATCCTACCAGAGCCAGGGAGTAAAATAGGGGATTTAAATAAGAATGGTCCCATAGACTCTTATATTTTAATGCGTGGCAGCAGGGAGTGACACTATTTGGAGTAGATGTGGCTTGATTGGAGGAAGTATCTCACTATGGGGTGGACTTTGATGTTTTCAAGTGCAATCCAGACCACGTGGCTCTCTCTTCCTGCTGACTGCGGATCTGGATGTAGAATTCCCAGTTACTTACCCAGTTTTCCTGCCGCCATACTCCCTGCCATGATGACAATGGACTAAATCTCTGAAAGTGTAAGCCAGCCACAATTAAGCCACATGTTCTCCTGCATAATAGATGCTGTGTTCATGGTGTCTCTTCACTCACTAAGACAACTACCAACCAAGTGTTCAAGTGCGTGATCTCATGGGGCCTCTAGTCATTCAAACCACCACACCCCTCCAGTCACCTCTGTAGCCAACAGATGAAGTGTTTGCAAAAAACTACAAACAGTTATGTCTTTTTTTTTTTTTTTTTTTTTTTTAGGTTTTGGTTTGGATTTGTGTTAGTGTATATAATTCACAAAAGATTTTTTTTTGAAAATGAATAAAAGTCATTAAGAGAACTAATAATATTTTCCTGCCAGTATGGATAATTTCATTTTTAATAAACAACATAAATACTGCTAACAATGCCCTGTTCTTTAAGAGGCATTTAATAAGTTGAAAGGACAAGATAGATTAAGATAAGAATTTTTGGTAATCAGATCTGGCAAGGGACTTATATGGAGAATAAAAACAAAATCAAATTTAAAAAACCGCTGTGACACCACAGATAAGAAAACAGGCAACTTGATTTTTAAAAAGATGTATTTATTCTGTTTCGTGTGTCTGAGCGTTGACATGCGTGTATGTCTATCACACAAGTCCCTAGTCCCTTCAGAAGCCATAAGAGGGAATTCGATCACCTGGAAGTAGACTTACACGGAGTTGTGGGCTGCTGTATGGGTGCTGGGACTCAAACCTGAGATTCCTTGAAGAACAGCCAGTGCTCTTAACCAGAGTCTTCTTTCTAGGCCCCACATCTTAAATTTTAAATGGCTACAGGATTTTAATATGTACTATAATACTTTAGATATATAAAGATATAAATGGATGAACAAACCTGTGTAAGTTAGTATAATATATATATACATAATATATATATTAAATTGCACAAAGTATGCAAAATACTGATCATTGGCAGGATGTATTACAACAAAATTATTCATATGTTTATTATTGAATTCCAAACTTTTGTCTTAAAGTTATCTCAGACTATGGGTGTATGATTCCAATGAGGAGGCAAATATAGAGACGTTGATGTTATTGTCTATGAGGATTTATGTCTTTAGGCATTTCTCTAACATTGTACTACATATAATAACAACTAATAAGCAATGTATATCCAGCTGACTTTGTGTGCTATTACTGTGCATAAATTCACATAAGGCACATAAGGATCCTGATAGGAACATCCTGCTAACTCTATTTAAAAGCATGGAGAGCTATCCCTGCAACTGAGAACAGACTGAAGACCATCATTCTGAAAGAGCAGTGTCAATTGAACTCGGACCCTCACTTAATCTACTTAATCTTGTTTCAACAGCCTGCAAAGAGAAAAAAAATCCTAACAATATTATGGAATTCCCTAATTTTTGTGTGCCTTTTTACACACAATAGTTGACATACAAATTGTATACGAGGTTGTAGCAAAACATAAGACTATGAGATGATAGGGAACAGCAAATACAAAATCACTGATGTATTTAGCTCGAGTGGATTTATCACTCACCAGCACAGTGATAATTGTAATATTATTTTAAAATTAACTAAAATGAGAAAATCACAGAAGAGGGAGTGGGAAGACTACAGCAATGGAGGGTAGAGATTGTTACTATAAAATGCTGTCTTAAGGATATGTCTTGCCTGGTGCACTCATGAAACCACAGCGTCTGTGACCATCTGCAAAAGCCTTTTGCAAAAAGAGGAGATGTGGAGGTGGTAGGGGGGCAAGTGAGGAAGAAGAAAGGAGTCAAAAGATGTGTGAACAAAGGTAATGGGGAAATGTGATGATATTACATTATGTATAAGTAACTTAAAATGAAATTAAAAATATTCAAACTGAAACAGAAAGGCAAAACTACATAGGAGGACACAATAACAAATCTAAGAAATCACAAAAAGAGGTGTATAGTATTTGTAGCTGAAAGTGACATTTGAAGAATTAATGTCAGAATTTTTAAACTAATGAGACATCAATTCCAAAAAATTTTAAAACTCTCTTCTAAAACAGTTTAAAAAACCTACACTGAACATAAAAGAAAATCTTCTAAAAGCAAAAGACAAAGAGAAATATGCCCAGAGAACAATGACACATTACTTTTAAAGGAGAACAATAAGATTGTCATCTGGTGTTAGAATAAAAGATAAAAGCAAAAACTAGTTGCATAGAATGTTCAAAGTCCCTAGAGAAAATATTTTCCAGCTTAGAATTATAAAGCAAGGGATAGCATCTTTCTAAAGTAAAAGCAAATAATATTACTTCAAATAAAAATAGAGATATTTCACTGCTTGTCAATTAGCACTAGAGCAGACCCTGAAAAGTATTTTGTTTTTGTTGTTTCTTTTGCTATTTGTTCAGTGCTGTTTTTGATGTGTGTGTGTGTGTGTGTGTGTGTGTGTGTGTGAGAGAGAGAGAGAGAGAGAGAGAGAGAGAGAGAGAGAGACAGACAGACAGACAGACAGACAGACAAACAGACAGGCAGAGACACACAGACAGGCAGAGGGACAGAGACAGAGATAGACAGACAGAAAGAGTTGATACAGAAATGAGCATTTGAAAAATAGTGGAGAAGGGGGCCTGGAGAGCTGTCTCAGTGGTTAAGAAAACTGGCTGTTCTTCCAGAGGTCCTGAGTTCAGTTCCCAGCAACCACATAGTGGCTCACAACCATCTATAAAGAGATCTGATGCCCTCTTCTGGTGTGCAGGTGTACACGCTAGCAGAAAACTGTATATGAAATAAATAAATCTTAAAAAAAGAAAAGTAGTGGAGATGGTAATTATAGGAGTGTGTTTAGATGACAATAAAATAGAAAATAAGCCAAATAAATAACAAGTAATCTTGGACACACATACGCCTACATGTAAAACATGTTTCAAATGCAGCAACAACAAAAGACAGAACACTGCAAAAGCCTCTGAACTTCTTTGGTCTGAACATTGTCTCTAATATATCAAAATATGTTTGAAGCTAATCTCAAGGGTGACAGAAAATAATAAACCTATATTTCATAAGATGATGACAGAAGAAAGGAAGACTAAAAGAGTTGGATATTGGAAATGAAGAGACAAATAACTCATAGTACAGTGGAGCAAAGCACAGACATGATAAATATCAATCATTTACAACCAATATATGCTGATGTCTATCTTGTCATGTAATCTCCAGTGAACAGCGTACAAATGATAGCAAGCAGGATATGGGGGTGTCCACCTGTAATCCCAGCACTCCTGAAGCAAGAACGGAAGGCGGATGTCAAGCTCAAGGGCAGACTGGTTTACACAGATTTTAACTCCAGCTTGAAATATGTAGGGTGAGCCTGTCTAGGTGCCTTCCACTAAAAAAAAAAAAAAAGTGAAAAGAAGAAGAAAAAAACATAGAGAGAAGTTTATTATACCTTATGTGTGAGGATATAGCTAAACAGGATTGTGCTTTCTAGAATGTATAAGACCTTTGGCTTATTCCCCAAGACTAAAATTAAATTATAATAAAACACCACATTTTTAAAAGGCAATGGTTCCAGAGGACACTACGCAGGCTACTAGAGGATGGACACAGTTAAAGAGTCCTAAGAAGCTTACAATGACTAGCATGGCGACATGGGGTTAAGGGTATAATAAGAGACATGTGCATGTAGGTGGCATCCAGCAGCTCTCTAACTGGACGCACAGCCCACTCAGCAGGAGGAAATCATGTCTGGCACTGGAAACCTAGCCAGCTTCTCAGGGCTAGTGGAGTCCTGGTCCTTAGAAAATCATCTATTATTGTTATTTGCCAAACCAAAGAAATTACTTAGGTCATTCTAACACTCTTCCTACCCGCATGCATGGAACTGCCACCCTTATCAAAGTAGCTCCTCTTGACAGCAAATGGAGACAGAACAGTCGCTGGATACAAGGTAGAAACAAACAGGCCCTGCGGCCCCCTGACACACTGCCTATATAGTTGCATCACAGCAGCATCACAGCTCCTAAACCACCGTGAAAGGGATATCTTTGAAGACAGAGAGAAATAAAACCAAGAAGCCTGCTATGAAGTAGTGAATACACAAACAATACCAGAACAGTGACAATGTCCATGAACATATTAACATGGAAGGTGGGAATTTTTGCAGAGTTCACCTTTAAACAAAAAGCTCCAGGCATCTAATGATTTCTGGTGGTCGGGGGTGGGGAAGGAGAATTAGCCTCCCAATAATGAGCCACCTTATTGGTGTCCAATGAAGAGTGGAGAAAATTGGAACCCTGATGCACAAACAATTTATACAAACTTGTGGGAATACATACATACATACATACATACATACATACATACATACATACATACATTCATACATACATAGAGGCGTATGTATGTATATAACAAAAGTAATCAAAGGAAAGATTTATGAACTTGACAGTAGGGAAACATGGGAGGGATCAGAAGGATGCAGGCTGGGATGGGCTGGAAGGCAGAAAAGAAGGAGGAAGCGATGCTATTCTATTTCAATTAAAACAGATTACAAATTAATAAATTAAAATTATGGAAGAATAACCAAATTATATAAAAACTACCATGATATCATCACGGTATCAAACTCAACATTCACCAGTGAACTTTTCTTCGTGGATGTCTTCTGAAGGTGCCTAATCCAAGAATTACTTTTGAATGCTGTGAGAATATAGACATTTGTGTAAACATTAGTGTAAAACAAAGCAGACCATCATGTGACCTAGCTTTGCTATTCTATGGACTGTATGTAAATAGCTCTACAGCCTACAACAAAGACACTTGCCCATCCATGGTTTTTGCTGTCTCCCCCTAACATACACACAATAGCCAGGAAATTAGTAAGACTACATGTTCACCAATGAGTGGATGAATAACCAAAACATAGTAGAATGTAATTCAACCATAATGAGAAATGAAATTATGTATGTTAGGATTGCTAAAGTGTATCCCGGTAGGAGTTTGGTCAACTATAAAGGAACCCGGGAGACTGAAAAAAAAGAGGCTTTAAAGATGGGGCAGAGAATATTATATGGCAAAGTGGAAGACTGAGGGGCAAATGGTGGGTGGGTGGTGTCGGGGGTGGGGAGAATTAGGCGGATGGAAGGAGAGAAAATCAATTGAAATAAAATACGAATGAAATTCTATATGTAAACAAAGGTTCTGAGAAGATAGATGATCAGAAATATGAACAAATATAACCATCACCTACTGGATTTTATACTTTCTGGTCAGTTAAATAATGATTATATGTAAAATTAGTGACTTGAGAAATGCTTATGAAAAAATGTGATGTGATCATCTTTTTATAAAAGAAAGCTCCTTAATCAATGTTTCATTTCCATATGTAAATTCCATTAACAACAAGGAAACAGGAATTTATTGAACTGTACTAAATTATTAAATGCCTATTCATAAGGTGTTTCTAAAATGTCACCTAGATCAATCTGGACATAATGAATAGAGCACAGTATCTGTCTTGCTGTAAATGCTATTGACCTTTGCAGCCACAACAACCATCTAGGGACAAGTGTCATAAAAACAATTTTAAGTAATGATTAGACTATGTGACATTTGCACAAAATGATACTTTAGTATCAGATTCATATAGCTGACCAGATCAGTTTTACATTTTAGGTCATTGAAGCTTTTATTTTGTATTTTTCATAATATTTCTTCTTGGGCCAGAGAGATGGCTGAGCAGATAAGAATATTTGCTGCCAAGCCTAAGTTAGATCACTGCAACACACATGGAAGACATAGAGAGCTACTCCTTTATGCTATGCATGCACAGATGTGACACACACACACACACACACACACACACACACACACACACACACACTAAATAAATGACTAAATATAAAGGGGAAATTTTTGTGTTTTGACTTATGACTAAATCAAAACTTAGAAATAAAGGATGAGTGTAATTTTTGTTATAAATACCTTTACAGCTACCCATTGTAAATAAGAAGAACATCTAGTAGGTCCTAAATGTTAAATCATAAGTGTGTAATTCCCAACTAGAATCTACTGGCGTGTGCTATTGCAGCGTTCCTCAGAGTAAGTGAGATATTTAGGTGATAGATTTTTAATTCCTTCTTGCTTCGAAATTTTTATAGCAATTTTTGGATAGAGGTTTTCTTTAAAGATGATTGTCTTGATTTTATTTTCTAATGAAACTTCTGAGAAAACCAAAAAAAAATTATTTTTAAATCCTCCATGTCAACTTTATGCTATGGTTTTATATTTAACAAGAGGAAGAATGAAAAGACCGATATATCCCCTAAGGAAGTATAAACTTGGCTCTTGTTTAACCCTACCCAGAAATAAGCACAGTGAATTTAAAAGAGGAGAATAATGCATATTTCTTTCCTATCTGAATATTAAATTTTCTTTCAGTCATTTTTATTTTCATATGGCAAAATGCTTAATGCAGAAGCCCACTGCCCTAAGAATTTAAAGCATTATATCAAATTTGATTTTTTCACTTTTACTTAATAATAGGCCCAATACACAGTATCTTATTTTTTCCCAAATGTACATGGGCTTTATTTATAATAAACTACATACATTATGTGTCTTAATTTCTTTGAGCCTCTGTAAATTGAATTCTTCAGACAGCTCACTCCCTTTTGTCTATTTCATGACTCAGCATCATTAGCATTTTAATTAACCAAATCTTCATCTTGCCAACTTCAATCTGGTGAGCATTAGTTAAGAATGACTCTCTCATACTCATAAAACAGCTTCATGAAACTTTAACTATTTTTCCACTTGGGGAAAGCAGATTTGGGACCATTGAGCAGAAAAGAGAGCAGAGTAGCCATGTTGTTTAACTTTTAAGAGCTCTTCAATCTTTATCAGAATGATCAACCACTATTGATGTGCCATAATGGCTAATTGATTAATTGTGTTACCTTTCCATTCTTAAGCTAAACAGCAGCAATTAGAAAGGATTAACATTATGTGACTAGTTAGACAGGCAAAGGTTCAACCTCTGCAGACACTAAGAGTAATCCTTTATTTTTTTTCTTTTTCTTTTTCTCCTTTATTAATTTTTTCTTGTTACATCTCAATGGTTATCCCATCCCTTGTATCCTCTCATTCTTCCCTCCCTCCCATTTTCCCCTTATTCCCCTCCCCTATGACTGTTCCTGAGGGGGATTACCTCCCCCAACACTCTCCACAGTAGAGTGGAGAGTGGGATATTACTTTCTCACATACTCTGGTGCTTCACCTTTGACCATGTCCCCTGAAGGGGGAGACCTGGTGGCACTCAGAGGAAGGACAGCAGGTTACCAAGAAGAGTAATCCTTTAAAAGTATTTTTTATTATTTTAAGAATTTCACACAATGCTTTGCAATTATACATATGCCCTTCCTCAGTTTCTCTCCCCAAAATTCAACTTACATACAAACTCCTGTCTCTTTCTCTCTCTTTCTCTCTGTCTCTCTCTCTGTCTCTCTCTGTCTCTGTCTCTCTCTCTCTCTCTCTCTCTCTCTCTCTCTCTCTCTCTCTCTCTCTCTCTCTCTCTCATTGTCTCTCTGTCCCAACATCAATCTTTTCTAATTTGTGCTGTCCTTAAATCTTAAATATGTGGCCTTCAACTGCAGCAGTTGACTTATTGGGGACTACACACTTAAGATAAATCTGACAAGTCCCGCCAAACTTTTTGGTGGAACCCAGGGAGTCTTATGGAAGAGTTGGAAGATAAAAGGATCTGAAGGTGAGAAAAATATAGGGGATAGGGAAGAAGGTGGATCCAGAGGGTCGTAGAAACCTCCCTCTTTGGGCAACTATTAGTCTATCTTGAGCTTTCCCAGGTTTTGGTCCTGATGTCATCATGTCCACAGTGAGTTCTTATATATCCATATGTGCAATTGCCCTGTTGTGTCCAGAAGGCAAGATTTCCTAGTAGTCATCTACTGCCTTTGACTCTTGCATGCCTTCTGTCTTATCTTCCACAGTGATCCTTAAGCCTTTGTAGTAAAAGGCGTGGTATAGTTGTACCATTTAGGACTAAGCATTCCATGTTGTGTGTGTGTGTGTGTGTGTGTGTGTGTGTGTGTGTGTATGTATACCTTGGCCACTTGTTGGCCTCTCTCTTGAAAGCTGAGAGATCCGTCAGTGTATTGTAGTGTTGTTATCCTGTATTATGTGGCTAATATCCACTTATAACTGAGTATATATCAACCTCACTCAGAATGATCTTTTCTAGTTCAATCTACTTGCCTGCAAATTTCAAGATTTCCTAGTTTTTAATAGCTGAGTAGTATTCTATAATGTAAATGTAACACAGTTTCTTTATCCATTCTTCAGTTGAGGGGCATCTAAGTTGTTTCCAGATTCTGGCTATTACAAATAAAGCTGCTATGAACATAGTTGAGCAAATGTCCTTGTTATATGGTGGAACATCTTTCAGGTATATGCTCAAAAGTAGTATGGCTGGGTCTTGAAGTAGAACTATTCCCAATTTTCTGAGAAGGCACCAAATTGATTTTCTCACAGTTGTTGTACATGTTTGCACTCCCACCGGCCATGGAAGAGTGTTCCCCTTTCTCCACATCCTTGCCAACACAGAATCTAAATAAGAAGAAGGATCCTAGGGAGAATGCTCAATTCTCATTAAGAAGGGCAAACAGCGAAGACATAGGAAGCAGTTGAAGAGAAGTAACAGGACCAGAGCCTACCATAGATTTACTCTGAAACACTCCACCCAGTGGTGGATCAAAGCAGTTGCTGAGATTCAAAGCCAAACTTTTTGGTGGAACACAGGGAGTCTTATGGAAGAGTTGGAAGATAAAAGGATCTGAAGGTGAGAAAAATATAGGGGATAGGGAAGAAGGTGGATCCAGAGGGTCCTAGAAACCTACAAGAGGAACATTATGATGGGTGGATCTGAGCCCAGGGGTTCTGCTTGATCTAAGGCACCAACCAAGGACAAAACATGCAGTCATCATCAAACCCCTACCCAGATCTAGCCAAGGGACAGAACATTCTCCACAGTTAAGTGGAGACTGTGGACTGACTTTCACATGATCTCCAGTGCCCCATATTTGGCCATATCCCTTTGTTGGGGAGGCCCAATGGCACTCAGAGGAAGGATAGCAGACTACCAAGAAGAGACTTGATACCCTAGCACCATATTCTTGTGGAGGAGGGCCCCCTCAGACACAGTCATAGGGAAGGGGGATTGGGGTGCAAGTGGGAGGGAGGGAGGAATGGAAGGATGCATGGGATGGGATAGAAAATGAGATGTAATATGAATTATTTTATTTTTCAATAAAAATGTGTTAAAAAAAAAAAGGGATCTGAAGGTGATAGGGGCTCCACAAGGAGACCAATGGAATCAACAAATCTGGGCTTGTGTTGAAGAGTGCTCCAAAGACTGATCCACCAACCAAGGACCATGCACAGTGAAGTCCTAGATCCTGTGCTCAGTTGCACACTCTTCTTGTGAGTCCCATAATATGAGGAGTAGAGGTAACCTCTGACATGGACTCTAGTGCCCACATGTTGAGAACTTACCCCTGGCGAGGCGTCCTTACCAAGCCACAATGGAAGATTATACAGGCAGTCCAGATGAGACTTGATAGGCTGAGGTCAGATGATGGGGGAGGAGGCACCCACTTTCTGAGGACTAGGGTAGGGGTATAGGGGGGCACGAGGGAGGGAAAGTAGGACCAGGAGGCAATGAGGAAGTGGGCTGTAATAGGAATGTAAAGTGAACAAATTATAAATAAATACATTTTTAAAAATTAAAAGAAGCTGAGAGAAACAACAATTTACAGATACAAGTCACTGGGAATTTCTTCTATATGATGTCTATTTAACATAATACTAGTGATAAGTTTTCTCCTAGGGCCTATGACCCATCTACTCATGGGTACTTGACTTGACAATGGTGCCATACATATTGTTTCATCTTGCAGAGTGGGACTCAAATCCACTGCAAAGTAGTTGGCAATCCTATGATACTTTTATTTCCTGTAAGAAACATAAAGTACAATAAATTAAGATAAAAGAAAAAATTTCAATGTTAGAGAATTAGTCTGTTGCCACACTATGGTTCTAGTAACAGTTTTTATTTTCCTAAAACTAAAATAGATGGTTCACTGAGTATAAATTATGACTCAATTAATAATAAAGTTGTGAATATAAACTATGAACTAGCTATCTAGTCATCATCAACTAAATTATTAATGTATATTTTAGCCTGAAAATTATAAACAAACCTTCTCATAATTAACATTGCATGTCTCGATTACAGTTGGAACTTTAATTTAAAATAATTGACACTGCTAAATAAATCATTTTTCTTTTTATGCTATTGATATTTTGCTAATACTAGAATCCTTTTCTAACCAGCCTCATTCATTTTTGTTTTCTCATTGCTAACCCCAGATTTTCTGCTCACAAGTTTTCTATTATTTATAAAATATCCAAGTGCCAGGGACTTTGATGAGAGAAACAATTAAGAAATGCAGTTTAGAAAAGACATAATTATCCTAATCTAATATCTCTTGCTACAAATGTGTTCACTTCGTGACAGCATTTTAAAATTTTTGTGCAAATCACATATGGTATCCTTAAATATCCTTCTAAGGGAAAAAAAAAGACTATTTTAGCATGCTAGTGTTCTATGGTGCAGAACTGAAAACACATTTATTGACTCTGTCTCTCTCATTTAGAGTTAATAGAGCAATTTAATTATGAGATAGAGAGGATAAAATACAGTTACCCACCCTTTAAAATCACCCATCATCTTCCAACCACACTGATTCTTCTAAAATGCCTTTTTAAAAAATCTGACCTGGTGGCACTCAGAGGAAGGATAGCAGGCTACCAAGAAGAGACTTGATACCCTATGAACATATAAAGGGAAAGGAAGTCCCCCTCAGTCACAGTCATAGGGGAGGGGAGTAAGGGGAAAATGGGAGGGAGGGAGGAATGGGAGGATATAAGGGATGGGATAACTATTGGGATGTATATTCTTATTTATATAAGAATAAATAAATAAAATAAAAAATTTAAAAAATAAAAATAAAAATCTGAGAGTAAATTTTTGTGTTTAATGGTACAGTTGATGTTGAAAACCAGTTTTGAAAATACAGCAGTTTTCCAGGTATGGCAGTTTACACCTGAAATCTCAGTACTAACAAGGCTCAGATAAAGGGATCATGAGTTTGAGGCACGCTTTGGCAACATAGTGAACTCAAGGCCAGCCTGTGTAGGATCCCTTTCAAATACAAAATGTAAGAAAGCATAAAAAGAAAAAAATGGTTTCTAGATTCATTTTTAGTTCATTAGCTTCTTCATTTACTATTGTATTTACTCTTTACCTTTATACACAGCTTATTTTTTTTTCTATAATTTTCTTTTTTCTTCCAAAAGACATTGATCACTCAAAAGGCATTATTTCCCCCATGGTGATTTTCGCTTTGTTTTAGAGAGCAGGCTTTTCTCTATAGAAAGGGCTCTCTTTGATCTCATGATCCTCCTGCCTCAGCTTCTAAGTGCTAAAGGTAACAGCAAGAACCACCACATCCTTGGCCCATCTAAAAGAATGATATACTCATAACAGTCTAGAGGAGGGACTCACAGAGGAGATCAAAGATGGATAACAGAAATTATCCAAGTATGTACAATAGAAACCAAAAATGATAAAGCATCTCAGACCTGTGTAAAGGGAAATGATCATTACGTCTAGGCCTGAACAGACAAAGGGATAAGTGGACAGCTGCTAAAACTGGTGAAGTTTATTTCCTTGTGGGTAAATTCCAGGGGAGGGGAATAGGGTTAAGGAGAGAGGGAAGGGGGGAACAGGAAGATAAAAGTGAGGGGATAACAATAGGGATGTAATCTGAATAAATTATTTAAATAAAAAAGTAGAAAGAGAAAAACAACAACAACAAAAAAGAATGCCTGCTTAGGGGGAAACTTAGAGTGGCCTGCCTATGTTCTGACAGCAGGAAGTAAAAGAAATGTAATGCCTAGATCTGAGTAGGGGCTTAAGGTTTACCGCCTGTATTGTCCTTGGCTGGTGCCTTAGTTTGAGTGGGACCCCTGTGCCCAAATCTGCCTATCATAATGTTCTACTTGTAGGCTTCTAGGATCCTCTGGATCCTTCTACTTTGCCATTCTCCCATGATTCTCTCATCTAGAGTCCCATTAGAATGTCCTCTCCTCTGTCTCAGTTTCCTGGTAAGTGAAGGCTTTCGTGGGACATGCCCCTTGGGCTAATATGCAGATATAAGTGAGTATATACCATTTGAGTCTTTCTGCTTCTGGGTTAACTCACTCATTATGATCATTTCTAGCTCAATCCATTTATCCACAAATTTCGGGAATTCCTTGTTTTTAATAGCTGAATAGAGGAAGGACAGCAGGTTAACAAGAAGAGACTTGATACCCTATGATCATATAGAGAGGGAGGTAATCCCCCTCAGGAACAGTCATAGGGGAGGGGAATAAGGGGAAATTGGGAGGGACGGAAGAATGGGAGGATACAAGGGATGGGATAACCATTGAGATGTAACAAGAATAAATTAATAAAGGAAAAAAAAAAGATAAATCTTAAAAAAAAAAAAAACTGAATACCACAACTGGTCAAACATGGCTTTCATAAATAAAATCTCAAGTGTGATTATTCTATTCTAAAAAAAAATAAAAATAAAAAATAAATTTAAAAAAATTAAAAAAAAAAAAGAAATGTAATGCCCTGTCTTTTTCTTCTCATGCCAAAATTCCAATTAATTATTTGGTAATGAGGGATTAAGATGTTTTCAGACTATATAGATGTTTTAAGTTGATATAGATGAGACATGATAGGTATTGGTTTGCATCCAGAATTTTAGACACAGCGATAGAAAAGATGTTTTCTTCAAGGTTGCCAAATAGAAATAGCCAAAACTCTATGAATGTAACACTTATATAATTCTTGATTATTTTGTGGTTCTTCTTGCTATATGTAGTGATGTGTGTGTGTGTGTGTGTGTGTGATATAAATGTATATGTAAAAGCAGAATAAAAGAAACAAACTTTGTAGATTCAGTCTTCTTTTGTATGGGGGGGGCAGGAAAATGTGAAGATTAGACCTATAGATAAAGACAGCATGAGCGAGTACACACAAGTTTGCTCCTTATCAACCATGTATTCCTTCATTTGTTTGAAATCATGTGTTTCTTTAATATAGAAAAGCACAAGTCATCAGCACCTATGTCTTCATGGGTTTCCACAGTAGTAGTATACTGGTAAGCTTTTGTTAACCAGACAGAAACCAGAATTTAAAACGAGACATTTTTGCCATCAGATGTGGGTAAGTCTCTGGGACATTTTCTTGGTTGATGATTGACAGAAGAGGAGCCAGCCACTGTTCAGGGAGCCCTGAGTTGTAGAAGAAAGTACTTGAGCCAAAAGGTGAGTTACACACCTTTATTCACAACAATTGAAGGCAGAGGCAGAGAGATGTCTGAATTTGAGGCCAGCCTGGTCTACAAAGCAAGTTCTAAGAAGGCCAGAGCTACACAGAGAAACTCTTTCTTGAAAAAGGAAACAAATAAACAAACAAAAAAGGAAGAAAGAAGAAAGGAAACAAGGAAACAAGGAAGGAAAGAAAGAGAGAGAGAGAGAGAGAGAGAGAGAGAGAGAGAGAGAGAGAGAGAGAGAGAGAGAGAAGGAAGCCCGGCAGTAACTGTTTTCCTCTTTGGGTCCTGCCTCTGCTTTCACTTGCATTCTTGCTTTGCCTTTCCTCAGTGAGGGACTATAGTCAGAATGTGTGATATAAATAAATCCGTTCCTCCCTAAGTTACCTGTGGTCGTGCTGTTTTATCACAACAGGGAGGAAACTAAATACAGGTAGGATTAAGCATGGGCACAAAGAGGGAATGCAGGCCATCTTCTGATTCCAGACATGGTTGTGCCCTAACCTATTTTTAGCCCAAGTAATGGGTAGTATCATTTACTCAGATGTACTACTGTGAAGCTATGACAGCTTCCAAGGTAGAAACTACTGTCTACCTTAGGGTAATCATTTATTTTTCAGAATCTAAACTTCAAGTATATTGATCCTATGACTGAGAAAATCACTCTTACGTGTGTTATTATGTTCAGTTCTAGCTGTGAAGGGTCAAGTCCTAATTCGAGCTTCTTGGTCTCTGCACCTATGTAATATAACTGTGTGGGAAATAACATCAGATATAGGAGCTGGTATGTGACAACTTATAGCACAATGTTAGTCTTACAGGTGTTTCCCCCAGTATCCCAATTATGGCTACCATGAATTCTTATCAATCCTCAAATCAAGGATCTTTAAAGATAAGAACATCCCCAGTCTTACAGCTCTTAGTGTTGATCCTCTTGAAGTAGAAAAAGCCAATAATATGATTCCTATTTTTTTTCTTTATTTTGTTAGTGGTTGAGTTAAAGCACTACTTGTACCACTTACTTGCCAAGCATGACTTCTCTGACTCCTTGGAATAGAAAACCAAAACAATGAGT